>NC_136070.1:156881531-158125281 GCF_964261635.1 Lissotriton helveticus
GCTTTTCGAGCTCAGTGATGACATCACAACCAGGAAGCAGGCAGTTCCCACCCCCATTCACCACAGTGAGGCAGACCTCGAGGGAGCAAGTTGGAAAGCAGCAGCTATTCTGGTGATTGCGAAATTGCTACTACTCTGCTGCCATGTCAGAGGAACCTGTTCCTGGCCCCAGCAACAGCACAGGGCGGAAGAGGAAGCTAAAGTTTTCTGAGCAGGAGCTCAAAAATTTGATAGAAGGGGTGGTGGCCAACCACGACAAACTCTTTGGGAAAGACTCCAGGAAGGTACCGGAGCAAGACAAAAGGAGGATCTGGCTGGGAATAGCCTCCAGTGTGAACTCCGTGGGTGTGGCCGATAGGTCACTTGAGGAGCTCAAGAAACGATGGTATGACCTCCGAGGTTGTGCCAAGGAGAGGGTGGCGGAGCGCCTTGGAGAGTCATCAGGCACTGGAGGTGGCGGACCTACAGTCCCTCCCAACACACCCTTGGAGGACCAGGTGGAGAACACCCTTGAGAGGGAGGCGTGCGTTGGCGTCACACTTCTGGACTCCTCCCGCCCCACCCAAGACACCCAAGGTAAGTGGCATGCGACTGCGACCCTGTCCCCTATGACCGTCCCTGACCAAATAGGCTCACATAATGTCCCTTAGTCATGCCTTTGTTGCGCATCAGGAAATGCCCTGAAGCATTGTGGGAGATGTAGTTTGTCCACAATGTAGTAGTACCACAATGCAGCCAGACAGGTTCCAAAGTACGCAAATCCACAGCCATCCAGGGAATGTCACCCAGCATGCATGTAACATCAGCACGTCTGACAGTCACATGCAACTAATGAGTATCCACTTACCCTCACAGGTGGCGCAGAAAGCAGCGACAGTGAAAGGCTGCAAATAGATGAGGAGGCCCAGGAGGAGGATTTTCCACCGCAAACCCAGGCACCAGCCCCTGCCGCTGCAACAACACCAGCAGCCAGGCCCCCCACCGTTGTGGCCCCTGCATCTGGCGGACCACCCACAGCCAAAGCCAGTCCCCCCACCATTGTGCCCCCTGCATCTGGCGGACCACCCACAGCCAAAGCCAGGCCCCCCACCGTTGTGCCCCCTGCATCTGGCGGACCACCCACAGCCAAAGCCAGGACCCCCACCGTTGTACCCCCTGCATCTGGCGGACCACCCACAGCCAAAGCCAGGCACGCCACTAATGTGCCTCCAGTCCCTGCCGCACCAGCAACGCCTGCTGTGACACCACCTGCAGCTGGTGCTACGACATCTGGGCCTGCGACAGCGCCAACACAGCGGCCAGCCACAGTGACAGGCCAGCAGAGCAGGCGTGGGAGGTCTCGCCATCACACCACTGCTGCAATCAGCAGGAGGGGCAATGGACAGAGACATGCCTGTTTGAGCGTCGAAAGACGCATGTTGAGGATTCATCAGCGCCAGTCACAGCAGCAAGGTGCCATTCAGCTCCAGCTACACAAGATTGGGCGCAATGTGGCCGGAGTGGGAGACCGCATGGACCGCATGACGGCGGCCATGGGCCGCATGACTGCAGCCATGGAGGCCAACACTGCTGCGATGATTAAGCAGCACAGTGCAGCAAGCCGGCGCCACCACCAGCTCATGAGCCGGCTGGCCTCCTACAGCAGGTCCAATTATGTGGCTGCAAATGCCACTTCACATTTGTCGCGGCGGTCACTAACACAGCAGCACCAACTTGTACAGTGCTGTGAGGACATCACCAGGGTCCTGGAGCACCTCACCACGGCGGTTACGGCACTACACCCTCCTGCTCTACCTGCCACTGTAGGGGGTGACGATGGCAGTGAGGGGGCATCCAGCATCAGCAGCCAATCTGCCACACTAGTCCCGCCACTTAGGCGCAGCACCAGGGCAACGCCAGGTACAGGTGCCCCGGAAGAGGAAGAGCCTCAGAGGCGCTTGGGCATAACGCGCAGGAGGCGCAATTGACTCTTTCAGACAATCACTGGCACAGGCTGACTATAAGCCTGCCCTGTCCTTTGACACTGCAGTATGAAGGAATACTGTTAGTAGTAAATAGTTGTACTGATTACATTTTTTGTGAATGAAACAAATATATTTATTTTGCAGCACACATTAGCGTTGTGTAATCATTACATTTTGCATGCAATTGTGATTTGTGGGGTGAGGGAAGAGGGTGGGCTAGAAATTGTTCTCTGTGATGTGGTTGCGACGTCTGTGGCCTTCAGCTGGGTTCTCCCCGCGTGCATGGTGCGCATGTGCTGGTGGCCGGTCGTCCCCTTCTGATTCACTGCCTGAGATGTCAACAGGTATCCGGCGCTTGGTTGCAATGTTATGAAGCATTGCACAGACAGCCACAATGCGGCAGCACACAGCAGGACTGTAATACATGGCCCCACCTGTCTTGTGCAGTATACGGAACCTGCTCTTGAGCAGGCCAAATGTCCTTTCTATACAGTTCCTTGTCCGGATGTGCGCAACATTGTAGCGCCGTTGCTGAGGTGTGGCAGGGTTGAGGTAAGGGGTCAGGAGGTATTCCCGTAGGGCGTAGCCACTGTCACCTGAATGAGAGGAGCAGATGTTGATTGCCTGTGCAGCGCAGTTACTTCATAGCAATGTGACATTGTCGACAAAGTGTACTTACCAAGTAGGTGTCCTTCCCCAAACTCTCCCCTGAGCAGTCGTGTGTGGAGTCCGCTGTGCCTGAAGATAAAGGAGTCATGGGTACTCCCTGGGTACTGGGCGACAATGTCAGTGATGATGGTCTTGGCATTGCAGACCATCTGTATGTTGAGGGAGTGGTAGGACTTATTGTTGCGGAACATATACTCCGTGGCAGCTGGTGGGCAGATGGCGACGTGGGTACAGTCTATGCAGCCGAGGACATGGGGAAAATGGGCTACATTGTAAAATTGTAGTTTTGTCAAGTCCAATTCCTGTTGGCTCGTGGGAAATGTGATGTGACGGTGGAGCTGGGTGAGCATGGCGTCAACGAAAGTGTGGAGGCAGCGTGACATGGTGGGCTGGGACATCCCCCCAGCAGCCGCTACTATGCCCTGGAAACTCCCGGAGGCCAGGAGGTGCAGGCTACACAATACCTGCACATGTGTAGGCACCGAATTGTTTCGCCTTGTTGGGTGCTGCATGAGGGGGTCAAGTTCATGTATCAGCCAGATGATCATTTCCCCATTCAGCCTGTATTTAGCAAATATCTGTTCTCTGGTTTGGCCCAGCAAGGTGACCCGCTGCCGGTAAATCCTTTCCTGCCTCATGCGTCTCCTCCGTGCTGCTCGCTGTAGCCTTCGCCGCCTCACCACCATGTACATTCCTGGCATTGTGGAACGCCTAATGCTGCTGCTGAATGTCCTTATGTGTGATTGGTCAGGCCTGAACCTGTTGGTGATTGGCCAACGGTTTTTCAAATTTTACTTATTCATGGCTTTTATGGTTACCACCTGCTTTGAGTTGTCCTTAATTTGCGCCGCGCAAACTGCGATTTTGGGTTTTTTCGCAATTGTAGATTTTTCATGAATGCCGACTGAGAATATATTGCGTTTCGCTATTTATTTTGCAGATTCCGTGGTTGGTCGCTTTTTCCGTATCGCTAATGCTCGACTACCGGGAATCTGCGACTATTATAGCGTAATCGCTATTATGTGTTAGCGTATTCGCTATTATGTGTTAGCGAATTCGCTATTTTGTTCTTGAATGCCAATTACGTAAATTGCACCCGCAATTGCATTTTCGCAGCGATTGCGGGCGCTATTTCGCTTCATGAATCAGGCTGATAATGCACAGACCAGTGGTTAGGTGTTGGATTTGATGATAAAGGTGTGTATCTGCCCAAATGCACTTTTTGGCAACATTCAAATGATGAAAGACTGGTGAAGTAATGACTATGTTGCACCCCAGAAATGAAGCTAAGTTCTGACTATTAATTCAGGCTATCATGCAGCTCTTTTATGACAGTTCCTGGGTCACTGTCCTATGGTAGGTTTGTAACTTCTGTACTGCTACTTACACAAGTGTCTCTGTGACAAAGGCAGTGACTCACTGAGCTATCCCCATTCAATGTGTTGTGTCTGCATTTCAAAACCACCAACAGACAAAGGATTGGCAGGATCATTAATCACCAGTTATCTAGACCTTTTTTGTTGTTGGCTTACATCCGTGTCAGTGCCTTGATTTAGATACATATTGTTTTAATGAAGTATACAGGAAGTATGTGTCTTGCTGGGCCTTCCCTGATGATTTTGAGAGAGCGCAAATCAAGAAAAATATAGAAGTGCACCATATTTACAAGCACGTTGTATTAGTTTAGTAAAATTTATATAAGAGTGTCGAATCTATAGAGTGAAAATACATAAGAGTGTTTAATTAAAATAGAATACTTATATCAAGTGTGAAAAGCTAATGTAGATGTTTGTAGTGATGTTAGAATGATGTTGAAATCCCATGTTATGTGGCGGTGGTAGGGGAAAATGTAATTCTGCTAAACGTAGAAATGTGTAGGCCACATGGCAGTTCACATAGAGTACAAGATGCTGTTACACTTTTACACGATGGTGGATTTTGATGTTATTGTAATTCAAAGTATTATCGATCATAGAACTGAAAAATATGTTTTATAGAAGTGTTTCATATAATCATTGTGTGTAGTAAGTTAGAATACTGTTTAGAAGAAATTAAATGTTTTACAGAGTGCACAGGCCCGTTCATGTAATTCTAATAGGCCTGAATAGACAAAGTCATTTCTTTTGATCTACTTGTGCTCGTTAGAGAAAGGTTGTGTTAGGCACAAACTGTGGAGCCTGTTCGAATGGTTTACGACTTAGAAGATACGGTGGAGGCCGGAATTTGGGGCCCATAGTACAAGTGTCTGTTTGCAGGTGCGAGGAGGTTTTAATCAAGAGAGTGATGAATAGACTTTTGTTCAAGAGAGCCAGGCACAGGCCTGGAGGAGTCTTCAGGAATTTCCTGGGGGTACCGTCTTGCCGGAGAGGAGCCTGGGAAGCAAGGTCAACTCTAACGAAGGGTCCAGAGGAGTACCAGCATGGAACATACCAGAACCAACACCACGTGAGGGGCGTCTCTAAGGGGCGTCTCCAAAGGGCGTTTCCATTGTAAATGTGATTTTGTATTAGGGACAGTACCCCAGGGTGGAGTTAAGGCAGATGATCTGAGGAACCTAAGAGAGCGGATGGGTAGGCAGATAGGGAACTGCGAGACATCGTTTTTTAAACAAAGACTAAGGGAAGTGTGTGATCTTCTTTTGAAGTCACCGCTGCTGACACCTTTTTAGGTTAAGATCTTGTTAAGTAGGGATGTCACTTAGTCTAGTGTAGGGACAGTCTAATCTGATTTCTTTCCTTTCTGTAAATGACTCATAAGCTACAGCTTGTGTCTATTCTTGCAACTTTGATGATTTTTGAATTGGTTTTGGTAATATTCTTCTGCCGACTAAGAGCATTTAGAAAACTCATGTTTGTATTTATACCGTATATCTTTTGAACCTTATATTGAGATGTTTGTATCTCCAGTTAAGTTTGGCTTTGTAATAAACTTTTAAACTTTTTAAGCTTAAGTGGTTCTTTGGAGTGGAGTAAGTTATTAACTGATTGACCTAGTAGTGGATTGCCTTTTACTCTATGAGAGGTACCAACGGTTCAGTTGACCGGAGTTGGGATCTAGATCTATAACAATAGACCAGAAATCCCGCGTTAACAGTTGGTAGCAGAGTGAGGATGGTTACCTTCTTGAGGAAGGTGATCTAGACTAGGTTAAGTTTACCCCAAGGTCCCTAGAGATCGAGAGGTGGCCCGCCGAAGAGGGTGCTGACGGCGCGAGAGAAAAGCAGCAGAATCGGACGAGAGTGAGTATAACAAGGGTCATGCGTGGACAGATTGCGGTGTTTTGTGTTGTATTTGTAGTGTAATGTCATGCGGAGTTGAATGCCTGTAGAGTGAATGAGAGAGGGTTGTGAGCGCGCGCAACTTGGCAGACTGGTAAACTGGTAACCTGGGAAACGGGGGAACCGGTGAACTGGTGAAAATCTTAAGTTCGGGGAAGAGCTTAAGTGGTTCGGGTGTATCGAACATCCAGAGTAGTTGTCGACCAGAGAAAAGGGGGTCATGAGGTACCATTGATCGCCTGCAGGACCGAGATAGGGGGAATGCAAGAGTGAGTGTGTGGGTAACGGACGCAGGTCAAAAGTTACCGTGTGCAAGTAACCTATCAGAGAAGGCGATTGTCTGGACGTACACGGAAAGACATTTCATCAGTTAAGGTGACAATTACAGTTAGACTGTGGACGTACAGTCAAGGTAAGTGATCGCTTGGTCGGAAGTAATCATTTTCCAGAGTATGAATGGGACGCATGCATGACCGGGAGACGAGCGGAGAAAGGAGGGGAACTGCTGCGAAAGGGGGACGAGTGACGTCAGTGAGAGCCGCGCTGTGATAGGGCGGTCGGTGTGAAGCCGCGCTGAGACGAGTGACGTCAGCGAGAGCCGCGCTGAGATAGGCCGGTTGGTGTGAAGCCGCGCTGTGATAGGGCGGTTGGTGTGACGTCAGCAAAGCGCCGCGCAGTGATAGGCCAGTTAGCGAAAACCGCGCTGAGATTGGTGGATTGTCATCAGGAAGTAAAACGAACGCGGAGAAAATAGAACTTTTGTAGATTTTGAACATGAAGTGTTTTAAATGTTTGAGAGGGATTTTTAAGAGAAAAAGAAGAGAATCTTATTGCGGGGAAGAGGCACCGCCGGAGGGTACACCAGCTCACTATATGGCAACGAATGTTGGGTTGCATACTACACTGTGTCTTGGGACTTGGAGTAAGATTACAGAGGGGAATGAGGAACTGACTTTTCCGAAATACGGAACGTTTAGATTAGAAGTGTTTCATCAGTTGAAAGCAGTTATGTCCTCATTGAGACCTTTGCCTAGACCAACACAGTTTGAGGCGCTTAATGCATGGATTAGGGCGGCGCACGACAGGAGTCAGAACAGACACCAAGAAAGGGTACGGCGATCAGTGAGGGCAGTGCAAGATGCCAAATGGGATGCGGAAGCCAAGAAGTGGAGGGTACAGGTGATTGAGGTGGATAAGTTGTACCCCATGAGAGAGGTTACAGGTGGAAAGAAACCCATAGAAGAGGATGATGAGAGCGAGTCGGAGGACGGCCTAATAAATAGGTTGTTGATAGATAGACCGCCTCCGGACAATAGGGAGACGGAAGGTACGGAGCTCCCAAGGGAAGATGGGATAGACATAGGAGGGAATAGGCCACTTCCTATAATGGATTGGGTTCCTGCCAAAGACAAGGGGACACTTCAACATAGTCCAGTACAGAGTGTAGTCGGAAGGGTTGTGGTGCAGAAGATGCCAGCAACAGAGAGGGTTGAGTCTTATGGATTACCAGATGCTCTTCAAGTACCCGTTACCATAGGCCCTATAGTGTCGGTTTATCACCCAGAGAAAGGAAGAGAGGAAGAACAGGTACGGCTAGACAAAGAAAGAGCTGAGATGGATAGAAGGAATAAGATGACAAATGCCTGGAGGAAATTGCCAGGACCAATAACGTGGAGCACCCCATTGGAGTCAGCAGTGGATCCCGAAACAGAGCAGGGGGGTCAGAGAGGACCGATGGACCTGAGGGGACCACGGCCGAAATCCTACAAAGAGTTGAGGGCTGACTTGAGGGAATGGGATGGGTCCACAGGAGTACCGAGCAACAGGTCAAGAGCAGAAGCAGAATGGGGAAGTCGAGGAAATGGAATATTATCTCACTGCGGGGCTAGCGAAAGCAGTCAGGAGTGGGAAGGTAAAAGTCAGGAGAGTAGAGGAGTTACACGTCATACAGACAGAGGAAATGGGCAGGAGCAAAGAGGCAGAAGTACGGGATCACTGAAATAATATCGAGGGACAGAATATCGACCAACAAAAATATAGTTGAGAAAATATCGAGAGACAAAATATTGAGTTTCTATCTACAAACAGGTAAGTACAAAAATATTGAGTTAAAAATATCGTTTACAAAAATATCGTTTACAAAAATATCGACTTTAATAAAAACAATGTTTAATTACATTAATATAAAAAATTAATTACTGAAATATACTTAACAATAAAAATAACTTTTAATAATTAAATAATTAATGAAAGTAAAAAAATTATATTTTTTAATCATATTTCTTAAAACATATATATATATATAGTAAAAACATTTAATTAAATAATAGCCAATATTATTAACGTACAAATACAATAGAGTAAAAATTACTATTCCCACTCCAGTGGGTGCAACAGTAGGGAAAGCGTTGGATAGCGTAGGGGTTAAAATTACTATTCCCACTCCAAGGAGTGCAACAGTGAATATATGACGTTACAACGCAACTTTTACAACGCACTACCATTACAACGTAAGTATTGGTAAGTATATAATAATTTTTATAATTTAAATTATTTAAAATTAATTAAATATAATTTAATTTAATTTAATTTCATTAAATTAAATTAATGTAAATTTAATTTTACTTTCTTTTTACACTGTACCCCTGTACCCCAAAAACCCAAAACTGACCCTGAACCCTAAAAAAAACCCTTTACCCAAAACCCCAAAACTGACCCTGAACCCTAAAAATACCCCTTTACCCAAAAACTAAAAACTGACCCTGAACCCTAAAAATACCCCTTTACCCAAAAACCCCAAACTGACCCTGAACCCTAAAAATACCCCTTTACCCAAAAACTAAAAACTGACCCTGAACCCTAAAAATACCCCTTTACCCAAAAACTAAAAACTGACCCTGAACCCTAAAAATACCCCTTTACCCAAAAACTAAAAACTGACCCTGAACCCAAAAAATACCCCTTTACCCAAAAACTAAAAACTGACCCTGAACCCTAAAAATACCCCTTTACCCAAAAAACAAAAACTGACCCTGAACCCTAAAAATACCCCTTTAATTTAACATAATTAGCAATTAATCAATTAAATTAAATTAATTACCAATTACATTTTAAATAATTAACAAATATTATTTAATTACCAATTAATTAAATATTACTACCAATTAATACATTTACATATTTAATTAATTATAATTAAATTACTTCCCACCCTATTCCCCTATAAACCCACAACCCGCTACAGGAAATAAATTATTTTTATTTACATAATTAGCAATTAATCAATTAAATTAAATTAATTACCAATTAAATTTTAAATAATTAACAAATATTATTTAATTACCAATTAATTAATTATTACTACCAAATAATAAATTTACATATTTAATTAATTATAATTAAATTACTTCCCACCCTATTCCCCTATAAACCCACAACCCGCTACAGAATAAAATTACACAATAATTACAAAAAAATCATTAATTAAAAATAATTATAACATAAAATGACACTTTTCACACATATTATAACATAAAAACACTATAAATAATTAAATATTATTTAAAAAACGATATTTTTTACTATCTAGATTATATACTTGGATATTTTCACTTTCTATATTATTTACAGTCGATATTACTTCACTTACCTTAAAAACGATATTTTGACTGTCGATATTCTGTCCTGTCGATATTTTGTCCAAACGATATTTAAAACTCGATATTCTGTCCGAACGATATTTTGGAGTCGATATTATGTCTGTGCACCAGAAGTACGGAGTGTGGAGAGACATCTCGTCGCATTCAAAGTGAGGGAGACCAAAGGACCCAAGAATACAGAGATAGGTTTAGGTGCACTCACCATGCACCTAATGATAACGTACAGCACTGGAATCGTGGGAACACGGGGAACAGTGAAGGATCTTGCCATGCGTCGAGTGATCAGAGGTCATAGGCGAATTGTGAAGACATGGGGAATAATGGCATGTCTTTTAATGCACCTAGAGAAACCATGCAGAATGAGAAATATGGGATAATGGGAAATAGAGGAGTGTTTCACCATACACCCAGAGAGGATGGAACTGCATGGGACCTGGAGAGATGGGAGCATGGGAGGACTCCCCATAACTCGCCTGAGCCTAGACGTAGGACTCAGAGCTGTGATGGGAGAGATGTAAATAAACTCTCTAGAGATGGCATACTGAAAGCTGTAATAAAAGCCAAAAGACTCGATGTGACCAGTTTAAAATCTGACCTGGACGAGGTAATAGATGGTACAGTGCCGATAGAAAGGATTGACATGTACGAACAAGATGAGCTACTGTTTATAGCAAAGGACATCACTCGAAAGGCCAGAGCAACTCATGAGAAACTGTCTGAACTGGCAGACAAGTATATGGTAGATTTGTCCAGAACCAAGGCATTACAGGGTAACCACAGGTTGCATTATTCAGACCAGGACCTAGAGGAGAGGAGGACAACTGGATTAAAAACACACATAAGGGAATTGATCATAGGAATAAGAGCATGGAGAGATCTGGACAAATGGGAAGAGAGGTGGTCGAAAAAGGGAACTGTTAGGCGGAGTGCGAATGTGATGTCTCCGGAGGGAAGACTAATGCAGATGGAGGCATTCCCTTTGCGAGAAATAGCAAATGGGAATTATGTACACGTACCCTGGAGTAGGGGAGATTTGGCCGCCTTTACCAACTCATTTCCGAAGTTAAGGGAGAACCCTGTAGAGTGGTACAAGCAGGTAGAGAGGTTTGTGAAGATCTCAAAGGTATTGTGGATTGATTTGAACACCTTGTTTGACATTGTGGTCCCAGGAGACTTGTGGATAGCATGCAAGGTTAGTGTCAAGTGGCCAACTGCAGAACCAGCAAGGGATACTCGTACTAATGGACCGTCAGAAACAGTAATGTTAAAACACGATAGGGTAATGACATGGCTGAAGGAGAAGGTGCCACCACAAGATATAGATTGGGTAAAAATAGACCGAACAAGACAGGAACCAAAGGAGACAGTCCATGAGTATTATGAGCGATTGCTGAAAGCATTCAAACAATACAGTGGACTAGATATAATGGACCCCAAGGATATAGGACAGTTTGTATCAAAGTTTGTCTTGGGGTTGAGACCTGATATTTGTCTGATGATTCAGCAGCATTTAATTTGTTGGCAAAACAAACCATTGGATGAGATTTTGAGATACGCAAGATATTGCAGTGATGAGATAGAGTCCAAAGCAAAGAAATTAAAGGAGAAACTGATGATGGTGCAGATGCAGTCAGCTGGACAGGGAGGACAGCAGCAACAGGGAACAGGGACAATGGGACGGAAATCAAACAATCAGAATAAGGACAACGAGGAAAATCTGAGACCTAGAATAGACTTTGCTACATTGAAAAAAACGACAAAGTGTCACCAGTGTCACCAGGTGGGACATTGGAGACGCGAGTGTCCCTATAACCCTGAAAACGGAGAACTGGCAGTTCTAGAGGTAGAAGTTCAGGAAGTTCCAGTCCAAAGGGTGACAGTGACAAAGGGTAAGGTGGCCAAAGGGGGGATTTCGGCTCCACGAGCTCAGTTCCCGCAGCCACCAAAGATTTCGACAGGGGGAAAGGTCTATAGACAAATGCCTTTTTTCACAGGTAAAGAAGAGTGTTACTACGTTGATCCCTTGACGGGACGACGTGTAAGTAGAGAGGAGGACTGTACCCTCGGGGCAGTACTAGAGGTGGATCAAAGAGGACCGTTTGTTGAGGCTGAAGTGGCAGGGTGTCCTACAACATTCTTGGTGGATACTGGAGCTACTCGATCAACTTTGAGATCGGCAGTGGTTCCAGATCTACCAATGTTGGGGGAAACGATTCAGGTGGTAGGGGTTGCAAATAGGAGAATGAATAGCCCTTTGACGGAACCAGTATCAGTGAAAATAGGAAACTACACTGATGAACATCAGTTTGTGGTATGTGATTCTAGTCCTGTGTGTCTGTTAGGAAGGGACTTATTGTGCAAACTGAACTGCACAATATACTGCACCCCTCAGGGAGTGGAGGTGCAGACTACAGATGATGATGCTACTTTTAAAGTTACGAATTCGAGAACATGCATAGAACTGTATCCTACCCTGACTGTGGAGGACCTTCCTTGGGACTTACGAGATGCAGTGTCATCAGAGGTATGGGATTTTACTGGAGAAGAGATAGGACTGATCAAAGGAGTAGAACCAGTGAAGATTATGGTTAAACCAAATGCTGAATATCCAAGAACGCCCCAATACAAACTGACCCCGGAGACGATTGCAGGAATAAAACCTGTAATCGACTCTATGATAAAACAGGGAATACTGAAGGAAATCGTGGGAAGTCCATGCAACTCCCCGATTATGGGTTTGCAGAAGCCTAGTGGGAAATTTAGAATAGTGCAAGATCTTCGAAAGATTAACAACATAGTTGTTTCATGTTGTCCAGTGGTACCGAATCCATCAGTGATATTGTTTCAGATACCATTCCAAGCTGAGTGGTTCACAGTGATAGACCTTTGTCAGGCTTTCTTTTCAATTCCATTAGATGAGGAGAGCCAGTACCTTTTTCCTTTTAAGCTGGAAAATCGTGTCCTAACATGGTGTCGTATCCCACAAGGGTATACAGAAAGCCCATCAATTTTCAACCAGCTGTTGAAGAAAAATCTTGAAAGTCTGGTACTGCCGCAGAACTCGGTTCTGGTCCAGTACATAGACGACCTACTTGTTGCGTCAGAAACGGAAGAGGCTTGTAAGACAGATACCATTGCCTTGCTGAACCATTTAGCTGAAAATGGGCATAAGGTATCTCCAAACAAATTGCAGTACTGTCTGACAGAAGTACAGTACTTGGGTCACAGGATAGAAAAAGGAAAGCGCAAAGTGTCACCAGATAGGATAGAGGCGATAATGAAGATGAACGCGCCTACGACACAGAGAGAAGTTAGAATGTTCCTAGGAATGGTTGGTTATTGCCGACAGTGGATAGCTAACTTCTCACTGAAAGCAAAACCTTTACAAAAACTGACGCACAAGGAGGTGAGTGATCCGGTACCATGGGACAAGGATTGTTTGATGGCGTTTCTACAGCTGAGAGAGGACTTGTGTCGTGCTCCGGCTTTGGGGATGCCTGACTATGAAAAAACATTTTCACTTTTCAGCTGCGAAAGGGAAGGTTGTGCTTTGTCAGTTTTGGTACAGATTCATGGAAATGCCCGTAGACCAGTTGCATACTTTTCGGCTACCCTAGATCCAGTGGCCGCAGCGTTGCCCGGATGTCTCAAATCCGTTGCTGCAACAGATGTCAGCATTGAACAGTGTGAAAATATTGTAATGGGACACCAGTTAGTGGTGTATGTACCTCATTCTGTAGAACTGTTAATGACCAGGACCAAGACACAGCACTTGACCAGTAGTAGGCTCACGCGCTACGAGCAAGTTATACTTGCTGCGGAGAACGTGACCCTTAAGAGGTGCTCTGTTTTGAATCCTGCTACATTGATGCCACTTCCAAATGATATTGAAGGCGAGGAAAGTGAAGTTCACGACTGCCTTGATGTGACTGAACTATGCACGAAGCCAAGACCAGATATCGTGGATGAGCCGTTGATCGACCCTGATGAAATTTTCTTTGTTGATGGCTCATGTTTAGGAGACGATACTGGTCAGTTGAGAGCAGCTTATGCTGTTTGCACCATTACTGGAGTTGTGGAAGCCGCTTGCCTGGAAGGAGTACACTCCGCTCAGGTAGCAGAAATCATTGCATTGACGCGTGCCTGTACAGCAGGTAGCAAAATTAGAGTCATCATTTATACGGATAGCCAATATGGTTTCGGTGTAGTTCATGATTTTGGGCAGTTGTGGTCTCAGAGAGGTTACATGACCTCCTCTGGTTCGCCTATTCGAAATGGGGAATTTGTGCGACTGCTGTTAGAAGCATTACAAGGTCCAGCTGCAATTGCAATTGTCAAATGCGTAGCTCACACCAAAAATACAGATTTTGTGTCGCAGGGCAATAGATATGCAGACGAAGTTGCCCGTTACTGTGCTGAGCACGGATATTCTTTCACGGAGGTGGAAGTAGGTGGGGCTCAGGAAAAGACAGAGTTAAATATGATGCTAGAAACAGTTGATACTTGGGAGGATTTAAAAGGTATGCAGGAGAATGCACCTGATTCTGAGAAAAAGGCATGGGAAACAGCAGGTTGTGTGAAAAGTGAAATGGACTTCTGGGTTTCAGCAGATGGTAGGGCAGTATTACCTGAGGAATTTGTCAATCCAATGGCACGACAGATACATGGTCCAGTACACTTAGGAAGAGATGCCATGCTGAGGGTATTTAGGCAGACTTGGTATTGCCCTAAGTTTAGGATTGCAGCAGAAGCAGTCTGTAGGAGATGCGTTACTTGTCAACAACTGAACGTAGGGAAAAGAACACCAGTTACAATGAGTCACATTGGGAGGTCTGGGGGGCCTTTCAACAGAATGCAATTAGATTTCATTGAGATGCCAAAAAGCAACCGCCTCAGGTATGTTCTGGTGGTTGTATGCATATTTTCCAGATGGGTCGAAGCATACCCTACACGCAGGTGCGACACACTCACAGTAGCAAAGTTGTTGCTTAGAGAGTTGATCCCGCGCTTCGGGGTGCCGACCTCCCTGGAATCAGATCGAGGAACTCATTTCAACAGTGAAGTTGTGAAAATGCTTTGCTCTGCATTGAACATTGATCAGACGTTGCACTGCAGCTATCGACCAGAGGCTTCAGGTATCGTGGAGCAGATCAATGGCACTTTGAAGTCCCAAATAGCCAAAGTATGTTTATCGACTTCCTTAAGTTGGCCTGATGCTCTGCCCTTGGTACTCATGAGTATGCGTAGCACACCAGAGAGGAGGACAGGTCTCTCTCCACACAAAGTTTTAATGGGGAGGGCAATGAGACTTCCGTCTGTACCAACTACAGCTTTGTTGAATATTACAGATGACCTGATCCTGGATTACTGCAAGGGTCTGTCTGACGCCATTCATTCTGTGTCTCTTCAGGTGCAGGCTGCTGAAGTTCCATCTTCAAGAGATCTATGTCACGACTTGTGCCCAGGTGACTGGATCCTACTGAAGAAGCACGTCCGGAAGAACTGCCTAGATGTGCGTTGGAAGGGCCCCTATCAAGTTATCCTGACAACGAATACCGCTGTGAAGTGTGGAGGGCTGCCAAACTGGATTCACGCTTCCCATACTCAAAGAGTTCCAGCACCCCTGGAAGAAACAGCTCCTCTCACAGATGAAAATCCAGCTGTGGACGGCGAACCACTAGAGGGGATCAGTCAAGCTGTGGGGGTGTCGGAAGAAGTTGGGAGCGCTACAGATCAAGAAGAGGGACAGGACGGCAGTGAAACTGAAGTTGACACAGAAGGAGAAAGTTGCTGTGAATACGGCTCAGACCCAGATCAAGCCCAGAGTGATCAAGAACTGAATGGGAGGACAAGATACAGGAGAACAAGGCGTGGAGAAGATAGTTGGCCTGAAAGAAGGAAGAGGCCAAGCTTGAAGCCAGCTCCAGAGAAAACTCTTGCCCCTGTATCAGAAGACTCGGATTTGGACGAAAGTGCACAAGGACAGGAACAGGAAGATACGCTACTCCTGAGTGGACCTACCTCGCTGCAGATGTCCAGTGTACAGGGATCTGGGAGGGTGAGGGAAGTGACCCTGATCAGTACTGACCCCATCATAACAGTGGAAATAGTGTTGTTGATACCGGGAGTGGAGGTCGAAGGGTTGCTGACACTCAATATCCCCTATCCTCCTTATCTGAGTGGAATAAGAGACCCGGTTTTAAACAGAATAGATTTCCCGACTTGTTGTCCAAGGAGGTCAATACTTGGGGAGTTCCTTCTTCGTTTGGAAATATTAGAAGCCGTGATTAGAGTCGCTGGAACACGTATAATTTCGGATTGCTAAAAGACTGTGTGAAAGACTTTGTAAATAAACAAATTGAGAGATAACCTAGCGCCAAGTAGAAGAAAGAAGAGACTAGGGACTTCCATTTAATGGACGGAGAAGGGCTAGGGTTGTCTGTTGCTATAGAACACAAAGACTGATCTTGCGGAGAAGATTATCAGCTTCCAGGTGTGGTTCGAAAAGAGACATTGTGCTGTGAAAGAAAACTGGAACTACACTGTTTGAGATCATGGAGGTTGGCAACCCGAACCGCAGGGCCAAATGTATAGTAGGCACACTTTTAGTGGGAGTGATTTTTCTTATAGTTTTAGTAGTTACTATATCATATATAGTGGGGCATGAAAATGAAGAAAAGGCTGCAAAGGAAGCAAAAATTGTATCGACACAGAAACCTACTATTGCTGGTAAAAAGGGGGACAATACAGAGAAAGATGAAGCTTTACTAGCAGCAGAGACTCGTAGGTTACATGTAGATGAATCACAGGGAAATTTTAAATCGAATGCATATGCTAAATTGCTTTATGAATACATTGATGCTATGGAGGCCAAGAATTGTTATGTTTGCATGAAATTGCCAGCCTCTGTAGACGAAGGTATCAGATATCATCATCTTCCATTGACTTATGGAATCACATGTAGTTTGTTGCTTAGTATATTCTATGAACGTGATGGGTTTGAATACTATTTTTCAAACTTCGATGCTATTTTACCAGAAGTGCCGAACTACAAGCATTTAAATAAGTGGGATTATTATAAGAGTGAAGACAGATTACAGAAATGTTTCCTTCCCTGGAAAACATTAGATACTTCATACGCCCGAAGAAATAATTTGACTTGTAAAGTGTCAGAAATTGAGAAAAAGTTTGTAGGACAAGTGGATGATCGATACCGGAGACAGAAGATTTTAAAAGCTTCAGGTCAATGGAAAACAGATTGGACCGAGGAAGAAAGGGCACACCAAAGAAAGGGTAGCAATGGTCCAATAGCTTTAGATCGGGAGAAAAAGGGGAAACTGTGTATACATAGGGGTGAAACCTATTATGAGAATGTGTTTGTGGGAAAAGTGAGTTGTGAACATGCTTTCCAATTAGAGTACTACTCAAAAGACTTCTTGAAGGAAATGCAGGTGATCCCAAATGTATATTTTGTGTGTGGAAGAAATGCATACGTGAAATTACCAGATAATTGGTATGGATCATGTTATTTGGCAATTGTCTTCCCCAAAATATATCATGCTAAGGATTTGGAACTTATAGAGGGAGGAACTCAAGCTAGAGGAAGAAGGGATGTGAGCGCTGAGGAGGTAGTCGGAGACGTATTTGGTGCTATGTTTCCTATTTTAGGGATAGCACTAAATGATGTCAAGATAAGAAGATTGGCAACAGTTGTAGATAGGTTGTCTGCCAGTACTGCTAGGTCACTAATGCTGGTGGAGGGAGAAATGCAATCGATAAGAGCAATGGTTCTTCAGAACCGACTTGCTCTAGATGTTCTGTTAGCCAAAGAGGGAGGAGTCTGTAAGGCTTTGAAGGTCCAGGAATGTTGCACTTACATTCCAGACAACTCAAAACCTTTAGAAAAGTACATTCGGAACGTTACTGAAATACACCATGAGATTGAGGATTTGACAAAGGTAACAGTGTGGGAAAAGGTAGGTCAAGGAATGGGTAAAGTTGGAGGTTGGTTTGCCAACTTAGGAAAGAGTTTCATTTGGTACATACTGAAACCTATCATCATAATAGTGATTTGTATAATCACCTTGTGGGGATTAGTGTGGCTGTACCAATGGTATAGATCAAACAGGTTGCAAAGAACCATGAGAAGGCAAGAGAGGAGATTGACTGCAATGCGGGATAATCAGTATAGGAGTCTGAAGGCTCTAGAGATGATGAAACGAGGGGGTACTGCAACGACTTCAGTTTGACTCAGACCATACCTCAGGGATGGTGTTGTGATGGTGATGACTACTAAAAGTCATCAAAGGGGGGATTGAGAGAGCGCAAATCAAGAAAAATATAGAAGTGCACCATATTTACAAGCACGTTGTATTAGTTTAGTAAAATTTATATGAGTGTCGAATCTATAGAGTGAAAATACATAAGAGTATTTAATTAAAATAGAATACTTATATCAAGTGTGAAAAGCTAATGTAGATGTTTGTAGTGATGTTAGAATGATGTTGAAATCCCATGTTATGTGGCGGTGGTAGGGGAAAATTTAATTCTGCTAAACGTAGAAATGTGTAGGCCACATGGCAGTTCACATAGAGTACAAGATGCTGTTACACTCTTACACGATGGTGGATTTTGATGTTATTGTAATTCAAAGTATTATCGATCATAGAACTGAAAAATATGTTTTATAGAAGTGTTTCATATAATCATTGTGTGTAATAAGTTAGAATACTGTTTAGAAGAAATTATATGTTTTACAGAGTGCACAGGCCCGTTCATGTAATTCTAATAGGCCTGAATAGACAAAGTCATTTCTTTTGATCTGCATGTGCTCGTTAGAGAAAGGTCGTGTTAGGCACAAACTGTGGAGCCTGTTCGAATGGTTTACGACTTAGAAGATACGGTGGAGGCTGGAATTTGGGGCCCACAGTACAAGTGTCTGTTTGCAGGTGCGAGGAGGTTTTAATCAAGAGAGTGATGAATAGACTTTTGTTCAAGAGAGCCAGGCACAGGCCTGGAGGAGTCTTCAGGAATTTCCTGGGGGTACCGTCTTGCCGGAGAGGAGCCTGGGAAGCAAGGTCAACTCTAACGAAGGGTCCAGAGGAGTACCAGCATGGAGCATACCAGAACCAACACCACGTGAGGGGCTTCTCTAAGGGGCGTCTCCAAAGGGCGTTTCCATTGTAAATGTGATTTTGTATTAGGGACAGTACCCCAGGGTGGAGTTAAGGCAGATGATCTGAGGAACCTAAGAGAGCGGATGGGTAGGCAGATAGGGAACTGCGAGACATCGTTTTTGAAACAAAGACTAAGGGAAGTGTGTGATCTTCTTTGGAAGTCACCACTGCTGACACCTTTTTAGGTTAAGATCTTGCTAAGTAGGGATGTCACTTAGTCTAGTGTAGGGACAGTCTAATCTGATTTCTTTCCTTTCTGTAAATGACTCATAAGCTACAGCTTGTGTCTATTCTTGCAACTTTGATGATTTTTGAATTGGTTTTGGTAATATTCTTCTGCCGACTAAGAGCATTTAGAAAACTCATGTTTGTATTGATACCCGTATATCTTTTGAACCTTATATTGAGATGTTTGTATCTCCAGTTAAGTTTGGCTTTGTAATACACTTTTAAACTTTTTAAGCTTAAGTGGTTCTTTGGAGTGGAGTAAGTTATTAACTGATTGACCTAGTAGTGGATTGCCTTTTACTCTATGACAGGTACCAACGGTTCAGTCGACCGGAGTTGGGATCTAGATCTATAACAATAGACCAGAAATCCCGCGTTAACAATTTCCTATAGATAAAATAGCCAGACATTCTCTCATCTGACGGTTCCTACTCACTGTCTGATCTGATAAGCAGCTACAGTGGCCAGGTAAGGTGAATTCGGAAGAATATGCTTTTCCTCTCCCTGTGGAATTGATAAGGAGATATCCAGGCTGCAGAACAGTGAGGTTACACGGTGCAGAAAAGAAGATTTGTCCCCTTCGCCATGGCCATATTTTAGCTGCACATGTAGGCGGGGACACAGCCCACCTTTCTGAAAGGAGATGGGTGATTGGGGGTGACTGTGGAAGAGGGATCTGGCCCAAATCCGCAACTCCAAGAACAGGAAGATAATCAACGTTCTGAGGTACGTTTCACATGAATGTGGCCATTTATTACTGGCCTTCGTGCCATCAATGCCAGGGCCACGGATCATGTTTGGGTGGGCGGGTCCCACTCGGCCCACCTGCTTTGACCGGGCATGCTCCCAGGTCATGGGACTCCCCCTTCACATCTGCCAATTCATCCCTCCTCGGGAAGTGGACATGTCTATCCTTGTAAAGCATAAATGCTGACAGAACGTCATATACCACCATGCTGAACATGAGCTGTGACATCCCACCGGCGCTGGCCACAGTGTACTGGAAAGACACAGTAGAGGAGAAATACAGTGCAGCCGTAACCTTCACTGTAGCTGACATTGCAGCCGGATGTGTTCTTTTGGGCTTCACATGGGGCTCCAACTTGGCACGTAGGTTCCATAGTGTGCGGGGATCCAAACAGAATTTCCGGTTGATTTAGATGTCCTCCATCTTCGCCAGGTCAAAGGATGGGTGATCTCCTCCTACGCATGTAAGGGTACACAACCATGAGCTGAGTCATAGATGAGATGTGGTGAACAGCTTACCCAGAGACTCACACAACCACAACATTGAGGGGAACCATGGTCACGTGAAAGGCACAAGTGCATTCAGACGTAGTTTTTTTGGCGCACTCGCAAAACTGACACTACAACATCCAAAGAACTTGATGTGTATGGCATATAGTACACTCTTACATCAAGGATGAGCTGCCATGTGGTTTAGATGGCACAGCACTTGTGTTTCCCGGTATCAGTGCTGAGTTGCATGTAGCCGATGTCACTGCATGGCCTCAAACTTTAGTCCCCCTATTCATTACAACATTGCAGAATGAGGGCTGTGTGTATCATCTGGACAATGCAACATGGATGTACATCATGAGGAACGGAGACATGTGAACATCTTGGGGTCAGTCCTGCGTGAGTGTGTGAGGATTTAGCGTCACAGACATTGCAATGTTCACCAGAATGAGGCACAAATGCACATTGATTGTGTTACATGCCCACATGGCTGCCACTGTCCGATGATGTGGGTCAGAGCTATGTTTGTTCGTTCCACATATGCACCCTTATGATGTGTGTGAGGACATTTACAGGCAATGGCAGCTGGGCAGACTGCACGCCACATCAGTAAGTGTGTTGGAAGTGCCAGTGGTTACAAGTATGTCTGATTTGCAGACAATGGACACCTCTTATTGTCTGCCTACATCAGTGGCTCTTCACAAGATGACCCCACGCCAAACAAGCGATGTTCACAATTTGGATGTTTCATTGCACAACATTAGTACAGTGCAAGAGACCTTTGTCCTTTTGGACTCTTTCACCCATTTCAGTACATGCTGGCCACGAAGCATGACAATGTATGTAATTTATCTCAACTTTCTTGGACATACCATGTGTGTGATGACTTGACTCAAAGATCCCAATCACTCATACCTTCACAGTATAGTGAGCAGCTGGTCACTGTTCTAGGTGTTCTGATGTACCAGCCACTCCCAGAGGGCTGGCTTTCCCCCACCCCACAGCCACCCAGCACAGGCGTCACTTGACCCTGTCAACAAACTGGGCCGGACGCACGAGCCCTGGGCCAGTTCTCCCATACAAGTACTGTGTCTATGTGTGTGGCCACTTGATATGTATGTGGGCCTTGTGCCCCACAACATTACACATGGGGTGCACCACTCACTTTAGGCAAATGAGTTGTGATGTGTGATGCAATTTGCATGGCGACAATGCAAATGCAGTATGTGTTTGCATGCACGGTAGCTGGCATCCACAGCGATGACATGCTTTGGGCCCAATTGAATGTTGCAGGATTGCAGTCGCAGCTTCCATGCCGCCACGGTGTGACACACACTATGCGAATGAGCCATCAGCTAATGTGAGTCTTCGGCGGCGTACATATTTTGAAATTGCGGTGTGCGCACTCTGCAACTGCGAGGCTCTACATTGACCCCAATTGTCTTCAGGGGCACTGAGGGTCACTCGTGAGGATTAGGTGGGCCTCGCACTTTGCATTTGGCAGGGTGCCACATTCATCATGGTGCCATCACGCTTGCTGGGAGTTGTAGTTGTTCAGGGGTTGCTTGTGTGGAGATGTTTGGTATTTACCTCTGCTGTTGAGAGCGGGTGCATATTTTCTGTAGGAGGTGCAGCAGGTAGAGCAGTGGGAGGCCTGTGTATCGCAGGAACCATGGTGGCTCTTGGTGTTTGGATGGGTACTGTATTTGCTCTTCCTCTCCATTGTTGTTTCTCCGCCATCCACAACGTGGTGGTTTTGTCGCGCCGGGGGGAAGGCTTGTCTGCAACATCATAATCTGTTTGGCAGACAGAGCCAATAGAGCGGGCCCAGCATGCGGAAACACGTTCCGTCCGCAATACAGATAACAATGTTGCAGACAACACTTCCTACCACCGCGTAAAAAACGCCACGTTGCAGATGGTGGAGAAATAACAATGGTATGCAAAAAACATACAGCGCCTGACAGATCGCACCGGACGGTAAATGGCGTCTGTGTGACCATTGTAATTTGGTGGTCACAATAACCGCACCTAGAGCGGGAAAATAAACATATTCCGCCACTGCCACCAGCACGGATGGCCTTCTGTCCGGCATCGTAATGAGCCCCTTAATGTACTCTTAATGTATATGTATTGATGTATGAATTGTATTTATACAGATATTAGAATTTGGTGGCGAACACCACAAAAGACAAGGCCCCATTTTCAGTTGTAATTATATTGTTTTTAGACTCCAGTAGCATTTTTATATTATTATCATTTCAGTAATGACATGAAATATTGTCACATATAATTGGGTTCAGTAATTTAGTGTGTGTAGGGTTGAGGAGTGAATAGGAAAGTGGCTAGCATGCAAGGGAATTCAAGTGGTACATGGGGGACACCATGTTGCCTTTTGTCCACAGAATGCCCACAGCCCTCACCCATCATATTCTATTAAGCTCAAAGGAGTCATCTCTTCTGTAGGAAGGGGATTATTGTTTGAAATATTGAAAACCTACTTCACATAATAGCCACAATTCCTGAGAAAAAAACAATGAAAACGAGTAGAGCTGTTGTTATGAGTTCTTAAAGTTTTAGGTACAATTAGTGTCAAAAGGCACAAAGCACCAACTACAGTTATCTTATTGCGGGGAAAACAGAAGGGAGTGACAGGGGTGTGGTGGGAGGAGTTGGAGCAGAGAGTCACCAGTAGTTTGGCGAAGGAACCAACCCCAGGCACGAGCAGGGAATAACTTCCCTAGTGATGAATTTAACAGAGACCCCCCTAACTGATTCACAGATACAAGTGCTTAACAAGGGCCTGGGTTTTGTACCCACCAACACACCAGACATTTTTAAAATCAGACAGGAATTAGCGGGATTCTTTCGCAATATTCGACTGAGAGTCTTTTTTGGAGACCAGGACCATGAAGAAGTATAAAGGGGAGATACCACCTTCCGCCCCAAGTCAAAGTTCACTTCGGCCGTAGGAACTCTCCCAATTGAGATAGAGGCCTTTGAACAGGCAGTAATTCGTAAAGTGGAAACAATGACTGGACATAATAACTTCACCTTCAAAAACCTCTCTAAGATGGAAAAAAGAACCCTGGGTGAACTCAGAAACAACGAGGATCTAGTTATAAAGCAGGCAGACAAAGAGGGAGTGATTGTGATATCGAGCAAAGCTGCCTATGAAATAGAATGACAGAGACTCTATATGGTGCTGAGATGGGATCCAACAGAGGATATTAAGAAAGAAATAGCATCGGTAGTGGAGGAAGCTATTCGAAATGAGTGGATTACAGAGAAAGAAGGAAGTTTCCTGTGCCAATCCCAACCAGTGACTCCATATGTTTATACCCTCCCGAAAGTCCATAAACCCACAAGGCCCCCTTCCCCTGGGGAAACCTATTGTATCGTGTATCGGGTCATTTTTGGAGCCTTTGTCACAATTTTGTGACTTTTCCTTTAAACCTATAGTTCAATCTAGAACGGCATACTTCAATGACAAGACAGAGATCCTTTTATTACTTAAGGATTTGGAATTTATTATTTGACCCGGAAGAGGATTTTTTGGTGGGTCTGGACGTGGAGTCCTTGTATACAAATATACCACATATGGAGACCCTGCAAGTGGTTGAAGATATTCTGAATGCAATGGAATGGGAATACTGTACTCCAATACCTTTTATTTTACATTTGGCGGAAATCGCCTTGACTAAGAATTTCTTCAAGTTTCAGGGGACCCATTACCTCCAGACACACAGGACCTCTACGGGGAGTGTCTTCGCCCCCAGTTTAGCAGGGATATACATGTCGGCGTTTGAGGACCAGTACATCTATGCCCATGGAGGTCCCTGGAATAACAACATCAAAGTCTGGAGACGATTTATTGATGATGTCCTTCTGATATGGAAGGGGGATAGACAATCATTAGACGAATTCCTGATCTGGCTCAACAGCCGCAATCCCCTACTTCTGTTTACTTCAACCATCACCATGGAGAACCTCCCATTCGTGGACCTCACCATTTTCCCAGCAGAAGGTGGCTTACATACAAAAATGTTCCACAAAGCAACGGACAGAAACAGTTTGCTTTCATTCAAA
Source organism: Lissotriton helveticus (assembly GCF_964261635.1). Lineage (NCBI taxonomy): Eukaryota > Metazoa > Chordata > Amphibia > Caudata > Salamandridae > Lissotriton > Lissotriton helveticus. Next base: position 156,905,833 of record NC_136070.1, read on the forward strand.
AGCTTTCACCCTAAGTCCCCTAGGGAGAATCTCCCAGTTGGACAGTTTTCTCGCCTTCCGCGTAATTGATCAAGCTCAGCAGACTATAGATTGGAAGCTGACTCCCTATAAAAGAAACTTCTACAAAGGAACTACCCTCCACGTGTTGTCAAAAGGGCCAGAAATAGAGCAAGCAATTGCCACCGGATTACACTCCTCGAGCCGAATGATAAACCATCTACAGAAAGAACAGTATGTGTCACAACATTTAACACAGCTTCCAGCAGCATCCAAAAAATCATTTTACGTAATTGGAAGATTTTAAATTCTAATGGACTCGAACTTGAGAAACCCCTGTTCTCATTTAAGTGGAGCCAGAATATTAAAGACATGCTGATTCATACCAGACAAAGAAATCCCAGATTGAGACAGGAGGGCCCAGATTAAAAAAGGTTGACTAGGTCCCTCCCTTCAGTGACTGGCCTCACGAGAGGTGGGATGTGCGATGTGTGCCACCTTACAGCCAACACCAAATCAGTGAATGTTGGATTCACCCATCCATGGGAGCAGCGGAGGCCCACGAATTGTAATTCCTCCTATGTAATATATATGTTGAAATGCATGACCAGCAGATGGGTCAAAACAAGAATCATGGAGCATAGCTCTACATTCAGATGCCCATGGACTGTGAGCAGACTGACAAATCATTTCAAAGAGAAGAATCACTCGGCCGAGGATTTCTTCTGGACTGTCATTGACAAACCTAACATTAAAATGAGTATGGGTAACCCAGAAAGAGCCCTGTTTATACGAGAGCAAAAGTGGATTTACAGGGTTTGCATCTAATCCAGTGTATAGGGCCTTACAACAGCTGTTGCAGAACCATGGCTTAGTAGACGGGTGGGCATTAGTGAACTAGGGGAATCCAGGGTATACATTTTTTTGTACCCATATCATAAATTTGTTCGGCTAGACTATGTGTTTTTACCCCGGTTATTTACGGTTGGTGCTAAGATGCAAGTATGGCCATGCATTACATCGGATCATGGACCAGTGCTATTTGATCTTATCAGCCGTAGTCCTGCAAAGGAATATAGAACTTTTACTTTTAATTAGAAGTAATTATACGACCCTGATTATATTACCCATATTCAAATCTGGGCAAAATCGTTTTTGGAGAGTAACAGAGGCTCAGCTACACTATCAATGGTTTGGGAAGCTCTGAAATCTGGACTTAGGGGGGAGACATTTATTAATGGATGGAAAAAGCAAAGGCTTGAGAAGGAGCAAATGCGGTTTTTTTTGCAGATTTAAGGGCAGCAGAACAAGAACTTATACAAACGGTTAGAGACAAGGTAGATCCTAAGGCTGCACAAACTAAGACGGCATGCTGTAAGGCTTGGATTAATGGGACATGGTGTCAGGAAATAGCGGGGCAATATAAAACCTACAAAGAGGAAAGGGATGAATGTGGGGAGATGAATGGTCGCTGTCTAGCTCAAAGGCTGCGGGGAAAGCACGCTGCCCAGAGAATCTCTATTTTAGAAGATGGGAAAGGGGGCGCTGTAGAGACTAGGGAAGGGATATTGGAGGTGTTCTATTCTTTTTATGAAGAGCTCTACACTCAAGATGTAGTGCAGCAGGGTAATATAGAACAGTTTTTGCAGGTATTGGAGGTGACTGGGCTTGCACAGGAAGAGCGAGAGGCGTTGGAAACCCCAATAACAGAGCTAGAGTTGGAAGAGGGCTGGGGTTATTGGCTCTGGGGAAAGCGGCTGGACCGAACAAACCTCCGCTGGAGATCTACCGGATACTTTTCCCTATTATCAAAGATGATATGTTGGCTACTTTTTTAGAGGCTCAGGTTGGATATCCACCACCTTCTTGGGACGATGCTAATATTGTGGTTTTTAAAAAGAAAGATAACCCGGCAAGGCCTCCTGGGTCATATAGACCCATATCATTAATAAATGCAGATGGCAAGGTGTACTCAAAGATTTTAGCAACTAGAATGGCCAAAGTTATATCTCCGTTAGTATCTAAGTATCAACATGGTTTTATACCAGGACGTAGTACGGTTAATCATACACAAAGGGTGATTGCAACTATAGACTATGCAAGTGCACAGCAAAGGCCCATGGGCATATCTTATTAGACGCCGAAAAAGAATTTGATCATGTTTCATCGCCGTTCCTCCGGGCCGTTATGTTAAGGATGGATTTTGGACCCCGTTATATAACATCCATACAAACAATGTATAAAAGACCTTGGGCTAAAATATGCACTATGGGCAGTGAGTCATCTTACGTAAATATCACTCAGGGAACAAGACAGGGGTGTCCGTGTTCGCCCCTCTTTTTTGCCATCTATATCAATCCATTGTTAACTGTGTTGGAAACAACTAATGGAATACAGTCAATGACACTTGGGAAACACCAAGTGTGTGTCCTTGCTTATGCTGATGACATTGCAACGTCTGACCCAGAGCAGGCTGTAAGGGAAATTGAAAATCTTACTCAGAGATATGGTGAAGTTGCCGGGTACAAACTGAATGTATCTAAAACCCAGATAGTCTGCACTGAAGGTCTGTGCCCAGGAGATGCGCGGGTTACACAGGAAGCTCGATATTTGGGCATTAAGATTAGGATGGCGCTTCAAGAGGTTGTGGATGTTAATTGGGGGGATATAGTATCCTCGGCACGGCAACAATTGGAACTGGTTGAGTGCTTACATTTGTCAATGGTAAGGAAGTGCAACATGCTCAAAATGTGCATACTCCCTAAGGCAATGTATTACTTTAGGACTGTTCCATTAGAGCTAATACATTCTCAATTGCTACAGTTACAAACCCTCGCTGATAAGTTCATTTGGGGCCAAAAAAAACCTAGTCGGGCTTCAAGATATATGACGGTACCATTAGAATGGGGGGGATTGGCAGTGCCCAATTTTTCATTTTATTACTTAGCTTGTCTCTTCCAAAGCATGCAGTATCTAGTGACAGGACCAGAAATACAGCAGGCGGAAGTGCCTAATATATATCAAATGTTGATGGAGGATTCTGTCAGCAAGGATTTATTCAGGTTTTTTGAACCCAGTTATTTTAAGAGAACGCGGTTCAAAATATATAATACAGCATATAAAGCCTGGAAGACAATGTGCAAATTGATATCGCTAGGTCTCATAAATTTCTATACACCCTTAAATGCCATAGAATTATTTCCTGCTATCTTTTGGGATGCAAGGATGGATAGATGGCGTGAGCAGGGGGTTCAACAGCTAGGAGATTTGTACAAGGATGGGATAATGGCCTAATTTACCGAATTGGCTGAACAGTATAATTTAGCCAAACACGATTTCTTTAAATTTTTACAAATCTGTGATTACTTAACTAAACATCAAAGACACTTAGTGGTAACATCTTATACGTTAATAGAGGCTGTTAAAAAAAAAGCCAGGATTGGGACATTATATGGTATTTTGATTGAGACCCTGCCGGATGATATAGAGAGACATGATGCGAAGTGGAGCGAAAGATTTGGGACTACAAGCACATATGTGCAACAATCAATTGATAAGGTAGCTAAAATTATGTTGACAGCGAACTTGCGCACACACTATAAAACTTTGTTTAACTTATATCATACCCCTGTTAAAATGCAGAAGTGGGGGGGACCCCACGATGGGAAATGTTTTAGCTGTCAGATGGATAATGCTGATATTGAATTAAACAAAAGGAATCCACTCCTTCAGAAAAGGTGTTTCCTACAATGGTGGGGGACACCCTGGTGTTTTTTGGTACCCCTCACACACCAACAGGCCCCTTGGTGTCATGCTTCATCATTGGGGTCCTCATACCCCTCTACGGGGTACGGCGTGCTGCACCAATGACTACGCGGGAGCACTAATATTGACTATGTGTGGTGTAAGTGAGGTTTTGTTTTATATTTACTATGTGAGTGAAAAGTGGGGTTTAAAAAGGGTGATGCTAAACAATACCTGGCTCGTTGGGTAACAAAAAACTTTAATGGACCCCCGGGCTGGTACTATTAAAAAGTAGTGTGAGGAGATTTTTTATGCAAAACAATGTGCATTAGCTGCTTCTGGTGTGCGTCAACATGTTTCGGTGCGGAGCCCCTTCTTCAGGACTGGGGTACACAAATCCCCACCTTACTCACGTTTCTCTACTTTTCAGCTAAGTTGTAAAAAGTGAGATAAATTATGCAGGTATAACAATGTACCTAGTAAGTAGCCGTTGATGTGCTGACTGGTCTGGGGTAAGACTGTTGCTCCATGAGCCTGATTTCGGGGTCTCCCGTGCCAATCTGCTACGAGGATTCTAGCGAGGAAAAGGCCTGCTGACTGCCCCTTCCACCGGCTCCAATGATATCAGCAGCACGCCGTACCCCGTAGAGGGGTACGAGGACCCCAATGATGAAGCATGACACCAAGGGGCCTGTTGGTGTGTGATGGGTACCAAAAAACACCAGGGTGTCCCCCACCATTGTAGGAAACACCTTTTCTGAAGGAGTGGATTCCTTTTGTTTAATTGTATATGCCCAGGGAGAACGAATCCATTTTCGACCTAATCTCTCTCTCCCTCCTTTGTTATTTATATAATGCTGATATTGTACATTTTTTTTATTGTATAGGCTTAGATCAGCTTCGAGAGGACATATCACAGTTTTAGACTCATATTACAAGGCTACATGTGATTATTTCTAGAGAAGTGATGTTGACAGGAGTGGGTGAGGGCACACAACCTAATCATACATGTTACTCATTTAGATATCTTATGTTCATGGCAGTTGCACGACACTGTAATGCTACTGTGTGGCTTCAGCGGGAAGCACCTTCGTTTGAAATGTGGCGGGCAAAGTTTTATAATGTATTTAATTTGGAATATAGGCTCTATAGCATTAAATCAATGATGAAAAAAAAACTGAGGGCTAAAATTTGGGGGCCTATGTTGCACCATATGGACAAATCGCTGTTAAAAACATCTAACCTCCTAGATATTCATTGTATATATTTTTTTTATGTTGTTCATTTTTGTTGTAAAAATTAAGTCTGCATCGATGATTTAATTATTCGTTTGGAAGTGTAAACATGCTTTGAACTGAACAATAAAGAATATTTAAAAGAAAAAGTTGTTCTTCTGAATCTTATCAGATTCAGGAGTGTTCTGATTTCAGGTTCAAGGGATGACAGTTTTATTCCCAGCACCAGCCTTGGGTCAGAGACACTCCTTTGTCCAACTCTAAAACTGGCTCTGGTTAGTACTTCTCTTTCCTATGGGTTTTGGCTCCAGCCTGCTTGGTAAAAACAAAGGGCTGGCAAACGCAGGTGTGATCTGCAACAGCAAGTGATGGGGTAGGCATCTGCTGAAGTCAGGGAGGCGCTCGGTCAGCCTCCCAGACCATCCTTCTCAAGAGAGGAATACTGTGCCCCTAAGCCAGGACCTTTTTGTCCACATTATGGGAGGAATATACATCTCACCACTGGAGAATCATTAACAGTCAGATGACACTGAACACTGGCAGAAAGACACATTTGGTTTAGGCTGAAAAATGCCAACTTTCTGAAAATGTAATTACGAAAATAGTCATTTAAAATCCAGCTTTACCATTAAAGAGGAATTTCACATTTCAATAAAAACGAGTGGAAGAAGTATTTCCGCAGCTTCGTTTATAGGAGGCCAGTGTTGCCACATAAGAATAAACATGTTTGATATTTTGCAATTGCCTGGACATGTTAATCTTGAGCGTACATGTTCTTCTTTCTAAATACCATGCTCTATGAGTCATTACAGCCTTCCTCAGGGGTCATTTGTAAGTGTTAGTCCAAGCAGGAGGTTTATTTTGCCAGATCAAAATGGCAGTTTAAAACTGCTCTATAGGATGTAATGGCAGTAGTTACATCCCATTAGTAGCTTTTAATTTACAGGCGCTGGTACTAGTTGTACCATATACTTGGGACCTTTAGGTAAATCAAAGGGGCCAATCAAGTGTATTTCAATTTTACTATGCTTTGAAGGAATAATACAGGTACTTTACCACTGATTAGCAGGAGTAAAGTGTGCAGAGTTCTAAAGCCATCAAAAACGGGTACAGTAAAAATAGCTTAGTGAAGACAAAAACCTAGTGGATTACCTCGAAAAAGGGGATCATTTCCATCACCTGTATATTCAGCCTATTGTGTGCCCTCTGGTTGAATTTCACACCTCTTTTATACTTCTTTCAGGGCTAAGCATAGGCTGGGAGTTGCTGAATAGTTAATGAAAACTAGCCTCCAGGAGCTTCAGGCAAGGGAAAGGCAACTTTTTAAAAGTTACTTTTCTTTAATATGTATTAAAAATATGAATTCAACATTGAATTGGATTTTAATAACTATTAGAAATAGTTGTGTAATTATATTCTAGCCAGTGCCATTCCTCAAAAACAATATTAGTATTTCTATATTTAGGGTGGCTTAGTAGTATTTAAAGGGAGGACTTCCTCTTTCAAAAAGGATTATTTTGACAGGCTGCACTGCAGATGTTAAGCCTACTACAGTCAGGCTACACAGGGCAGGCATGTAGCCAGGTTTGCGCCACCACTGAAGAGGATGGAACAATAGGTGCTGCAGTCCACACGTGGATTTTAACTTCCAGTCCCTGGGTGAACTTTATACACTATGTACTAGGGACTTACAGGCAAATGAATCTGCCAGTTAGAACTAAGACAAATTTAAAGGGGGATCACAGGCACTTTTCTCCTGGTTGGCACGGGTACATGGAAAACAGTCTAAATCTAGCAAAGCAGACAGGAAACAGAAAAAGTGGATATCACACAAAAAATGGTAATTTAATACAAAACTCTTGTCAGTATATTAGCCCTGACATCCTAGACAAAGAAACGCCTACTGTACAGGTATTTACAACTTGAGTGACATGCATAGATAATTCAGAGGAGAAGCAAACATGATGACATCAGAATATCCATAAAACCCCCCCATAGATTGTACCAGCATTAATCACCTACCTGGCCATCATGCTGAAGTGTAGACTGGAAGTTCACAACATGACCTATGGACCTATTAGCAGAAGTGCCTGGATGAAGCTCAACGAAAAGAGAGGACACCATCCATAACATAACATTCAGTCTGTCAGCATTGCCCAAGCAATGGACCTCGATATCACCTTGCAAGAGACATCTACTGTTGAATAGAATGTACCATGAACATTTCAATGTCCAAGATGGCACATATGAACTATTTTCCAGCATTGGCTGCATGATTTCCCCATGGAAATCTAGTAACACAGACACAACTAAAAGCCATACCCAATCAGAAGGGCAAATTGAATAAAATGTCACAAATAGTGCAGCTACTTGACTCCCATCTGAGGGTATGCAGTCTAGGGGCCAGATTTATAATAGGATTGTACTGCCCTTGCATCACACAGGGTGATGCATGGATAACACAATCCTTAAGTCAGATTTACCAAGCCAATCAAAGCCACCTTGCATTATTCTGCCCTGATTGGGTGTTACATGGGTAGAGACTGGGTTTTTCCACACATCCATCCATGAATTTTAGCACATTCCCTGATTTACCAATGAGGGTAAACCTGGGAACGTGACAAAATGCAATGCCTTTGCGATACAGGTGCAACAAGGAGAAATAGCTCATAATTTTTCCTCTTTCTAAGTGTGTTGCATTCTGCAACACGCTTAGAATGAGGAAAAGGCATCTAAGGATTGTTTTGTCCAGGAGGGTGTTCCTTCCTGCACAAAAACAATCCTGCCTGCAAAACACCGTGATGGAAGGGTGTCTGCATTAGCGCTAGATTGCAGTGAGTGTGCCAGCGTAGAGGGGGAGCAGGAATGCTCCATATCTTACTAGTTGTGGCACACTCCTGCCCTCTCCATTTATTACAGTGTAGCAAGTTGCCTTGCTGATTAGCACTGTGCCAAACAATGGTAAATCTGGTCTTAAATCTATAGCATACTTGTTACTCTCAAACAAAGGCACTCCGACCAACTACCTAGGAAAGACAGTAAGGTCAGTAAAAACTGGCCATTTGTCTACCCACTCTAAATAGGGAGTGGGGAACAAGTGGGTGAAGCTCCGATGGACCTTACTCAGCAAGGCCGACAGAAGAGTATGCTAGTAGTAGAGACGGATTAGTCTCTGTCACTGAGATACTAAGTTCTGCCCGGCTCTTTAGGAGCCCGGCAGAACTTCCCTTTGCTGGAAAGGATTCTCCCTCATTGTTGCGATGGGGTACCCTCTCCACCCAACTCTAAATCAGGCCAATAATGTTGATACTTGAAAGAATAGCTTCATGTCAAACTACTCAAACATTCAAGAAAAAAGAAGGAGCTCCACCAGAGGGTCACATGGGATGCAATCTGGAAGTGATGCCCAAGCACAACACAGTTTCACAGTGGGACTGTTCAGGACCACTTATTAGCAAATAGGACTCAAATGGAAGTTGATTCACAAAAATGCCAGGAGTACCGGAAGTGACATAATTTACCCGTTGACATTTATGATGTCACTGGAAGTGACATCATATGATCTTTGAGCCTGAATCTTCCCAGGAAGTGATGTCACATGACATTATTCTGGATCACATCACAATAATTATCATTGTTGAAGTTACAGAATAATTGCATGATTATTATAACAACACAACAGAAACAAATAACTATTTTGGCTATTATCTTTATAAAATCACAGACATGATATCTCAAGGGAACAGTTGCCTGAATTGTAGTAAGCAAGCATTGGTGAATCTAACATCTACTAGAAGAGATGGGAGGGTGGGGGTTTCTCAAACCCACAGATCATTTGAAAGAAATAGGCACTTATAGTGCATTTTGATGCATAATCTTCACATACATTTTCTAAAATCCGTGGTTTAAGAAAATCATTAAATATTCAAATCCTTTCATGGTGCGCCAAGGTAATGAAACCTGACAGTCCCCAAGAGTTAACCCCATTATGTTTTTATAATGTCTTATGGGTGCCAGTGCCAGCACTTTGACTGGTGTGTACCTATGCCCAAACATTACATACAATATGCCAGTATTGCCTACAGTATGCCAGTGCCCGCTTTTTGTCAAGGGTGCTTCTATAAGCCAAGAAACATGCCAGGTCCAACAGCAGACTTACAGGCATATTAGCATTTTCTGGCTCATGCTCACTTACATTCAATTTCTCACAGTCATTCGCCCGTCATTCACACTAAGGGGCCGATTGCGATGATGTCGAAATAACCTTTCTGACAGCATTGTAATGTGCTGACCTGATTCCTTTACACCCGCCTCATTACAATAGAGGTGGTCGTAAAGGAATCCAACCTGTCATTCCGACTGGCTTCCGACGGACTCAAAGAGCCCGTCCGCCAGTCGGAATGCCGTCAGTAATCCCAAGGGAGGCTTTTTCCGCCCTTGGGATTACGATGTCAGATTTCGGCAGCCTTTCCGTGCCAGCCTTTCTGTCACAGAAAGACTGTCGGAACTCAACTTTGGGAGCCCCCAGCAGGGCCCCCATGGGTGCACAGTCTATGGTTGGAGGACCAGGGGGCACGTATGGTGCCCCCCTGTTGATCCCTGCACCTCGTGGCAGGCACCTTTAGGTAGGGATGAACTGCACCTCCCATTTTTCAATAGGAGCATGCATTCCAGCTGGTTTGCAGTAAGAAAGCATGCTCTCATTGAGAGATGTAGGGATGTGACTGAACAGTGTTCAGTGGCATACTAACTCGTGGGTCGGGACCGCTAACCGGGTATCGTCGATGATACCAGGCAGAGGAAACTCCGCCCAACATCATAATAGAGCCCTTAGTCTCACCCAGTCATTAGCCTTCACTTGCACTAATTCATTTTCACTTAGTTTCTTGTGCTCACTCTAGCATGACTCACTCATTCTTACTCTGACTCACTCTTACTCCCTCAGTTTCACTATCTCTCACACACACACACACACTCACAATCAAATATACATGCTCACAAAATTCACTCTCACCCACCTGCATCCAAACAGCATATATTTAAAGCCATTTTAATGTTCTTACCTAAGATGCCAGTTGAAGTCCATTCCAGATGCTGCCGCTCCACTTTTTATTACACTAACAGTGAAAGATAGACTAATATTCACTATTAATGTAGTAAAAATTTGCAAACACGTGGATGGAGCCTGACACTGATAATGCAATATACTCCTGTGTTTTTGGCACTGATATTGTCACTTCTGGGGGTAGGGGTTTGGCAAGGCAGTGCCAGGGGTGTCAACCTCTAAATGAGGCTCTTAGATAAAAAGGATCTATTGGTGAAAAATTTCAAAAATGTTTTTGGCAACTCCAAAGATATTTAATGGGAGGCAGCGGAATAAGCGAAAATGAGAGAATGTTCATAATTTAATGCATGCTAGCTCTGCAAGAGAGGGTGGGCATTCCATTATAGAAATAGGCTAAGCATCTCAATCTGTAAAATGATTCTTACTCACGGTATGGCAAATGGTTAAGATGGACAGTAGCCCAGAGAAACTAGATTGTGAATTCTCTGACTGGCTCACTTTTCCGATGGTTGAATTTTTCTATACCTTATTCCTCTAGATAGTCCTACCATACCATCACACCTACTACATCTGCTATCACTACATTGCCCAGGAACAAATAACATTATTTATAACATTGCCCACCCCTATATCGACACCTCACTTTTTTGTCATTATTTATTATTTGTATTTTATTTGTAATTGTATTACTTACACTTTATTTGCTCTGCATATGAAATGTATTAATGTATAATGTATTTACCGTAGTATCCTGATCACTTTTTAATTGATGAATAATCATTTACATAATTGCATATCATGATTATAAAAAAGCACTTATAGTGCACTGCTTGCTATCTCTCAACAAACCAATAAATAACAGAAATTAACACATGAATATAATTGAATAATAATATTTGTCCATGCAAAGCAATTAAAGTGACACTGTATCCATGGGATTAAATCTATATTATGAATGATAAATTGATATGTAATGTCACTATTGATGACACTGACGTTATTTGTGATGTCACAATTCTCATTATGTTTGAGGTTGTGAGTGGAGCATTGGTGAGCTAATTATGGTTGCCACGAACACTATGCCAACAGTGTTTTTTTGTAATCAACTATATCTGGTCAATTTCAGGGTTTGTTTGGTTTTATTTCGTAAACATAACTTCACTTTACACTTTATAAACGGTTTATATTGAAATTTCAGATTGTTTCGAAAGAATCATGAAAGTGTAAACACAAGTTAATGTATTTTATAACTGTATGCATGTGTGTCTGCATACAGTTATATATATATATATATTCACTGAAAAAACCATAGGTTATAGACCATATATAGTTAGGAATTAGCATTTAAAAAACCTTATTTTACTCACACAAAACCATTGAAATTCCATATATAGTTAGTTGTACTAACTATATATCGCGCACCCGCAATCCACTGCTGATCATGTCACATATTACATCATTCATGACATGGTCAGTGACATCACTGATGACATCACTGATGACATCTCAAATGACATCACTGATGACATCACTGATGACATCTCAAATGACATCACTGATGACATCACTGATGACATCACTGATGACAACATCCAGTGACTGTATTTTTCTGTAAAGTTAAAATATGTCTTGAGTGGGTGTATAAGTGTCTGGATGAAGGATTTAGTAGGTGCATGACTGACTGTATGAGTGAGTGATTAAATGTGTCTCACTGAGTGCATGGGTTAGTGACTAAACTGTCTTAATTTGTGCATCATTATGTCTGTTGTTCTGAAAACTGCTGCATGTGTTGTTCAGTAGCTATATGAGTAACTATATGGGTTATTGATTGGTTGCCCAAGTATTTGTATGGGAGACTGAGTGTGTGTGTGGGTGGCTGGGAGGTGTATGACTCTGTGCATAGATGTGTGAGCAGTTGATTCACTAGATGTATGGGTTCAAAAGTGCATGTGGAAACAGCTGTATGGGCGGTTGACTGTGTGCATCAGTGTATTGGTGAGTGAATGGATATCTCAGTGCTACATGTCAAAGTAAGTACATATGTAAAACACAGTACATGTGAGACTTGACATATATAAATAACTGTGCATAAGAGCCAGTGAATGTGTGAGTGGCTGTATGCATCATTGTGAACTTGTATCCAGGATTGTATAAGAGAGTAAATATGTTTTAGTATATGTTTGAATAAGTAAGGTGTGTATAACTGTATAGTTGGGAAAATGGAGGTGTGATTGATTGTTTGCATGACTGACTAGGTGTGTGTGTAACTTCATGGATGAATGACAATCTGTGAGTCTGTGTTTACACTGAGTGTATCTAAGTTTATATTAGAGTCTGAAGAGGTTCATCGTATTATCACATGAATGATGTCATCAGTGATGTGATCAGTAATGTCAAATGAGATGACATCAGTGATGTCATCAGTGATGTCATTTGAGATGTCATCAGTGATGTCATCAGTGATGTCATTTGAGATGTCATCAGTGATGTCATCAGTGATGTCATTTGAGATGTCATCAGTGATGTCATCAGTGATGTCACTGACCATGTCATGAATGATGTAATATGTGACATGATCAGCAGTGGATTGCGGGTGCGCGATATATAGTTAGTACAACTAACTATATATGGAATTTCAATGGTTTTGTGTGAGTAAAATAAGGTTTTTTAAATGCTAATTCCTAACTATATATGGTCTATAACCTATGGTTTTTTCAGTGAATTTTCAAGGTTTTGTAAATGCTAATTCCTAACTATATATGGTCTATAACCTATGGTTTTTTCAGTGAATTTCAATGGTTTTTTAATAGCAAATATCATAAGCTGTCGAATGTCAAGTACGTGGTAAGTTAAAACATTTTCGTGTTTATGCACACTGATCTGCTTTGAATGCTGCCCCCCCCCTCATTTCTATTAGGAGTACTCCCTCTTTGCAGATAGTGAAGGGTAGTTAACGCAGGCCTTTGCCCCCGTTGTAATCCGTCGTGCCTGCTTCTCTCTCCATTTCATTGATTGTTCTCTTTGGTTTATTCTCTATTTACAAACAAGCACAAAGTCGCAATACTCTGTTTAGTCTTTGCAGATAGCGAAAAATCGTGTAAAAAACAAAAGGAATCGAGCAAAATCAGTAGGCCACTAATGGGATCTCTTTTTGACCTGGCTAAAATAGAAACATTAGGAACAACCTGTTGAAAATAGCAATGTGTATGTACATAAGCGGCGTTCATTTGTGTTCACAGTACCCCTTGTTGATTGTTTGAATCGAGCATTGAATTGTTCGAAGTTGGTTCTCTTAAGGATCTTCTCTGCCTGCAAACGAGGAAGAATAGGAATATTCTCTCTCCCTTTGCAGATAGTGAAAGGTAGGTAACGCAAACCTTTAACACGTTGTGCCTATTTCGTTCCTCATTGATTGATTGTTTGCCCGAACATTGACTGTTTGGGAATTGGTTCTTTTTGGAGGTATTCCCTGTTTGCAAATAAACGTAGGAAAATCTTTGCAAGTAGTGAAAGGGTAGGTAATGCGGACCTTTGTCCCCCGTTGTAATCTGTCATGCCTATCTACTCCCCACTGATTGATGCACCTGTTTCACCCGGACCATTTACTAGAGATAGGTCATCTGGCCCGACCAGAGAGCACCCCTAGTGAAAAGGACATATGCAATAATAACGAAGTGATCACTGTATCCTGTTAACAGAAACTTTAGCATGAAACAACCTGGAAAGAAAGGAATAGGAAAACGAAAATCAGTAGGCCACTGATGAACTTTTTATTAAATAACAAACAAAGAAACGATAACAATACGTAATGATAAAACCTATTATTGTCCTAGAAACAAGAAACGTTAGAAGTAAGCCCGTAATAAGAAACCTGAAAACAGTAAGAGAAACCAAGTGTGACATTGCAACGGCCACAAGGCAACGAGGCTTCATCGCCCCTCACTGCCCCAAAACGTGTCTGTCCCACTGCCTGCCACGCCCAAATAACGGCAAACTGGGAAAGATACAAGTCAGCAGACATCCGCCCCATTCTGGAAACTTTATCGGGATTGTACTTGATTGAGTGTGATGTCACAAACATTTGTGCGGATCTAGATTGTGTTAAGGAATACAATAGGTTAAGAAGAGAGTATGCGCCACATTTGCCTCAATATCCTTTGTTTGAGAAACAGGTTTGCGGCTACGCCCAGCCGGAAGCAACACATATAAGGCGGGTCCTGCTGCCAACCGTCGACCAGGAGATCATCACGTAGGGTGTAGCCGGAGGAGAGGCCGAGGCCAGCGGGACCCGGCCAGGGGGATTGCTACGACCACCCTGGAGAGTTGCAGGGGGGGGAATGTCCGTGTCCTCGACCCTCCCCTCTCTCTCCCAGTCCGGCCACCATCAACCAGAGGCCGAGGCCGACGGGATCCGGCCGCGGTGGCGGTAACCCTGGAGAATTGCAGGTTAGACCCTCTCTCTCCCAGTCTGGGCCAGCATCCATGGAGGGCCTGGGAGTGGAGAGGCCACTGCACGAAAGGCCCAGGAGAGGCACCACACGCCAAGGCCTGCCCCACCGGATGAGCCAAGGAACCCGTTCATGGGGCCAGAGCAAAGGGCGTCCGGCCGCCATCCACCGGAGGTCCGGCCCAAAGACGGACGGGACATTTCTTCTTTCTTTTATAATGGCTGCGACAACACTGGGGGGGGATGTCTTGCACATGCCTCTGACCCCCCCCCTCGTCCTCATCGCCTGGTCCGGCCATAACAAATGTCAAGCGAGACGCCGTGGGGTGCACTGGGTGGGAGAGACGGTGCGAACAGGCCTCTCCCGCCTCCCCAGGTGGAGGCTTCCCAGCTGCCCCCTCAGCGCTCCAGGCGCCCGGAAAAGGGTTCTTCCACTGTGGCGATGCTGCAACGTCTCGCCTGGCAGGGTGGAGCCCGTCCGCTCATTTGACCCCGCGATCGCCAGTAGCTACCGAACTCTCAAAATGGCCCGGTCACTGGTTGACTCCACCACCGTAGTCCTCCACGACCTTGAAGATTCTAGAGGAGCCGCGGGAGTCCCCGACCCCCGCAGACACCCCCGATGGGGAATGACTGCCATGATCGCCCGTGGAGTGACGAAACTGTAGCCGCGGGACGTCGGCGCTCCCATGCTGGCGCCAGCCTCAGTTTGAATGACTAGAAACCTGCAGACCTCAGTTCCGGTGAAAGCACAGTGTGACCCGGTAGGAAAAATTGTTGCACCCCCTCCCCTTTTTGACTGATGGTTCAAACCACCGATCCTTTCCTTTGCCCTTTTAACGGAACTTTGGACTGGCTTCCCCCCCCCCCTCCGCGGCGCCCCACGCCGTTATTTGCTGGGCGGCAACTTACTAGACATCACCTTCATGCCATCCAGATTTCAGCGCGTTCTGCTGCCTTGGAACTATTCGCACAACAGACCGCTACTGACAACCCACCCCCCGGGACGCCCCACGCCGGATACCCAAATCAGTGCGGCACCCAGGCAACATCTTCTGAATTTTCATAATTTGAAAGAACTAGTAACATGTCCTCATCAGGAATTTCCTCTTCAATCATCTCATCAGGAATCTCCTCATGAAAAGTCTGCAATGATGATTCTTGTAACTCCATGGTCTCCAAACATTCGATAAATTCGCCATCAAGAGATTGATCAAAAAAATCATTCAAGTCATCTCCTCCTTGTGAGAATATTTCATTATTGGTGCTGTCAATTTCATTAAATGTAGTGGATAATTCAAAAGAAATTGCCACGGTCTCTTCATTGTTTAAATGTTTTTACTGTTTTTGTTTTGTTGTATATATTTATAAGTTATTAAAGTTTTATATTCCTACTACTTTGTTGGAGTGCTATATATTTTTAATGTGACACATAATTGTAAAAACTTTGATGTACAAAGAGTCATCCCTGGAATCTTCCGCTTCAGGCTCGGTCCCCTCCCCAATCACAATACAGGATGGTTTTCAGATAGTAGGAACGCGTGTGGTTTGACGGATCTCATCGGGTGTGGGCCTTGATCTACTATAACTCCTTTGAAGAGGGGTGATTCTTTACAGCTGGGGCCATAAACTACATCTGCAGGGCTAGCTGATAGCCTGGACAATCGGACACAGAGGAAGAGGAGTGTCAGAGGGTGCGGTAGTGAATAGGGCGAAAGGGAGGTGTCGGGCGGGCACAGAGTGTGATTCTCAGGGAAGAGCAGCGCAGATGGGGGGAGGTTTATTGCCGATGCATAAGACAGAGAGCGGGGGTGACCAGTGCCTGAGGAAGATGCTTGCGAGGGTGGGGAGCCATGCTACGGATCAACAGCGTGCAGAGAGTGGGTCTGGTCAAGGCATCTAAAATGGCTGCCGTGCACGACAAAAGTGTGGCATTTCAAAAAGGCAAGATGGCGCAGACAATGTTTTTCAACACTTCCTCATTTCCTTCGAATCGAACGTTAACAGACGTTGGTGCATATTACCAAAGTTAAGCGATATTTATCGCTAACGATGCTTAGCAACAAATTTTTTACCGCTAAGCATCGTCAGAAATTATCGCAGATAAACCTTGCTATTATCAAGGTTTATCGCAAATGCGATAAAAAACGGCCGCAATGCATGAATATCGCTAAAAAGTCAGCGATATTCATGCATTACCGAGCTAATGCTCTTAGCCATGTTATCCACCTCCCATTGGATAACATGGCTAAGAACTGCTCAGGGCAGGTGTTAGTTTTTGGAGATATTCGCGCTTAGCACGAATATCTCCAAAAGTTGGTAATAGGAGATAGATATCTTGCATGTTGTAATGCAAGTTATTGTGGTATATGGAACTCATACCATAATCTCTCAGGAAAACAGAAACTGATCCTTTTGGGACCGCCTGAGAAGGCCTAGGGGGTGAGGGGTACTCTACTTTGCCCCCTTTTCACGTTCCGAACTATTTTATTTTACTCTCTTCTGTAATTACACAAAATGGCAGCGATAAGATGCATCAGACACAGACAGTGAGAGAAAGGAGGCCGGAGATGAAGAAGAGATGTCAAATACACATCGGAGATAATATAGTGGGAGAAGGAAAGTAAATATGAGTAAACTTACCATGTAACATAAAAATGTTGCACTCTATACTATAAGTCTCATTTTATACTACAATCACTTCGCTACAACCTCATAAATTAAAAATAAAAATGAATAATGTCTCAAACAATTTTTGGTTTCTAAATATAAATTTATTCTTCTGAATTTTCAAAATTTGAAAGAACTAGTAACATGTCCTCATCAGGAATTTCCTCTTCAATCATCTCATCAGGAATCTCCTCATGAAAAGTCTGCAATGATGATTCTTGTAACTCTATGGTCTCCAAACATTCGATAAATTCGCCATCAAGAGATTGATCAAAAAAATCATTCAAGTCATCTCCTCCTTGTGAGAATATTTCATTATTGGTGCTGTCAATTTCAATAAATGTAGTGGATAATTCAAAAGAAATTGCCACGGTCTCTTCATTGTGAGCCATTTTATTTTGAAATTGCTTGCTGTAAATTGCAGAAAAAAATAATCACTTTCATTTATCGTTTTTAGTAATACATAATATAAAACTAACTTTATCAAGTATTTAGTATAACAGAAGGACTGTAAATAAATAACAGAAAACATTTTTCAAATTATCTTAAAGTGTACAACATAGTTCCCCTTACAAATTAACAACTCACCTTTTTAAAAGTAGGACAAGTGTTAGTACTGTGTAAATCAAACACCAGAAATTGAGCACCAAAAATTCCTCACAAATATACCTCAGACAGTAGTATCACAAAATGGCTGTGGTTTCCTCTCATTTTAGATATATACATAACCAATTAACTTTCATCACACACACATACAAAACCAAAGTAACATTTTAATTGGTTCTAAATTTCAACACTTTCAAATGTGTTTTCCCCATGCAATTTTCCATAGGACATTTAGATACGTCTACAGCCTGAATGGCTGAACGGAATGACACCAAACTTGGCAAAATGGTACATCAAACCTAAGAGGTCAGGGAGGATCTACTATGCCCCCTTATGGTCATTTGCCCCTTCGCTTTGGCCTCCTCTTGTCTCTCGATCCTACCGAGAGACAAGATGGCGGCCGCTATGGACTGTTTGGAATGTTTACAGACGCCGGAGAACCAATCAGCTTTGCAAAGCTCCGTAACGCGAAAAGTACGTGAAGCGGAGCGCTGTTACAGATATATATCTTTTTTTGAACGTTAATTTCTCAAAATCCACTGGAGCACATATATTGAGACCTAGCAAAGGCACATCGGGCTACCAGTCCCTAATATTTTGCCAAGTTTCGTGCAAATCCATTCAGCCGTTCGATTATTATTATTTATTTTTTTTGCCCCGCGGGGCCCTTTTAAAACCTCCACATCAAACCTAGGGGGTCAGGGAGGATCTACTATGCCCCCTTATGGTCATTTGCCCCTTCGCTTTGGCCTCCTCTTGTCTCTCGATCCTACCGAGAGACAAGATGGCGGCCGCTACGGACTGTTTGGAATGTTTACAGACGCCGGAGAACCAATCAGCTTCGCTTCACAAAGCTCCGTAACGCGAAAAGTACGCGAACTGGAGCGCTGCCCGGTCCGCTGTTACAGATATATATCTTTTTTTGAACGTTAATTTCTCAAAATCCACTGCAGCACATATATTGAGACCTAGCAAAGGCACATCGGGCTACCAGTCCCTACAATTTTGCCAAGTTTCGTGCAAATCCATTCAGCCGTTCGGGCTAAAAGTGAGGCCAACCGCCCTATGGAAAACTCAATGTTAAAAACACGTTTTGGGACCCCCCTTTTTTCTCAGCCCCCCCTTGACAAACCCCCCCAAATTTTCAGTGGCTGCTCAGAAACAAAATGTTCCATTTTCCTGAAAATTTCAGCCAATTCCGTCCACAAACGCCAAAGTTATTAGACATAGAATTTTCAAAAATCCCATAGAGAAAAAATCCTAACTATATATACCTACTGGCGACCGCCAGTAGGTAATATATATATATATATATATATATATGTGTGTGTATTGATATATACATATATATTAGGGATGGGCAGAATTTGCGTAGTTGTTCTACGCAAAGCTCTGCGAAACAGTAAAAAAATCTTTGCGAGCACGCAAAAGTTCTGCGAACACACAGAATTGCTTATTCCGCCCATTCGTGAATGCTGTTTGCGTGCTCGGGGAGAAATAGCTAAGGAACACGCATTTTGAAAGCACGAACAAGCAAAAAATCTGCAAAGCCGGAATTTTTGGCAATCCCGCGTTCTCGGCGGAACGTGAAATTACCCGAATTTCGCGAGCGCAATGGAATTTACCACCCAGGCCTAATATATAAATACACTCACATACATATGTATATATACATCATATCTTAATATATGTGTGTGTAAATATACATGTTTATATAATCAATTCTAATTAATTTTATTATTTTTATTTTCATCCCTCTTTTTCATAGATATTTATTTTTAAAACTAAGAGGTGAAGTTGTGGAGTGGCCAAAGTTATCGAGGCAATGTATTGTAATGGCACATAATCTTGGCGTTATAGTGTCAGTGCTAGTGTAAAACCTAGGCATTCCCCATGCATTATACACATGGATTATCCTAGAAAATACCTTGTCATTAGTTCACACACCTGAGAACAAGGTGTATCCATGAAATTCCCAGTTTCCATGAATAAATGCTCAAATTCAAGAGGATGATCTGTATAATATAACACTTGTCCCTTCCTTATTGACAGCCTCTTTTTTAGGTCTGGTATTTTTTTTCATTTACCTGTCATAATTGGCATTATTTTGGCAATTTTGTGTAACGTTACTCAAAATTACCCGGAGAATGCCATTACACTGCGTCATGTAGTTTCAGGAACAAATGTGATCATAAGATATACAATTCAAGTAATTTTTTGATCATAGAACTAAAATTTTGAAAGTGAGCAGCAGTGATTTGAATGCAAGCCACCAGAAATTACATTTTTTAGTAAAATTTTTACCTGAATGGAACACTCATATTTTCACATAATAATGTCTAATTTCACATAATTTTTGGGAATTCCCGCTACAGCTAATTACATGAGTTTGACACACCACAACTTTTTTTCCACTTACCCTTGCTTACAGTAAATTCTGGTGGTTCTCCCAATCCACTACAATACATTGTGGACCTCCAAATGCTCCTCTAGGATTAGACGCTGGGACAAAGCAGGCTCTTAACACTTAATCATTACTACTAGTGACCACTGTTCCCAATAAGTTGTGCGCATGGGCGCGTGCGCACCAAAGTCACCCCAAGTAAGCAGTGTGCTGTATTTAGTGCGCACACAGCACATCCTTCGAGAACGTTCGCGCCACCGCTTTTAAAATGCAAGAGGTGCAAAAAACTGTTGTTACCTCGTTGCGGGAGACGACGAGATCACGAGGGAGTGGCCGTTGCACTTGATGCATTCCTTTTCTTACAGTGCACAGCTGCACATGGGCGCTGCAATTAACATGAGTACTAACTCAAAGGAATACAATCAGTAGTTGTGCACTGTTAAGGAACACGATGTGTGCTTTAGCACACGCCGTGTTTGACACTCTGCTTTTCTTTTCTTAATTGTGCACAGCTGGGGGGCTGATTGTGACCCTGTGAGATAATATTCCTGTGAATTGTAGTGCACACAGGCTGCAAAATCGTCATCACAAACAGTTTACAATTTTAATGTTCAGGTTTGATATCACACGAACGTGTTTAGGACATTTAGACCAAATATTAGCAACAGGTCCCCTGCACAGAATCAAGTAACTGTATTTCATCTATGAACATATTTTCTTAAAAGGATAATACCAATAATGATATGTACAGGCGCCTCGTCGGATTTAATAATGCCATGCCAAATTGAGGATCCAAGCTTTCATGAAATTGTATCAAAGCACAAAACCCCAAAGAGGCAGCGAGTTTACTTAAAGCATGAATGCGCTCAAACGCTAATGAACCAACTTGAAATCAGAAGAGCAAATATGGATTAAGGATACAGAACAGACATGTATAATTATTTGGAATGTGATTTTATTTTTCAAAAAATAAGTAAAATACATTTCAAGTTCAAGAAATGCAATGCAAAATTATTACCAATAACAAAAAGCCTCCTAAGAGTCTGTTAAGATGCCCAAATTCCCTTGCAAAACATTTTCACGAATTCCATACAATTCAGGTGTTTTATACTAGTCAAGCAGCTAATCACTCCACTTCCAACAGCGACTCTGTTATCACATCGACCATAGAATGGCCGGAGTATTTTAAGACAAACATTTCATTTGGGCAGAGGATGAAAAATAGCAGAGGCGATTCCCAACACGTGACTCCCCCAAGCAAGGGGTGTCTTAAGGAACGTAATTGTGTGAGAACTCTGTTTCTTTTGACATGACATGTAAGAGTTGGGAGACTACTTCTACTGGTTATATATTGCTCTTAAGTAGCAAGTGCATTTCTGTCACCTGCTTGGAAATCACTGAGGAGGGTAGAAATATATTTTTAAAAACAAGGGATCCCCTTCTTCAATGAGATTACTGGAGCAGGAACAATTATTCTGAATAGAAACTAGACCCACACAGTCAAACTTTCAGTTTACATTCTTTTGGAAACTTCTCACAAATATACAAAACAATGTACAGCTCAGAGTATTGTAATACTTATTTCAATTCTTTATTTGGTTGGACCACAATCTCTTCCTTTAGATAACATCTTTCTCTGGTAAACATTTTTTTTTTTTTAACTGAACAATACATTCTCATTGCTTTTAATCCAAGTTTTTCATATAGGTTCCAATGCAAGCATACTAGAAATGCATAAAATGGCATACCTCACACTCTAATTCGCAACCACCCACTCCACAATGAACTCATGCATACATCCAATTGTTAAAACATTTTTTTATAACAGCATAGGTCTTTGTTGTATTCTAATAAATCTTGAATCAGCTAGCCTTTAAATGCAGAATTGTGTTTACATTTCTTTGTACATGATTCAAAATGTTTTTTATAAGTCATTTCTTTTAATATTATTGAACTGTGGCTACACTTGTATTTTCAAAGCTTTTTTTGAATTGAAACTTTTCAAACACTCACCTCCAGTCACAGATCTGGGATGAATCCATTGTTATTTTGCTTGCAACGTCACCCCAGTTTGGACCCAGCCATATGCAAATCAGCCTTAACCCTGCTCCCCATGGGAACAGTCCAGTGCAGACTGCCAGGAGAGGTCCTCCCTAGATCTGAAACAAGCACCCTGGAACTGGTTTTGGAGTATCACCCCTCAACAGCCAGGCTAGCCTGAATTCAGTTGGGGCACTATAGCAACATCACAAAAAAAATTATGGACAGAGAGTTGAATTTTTTCAAACACTCACCCCCATTTACAGATCTGGGTTTATTCCATTGTAATTTAGCTCGCCACATCACCCCAGTTTGGACCCAGCCATATGCAAATCAGTTTTGTTTTTTACTTTGTTACCATACGTGGGAAGGGTATTCCCAGATGTGGGTCCCATGCTCACAATACCACAGGATTCAAGCTAACATAGCTGATGAGGGGTGATACCTGAAAACAGTCGCAGGATGCTTGTTTTCCGGTCCAGAGAGGACCTGGCCTGGCAGTTCGAAGTGGTCTGTTCCAATGTGGAGCAGAGTCAAGACTGATTTGATATGTCTGGGTCTAAAGTGGAATGGCATGGCGAACAAAAAAACGATGGATTTAACCCAGATTTGTGAGTGGGAGTGAATATTTAATTGGTTCAGTATTCCGTCCATCATTTGTTTGCTGTATTGTTGTTAATATTTGAGGCAGCAGTAGCTGCTTACTATGGTAAAGCTTGCAGTGTTTAAAAGCCTACTTTTCAAGCTTTGTTTTAGAAGGAGGTAGAAAAAACATTTGCATGGCATTAAGCGTACTTGTGAAAAATAAATCAATAGTACGTAGAGATCTTTGTTTGTCATTAAAATTACATTTTTAAGAAAGCTGAAATCTTACATTCTTTTTTAGAAAACAAATTTAAACATATTTTTGACCTCAGTCTTAACTACTTATTCTCACATCTCTTCAGGCAGTCAAAGGGGTAAAGGAGTGTAAATGGACAACAGAGCTGGACCTCTCCCAATAACTATTGGATTTCTGGACGTGATTCTCCTTCCTCCATAAAAATATAAGCCAAGAGAGGTGGACAATGATAAAAGCATCAGGAATATTACAACTGACATGTCATCCTTGTCCGCTGTTTGGAAACCTGCTCTGAGTGAAAGGGGCATGCATCAAACAGCAGCCCACAAAAAGATACATCCAGCAATGTGTATTCACAACTTATGGCAAATGAGAACTGCCCAAGTAGATCCTTGTGAAGGAAGAGGCTCACATAGACCGCAAAGCATCTCATTCCAGAGGAGGAGTAGCATGTTGGTGTACAGCAGGCGTGTTTTTTTCTTCGATCATCAAGCTCCTAATGGTGTAGTTTTGGGGTGGAGCTTGGAATCCACTACTTTAGAACACTGGGAAATGAGGCATGTAGGACTGAGTTTGCCAGACATCAAAAACATGCTGAAAAACACTGGAGGAATTCTGCAGCAATTTTAATAAGTTTTATTGTTGTATTTATTTGATTTGTATAGCACACATCTGCCAGAGAAAGAATCTTTTAAGAGCACTCAGAACATTAAGGGCAAGCAATAACAGATACATCACATAAAAAATTGCAGTTTAAAAAATAAATGATCAAGCAGCTTACCTGCAAAATAACCGCAGTAATGAGTCTAGACCCATAGATATTTTTCAGGTTAAGTACTGCATAATGCAACTCCGTCTGGAGTCAACATACTATCACCAAATGGGATAGGATCCAACTTCTAATCAGCAATGGAAGAAAGTTCTTTCCTACGTTTCAGTTAGTGGAAACAATCTGTCAATGAGGAAACCGTCCAAAAGACTAATGGGGCACTGATAGATGGTCAGATGTTTCAAGACATCACACTCATTTCAGAGCTCGGTTTGAATAGTTTGCAGCTTATTTAGACTCATGACAGTTTCATAACATGTAAACAGACAGTGGAGCAATACAGCAAGCTAGACAAAATGATGTATACATTAACAAGAGTAAATCAGATGTCCTCAACGAGGAGGCTACTTTTAAAAAAGGGTGGAGATATCTTGTCAATTAACAAGGATGCATCACCTAAAACTTCCAGCGGTTTAAGAGTTTGAGAAGGCGGAGGTGTATCATTGAATTCAACTGGACAAACATTCACACTGCTTTGCTTCATGACTGAAAATAAGGTTTAGGTGTTACTGGTATTAAGACAGATGGTTCATGGTTATACAATACCTACTTTCTGTGTATCACGGCATTACTGTACTCGTATAAAGTTACTTGACATACTAAGAGCTATGGACTGTGACAGGGTGCAAGAGGAACCCTATAAACACTGAATAGTATGGGGAAGAGATCAGAGCATAGGATTCACATAGTAAAAATACATTAATCAGATGGGTAATATCTTCGGGCAGTATTCCTCTTGATCAGTTCTGCAAGGAAGACATGCATGTGGAACCTGATAGGTTCAGACGTGTTATAATATGTTCAGTATACCTTGGTTGAGTCACAACCTCCTAGATGACATAGCCTCATTCCATAACCATGGTTACCTTCACTCAGCAGATTTAAACAAACATAAGCATCAAAAATGCCACACACCCACCTTCCTTAATAACTTTAACCACAACACAACTGATACAAATATATGTATATATACATGGGAAAAGATAAATGTGAAAAAGGTTTCATGTTGCATGTTTCTTAATATGTAAAGAGTATATCTGTCTTAAATACTCCCCTACGTAAGCAGGTTGGATAGCTCTCCTTCCAGACCTTCTAAGAGACAACTCTGGGGCACCAGAGTCCACTGAACCTTTGCAGATTCCATCATTACCTTCTCGTCCAGTCTTCCCGTCCCAGTCCTGAACAGTAAGCAGCTAGTCTGCTCCCCAGAAACACTTTACCTAGCAGAACTTTTTTTTAGCACTTCCCCCAATATGGCGCCACCTATCAGGTGACCACATAGGGGGAAGTGCATCACACAACTTCCTGTTTGTTTTTTTCTGCTTTCGCAGTTTTCTTTTTGCCTAGCAGGATGTGGGTCCGGTAAGTGTATTGTTCCTGGTTTGTTTTATTTTGTTTGTCCTACGGCCTTTTGTAGCGGCTGCCTTGTTCTATTTATGTTCTTTGGTTTGCGCGGCCCACTCGTGCCTATTTTCCTCACTTGGGGATGTCCGCAGCGTGATGTAGCGGCCGCTCCTCTTCTGTCACTCCGGTCATGCCCTGCTGTAGGGGGGGTGGGTCTTCTGTGGTTCCTTGCTGAGCGAAGCGTCCTCATGGGTTCACTGCCTCCCTATGGGTTTTTCCGGCTGCCGGGCTCTCCTTTTCAGCATCCGACCACTTTTTTGGTTACGCGAGAGGTCGAGTGCCTCGGGACTTCGTTTCGTTAAAATGGATCTTTTTTTAGTTGATCCCCGACCTTTTACTGGTTGTTACAGAGCCTTGTATTGCTTCTTGCCTGTTTTCGTCGCCATGGAACAGGGTGCCTCGGGCTCTGCTGCTCTAACTTTGGATGCCCTGTGCCTCATTATTAATGAGGCTGTGTCTACTGCTTCCTGGGCTCGGGAAGTGGCTGGCCGCCCTGCCAAGGTGCCTCGTGGGTCTGTCGATCCAACTGGTGCTCCTGACGAAGATTTGGGTACTGAAGAGGAGGAGTGTGTGCGTGGGCATTTTGTTCAGGGTGCGGAGCTCTCTGATTTATTCTCCCATGTGCGTGATAATTTGGGATTCGCACCTCCGGTGTCTGATGTCCTGGATGATGACTTCTTTACCCAGTATCACCAACCGGCTCCGCAGTACTTCCCCATGCATGGTGCTGTGCGCAAGATGCTGGATCATGAGTGGAAGGAGGTCGATAAGTCCACCTTCCATCACTTTTTGTCCCGGTGTTATCCTTTGGAGGAGGTTGCTGCTGAGTTTCCCCAGTCCGTCAAAGTAGACAGTTTAATGGCGGGTCTTTCCTCACAGGGTTTGGTTCTGTCTGATTGACGCCCTTCCTTCTGACGCTGTGGATAAACATGGTGAGGGAGCGGTGAAGCGTTTCTACGCTTCTTCCAATTTTTCTGTCAGGGTGCCGCTGCTGCTGCTTCTGGTGCTTCGATTTCTGTGCGGCATCATATCTGGATACGTTCCTGGCAGGCTGAGTCTTCTCCAAAGGCAGTCTTGCTTCGGTTCCCCTTTGTGGTGTCCAAGGTGTTTGTGCCCCAGCTGGAGGACATGGTGAAACAGTCAGCGGAAAACCGCAAGCTTGTGGCTCCTGTCTGCCCTCCTTCTCGGGGGCGTGGGTATGGCTACCAACGCGCCTTTGGGCCTTCTGCTCGGGGTACTTTGCAGCTCTTTCGTGGCAGGGGTTATGGCCGGGGGACCCCTGGAATTGCCAAGCCCCTGCCGATGTTGCTGCCACCGCTCCTTCTGCCGCACAATGACTGTCTGCCTTTTCAGGTTGGGGTTGCCTTCGTTTTTTTCTACACCGCTGGTTGGAGGTTCTGGATGCCTGGGAGGTGCAAACTGTATCGGAGCGTTATCGGATTGAGTTCGCCTCTCCCGCGCCGGTCTTCCAGATGACCCCTCTGCCCCGTTATCCTCTGCGACGGGAGGCCTTGCTGGAGGGTGTGCGACTTCTGTTGGAGAAGGCGGCTATCACAGAGGTTCCTTCCCTGGAAAGGGGCGAGGGTTTTTATTCGATCCTCTTCCTGGTCTCCAAGGATACGGTGGCTCTTCGCCCTGTCTTGGTTCTCAAGCGGATCAAACTCCTCATTCCCAGACGTACGTTCAAGATGGTGACTTTGCTGTCCATCCTGCATCTGGTGCTTCTGGGGTGCTTCCTTGCGTTCCTGGACCTGATGGATGCTTATCTGCACATCCCTATCCATCCTGTGGATCAGAAGTGTCTCCGATTCGCTGGTGGTTCCCGACACTTCCAATTCTGGGTGCTTCCTTTCGGCCTTTCGTCAGCGCCAAGGGTTTTTACGAAGCTCTTGGCCCCCTCTGGTGGGTATTCTCCAATCCAGAGGTCTTCAGGTTTTTCCCTATCTGGATGATTGGTTAATTGTTTCTACTTATTTTTCTCAGGCTCTGTCGGATGTGGACCAAGTATGTCATCAACTAGGGTCCTTTGGGTTCCTCATCAACCACCGGAAGTCCTCGCAGTCTCTGAAGTTCCTGGGGGCTCTGTTCCGCATTGATTTGGGAATGGTGTTCCTTTCCAGGGAGCGTCAGTTGACTTTGTACCATTACCTTTCTTGGGTTCTGTCTCAATCCCAGGTGTCTGCCCGGCTCTGGTTGGGGTCAGGGGGAGATGGCTTCCACTCTGCATCTCCTCCCTTAGGCCCGGCTGCATTTTTATCCCCTCCTGCATCATGTTCTGGTCCACTGGGATCCTGCCTCCGAGGCTCTTATTCCTGTCATCCCGGGGATTTGGGAGGCTCTCCAATGGTGGTTGCCCCTCTGTCTCTTTCCGGGGCTTCGACCTTCTTCCTCCTCCAGGTGTGGTGGCGTTGTCAATGGATACCAGGGCCATTGGTTGGGGTGCTGTCATGGGTCCTTCATGGGTCCTTCCAAGGCTCAGGGTCGGTGGTCCCTGTTCGAGTTTCACCAGTCGTCGAACTGGAAGGAGTTGAGGGTCGTTTGGTTGGCTCTCCTGTGGTTTGCGCCTCTTCTTCTTGGCCGTGCTGTCTCGTTGCAGACCGACAACCAGGTTGTTCGGGCTTATGTAAATTATCAAAGGGGCATGTGCCGGTCTCTGTTTCTTCTCTCCGGGATGATTGGTCTTTGGGCCGAGCGCCATCTGTTGTCTCTGACGGCGGTGTATCTTCCTGGGACGGAGAATGGGCCTGCGAGCGCTCTGAGCAGGGTGTTCCCTTCCTCTGGGATGATGGGTCTGTCCCCTCTTCTGTTCCGTCAGATCATCCTCCGGTTCGGCCTTCCCTGGCTGGATCTATTTGCCTTGGAGGAGTCAGCCCTTCTTCCCCATTTTTGCAGCCTTGTTCCTTCTCGGCTGGCCTGGGCGATCAATGCTTTCACCGTTCCTTGGTCCCTAGGCCTTCTGCTTGCTTTCCCGCCTTTTGCGTTGATCCCCTAGGTCCTCTGGAATCTTTGGTTGGATCGGGCGGAGGTTCTTCTGGTGGTGGCCCCGTCGACCTTGGTTTCCCCTTCTGTTGACCTTGTCGGTGTGCCCCATTGGCAGTTTCCCCTATGGCCGTTCCCTCTGCGGGCTCCTCTTCTCTGATAGTCCTCTCTACGCCACCTCTGGCTGGGGGTCTGGCACTTGAAAGGTTGAATTTGTTGGACCAGGGTTGTTCTGTCGAAGTGGCCCAGAGTATCCAGTTGTCTAGACGTCCTTCCACCTTGTAGTCTTACGACCGTCATTGGAATAACTTCTCCTCCTGGTGCCTTGGGAAGGGTCTTTTATCCTCCTCCAGTATGGCTGTATGGGTGTTGGACTTCTTGCGTGATGGGTTTGTCCTAGGGCTCGCTGTTTCAACTCTCCGTGCGCAATGGGCTGCCATACTTGCTTTTCGGGGTTCTGAGGTGTCTTCTATCTCCCCTTTAGTGGTTCGCCTTCTGTGTAGTTTTTTGATTCAGCGTCCTATTTCTCGCTCTCCTGTCCTGGCCTGGGATCTTCCCCTTGTTCTGCAGGCCTACGGCTAAGGTTGTCTTTTTTGGTGCCGGTTTCTTCTGGTCAGAGGGTTGGTGAGATTGGTGCTTTGATGGCTTCTTCCCCTTTTTGGCGTTTCTGCTTGGACAAACTGATTCTTCGTCCTTGTCAGTTCTTTCTGCCCATGGTTTTGTCTTCTTTCCACTGTCAAGAGGATAGTGTCCTCCCTGGTTTTTTTCCAGACCCTTCCTCTCCGGAGGAGGTGGTCCTGCATTCTTTGGATGTGTTGCGGGCTCTCCGCATCTATTTGAATCGCACCAGTGCCTTTCGTAAGGTTGATCTGTTGTTTGTTACCTACGGGATCTCTGGGAAGGGGCTTCGTCCTTCCTTGTCCACCTTGTTTTGTTGGGTGAAATGTTCTGTGATTTGCACTTATGAATGCGCTCAATGTCCTCTCCCTTCTTCAGTGCAGAGTCGGCCTACCCGGGGTATCTCCTCCTCCTGGGCCATGTTCAAGGGTGCCTCCTTGTGTGACATTTGTAACGCTGCCACTTGGGCCTCTCCCCATACATTTGATGGCGGCCTCGGTTGCCTTTGGCTCTCATGTATTTTCTGGTGTACATGATGTTTGATTTGTACTGCTTTCATTTGATTAAATTGACCTGTTTTGCTTCAATTTCTGGTCTTTCTTACTGCAATCACCGTGTGCTTGGGTATGGGATAGGAAGCCTGGATGAAGAGCTGATGTCCTGTTCCTCACCGGTAATATTCATTACTCCCAGTCCCGGTCTTCCCATCCCATTCCTGGGCCTTTCCCTCCCTCCCTGGGATTTCTTTAAGGTGATTGTTTTTGTTTTCTGGGATTCTTTGGTATTCTCAGGAAGTTGTGTGACGCACTTCCCCCTATATGGTCGCCTGATAGGTGGAGCCATATTGGGGGAAGTGCTAAAAAAAGTTCTGCTAGGTATAGGGTTTCTGGGGAGCATAATAGCTACTCACTGTTAAGGAATGGGACGGGAAGATCATAACTCGGAGTAATTAATATTACCGGAGAGTAATCGGGCATTACTGCACCCTGGGAAACATTACATATTTTTCCTTGACAAACCTTCATTCTGGGCCACAGACAGAAAACAACACACATCTTCTGAGCTAAGCTTTGAGCCCAGACACTTATTGTGTTACAAATTAAGCACTATTTCCCACAGTATTTTGCAATAATTGAAATTGCCAAATGATGATGAACGCTGCAGACTACAGCAAGAAGATTCCATTCCATAACTTATTGTGCATATGTATTCTTGTATATGCTCTAAACATTTCCCCACCCAATGAACAGTGCTCCAGTTAGGAATCTTTACTAAAATCTTATGATGGTACCACCGTTGGAGTATTGTGCTTATGTAACCCTGAAGTGTACTTGCCTGTGTAACCAATTAATGTTGTGGCGTCTGTATCCAAATTTCAAATCTGCCTTAAGACCCTTAACATGGCGCTGTATGTGTGGAAATGCAACGTCTTTTCAGTTTTTTGTGCAAAAGTTTGGAGTGATATTTGGCGCTGCACACCAGTGTGTTCTGGTTCCTGGCGCACATAGCCATTGCTGCCACACACAGAGGGGCATATTACCAAGGGTGGCGGCATAGAATTATCGCCGTTTTATCGTCCGTTTTCGGCCGCTAAGCGGCGATAATTCTATCGCTTTATTACCAAGCTGTCGCTAACTGATGTTAGCAACAGCTTTTAGGCGATAGCGAGCGGTTTGGGGACCGCTTTGCATGTCAGCAATATATATCGCTAATGACATGCAAAGTGGGCGTGCCAAACTGTTAGCGACTGCAAACAGTCGCTAACCTCGCTATCTCCTATTACCAACACTGGCGTAGCGATGGAAAAATTCCCGCTATCGCCTAAAACTAACACCTGCTCTGACCAGTTCTTAGCCATGTTATCCAATGGGAGGTGGATAACATGGCTAAGAGCATTTGGTCGCTAATGCATGAATATCGCTGAATTTTCAGCGATATTCATGCATTTCACATGATTTTTATCGCTTTTGAGATAAACCTTGATAATAGCAAGGTATCTCAGCGATAAAAATCGTCGAAGCGCGGCGATAAAATTATTGCCGCTAACCCTGCTTAGCGATAAATATCACTATTTCTTGGTAATATGCCCCAGAGACCCTACACTGCGGCACACGGAGGAAAAAGCTTAAAGGGAACATTGCTTGTGACCTAGTAATTGGTTAATTATTTCTGCACACATTTTTAATGCCACAGGGATTGGTGATTTTACAATGCAAGAGTCACTCTGGCTATGAGTTTTCTCACTGAAAATGTGAAATTACTGTATAAATGTGTATTGCCATACACATTCCACAGATTTGTCCCTAAATACTACTCCGGGTGTCATTTTATAGCTGAATATTTTCAGGCAAAACGTTCACTCAAGTTTTTGGCCAAACTGGAATTTGGAACTGTTGGATGTATCGCCACCAGCCTCACACCATGTGATGCTGAATATTGGAACCCTTTTAAAATACCATCATGAGCTGCTAACTGGTGTGATTCTCTCCTCCTCTCGCTCAATAAAATAAGTAGCTGGAAGCATGATAAGAGTCTACCAAGAGCAAATTACCAACTTTTCCATTAAACTGAAAGTGAGCTATTTTAACAAGATATTGGTCTTCTTTTCTCCGTGAATAGCTATAGTTGTAACTTGTGCTGGGGGTTCCTTTAGTCCAGGGTCCAAACACCATCCGAGCTGGACAAGTATTGCGATAATAATCAGCAATTTCAACATATTAAAATTAGTTGGCATCAAATGTGACTCATGATGACAGCTGGGAACAAGAATAAGAGAGAATCCACAAAATATATCTTTGTTAACCTGTGTCAATCAGAATATTCATCCTCTTTATAGTGATAAAAAGGTAGTTTAATATTAATGGAATATTTCACAAAAAAGATGCTGGGGCATGTCTTTTTTCAGAATGCCAATCTTAGATCAGAATAATGATCACTTGCTATCAAATAAAAAGCAATGAGAATTTCAAAGTGGCTCAAGCTAAATCTGCTAATATTCCATTTTCCTTCTCAATGCCAAGTAGTGGTTCATTTTATAGCTGCCACTGACAAATGAAAACTGAAAGCAATCCGCTTTTTGACGTATCATGCCTAACACTAATGGAAACCATCAGTGCTTCTGAAGGCATGTATTCAGGAAATACAGCATATTGTTGAAGTTTCTCTTCTCACCAAAGGCACTGTAATTACGTGCGTTATTTATAGAGGTCACTATCCTCCATTCATTAGAGCATGTTTTACTTATTGCCTATGGCGTATAACTTCTTAACAAGTAAAATCATATTTATACAATTCCGAATGACATTTGAATACATAGATAACCAAGGACGATGAAGGGTTAATATGTCATTTCTAATATTTGCAATTAAAGTTCACCAAAGTAATATTTTTGAGATGTTATATTATACCATCTTATAAGACATTTGTGATATCTCGTGATATCACTTTTTATTTAAATTTCTTTTATTGATTTTATCTACAGGAAAAAATGAGCCAATATGCTCCTTAATCATCGGGTAGCAACCCGGCATGTCGCTTTCGTATATTTCAGGCAGAAACAACAACAAACTGGAATACACCCCCCTCCCCCCACCCTTTTAAGATTATGTAATGTTTAAGTGTATTTGTAAGACGAAATCGCGCCAAAGGCTAGCCCATATTAGCCGATCTACATCTGAACTGCACCCAGAGCAGCGACCTTTGGCACGTCTGCTCCCCCTGACACTATCCCGCAGGGTTTCTTAGGTCCCTGATCCCAGGACGCATCTTCCCCCACTGCTGCTGTGCTGCACTTCACAACACAGAGGGGTATTTGTCTGCACCCACTGCCAGTTCACATGCAACACCTCACCATCTACTCACACATCAACCACACACAAACCGCCCACCCACAGTACACCTCCTGTACCCACCTGCAAACACACACCCCAGGACACACTGTCATGCATGCTGCTCAAAACCCGCTCACTCAGCAAACATGCCACCAAGATCTGGGAGATCCTGACCCACAATGCACTAAACCTCCTCTTCCTGATGGAAATATAGCTGACTGCTGCATCAACACCTGATGTCGCCGTAGCCATTCTAGCACTTTATAAGAACACTCAACAGGACTGAAAACATAAACAAGGAGGAAGAATAGTGATTATATTCAAGGAATCTTTCAGCGGAACCACCTTCCTAAATAACAACACCCTCTACATGGAGCACCCACACTCGAATTGAACCCTTTTCTACCAAACACCAGGACTAACAACCATTTTCACCAGAAACATCACCAACATCATCACCTCCTTGCCATCAATCCAAGAATTACATACTACTAGGAGATTTCAACCTCCACCTGGAAGACGCAATTGATCACAAAACATTTGTTCTCCTCAAGAGCCTAAAGAACATGTGACTGGAACAATGTCAACTTACCCACACACTCAGCTGGGCCCACCCTCAAAGCCATCTTCACTGCTTTTCAAAAATATCAAAACCACCACAACCACACCTTTTACCTGGACCCACCATGCCAGCATCCACTTTAGAATAGGAATCCCTAGCTTAGCCAAGCCTGCCACTACCAACCAGGCCAGATGCAGATGGAGCAAAATCCTGGAATCCGACTGGATCAAAACACTACGCGCAAGGCAGCCAAACAACACCAGTGACCTCAACACTGATAACCGGCAGTTCAATGAGTAGATCACAAGCTGCACCGACTCCCTAGCACCACTGAAACACAACACAAAGAAGAGGTCATTTCAACAACAGCAAGAAGATTCCATTCCACAACTTATTGTTCAAGGAGGAACTGACAAGGAAAATTAAAACAACCCAAGACATTATCACAAGCACATCAGAGAAACCAAGCAAAGGACCCTAGCCAAGCGCATCCAAAACAGCTCTAAAGGCTCTAAAGGAACTCTTCTTGATTTTTAAAGGCTTCACGTTGTAGTGTAGTTCCTATATTCCCAATAGGCTCTGCACATTGGAATAGCATATTGTAGTATTCTGAGTTATATATTCATGTTCCTGCTTTTCACTGCATCTAGCTACTCAGCCAGTGTGAGTGTTCCAGGTAAGAATGTTGGTGTGATTGACATGTATGGAATGCTTGGGTGCCTGGTATGAGAGTTGGCAGTTGAGAATGGGCTGAGTAGCTAGGAGCCTGCTCCTGGTGGGGCTGCTTGTTCCAGAGTTATTCCTCCTGTTAACTTACTAATGGCTGAATAAACCAACTTATATATATTCATCAATATCTGCCTCGGCTACATCATTACATGTATGTATGGACTCAAATACTACACATATCCTGTAGTTTTAGACGTAGGACTGAGGTCAAATAGGTCTCTACCGAATGTACTAAACTTAATTGTGTGTGTGCCAGCTAGCTCAGAGGTCACTAGAAACTTTCTCGAATTAACAAGAAGGGATTCGTTTCTGACAACTGCTTAAAACATGACAACTTTGTTTCTCAAGAATAAGAAATATGTCTCTAGAGTCGCGGAAACAATAGATTGTTATTTCACTCAGTCAATCGTGCATGCTTCATTTCACCAGAGGTGCAGAGAAAAAGAGAGACGGGCGTTTCCAATAAAAAGGTATTTATTGAACAGTCTTCTTTCTCAAGCATAAGAAATGAACTGCTGCAATTGTAATACTTGCTGTAAAGTACAGAGCGTACAATAGGAAGAGTATTATAAAATAATATTGAAAAAGCATGATATGGTTTCTAAGCCATAAAATACCTAAACTGCATAAAATACATACAGTGATAAATAATGATTAAAAGTACTCAATTGGTGCTTCTAAAATAACCCTACCCCGGTGTACCTGACCTAGGTCTAGTACAAGGGAAGAAGTAAGTAAGGTGTAGCCTAGTTTTACTATTCTTTTGCCAAGTATCTATTCCAAGAATTCTCTTAGGGTCTAATCAGCTCCGTACCTTGGTTTTAGAATGTAGGAGGTCCTGTATCTCTCTCTCAGGACTCGATTTCCCAGCAACCCTCAAGGGTAGCCTGGAAACACTGGAGCTGGATTTCTCGGCAGGAGAAAGTACAGCGTGTCTCAGTGCGTCATCTGGAGGGTCAACTTCCTTCGGCACTTGCTGCAGCAGGGCGCGTCGGGCAACTAGATAGTCAGACTGCTCCAAACCACTGTGTGTTTGTTTGGACAAGTGTGGGCATATTTATACCTTGAAGGTGCAGAGTTTGACGTAAGATTGGACATAATAACGTCATTAGAGACTTAATTCTCTGAAAACTCCACGATTTCTTCGATAAATTAATATGCATGCTGGGGGAACTCCCTGACTGCTGAAGGCGTTTTTTTTCCTAGAAATCGTTGTAGATTTTCAGAACTAGTGGAAGTAGCCAACCGTATTAGGACTACTTGAGCTATGTCTTAATATGGATATGATTTCTATGCCTATATAAGGATACGATATTTTACACCTATATAAGGGCATGAATCGGGAAAATTACACTAGGGTCCTAAAATGCTATACAACACCCACTCCACGTATTATGTCTAATATTACTAAATCTATAAGCAAAAAAAAGATAACTAAAGCATGTGTTCATACTCCCACCCAAAATACATGAAATGCATCATACATGGTTTATACACATACATGAGTATTTGTTTTGTATGCATTTTACAAGCAATAGCTGTCATTAAAAATGATTATCTAAATGAAACATGAAATGACAGTTTATGAAATGGCTCTGAATTTACAGAAAAAAAAGTCGAGACAATTCCATAGCATAATATATAAACAGTTAACATTTTCATGAGATAATGCCAAATATGTGTCTATAGGAAGTGTCAAGTGAATTTCTTGTTCTCTAAGAATAGTTCTACTTTAAGCAGATTACTTTGTGCCAAGTGAAAAAGGGTCTATTCTGGGATGAAGAGAAAAGTTTTCAAATGCAGATTGTAGAAACATTGAGTTCCTAAGTTAGAGGGTTTGTTTTGAAAAACCGAAGGCCGAATTTCAGAGTTCATGGAAAGCTGTGTGGACTTTCAAACGTTATTCTCGGTGTCGGGAGAAAACATCAAATCATCTAAGCTGGCAAAGAAACCGTCTACCACAGTTGGTGAAGGTGGAATTACTTCATCAAGTAGATCAAATGTGCATAGATGTGCAACATCACCGTCAGCGTCAGTCGCAATAGCAATGTTCGATGTAGATGGTACCTGTGTGCCTGTTGTTCCACGTACCTCACAAATAGCTGGATTTGCTGGTGAGATCTCAATGAATGCCGTCATCAGGATAGGCAGTCGTTGGGGGCAACATGATGTATGAGTCGTTACAGGACCCAGCAAGTTGTCAACATCCGTTTCCAGTGCTGATGGAAGTGTAAGACAGATGTCTAACACGCATTCTTCTCCGCAAAGCAGGCATCGTAGAACAGGTAAGATGCAATCTTGCCAGATTGGTCTGAATGAAAGGAACCAAGTGGTATTCAGATCTCTTAAACGAGGCAAGCCAAGAATCTGTGTAATTCTGTCACGATACCGCATGGCCAGGAGAGCCCGTTCCATTGTAATCTGGGTATCGTTGGTGACTGGACTTGCCATATCGGAGCAGGAGGAACAAAAAGAGAATTCCTGCTACGAGTCCCAAAATGAGAGGCAGACCACCGAACACAGAGTGCACGTAATTTGGAAAAATGCCGAGGACTGCTTAGAATGGTTTTAACAGTCCCGAAAAGATCGTCTTAAATACATGTTCGATGCTACTGGTATCAGATATGTTTAAGATTTGATCTAACATTTCTGTGAAATGTACTGGGTAGTTTGTTGATAATAATGCATGTATCTCTGCAGAAGTCCTTGCAACTTGCAGATCATACGTTGCTCTAGACGAGGTCAGTGGCACAGTTTTTTGCAAAAGAATGGCTTTCATTCTGCTTAAAGTATCAATTTGTATAGAAGAGATATTCAGTGAAGGCCATAACGCTGTCTCCCTGTCTGTAGTACTCTTTGGATCCAATACTTGCATACAATAAGTGACCCTGGCCGACACACTAACCAGATAGGCTTTTCCTGGCAGCATGCAACAACAGCTGTGATCGTTGAGCATAACGTAGCTCCCATTGGAAAGCTGCCTAAAAATTGGTTCTATCACGGCCGCTGGAGTACCGTGCATGTGGCAAGAAAGGTTATTTAAAGAACCGTCGCAGGCTCCATGTAGGTTAATACCTTCACATAACAGCGTACTCCTTAGTGAGTTTTTACAATTTTTTATACCAAGAAATACCTCCTTTCCCCCACTCCAACATTTGTGTGTGTATGGTAAAGACCAGGTTGACTAAATGTATCCTTTACCCAACCTTTCATACAGGCCCGCTGGTATATGCCGTAGACAATACTGAAATTGGAAAATCGTCACTGGTATCGTGATGGTGCCATGTATTATCCATTCAATGACAGATTTCTCAGAAACTGTCAATGGTAATCTTTCCAGTTTTTCAATGCTCTGCACCGTATAGTCTGCTCCTCTTTGTGCCAAAGAGATTTGTTTATCTGTAAGGTTAAAGACAGTAAACAATTACGTGGTATTGATTAGACACCATGGCATATAGCCTGAACGGAGATTTTGCAACGTCCAGCCTAGTAGCATTATAGAACGCAATTGAGACTGGCCATGTTGTAACATTAGCAAATCCTGTTCTATTATGTCAATGGCAGATGATACAATGCTGTCCAAAGAATACATTCTGGAGGACAGAGTCGTTAACCCATTGTCCACTACAGAGAGTGCTTTCTCTAAATTAATACGATCAATTTCTCGTATTTTTCTGCAGTTTCCATTTGCGTTATTTTCCAAGCTTCGTTGTACGCAGCGTATATACCGGCGTATATTAAATGTTTTTGTCGTTGTTTGCGAGGCCCGATTAAGAAGTCTTGCAAGTCAATGCCTTCTTTAAGCAAAGTTAAGTGTTGTTTAATTTCAGGAAGTGTGGATGTCTGTAGCCAATCAAGGCATATTTTTCCTGCACTGTATGTGGTGATTATCCCTGGATGTTGTCTCTGGGAGTACCTTGGGTCTGGCCTATTCATTTTGAACCCCTGTGTTTTGTTCAGGAATTTATATTGACAGTTATTCATGTCTATGGGCCAGATTACCCATTTTTTCCA
Source organism: Lissotriton helveticus (assembly GCF_964261635.1). Lineage (NCBI taxonomy): Eukaryota > Metazoa > Chordata > Amphibia > Caudata > Salamandridae > Lissotriton > Lissotriton helveticus. The sequence continues at coordinate 156,943,847 of NC_136070.1, forward strand.
ATCAGGATTGGTTCTGTTCGGTATACAGCCTTTACAACGAAACTTTTACAACGAACTGCCATTACAACGAAACTTTTACAACGCAAACTATTACAACGCATAGCGCTGGGGGCGCTCTAGGATAGGGAATAGGTTTAATGTACTATCCAACACCTTCCCTACTATCCACGGGGACTGGAGTTGGAGTAGTAAATTAAACTATTCACTATCCAGCGCCCAAAAGCATTATGCGTTGTAATGGTATGCGTTGTAAAACTTACGATGTTAAGGTAGGCGTTGTAATGGTATGCGTTGTAACGTCATACATCCGTTCTGTTCTGTTGTAGAATCTGTTTTACGTCTACCGCCTCATCTGCAGTGCTATTACTGTGAGGTGTGGCTTTAGGTATGGATGGTTTGTTTAAATCTTTTATTTTAGCTAAGCTAAGACATGATGTTTGTTGAGCAATGTCATTTAAATATATGATTTGTTCTGGTATAATGCAGGCTCTGTACAGGGCTTCCAAACAATGTACCTGCAATTCTTTTATGTCCCAGACAGTTTTTGTCTCTATGTTGTCTTTCCAAAAGTTAAAACCTAATGTGGACAGCTGAGCATAAAAGTTCGCAGAATACATTTGTTTAGTTTTGGTCAACATGGTTTTCATTCCTGTCTTATTTATATTTTTAAAATAAAACATTTCTCGATTTGTCACATTAAAACCTGAGAAGTATGGAAACTATTCATAAAATGTTTTTCAGCTGCCCTTTGGCGGCGTTGGACAATGTTCCCATTAATTATAAGTAAAAACATTTCTAGGATTTACAGATTTGTGCAAATAATGGTGACCATAATGAATATAACAATACAGTTCTTCATAACTTGTTGAACCTTCTAAGTGTTCATGTTTTTGAAATTCTGCTGACATTTCTAAGTCTGACATCATATTATTAACAGTTTCAAAGTTCCAATCATCTGAAAAGGTGCTTGATGAAGCAAAATCACTTAAAAAAACCTTGAACTGGTGCGGAATTTTCAGCAGTTCCACCGGGCCATAAATGTCATAATCAGTTGTGTCCCATGCTATACCACCAGGTATAGGAACGGCTGTGATGTTCACTGATGACAGGTCTCTTTGCTCACAATGAGATGCCTTGTAAGGTTGCAGGAGTAAGTTGATGTTCTTACTTGCTGTGTCCATTGTACTGTATTTTCCATCTATCATTTGTCCCAAACTTAAAACAAGAATGAGCCATAGTAGTAGAAAAAGTACACCCAATCCTATCCAAAATTCAACCCATGGTGAAACCAGATATGTTTTCTCAAGTTCATGAAAGAGTTCTGTTATTTTTTCTTTGAAGTGTTGTTTTGCTGGCGTTGTTTCTGGTTCACTGGGATCCTCAGAAAAGTTATCGAAGTTGATAAAATAGCCAGAGGCAGTTCTGTCAATAGTTGGTATCGCATCCGGATTCTTTGAGATCACTGGAGTTGCTTCCTCCTTTGACATGTTTGTATAGTCAGATGCTACATCATTGTGGACAGGAGTTTCTTGACAAACTGATAATTGGGTTTCAAGAGGTACAAGTTCCCTAGCTTTGTTGCATAGTCCTTCTTTTTTTACTGGAGGTTTATCAAAGGAGATAAGTCTTTCAGTTTAAACCTCTTGAATAGTAGCCAGATTTGGTCGTCTGCTACTTCTTGGGAGTCCACTGGGCCTACTACTTATCATCGGCCACATGATTGTGGTTTTACCAGGTCAATTGATACTGTTCTGTTCTCCCTTTTTCCAGGAAGCGGCGGTAGTAACACTGATCTTGTTCCAAGAATTGCTAAGACAGGTACTGCTTTTCTATAGGAAGGCCCAAATTCCTTCTTTACCGTGATCTTTACCCTGACAAGATCCCCAATCTTTGGATCCAGACAGGTTTTGCTGGGACAGGTGGCTTTTCTTCAGTGGTCGTTGGGCTTTGTGTTGTGTTACTCAGACTTCTTCTCGTTTCGTTTAAGACCTGTAAAACAGCCAAACGGTCTTTGCTATCAAAGGGTTTCTGTTCCACCACTGAAGTTCGACAATCAAAATCCTGGATAAGCATTGTTAAGACTACGTTGGACACTATTTAGATGTCTGACCCACCCGTCACCGGAACCTAATACCCTAGCTGTTATAGATTGCTTTATGTCACGTTTTTTTCTTTCCACTACCGCATTTCCCTCAGGATGGAAGGGGCTCGAAAACTGCAATGCAACGCCCAAGCTGGCCATGGCCTCCTTGTAAGCTTTGGAGCTAAACGCAGGACCCTGGTCAGAATGCAGCGTGCCGATTGCGTATGTGCCGATAAAGTCTCGCAAATCTTTTATAACAGTTCTGGCGTCAGCCGAGCCCAGGGGCCATATCCAAATTAATCTTGTCTTAATATTTGTGGGACCGCGTACGTCTATTGTGACGTCTGCGTGTAGATAGTCTAATGATGTCTAACAATGGTGTCTGAACTGGGCTGGTTACACTGTTATCAGGTACCTGGTGGTCTTCGAAGCTATGATCTCTGTAACATGTATCACAGTTAATTCCGAATTTGTAAACTTTGACGCTTATTCCCGGCCAACAGTACATCTCTTCTAATTCTATTAGAGATTGCAAGATCCCTTGATGTGTCAGACCCTCTCCCATATGTGCTTCGTAAACCAAAGCACCTCTCTTGTTCCTGTTTGGAATTACTCTATCCCCCACTCCAGGGATTTGAGCAAAAGGAACAGAGTTTGCATCAATTATGTATGTATTACCGAGTGGATAGTTTAGTGGTAATGCTGCATAGTTGCCTGTCATTGAGGCATTCGCTGCTAGCATTGTTTCACCGTCTATTTTTGTTTTTGAACGAGTGATTGCAGCTACGGAAGCCATTTGCACAGCTGCCTTCGCGGCCTCATCAGCCAATGAATTCCCTTCAACGTGAACACCATCACACTGATGACTCAGTGTATGAATCACGTGAGTCTTTTGTAGTTCTTTTTGTAAAAGAACTACTTGTTCCCATAGCAGTTTATGCTTAATTGTGCCACCTTTAGCGTCTTTGAAGCCGTTCTGAACCCAGTTCTGCAAGTATTCGTTGTAAGACTGGACGCAGTAATAAGAATCGCACACTATGAGTGTCGGGAATTCGCAATCTGTATTTTCAAGTGCCATCTTGAAAGCCTGTAGTTCAGCTCGCTGAGCTGTACAGTCTCCGAGTGATTGAGTTTTAGTGAGCATAGGTCTAAATTTACCTTTGCGCCAGCGACCTTTAACAATCGCGCACACAGCACTATAAGCTTGTTTACCTCCAATCGCGGGTTGTGCTGAGCCGTCTGTATATATTATACAGCAGTAATATTCAAGTGGCAGAATTTCAGTTGGCAGAGGACATTCTAATTCGTATTGTAGAAATTTTTGTTTTTTTAAATACGGGTCAAAAATGTATTCAGCGTCTGTTACAGCAAGAGAATTAACCCATTGTATCCATCTCGGATGTAGAGCTTTTGCATTTGGAATGCTTGCTTTTGTTTCTACCTCTAAGGCAGGTACAGGTGTAACGATTTTAATGCATTTACCCTGTGCGAGGGCTCTCTCTTTTGCTACAGCAGTCTGAACCGCTGTCAGTATCTTTTCTGTTGATGTGAATTTAATTTTAGCTTGTGTGTACAAGTGTGACTTGTATGCTATTGGTACCGTCTCACCTTCGTTAAAGGTTAGGTATGTGAATCTGCATCTCCCTGGGATGATTCGGATCACTAGGTTGCTCACCGTGTCGCGTGTTTGTAACTGTGTTTTTGCTAACATGTCTGTTTGCACTGACCGCCAAATTTCTGTGTGTTTTTGTGTCCAATTTGTAGTTTTGAAATCAGGTTTGATTAGTTCGTAGAGAGGTTTAAGCCTTTCTGCGTAGTTCTTCCAAAATTCAGGAAACCTAGAATTGACTGCCAGGCTTTTGCCTTCACTTGATAACTCATATCCCAAAAATAGGACGCTGAGTTGGGCAATTCGTGATTGAATTTATACCTTTCAGAAGCAAACCCAAGTATTATGGTGTTCACTCTTTTTAAGTGCACGTCCAAATCATCATCTGTAAGATAGATGTCATCGACTATGGACAATGCCTCATCATCGTACATTTGTAGTAACTCCGTTACTCTTGCTGAAAATAACCCAGGACTATTCTTGACTCCCAGGGGGAGACGGCAAAATTGTCGCTGTGCCCCCATTATGGAGAAAGCGGACAAATACCTGCTTTCTGGCGCAAGTTTTGACAAAAGAAACCATTTGAGATATCTAATGTAGTTTTATATTTTTTGCGCACAATGTTATTCATCAGTGCTGCACTATGTGCATTTTGTACTGCAAAAGTTTTGCAGGATGAGTTTAGATGTCTGTAATCCAAAACTAGACGATATGAATTGTCTGGTTTCGATACAGGAAACAAAGGATTGTTCATTGATGAGGTGCATGTTTCAATCACCGGGTGGTATTCAAGTTGATTTAAAATCTCCCTGACCTGTTTTTTAGCCTCCTGTTTTACAGGATATTGCCTTTGCATTGTTGGTTGAGTTTTCAACTGAATTTTATGGTGAGGGGAATCCTCATCATATCCTACATGATTTCTGTACAGTGCTGGGGCCTGGGCTACAGCCCATTTCCTAGCATATGTGTATTTTTTATGAATTGGAATGTGATTTGAGAAGACTGGCATAATTATATCTTCGTCATGTGGGCACTCCCTGACAAATTCAGGTGACCAGTCTTGTTCAGCTAGTAGGATGTCATAACCCTTAGAGAGATTCTCCCAAAAGAGAGCTCTAATTTTTCTTGCTTTGTCCCCCTCCATCCGCAGTGTTACTTCATATAAGTTATGTGGTACACTAACCCTGGTATCTGCGGTTTCAACTTGGATACTTTCATTCAAGTCCACTGTCTCCAGATGATCCTTCAGGATCTTGCGAGCTATGGTTACCTCTGCTGCGCTGTCTAGAATTGTTTGGGCCCACTTCCAGTTCTTGAGTTGTGTCCTCAAGATCCTCTGCATGTCTGGTCTATAGACTTGCTACCTTCTTTTTGGTGAATTGAGTTTACTTATTGTTTGGAACGTGTTCGTCTTTGGACTTCACTCGTTCTTCTTTTTGTTCTGAACGACCTCTTCTTTAGGATTTCTGCGAGGAAGTCTGAAAGGCATGAGAGGAACGTGTATCATTATCTTGATATCTCTCAGGTTTTCTCAAATTATCCCTATTTCTAAGGTTATATCTCTTTTCGGAGGGCTCCTGCTGAGGAGACCTTCCTCTGGACTGGGAATGCTTCTCTTTAGGAAGTGTCTGTTTAGTGCTTTCCCACTTCTTTTTAGGAGTAGTGAGAATATTTTTAATGAAAACTTTTTCAGGATTTTCAGTTAGTTGGGGTTTTATTGGTTTCCCACCCAAACTATCTCTACCTAGTTCTTCATAAGATTTTTCAATAATTCTGGCAAGCTCACACGGTTGCTCAGTAATATCTGTTTCTTTTAGTTTTTGGCGGATCGCCACTGATGCTGCTTCACCTTTTATGTTGGCTAATAGTATAGCCGAGACCTGTTTGAAATCTTTTAGTAATTTCATACTCAGATTTAAGGCTGGTTCTGGACCGTATTCATTTTGAATCTGTCTTAGAACATCTGGTATTACCGCCATAGACGGGACACCATGTATTTTTGTGTAGATTGAAGCAAAGACTGTACCCCATGTGTCGCAGTCTTCTACGTGTGGTGCAATCCCCATTGGTAAACAGATTGTCAGAATCCTGTGTTTCTCATGAGGTGTACTATCAGGGAATACTGCCTCTATTTGAGTAATTTTTTGCGCTAACCAGAACGGAATTTGTTTGTGTTCCCTTGATAAGGGATGTGCTGTGGAATTCTTACAGCTTGTTGGACTGTTAAAGTCCTTATGACATATTTAACCAACCAACTGTGTATTTTAATCAGCTGTTTTAGCTGAGCTAACAGGAGCTGTCATTCTTTCAATGTCAGGATGTGGTGTATAGCTGGCTAGTACCGGCCATGTGGCTCCTGGTCTACCTAGTGTACCGAGCCTGGTAATGTGATTTTGATGTTGTAGGGTGCCATTAAACCAGAGCTGATGCTCTTGGTAATTTAGTGGAATTTCAACGTCTTTGAAAGGAAGTTATTCCGCTGGTGGTTCCTCTAATTTGTAGTAGTGGAACTCGTGTGTTGTTGCATTTGCTGCAGGAAACAGAATCCATGAATAGAATACCTCTGTCTGCCGATATTCATGTGCCTCTATAACAAATATTACTTTACCACCTCTTGGTGATATTCCATTTTCTATAAGTTTTATAGTAATGGTTTTCCTCATATTTATCGGGATGAGTATAGCATCTGGGTCATTTTGTTGGAGACTTGTGTCGTCTAAAACTGCCTGAGCTGCTACTGCAGCTCTCTCTCTTTCACTTTCGTCGTCACTATCCGTCATTTTGTTGACCGAAAGTGTTTGCAGAACAAGCTTCAAGGAGCCAAAGATTAGGTGCACAATATGTAGGAACACTGTATCCTTCAACTTTGAACAAACTAAAAACTAATATTTTATCCTTTAACCCACTCCAGACGTCTATTGGAGTATTTTACGGGAAAAAGGGGTCTGTGTGAAAAGCACGACTGAGTTACTCTAGTATCTAGCGTTAAATTATCGCCTTACCAAAAGTTGGGCGCCATGTAGTGTAGTTCCTATATTCCCAATAGGCTCTGCGCATTGGAATAGTATATCCTGTAGTTTTAGACGTAGGACTGAGGTCAACTAGGTCTCTACCAAATGTACTAAACTTAATTGTGTGTGTGCCAGCTAGCTCAGAGGTCACTAGAAACTTTCTCGAATAAACAAGAAGGGATTAGTTTCTTACAACCGCTTAAAACATGACAACCTTGTTTCCCAAGAATAAGAAATATATCTCTAGAGTTGCGGAAACAATAGATAGTTATTTTACTCAGTCAATCGTGCATGCTTCGTTTCACCAGAGGTGCAGAGAAACAGAGAGAAGGGCGTTTCCAATGAAAGGTATTTATTGAACAGTCTTCTTTCTCAAGCATAAGAAAGGAACTGCTACAATTGTAATAGTTGCTGTAAAGTACAGAACGTACAATACAAAGAGTATTATAAAATAATATTGTAAAGGCATGATATGGTTTCTAAACCATAAAATACCTAAAATGCAAAAAATACATACAGTGATAAATAATGACTAAAAGTACTCAACTGGTGCTTCTAAAATATGCCTACCCCGGTGTACCTAACCTAGGTCTAGTACAAGGGAAGAAGTAAGTAAGGTGTAGCCTAGTTTTAGTTTTCTTTTGCCAAGAATCTATTCCAAGAATTCTCTTAGGGTCTAATGAGCTCCGTACCTTGGTTTTAGAATGTAGGAGGTCTTGTATCTCTCTCTCTCAGGACTCGATTTCCCAGCAACCCGCAAGGGTAGCCTGGGAGCACTGGAGCTAGATTTCTTGGTAGGAGAAAGTACAGCGTCTCTCAGTGCGTCAGCTGGAGGGTAGGCTTCCTTCGGCACTTGCTGCAGCAGGGCGCGTCGGGCCAGTAGATAGTCGAACTGCTCCAAACCACTGTGTGTTTTTTTGGACAAGTGTGGGCATATTTATACTTTGAAGGTGCCGAGTTTGACGTAAGATTGGACATAATAACGTCATTAGAGAATTAATTCTCTGAAAACTCCATGATTTCATGGATAAATTAATATTCATGCAGGGGGAAGTCCCTGACTGCTGAAGGCGCGTTTTTCCAAGAAATCGTTATAGATTTTCGGAACTAGTGGAAGTAGCCAAGCCATATTAGGAATACTTGAGCTATGTCTTAATATGGATATGAGTTCTATGCCTATATAAGGATAAGATATTTTATACCTATATAAGGGCATGAATCGGGAAAATTACACTAGCGTCCTAAAATGCTATACAACAATGTCACCTACCTCCAGCACAAACAACATCAGCTCCTCCCAGAAATTGTGTGATAAGCTCTCTGACTTCTTCAACAACAAAATCAAAGTCATCTACCATACTTTCAACCCTCAACTGGACACCAACCCCCCCCATTTTACCCACCAGGAACCTTTGAGATGCCTTGACCACCTTGAAATCTCTCACCATGGAGGAAAGAGCCAACATCATCAGGACCATCTCCTCCAGGGTGTTTAATCATCCCTGCCCCCACCACACCTACAACCTCGGAACCTTCCCTATCAGCAAAGTCCTCACCTGCATCTGAAACAACTTGATCACCACTGAGATGTTTTTGGACAAATGGAAACATGCGATGGTCAAAACTCTGCTAATAAACCCTCGGCTTACCCTATCCACTTAGCAAACTATAGGCAGATCTGCCTCCTACGTTTTCCAACCAAGATCAGACAGAAATCAATCAAAAAGCAAATCACCCATGTCTCATTGAATGCCAGCTCTTAAATGCCATGAAATCAGGCTGTCGACTCAGCCACAGCACCAAAACATCCCTCATCGCAGCAACAGATTAAATCAAGATGATACTAGACCATGGAGACACAGTTGCCCTCATCCTACTCAACCTCTCAGCAGCCTTCAATACAGTCTCCCACCCCACCCTCATCAAAAGACTACATGACACATTCATCCATGGATCCACCCTTAACTGGATCCACTAATTTCTCACCGGAAGAACCCAGAGAGTCAACCTGCCTCCCTACAACTCTGAACCCAAGAACCGCATTTGAGGAGCCCCATCAAGCATCATCCCTGAGACCGACATTATTCAATGCCTACATGACCCAGCTAGCGGACCTCAACAGGTCTCACAATGTAAGGAAATTCTCCTACGTGGACAACACACAACCTATACTCTTCCTACCACCAAAGCCAACTTCACCGTATGCATGACCGCCATCACCACATGGGTCAAGTCTAACTGCCTTAAACTGAACACAGACAAGACAGATATCTTCTGAAGAGAAACATCATCTTGGAACTCCACCTGGTGGCCTACTGATTTCAGCCCCACCTCAGCTGCCACCAACCATGCCAGCGATCTTGGAATTTTCCGGGACATCTCAGTCCAATTCAATGTAGCACCTCCACCTGCTTCCACATCCTGAAAATGCTACACAAGATATTCCAATGGCTTCCAAAAAACACCAGAAAAATGGTCACGCAGGCTTGGCTGCCAGCGGGTTAGACTCCAGTAACTCATTCTACGCTGGGACCACCAAGAAACTCCTGAACAGACTGCATACTATTCAGAACACAGCAGCAAGGCTTGACCTCTACTTACCTTGCTGAACCCACATCACCCCACAACTCAGACAAATCCACTAGCTCCCCACACACAACTGCACTCAATACAAACTGCTCACTCACTCATAAAAACACCACACAGCACTGGTCCTAGTCTACCTCAAAAGCAGAATACATTTCTACGTACCTCCCAGAGACTACCGCTAAGCCGAACTCTCACTCGTACACATATTATGCAACTGCAAGAACACAAATGGTGGCCATGCTTTTTCTTTCATCTCCCCCAAAGCATGAAACAACCTCCCACTGCACATCAGAATCTCCTCATCGATTCTCAAGTTCCACAAGAAGCTGAAGACCAGCTTTTTGAATAACTCTCTCCTAGAAGTTAGCTGCCTATCCACCTGCAAAGCACCTGGATTCCCTCACACGTGATTAGTGTGCTATACAAATAAGCATAACATAACATTACATAACATAACTTAATACACCAACTAATTAAAGAAGTTTCTATCAGAGAGAGAACGTAAAGCATATAAATTGGTAAAGTGTGGTGGAAAGACTCCTTCTGCCTGCTTGCTGGGAACAAGGCGGCAGACGAATGTTATGTCAAGTCATTGCAAATGACATTTATTAAGTGCAATAAGTACCATAAAACTTTAGGAGCAATTTTGGTGCAGTTCTAGAACCTGCTCAGAAAATTAGCCGTTCTGCAGCAAAAGCCATTTTCAGGAGCATTTGGAAAAGTACAAAAGGGTGGTGTGAAGCTAAAGGAGTGGGGTGTCGTGGTATTGGGGAGTATCACATTGTGGTCTCCACGACTACCTATGTCACTTTCGGTAACAGCAACTTAGCCACAAAGGATCTCAAGAGTCTACCACTGTGCAGATGGGAACTCACTTTAAGGAGTGTGCCAGCAATTGAAGATGCATTTGCATTGAACAAAGACTACAAAATGTCACTTTCAGTCAGTGCAAATGTGAATATAATTCTTGAGTGACTCTGTAGATAATGATGCAAAACTGCACAATCTGATTTGCACAATTGTTCAGATACTGTAATTAAGCTCATGGTTGTCGAATGGGGAATTATTGTAACAACAATCAGGATAAGTATTGAATAGATTTGCACTCACTCATACTTAAGTATGAGAACTAATTCTGGTCTCATATACCTTAATGCTAGCCAATACAGTGACAGCTTGCTCACGGAGCTCATTTTCCATTTAATAGATATGAGCTGAAGGTTTTTGACCAAATGAGTCACAAATCCATTTTATTTTTAGACAAGAAATTGGTGTACAGCCAATGAAACAAATTGATTTTTTTTAATCAAAAAGTCCATAAACAAAGAAGACATAGCTCTAAATGCCAGGGCCATATTAACAAAGGCCCTGCATGTCTACAGTCTGCAGATGTGCATGGCAAACAGTTGACTCATGCAGATGCTGTGTGCCCTATGAACAAAAACAGCCACTTCACAGGGACTAAATATAGAAGAGGGTCTAAACCATGGGTACAGAAATTGAGTGGGCCATGGTGTCATATTGGTGCAGGTGGTTCTCCTCAACCATTCTTGCAGCCCTTCTTGAGGGCCAGGGCAACTCTCAAAACTACATCCCCGGGCATGGCTTAACCACCCGTAATATGGCTGCAATTTTCTGAAGCTCCACGGTCGAACGGAGACGGAACTTCTCATGATAATCAAAATCCTTATTTAGGCAATACCTGTTTCCTGGTCAGGCCTAATATTGATTTTTTCCTAACAATTTTGCTGAGTGTCTGTTTCACTGGATTCTTTATTCACCTGGCTCATTTTCTTCTCTGGTGGTATTTGCTTATGGTCCTACTCATGTGAAATTTTGGATCATATTATGTATATGGCAATCTTTCACTCATAACAAATGAGGTCTTGGTGGTCACCAGCTGTGATTTTATTTGGAGGTCGTCTCTACACCCCCCAGCTCTTGACGCTCTGCCGCTAGAAACATTTTTGCCCACATGCTCATTTGTTTTTTTTGTCAATTTTCATACTTGTATATGGAGCCAGCCCGTGCCCTGTCAAAAGAATATATCCATTAACATGGCTTCTGTCTGGAAACACTCCACTACTGCCACAAAATGACAGAAGAAAGAGCCTAACTCTCCTACAAAGTCTCCATTACCTCTAACATTAGAGGATCTTATGGAAGAAATAAAGCTAATGAAACCATTTGTTATCAATACCAATGCCACTCTTCAACGACTGGATGAGAACTAGTCCAATTTGGAATCCAGAGTGCTGACGGTGGAACAGCAGATCAGTGATGTCCAAGATGCAGCTTCCAAGAGCAACGCTATGTCTAAAGAAATTGTTTTCCTTAAACAACAGACTGAGAACTTGGAAAATCGAAACAGGTGAAATAAGCTCAGAATTTATAGCATTCCTGAAGGGGCAGAAGATTCTGACATGTTGGCTTTTCTTAAGGGTCATATTCCTAAATTAGTTGACCTCAAGGAAGATTCTAATCTTACTCTACAGCATGCAGTCTGCTTAGGTCCTAATGCTGGGGGACCATCATGCTCATCTTTGACCAGTCACCCTAGGGGGATAATTGTCCTTTTTTAGAGTATACTGACCATTTAATGGTTCTGTCAGCGGCTAAGCAACGAAAACAAATGTTGTTGGCTCGTGCAACCACTGCCCGATGTAAAGCGGTCCTCTCTTTTTGCCCTGCTCTATGTTCCATGAATGCTAGATATGGTCTTGTGCATCCATGTTTTTACAAGATCACATACAAAGAAAGGACTTTCTCATTTGACTGCCCAGATGATGTACGGCAATTCATTGCTCGTCACAAAGGAGAAGAGATGGACTTTGGAAAATCCTAAACTTTGATTTTTAAAATGATATTCCTGCTCTTGTTCTCATAACTTATTTTTAACCGTTCAGGGAACGTTGTCATTACTGTTAATCCCATGTTTAAAGTAACATGTATTGTATATTTGCCCTTTTCAGGTTGATCAGCCATTAACATCATGTTTTTCCCTTACAGATGTTTGTCTGTACAGATTTCCCTCCTTGATGTGTCCTTTCCCATGTGCCTCCTTCCTAGTTCTCTTGTTTATAGTCCATTTTCATCTGTTGATAAGTGTTATTCCATTCACTGGTCTTGCTTGTTGCATATCTCCATTTCCTCTTGTATCTGGTTTAGCTCCCGGTTAATCTTTCTATCTTTTATTTCTTTTTTTTTTAAGTGTTGTTCTTAATGTTATTGATACCCACGTCCTATTTTTAGTCTCCGTCACCTCTTTTGAATTTGTCAATCGGTTGTCCATCTTCCCTTTTGTGCTTTCTTGCCTCTCCATGCTAACCTTCCTACACTTGTTGGATGCATTGTTATCCTTGACTGAAGCTTCCCAGGTTTTTGTTAACTTATCTTTCTTTATTAAATTCACCATTGTTTCTTTCCTTCTTCTTTTTCTTCTATATTATCTTTGGGATTTTTCTCTCAACTTTTACTTTTCTGTCTTGCAGTTCTTTTCCGTCTTTTTTTCTTTCCCTTTTCTGTTCCTCCTATCCTCAATATATTTTTCTTTTTCCAAGTTGGATATCTTGCATTATTGCAAAACGTTCTCTATGATGGTTAAATTTTTTCTTCATAGCGAATTCACCTTGTTATCAATTTCAGATTGCTCATGGTTGTTTCTAATGTTTTTTTTCTTACCTCATAAATGTTAATGTTCGTATTGAGTCGTGGAATGTTAAGTGTCTAAGTAACCGAGTTAAGAAACAAAGAGTGCTTACACATTTATCTCGATTACAATGTAAGTTTGCAATGTTTCAGGAAATTCATACTACTGTCAATGATATTAATTCTCTTAAAGAACACTGGGTGGGTCATGTTTTCAGCTCCCCTGTCAAAGAGAGAAAGAATGGAGTGGTGATATTATTTCATAGATCTTTATCTCTAATGTTTGAAAAAGAGGAGAAAGACGCTCAAGGTAGATGGCTTCTTCTTCATCTTGTTATTAATGGCTCCCCCTTGTCACTTCTTAATATTTACGCCCCTACAGGTCTAGATGTTCAGTTTTGGCACTCCATGTCACATGTCCTACACTCTTGTTCTAATCCGAATCTCCTGGTTGGAGGTGACTTTAATGAGATCAATGTCCCTTTCACAGATAGAAAATCTCCCTCTAGGTATATATCCCCAACAAAATGCAAAAAACTTTTATAAACACTATCCAGTCTAAGGGTTTGGTAGATACCTTGAATATTTGTAATCCTTATAGTTTGGAATTCACCTTTTACTCCCCTCATCATAATTCTACATACAGAATTGATTCAATTTTTGTGAACCATCAACTCCTTACCAACTTAATTCACGCTGAAATTGGATCTATACTTGTTTCACGCTCCTGTTGTTATTGAGTTACTACCTCTAAATCACTTAGGTGGCATTTTAAGAACGTTTTACTCAAGGACCCACATTTTTGTGGAACACTTTACAACTTTTTTACTCGAGTTCTTTCATACCAATACTTCTTCAGACATGTCACTTCATGTTGTTTGGGATGCTTTTAACGCGATGGCTGGAGGCTTTATTATTGATGATGTCACTGTTAAAAGGAAGAGAATCCTTGAGGAGTCTTCATATTTATTATCATCTATTAAACAACTTGAACACACTTACTATACCACCAATAATGATGTTACTCTCAAACATCTAATTCATGCTAACTTAGATTTTAATAAGAAATCGAGTGAGGAGGCCTCCAGAGTATTTCTAAAGATCAATTCTAAATTCTACAGCGGACACAACAGAGTTGGTAAATTGCTGGAGAACTATTTGAAAGTTGAATCACAAAAAACTGAATAACTAATATTATAGATGACATGGGCATTAATCATCTCAAGGGTGAAGAAATGTTACAAGGCTTTACAGATTTTTATAAAACATTATATACCCCAAAACTTCCCCTTCAGACTTTAGATTTATTTTTTGATTCTCTTCCTCCCTGCACTTTCCTCGCTCCTGATTGTTCATTCCTTGTAAAAGATTTATCTATTTCTGAGATTGCGGTTGGTTTAGCTCAAATACATAAAGACAAAGCTCCCGGCCCTGATGGCTTTACAGCCGAAGTTTACACTTGCTTCTCACAAATTCTTCTTTCTCATCTTCTTTCTCTTTTCCAGTATTTCATTATTCACAAGGAAGCTTGTGACACTTTTTTGGATGCAATAATTTGTCTGACTCCAAAGAAGAATAAAGACCCCTCCTCTTGTACTAAATATTGTCCGATTTCTTTGATAAACTTAGGCTGCAAGGTTTTTGCTAAAGTGTTGGCTCTCCACCTTAATCAAGTGATTCCTGATCTAACAGGCTTTGAACAATCTGGGTTTGTTAAGGGTAGAACACTAGCGGACAATTCTAGAACTTTTTTGAACGTACTACATCTTCCCTCTAAGAGCTCTACCTCACTAGCTTCTATCACTCTTGATGCCAGAAATGCCTTTGATGCCTTCATTGGCTTTTCATGATGCAAGCCCTTAAATGGCATGGTTCCGGCCTGTCATTACGTCTTTTTTTAAAATATGCTTTATTGCTCCTCACCTACTTTGGTTTTTGTGAACGTATCTCAATCATCTTACTTTACCCTTCATAGGGGCACTCGTCAGGGCTGTCCTCTTTCTCCTTTATTATTTATTCTATCTCTTCAACCTTTTCTTCATATCCTATGACATTCTCCCTTATTCTGAGGGTTTCATAACAAAGCCTCCAAAATCAAGTTCACAGCTTATGCTGATGATATTCTGTTATATGTTTCTGATCCCCAAGCTTCACCACCTGCTTTTAACAATCTCTTACTCTCTTACCTCTCCGGCTACAAGTTAAACTTTACAAAGTCAGAATTTCTTCCTCTAAACAAATATTGTTTAAAAGAAATGTTTGCAGACAAAAGTTTTAAATTGAATTCCAGTCACATCACCTGCCTGGAAGTTAAATACTCTTTCTCACTTGCTAAAACAGTTCAACTCAATTTAGATGATGTCCTATTAAAAGTGCTTCATATGTCAGAGAAATTGTCACCTTTATACCTATCTTGGTGGGGCAGGCTAGACACAATTAAAATGATGATG
The DNA here is from genome assembly GCF_964261635.1 of Lissotriton helveticus. Lineage (NCBI taxonomy): Eukaryota > Metazoa > Chordata > Amphibia > Caudata > Salamandridae > Lissotriton > Lissotriton helveticus. Next base: position 156,959,237 of record NC_136070.1, read on the forward strand.
CTTCCTGTTATCAACTTTTATTTGTCCACGCTTCCTGTGAAGATTCCATTAAAATTCTCCAAATCTCTTAATAGTGCTCTGAGTAGTTTTTTATGGAATACACGTAAAGCTCATATATCTCTGTCTTCATTATCCACACCTAAAGATAAGTGTGGTGTCAATTTTCACAATTTTAGACAATATCATTCTTCTTTTTTGATTTGCCAAATATTACCCCATCTTTCCATATCTGAGGATACTCCTTTAACGTTCTGGCATAATTTGGAGGACTCTTTGATTCAACCTTTTTCTTTTTCATCATTGGCTAATTTCCTACACTCTCCTTGTTCCTTAAATCTCCAATCATTTCACAATCTTTATTGTTTATTTAACCGGTCCTCACCAAATTTCTCTCACTTTGCAGATGTTTCTTGACTCTTCTATTTGGCAAAATAGATCCAATAAACTCTCTAATAGTACCATTTTTTAGAAGGACTGGATCAACAAGGGGATAGTTCAAGTGAAAGATTTGTTTCATGAAATACACCCTCTCTCCTGCAGTGACCTTCAGTCTAAATATGGATTGTCTGCCACTTCCCTCCTTAAATACGTCTCTTTGAAATCGATCCTTACTCATCAGGTTTCCTGATAGATTTTGCATTTCCCGCCCCTCAATTCACTCAACATGATGATGTGTAAGTTAGCATAGTGTGTCTAACCGAATGATGTGTTGTATATGTATTTAGGACTAATTAGAGTTTTTCGTGTTCCAGTTAGCAATTTCTTAGCTTAACTCCTGTGCCGCCATCTTGGGAACATGTCTCCGCGACCAGACTGCATTGCCCCCTCCCTTATGAGCAGAAAATCCCTGGTCTCAGCGTTTCTTGCCTTGAGTTAGTATTTGCAGAAAACTAACAAACAAATGTGTTTCTTTGCTATCCGTAATGTTCCCATGCCCGGGAGGAGCGGAGTCTCAGCTCCGTGGCCTTGGGGGTGATAACAGAGCCATCCTCCCGCACGTGCAGCGGCTTCATGTGTGCGCTCATTGTTCACCATTTTTTCAGTCCTGTACTTTTCCATTAGGGGCGTGACTAATGTTGCTGTAACGTGTTATAATGTATTGTCGTTTTGAGAATCGTCAGTCCTCTCGGCGCACTCCTTGGAGTGAAGTCCTGACGGGGCCTCTCTATAGAGAAACTAATGGCCTAATAAATGTTTTCTAATTCTTCTCCACTGTCTGGCTGGCTTATTTTATGGGAATGATATCTGAGTGAGGTGAGTTTGCTCAGGTGGTTTTGAGCCACGCTTATCATTTCCCTTCTGTATAGTTCATCTTCTCCTCTATCAGAATCCCTAAAAGAGCTGCTACCTATCTTTTCCTCTCTTCAGCCTTCCCACATCTATAAACAGCTTCACTATTCCCTCCCTAATTGTCCTAAGAGTAAGGTTGAACTTTTATGGGAGTCGGATTTGCAACAAACTTTCTCCATACACAATTGGAACTGTATTTAGTTTCAATTACATTGCACGTCCTGTAATCCCAGCACCACTCAGACTTTAGATTACTATAATAATAGGCTATATTTAACTCCATCATCTATTTCTAATGACCAGCACGGTACATCGTTAGCTTGTTGGATCTGTTCAACTACTCCCAGCACATATCTACATTCCTTTTTTCTATGTCCAAACACTACCTGTTTCTGGATAAAAATTAGTAAAACTATCTCCTCTATATGTTGTAATAGTTTTCCATTTGAAATCAATTCTATATTTATAGGAAGCCTTTCTCGTGTTTGGTTTGGTGCTCATAAATTGGGATTGTTTATGGATTTGTTATTGCCCATTGCCTTTCAAGTTATTACCTCTAACTGGAAAGATGCCACTAAGGTTATTTTTAACGTTGGTGGAACCTTCTCTGTCATCATCATAGGTTGGACAGAGCATTAGGCACCTCAACTCACCAACTTCTCAGAAAAGAGGCCTTTTGGTCCCTACTTACCAATTATTTATCCCCTCGTTCAATACAGTTCAAGGACAGTACTTCTGTTTTTCAACCACCATAAGATCTTCAGTGTTGTTTCATCGGGAGAGGTGTGGCGCCGCGGCCAGGGCAACTGACGCTGGAATCTGGGGATCAGGGTTCGATCCCCGGCTCCGGTGGCAGGTTAGCCCAGCACCATGTGACTCTGGGCAATAGCTTGCTTAATCTTCCCGACGGCCCCTAGAGACCCTAACGGGTGATTGTGCGCTTTACAAATGTGGATTATTATTATTATTATTATCTTAATTTGTACATATTAGGTTATTTCATTGTTAGCATTGTGTTGTCTGTACTTTTATTGTGATGCTATTGGAATTCAATATTGATTATCAGTTTCAGTTTCATTGGTCTTTATTCAGATATACACTAGCCATAAAAGTACAAACATTTCTCATAATTAGTCATAGAAAACATTTACATAATCCGTCATCTTAAAATTTAAAACAAAACTCAACTATAGGACCATTCAATGAAAACATTTACAAAGTTATCACTCATATTCAATAGCAGCTTCAATACTAAAGTGCCAAAGTGCGGAGTGCAAATATTTCAGGAGATAGCAGCAAAGATAGACAGATTATACGATCACATTAAAATTACAAGAAGCAACATCCTATAAAAAGTGCCTCAACTATAAGACCATTCAATGAAGACATTTACAGAGTTATCACGCATATTCAATAGCAGCTTCAATACTAAAGTGCCAAAGTGTGGAGTGCAAATATTTCAGGAAATAGCAGCAAAGATAGACAAATTATCTGATCACATTAAAATTACAAGTAGCAACATCCTATAAAAAGTGCCAGTGTGTGTAACGCGAATAAAAATGGGAAAAGTAGCAGCAGAAAAATAAGCTTGTTAAATTCCATACATGGTGCTCTATACACCCGCATATTGTTCATATGGAATATTACCCTATATAAGTATAAAATACAAAAGTACATAGAGTACGTCCTAGTCCAACATTCAAGAATTCATTGAAGAACGTGAATGAATAGCCATTTTTAAGAAAGTACAGACTCAATATGTTAAATCATCATTATTAAGCTGAAAAATAGTTTTATATGCTACCTTGAAATCCGTTATTCCCATTGTCCTAAAAAATGGTATCAATAACTGCATACTATCATTTTTATAAAATGTGCAAAAGAAGAGAAAGTGCAACATATACTGCTTTCCTAAATTGCCAAAAGGGCAGGCCAAATCCCCAATATTGGGTTGATAGCCTATGGAGAAGCACAGCAAGTAAAATATTGATTATCATTGTTATAATGCTGAACTTTTTTCTTATGTTCTTCCCTGTCTGCCTTCCTTCTTTTTCTTTTAATATATAAAACAAAATGCTGTTTCATTAAGGTACCTTTTTGAATATTGTTACTTCTTCACTGTACCGAACAATACCAATATATCATTGCATACTCGTTTTTTTTATATCCTACATTATGCATTATGTTTCATTGTTTACTTATAACTTCTGTTGTTAGTTGTACCTTTGTTCTTCTTATACTGCAATAAAGCGCTCTTAAACTATAAAACAAACCTAAAAACTACATCCACCTTCAAGTGGGACTGTAGGGATTCTTCAAGAGCCTGTGAGTTGTGAGTCCCTAGACATATACTGACAGGTCATTTTGTAGATTGGCACCACACGCCTACATTTAGAAACTGATGAGAGAACCTCCATTACTTTCTGTAGCTGATGGACCCCAAGGGATTCTGCCACTCCTATAATAACTCCATTTCAAAAGCTGCCCTGGGGTGAAATCCAGGTGTGCATGTCCTTCTGGGTGGTGCACATTCAGCCTGTAACCAATATGCCTTTTTGTCTGTGTGCTGTGTAGTATCTGCACAGAAAAATTTATTCCCTCATGTGTTTGGAGGATAGCTCGTATGCACGTGAGGGAAGGTACGACATTCAACTGCCGCACATTTCTAAAATAAACATGCATTCCTTAACTTGACTGAGAATGAACTTCCTTCTGTATAAGTAACCCGAGCATGCGCCATTTGTGCATAGATTGCATTCCCTGTTGTGCAGATTGATGGTCAACCTTTGCCACCTGCCCAGCAGGGGTGCATGTTTACATTTCAAGGGAGCAGCAATAGTTGTTCTAGGGTAATAAATGGGCCTCTGCTCTTGCATCGTGTGTGGATTCAAATATGAGTGTTCAATTTTGCGTTAACAGTGTGACACCTGGGAGGTGGAAAACATTTATTACACCCCACTCGGTGCACTTATTATCCCCTATGGTGAGGGTAGGTAGTCACAGGTGGTAAAAACCCATTGTGTACCTTAGATCCGATCTTAACGTTCATACTTTCCCACTGATCACTTGAAATTGGCAATCTATTCTCTTGTTGCCTCTAAACTGAATGTTGGAATTAAATCCTTGCAAGTGTCTCCTAACCACTCCACACACTGATACACTCTTTGGCAGCCAGACTGTTGACAATCACAAGGAATAATTTTTTTATTTTTTTCAGTTTGATTTGATCAAATCACCGCCAAAACATCCTTCATCCTCTGACTTTCTAATTCTTTTACCATGTTGCCTTACTTACAAAGTTATGCTGCAAGTGCATACGTCTTTATCTATCTGAGTTGTTCTTTAATTCTGTTGACTAAGAAGCTTCAGAAACCAGAACTCTGTTCAATTAAAGTCAGCAAATTCAGGACATTTCTTTATCCAGAATTACTCCTTCACTTGCACCATGACCTTAGCCAGAAACTCTTTACCTGCCGCCATATTTTAATTGCAGACAGATAACTTTCTTTTTTGTTGACCTTTCTCAATAGCATGTCAATTTGTCTACTCTGTTTAGTTTCTCATTTGGGTCACTGTAGCGTTTTTTCTGAGTTATGTGTAAAAACACCGCTATATAGGACTTAAAGAAATGCACTAATAATATTTTGCTCCCGTAATTGGTAAAAGACAATGCTACTGAAAAATGTGCTTTTAAATAGCCTAAAGGGGTCTTACTAGAAAAGATAAATGCAACAATTCCGTGAAATTGATTTTACAGTTCAATTTAGGAACAGAACTCATTCACTTGACACTGGATGGTAGTGTCACAGCGCAGATTTCTATCACTCAGCAAGAACAGTGCCTGGAGAAAGCATTACAAATTCCAACCATTGCAGAATAGCTGACTTCGCCTGAGAAAGATTAAAGTTTGAAAAAAATTAAATGAAGGAGAGATTGGTAACAGCAAATTAATTTTTAACGAGGTGAAAGAAGAAGTAACAAAATTACAAAATAAAAACATGAATTAACAGATCAGGAGCTGAGTGGAGGCATTATTCTGGCAGATGTGTATATACTATTAAGGTGTACCACATTCCTGAATTGCATATGTGACATTTCAGGTATCTTTTACGGAACTAGAAAACTCTGGATTATACTGGCATTTCGTAAGATACCGATTGCAGTTCCTGTCAAGTTTTATTTTTATTTTATTTTGAAAGTTTTATATAGCGCAAACAAGATCTTTGCAGATATCAGAGCGCTTTACATAGAAAGGGGGAGCATGAGGGAACATAGTCAAACAGGTAAGTCAATAATGCTAATAGTACAAATACGTGGGAGCATAGACAAATAAGCAAAGGGGTCGAACAAGTAGTACAGATCGGTGCAGAGTCTTAAAAGAGTTCAAAATAGTATTTCAAGTGTATTTAGGCATGAGGATAGCTTTTACTTCTTTCTTAAACAGTGTAGTGGAGGAGATAAGCCTCGTTTCAGGGGGGAGTGAGTTCCAGATCCTGGGTGCCATTCCTGAGAAGGAGCGTTTATACGTTTTTTCCTTCCGGAATCTTCGAGGGTTCAGCAGAAGATTGTTTGTGCCTTTGGTGTTTCTAGAGCCGCCAGAAATTGTCAACTTCTGAGTGAGATAGCTTGGTGCGCTCATGTGGACAGCCTTGTGCGTCATGCAGGCGATTTTCAGATGTATTCTGGCTTCGAAAGGCAGCCAGTTCAGGTATTTGAAGTCAGGGGAGATATGTGAGTGTTTTTTTGACCCCGTGATGCGTCTCGCTGCAGCGTTTAGAGAAGCTCTTAGGGGTGCGGTAGTAGTTAGGGGGAGTCCGCAGAGGGCGATGCTGCCATATTCTATTCGAGGGATGACTAGTGCTTGTACTGCAGTTTGGAAGTCATTGGCAGGGAGGAAGGGTTTAAGTTTCCTCAGGGTATTGATTTGGTAGTTCGCTCCCTTAGTTGCCTTGTTGATATGTTGCTGCATGTTGAGATTGGTGTCAAGTGTAATGCCTAAGGATTTTGCTGAGTCTACGATGGTGGGTTGGACATTGAGTGCAGTTAGGTGTTTAAGCCAGATTTGTGTGGTAAAGATCTTAGCGGGAGGTGAGATAAGAAGGAACTCTGTTTTCAGAGCATTGAGTTTGAGATGATTATCGGCAAGCCAGGATTGGGTGCTTCTGATTGTTGAGTTCAGGAGCAAAATGTCTTTGGGGGATTGTAATTTGAGATATAATTGGGTATCATCGGCGTACTTGTGAAAGTGTACATTGGACGCTTGTAACAAGGTGGTGAGAGGTTCCATAACTAGGTTGAACAAAGTTGGGGATAGGCAGGATCCTTGGGGGACACCTAACGATAAAGGTATTGGCGAAGACATCAGGTTGTTGCTCTTTCTGCGACCTGTTGTGCAGAAAGGAAGTGAACCACTTGAGGACAGTCCCAGAAAGACCCATTCTTGTGTTTAATAGTTTGAGTAAATTATCATGTTTAACGGTGTCGAATGCTGAAGAGAGATCAAGAAGGATGAGGAGGCAGGTATCGTTTTGATCTAGGATTTGAAGGGCGTCGTCAATTATGTGGGTCATAGCAGTTTCTGTACTGTGTCCTGCTCGGAAGCCTGATTGATGAGGATTGAGGAGACCAAACTGATCAATGTGTTTAGTCAGTTGTAGTTGTGCACATTTTTCCAACAATTTGGCGAGAGTGGGGATATTGGTAATGGGACGGTAGTTGTTTAAATCAGAGGGGTCCGCTGTAGGTTTCTTTAGTAAAGGTGTGACTTGTCCAACTTTGAGGGAGTCAGGGATGGTTCCTTGTTGAAGTGAGCTGTTGATAATTTTAGTCCAGAGTGGGAGGAGCAAAGGGATAAAGTCTTTTACAGCGTTAGCAGTGAGGGGGTCCGTGAGGTGATTGGATGGTTTCACGGTGCTGAGCAGTTTGCCAATTTCTTCTTCAGAATAGGTGACAAAGGATGACCATGTGGCATTGTTTTTTGGTTCAGTGGGTGCTATGCAATGAGGTTTGGAGTAGAGGCTTGCGTCAATGATGAGATCGCTCATTATGTTGTCAGTTTTTTGGATAAAGAAAGCGGAGAAGTCTTCACAGGAGGGAGCCTCGCGCATATTGCTGAGTGGCGGGGGTTGTTCCTTGGATTGTGTTCTGATTAGCTCAAACAGTTTTCTCGGCCGGTTTTTTGCTTGGTCGAGCTGGAGGCTGAAGAAATCTGTTTTTGAGCGTTTAATTTTCCTGAAGTAGGCGTTTCTCTTTTTCTTCAGTGTTTTTAGGTGCAGTGCAGAGGGAGCTGATCTCCAGGTGCGCTCTGCCATTCGCATGGCTCGTCTGTCCTCATTGAGACTCCCGTCGTACCATGGATGGAGATTTTAGTAGAGACTCTTTTTAGTTGCATAGGTGCAGCCTCATTAATTATTGAGGTAATTGCGTTGAGATAGTGGTCAGTCAAGGATTGAACGTCCGTAGTGCCGGTAGGGGGAAGTAGGAGATTGCAGCTGTTAGGGGGTAAAGAGTTTGGTTTGAGTTTTTTCAGGTCTCTTTTCCTAGTTTTGGGCTTGGAGGATTGAGCCGGGTTAAATTTGACTTTTTCATTGATGAAGAATGTGACAATATGATGATCTGACCAGTCGCAGGGTTGGATCGATTCGAGTTGGATAGAGTCTTCTTTGGAGATGATAAGGTCGAGGATAGAGCCTTTCTCGTGGGTCGGGCTGTTCCATATTTGGGTGAGGTCAAGGGCATTGAGGAAATTTTTAAGACTATTTACCACCGCGTCATTGTGATTGTTCCAGTGGAGGTTGAAGTCACCGAGGTATATTTGGGTGAGCTGCCGTCCGGAATTGGTTGAGATCATATCCATGATTTGTTGGGAGAAGATGGGGTTGTCCCCGGGTGGGTGGTAAATGCCGTGAAGAGAGCATATCGGTTTGCCCTCACTGAAAATATCGAGGCAGATGTATTCACAGGAAGTTGGGGAGGGTAGGGAGGAGGAGGTGACTTTCAGAACAGAGAGGTTGTTCCGGTAAATGCATGCGAGTCCACCACCAATTTTGCCGGACCTGTCAAGTCTAATGATGTGGTAGTTTGGAGGAACCAGGATGTCCATTATAGGTGTAGAAGATTCGGTTAGCCAGGTTTCAGTCATGATGATTAGGTCAAGGTCCAGTGTTAAGATGAGATCAGCAATGGCGGAGGAGTGTCTAGAGGCCGATCTGCAGTTGAGGAGAGTGCATTTGAGACGGGGTGTGTCGAGGGTGGTAGAGGGTTCTAGAGAGAGGGGAACTTTTCTAAGGTTATTAGGTATGGAGCTTCTGTTGTTTAGTGTGGGGGGTCTAAGGGGTTTTGAGTGTATCGCGGGAATGGCGAGGTGTGTGGCGGATGTGTGGTATAGGGGAGCTGGGTCGTAGGAGCGGAGGAGGGTGTGGGTGTCGAGGTCCGAAAGCGGGTTGCGTGGGCGACAGGGGCGGTTGTTGCGATTGCGAACAGGGATTGAAGTCCAGTGAGGGGAGTGTTGAGTGAGAGAGTCATCCGGAAGGGTGGGGGACATGTTGGGGCGGTTGTTGCAATTGCGAGCAGGGATTGAAGTCCGGTTTGTGGGGAGTTGAATGTGGGAGTCAACCGGAACGGTGGGGGACCTGTTGGGAGGGGAGGTGGTGGTGGGTGAGGGGTGTTTGTTGTGATTGCGAACAGGGATTGAATTCCAGTGTGGGTAGTGTTGAGTGAAGGCGTCATCCGGAGGGGTGGGGGACATGTTGGGGCGGTTGTTGCGATTGCGACTAGGGATTGAAGTACGGTGTGTGGAGTGTTGAATGTGGGAATCATCCGGAAGGGTGGGGGACCTGTTGGGAGGGGAGGTGGTAGTGGGTGAGGGGTGTTTGGGGTGTGTGGAGAGTAGTTCTTTGATGATGTGAATGTCTTCTTTGATCTGGTTGAGGGTGGCCATAATCATGTCCAGCGTGGGATAGGTGTTGGTGGTGGGGAGTGGGTGAGTCAGGGGTGAGTGACTGACCAGGGAATTGGCATGCGGGTCGGGGGGAGGGCTGGTGTTCGTGCAAGGCTCCGTGGAGTGGGCCCCGAGGAGACATTGTTTGGGAGGGAGGGGTGTGGTTGAAGTAGGGATGGGTGTGGTTGGAGTAGGGAGGAGGTTGGTGGTATAGGTGAGGACCTTGGTGGAAGGCGGAGAGATCAGGGTGGGGGATGAGTGTATATTAGCGGTGGTGGGGGTGCAGGTAGGGTAATGGGGGGTGAGAATGGGGGGGAAATGGGGTTCGAGATGGTCCTGTTGTGGGGAGGAGGTGTTAAATTTATGAAGGTGGCGTGTTCTGCGTGATTAGTTAGAGGGTGGTATTGGGGACTGAGAATGGGGGGGATAAAGGGTGGGATTCGTCATTGTGCGCGTCGGACTGTTGCTGGACTAGGTTAGACGGGTTGTGGGTGGGAGCTGTGATGTCAGGGGTGAAAGGAGTGGGTGTGGTATGAGTGGAGGTCCGAGGGGAGGTAGGGGGTGTGGGAGTGCAGATGGTGTATAGGGGGGGAGAGATCTGTGTCTGTGATTGCAGAGTGTGTGGTAGCTACAACTGGTGGGTTATTGACTAGGGTGCTGGGGGTAGATGTGAGGTGCGTGTCGTTCTGGTGCTGAACTATGTTAGAAGGGTTGTGTGTGGGGGTTGTGAGGTCAGGGGTGGTAGGACGGGAGGTGATAAGAGTGGCGGTCCGAGGATTGGAGAGGTGCTCTTTGAAGGTGGGGAACAGGTTGTCTAGTCGTTCCAGGTTCCTGTCTCTGGATTGCATTAGGACAATCCCGTTGTTGTAGATAGTAATGGTGGCTCTGCCTGGGAAGAGTTGGGATGGTGTGATGGATAGGGTTAGGCCATACGCTGATTTCCTGGAGGTGGAGACGGTGAGTAAGGTGAGGAACGCTTTTCTCCATTGAGCTCTGCGTGTGGTGTGGAAGATGATATCGGTGTTCAGGGATCCGTTGACCGGTGAGAAGTAGGAGTCGGCAAAGGGTGTTTCCGGGTGGGATCTAAGGCAGTTGTGTTTGAAGCGTTTAGCGGCTTTCTTGGTGAGTACGGGTGGGTAGTTGATTTTATATGTGTGCTTGCCAACGGGATCCATGGCGGTATAGGTAGGTGCGGGACAGTGAAACGTAATGATATATAGGAATACAATACAAGTGCAAACAAGTTACAAGGGTCAATAGTGACACTAGTGAGCACCCTAAATATATGAGGTAGCAATCGGTGCATTACAGGAGAGAAAGTGAGATGGGTGCAGGTTACAAAAATGTAGAAAATATAAGTAGAGGTATAATACTAATAATATACGGGAACAAAATACATATGCAAACAGTACCGGGGGAAAAAGTGAATGAGGTTACACGAATGTACAAAATGTAGGTAGAGGTATAATACTGATGATATACGGGAACAAAATACAAATGCAAACAGTACCGGGGAGAAAAGTGAATGAGGGTTACAAAAATGTATAAAATATAAGTAGAGGTATAATATTGATGATATACGGGAGCAAAATACAAATGCAAACAGTACCGGGGAAAAAAGTGAAATGGGTGCAGGTAACAGAAATGAGCAAAATGAAAGTAGGAGTATAATACTGATGTTGTACAAGAACAGAATACAAGTGCAAACAGTAAGTTACAAGGATCAAAAAGTCAGACTAGTGAGCCACCAGAGTATATGAGGTAGCAATCTGTGCTTTACCGAAGTATATGAGGTAGCAGTCGGTGCTTTACAAGTGAAAAAATTTTTTTTAAAAAAAAATAATAAAAGTGCCGTGGGGCAGGTTACACAAGTGTACAAAATATCAGTAGAGATACAATACTGCACTAAAAGGCAGACAGTCAATCACAGGAAGGAGTGGTTACAGAGCTATGTAGAGTGCGCGGTAGTTGAGATTAGACTGAAATGGCTAGTTCGTAGGGTATGAACAGATAGTCAAAATAGTCCGAATGACTAGTCCATGATGGCCACCAGAGAGAGAGAATAGTCTAAAATGGCCGCCAAATAGGGGGGATAGCGTCATTAGTCCTCTGTTAGTTGTTGTTGCTTTGAGAGCAGGGATGGGCAGTTTCAGTTCCTATTCGAGCTAGCCCAGTATCTTGCTGTGGGGAGTCTTATCTCTATTTTGGTTATCTTAGGTGGAGCTGTTGAGGAGCCTCGTGGGCTCTGGAGGAACAGGAGGGGATTTATTGCTTCAGTTTATGACCCCAGACATTTTGAACAAAGGAGGTTTTAGAGAGTGAGAAAAAAGAAAAGAAACGAATGGGGCGAAGTAAATACCTTTTTTCAGATTTCTGCTCAGTAGATGCGCTGTAGTCCCAGCCTCGGGGGGCAGAGACGATCTTTGCCAGCGTTTGCAGGTCTGTTCCCAGGGTCACGGTGGCAGTGACGCCCTGATTGCCAAGCTCGCATATGTAGGAGTGGGCCTATGGGGGCAGACTCTATTCTTGTGGATTTTTAATTGAGGGTGGGGGGGTGGGGAGGCGGAGGGGCATCCGGCTGCGGCAAAACGTGAACAAATGATCCTCCTTTCCACGCGAGTCTCCCCGGGGGTGGTGACGCCCTCGCTCGCCTGCGCTGGGTCGGGCCGCGCTGACTTGTCTGCTTGACAGCCGATCGGCGGCTCCACGATACCGCTGGGGGTGGGAAGGGGGGACGCCGTGCTCACCCTGGCAGCAGGGCGCCAACTTCCTCTGGTGTCGCCGGGGTGCGTTCCACTTAGTCCGAGGTGTTCCTGACGGTGACTGCAGGCGTGGAGGACGTGTAGACAGGCACACAGCTCACCGGGCAGGGCAGGGAGATCACTCCCATCGTGTGTGGGACACCGGGACGAACACCGTGATGACCGCAGGCGGGCAGGGCAACACCGCAGTGGGTTCCCGATGTCCGTCCGGCGTCTCTTGATTTCGGTCCCTCGGGTGGCGGCCACAGGAACCCAGGTCCGGGTCCACTTCCACCCAGTCAGTCCGGCGTAAGCGGCGGTGATTTCAGGCGGGTCGGACCCTCCGGCGGTCCGCTACAGCTCGCCTCGCAGGCAGCCACAACGGGCACCCGTCGTCCACAGCGGGCTCCAGGTAACAGGCCTCCGTGCCGTTCTCCGCATGTGGCCGGGGACAGCCCAGGGTCCGAGGAAGAAGGAGGGGGTGAATCGGTCTTCTCCAGCGATGCTCACAGCCTCCGCGCAGGTCGGGGATCCCCAGAGTGCCTCATCCTCCGAGATACAGGTAAGGTGCTACTATTACTTTGTTTTATGTTTGTTAAAATGTTTTATGGTTAATTTCGTCGCGAAAAGATGTTTATCTTACACAATTCAGTCATGCAGGACTTTCAAACACATGCACTTCAGTTGCAATTGCTTCACTTCTTTATCTAGCCCCTTCTTAGTGAAGTGAAAATAATTCTAAGACAGGTATGCATCCATACATCAGGACTTTTTTACCAACACATCTGCATTTGACCTACTATGAATTTGAACTGGGCCTTGAATCTTGATTCTTTTTTCACTGGACTGCAGCATAATACCCCTTTCGGAAAGAATATTTTACCGAGAATGTATATTTTTCATAATTTGCTCCTTTTGCTTTTGTTGTCGTAAGTGGAAAGGGTATGACCAGACGTGGGTCCCGTGCTTACTATGCCACTGGATTCAAGCTAGCCTAACTGAAGAGAGATGAGGCCCCGGGTTCCAGGATGCTTGCTTCTGGAGAGGGAGGACCTGACTTGGCAGTTCAGGCTGGACTGTTCCCATGTGGAACAAGGTCAAGACTGATTTGCAAATGAATGGGTCTGAACTGGGGTGGCAAAGTTAGCTAAAGAGCAATGGTGGACATTTTTGACTCGTGGTGAGTGTCTGAAAAGTTTCAGAGCTTGGTCCATCATCTCGTTGTGTATACTTTGTTTGCCCTAAGTTGGCAGGGAATGCACAGACGAGGGTCCCTTGCTCCCGTTGCCACTGGATTCAAGCTATGGTGGCTGATCACGGGTGTTACCCCGAAACCAGTCCCACAATGCTTATTTCCGATCCAGGGAAGACCTGGTTTGCCAGTTCGGGCTGGACTGTTCCCATGAGGAACAGGGTGAAGACTGATTTGCAAATTGCTGGGTCGGAACTTGGGTGGCGAACTCTGAACTGAGGTGGCGAAGTGAGCTAAGGAACAATGATGGATTCAACCTAGATCTGTGTCTTGGGGTGAGTGTCTGAAAAGTTTCAGCACTCTGTCCATCATCTCCTTGTGTTTGCTATCTTTCAGCCCCCCACAGACAGCTTTAGCTTCCTGTTGCAGACAGCAATACCAATGCTTTAATTTATACTAGGAGCAGGCTTGTATATGCTGCTTGCACATTAGTTTTTGTGTCCATTTTTATTCCATTCTCTTGATTCAACTGAATTCCTCTGTATTCTTGTATTTGCACTGCCCCTTGAGCATTGATGGTTTACCATAGCTTTTGATTGGCTGAGTTTTATCCTACCACTACTGAGGTCATGGAACTATTTGTCCTTAAGCTTCTTCCATTTACTTTTTGCACAACATGTACTTTTATGGCCCTTCCTGCTTGCACTGCCCACTTTAACCATCATTGTATCTTGCTCTCTGCTCTTCCTCCTTTGTCTCACTCGCTCCTCTGCTCCTTGTACTCCTATTCTTTGTTTCTCTCCCCCCTGCATCATGGGTGTCTATGGCTACTCTCATGCCATCCCTCCTTACCCCATTTTCAGACTACTAATTGGATCATGGACACAACATTAAACATGGATGTTCTCCATGGCTTCCACTATCCGCCACAACTGCCAATCTTGGCTTAATAAAGCTATATTTTATTGAGACAGTTTAATGTAAGAAAGGCTATTCAAAAAGATTCCTATTAAAAAGACTACTCTGCCCTGTACTTTTTATGGTCTACAATAAACTGGAGAGCTGAACCCTTAAAGAGAAATCAACAAGTGATACCCAAATCAAATAAAGAGTGCACCGTATTTTGGTTAACACAACTTTAAAGATTTTTTATTACTTGGAATTAAAACGATCACAAGTAACCTAAGAGGTAACTGAATATGAAGAGTGAATGCAATCTCAACACAACCCTTGAGGAAAAGAAGCATTTACTTCCTCTATGCAGGTAGCAACAGTGCATACAGATTTGCATTAGTATACATATCCATTGTAATTCGTGTTCATATGTTGTGTCTCTGTTTGTATTATAGGCTCAAAATTGAGGACCAGATGATTTTGACTCCATTCTACTTTTGAATGATGGTCAGGGATGGGAATGGACATGGAGGAATGGGTTCCAGTTCTCTCCTGCAAGTAGGCAGTTAGGTTCTTCTCCACATGTAAAACCAGACAAATATGGGTGTCCTAGATAAGTTTAAAAATGGAATAATCCATATCCAAGATGATGGTTTATGCCACTTCTGGAGAGACCGTTGACTGGCATTACAGAAAATACTCAAATTCCCGCAATGTCTCTGAAAGTGAATTCACCCAACCCTCAACAGAAATGTTGTCTTTTGGCTTCCATCTGTTCGGGCTTCCATTCATTTCTCATGTTATACAAGTGGTGTCTTGCCAAGTACTGCCATGTATTTTTTTTGCACTAGAGATATGTGCTACATGCTCCGCAGATGCTTCAGGCCTACATAATGTGGTTACTAGTACAAGGGATTCATTTTCATCTAAAGTCATGGGCCTTTACTCTGTGCTCTGTATTGCACCTAAACATGTTGGTTTATTGTGGGTCAAAATGGGTATCCTTTTGTTAGCACCAACCCTTGTAATGGCTACCTATTTCTAAGTTAATCTCAATCACAGTACTACTCTCTGGAGGTTTCTCAGATGGGGCAATAGCCCTGGGTGTTAGGCACCCCTCTTACACACTAGCTCCCACCAGCCCAGGGGTGGTATTCTGAGACTGTCTGTTCAGCCCAAGGTCTGTACCCTGAGGCTGAGCAGGGGACAGGGATGAGTCCTCCCTCACCCTGCCCCTCCATCTGATTTACTGTACCCTCTGCTTTGGGAATGGAATCCTTAGAAAAATAAACTATCAGGGCACCCTTGGCGGTCACCCCTTTTAGCTGACACCGGGGAAGCTCATTCCCCAAAATGCAGTCTATCGGTATCTGGGACCAATTATGACTCCCCCTGGGTCCCCTCTCAATCTCACTCTAGGAATACCAGGGCTATGGGAGAAAAAAGTCTTGAACACAAGTTACCCTACACACCTGGCAGGTTTACTGCTCTGGAGAAAAAAGACTTTCCACTACAAAGGTCTGGCTAGCCACAGTGTCCCTCAAAGCAGTAACAGGGATCCTATTCACATTCACCCAGTGGAAGTGATGAGCGCCACCCTCAAATATCACCAGCTCACCCTGTGATTCTATCTCCAAGCTAAGGGATCATGGTATGATCTATGGTCTGCTTGTGGGGTCTACTTGCCCTTAAGGCCACATTGGCCACACCTGTAGAATTTCCACCAGTGGGAGGACAGACAGAGTGACCCTGTTCTTAGGACAGACAGAGTGACCCTGCTTGTGTCTTAAGGGGTAACATTAAATGTAGCCGGGTTGGAAATGAGAGGCCCTGGGCCACTGCCCACCACAACCTCTCCCCCTGTTTTGGGCCCCTTTCACGCACCTTATTCTTATAGTTGTCTGTGCCTACCTTGCCTTCCCCCTCACTTTGCTGGGGGGAACCTGAACTACCCTTCTTGGGGTCACTCTCAGACACCTTCTTGGACTATATGGTACTGATCCAGAGGTCCACCTTCTTTGCAAGCTCTATGGGGTTAGTGAGCTTGTTGTCAACCATCTGCTGGTGCAGTTCCACAAAAGAAGGGCCTGATTCACAGAAGTAATCTGAGATGAAAGTCCAACTTTACGACTCTCGGTATTCACAAAGGGCATTTACGAGTAGAAAAGTTAGACTTTTGGTCTAATTTTAGACCAAAAGTTTAGATTAGACCAAAAGAATAACTTTACTACTACTAAAGTTAGACTTTTGGTCTAAATTTAGACCAAAAGTCAAGCATAGACCAAAAGTCTAATTTTACCACTACTAAAGTTAGACGTTTGGTCTAAGTTGAGATCAAAAGTCTAACTTAGTCCAAAAGTCTTTTACCACTACTACAGGTACAGTTTTAGATTCCGGTGCACAGGTTTTCGTGGAAGCGGCTCGCAAAAGGCACGATGCGACGATCTTTGGGGCAGCGACGATCTCCGGTGCGGCGACGATGCACGGCTCAACGACGATCTTCTACTCTTGCGTCCCCTCGATGTGAATGCTCTACAACGACTCTCTCAGCGAAGTAATGCAGTCCGCAAGCAAGCGGTGTGGCCATCCCACCCAGTGACGACAGGCTCTGCGATGATACTCTCAGCAATGGTAGTCTTCCCGCACCCGTCTGGTGCACCCCGCAAATGAAGGATGCGACGGCTCTGGCAGCGGCAACAGGCACTGCGACGATCTCAGCCTTCGAAGTGGCGGGAATTTCCTTGCACTGACGGGGATGCGCTCCACAAGCGAGCAATGCGATAAACTTTGCAGAAAGTTCTTTAAAGCTTGTTTTCCAGCTTCCCAACACACGTACAAGTTTCAGAGGCACCACACATGGGCCAAGCACTCCAAGAAGGACAGAACTCTCTCAGCAGAGTTCAGGGAAGTTGGGGGTTAAGTCCTTTTGATCCTGGGACTTCTTAACAGGGAGCCAGCTCTTCTCAGGCCCTTGGAGATTCCTTCAAGCACAGGGACACAGCACAAAGCAAAGTCCTTCCCCTCTCCTTGGCAGCAAAGCAACAGCAGGTCAGTCCAGCAGAGCAACAGCAGGACAGTCTTCCTACTTCAGTTTCAGCTTTCTCCTTGGCAGAGGTCCCTTCATGATTCCTGGATGATCATATTTTCTGTATTCAGGGGTCCTGTACTTATACCCCTTAAAGTCTTTGTTCCCTTTGTGCAGGAGGGCTCTGAGCCCGGTCTGAACCAGTTTGGGGTGTTCCTTGAGCACTTTGTTTTCCTGGTCTCTCCTTTCCTTTCAGAGAGAGGGGCAGGGTTGTCAGCCGCCCAGCAGGAGGTGGAGCCAGCATTGTGGAAGGCAGGCACAGCCCTATTCAGGCCCAGGTGCTACCCCCTCCCACCACTGTAGATGCAGATGGAGCTATTCAGCCCAGGGATGGCCCACTCTGCCTCTGGGAGCCACCTAGCCCCTGTCATTTGCAAACCAGACAGTCAATTCACAAACAGGCCAAGGCACACTGAAAGGTCAGACAAGAGAACAGCAACTTTCTAAAAGTGCTGTTCTCAAACACAGAATTTACAAACAACCTTTCCTAAAAGATGTGTTATTAAATTCTGAGTTCAAGGACACCAGACTTGAATGTCCTATCTTGCTCCTTTGGTAAGATATGCTGGTAGCCACTGTAGCCAGCATTCCCCATGATATTCTATAGGGCAAGATAGCCTTACAATAGTGAAAAACGAAAATGGCTGCAATTCATTACCCGGGCATGTCACCTACACTAGTAAATGCTCTACCTTTCATTTACACTGCACCCTGCCCAATTGGGTACCTGGGGTCTTCCATAGGGGTGACCAATGCGCACAGAAAGGGAAGGTTTAGGCCTGGTCAGTGGGGACACTGACCAGGAGGACATGGTAGTTCACAGACTGCACACAGGCACTGCAGTGGCAGGCCTGAGACACCATTTTAGGGCTACTCATGTGGGTGGCACAATCAGTGCTGCAGGCTCACGAGTAGCATTTGAAACATCAGCCCTGGCACATTCAGTGCACTTTACTAGGGATTTCTTGGTGATACAAATATGCCAATCATGGATAGCCAATTACAATAACAATTTACACAGGGAGCACTTGCACTTTGACAGTGATCAGCAGTGGCAATCTGCCCAAAGCATCTATTCTAGCAAAAACGAAATCCAGCACAGCATCAAAAATACAGGAGGTAGAAGCAAAAAGACAGGAGAAACCGCGCCAAAGATGCCAGGTCTAACAGCCAGGCCACAACAAGAAGAAATAAGCCAAGAGGAACAAAGGGAAGACACATGCAGGGCTATGGCAAATGCACACTGACTGCCTCCCCAAAATGACCATCAGCCACATGGTCACATCAACAAGCAGGAGGCCTGGAAAACAATGAACACAAGCAGGCCTATGGACACTGACTTTACAAAATGGCCCCTGGCCACATGGAGAACCAAGGCTACTGCTGTCCTACTTTTACAAAATCCCTCACACACTAGCCAGACAAAGGAGGCATGCTAAACAACACATCTTTTGCAACAATACCAAAAATGAAAACCCACAGGGCTAAAAAGGTTTGCAAGTTACAACCATGCACATCCAACAAAGGCATCAACACACATGAAAAAAAAGTGAAATACCACAAAAAAACCAAATTTTTATTTCAATCCAATGTCATCCATGGTCTAAATAATGTTTAAAAACGTTAAATTCAACAGACACCACAGAAACAGTTGTTTCATGCACCCATGAGTAGCTCTGGGTCTACTGGCTGAACGGCCTATTAGTATTGGCAGACTACTGGCTACATAATGAATTAATTAAATATTGCAAATTGATTTCAATACATGGGGAACATGTAGCGAACTGTGCAACATGTTTCCTTTATAGAAGAAAACAATGACTTACAAAGAAACAACTAGGCCTCTTTTGAAACTACAGGCATCCCACAACAATACCTTTAAAAAATCGATGGAAAGTACACATAAATCTATGTGCATGGTCCCAATCAAATAAACAACACCAGTTTTCCAACTTACTTGTAGAATCTCAAATTCAAAGTCCTCAAATTCAATGCATTATGCAGCAGACACAAAGAGTGATCCTTCCAGTTCCAAAATCCAAATGAAAAATTACCAGAAGATGGGCAAGTCTCTAAGGAGTAGCCTACTGGACAGTAACAGGATGTTGGAGACTCGAATGTACTTCCTTTCTATTGAAAAAAAAGTTTTTAAAAAAAGGACTCCTTGCACAAATAACTACTGCCAAATGTCAATTTGAGGATTTTTCTTTACTCCAAATCGTTATTTTGAGAAGGTTTTATTACTGCTCGGGGACAGAACCTTCTCCAGATTGCAGTCACATTAGATCTTGCATGTCCGGAATTGCATTCGTCACAAAACCCTTGATAGAACTCCACTAATGATGTGTTGGTTACCACAAACTCTCACTGGACCATGCGGCCACCTACAAATCTTGTGGCGCTTGCGAACAACTCGGAAATCTCATCGGCGATCGTGGGCACCCAGTAAGTCACTCTCGCGCGTGCAAAAAAGCATTTTAGGCACGCCAACAAAAAAACCTCTGCTCCGTTGCAGAGTTATCGGCAACTCGGCATTGTACAAGGAACGCGGAGTTGCCAAAACTCTGCAACGGAGCGGAATTTTACGCCGAGGCTTACAAACTTCCAACCACCCAGAATTCCTCCAAGTCTTCTGATAACAATGGTAGCTCACACATGGAGGTAGGCCTTGTGCATACAACAGGAAAATGGCCCAAAATGTACCGTGGAGACATTAAAATCATTGATCAAAAAACAACCTGAATTTGCAAGGGAGTTGCATGCATTTTTAGCCGGGATCGGTGGGCATCTAGGCAAACCGACCAAATAAAATCACATTTTCTTCACATTTCGGTGTGGGAAAGTTGTGGTATCACTGGGCCAAATTTCCTGTCACCCAAAGTTTCACCAGGTCTCCTGACAAAAAAGGTACCTCACTTGTGTGGGTAGGCCTAGTGCCTGTGACAGGGAAGAGCCCAAAATGTATCGGGGAGACATCAAAATTAACTATCACAAAACAATCTGGTTTTCTAAGTGGGCACCTGCATTTTTGGTCCCGGGTTCCGCAGTCATCTATGGAAACTGACCAAACCCAGACATTTCTGAAAACTACACACGTGACAAGAATCTCAAACATGGCCAGCCGAGTGGGAGCTCATTCTTTGAGCTCCTGAGGGCAGGGATCACATTTGATGTACATCCCTTGCATGCCCTTGCCATCCTATCCACGTTTTTACCAGAGCTGAACACAGCGGTAGCGGTACCTCGGGGACTGCCTCTGACTCCTGAGGTCAGGACTGTGCTGAACAGAGTCCTTTGTCCTGTTCCCTCAGCAGATGGTGACAGTCTCCCTCGCTGCTTTGCGGGGTGCCTCAGGGTCTCCGAGGCGCTGCTGAAGGATTTGCTGCTGGTGGAGGTCACAACCTCAATCAATCAATCAATCAATCATGCCATTTGTATAGCGCACTACTCACCCGGGAGGGTCTCAAGGCGCTTGGGGGGAGGGGTATGCTACTGCTCGAACAGCCAGGTCTTGAGCTGTTTCCTGAAGGCGAGATGGTCCTGGGTCAGCCGAAGGTGGATGGGGAGGGAGTTCCAAGTCTTGGCAGCCAGGTAAGAGAAGGATCTTCCTCCGGCGGTGGCTCTTCGGATGCGTGGTACGACTGCGAGGGCGAGGCTGGTGGACCGTAGCTGGCGGGTGGGCGTGTAGAAGGTCAGGCGGTCGTTGAGGTACTTGGGGCCCAGGTCGTGGAGAGACTTGTGGGTGAGGAGCCGAAACGTGATCCTCTTGTCGACGGGGAGCCAGTGCAGGTTCCTCAGGTGGCTGGAGATGTGGCTGCGTCGGGGTACATCCAGGATGAGTCGGGCGGAGGCGTTCTGGATGCGCTGGAGTCTTTTCTGTAGCTTGGCTGTGGTTCCGGCGTAGAGGGCGTTTCCGTAGTCCAGTCGGCTGGTGACGAGTGCCTGGGTGACAGTCTTCCTGGTCTCGGTCGGGATCCAGCGGAAGATCTTGCGAAGCATACGCAGGGTGTTGAAGCACGATGAGGAGGCGGCGTTGACTTGTCTGGTCATCGAGAGGGAGGGGTCCAGGATGAAGCCCAGGTTGCGTGCGTGGTCGGTTGGCTTGGGTGCGGTGCCCAGGGCTGGGGGCCACCAGGAGTCGTCCCAGGTGGAGGGCGAGGATCCCAGGATGAGGACTTCCGTCTTGTCCGAGTTCAGTTTCAGGCGGCTGTCCTTCATCCACTCGGCGACGTCTTTCATCCCTTCGTGTAGGCAGGTTCTGGCGGTGTCGGGGTCTCTGGTGAGGGAGAGGATCAGCTGGGTGTTGTTGGCATAAGAGATGATGTTGAGCTCTGAGCAGTGATCCCACCCTGGGATTTGAATTTGGTGATCCCTGTTGCTTGGCTACGCTTACTTGGTGGTCCGAGATGCCTTTTAAGTGGTAGCTCATGCTTATGGAGTTGAGCCCCAGGAGGCCGTGGCGGATTGTATCGGTGCTGCGGAGCCTTCCATTGCCCAATTCGCTGGTGAGTCGTGCTGGAAAAGTATTGAGAATGGGGGTTGCCTGAATGCTGCATTATTCTGAGTGACACACGCATTGCCCATCCGAGTCACACTGGCTCCTATCTTCATGCCAGCTGCGCCTGCTCTTCCTACTTTGTACCACTGATGCTGCCATACGAGGCTGGATTTTTTCCTGGATCCCTACGAGGCTGACTCCTATTTGCTGGCCCATGTGGAGTCCTTAAGCTCACTCTACTTTTTTTTTAGTGGCTGGCACCCAGTCAGTCAATCACTTTTATTCGATTTTTTTAAAAATCACAAAAAGACACAGGATACAGATCATGAAAAAGACAATAAAGTACAACAATAATAAAATATGTACAAAATATATCATATATCAGATCAGCATATTTCATAAGTCCAAAAAAGATGATATATGTACACAAGAAATACATCGTTATAAAAATATCATAGAAAATAATTATTTCACCTAATCTTAAAAATTTAAAACACCAAGGTTTGCTAAAGGTTTGCTAAAATATTTCATTGAAAATGTGTCCTTGTCTTCCTTTGTTACGCCTTTTGTTTATACGAACTCCTGCTACTAAAAAGTTTGCTACATGAAAAGTTATTTGTGCATTATGCAAAAGTTGCAAAAATAAGAGTGCTGGCCTGACCTGTAAAAACATATCCACGGAAGCCGCAGACGAAGGAGGAAGCACGAGCGTGCAGGGGGCTGATTGGGACCCCACATTACCCTTCTGTCTTGAGCTGGCTCATGAGGCATTGACTCCTCTAATGATAAGCATACTACATTGCTAGTGTGAAAGTAGAAATGTGCTGTAATTAGTAATTGTAGTTACTCACATAGATAAACTTATCTCACTTTTTTTGTATATACACTTTTTTCTACCTTTGTGGAGAAACACTAGTGAGTGACAGGGGGATCTTCCCCTAGGTCCTGACGAAGAGGCTTCACGCCTCGAAACATGTTGACCCACACAGGAGAGAGAGCCCATTAATTAGCTCTATCTCTCCGCTTCACTTTTCTTTTTAATAATACCAGCCAGTGTTTAATAAAATCTTTTTCCACTAGGCCAGGTATTTTTTAACAATTCACACCTTATATCACTCCTGACCCCACTGACACTCACTCCCAACACATAGCACCCCCATCTAAAGGTGCTCCAGCGTAGTCGCTTGTCGCAGCACTGCCCCGCCCCGCAGCGGGACGGGAAGACCCCGATGATGAAGCATGACACCAAGGGCCCTTTTGGTGTGTGAGGGGTATTTTAACAAAGAAGGTGTATTCCATTGACATCTGGATATACACCCACCTAATGTGAGGTGGACCCTTTTTGATTAACAGAATCCCAGATAAGAGGAGGACGTGCCCACCTCGGTGCCCATCGGCACCACCTCTTCACTCCCCCCCTTTTTTGATTTTCTTAGACTGACCTGTAAAAAGCCAGCCTCTCGAAGAATCGGTAGAAGGTATTTTTTCCTAATTTGTGCATAATGATCACAAAACATAATGAAGTGTAGGGCATCCTGAAATGAAAAATGGTCGCAATCACATGGACTTGCGTTATCAGGAGTTTCCCATCTAGCGTAGGTGCCTATCAAAAAGTGTATCAAATTTAAACGAAATCTAGTTAAAAGAAAACGATGGAATGGTTTGTTAACAAAGACCAGGTAGGGTTCTGGGCCTTGGACAGTGATGAGGGCATAATTTCTTCTAACAGTCGGTTTTTTAAACTCTCTTTCCTCCCGCTCTAGTATAAAGGAGTTTATCAATGATGTTTTTATCATCATGACATCCTCCTTTTGAATACTATCAGGGGAGTAGAAAAGATCTATGCGTCCCACGTGTGATAACATAGATTTTACATAGTCCAGCCATGGAATTGTTTGGGCTCCATCCATAGCCAAGCAATCTTTGAGGATCTGGTGATTTAGGGAGATTTCCTCATTTCCTCATTTAGCCAAGTGTTTAGCCAAGAAATAACAGGGTCAGATTTTATTTGGTCTGTAACAAACCCAATGCCCAACTCTGAATGAGTAGTAAAGATGGGTGTGGACTGGGGGACGGAAAGTAGAGATCTGAGAAATCTATTTTCTGCCTTCTGGATATTGTCTGGATTTGTATATCCCCACCCATTTTGGGCTCCAAACTCTTGTAATAGAAATAGAAGAGGTGTGCTCTCTTCCCCGGTCTCTTTACTCTGCTGACCATGGAAATAGAAATAGGTATGCTCCATCCTCCATATACTGTGGTCATCTTGGATTGGTCAATGTACTTCAATTGCACGTACTTGGTTTCTGAGGTTTCCTTTTAATGACTTGCTTGAACTGCCAACTGCAAAATAGAATACAATTGTACACATGGAAATGCTTTAAATTAAGTGGATACGGACTACCCTCCTCTCATTCTTGCCCAAGACAGATGGTTTCACATTGGCTTTGTCAGCACAATTTAACCTGATTGCTCTGAGGTGGTCAATTGGATTCAATTGATCGCTCACCTCGCCTCCCCTCTAATACAGCCTGACTCGCCCCCACATAGCTCAGTCAGATCCATTGAGTAGTTCAGGTTTTATTAGTCACTATCTGACCTCCTAGACACATCTGTCCATTAAGATTTCTCCAATTCACATATATCTAACTCCACTACATAGCTTCACAGGATGCCCTAACATCTTCCCAGCTCCTTGAACCCTGTTGAGGCCGGTCTGACATGACTGCCGCCTGCTCCCTGAACCCATGCGTTCCACCTTTACCTCACCCCCCTCAGGCACTCCGTTAGCCGTTACATTGAGTGCATTTGACACCTCTCCTATTTCTATCTGGATCCTTTAGCCTAGTTACTGACTCTTATTATGTCACTAGCTGAGTCTTCCATTTCTCCTATCCTCGAGCCAGCTGGCCTGAATGCTTTCAGAATCATATATCCCCCTAACTTATCAAAAAATGCCACAAAAAATGATAAAACATAGATTACGGTACTTAAATGCCACCCGGAAACCCTTATCTCAGATCCCTAATTCTTCATCAAGAAAGGTGCTACTATAAATGATCTCATCTTTTATACTAAATGACATGATCAATGGAGGAAGCCTATCTACTCACTGCTCCAGATCTCCACTTCTGTGAAGACTCCTCATGGTCTTAGAGTAACGTTTGCAACCTCCCCGATATATAGAGCAGATGTCACCATCGCCCTTTACAACTATGGAACCATCCTTATCCAAGTTTCAGATGGCAACCTAGCCATGTTTGACAATTTCTTCTCCATCATTATGAATACAGTGTCTAACATTAAATCCTACCCCTCCTTAGGAGCCGCCAGTGCTCCACATGGTCTTAGAGTGATGGTTGCGCCTCCCCAATATATAGATTAGAAGCCACCATCTCCCTTTACAAAAATGGAACCATCCTTATCCAAGCTTCAGACGGCAACCTAGCAATGTTTGATAATTGTTTTCCCATCATTATGAATACAGTGTCTAACATTAAATCCTCCCCTCCTTAGAAGCCGCTAGTGCCCCGGAGGTTCCCCATGTCTCCTCAAAGTCTATCCTCTCTCATCCTAGACTCCTCTTTTGACCTTCCCTTAGCTCCGATGGGTTCCCATTTAGTTACCAATACACATAATAGCAATTCTCATTCCATTCCAGGTGGGACTGAGCCTCTTCAGTGCAGCCACCATACCAGTCTGCAGGGTCACCTCTCCTCTAGAAAAGCTAGCTCCGACTTCCCAAGCTCCACAGATCACAGCATCGCCCTGGTCATTCCCTTGACCCCATCCCCCAACCCATTCCTCATTCCTAGCCTGCTTTCGCAGGTTCTTCTGGGTGAATATTCGTCTAACCCTTCTTCCCCTAAAACACCCACCCCTCCGAGCCCCCAGCACCATGTCTTGGAATCCCAACCAACTTGGCACACACAGTCCCCGCCGGGCCTATCGATTCCCTCATCCACTAGTTATCCCCCACCGCTGGGTCCCCTGCTCCAAGCCTCGCATACCCATACCCACATTTCATTGGGCGCTAGACTAAATGAGATCACACTTTGCCTCCAACAACTTAAGGCAGAGGTTTGACGCCTATTACATATCACCTCGGAATTGTCAGTCAATTCGAGATTAAGTTGCTCCACAAAGACTAATCGCCTTAACCACACACTCCTATCTAACTGGGACACCAGGCTTCTTGCTTCCCTCTCAACTTGTAGGTCATCTTCCTACATGGCCAACATGCTCCATAGTTGGAAAACGCACCCCAGCCTAACGACCCTCCTCGGCCCTCTAGATGTATAGCTTCACTGTCTGACAGGGATATTCAGTCTCTCCTACTCATACGACCGAACACACTCATCCACCACAACAACCTTGCACCAAATTGAAGCAATTCCTACGGACCCTTGTAGGGAACCTAGGGTAAACACCAGAGCCTTGAATAAGAACAACCTCATGAGAGTCACCACCACACTCTCTACCCAATAGACACCAATCCAAAACTTAAATGCATACTTCTCAACTGCAGATCGGCAGTAAGACATGCTGCTTACATTGCTGACCTCATCCTTGCACATGGCCTTGACCTTGTAAGGTATACACCCGTTACAACGCATCTTTTACTCCGCACTACCATTACAACGCGACTTTTACTCCGCATACCATTACAACGCATTGCGCTGGGGGGCGCTCTAGGATAGGGAATAAGTATAATTTACTATCCAACACCTTCCCTAGGGTCCACGGGGACTGGAGTTAGAATAGTAAATTATACTTACCACTATCCAGCGCCCCAAGGCGCTATGCGTTGTAACGGTATGCGGAGTAAAAGTCGCGTTGTAATGGTCTGCGGAGTAATAGTATGCGTTATAACGTCATACATCCCCTTGTAATGTTCACTGAAACCTGGCTAAACGACTCATCTGCTCCCATCCTGAACATTCTAGTGCCTCCCAACTACAACATCATTAGGTTGGATAGATCAAGCGGACAAGGCGTAGGCATCGCTCGTATACATCGTGGTAATCCAACAGTCAAACAATCACAATCCGATGATCTGCCATCTTGTGAATACCTTTGCATTGAGGTTGTTTGTAGCAATAAACACCTATGCAAATCTTCACACGTTCTACCACCTGCCACACGACAACCTTCCCTTCATAGAACAGATCATGGACATTATCTCATCTAACGCTGATCTTCATGGCACTCAGATCTTCCTGGGAGATCTCTACCTTCACTGGAATGATATGAACAATGGTTCAGTCAATAGCCCTAAATCCTTCCTGCTAGACCTCAACCTAATCCAAATTTACAACAGCCCCATGCATAATAAAGGAGCTACCTTAGATCTTGTCATTGGTTAGCTCAATACCATCCAACTATAATCTATCATTCCATGTGACTGGACAGACCACCATGGCATCACCTTCCTAATCTTGGATTCTGTAAGAGATAACAGAGTCCAGCCTAAGAACCCCAGACACTGGAAAAGATGTCTACAAAACATCAACTTGCTTGATCTGACTGCTCTCTGAGATAACATCCTGACCCCTCCGGTGCACATGTCTGATATCCATGACCTTATGGTCTACTATAATTGCTCCCTGACAAGTGTTCTAGACTCGTTAACACCACTACAGCTAAAAAGATAGTCCTCCAAAGTCTCCAAACCTTGGTACAATGATAGTCTTAATACTGAAAGATGGAACTTGAGACAGCGGAAAGACTGTGGAGATTCTCTCCTTGAACATTTCAACCAGCAGAGATCCTTAAGAAGCATCTATAACAAAAGCATCAGATGCTCAAAAACTACCTTTTTCAGAAACGAATTAGAGCAAGCAAAAAAAGTCCAAAAAATAGTTTGAGCTCACCAAATGTCAAGCAAATAGTCAACCTAACCTCTCCTCACAGGGCTGAGATCCACAGCCGAACTGAGAAGAATTCGCAGATTTCTTCTCAGATAACACTACTAAGATCGAAGCTGAACTACAGTCAGCATTGGAGCACCTGTCGATCATTCTGCCTAACACCCTCCTTCCTCCCTGGTTGGATGTCGCCCTGCCTGTTCAGCTCTGCCCCCCAAAACAACACATCTTGGAGCATATTCAAAACTTTGGATGAAAGTACAATATGCTACTCTGAAACCATCTAATCATTTCAACGACCCCCTGTCATCTAAACTCTTCTATGAAATCAGAACCTCCATACTCCCACTTTGGACTAAGATTGCCAATGCTTCACTTCTGCAAGGTGCTATTCCAGACTGCTAAAATCTGGGCAAGTTACACTATTCTAAAGAAACCATCCGAGGATCCCTCTGACCTACACAACTTCCTCCCAATTCTAACATCCCCACATTGGCAAAGCTCCTGGGCAAACGTGTTCACTTCCAACTGTGTAACTACATTGATCAATTCCAACTCTTGGACCAATTTAAATCTGGTTTCCCCCAGGGTCATAGCATAGAATCTGCTCTCACTCACCTTGTAGATGATGCGCTAAGACTGCTTGATCAAAACAAATCTTGCCTACTGTGAGAAAGTGGCTCCATATGTTCTGGACCAAAGTAAGGTGCAGTGTGTATAGAGGCCACCAACCCCAGAGGTATGGCAGAGGTTAAAGTCAGGGCTGACCTTACTCTCAAAAGAGGTAGCTTGGTCAAGCAGCAAGGCAGTACCAGAGGACAGTGTAAAGCTTTGTTGTACACCCTCAGTCAGCTACAGGTTTTACATACTCACGAACTGAACTCCAGGCCAATTATTTTTATATCAAAAGATATAGTTGCTTTATTTTTAGAACAAACAGGTATCAAAATATACTTTTCTCAGTGATGAGTAATCTCAGGTTAGTGCTTTGCAGAAAGGCAATGACTTGGTAAACACAATAGGTACAGGGGTTGTAATAGGCAACACAGCTCTACACACAATTTAGCATTGAGCTTAATGGGTTTTTCTACACAATTACAGTTGATTACTTTGTAGATTACTTTTTTAAGTCTAAGACTGGATCCTAGATTCAGTCCTGGGGTCTAAGCTGGAAACATTTTAGTAAAAACGTTTTGGTTATTGCAAAGATTTTTAAGGAATAAACAGGTATTTTAAAAGTTCACACAATCTGACAATGTTATCCAGTGGGAGAAAATTCAGGTCGCTGGAAAAGTATGTTCTCGTTACTTTTGTAATCCAGTACTGGGCTCCTAGGTCCAGCACTGGGGTCTTGACTTACGACAGGTGAGTAATTATGTTCAGTAGTATGTGTGAATTTTAAAGAATATTGCAGGTTTTCAAAAGTAGACAGAAGAAATTTCATAGAAAAGCAGTCAATGGATTCCTATGGAGAAAATACAGGTTTAGGGTAAACCCGGGTCGGATTACTTTTGTGGTTCAATACTGGGCTGCATGGTAGAGTACTGGCTTCTCTCCTGATCACAGGTGAGTACTTCGGAATTCGTTACTCGGCTGATTTTATAGGAATATTTTAAGTTTTCAAAAGTAGAACCTTGAAAGATTTTTGGAGTCAAACCAGTCAATGTTATCCAATGGCAGGTAAGTGAGTTACCGGTTTCCAGGTGAGTACTCGGCTGGTGAAGTTAAGGTCTGGGCATAGACTCAGGGGTCCCCCTGGGTCAGGTAGGTACAGTCAGTTCACCCTCAGCGGCACAGGGGCGGCCGGGTGCACAGTGTGGTGTTGGGTTCAAATCAGGCCTACATACTCTGCTAAACTCTCGAACACCTTAGTATAGAAGTTGGCACGGACACTGGAAAAGGTAAAAGACAAGTTTATTAAGACCCCATGGGGTGGTGATACATTCCTACAGCACCCTTCGGTAATGTAAGAAGTAGCACACCGAACATCGGTGCGCGACCTCTTTTATACAGTTTAATAGCAATAAAAAGATAGGCGGTTACAAGTTACACATCTTAGGTACATATAAGGTCATTTTTGGAACACAGCCAACATGTGGGAGGAGTTTCAACAGCACTGGTCAGTTAGCGTGAACATTCCTGGAGAGTGACCAATTGGTGCGAAATGCGCATGTGCGCTTGACCAGTACTAAAAATAGCCTGTTGCCGAGCAGACTAGTGACCATGGGTATCGAGAAAGGACGAAAGGGCACACTGACCACGAGGCAGCGTGTTCATTGAAACGGAAGTCAGAGGGATTCAAAATGGCCCCCGTTCGTTTTGGTCAAGTTAACAGAAAAGACCGTGTAGCTGTGCTAAACGCTAACTCAGGAGCTGCCAAAACACGACAGACGGCCCTTTTAGCGTTTAGCAAAAGCTACCTCATAGTGGACATAGTCAGAACGTTCATCCTCAATGTTAATAGCCATAATTTTTAATACTTCATCATTGCTCAGTTTCTCTTGCTTGACAATAGTTCGTTTGGACGGAATGCAGGCTGTGATACATATAGAACATAATGTAGGGCCACATTGAATACATAGACAAAGGAAAAATAGTACTCCAATAAAAACACAGAGAATCGTTAACAATTTCCAGCCCCAAGTATTAAGCAGGGTCCAGAACCAACCAGAAAAGGTCCATGTTCCATTCTCTGGGTGGATCTCAGCAGCTATCTTGTGTAATTTTGTAATCGAATCATATACAGAAGGTGAGTTATCTGGTACGTACACGCAACAACTACTTCCGATGACGCGGCATGCTCCACCTCTATCAGCTAGTATCACATCTAGAACCATTCTATTCTGGAGCGCTACAATTCTGGTAATTTGCAATTCCTCAGTAATGTTCCCTAAAGCGGAAGCAGTTTCGTTGGCAACGGCTTCCACCACACGTGTAAGCCGCCTTATCTTTCTACTATTTAATGCAGCTCCTACGAATGAAAATAACCCCAAATTGAAATCTACATATTGTTGCAAAGTGGTATCAGTCTGGTCTATTTCATCAAGGTCTATTGATCGTTTCGCTCTATTCAATATGAAATCATGGTACAAAACATAATCATTGTGATACATGGGAGGAGCAATAAACACAGGTGGTAATACAAATGCTATATAACACGTTCCCAACCATCCCAATGGTAGACGATGGTATCCCTTATTTCCACAAACGAAATATGTGTTATGCGAAGCTACAAATGCAATTCCAGTTGGTGTATCAAAGGTAAGTGTAATATTACATTCACTGCGACCTACGGGGATTGTACCTTTATTTCTAATACACAAATCTGCTTTTGTATCGATGACGGTTATTATATGCATGGTCGTAACATTTATAAGTCTTTGATTCGTATACACACGAGGTGTAGAAACATTGTCCGGACGATATTCTTCCCATTCAAATTTAGTTCCTTCAGCGTGTGGATAGCCATCTTTATCGTTATAGCATATTTTATTCAATCGAAAAAGTAATCCACCTTTCGTTGGCCATCGCAGAGTAAAAAGAAGAGTGTACCAAGCATGACAAGAACCATTATGAGAAAACGGGAGAGGAATGAGTGGTGTTCCTCCCTTCTTCTGATGTCCGGGCAACATTCCACATACCCAACAATTGGACGTATTGGTCATGTTATGAGTATGATGCAAAATCTTAATAAAACTGTTGTTCAAATAAGTCTGCCTATGTCTTTCTTCGTGGAAAGGCAGAGTAAAATGAAAATGTTCAGATGGACTTGGAGTGGTGGGCAGTAAATGTTCTCGTACAGGAAACAACAGTTCTATAGTCCAAGCTAATACTGCGATCACCACTACGGTCAAGACAAACAAAACAGCACCAAGAATTCTCCCTTTTCGTGTCGAAGGAGATGCCATAGTTCATAAAACAATACTCTTCAAAAAGCAACACTAAGCAAGGAAAAAATAAAACGATGGTTCTGAACCGAGGCTGCCGTTGATTTGTTCTCCGGGATTCAAGACGGGTGTCGCTACACTGGGCAGAACTGATCCCCCCCCCTTGATATTCCCGGCTTCCGTTTCACAAACCTCAGAGCGGTTACCAACCAGTTTCAAAAAGAGCACAAAAGAAATCTTATTTCCTGGGGCGTAGATTGTACTTCACTTTATCAGAAACAACGTGGTCCGGGAAGGCTCCCTCCAATTCATCAGGCGTGACAGCTGGGCTCTTTTCTGTATCCAAAATCTTTCTGTAGTCGGATAGCACCACAGGGCTCACCAGATCCGGAGAGACACGTCGGCAGTGCGTTGAATGAATCCACCGCTTCTTATTGGTGACTCTCACAGCAGTTCGCGTAGCCAGCAGCACTTGCTCAGGGCCATGCCATCTCGGTTCCAAACTGCTGGATCGCTCAAAGATTTTTACCATCACGTGGTCCCCAGGACGGAGATCGTGAGCCTCACCAGCGGAGTTATCAGGGAGCGCCTCTCGAACCTGTTGATGAATAGAAAGCAAATCATTTGTTAATCGTGCCAGATAATCGTTCATCATTATACAAGGCATATCATGTATCAAACGAGGTTTCGGAACTCCCCAGATATTCATAGGCCTTCCAAACACTACTTCATAGGGTGTGAGGCCAGATCGAGAATGTGGCACTGATCGAATGGACAGCAATGCCAGAGGCAAAGCGTCCGGCCATTTCAGAGATGTAGATGCCACTATCTTTGCTAGCTTCAGCTTCAGAGTTGCATTGTATCGTTCTACTAAACCTGCTGATTGCGGATGAAAGACAGCATGGAATCGTTGTTTGATTCCCAATCCTTTCAGGACATATTCCACTACTTTTCCAATGAAATGAGGGCCATTATCACTCCACATAAGTTTACAAACACCGTAGCGCGGGAAGTACTCCTTCAGTAGCACCTTAGCTGTTGTCAACGCTGTATTGTCTTTCGTAGGGTAAGCCTCAATCCATTTGCTGAAGGCACACACCACTACTAGAACATACTTGAGATTATTACAGCGTTCCAGCTGGATGTAATCCATTTGTAGTACTTCGAATGGTGCAGTAGGTGGAACAAACCCACCTTTAGGAGTATGAGTCCCTTGTCCAGGATTGTGCTGTAAACATATCAGACAGGTCTGCACTACTCTCTTAGCCGTGCTAGCAATGTCAGCATTTTCCCAAACTCGTGTAAGCAATTTAGTAATTGCGAGAGCTCCAATGTGTGCCAGCCCATGTGTCATTTGCACCATTGTTTGTAAATAGGCCATGGGTAGTTTCCATTTCTCCATATCTTTACTACGCCAGCAACCCTCATCATCCAATACTCCCTCGGTGGCCCATTTCACAAGTTCTGCCTCTGATGCTGACTTCTGTATATCGAGTATTTCTTCTCTAGCATCATGCCACCGCTCAGCTTGTGACTTCACCACATACATGGGGAAATTATTTTGCAGCATAGCGGTCTCTCTCGCAATACGATCAGCAAAAGCATTGCCCTGTCCTATTTTGTCCGTCACCTTTTTATGTGCACTGCACTTGACTATTGCAACTTTCTTTGGGCATAACAGTGCATTCAGGAGATCGCGTACCAATTCTCCATGCATGATGTGTACTCCGTGTGAAGTCAGGAATCCTCGTTCCTTCCAAAGTAGGCCAAAATCATGTACTACTCCAAAAGCGTAACGACTATCCGTGTAAATGTTCACACATAGTCCAGCACTTAACTCACATGCCTTCGTTAAGGCTATCAACTCAGCCGCTTGAGCTGATTTTTGGGGTATCCGTGCTGCTTCTACCACAGTCTTAAGTGTCGTGATCGCATAAGCTGCGGAAGTCGTACCATCTGGTAGCCTCACACATGACCCATCAACCCACAGTTCCCCATCTACATCTGGAAATGGCGTATCCTGTAAATCGATACGACCTTTTGTCTGTTCCTCAGTCAGAAAAACACAATCATGTTGTTCTTCCTTCTGGGTCTCAGCAACAGGATCCGGCAATAAAGTAGCAGGATTTAGTGCTGCACATCGTTTTAGTGTGATGTGCGGCGCCAACAACGTTAGCTCATATCCTGTCAGACGGGCACTGGTTAGATGCTGTGTTTTCGTTTGATTCAGTAACGCATCTACCGCATGGGGAACTAGCACCAACAATTTATGTGACAAAACTATTCCCTCACTTTGTCGTATCGCAACTGCTGTTGCTGCAACTGCTCGAAAACATCCAGGCAATCCTCGAGCCACAGGGTCGAGTACCGCCGAGAAGTATGCACAAGGCCTCTGTTTGTCTCCGTGTGTCTGCACTAACATTGACAATGCGCACCCATCCTTCTCGTGTACATATAATGTAAAGATCTTCGTGTAATCAGGTGTACCCAACACTGGTGCAGAACAAAGAGCTTGTCTCAATTGCTCAAAAGCATTCTGACATTCATCCGTCCATTCAATGGGAATCGGTGTATCTTTAGACAATAATGCCAACAATGGTTTAACGACATGTGAAAAACCCAGTATCCATTGCCTACAAAAAGACGTCAGACCTATAAAGGCGCGAACATCCTTCTGAGTGCGAGGGACTGGAGTATCTAGGATTGCTTGAATTCGATCTGGTGTCAATGCACGGCCCTCCTTAGACAAAAGATGACCGAGGTAGGTCACCTTTGGTCTACAATATTGCAGCTTTTTCTTCGAAACTTTATGATTATGTTTGGCCAGGAAGGAAAGCAAAGCAAAGGTGCTCTTCTCACATTGTTCTGGCGTGTCTGCAGCAAGTAAGATATCGTCTACATATTGAATGAGAACCACTCCCTCTTGTAAGTCAAAAGAATCAAGCTGTCTTTTTAATGCTTGACTATAAATGCTAGGACTTTCAGTATAGCCTTGAGGAATTCGACAGAATCTGTACGATTTATTATTTAATGTAAAGCCGAATAGATATCGACTGTCAGGATGTACAGGGATCGAAAAGAAGGCATTCTTCAAATCGATAACTGTAAAAGTAGTTGCCGTCGATGGAACCAACGTAAGCAACGTGGTGATGTCAGACACCACTGGGTACTGAGGCACTACTATCTTGTTTATTTCCCTCAAATCAATAATGAAACGATAAACCTTAGTATCTGTGTCTCTCTTAAGGATCGGTAAAATTGGGCTATTGCAAACATTGTAAGAAACTTCCTCAACTACTCCTGCAGAAATCAAATCATTGACAATGTGTATTAATGCAAGTTCCCCTTCTCTAGAAATCTTATATTGTGGGACACGTGGTAAAGATACTTCCTCCTTTACAGTAATTCGTACTGGAGGAATTATCATCTGCCCCACATCCGTGTCAGAAGTGGCCCATAACGTATTTGGTAAGGAGGCCAAGACTTCAGATTCATGGAGAAAACACACTCGCTCAAAGTCTGGGTAATTCTCATTCAGCACAACTCGCACTCCTTCTGGGGCACAGCGAATAGTAGCTCGAAAGTGTTTTAACATATCGAGTCCAATAATATTATCGGGTGTATTTGGGGACAACAAAAAGGGACAAGGGGCAGCAAATTTATCAACATGAAATGCAACAGGTTGAGACAGTGGGCTAGAAGTAGGTGTTCCATCGAACCCTATTGCTGTAATTACCTCGCCAGACAGGGGAGCCCTTGGAACCAAGTGTTTGGACAAAGCGCTACGAGTAGCTCCTGTATCGACCAAAAATTTATCAGTAGAACCCAAAACATGTGCTTCTATGTATGGACCCCTCTGATCAACTGGTACCTCAACCGATTCCACACCCCATCCTACGCAATCCTATGCGTAATGCTCATCCCGCGGTTCAGCAGGATCACCCTCAATTATCTGATATTGATTGCGGTTATCAAACGTATTATAATCTGACTGACCACGACCCCTTGCTCCATATCCTCCACGGTCATTCATGCCATAACCTCCTCGATCATTCGTGCCATAACCTCCTCTTGACCCTCCATAATAATTCCTAGATCTCCCACTTCCTCGTCCCCTCAAATTACGCTGCTCTCGAAACACCGGACAGTCTGTAATCCAATGCCCAAACTGTTTGCAGTATGCACATTGATTCACAGAAATGTCAGAACGAGGGGGAGGAGCATTACTGTATGATCCTCGCCCTCCTCTATTGTTCCCTCTCGTAGCCGGAACCTGAGCTAACATTACCTTCGTCTTCAAATCCTTCGCCTTCTTATCACTACTTTCTTTCGCCTCTAATTCCTGTCTTTCATAATATTGAGCCATAGTCAATTAAGAAGCAGGGGTTGCTGTGGTCCATGAACTTTCACTCGCTTTTAATCGTTTCGCAATCTCCGGTAGGAGATTAGCTACATACTTATCAACGAATAGATGCCTGCCAGTATCTTCTGTCAATAATTGACCACTGTAATCATGGAACGCTTCCTCGAAGCGAGAGAAAAAATCAGAAACTGATTCATCCGCTTTCTGCTTACACGAGGCTAATATAGTCCAATCAATCTTTTTAGCGGGAGCAAGAGTCTTTAATTTTGTTAGTATGGCACCTGGAAGATCTAATATTAATTTACACGGTTTACATGCTGGTTCTCGATCTAAATCAGCCTGAACAATATCTTTCCAAGTGGCCCCGAGAGTCGTCTGGTCATCAAACCTACGAATTACTCTCCACATATCGGGGGGCAATATCAACCCGAAAAATAGATCAATATCAACTAACGTCATGATACATGAAGAAATTGCACTTTCAACATTTTCATAAAAAGCCGCAGGGTTTTTACGGGGATCAGGTAACGCATTCTTAAGCGCCATAACATCTGCTCTATTCCAAGGCGTATAAACCCAATTATATACAAAATACCCTTTCGCGTCTTTGGAGCTTTTATCATCATCTGTGCCATCCCCTTTATGAGGGACATATAAAGGCGCGGCTTCTCGCATAGGTCTAACATTAATCGCAGCGATCTTATCTGTTTCAAAGATAGGGCATTCTTTGGATATCCCCGTCGCTCCGGACGTAGACGAATCCTTCGATTTTTCCAACTCCCGTAGCCGTGTCGTCTCACTACGCAGTTCAAGCAAACGCTTGAAGAAGTCGTCCGCATCTGAAAGAACAAAAAGACCTTTACGAAAATTCTCACGAGCCTTAGATATCTCCTTAGGTTCTAACTCGAGAGAATATTTTCTATATCGCTCAACAACTTCATCTCCAAAATGATCTAAAAAATACAGTCGTTCCTTATCAGACCACTGTTCCATTTGTTTAGTAACATCAGAAACAGTAACAGTATTACTATTTAGCTTTCGCGCAATTGAGCGCAATTCCGTAGCTCGTTCCGTATATAACCTGGTACGCTGTGTTTGATCACTATCCTCGTCCGAGTCCTCGTTCGGAGCCGTAGGTGCGACGTACGGAGGCGGACAACGATCTAGTAATGAGAAATCATCTGTTTCATTAGTAAGGACTGGATAGAGAGGACGCCTGATAGGGAATTGACCATTAACCTGTAGATTACGTTCTCGTCTCTCCCTCTCTTTCTTTTCCTGTAATTCCTTCTCCTGTAGCTGTAAAGCTTTGTCATGTGCAGCCTTCCGCTGCACTTTCTCCGCCAAGGCTTCCTCACGCTTCGCTCGTTCACGCACCTCTTTCTCCCACGTACGCACACAATCAAACATATCTTGTCTAGACCTTCGCTGAAACAAGCACTGCTCTACATATTGTACCCTTCGAAGGTCAAACGACCCATATAGTGGCCACTGTAATTCACGATCAGTCTTAGTATACTTATGCCATAATGCACTATACATTATAGGTGGAATACCGTATTTAACATACATTTCACGATTTGGAGTCCCCTCTGGGGGAGCCGGCTGTTTTTCACTCAATCGATAATTGGTACCATTTTCAGAACAGCACATCCTACGGAGTGTGCTAAAAACAGGCATGTTTCAAAAAGTACCACGAAACCGCGATACTACAAAATGACACCTGACACGGTGCACTATTCAAATCAAATAAATCAGAGAAATATCCCTACATGCCTGCCTATGTGAGGTGCACTTCACATATTCAAATTCAAAATTCAAAGATTCAAAACGTTAGCTAACAGATTCAAATTCAAAATTCAAAGTTTCAAAAAAAACACAGTAAGTGTCAGTAGACTACCTCACCACTCAAAAGCTTACCAATTTTCTTTTCAAACGTCCAAAGTCCAACTGCCAAGTTCTGTGGTCGAATCAGCCAAAACGGCACATCACGACAATCCAAGATCAGAATCTCAGTCGAGGACCGGCGCCACCTGGAAGGTCAGATCGGAAGGAAGGGAAAACACACCGTGGGTGCCGAGACTCGGGTCACTCAATGGCAGCGATCGCGTCCATGGCGAGTTTCCTAACCTTCGTCACGACCTCTCCTTCGGGCCTCCGAGTCGCCGATGAGTCCCTTCGTGGTCGCCAATTGTGGTGTTGGGTTCAAATCAGGCCTACATACTCTGCTAAACTCTCGAACACCTTAGTATAGAAGTTGGCACGGACACTGGAAAAGGTAAAAGACAAGTTTATTAAGACCCCATGGGGTGGTGATACATTCCTACAGCACCCTTCGGTAATGTAAGAAGTAGCACACCGAACATCGGTGCGCGACCTCTTTTATACAGTTTAATAGCAATAAAAAGATAGGCGGTTACAAGTTACACATCTTAGGTACATATAAGGTCATTTTTGGAACACAGCCAACATGTGGGAGGAGTTTCAACAGCACTGGTCAGTTAGCGTGAACATTCCTGGAGAGTGACCAATTGGTGCGAAATGCGCATGTGCGCTTGACCAGTACTAAAAATAGCCTGTTGCCGAGCAGACTAGTGACCATGGGTATCGAGAAAGGACGAAAGGGCACACTGACCACGAGGCAGCGTGTTCATTGAAACGGAAGTCAGAGGGATTCAAAATGGCCCCCGTTCGTTTTGGTCAAGTTAACAGAAAAGACCGTGTAGCTGTGCTAAACGCTAACTCAGGAGCTGCCAAAACACGACAACAGGTAGTTAGGCCCAATGTTAGCCAATGACGGGCAAGGGGCCTTCGGTTGGTGGCTGCTGGCTAGCAGGCCACGCGGCTGTGGGAGCTGGGCTCCTGGTCACTTGCTCAGGGATAATGGGGAAGTAGGACAGGGCAAAGGTTGCACTGCCAGAGGCACTCAGGCGGCTGGGTGCAGGGTGCTTTTGAGCCGTCGGGCGCTCAATGTTATTCAAAGGGAAAGGTAAAAATGGAACAAAGGCTCGAGACTCGGGGACGGAGATTCTAGAGGTGCGACCACCACTTCGAGTGTTAAGTTGGGATCCTGCAGAAGAGGTAGGTACCCCAAAGGGAGGCACAGGGAGCCCGAAGGGCGCCGGGTGCAGGGGTGTCTTTGGGTGTCGGGAAATCTTACCCTTGGTTGGTCACCGTTGGAGGGGTCCCTGGTTTTGAGGCTGCATGAGTCATCTGGTTCATCAAGGAGGACTTTTGGGCACTGGACTTTGGGTCTCAGTCGCTGGGGGGACGTCCTCGTGGTCTTGGATCACTCGGGCACGGGCTGGGCTTAGCGGGGGCAGAGTAGGCAGGTCTTGAGCTTCCTGGCTGGCACCAGGGGTTGGTTATTGAAGCAGAGGCTCTGCTTGTGGGAGTCCCAGTCTTTAAGAGGGTCAAGGCAGGCAGGTCCTTCGGGGGTCCCAAGGTTGTTGTCCGCAGGAGTCATTAGGATTAAGCAGGAACAAGTTCCAGGATCGACAGGCCGGTGGGGCTTGAGCCAAGTCAGTGAGTGTCGTCCTGTTGTTCTTTTCTTATCGGGATCTGAGGAAGAAAGGTTCAGGGAGCCCCTAAATACTGAATTTGGGAATTTAGGGGCGTTACAGGGTGGGCAAGGGCAGGGTTCACCCCCTAGCCTGCTCCTCTCCAGTGGGAGGGGGGCAGGAACTGAGCTGTGATTGGGCAGGGCTCCCCATCTTCAAGATGGTTGGAGCCCGGAGTCGTGCTTCACCTTGCCTCCCCCACCTGCGGGGTGGGGTTGGCACAGGCTGGCACACCCCCTTCCTGACGTACGGTTTCCCGCCAGTCTTCCCGCCAGAGTGGGGGTCAGAACTGATGGGGGCAAGTTGCTGGGTACAGCAAATGGTCTGGAGAAGCTCACAGAGGTGGCATGCCTTTGAAGCTTCCCCCTGCCCGTCCTGGGGGAGGAGACCTAGCACCTCACCCAGAATGTGCATTGTTGCAGGCCCAGGAGAGCGAGGGGCTCTCCAACCTGGGGTCCAGCAACATGTCTGCTGTGTGGCAGCCTGGGCAGCCACTCATTCCAGACGTAGATTGTTGGTTAGGTTTCAGGGGGCATCTCTAAGTTGCCCTCTGGTGCATTTTACATTAAACCTCACACTGGCATAAGTGCGGGTTTAATGTGCTGAGCAGTTTGATACCAAACTTCTCCGTCTTCAGTGAACCCATTATGGTGCTGTGGAGTTTTAATGATGACCTCCCAGCACCATATACTCTTAAATGGCAGCACTGCACTGACAGTGCCCAGGAATGGCCATGGGTACTGTAGGATCACAGGGCTCATGTACCTGTGCCCACACCACTGGCATAGGGCACCCAGCTAGAGGGGTGACTGATGTATGCCAGGGCAGTGGGGATTGTGGGCATGGCACACATGGATGTGTGCCATGTCGACTCTCTATTTAGTTCTGTACTCAGACACTTAGCCTGCAAAGGCAGTGTGTGGGTGTCAGGGTACATGGCCCCTAAGGTTGGCACAATAAGTACTGCAGCCCTTAGGGGCCTTCTCTGGTCACCATGCCCTGAGTACCTAGGGTACCATTTACTAGGGGCTGATAGGTGACCAGAAATGCCAATTGGGTTTTGTTTCAACACAGCTTCAACACAGCTTAAGGGAAGGAACACAGGCCCTGGTTACCTGGTTGGCAGCAGCCCAGGGCACACTCAGTCAAAGCACATCAGCAGTTCAGCAAAAATTACCTTTTAGATCACAGGATAGGGCAACCCTTTGCTGCCTTCCAAGATCGAAGAAGGATCTTCTTAGGGCTGCCCTCAATTCTGCTGCAAGGCTCTTAAAAGGCGCTAAAAGATCCAATCATATCTCGCCAGATCTGATATCCCTGAACTGGCTCCCATATGAAGCTCGGATACAACTAAAAAATGCACGTATGGCACATAAAGCCGTTCACTCAATACCCCAATGTACCTCACTCAAAAACTGGAGCTCTCAGGTGGATCAAGAAGCACTTTACTGCTCAAACCACAAAAATTCAAAAAAAGAAAAACCTACAATCGAGACTTCTCGGGTATTGCCCGGAGGATATGGAACTCCTTTCCCCCTGAAGTCAGGTTGAATCCCTCCACTGTTCTTTTCAAAAAGGAAGTTAGATTGTTACTGATGAAGATATTTCTGCCTTATAAAGGAAGCTTCCAGGGAGATAGAGGACACCCTCGCAGGTTTGAGTTCTAGCTTCCAAGGCTCCCTAGGGCACCCATCTCTACAAGACTATTAACTTTGTTTTTTGTTTGGTTGTTCTGTTTTTACCTCTTGTATCCTTCTTGATGTATAACCCCTTCCATGCGCACGACACCCGGGAGCCATCATGAGCAACGGTGCTCATGTGCGCACTACGCCTCCCAACCGTCATGGCCCCGGAAATCCCTCTGGTGCAGGCACCAGAGGGATTTCTATTTTTTCCCTGTTACCTCGGGAGCTGGGGAAGAGCTTCCCGAGCTCCCGAGCTTCCAAGCCCCCTTACCCCCTGTTTTAGTGAAATGACGATCAGCACGGCCACTGGGAGGGCAGAAAGCCCACTGGGCGCCAGCGATTACACTGGCTTTTGTCATGGGTGGGGGCTGCCCAAAATGGGCATGCCAATGACCCCAACCCTACAACAAAATAGCCACAGTCTTTCTTCCCACTTGGGGCATATCGGGGCAAAGGCCCCCTCCCCCGATTCCCACCCAAGGCGGCAGAAAGCCCACTAGGCACTGACTTTTTTGGGCAATGTGCCTACATGTGGATTTTGGGCCATAGCGCAGCTCGTACGTGGGGAAACCTAACATTTTTGAAAACTAGACACCAAGGGAAAGCCAGGATGGGGTGACTTGACTGGCTCTTGCCAGGTTCTGTTACCCAGAATCCCTTGCAAACCTAAACCATTGTCAAAAAACACATTTTCCTCACATTTCTGTGGTGTAAAGTTTTGGAATCTGCGTCGATCCACAAAATTCCACCCACCCCACGTTCTCCAAAATCTTCCTAAAAAAAATGCTACCTCATTTGTGTGGGTGGGCCTAGTGCGCGCAACAGGATACGGCGCAAAAATCTACAGTGAAAAATGACCCTTTTTTTGCAAAGTGCCTAACTGAAGTTTTTCAACCCTAGTTCTGCCGGCACATAGGGAAAGCTAGCAAACCTATAATTCTTTTAAAACTAGACACCCAGGGGAATCAAGGATAGGGTGACTTGACTGGCTCTCACCAGGTTTTGTTACCCAGAATCCCTTGCACACCTAAACAATTGACAAATAAAGGACATTTTCCTCACAATTTTGTTGTGGAAAGTTCTGGAATCTGCGTGGATCCACAAAATTCCACTCACCGCAGATTTCCCAAAGTGTTCAGAGAAAAATGGTACCTCACTTGTGTGGGTAGGCCTAGTGCCCGTGACAGGAAACAGCCCAAAACGCAACATTGACACTTCACATTTTCAGAGTGAAAACCGAACCCTTTTTTTGTAATGTGCCTAGCTGTAGATTTTGAACCTTAGCTCTGCCGGCACCTAGGGAAACCTAGCAAACCTATACAGATTTTAAAATTAGACATCCAGGGTAATCCAAGATGGGGTGACTTGACTGGCTACTTTTTTAAAATGTATAGCTTTCCAGGATCCATTATTGCTTTCATACCCATTTCTACCATTAACTGGACGGAGGTTGAAATCACAAAAAAATGCAAAAATAGGCTATATCCCAGAAAAATGCCAAAACTGTAAAAAATGTTGGTTTTCTGACAAAAGTCTGTCATTCTTTAAAATCTAAGAAAATGGTGATTTCAACCTTACAAACCCTTTTTTGAAAAAGACGCTTTCATTTGCAGCACTTTTTTCCTATTTTCCCCCCCAAAAAAATAGCTGTATTTTGGCTAATTCCTGGGTCCCCTCCAGGGTAATCCACAAACCCTGGGTACCTTTAGAACCCACTTGATGTTGGAAGAAAAGGACACAAATTTGGCATGGATACCTTATGTGGTCAAAAAGTTACAGGGGCCTAAGCGCAAACTACCCCAAATAGCCAACAAAAGGCTTAGCACAGGGGGGGGAAGGCCTAGCAGCGAAGGGGATAAACTGTAAAGCACTCAGATACCCTTGGAGGTCATGTTCATGCTTTAGAAAATGTTTTAAATAAATAAAAATAGACACCCCTGTGAGTCCAGGCATGTGTGGCTTGCATGGATCCTTCAACGTTTTCTTACACTGATTCCTTTGCAAACCTAACATTTAGTAAAGCATCTCACATTTTCCTCACGTTTCTTTGTGGGATCAACGCTTCAGCACAATTTTCCTACCATCTAGCATTTCCCTCAGTCTACCAAGTAAAATAATACCTCACTTGTGTGGGTGCCCAAAGCAGAGTTTGCCTAACAATGTATAATCAAGAATTGTACTTATCAACTCGCTGTGATATCCCTTCAGTCGCTACAAGTTTTTGGCCCTTCCCTGTCACAGTCACTGGTCCACCACGCAAGTGAGGTATAAGTTTACTCGGCAGACCAAGGGGAATGCTAGGTGTCAAACTATTGTCATTACATTGAAAAAAAGGTCTCTGAAGGCTGGGGAAGCTCTCCCCCAGCTCCTGAGGTTGAAAAACAAAAAAGGGCAAACAGCCGAGGGATTTCAGAGTGGTGTGCCCCGGACATAACAGTTACATCCTTGGCACACCAGCGTCGCAGCCGAGGATGTAACTGTTACATCATTGGCAGAGAAGGTGTTAACATTATTAGACTAGGGACTAATGTGTTCATTAACATAAACTTTCTAAAAGTAGAATTTTCAGATGTGTGACTTAAATTCCAACTTTACCATTTAAGACCATTACAAAGCACAATTCTTTAGAGACCAAAGTGGAGATTCATACCTGCTCCCAATTGAAAGTCATCACTTATAGAGTGTAATAAGGTAATGAAATGTTATCCTATGGGAGAGGTAACCCTTCCAGTAGTGGAAAAGGAATTTAAGAGTTTTTCACTATGAGTACATGTAAAAGTTAAAAAGTTCATGTCCAATTTTTAAAATACACTGTGCCCTGCCCTATTGGCTGTAAAGGTGACACTTGTATTAAAAAAATTATTTTTTCAGCCTGTTAAAAGTTTTATGTTGCTAGGTCGAAATGACAGCTTAAAACTGCACACACATGCTGCAATGGCAGACCTCAGACAGGTTTAGAAGGACTACTTAAGTGAGTGGCACAATAAGTGCTGCAGGCCCAAAAGTAGCACTTAATCTACAGGCTAGGTTACATGTTGTACCACTTTACTACGGACTTATAAGTAAATTTACATAAATGTTGATTGGATTCTAGCCAGTGTTACCATGTTTAAAAGAGAGAGTATAAGCACTTTAGCACTGGTT
The DNA here is from genome assembly GCF_964261635.1 of Lissotriton helveticus. Taxonomy (NCBI): domain Eukaryota; kingdom Metazoa; phylum Chordata; class Amphibia; order Caudata; family Salamandridae; genus Lissotriton; species Lissotriton helveticus. The sequence continues at coordinate 157,003,382 of NC_136070.1, forward strand.
AGCAGTGGTAAAGTACACAGAGTCCTAAAAGCGAAGAGGAACATGATCAGGACAGTGAAGACAAAGAGTTTTGGGGATGACCCTGCCTAGAGGAAGTCCAAAACGTGCCAAATGTGTAACCCTTGTTTCAGCGGCCACACATTTTGCAGTTGCACACCCTGCTTTGCATGGTTGTTTTAGGCAAATATCTTTTGCTGCCTATTCAGTGGATTTCCCCTTACTAAAATTGTCCACCCTACTTTGAAGCTTGGGTAGTGTTCATCATAACATCTCAATCTGCAGGGCCGTCCTGGATACTCTGCCCAAATCCATCTTTCACAAGCATCACCAGTTTGGAGACCTTGCTAATACATGGGAGTTGGGCACATTTGCTCTTACTGCAGTTACTATATTAGAATCCCTATTGTTTATGGGCCCCAAGTGGCCTGCGCAACAGAAGGCGCATTAGGGCGGTGGACTAAGTAGAAAACTCTGGAGATAATTTCGTTTTGGAAGTCAAGGAGTCTCTCAGCCCTCTGTAAGGAATACCTGGGTATTACTTTAAAAAAATAAATACATTCAAGTTGTTTATACATTGAACTTTATTTTTAATATGCGAAATGTTTTAAATTAGAAATCTACTTTCACAAAAAGATGCTGATAGATCGAAGGTAATATCTGTTTATTTAATATTGTTTTCTGTCGATTTGATTTGAGAAAAAGGTTTACTATACGTGTGTCTGCCATTTTGGTGTCTTATCAATAACCTACTCCTCAGTAAAACATAGCCCATTAACAGATAGTTTTAATAACATTTACCTCATACATCTTAGATGTAGTTTTAGAGCAGCACAACAGCATGCCACCTACGGTGCTATAGATTACCCTTGAATGGTTTTACTAAATCCCTTTATCATATAGTCACTTGAGGTATTTGACATGGAAATTGGTCGCCCAATGCATTTCATTGGCAGAAAACCAAATTATAAAAGAATTTTCATTTCTGCCAAATACAAAGATGAATTACTGATGATTTACAATTTATTGTTCATACAACTTCCATAGAAAGACTTTAAGCCGCTGAAAAGATAGTTTTCTTTTCTGTAAAAATCGAAAGCGTATCCAGGGATTTCCCTAAATACAAGTATTTCTTTGCAGAAAATAAGTCCACAGAGCAGAAATTAAATAGGCTGTTAGCAGAAGAAGCTTCTTCAAATGAATGGCTTTGCTCCCTAGAGTTCCTCCGTTTATGTTTCCCTAGGAGGGGGGAGTCAAAACAAAACAGAAAGCACACGCATTGCTTTAATTGCTGCTCTGTTTAATCAAGTGGAAATTTTAAATTGTAGCAACCAAAGGGAACTGCCGTGGCGTCCATTATACACTGCAAATTCACTGACGTTGGTTTACATGTTTTTCAGATAAATAGACAACAAATTATCCGGTTGTTCTTAAAGTGATAAAGCACAATCTTATTCATCACTCTACACAGAGATTGAATTGTTACATCATTAGGATGTAGGGCACAAAGACTCTAAGGGGCTCATTATGAGTGCCATGGGCCTGCACCCAGTAAGTCTGCTCCTTGGAGTTAAAGTGCCCAGGCGTCCCTGGTTCTTGTATCCTGGAATTGACGTGCCTTCTTATATGATTGTTTTTTAAACTGAGGGGCATATTTTCGAGCCCTCTGCGCTTCCAGATTGTCACTTTTTGTGACGCTCCGGCGGTGCAGATTACAAAATCATATCTATGAGACATTGCAAAGCCACTATGCATGGATTTGAATGGCATCATACATGTGGAGTAAGGCAAGGCAGCGCAAATCGCTGCGTTGACTTACTTTATGCTTGGGAGGTGTTCCATTGCCGTTGTGGTAGATTTTCCCACGTAACACCCATAGATTTTGACGCTACCCCAGATTTCAAAGATCATGTCCAAATGTAGGAACCCTCACGCAATGGTACAAGGGTACCTGAATTGTGGTCAGGATAGCTTTTGTGCAGGAAGCTACTATACCTTCCGACACACAAAACAATCCTTGAAGATGTGTTCCTCTTTGTATGCAGCACACATGCAGAGATGCCGTAACAAGGAGAAATATATATATTTTTACTCATTACGCCTCTGGCACTATTTTACAAACCCAAGTTTACTGACTTTAGTAAATCTGGGTGTGCATCAAAATACATGGGTGGATGCATGCTCCACCTATGTGATGCTTATCTGACGCAAGGAAATACAAGGCAAAGCAAGGCACTGTGCTACATTAATCTGTGGCTAAAAAGTGACACAAAGCCACACTAATCTTAATTTGTGTGGCTTTGCAAATATCACTTCAGTCTTGTGTTGTCTTCCATCAACTCGTGTTATATGGCAATAGGAGCAAAGTTTATGTAAAAAATGCAGAAGTTCCATAATAAAAACAAGGATTAACGTGATCTCAGGTGCTGAGATGAGATGAGAACTAACTTTTAAACATCATTGAAGTTAACCAGTCAATGCCAATTTTGTTACTGTGAATAAAGCCTTAAGATTTCAAACAAATATGAACATGAGTCTTTCTGTTATTTTTAGTTGGCTGCAAACACAGCCTTGGGGCCAACCAATAAAGATCCCCCTCTGTACAAAAAGCACAAGTGCTATGAAAGCTTGCGATAATGTGAAAACTCTCCTGGAGTTACCATGTTAACTTACCCCAAGGAGACTTAGGGTAACATTGTAAAAAACATTAGAAGGGCTCCTGTGGGGATTGCCACACTCCTAACAACCCTACAAACATTTAAAACATGTTTGGGGTACTCCTGCCCTCTTTGGGGCACTACAAGAGGGACATGCAAATTATAAATAGCACTTGTAAGGGCTTATGGGGTACTCCAGGCCCCAGCTGATATTAACCCTGCGGTCGACCTTTGATGTGGCCACAGTGGGGAGAATGTCTTTTTTTTAAATAATGGATGTCCGTGTCTCACAAGGGCCACCCACACCACTATGATTTTGTTAGGGCCACAGGGGAACCCCAAAGTCCAAGCAGAGCCTGCTGGCTCCTCACATGCAGCTTGGGAGCCAGCACCCTTTCAGTCAGTCAGTCAGAAATATGTTTATTTATATCTTAATCTTTAAACAGGTGCAAAGTAATAATTACTAATTTAAAATATTCCACAGCAATACCACAAAATAGTTACAGGTAAAAGTATTCAACAACAGATTTAAAAAAAAAACGTCCTCACACTGAATACATATCTTAAAAACAGATACTCATAAAATATCACTTTCTTAATAAAATCATTACCCTTTACAGGTTATTGTTACACTAAAACCAGCCATTTCTCTTAGACAAGCTATATAATTCATTCATTATAAAATGCTAAAATGTTATTCCTGACTTGTTAGGAATCTCTGTACTACCTTTATGAACTTCCCTAGAGCAATTGCAATTTCGATAGAAGGCATTTCTGTAAGGAGATCGACCGCTTGTACCCGTGTTCTTATACCATATTTTAAAAATATTGGACACAGCCATAATTTACGCTGTTCTAATATGGTTATACAATCCAACAGGATGTGCACTGGATCCCCTTTTCTGCCCAGCCTACACTTACAACACCCTTTGAGATCCTGCATTTTCTATTTAATTTCTTTATTTATTAACCACGGATTAATCCCAAATCGCATCCTTGGGAACTCCTGTCTATACCAAGGGTTTGGCAGGATGTCCAAATAAGGGAACCAGTTTTCCTTTCCCCAAGAGTTCATCATGAACTCTACTGATTTTTTCTTGCCAAGGTATTCTATGTCAGATCTTCTAGAGACTTCGTGTCCATTAAAATGTAAGTCATTTTAGTGCAATCTATCCTTAGCGAATCTAGGCATATGTTCACTGTTATGTCCTCACAGGCCTGTACCACTTTCTTCCTACACATTTTTGCCCAATTTAAGTTACTGAATTGTATCTCTTTTCGACCCCATTGTGCAACTTTTTGCCCTTTTTCATTTTCCAAGCGTTTCCAAAATCTGATCACTGCTATTTGTGATTGTACCCCCCAAGCCGTTGTTCCTAATTCTGTTCTTATTGCTTGGATCATTGATGATGGAACAGGGATAACAGGTTTTTCAGGCATTTCCCTTCCTCCAAGTCCCTGACTCCTTTACCGCTCAAATAAAGGATTTCTGCTCCATATAGTACTTGCGGGGGTATCATTGCGCTGAAAGCCTTTAGTAATGGTCCATGAGACATATCCCCATAATCACGGTTAAACATTTTTAAGCCAGAGATTGATGTATGTGCTTTCGCTTTCTGGGCTTCCAGATGTGTATGCCAGTTTAAAGTTTTGTCGAACCACACCCATAGGTAGCGGTATTCGTTAACCGATTCTAATTTAAAGATTTCCTAAAAACCAATTAAACTTAATTGCTTTCTGTCCAAAGCATAGAATTTTTGTCTTGTCTAAGTTTACTGTTAACAATTTCCTTACACAGTATTCGCTAAAAGATTTCAACTTCCTTTGGAGGCCCATTTCAGTCTGATCTACTATTACAAGGTCGTCTACGTATAAAAGGCACAACACCTTTTTACCATTCATTCTTGGGCTTGCACTACCCTCCACTTCTAGACAAGCTGGCAAGTCAGAAAAAAATATAGAGAATAACTGGGGGGCCAGCACGCAGCCCTGTCTCAGGCCATTTTCAATAGGTATTTTTGGCGTTAGTGAACCCTCGGTATCCCTAATTACTTGGGCCCAATTACCTCAGTGTAATTCTTTTATTATGGCCAAAAGTTCTTTTGGAATATTTTTATTAATAAGTGTTTCCCAGAGGCAGTCCCGATCTACTGAGTCGAACGCAGCTCGAAAGTCAACGAAGCAGCAGCAAAGCTTACCATTCTGTTCCGTTGACTTCCTCGCCATTGCCCATAGTGAAAAACAGTGGTCTATTGTGGAATGCCCCTCTCTAAATCCTCCCTGTTCAGTGGGTATGATTGAGAACTCGTCGATCCAGGCATTTAGTCTATTTAGCACAAGTTTTGAAAACACCTTTTCACCTATTTCCAGAAAATTGATCAATCTATAATTATGTGGTGCATCCATGCTGCCTTTTTTGTGGATTGGCCTGATTACCGCACCCATCCAATTCGGTAAACAACCTTTACAACGCAACTTTTACCACGCAGTGCCTTTACAACGCAACTTTTACAACGCAAACCATTACAACGCATTGCGCTGGGGGGCGCTCTAGGATAGGGAATAGGTTTAATGTACTATCCAAGACCTTCCCTACTATCCACGGGGACTGGAGTTGGAATAGTAAATTAAACAATTCACTATTCAGCACCTAAAAGCCCTATGCGTTGTAAAGGTATGTGTTGTAAAACTTGCGAAGTAAAGGTAGGCGTTGTAAAAATATGCGTTGTAACGTCATACATTCTTCCAATTCAATGGCATTTCACCTTCTGCTAGTATTACTTGAAACAACTGGGATAGGAATCTTGCCCACCACCAACGCGTCGGCTGTTCGTTTCTTTCTGTTGAAAAATAAATGAAACAATCAAACAAGACTTCTGGACATCACTATTTGTGCTTTTACAATAAGTTTGTTGTTTTTGCACATTTGTAATTTATGGTGCACCTGTGCTTTTCAATTCATTACATGTTAAAGTTCTGTTTAGGACTGTCACTGTGATGGCGGGTGTCTTATCAGTGTGCACATAACCCCCGGTCAACCATCTATAAAGGAAAAAGAATATTATTGAGGTTATTTTGGTACAGGTGCATTTCTATGAAGGTTCCGCCATCTGCCATGTTTTTGCTTGCCCACCACTGTGTTTGCGTCTTTAACATTAATTCTGGGAGATTATCAGGCCCTGCGGCACGGGTTAGATTCAGCTTCCTTATTGTGGTTTCTACTTGCTGTTCAGTAAAATCTAATTTAAATTCTTCTGATATTTCCTGCCAGACTTGGGGCTCTATGTCTCTTAGGGGTACTCGGGCTCCATACAATTCCCTTAGGTATTTTTCCCAAGCTTTCTCACTAACGACACATTTAATTTCCCCAGCTGAGGGGGCAGATGCTGCTTTTATCAGTTTCCAGAATTGCCTTAGATTCTTAGCTTCAATTGATTCTAGCAGATTTACTCAACATTTGTCTTTATATGACCTTTTTGCGTCAGTGGCCATCTTTTTAAACTCAGTTTTCAACTTATTGAGATAATTTTGCCTCTCTTGGTTGAACTTTTTCCTTTGCCTTCTAACAACTGTCCTTATCTCCCTTTTTTTAGGTTGACGGTCTGGGGCCAGTTGGATGCTAGTGTGTGTGTTAGCCACGAGAGGGGGGTTGGGGACAGGGCTTAGCCACAGGCCTTGTGGCTAACGCTCCACCACACACAGCTGGTGATCGTGTGTGGTGTGTGGAATGCCGCAAATGCAAATGTATTGCAATAAGATATTACTTTACGTTACAAAAAACATAAACATTCACTGGAAAAAAACAGGTTTCCTGGCTCCCTTTGCCAGCTTTCTCCCCTGCCTGGCTCCTGGTGCTCCTCTCATGCTTGTGGGGGCATCTCACACTGTCCAACTGCTCCCAAACCTCCTGCACAGCATCCATAGACATTCCTACATGGCAACTTCAAGTTTTCTCAGGAAAGAGCTCCTCTGAGTGCATAAGCTCAGCTCCTAGCTGACATCATTGCCTGAACTCTTCCACCAACAATTCAAAGGTAATCCCCTGCTGTACTGCCCTAGTAAAATGGCCCTCTCCCTTTGATTTAGTTGGGCTAGGCTTTCATAGCCCAATGTGCAGTGTGGCAAGCTAATTGTTGGATGCAGGTTTTCTTCTCACCCCTTGCCTTCTCAGGAGCTGAGTCAATCACTGATATTTACTCTTTTTGTGAGGAGAGGACTTTGAGTCAGAGAAATGTGATGAATCCTGAAGTTCCATAAGATGTGGATGTAGTGTGTTGGGGGACTGCAAATTCAAACATGGTGTGCATGTTTTATCCCAGTTTGACATCCTCTAGACCTAAGTGGCACTCTAGGGAATATTTCATCTATATTAATAATACAGTGAAGGTACTACTGATTTTGCATTAGGCACTATGAATGCCCACTATTATAATATCTACCCCAGGTCAGCACCAATCCTTGCAGAGTCCCTTCTACAGCAGAAATCCACCTTGGACCCCGCCTGCCTGTCCAATTACAGACCGATTTCCCTGCTCCCGTATCCTATTAAGATCATGGAGAAGCTAGTGACCCGCTCTCTTTCTGGCTTCCTGGAAGAGAACACCTGGTTCGACGAGGCACAGTTTGGCTTCCGCCCAGCGCACGGGACGGAATCGGCGCTGGTGACCGTGCTTGACAACCTACGTTCGCGGGTCGACAGTGGGCGAGCAGCCTTTTTGGTGCTGCTCGACATGTCGGCCGCGTTCGACACGGTCTGCCACCGTACCCTCGTTAGGAGACTGGAGGAGTGCGGGATCACGGCGGGTGCAAGGGACTGGCTGATTTCCTATCTGAACGATCAGCAGCAGGTGGTGGCACTGCCTCCATTCAGCTTGGAGGCGCGGAGAGTGGGGCAGGGAGTACCACAGGGCTCGGCCATCAGCCCGATACTCTTTAATCTCTACCTCCGTCCTTTGGTCCAACTAATTAAATCCTTTGGTATCTCAGCATGTAACTATGCGGACGATACCCAGTTGGTCTTCTCGCTGGAAGGAAAGGACGCAATTCCGTTGGAGGTCTTTCACCGATGTATGTCGGCTACAGCTAAATGGCTCCGGTCTAACTCTTTGCAGTTCAACAGCACTAAGACCGAGGTGCTGTACTGCTCTACAGACCGGATTCCGCGGGCACTCCCGGAGCATTTCTGGCCCCCAACCTTCCCTGAGACGGTTGCTGCGGCTGAGTCGGCACGTAACCTAGGGGTGATCTTTGGCCCAACTTGCAGCTAGATATGCACGTGCATGATGCTGCTTCGTATGCTGCGCAAAGTTCTGCCCCTCCTTCCCGAGCAGGCTAGGCCCGAAGTAGTGCGTGGTACCATCTTGAGTCGTCTTGACTATTGCAACGCGCTACTTCTGGAGGCTCTAAAAACACTGCTGGGGAAGTTGCAGCGGGTACAGAACTTGGCTGCTAAGCTGGCTCTCTCCCGCCCTACTTACAGTTCTTCATCAGCAGCCCTTCGTGACCTACACTGGCTGCCAGTGCACTTACGGGTATGCTACAAAGCAGCCTGTTTAGTATTCAGGGCAGTGCATGGTCAAGGACCGGTTCCTCTACAGAACATGTTTGTCTGGTATTCTCCGGCGCGCCCTCTACGTTCCTCTTCGGATCATCTGGTGGTGGTACCGAGATTCCAGAGAGTGCGGATGGGGGGCCGCTTGTTCAGTGTCGCGGCGGCCAAACTCTGGAACTCGCTGCCACCATCTCTGAGAGGCCAAAGGGACTTTTTTCCGTTTGGAAAAGCCCTGAAAACCCACCTCTTCCCCAGGGCTGCTTGAGCAGGGTATGTAGTGATTCTGTCGATTTCAAGCGCCAGGATGCCATTGGGGTGACAGGTCTGCGCTATAAAAGTATACTTTAATAATAATAATAATAATAACAGCAGGCTACCCACACACAACAGTAGTCTTAGACATGCAGCTCGCACCTGAATGTGCACACAGTTCGCGTATAATGAGAAATTTCTGTAGAAATCATACTTCACCTAGAAAAAAAAATGTGTGAAATGTAATGCAAATTAATATATCCTCTCCCAGCTCTCCAATATTGTACACAGCTCCACTGCTTAATAGGTAGGTTAATACTAAATAAATAACAACACAAACACATATGCATGCTTCCTAGTTCTATAGATGTATGGGCAGATCAGTATGTGTTTCTTTTGATTTATAGATGTTTGCTTTTCTGCTAAAACACAGTAAGAATAACTTGTTTTTGATCCAAACACACTTCAACTTTAACTCTGGTATTAATACACTAGATGCCGAACATATCCAAACAAAACATTTATCCTAAGATTATTTCCTCTCACTCTGTGTTTATTGACATTCTATATTGATCCTCTTATAAGAAGTGCACTGTAAGTTGCAATTGTTTCCCTTTTTGATATGGAGGTTATTTTATAATCTCTCACAAAAGTATCACAAGTCAGTGACTTGTGAGATTTATTGCTTCAACCGAGCTTTAAACATTTTCACAGAAAAAGATAACATGGATAATAAAACAGGCGGCACAGAAACTATTCAAAATAAGGTATATTTCCTCAACCATCTCAAGGTTTGCCTTGGGGTCTGGTAGATGCATGGGGAGCCTGGGCAGAAGCATAATGGGTATGGATGAGATACAATCAAAGAACAGATACTCTGTGGTCATTTATACTTTTGCAGGTGCCCCGACAGGCTACTGGTGCGATCAAGACTAGGAGTGGGGATAACTAGTATAATTTACTCAAGCATAAGTACTCGCAGTTGACTCAAAATTACTTATAAATATGCTATATTATGTGAAGAGCATAATCCAGCATTTAGCACTATATGCTTAGTGCAAAATGCACCCTTGCGTATAAAATGGGCCCGAGGATGCATATTGCGCGATGGAATAATTTTTGTGGGAGTGTGTTGGCCAACATCATTGAAACAGTTTTATCAAAGCAGCAGTGCTGACCAACCATCATTTTGTAGAAGAGGTTTCAACATTTTTATTTGAAGAAATCAGCCCACAATGTAGCGATTTATTTCCGGTTAACAAATATAAGTGTCCAGCAAGAAAGTCTTCCTCCATGTGGGAAATATTAGTTAATTTTCCTTTTCTGGTCCCAAGACTTTGCATGCCCGACAGCACGACCTCAACATAATCCCCTACGCCAACGACACTCAGCTGATCCTCTCCATCATCAAGTACCCCATCACCTCCAAAGCCAACCTCCACGAAGGAATGAAGGCCGTCGCCAACTGGATGAAGACCAGCCGTCTGAAGCTGAACTCGGACAAGATGGAGGTCCTCATCCTCGGCTCCAACCCTTCAGCCTGTGACGACTCCTGGTGGCCGACGGCACTAGGAGCAGCCCCGACACCCACCAACCATGCACACAACCTAGGAATCATCCTCGACTCAAAGCTCTCAATGACCAAGCAAGTCAACGCCGTCTCCTCCTCCTGCTTCAACACCCTCCGCATGCTCCGCAAGATCTACAGATGGATCCAGACAGATACAAGAAAGACAGTCACCCAGTCCCTCGTCAGCAGCAGACTCGCCTACGGAAATGCCCTCTATGTGGGAACCCCGGCCAAGCTCATCAAATGACTACAACGGATCCAAAACTCCTCGGCACGACTGATCCTCGACGTGCCACGGCCACATCAACCCCCACCTGGTAAACCTGCACTTGCTCCACGTCAACAAGAGGATACCCTTTAAGCTCCCACTCACACACACAAGGCACTTAACAAAACCGGCCAAGCCTACCTCAACAGACAGCTCTCCTTCTACATCCACAACCGCCAGCTCCGCTCCGCCGACCTCTCACTCACCACCGTCCCGCACATCCGAAGAACAACCACAGGTGGGAGATCCTTCTCTCACCTCACCGCCAAGACATGGAACACCCTCCCACTGAGCCTACGACACTCCCAAGACCTGCTGACGTTCAGGAGGATACTCAAGACCTGGCTGTTTGATCAGTTTCCCCCCCAGCGCCTTGAGACCCTCACGGGTATGTAGTGCGCCTTACAATTGATTGATTGATTGATTGATATTTGGCCAGAACGGACTTGGTGGCTATGTAATAGCTGGGAGATCATGTCATCAGTTCCTGATAGCCCTGCCTCCAGGCTGGTCGTTCCCCACACTGAGCAGCTCCACCTGTTCGAGCCAATGTCCCCAGCCCAGCCGCTGCCACTGGGACCAGGGTTCTAAACCTGAAGTAGGCTCTGCCCGCTGAGGCCGTGATAATTGTGCCGCTTCTCCACTGTACTTTTTCCACTGCACTGTATGGTGCCCAGTTTTGTTGATTAACATTTAGCATCCTCTTTCTTTCCCCCTCTGCCTGCTCTTAGCCTTCGGTTTTTTCCCCATGCCGCTCCCGGCAAACCCCCGATTCCCGCTGCTGTGTCCCCTGCGGCCCACCCCCTCATCACCCATTGGCCTCCCCGCTCCGGCCTCCCAGCTGCACCTCCCTCCCTCCTCCCCATTTATGGTGGCTGCTGCGTGGCCTCGCCGCTGTTGCGCTGAAGGCGCACCTAAGGCAAGCCCGTCTGTGCCCATCCGTACCTGTACCACACCCATCGCCAGTACCCCAGGCCCACGCGAACACCACAACACCTGACTCCGCTAAGATGCCAGCACCCACCAAGCACTCAACCTCGGACGAAAACACACCTGCTACCAGGCCACCCCGAAGCACACCCAAGGACCCTTCACCTGCCAGATCTGCAGCTTCACCAGCATCGGGCTCACCAAACCTCCAACAAAAGAACCCAACTACCTCAGATGCCTCCTCCTCAACACCCGCTCCACCCGCAGACACGGCGTCGAACTCTGGGACCTCATCGGCTCAACCTCCCCAAACCTGGCTGAACCCCGCCTCAGCCCCCGACATCGCCATAGCCATCCCGGAAGGCTACAAGATCACCCACTGGGACCGCCCCAACGGCATATTAGGAGGTTTCGCCATCGTCCACAGGAACACTATCAGAGTCTCGACCATCACCGACGTCACCCTCAGCACCACCGAACACACGCACTTCCAGATCCACACCGACCCGAACACCACCCTCAGAGGAACCCTTGTCTACTGACCCCCCCGGACCCTGACCACAGTTCAGCGACTCCAACGTCGACTTCATCAGCACACACGCCCTTGCTTCCATGGACTACATCCTCCTCAGGGACCTGAACTTCCACCTCGAGAACATTAACAACACCAACTCCACCACCCTGATCGACAACCTTGCCAACCTCGGACTTAGGCAGCTCGTGACAACACCAACCCACGCCGCTGGCCACACGCTCGAACCCATCTTCAGCACAAGCCCCCACATCTCCTTCAACCACACCACCGAACCCCACTGGACCGACCGCCACTGCATCCACTTCACCTTCAGGAAGCCCACCACGCACCCAACAGATGCCTCGACACTGCTGGAGCAAGGTCACAGAAGATGAGCTATCCAACACCCTCACCCAGAGCCCACCCGGCGACCCCAACGACCCCAACACCACCGCCCGCAACCTCAGACAGTAGATCGACAACTGCACCAACACCCTCGCCCCACTCAAGGCACCCTCCAACAGCCTCAACAGCAAGAAAGCCACCTGGTACACCGAAGACCTCCAGGCCTCCAAACGAACATGCCGAAAACTGGAGAAGAACTGGCTCCACGGACGAACACCAGACAGGTACCCATCCCACAAGAACGCCACCCGCAGACACCATCAACTCATCAGAGCTGCCAAGAGGGCCTCATTCAAAGACCAACTGGATAACAACGCCCACAACAGCAAAGAGCTCTTCAACATCGTGAAGAAATTCTGCAACCCCAGCTCCAACACCAACGTCATCCCGCCTTCGCAAGACCTGTGTGATTCGCTGGCCACCTTCTTCCACCGCAAGATCGCTGACATCCACAACAGCTTCAACGCCACGACCGCCTCAACTACCACTGCCCTGCGACCCCCATGACCACCACCTGCACCAACCACCTCCTCTCCAGGACCAGCATCAACGCCGAGGACACCAGTGAGATCATTCACACCATCCACACTGCTGGACCCATGCCCTCACCACATCTTCAACAAAGCCAGCACAGCCATCGCACGCCATCTCCGGAAAGTAATCAACATCTCCTTCGAGACAACAACCTTCAAGGAAAGCTGGAAGCGTGCCGAGATCAAAGCCTTACTCAAGATACCCAAGGCGGACCCCAAGGACCTCAAGAACTTCCGACCCCTCTCCTTGCTCCCGTTACCGGCGAAGGTCAACGAGAAATTTGTCAACAAACAACTGTCCCACTACCTTGAGGAGAACAGCATCCTGGACCCGTCCCAGTCCGGGTTCCGCAGCAACCACAGCACCAAAACCGTCCCCGATGAAATCAGGACCCTGCTTGACAACGGAGAAACAGCAGCCCTCATCCTCCTGGGCCTGTCATCCGCCTTTGACATGGTCTGCCACAGCACACTACAAACACTCCTACACAACGCCGGGATCCAAGAGAAGGCCCTGGACTGGACCACATCCTTCCTCTCCGGCAGAACTCAGAGCGTCTGCCTCCCCCCTTCCGCTCCACCACCACCGAAATTGTCTATGGCGTACCCCAGTACTCTTCCCCCGATGCTGTTCACCCCTTGCCCATGTCGCCCGACAGCACAACCTCAACATCATCTCCTATGCTGACGACACCCAGCTGATCCTCTCCCTCACCAAAGACCCTCACATCGTCAAGACCAACCTCCATGAAGGACGGAAGGCCGTCAACGAATGGATCAGGAACAGCCGACTGAAGCTGAACTCGGACAAGACAGAGGTCCTCATCCTCGGCTCCACCATATCAGCCTGGGATGACTCCTGGTGGCCGACAACTCTATGTACAGACCCGACACCCACCGACCACGCACGCAACCTAGGGATCATCCTCAACTCCACCTTTTCTATGACTAAGCAAGTCAACGCCGTCTCCTCATCCTGCTTCAACACCCTCAGAATGCTCCGCAGGATCTTCAAGTGGATCCCCACCGAGACAAGAAGAACAGTCACCCAGGCCCTCGTCACCAGCAGACTGGACTACGGAAATGCCCACTACGCAGGAACATCGACAAGCTCCTGAGGTGACTGCAACGCATCCAGAATGCGTCAGTGCATCAGATCCTCGACATCCCCTGCCGTGGCCACATCACACCCCACCTGAGAGACCTGCACTGGCTCCCCGTCAACAGGAGGATAAACGTCAGACTCCTCAACCACGCACACAAAGCTCTCCATAAGACCTGCCCAGCATACCTCAACAGTCGACTCAACCCCCCTCTGCCAGCCTCGCCCTCAACACAGTCCCCCGTGTCTGAAAAACGACCACCGGTGGCAGATCCTTCTCCCACCTAGCCGCCAAGACCTGGAACACCCTCCTCACCAACCTTCAACAGACCCAAGACCTACTGGTCTTCAGAAGACTCCTCAATACCTGGCTCTTTGATCACTAGCAGCACCCCCCCCCCCCCCCCAGCGCCTTGAGACCCTCATGGGTATGTAGTGCGCTTTATTTGTGTCTTGATTGATTGATTGATAACAGAGCTCTGGAAAACCTACCATTTCCCATACTTACGGCAGGACTTTTACTCTGACAGACCGTTTATGAACTTCTTTGCCACAGGCACGGCCCGTGACGGCCGTGCCACCAGGCGGTGACATTGGGCGGAGGAGGGGCAAGGTGGGGGGTTGTAAAATGCAGGAAATGGACGATTTAAGGTAAGTACCGAAAAAAAACCTAATTTTGTTGCGCGCGCTGCATCACATTTGGCGATGCAGCGAAACGAAATTCGTTTTTTTTTCTTCAATACTTACCTTAAATCGTCCGTTTCCCGCATTTTACAACCCCCCACTCTGCCCCTTCTCCGCCACACATCACCGCCCGGTGGCACGCCCGTCACAGGCCGTGCCTGCTTACCCACTATACAACCAGATACTCATCTCCTTGCTTACAATTCCATACTATAAATTAGTCTGTACTGCTTGCACCAAGTTGATTGGCCATAGGAGCCTTTACAAATGATTTCTCAAGTGATCATGTTTGAGCAGGCAGTTCATCTGTGGGAGGGGCTGTGCGACACTTGTTTCAATGCTACATCATACATTTACATCCACTCAGAATGACACAATTGTGAAATACAAATTCACTGCTGTGATTTACGATTGATGCCACATTTGCTGTACGTTATCTTGAGTCTGAAGCGAAAACACCACTGATCCCACTTTAAAATAAAAGCATGTATATTTACGCATTGACTACTGAATTTGTAGCACTCTATAGGGCATATTTCTGAGGGCTTTGGGTCATGCTTGCAACAAGGAGCGTGGTATATGCACGATGCAAGTCATATTTATGAAGCCACGCAAAGCCACTTTGAGGCACATTTTTATGACCGCCATGTACCACTTTATGTGACTCTCCAGCAGGGCAAACCATGAAATCATATTTATGAGGTCAGACAAAGCCTCTTGGCGTGATTTTTATTGGTCTTATAGATATAGAACAAGGCAAGGCAAATCGATACGTAGTCCTACTCTGCACTAGGGTGGGTGTTGGGGTGGGTGTTCCCATGCAACACCCATGGACTTTGATGCATCCCCAGATTTACAAGGCCATGTAAACCTGGGTATGCACCAAAACTTTACAACTCCCCAGGGGAGGTGCAATGAGGAGAAATAACTTTATTTCTCCTAATTTTGTCCTCTTTCTACAGCACACATCGAAAGAGGAAAAAGCCTCCCAGGATTGTGTTTGTGCAGGAAAGTGCCCCTTCCTGCACAAAAACAATCCTGCCAACAACACAGGCACCCTTGCACCATAGTGCAAAGGTGCCTATGCAGGAGCTAGGCTGCCTAATACAGCACCCACGCTGGAGAAAAGGTCAGGAATGCACTACATTCAATAAACTTTCTGCGCTGACCTGTGCCACACTTCCAGTAAATATGCCCCCAATAGATATACTTGATAAACAACAGTTCAATTTTTACACCTTTGCCTTCTGCTGGAAACAATGTGAGGCACGTTGAGAATACATATCAGTCAGTCCAAAAAAAAATCTTTAGTCATTTTACCCCCAGATGCATCAACAACCCATTTAGCGATTCCCTAATAGTTAAAAATACCGATTCACTATTAAGGAATAGCAAAATGGAATGCATCAAGAAATCACTAAAAAAATAGCGATTTCTTAGAATTCCTTAATTGCAACTCGCAAATTACGAGTCGCAATTAAGGAATACCTCCCCATTTATTCCTACGGGCCTAGAGGCCCATAGGAATGAATGGGAAGACAATCTCAATTTGTGAATCGCAATTAGCGATTTGCAAATTGAGATTGCGATTTCAAGGGTGCAGGGGTGTCCAAAGGACACCCTGTTGCACCCCTGAAATTGATCTGTGCTCATATGTTGCGCACACACATGCCCTTAGGGCATGTGTGTGCGCAACATGAAACTCTGAAAAATGCACTTTAGTGCATTTTTCAAAGTTTTTGCAAATTACCATGAAGTTGTACATCATGGTAATTTGCATGTCCTATTAGCGAATTCGCTATTTTTAAAACTTTCATGCATTGCATTTAAGGAATCTCAAATTGAGATTCCTTAAATGCAAATAATCGCAATTTAGCAATTTCTCAATTAGCGATTTTTGCATTTGGGATGATGTAATCCCAATTACAAAAATACCAGTCGCAAAGGGGCAGATTCCGAGAATCTGCCCCTTTGCGAGCGGATTTTTGTTTGATGCATCTAGCTGTTAGTACTTAAACACATAATACATACATGCATGACAACGTGTTATAAATACATTTGCTTAAATAGACTGCATAATTTAACAAGATAAAACAATCCATTCAATAGAATCCTATAAAAACCGAGATACTTTCAAATATACCCATACTTTTTGTCGTCACCTTGATCATGATGTAGATGAACAAGCTGTAATCATAAATTACCGAATAGTTGATGGTCTATATATACATATAAATTCCTTTTTGACAGTGATCACACACCTCCCAATAGCAGAAGCTATAACCAAGAAACACATTTCGTTTAATAGTTTTACTTGTGCATGGTTTTTAGAACCATGGGGCATATTACCAAGGGCCTCATCGCCGCTTTAGCGGGAATTTTTCCCGCTAATGCGGCGATAAAACTATCGCCCTATGATCAAGCTGTCGCTAACTACAGTTAGCGACAGTTTCCATGCGTTAGCAACAGAAAAAAATATCGCAAAACACGGAAGCAATAAATATCGCTAATGATATGCGAGGTAGGCGTACCCTCGCTAAATTTCACCAAAAATGTCGCTAAAACGATATTGCACTATTAACAACTAACGCCTGGACATGCTTAGCGACAAAAAAATTCCCGCTAAGGCCCCTAAGCTGGAGATAAATAAGAACTGCTAAAACCAGTTGTAAAAAAGCCAAACTGGAGATAAAAACACCAAATAAAAGGAGACATAGCCCAGCCCAGCCCCACCACAAAGCTGAGGACCTGCAGACGCCATGGAGGCAGTAATCATACAGCTTGGAGTCCCACAAAGGCCACAGCCCCCACCACCGCCACCACCATCGCCTCCTGGACCACCACCAAGGCAGCGGCAAAGACGACGGCGGCCAATGCGCACACGACTTGTCCTTGGAGATCTAAAACCCCAGGATTTCATAGCCCACTACAGGCTCAAACGGACATCTATTGACTATATACTGAACCACATAGGCCACAGGCTCACACTAGCAACCCAGCGGATAACCAATATCCCCCCGCAAACACAGCTACTGGCTGTGCTGCATTTCCTGGCCTCAGGGACATTTCAACCCACAACATCCAGAGTGGGTGGAGTCTCACAGGAGGCCTTTTCAAGATTCCTCCCAATTGTGTTGGATGGCATAATCAGCCGGATACCCCAGAAACTACACTTCCCCAATACTGTGCGTGCCACCTCCGGACAGTGCACACATATATAGAAACCGAAAGCACACTCACTCAATGAATGTGCATGCAATAGTGGACCACCGTGGAATGTTCACAAATGTCATAGCAAAGTTCCCAGGGAGTGTGCATGATTCGTATATTTTCCAGCAGTCAGTCATCAACCAGTGCTTCCAGGATGGAACATATGGGAATGCAGTCCTAGTTGGTAAGTAGTAATCCAACATACCACTTGCATCTACAGCACATACATGCAAAACAGAAATGTACCAATATCAATGTCACCATATCACATACAAGGGGGCACATTTACAATAACTGGCACATTCCTGCAAATCAGCAGGGATGAGCCAGTTATTGTGCGCCACAGCTCCGCCATCATGGATGGGCGCCATTTACAATGCGGTGCACCATGGTGCAAAAACGGCACAGATGCGTGACGCATCTGTGCTGTAAAAGTGACGCATTGCTGGAATTGCGTTACAAGCACGACGCAGCTCCAGCAATGCTCTGGGGGCCCTATCTAGTTAATGCTGCGTCAATCCTTACGCCTGCTTCAGGCAGGCGCAGGGTTTTGACGCAGCATGGGCCTAAAAGTGACTGAGTGAAATCTTGTAGATTTCACTCCGCCACTTTTAGGAGGTGTTCCAGCGGCGGAACGTCCCCCCCTGCACAGGAACGCCTACATGTGGTGCAGGGCATTACAACGTGAGGCATCTCCCAGATGTGTCACGTTGTAAGTACCCCTGCACAAAAGTGATGCAACGGCGTTGTAAATGAGACGCAAGGGGCTTGTAAATCTGCCCCAAGATGTCCAAAAACATCACCCCACACCAGACACATTCACACCATGAACTGTGGGCACTGTAGCCAGATACATAGACCAAAATCACTGCAAGTTGTACATCCCTGTCTCCCTCCCCAAAGTTGCAAGATGTGTGAAACATGCATGTGCGACGGAGAAACATCACTCACAAGCAAACTTGCAGCACAACTCCCACTGTGCATCTCCTGTGCTGGACAGGCATGATGAATACCACAGGAGAGACTGAAATGTTGCCATTTAGTGTGCTAGTGTAGTACTGCTGCATGTCACTTATCGTCAGTGACCCAGTAACACACTACAATGTGTGCATAATTGCTAATGCTGTATGGAGGACGCCGACACATGTGAGGCAGATGCAGACTACCTTGTACACCTCTAGGTATATGAAGACTGACCCTCAAATATGGAGCTGATACAAGACTGTTCCCTCATTACATTGTTATTTTACCTATTCACAACATAACACAGTAATACTGCAATCTACGGCAGTACATACTTGAAAAACAAGAGACGTCAGTGGATAATACAGCACGGGCATGCACAAAAACTAAAGGTTCATACCTCATATTATTTCTTGCATTATAACATAGGTGTCGCATCAACCACGGTTTACAATTAACTATGGAAAGTGTGACTCGTGGAAGAATGTTTGGTGACACTTACAGGTGATGGAGGAGAAAGGAAACTCAGCAGTGGACCCCAGTTGTACTTGGGTTTAGACGTCCTCTGCAGTTCTTCAGCATAAGTTGACAGGGTCCCTAGAGTAATCCAAGTCTTCCAGCCAGCACTCCATAACTGGCTACGCCCTACTATCCCATGTAAATAAGATGTGGCGTATATCCAGTCTGAGAGCAATTCTGACCAACCTGGCCACTGTCCCCTTAATGTGCAGAGGATGATGAAGTAGTCAAACCAGAGGTGTACACGGCAACTGAAAACCCATCGTGGTGTGCAAGTATCTCAATACTACCTCCCAGTATAGATGACCAGGAATACAGCCCCAGGACAAAGTAATAAAGACTGCCCCGGATTGTTCACAGCACTTGCAATGATCATTTCCCCTGAGACCCAATCTATGGAGCTCAACGGGTGGGTGGAATGTTTGGTGTCCATTTTTTAAATTAATGATCAGTAAGTTGCCATTGGGGTGAGGCAGCTCGTCAGCTGGCACACGTTGCCGGTGCTATCGCCTCCGGGCTTGTCATTCCCCATGCTGCCACCCGTGCTGCACCACACCCTGGATCTCATTGGCTGTCCTCGCCTCACGCCTCATGCCTCCCAGCTGACCCCTCCTCCCCTTATTTCGCAGCCGCTGCGCAGTGGAGACATCGACCCTTGACCCTTGGATAGGTCGGTTACCCACTGCTGCAGCTCCGCCTGCCCTGTCCGCTCTTCCAGCTTTGACCCTTCCTCAGATCGACGCTGATTCACCTGTGTCATTGCTGCCTGGCCCCCCTTGAGTGCCTGTGCCCCTTGCCTTCTGGGTCCCCGTGTGCCTGCCCTCATCCCTTCTTATTTTGTACCCCGTGTGAGTGTTGAGTGGTATTAATTTTCATACACTATTGCTCCTTTGCTGTTATGCAGCGGACGCACCGCTGTTGTGCCGAAGGTGCAACAAAGGTAAGCCCGTCTGCGCCCGTCCGCGCATGGACCGCGCCCAGTGCCAGGACCCCTGGCCCTCAATGACACCAGGCCACCGGTCTGAACTACGATGCCGCCACCCTCCACACACTCAAAGCCGGCTGGAACACCACCTGCCACCAAGCCAGCCCAAAATGCACACACGGACCCTTCAACTGCCAACCCTGCAAGTTCACCTGCCTCCGGACCAGCACCGCATCCGCCAGGCCAGGCCCCAGCAACAACCACCTCAAGTGCATCCTGCTCAACACCCTCTCTGTCCACAGGCACACTGTTGAACTCTGGAACCTCCTCGACACAACATCACCAGATGTTGCCATGCTCCCATAAAACTGGATGAATGCCTCCTCTGCCCCCCACATCGCCATAGCCATTCTGGATGGCCCCAACACCACCCTAAGAGGCACTCTCATCTACAGACCCCTGTGACCACGCACACATTTCAGAAAACCCATCGCAGACTTTGTCAGCTCGCAGGGCCAAACCCCCTTAGACTACATCCTCCTTAGGGACCTCAACTTCCACCTGGAGAACAACAATGACAAAAACACCACCACCGTGCTGGACATCCTCGCCAACCTCGGACTCAAGCAACTGGTGAACACCCCCACCCACTACGCCGGCCACATGCTTGACCCCGTCTTCTCCTCCAGCAAGCACATCTCCTTCAGCCACTCCACCGTACTACACTGGACAGATCACAGCTGCTTCCACTTCTACTTCAGGAGAACCACGACCCACCACCACCTGCAACAGGTTCCCCATAGAAGCTGGAGCAAGATCACTGCTGAACAGCTCAGCACCTCCCTTAGCTAGAACCCTCCCACCAACACGACGGACCCCAACGAAGCTGCCCGCAACCTCACACAGTGGCTCAACAACTTTGCAAATGAGCTTGCACTGCTGAAGTATCCTCCCAGCAGACCTGGCAGCAACAAATCCTCGTTGTACAACAAAATCCAAATCCAAAGAAAACCTGCAGCACCCTCGAGAAAGCCTGGCGCCATGACCAGTCAACAGGAAACATGACAGCCCTCAAGAACGCCGTCCGCGAACAACACCAGCTTATCCCAAACACCAAAAGGACAACAGTCAGAGAACTACTAGACAACAACACCCACAACAGCAAGGAACTCTTCAGCATCGTCAAAGAGCTCTCCAACCACTACGCCTGCAACAACGACATCACACCCTCGCAAGACCTCTGTGACTCACTTGCCTCGTTCTTCCACTGCAAGATCGCAGACATACACAACAGCTTCAGCACACAGACAACGCAGCAAACCACCGAACCTGCGCCACCCACCACCACCCTCTGCTCCTGGACCTCGGTCAGCTCTGAAGACACCACCCGCATGATGAACACCATCCACTCCGGCTCGCCAACCGACCCCTGTCCACAACACATCTTTAACAAAGCCTACTCCATCATCGCACCCCAACTCCGGGACATCATAAACAGCTCCCTCACATCCGCCACCTTACCGGAGAGCTGGAAACATGCTGAGCTCAGCGCCCTCCTGGAGAAACCCATTGCGGAGCCCACGGACCTCAAGAACTTCTGCACCATCTTGCACCTCCCTTTTACTGCCAAAGTCATCGAGAAGACTGTCAACAAACAACTCTCCGCCTTCCTCGACACTAATGGATCCCTAGACCCCTCGCAGTCCCGTTTCAAAGCTAACCACAGCACAGACAACACCCTCATTGCAGCTACCGATGACATCAGGTCCCTGCTCGACAACGGGGAAACAGCTGCCTCTATCCTCCTGGACCTCTCGGCAGCCTTCGACACCGTATGCCACAGCCCACTGATACTGCGCCTCAGCAACACCGGAATCCAAGGGATGGTCTTGGAGTGGATCATCTTGTTCCTCACCGGAATAACCCAGAGAGTCCGCCTCCCCCCTTACGATCCGTGGCCAGCGAAGTCATCGGCGGCGTTCATCAAGGATCCTCTCTCAACACCACCCTCTTCAACGTCAACATGAGCCCCCTCGCAGCCATCGCACGCCAACACAACCTAAACAGCATCTCCTATGCTGACGACACCCAGCTGATCCTCTCCCTCACCAACGACCACGCCACTGCCAGAGCCAGGTACCAGAAAGGAATGAAAGATGTTGCAGAATGGATGAAGCTCAGCCGTCTCAAACTGAACTCAGACAAGACGGGAGTCCACATCCAGGGACACTCCCCCTCTGTCTGGGACGGCTCCTGGTGGCCCCCTGCACTGGGCACCGCCCCCAAGCCCACGGACCATGCACGCAACCTGTGCGTCATCCTGGACTCCTCCCTCACGATGACTAAGCAAGTCAACGCCGTCATGTCATCCTGTTAGAACACCCTGCGCATGCTCCAAAATATCTACCGGAAGATGGTCACCCAGGCCCTCGTCACCAGCCGACTGGACTATGGGAACACCCTCCACGCTGGAACCACAGCCAAACTCCTGACAAAACTCCAGCCCATACCGAACGCTTGTGCATGACTCATCTTGGACATCCCCCGTCACAGCCACATCTCTGCCCATCTGTGAGACCTGTACTGCCTACCCGTCAGCAAGAGGAACAGGTTCAGACTCCTCACCCACGCACACAAGTCTCTCCATCACATGTGCCCCAAATACCTCAACAGCTGTCTCACATTCTACACACCCACACGCCCGCTCCGATCTGCCAGCCTGGCCTTTGCCACCGTCCCACGAAATTGCTGAGCCACCGCCGGAGGAAGATGCTTCTCCTACCTGGCAGCCAAGACATTGAACTCCCTCCCCACCCACCTACGGCTGACACAGGACCTTCTCTCCTTCAGGAAACAACTCAAGACCTGGATCTTGGAGCAGTAGTGGCTCCCCCTCCTCCCAGCGCCTTGAAACCCTAACGGGTGAGTAGTGCGCTCTGCAAATTTGTTAGATTGACGTTCACACACTCCTCCTCAGATACAGGCTGATACAATACGGTATTCCATTTGTGTAAGCCTTTGTCTGTCCCCCTGCCCGTCTCCTCCTGCACCGCCTTCTAAAGGTAGGAAATTAATTACTTAATTGAGGGAAAGACAAGGAGCAACTGCAGGGCCTGTAGTGTTGGTGGTTCTGAGGGGGAGTCTGGGTATTGATCATGTATAGTCCGCTGTAGGCAAAAGCAGGAATAGTGAAAAAGGGGAGAGGGCTTATGGATATAGCCTAAGTCATTGTCTGTCATGTAGTGCCCTTCAGGATATAAGTCCCCCATCTGCACAATGCTAACCTCACGGAGAGACCGCAAAGGACCCTACTCCTGTGTAACGGACAGTGCTGCGTGACATGGCAGGGGGAGTGCAGGTGCATTTAATGTTACTTCATTCTGCTTAGCAAATACGTGACACACTGCTATAATGGTGTCTATTGTCTTCATACCTGTTTTTTGTGTATAACTGTTCACATGTGTAAGTACGCTCAATAGTGGGGTAGGCCATGCATCCCTGTCTACTACGGCAACATGAGGCGGAAAGGCATGTGGTTATACCCAGTTGTATGCATACTGTGTTTGGCCACAAAGGTAGTAGACATACAAATGTATGGAACTTGAAACCACCCTTCTCACATGGCAATGTCAGTGTTTGCACCATTGGCAGTACCTACTGTGAGTACATGTTGTTTTTGTGTGTAGACATCATAGCTGCCCTGGCATTGTCAGTGAACCATGGTGCCAACTCATTGTGTGCCAATGTGAAGCAGGTGTATAGTCGTCTGAAGGCAATGTCAATGTCTGGAACCAACATGCTTTCACAATCATGTAAACCGCAACAAAATGTGCTTGTCATGAGTCATCCCACTGCCTGTGGGCCACTGTTTGATTGGTCATGCATGGTGTAACAAGTAGACATGGCATGTGAAAAGTATTACTATGTTGGTAGGACCATGGTAATGGGCACGAGCAAAAACAATTCCATAGTAGTCATGTCAGTGAAGAATGCTACCTGGAAGTGGAGTGCTTGTTGTGTGTGAGCAATGTCCAATTTGCTTCACGTGCTGCACCATGAGCACGTCACACAATAATGGTACCCCTGTATTCCCAAATCCTACTAAGTGTATGTACAAATAATCTGGGCTGAGGAACATTTTGCAAAGTGTCCCTCAATGTATGAATACCTACAGCCAATTAAGTCATGTGAGATCCTGGCCCACTGCTGTTGCAACTCAGGAAACATGCTGTGTAATTTCCATCAATGATGTTGAGTGTGGATACACATCCTCAACATCTTTGCATGGCACTCTATCACATTTAGCATGTGCAATCAAGTCTCGAAGACATTGCTAGACCGTCCCTCCTTGTCGCACATGATCCAAACTTGTAGACCCCTAGCCTCCAGGTACAGCATTGAGTATTACAGGGGTGGAATAATTAACAAGCAACGTCTTTGCAATGTGCATCTCACGTCGCCTTGTGTCCCTTGTGTATGGTGTTGCATACAGAATCATGAAAGCTAATGTGTAGAATATTCAGCTTGCGGAAGGACAGGTCTCTAGCCAGTTGTGTGACCGTAATCAAGTGTGTCATGTCATTGTTGCTGTGTCCACCATATAAAGTTTACTTGTCTACATTTCACCAATGCTGACATACATGTACAAACGTGGCAGCCCTGCTCTGCAGTTCATTGGCTGTGTACCCAATGCTCTGATGGTGTGTATGACTTGTATGTTTCTTAAGAACTGGCCCGGACTGTGCATAGACAGGTGCCAAGGTGATGGCCCGAGCTGTGTATAATGCCAACTCCAAGGTGTTGCCTGCATTGTGGATCAGTGTGGTGATGGCGGTGGTCAGCCTAATGTCAGAGATGTGATATGGCAACCGGTGTGTGGTGTCTGTTCCAATGGGGAAGGCTGTGTGAGCGCCGACCTCCGCGCCTAATCCCCCATAGTAATCCTAGGATTGATGCCTCCTGACTCCACAACCAGAGCCACAGGAGCGGGGGCGGCCTGGCGCAGAGGGGCACCGAGACTTGCCCAGAGAGGAGCGAGTGGGGGCCGCACTAACTGCGTGACGGAGCGGGGGTACCAGCTGCCACCCACATTCATATGGCGCCGGGGCGAAGTCTCCGTTATGGCTGTGCCCAACTGTGACGCCGCTAATATAGGAGTGCGGACCTGTGGCTTTGCTCCCGGCTGACCCTCACATGACAGGGTGGGGGGGCAGTGTGATGCAGCCG
This sequence comes from Lissotriton helveticus, assembly GCF_964261635.1. Lineage (NCBI taxonomy): Eukaryota > Metazoa > Chordata > Amphibia > Caudata > Salamandridae > Lissotriton > Lissotriton helveticus. The sequence goes on from NC_136070.1 coordinate 157,028,688, forward strand.
ACAGCAGGAACGGCACCTCGATAGCGACAATTGGAGCGCACACACCCTGGGCTATGTATGCAGCCACTCCGGCCTCTGTAAATAGAGGTGGGCCCTGATGTGGATCACAGCTCTGCGACTACTGACTGTGGAGCCTTGATCGTACGCCGGTTGTGCAGCCCAGCAAGGAGGGCAACAAGAGAGAACGGGGGCTCCGAGATACACCCTCCCACACTGACAGTGACTTGACCCCCTGCACGGCAGAGATACGGGCAGGGCCTGAGGTGACTGGTGCGGCTGGCCGCGAGCTGGGGATGCGCTGGTGAAGGGAGCGGGCAGGCGGTTGCCCTAAAGAGCGGAGCAAGCCCACTGCGGACTACACCGCTCGGCCCTCCATGTGATATGCCCCGCGAACGTTGCTGAGGCTCCCCGGTGAGTGCAGTGGGGCGCATCTGAAGCCTGCTACTGACGGCCCCTGCCCTGAAACTGCAGATCACGACTGTGGAGGCTGAGCAGGTGGGGTTTGGACTTCTTGTAGTGCAAAGCGAGCTGGGTTGTAGACTTGCACCTGGGTGGGAGCCCCCCATGCCCCAACGTAACTGAGTTAAAGCTGCACAGGTTGGAGGGTGACGGACCCTCGAGAAGCTGCAGACCCTACCCCCACCTCTAGCAATATGGGAGCTCTGTGAACGCACTGTGGATTGAGGGAGGGACAGGCTGGTGATGGCACTGGACTGCCCTGTTGAGTGCTGCGTGGACTGAGCGCAAATTGCAAAGGGGCGCAAAGGATGCAGAGCCAGCGACGGCCACGGATAGAGGTGTGGGAAGTTCCTTGAGGAAGTTAGACCTCCCAGTGGTGGCGGGCTGCTGCAATCTGCACTGCAGAGAGGTTTTGTGCACACCCGGAACTGCCCACTGAGCGAGGGAGTACCGGTGGTAGAGCTGCGGAACGGGCCCCACAGCTGTGGACGCAAGCGTAGGGGCCAGTGCAGAGTGACCTTGCTCGTGAGGAGGCCAGGATGGCTCAATAAGACGCACGGGAGGTGCAGCTTAACAGGACTGCGCAGTGGGTGTGAGTAGACTGGGGCGCAGGATTGGAGTACATCGCCAGCTGCAACCATGGCCAAGCCCCGAGGTCGGAAGGAGGGGGACCCACCGCCGTCGGACGCAGAATCTCTACCGGTGGAAGACTGGATTGAACCGGAATTGCTGCAGAATGCCGGTATCCCGCAGCAATTTGACAAGATCCTGCTGGCCATCACGGACACACGCACTGCTCTTCAGCAGGACATTGCACAAGTTGCGACTGGATTAGGCCTACTGCGTGCAGACCATTCAAAAATTGCAGACTCAGTAAAACAGTCGGAAGCTACACTTCAGGAGGTTGGCACAGCGCAGACGGCACCATCTGCATCAATGGAAGGGCTCTTGGACCGTCTCTCAGCAGTGGAGCGGCGAGCTGAGGACGCAGAAGGCTGAACCATGCGCAATTACATCCGCATGCTGGGCCTGCCTGATTAAATTGAGGGGCCGGACATGGAGGCGTTTATTGAGACTTGGCTCCGGTCTGTTGTGGCCCCTGAGGGACTTTCAATTTTTACACTCTGGAACGGGCGCATCATGTCCCGGCTAGACCGCCGGCACAGGGCCCTCCTCCGAGACCGGAGGTGTCGTGGTTGCAGCACTTACAAGATCGCCACCTGCTTCTCCGGAAAGCCCGCTGCGATGTCCCCTTCCAAGTGGACAACAGCAACGTCACTCTCTCTCCAGACTACTCGATTGCCACACAGCGGCATCGTATGTCCTCCCAAGCTGTGAAGAAAGAACAGCAGGCAGAAGGGATTCAATATTCTCAATTTTTGCAAGCCAATTAGTGCATAGCGTTGGACGGTAAAACCCACTTTCATGATACACCCGAGGAGGCCTGGGAATGGTTGGAGTCCCATTAAGCAGGGAAGGATGGCCAAGAGGGGGAGGCGCCTGAGCTGGTCTGCGACTCGCAGCCTTGCGGATCGCAACGACTACGGCGAGGCAGGTGCGGCCTGCGGAAACCATTGGCTTCGCACATCGCCATGGAACTCAAGGCAGCCCTGGCTGCGGTGGTGGCGATCTCTGGGAAATTGCTAAAGACTGCATCGGGAGAGTTTTCACATGGGAGTGGAAAGGAACACTCGGTGGGTGGATCCTCTGTATCGGACAACCAGGCACTGCCATTGTTCAACCCTCGGACAGCTGACGGATTGTTGGATGAGTAGCTATTGGAGTGTCTGTGGAGATGGGACTTTGGTTTTGAGTAATAATATTGACGTGTTGGTATTAGTTGTTTGAAGATGGCAGAGATGATTCACATGGGGGGCGGTGAGTGCCTGTTTCACCAGCAAATGGGGGTGAAGTGGTGGCGTGGAACGGTGATGGGCTCAGGGAGGTCCTGGGAGGCAGGATGATTCGGGGAAATCGGGGGGCAGCATTGGATGTTATGTTTATTTGATTAGTAGCAGATTGTGACCTAGGCCCTATCCAACCTCCATTGGATGGTAATGGCAGGTTTGCCTTGATTTAGAATGAGGTGTGCATCTGTGCCAGTTTGGATGGAATTCACAGTGTTGGTGCCTGTTCTTGGGGGGCTGGGAGGTTCAGTGGGGGTGTGGGTTGTTTGGGGTTTGTGATTTGTTTGGTTGGGGGACATTGCCTGCTGATGCGCCTATTGGTCAAATTGGCATTATTATGTATTGTGTTTTGTTTTATTGATGACAATGCTTGCCAGCGGAGGGAGGCTTTATTTGTGGTGCGGGTGGGCGTAGAGTAGCATTGGAGACACAGATGAGGCCGCTGGCGGAGGGAGGCCTGGCTACTCCAATCTTCAAGTTGTACTATCTAGCTGCGCAGTACCAGACCCTCACTCCTGCGATAGCGCTGGAGTTCAGAGGCCCGGAGAGGGAGACTGCGCCTAATGTACTGCGACATGTGTTGTCATTTGTGATACTGCTGCAGAGACTCAGGATCGCTGATTTATCCATGGCGGATAATTGCCTTCGCTACTGTTGGAAACAATTCCATAGCAAGATTGGAGTGCTGAGGCCTCATGCACCCAAGATACTACTGGGCATGTGCACAGTGCTGCAACATGGGGGTGATTGGCCTGGTCTGGTGGAGTGAGAGGAACTGTGCCTGCAGATGGTGGGTAACTTGTACGCAGATGGAGCACTGTTTCCCTACAGTGTGCGGTAAAGATAAACAGTGGTCCAGAACCTATTTCTTTTTAGTCTGATTCAATCAGTATATATTTATACAATCATATGTTCATGAGCGTTCCTACTGAATACGCTCCAACTCATATATGAACCAAGTAGCTTCAAACGTTAAAGAATATCACCACAACAACAGTACATCAAAGAAGAGTACAATATTTAATTCATTGTCTCACATCAAATAATTGATGATCTACACGATTTCTCATTGAGTTAGAATTAAAAGGTTGCCCAAAGGAGCGTGCACAAAAGAAGTGATCAAAAGTGTGTACAGTGAATAAGGAAGGAAGGGAGATTCAGGATAATAAATAGACAAAGTATTCACATTAGTATTCTGTAATTACGGTCTCACAGTTTCCCGTATCACAACAACCTGGCCCACAAAGTAATACTTGATAACACCTGATATCAGAATAACATTGCAATATATCATTACAACAGCGTAATTCCCTTTTATTCTTTATAGGGTCATCTTTAGCCCTTGGTTGCCCTACTATTGTCTGTCCTGATGAAGACTCGCACGGTCCAGGTCTAACTTACCGGATGACCATAAGTAGAGTCGAAACGTCGACGATACTATTCCTACCTTGGACCCAGATCTGCAATATAAAAAGTGCACACAATTGACATGGCTGTCTGTATTTAATTTATTCTGATATCAGGTGTTATCAAGTATTACTTTGTGGGCCAGGTTGTTGTGATACGGGAAACTGTGAGACCGTAATTACAGAATACTAATGTGAATACTTTGTCTATTTATTATCCTGAATCTCCCTTCCTTCCTTATTCACTGTACACACTTTCCTGAAGCCACAAGTAAGTCCTGATATAGCCCAACCAGATGGGTCATGGTTCGACGGAACCGTTCCGATCCTCTCACTTCCCTAACACTTTCCGTTTTAGATGGTGGTTGCACGATAAAGCAGGGTCGGGGGAGCTCATGAAGCCCTTCATCAGCATGCTTCGAGTAAGAACATTCTGTCAATTTTCTCGTATGTGGATGACTGCTTGTGCTGCCTGTATGCGAGTATGTTGTGTGTGTGTGTGCTTTGTAATTAGATCTTAAATTATCAGCACTTAAGATCTTTTTTGCGCCACATCGTTTTATTTATTGATTGTTCGATCACGGCACGCTCCGATACCGGAGCTATGACACTGCTATTCCCACACGAGCCGTCCTCACTCATGTTCTGGTACGCACGGATATAGAGGCAATCGTATTTTGACAAAGTCACGATACACCACAGCTCTGAATGTAGCGTAACACCCTGATGGCAGTGAACGCGTGTTTTATTCACAAACAGCACATAAGTCTGCTCCAGTTACGATTGTTTCAGCCCGAAAACGGGCACATCTACACACAGTGCACCAAGCACATATTCTCTGAATGTTTGCACTGGATTAATATGCCCTCACCACACTCTTTCTCCCCGTTTTTTCCACAGGTTTTTAATCGAAACTACACGGAGAACAACACTTTTTAGAAATCACCGGTTTGTGATTTCATACATACTATTAGGCGAGGGCAGGATACACCTTAGCGTGTGTAGACCACCCAGCCTAAGATACACTGGTCCAGATGAAAACCTCTACAATCACACGTAGGTTGAAACATGTAGACATCCCCTTTTAATTCTCCTTACGTCTTTTTTCGACACCACAGCCTACCTAATTAGGCAAAGGTGCCCCAAGTAAATGTAATTGTATATATAGTTTTTACTGGTTGTCCAACCACTCCAGAATAAAGTCTTCGAGTGAGTAGTGTTGAGACAACTTTTAACTACACTTTTCTATTCATATCACATATAAAACAAGAATAACCCACTCCACTGTAATCAGGTGTCGCATCACACCCGGATGGCATTCGGCCGTCCGGATGGGACCCCGATGATGAAGCATGTCACCAACTAGGTTGGTGAGTGAGGGGTCTTCTAAGGACAAAGGATTGTCCCAGATTGGGTTGCAGGTTATGCACCCCAATACCGTAATAACTATACAGGTATTTAGTACCCTTAGTGGTTACTCCTCCATTTGTTTAATTATTATACCTAAGGGGACCAGGAGTTCCTACTAGACCTTCAAGGTCTAACCACCCTTTCTCTCTCAATTGTTTATAATATATTGGGCAGCGCACAGCTGCAAGAGTTTTTGTTTTATCCACCTCGCACACACTACACGTAGCAATTCAATAGCAATCATGAGCGAAAATAAAGGCCTTTCGTACTCCGAGGCTGAAGTGGATGCGATAATGGGAGAGTTATCAATCTTTGCAGATACGAGTATATCACAAAGCATCTCACAAACAACTGAGTGGGAGAATTTGACAGAACTCAAACGGAAAAGAATAAGAACTATTTTACATGGTACAATCCTAAAAGAATACCTTAACAACAATATGGCACCCAAGGGTCTACTTGTGACAAACGCTCCCCGAATTTTCCTTGAAGATGAAACATTTAGAAAAGATTGGTCACTGATTGCGTGGCATTGTACGCACGATTGGATAGTGCTGATCCTTAAGACAGCGGTCCGCCTCTCTGAAAAAATCCAAGTAGAAATACAACAGACTGAAGGACAGATGAAAACTACCATTACAGGCTACAAGAAGAGGCTCAACGAGATAAATAAAGAAATGACCGAATATAAAGACAACCTCACCCAACAAAAAGCTCATAAGTTTCAGAAAGATCTGAAACGCTTCTCTTTCAAGAAAGCCTACCCGTACTCCGATCCAGAGTACACTGCCCCCACCAGAGCAGATACTGATTCTGATGCCTCCAGCAACGACTCCTTATCAAGCAATTCGAGCACTGGGAGCACGAAACAAAGAGGGAGAGGTAGAGGAAGGGGGTGAAATAGAACACAAAACAACTGGATGCCTTACCCACCAATGATGCAGGGATTCCAGGAACCATTCGCCCACCCCCCACAAATGTATGGATGGCAACCCCCTTTCCAACAACCCTTTTTTCCACCGAACAACTACCGGCCGCCTTTTTTAGGCAGGGGCAGGAGGGGAAGAGGAAGACAAAAGACACCCAACCAGGTCCATTGGTCAACCGAGGACCCAGTAGGGAACCACACAAGGAGCAAGAACCAACAACCAGGTCCGAGCAGCAGCAAGACCTAGTCACCAATCTGGACACCAGACCACTGTCAACCACTGAAATAGAAGTCCTTAATAAAGGACTCGGCTTTGTCCCGACACCCAGATTAGACAAATTCCGGCTACATTGCGAATTGGCATCTTTTTTTCGGAAACCGAAGCTAAAAGCCTTTTTCGAAAAGAAAGGGGACAACCCCTTGACAAACGATGATCCCAATGAGACTGGATTGCGTTTAAAATCAACCTTTGTACCTCCTCCGCATACCACCCCAGTGGAACTATCAGCCTTCGAACAAGCAGTGTTCAATGAAATTGAGAAATTACAACCACCTAAACCTTACACCAATCTCAATAAAAACGAACGGAAAGCCCTGGATGACCTGAGAAACTGTGACACAATAGTGATCAAACAAGCTGATAAGGGTGGAGGAGAAGTCATACAGGACAAGACTATGTACCAGAATGAATGCCTACGTCTACTAGCAGATGAGCGGAACTATCGGAGACTACCAAGTGACCCCACACAAGATCTGAAACAAGAGATAAAATCCCTCGTGGAACATGGGGAAGCTATGGGTTTCATCTCGAAACAAGAGGGCAATTTTTTGTGTAACAATGAGGGCAAAACCCCTTATTTCTATACCCTCCCTAAAATGCACAAAAATAAACACACCCCCTCCGGGAAGACCCATAGTATCCGGTATAGGATCACTACTGGAACCTTTGTTCCGCTTTTGCGACGTATTCCTGAAACCAATTGTTCAAAAGACCACTACCTACTTACGGTACAATAAGAATCTTCTACAACTACTTGACCAGATTGAAGTGGACGAGAATACTCTACTCGTAAGTTTCGATATAGAGAGTCTCTACACAAGCATACCCCAGGACGATACCCTAAAAGTCCTGGAGAAGGTCCTCAATAAAGAAGAATGGACACAAAGGACACCCAAGAGTTTCATTTTAGAGTGCGCCAGATTGGCTGTAAAAAAGAACTTTTTTGAATATGAGGGAACACTGTACTTGCAAATAGGGGGTACCTCTATGGGCAGTACTTTTGCTCCGAGCGTAGCCGGACTATACGTGTACAATTTTGAATCAGTTCATCCTCAACGACAACAACCCCTTTGGATCCAATATAACGTTTTGGAAACGTTATATAGATGACATTTTTGTCATCTGGCAGGGACCAGAAACGACTTTGGATTCTTTTTTTGATTGGCTCAACTCCAGGGACGATAATTTGAGGTACACCTACACAAAAGACCCCACAAACATGGTCTTTCTGGACCTGGTCATAAACAAGGAAAATAGACGGTTACACACCAAAACCCATTACAAACCTACAGCACAGAACAACTTGCTTAGGTTTGAGAGTTTTCACCCGAGACCACTAGGAGAAAATCTGCCATACGGGCAATTCCTTAGAATACGTAGGAATTGCAGCAACCTTAACGACTACCGAGACCAAGCAAGAGACCTTACTTCAAAATTAGAGTCTAGAGGCTACCCAAAAAAGATTCTGAACCACAGCCAGAAAAGAGCCAGAAACCAGCAACGAGAGATACTCCTGGAAGATGTCACAAAGACCAACAACGACATTCCACTGACCTGTGTGACCACTTACAGCCCGGCATCAAACAGTGTGACCAAAGCCATCCAGAAACATTGGAAAATACTCAACACGGGCAATCTGAAATGGGAGAAACCCCTTTTTTCCTTCAAACGGGCTAGGAGCATAAAGGACGCGGTCATGAACACTAGACCAAAAAACCTGGGAACACCATCGTCCACAGTCCTCAATGTGTGGGGCCTCCCAAACGTCACCGGGAACTATAAATGCGGCAATTGCAGCGTGTGCCACCTGACGGAGAACACTAAAACTCTTTCGTTGGAACTAGGAAAAACTTGGTCGATCAGGTCCCTCACCAATTGTAACAGTGCAAATGTAGTATACCTTATCATCTGTCCCTGCAACCTTCGCTACGTAGGCATGACCAGCAGAAAGGTCAAGCAAAGAATTGGCGAGCATAGAAGCACCATCTGGTGCAAGAAATCTACGACTAAACTGACTGAACACTACCTTTCCATGAACCATACGCCCAATGATGTAAATGTAAATGTCAATGTCATGGTACTTGTAGAGCGCACTGTCACCAGATGATCACCTTGCGGTGTCGCCTATGCGGTTTCCTGGTGCTGATACTCATACCGCTGTGGAACCCCTCCTGGCTTTCCCTGTGAAGTGTCCACTCCTGGGCACCCCCAGGGTGAAGCCAGGCATCCTTAGCGCTGTTGGGGCCGGTGTGGAGGCTAAGCAAGCTATTGCCCAGAGTTGCAGCGTGGGGCCCGTGATTAGAATAGGCACCGAGGCGCCGAGGAGAGAATTACCAGGTCTGAGGAAATTGAGCCCGAGACCCCGCCGGGGCGGGAATCGAACCCTGGTCCCTAGCCAGAACTCTGCATCAGGGTCTGCCGCTCTAACCATTGAGCCACACTCCTCCACTATGATATGACATGGACTGTCATAGAACAGCTAACACCAGGCGACAGACTATCACAACGACTCTATGAAAAAGAGCAAGGTTGGATATATAGACTGTCCTCCCAGAGTACAGGTCTCAACGACAATATTCCTTGGAATACAGTACTCTCCAATTAAAATCACTGATCTGCTTTTGCCTGTAGTCCATGTAATAATGTACCGTTACAAGATTCTGTCCCCCCTGGATCATTAAGTGATCCCTCCCTCCTGTCTGATAACTCGATCACTACGTATCATATTTAATCCAACACTACGCTGACGAGCGTCTCCCTCTACCCCCAAAATAATCCAATTCCTTGAAATCCCGAGTTTTCGACGCCTCCTGGCAGCGCAACCATCTGCGGCTGCGCAAGCCAACCGTCTGACTCAAGCGTGAGTTTCCCTAGCAACAGGGCCCCACGTGACTATGCCCCGCCCTCTCGGCAAACACAGAAGTTCATTTTAAGCTGCACGCTAGAGCCCGTACCTCACTCCCACGGAGCTCCCGACCGAATCGCTGCTAGGCTAATCAGCCTGATTTCCTGAAGCCACAAGTAAGTCCTGATATAGCCCAACCAGATGGGTCATGGTTCGACGGAACCGTTCCGATCCTCTCACTTCCCTAACACTTTCCGTTTTAGATGGTGGTTGAACGATAAAGCAGGGTCGGGGGAGCTCATGAAGCCCTAAATCAGCGTGCTTCGAGTAAGAACATTCTGTCAATTTGCTCGTATGTGGGTGACTGCTTGTGCTGCCTGTATGCGAGTATGTTGTGTGTGTGTGTGCTTTTTAATTAGATCTTAAATTATCAGCACTTAAGATCTTTTTTGCGCCACATCGTTTTATTTATTGATTGTTCGATCACGGCACGCTCCGATACAGGAGCTTTAACACTGCTATTCCCACACGAGCCGTACTCACTCATGTTCTGGCACGCACGGATATAGCGGCAATCGTATTTCGACAAAGTCACGATACATCACAGCTCTGAATGTAGCGTAACACCCTGATGGCAGTGAACACGTGTTTTCTTCACAAACAGCACGTAAGTCTGCTCCAGTTATGATTGTTTCAGCCCGAAAACGGGCACATCTCCACACAGTGCACCAAGCACATATTCTCTGAATGTTTGCACTGGATTAATATGCCCTCACCACACCCTTTCTCCCCGTTTTTTCCACAGGTTTTTAATCGAAACTACACGGAGAACAACACTTTTTAGAAATCACCGGTTTGTGATTTCATACATACTATTAGGCGAGGGCAGGATACACCTTAGCGTGTGTAGACCACCCAGTCTAAGATACACTGGTCCTGATGAAAACCTCTACAATCACACGTAGGTTGAAACATGTAGACCTCCCCTTTTAATTCTCTTTATGTCTTTTTTCGACACCACAGCCTACCTAATTAGGCAAAGGTGCCCCATGTAAATATAATTGTATATATATTTTTTACTGGTTTTCCAACAACTCCAGAATAAAGTCTTCGAGTGGGTAGTGTTGAGACAACTTTTAACTACACTTTTCTATTCATATCACATATAAAACAAGAATAACCCGCTCCACTGTAATCAGGTGTCGCAGCACACCTGGATGGCATTCGGCCGTCCGGGTGGGACCCCGATGACGAAGCATGTCATCAACTAGGTTGGTGAGTGAGGGGTCTTCTAAGGACAAAGGATTGTCCCAGATTGGGTCGCAGGGCATGCACCCCAATACCGTAATAACTGTACAGGTATTTAGTACCCTTAGTGGTTACTCCTCCATTTGTTTAATTATTATACCTAAGGGGACCAGGAGTTCCTACTAGACCTTCAAGGTCTAACCACCCTTTCTCTCTCAATTGTTTATAATATATTGGGCAGCGCACAGCTGCAAGAGTTTTTGTTTTATCCACCTCGAACACACTACACGAAGCAATACACTAGCAATCATGAGCGAAAATAAAGGCCTTTCGTACTCCGAGGCTGAAGTGGATGCGATAATGGGAGAGTTATCAATCTTTGCAGATGCGAGTATATCACAAAGCATCTCACAAACAACTGAGTGGGAGAATTTGACAGAACTCAAACGGAACAGAATAAGAACTATTTTACATGGTACAATCCTAAAAGAATACCTTAACAACAATATGGCACCCAAGGGTCTACTTGTGACAAACGCTCGCCGAATTTTCCTTGAAGATGAAACATTTAGAAAAGATTGGTCACTGATTGCATGGCATTGTACGCACGATTGGATAGTGCTGATCCTTAAGACAGTGGTCCGCCTCTCTGAAAAAATCCAAGTAGAAATACAACAGACTGAAGGACAGATGAAAACTACCATTACAGGCTACAAGAAGAGGCTCGACGAGATAAACAAAGAAATGACCGAATATAAAGACAACCTCACCCAACAAAAAGCTCATAAGTTTCAGAAAGATCTGAAACGCTTCTCTTTCAAGAAAGCCTACCCGTACTCCGATCCAGAGTACACTGCCCCCACCAGAGCAGATATTGATTCTGAGGCCTCCAGCAACGATTTCTTATCAAGCAATTCGAGCACTGGGAGCACGAAACAAAGAGGGAGACGTAGAGGAAGGGGGCGAAATAGAACACAAAACAACTGGATGCCTTACCCACCAATGATGCAGGGATTCCAGGAACCATTCGCCCACCCCCCACAAATGTATGGATGGCAACCCCCTTTCCAACAACCCTTTTTTCCACCGAACAACTACGGGCCGCCTTTTTTAGGCAGGGGCAGGAGGGGAAGAGGAAGACAAAAGACACCCAACCAGGTCCATTGGTCAACCGAGGACCCAGTAGGGAACCACACAAGGAGCAAGAACCAACAACCAGGTCCGAGCAGCAGCAAGACCTAGTCACCAATCGGGACACCAGACCACTGTCAACCACTGAAATAGAAGTCCTTAATAAAGGACTCGGCTTTGTCCCGACACCCAGATTAGACAAATTCTGGCTACATTGCGAATTGGCATCTTTTTTTCGGAAACTGAAGCTAAAAGCCTTTTTCGAAAAGAAAGGGGACAACCCCTTGACAAACAATGATCCCAATGAGACTGGATTGCGTTTAAAATCAACCTTTGTACCTCCTCCGCATACCACCCCAGTGGAACTATCAGCCTTCGAACAAGCAGTGTTCAATGATATTGAGAAATTACAACCACCTAAACCTTACACCAATCTCAATAAAAACGAACGGAAAGCCCTGGATGACCTGAGAAACTGTGACACAATAGTGATCAAACAAGCTGATAAGGGTGGAGGAGAAGTCATACAGGACAAGACTATGTACCAGAATGAATGCCTACGTCTACTAGCAGATGTGCGGAACTATCGGAGACTACCAAGTGACCCCACACAAGATCTGAAACAAGAGATAAAATCCCTCGTGGAACATGGGGAAGCTATGGGTTTCATCTCAAAACAAGAGGGCGATTTTTTGTGTAACAATGAGGGCAAAAACCCATATTTCTATACCCTCCCCAAAATGCACAAAAATAAACACCCCCCCCTCCGGGAAGACCCATAGTATCCGGTATAGGATCACTACTGGAACCTTTGTTCCGCTTTTGCGACGTATTCCTGAAACCAATTGTTCAAAAGACCACTACCTACTTACGGGACACTAAGAATCTTCTACAACTACTTGACCAAATTGAAGTGGACAAGAATACTCTACTCGTACGTTTCGATATAGAGAGTCTCTACACAAGCATACCCCAGGACGATACCCTAAAAGTCCTGGAGAAGGTCCTCAATAAAGAAGAATGGACACAAAGGACACCCAAGAGTTTCATTTTAGAGTGCGCCAGATTGGCTGTAAAAAAGAACTTTTTTGAATATGAGGGAACACTGTACTTGCAAATAGGGGGTACCTCTATGGGCAGTACTTTTGCTCCGAGCGTAGCCGGACTATACGTGTACAATTTTGAATCAGTTCATCCTCAACGACAACAACCCCTTTGGATCCAATATAACGTTTTGGAAACGTTATATAGATGACATTTTTGTCATCTGGCAGGGACCAGAAACGACTTTGGATTCTTTTTTTGATTGGCTCAACTCCAGGGACGATAATTTGAGGTTCACCTACACAAAAGACCCCACAAACATGGTCTTTCTGGACCTGGTCATAAACAAGGAAAATAGACGGTTACACACCAAAACCCATTACAAACCTACAGCACAGAACAACTTGCTTAGGTTTGAGAGTTTTCACCCGAGACCACTAAGAGAAAATCTGCCATACGGGCAATTCCTTAGAATACGTAGGAATTGCAGCAACCTTAACGACTACTGAGACCAAGCAAGAAACCTTACTTTGAAAATAGAGTCTAGAGGCTACCCAAAAAAGATTCTGAACCACAGCCAGAAAAGAGCCAGAAACCAGCAACGAGAGATACTCCTGGAAGATGTCACAAAGACCAACAACAACATTCCACTGACCTGTGTGACCACTTACAGCCCGGCATCAAACAGTGTGACCAAAGCCATCCAGAAACATTGGAAAATACTCAACATGGGCAATCTGAAATGGGAGAAACCCCTTTTTTCCTTCAAACGGGCTAGGAGCATAAAGGACGCGGTCATGAACACTAGACCAAAAAACCTGGGAACACCATCGTCCACAGTCCTCAATGTGTGGGGCCTCCCAAACGTCACCGGGAACTATAAATGCGGCAATTGCAGCGTGTGCCACCTGACGGAGAACACTAAAACTCTTTCGTTGGAACTAGGAAAAACTTGGACGATCAGGTCCCACACCAATTGTAACAGTGCAAATGTAGTATACCTTATCATCTGTCCCTGCAACCTTCGCTACGTAGGCATGACCAGCAGAAAGGTCAAGCAAAGAATTGGCGAGCATAGAAGCACCATCTGGTGCAAGAAATCTACGACTAAACTGACTGAACACTACCTTTCCATGAACCATACGCCCAATGATGTAAATGTAAATGTCAATGTCATGGTACTTGTAGAGCGCACTGTCACCAGATGGTCACCTTGCGGTGTCGCCTATGCGGTTTCCTGGTGCTGATAATCATACCACTGTGGAACCCCTCCTGGATTTCCCTGTGAAGTGTCCACTCCTGGGCACCCCCAGGGTGAAGCCAGGAATCCTTAGCGCTGTTGGGGCCGGTGTGGAGGCTAAGCAAGCTATTGCCCAGAGTTGCAGCGTGGGGCCCGTGATTAGAATAGGCACCAAGGCGAGAATTACCAGGTCCGAGGAAATTGAGCCCGAGACCCCGCCGGGCGGGAATCGAACCCTGGTCCCTAGCCAGAACTCTGCATCAGGGTCTGCCGCTCTAACCATTGAGCCACACTCCTCCACTATGATATGACATGGACTGTCATAGAACAGCTAACACCGGGCGACAGACTATCACAACGACTCTATGAAAAAGAGCAAGGTTGGATATATAGAGTGTCCACCCAGAGTACAGGTCTCAACGACAATATTCCTTGGAATACAGTACTCTCCAATTAAAATCACTGATCTGCTTTTGCCTGTAGTCCATGTAATAATGTACTGTTACAAGATTCTGTCCCCCCTGGATCATTAAGTGATCCCTCCCTCCTGTCTGATAACTCGATCACTACGTATCATATTTAATCCAACACTACGCTGACGAGCTTCTCCCTCTACCCCCAAAATAATCCAATTCCTTGAAATCCCGAGTTTTTCGACGCCTCCTGGCAGCGCAACCATCTGCGGCTGCGCAAGCCAACCGTCTGGCTCAAGAATGAGTTTCCCTAGCAACCGGGCCCCACGTGACTATGCCCCGCCCTCTCGGCAAACACGGAAGTTCATTTTAAGCTGCACGCTAGAGCCCGTACCTCAATCCCACGGAGCTCCCGACCGAATCGCTGCTAGGCTAATCAGTCTGATTTCCTGAAGCCACAAGTAAGTCCTGATATAGCCCAACCAGATGGGTCATGGTTCGACGGAACCGTTCCGATCCTCTCACTTCCCTAACCCTTTCCGTTTTAGATGGTGGTTGCACGATAAAGCAGGGTCAGGGAAGCTCAAGAAGCCCTAAATCAGCGTGCTTCGAGTAAGAACATTCTGTCAATTTGCTCGTATGTGGATGACTGCTTGTGCTGCCTGTATGCGAGTATGTTGTGTGTGTGTGTGTGCTTTTTAATTAGATCTTAAATTATCAGCACTTAAGATCTTTTTTGCGCCACATCGTTTTATTTATTGATTGTTCGATCACGGCACGCTCCGATACCGGAGCTTTGACACTGCTATTCCCACACGAGCCGTACTCACTCATGTTCTGGCACGCACGGATATAGCGGCAATCGTATTTCGACAAAGTCCCGATACACCACAGCTCTGAATGTAGCGTAACACCCTGATGGCAGTGAACGCGTGTTTTCTTCACAAACAGCACGCAAGTCTGCTCCAGTTATGATTGTTTCAGCCCGAAAACGGGCACATCTCCACACAGTGCACCAAGCACATATTCTCTGAATGTTTGCACTGGATTAATATGCCCTCACCACACCCTTTCTCCCCGTTTTTTCCACAGGTTTTTAATCGAAACTACACGGAGAACAACACTTTTTAGAAATCACCGGTTTGTGATTTCATACATACTATTAGGCGAGGGTAGGATACACCTTAGCGTGTGTAGACCACCCAGTCTAAGATACACCGGTCCTGATGAAAACCTCTACAATCACACGTAGGTTGAAACATGTAGACCTCCCCTTTTAATTCTCTTTACGTCTTTTTTCGACACCACAGCCTACCTAATTAGGCAAAGGTGCCCCATGTAAATATAATTGTATATATATGTTTTACTGGTTTTCCAACTACTCCAGAATAAAGTCTTCGAGTGGGTAGTGTTGAGACAACTTTTAACTACACTTTTCTATTCATATCACATATAAAACAAGAATAACTCTCTCCACTGTAATCAGGTGTCACAGCACACCTGGATGGCATTCGGCCGTCCGGGTGGGACCCCGATGATGAAGCATGTCACCAACTAGGTTGGTGAGTGAGGGGTCTTCTAAGGACAAAGGATTGTCCCAGATTGGGTCGCAGGGCATGTACCCCAATACCGTAATAACTGTACAGGTATTTAGTACCCTTAGTGGTTACTCCTCCATTTGTTTAATTATTATACCTAAGGGGACCAGGAGTTCCTACTAGACCTTCTAGGTCTAACCACCCTTTCTCTCTCAATTGTTTATAATATACTGCTATTTCGGCTGCCATTAGCTGGAAGCCCAGCTCCACCCTGTCCCCCAACCGTTCCGGGAGCTCTATGATCCGCTGTTGGAATGCACGTGTTGTTGGATCTGGCCCCAGGGAACTGGCTGGGGTGGCCGGGTTGGTGTGAGCAGGGTGTGGGCTCTGCCGAGGGCTACTGGGTTGCCCTGCACCGGAGGCTGGGGAGGCAATGTCATTGAGCAGGAGTTGCAGGTCGTCGATGTCGATGGTAGCATAGACGTCCGTGTCATCAGTGGGTGCCAGGCCAGGTTGCTCTTCAGGAGGTGCTGTCTCACCCTCTGCAATGTGACATGGGAGATGAATTACATCACTGTTTGTCACAAACAATCATGCATTTGTTCATTACACCTTGATACAGCAGGACATTGTCTGATCATACTTGTTTAGAGGAAAGGACTTGTGGTTGACAAATGGCGAATGATCTGAGGAGATTTCACATGAGAAGTAGTAGTGGTACATGGTGGTCTCACAGTGCCCTATTTTCAATGGGACATACCAAAATGGCTCTGCCTTAGCACTAGGAAATAGCCTAATGAGTGTGGAGTGTATGTTAACACAATGCTTGATTATTTGGACTGTGATGCATATTTACACAGGCTATCTGCCAGTCCTTGTGGGACTTCATCTCATATGCTCATCATTCCACACAATACTGTCACTGACCTCACCTCCCCCTTAGTGGGTGGCTCATCTTAGTTCTGCTTTCGGTTCATGCTGTATGGCATTTGGATTAAAGATACCTATCTCGACGCACCAGCCACATCCTTAGTGTGGACTGAGTAATGGAAGGCTGATACATGTCCTGGTGTAAAAATGACTTACTGCTAACCGACCACCCATTCTAAAATCAGTATTCCACTAGGGGAGTTGCTATGTGTCCAGCTAGCCACAATGGCCATGCCATGGTTGCCTGCATTACGTTATGGCGTACTACATGTCTCCTATGGGCCACAGTGTCCGACAATAAGATGCAGAATTCCAATACCTGTAGGCTCCCTGCATGTCTGCAGGGATGCCTCAGTAATTGTGCAGAACGCCACAGCCAGCATGGATGTGATGCGTATAAAATGTTGTGCAACCTGGTCCGTGAAATAACATTATGTCTGAGCCATCTATGCTGTAAATGTGTGGCATTGCTGGAGTGTGTTTGCAAGTGCAAGTCAGCCAGGCGCAGGTGCAAGTGGGAGTACGTGCAGGGTGTTGACATATGCAGGTTGGGGAGTCGTATTGTCCGGTGACTCAATGCAAATGAACATCACTCGGAGTAATGGCCCTCCACGTACCAGTCCTTACAATTGTGCAGATAGCTAAACAATATTTGGATTCACACAGTAGCAAAACAGACTGAAGAAGCACAAGCAGCAAGTTACCCAAGCATTAAACAACACTGCGTACCCAAAGCCAGAAAACACAGTCCCACACATCACCCTATGTCCACATGACATAAGAGTGTGCTGAGAACACCCAGCGGCATCCATGCACAACATGGCCAGGGATTTCCTCCACAATCAAGCACAATGATCTGCCACACCCAACGCAAGAACCTCCAAACGACCCATGTGCCAACACACCACAAGGCCAAACACAGGCCTCACAGCCAACACAGCCACTGATGGAGAGTATTTAAAGTCAAGGTAGATTACAAGGGATTTGATTAAAAAAACAATAAACCTTAGTGAGGAGTCGTACAAACGTATCAAACTCTAGTGTATCCACAAGCTATCACATTAAGAAATTAAATAGAGTCAATAAAAGAGACCATGGAAGGAAAAGGGACACACAGAGAGAATTGATTATATTCAAAGTATGTTTGTATTTAGTGAGAAAAGCATAAAATGCAAGTCTGGGGGGTATACACAGGAAAATAAATTCAAGCAAAAACGGTCATGAACAGAGGTATATGTAACATCTACTCAGCGGTTCACAACTAAACATCAACTCCTAGATATTTAACAGACAACCAGATTAATCAATAAACAGTGGTCGTATGTTGGTGACAATGCAACGCTGCTGGAGATGATGGGAGTGTCAACGTTTTGGTCTAATATGCAGTTGTCATGTAGACCATCATCAGGACAAAACAATATGTTGCTGGAGAGAAACCCCTGCGGTGGAGTATATGGCTGCTAAATGGTGAATGGTACTGGAAACACTATTGGTTGGCAACTCGGTAAAACTCTGGCAACTCGCATCAGTCGGGTTGAGAAGATGTATATCCAACGTAATCCGTCGGCATGCAGGGTAATGAAATATTTCGACACTCCCATCATCTCCAGCAGCGTTGCATTGTCATCAATGATGCGTAGCACCACCAGTACACTACCTCCTGTGCATTTGTGCCACCCCCGGTGGCAGCCCTTAGTGACGGTACATATTTTATGAGG
The DNA here is from genome assembly GCF_964261635.1 of Lissotriton helveticus. Classification (NCBI taxonomy): domain Eukaryota; kingdom Metazoa; phylum Chordata; class Amphibia; order Caudata; family Salamandridae; genus Lissotriton; species Lissotriton helveticus. The sequence goes on from NC_136070.1 coordinate 157,047,185, forward strand.
CAAGACCTTGAGGATAGGCCACAGCATTGGGCATCCTTTGCACCACATCTGCTGCACATGGTTAGCGCCACAGCTGCCGCACAAAATGTAACGCTGATGCAGACTTTCAGGGGTGCAAGGAACTTGTAAATCAGCACCATGATGTATGGTTTGTGGTGTTCTGATCTCCCCTATTGTGGTATTTCACTTATCACCCAATGCATGACATGTAGAGGCAAAACAAAGATATTGACCAGTAACGTCTATTTCAATGCATTTGGAAGTGATTAATTGCACGTCCTGGCATACTTTTCAACAGAACCATGATGAAACAGCATTGTAGCATTCATTTTTAATATTTGTCCCGTATGAAATCTGTGCATGATCACGTTCCCTGACCCCTATATCTTGTGTACCCTTTTGTTTTTGAATAATTATTATTGTTATTTGTGGTTACACCTATGAATCAGATTATTGTTTTTTTTTAATATAAATATTGTAATATTTTTTTCCTATGTTTTCAGGTATTTATTTAATTTTTTAGCAGGAAATCCATGATTTGATTCATTTAGTAATCCAAAATAAATATTTTGTCGCTTAGCAACATTTAGCGAGTATTTTTTCATCGCTAATCATAAAAACGGGCCGCATTTCGATCATATTTGTATATATCTACCATAGCGACGTTTTATGTCCTGATTTTCGTCGCTAACGCAAAAAAATTGTCGCTAAGTCTGAATTTTTTGCAGCAAACACAGGAAGTGGTGTATTACTGCTTCCTGTCACATGGGTCTGGTTTTTACTTTCACTTTCTCTTTTCAGCACATTGCTGGTGCATGAGCTGAGAGGAGGAGGTGTATGGTGGTTGCTGTGTTGGAAGTTGGTTTTGGAGAGTGGTGCTGCGTGCTGTGTCCTGTGTGAAGTGTCTGTTTGTAGTATTTGTTGTATTTTAGACAGTTTGTGTGTCTACTGTCCTCTGTTTTGTCTGAAGTGTCTGTTAGTTGTATTTGTTGTATTTCAAACAGTTTGTGTGTCTAGTGTCCTCTGTTTTGTAGAGTTTATTTTCTGGTTAGTTAGTATTTTTATATAAATAGTAAGTTAAGTGGGTTATTATTTATTAGTTTTAAGGGAGTTAAGGGGGTCAGGGAGATGCCTGCTGTTGGGAGGTCAGGGAGGATGAGTGAGGAGGCATTGTTTTTTTTTTATGGCTGGTCAAATGTTATCTACCAAATATGTTGGAGGCGGGGGGGGTGGATCCTGCAGGGGTATGCTGTGGGGGCACAGAATGTGAGCTGGGAGCGTGTGCAGCTCCAAATGGAGCACTACTTTAAAATTGCCCGCTCCGTGCACCAGTGGAAGCACCGCTGGCAGGACATGACTGCGTGGGAGGCCGACCTCCTGCATTACACCGGTGTGATGACAGGCATACAGGGTGGTAAGTACAAAAGCCATTATTTCACTTAAATGTCCAAATGTAATGTAAGTGAGTTACATGTGTGACATGTGTGTATGACATGTACATGCTGACTCGTTACTGTGATACTGTGACAATGTGTTGATGACAATGTCATTTCCCAATGGGCCATATGTATCAAAGCAAAATGTGTTTGCAAACGCCGTAATTCGTAGATTTCCGGCGTTTACTAACTCATTTTCGCAAAATGGTATTTATGAGACATTTTTGGTGCAAAGTAAGGAATCGCTAAATTTGCCATTCCTTATTTTGCAATTGCATTTGAGGAATAGCTAAATTTGCAATTCCTTAAATGCAATGTATCAAGGCAAATAACATTCCAAAATGCCATTAAGGAATCACAAATTACCACCAACTTCTAGTTGGTGGTAAGTAGCAAAATCTTTTAAATAAGCATTATTTTAAACATCAAAAGGTGCCATGTGACGCTCATACATGCCCTTAGGGCATGTATGTGCGCCATATGAGCACACATGTCATTTTCATGGCTGCAGCAGGGTGTTCTTGAGACACCCCTGCACCCTTGAAAATATTCACAATTTGCGATTAGCAAATTGCTAATCGCAAATTTCCCCTTAATTCCTATGGGCCTTCTGGCACAAAGAATTGAATGGGAAGTTTGCGATTAGCAATTTGCTATTCGCAATTTAGGAATGTTAATGAATCGCTAACAATAAGCGATTTCCTACATACTTACCATTTTGCGATTTCTAAATAGCGAATCCTTAAAAATCGCTATTTAGGAATCGCTAAACGGAAAGTTAATACATATGTCCCTATGTGATTTGCACATGATTCACATCAGTTAAGATTAATTAGGACTCCCACTTCCAGACACATTTTAGCAGATTTACAAGCCACTTGGGGTTCTTTAGCAGCGCGGTTGCATAACTTATGTGACAAAGCGGCAGCGCGAAAGTAGCGCCATGGTGCAGGGTATGTACAATATCACACTTCTGGGAGATTCGTCACATTGTAAAGCTATGCACCTTTAGGGGGCGTTCTGGCGCAGGGGAGGGCATTCATACACCTCTGTAAAGTGACAGAGTGAAATCTATCAAGTTTCAGTCATTCACTTTCATGGCAATGCTGCGTCTTAACTCTGGGCCTGCTTGAAGCAGGCATGAGGATTGACGCAGCATTGACAAGATAGGGCCAACCAGAGCATTGCTGGAGCAGCGCCGCACATGCTTCACAACTCCTGCAATGCACTTCCTTTAGAGCACAGATGCCTGATGTGTCTGTGCCATTTTAGCAGCATGGTGCGCAGCATGGGAAATGCAGCTCACCATGTGAGTTGGGTTATGGTGCACATTTACTCTTGCCTCCATGCTGATTTGGTGGGATGCACCATTACCTGTAATACTGTCCCTTGGTGTGCTACAATAGAGTAGGTGTGTGAGTAGTCAATGCTAATGTCCCTATTTGTATAGCTCCATGATTTGACAGTTGGAGTGAGTAGTCACGTTATCATTGAGATGTGAACACATATTTGCAGTGTGAAGACCAGATGTGGGACTGAGGTTTTCTGTGTGTCACTTGCATTCACATTACTATGTGATGGTGAATGACCACATGCCAGTAAGGGTGGCAAGGCACAGAGGATGTTAGCATTTATGAGCCCATCACGGCTGTAGTCAGTCAAAGAGATGGGAGCAGCGACTGTGTGCAGGATGATGTGTGTGTGTCCAGTATGTGTAACTGTACATATCTGAGCAGTGCCAGTGTGTGTGTGACCTATGTGCAGGACAGTACACAGTGTGACAGATGCTAAAATCCATGAGCAGCAGGACTATATCTGCACGGCCCCTGTACATGGGTCATGTGTAGATATATCCTTGCCAGGTGATTATGCAATGCGTGAGTTTGACAGCTCCAGAGTGTTTTACATCCCAAAGGACTGTGTATCAGCCTCTTACTAAATGCATAGTTACCATCATACGCAGTACAACTTACACATGATGCCTGTGTGGACATGGTGCTTAGAAATGGCATTACCCAACTGTTATGTGCATGTATGACTGCGGTGATGTTAATGTTTGGCCACCACTGCATTAGTAAGCCCATGTGTGCATGCCAATCAAAGTGCACACAGTCATTAGTACAATGTGTGAATCCCCTACAAAGTGATGTTGTATTTCCTGTGACTGAAAAGTTGTTCCTCATGTTTATGTAACGTTTCTGGATGCCATGCAATGACACATATTTTATTTGGTTCACTCACAGATGGTCGGCGACCCATCACGCAGGGTGACGTGGATCGTTTCAGGGACCCAAAAGCCACTGGTGAGTAATTGTAATGTAAATTGCCATGTGTGATGTAATGGATGTCATTAACTAATGCAACACACGGTAGTTTTGCAATGCTGGTGTGTTCCGCATGTCACTCGGCCACAAGGTGCAGAGTATATTTATGTTATTATTCAGACAATATGTATAAGAGTGTGGTTAGACGCATATCTATCTAAGTTGTGACTTTGTCCATGAAGGGACAATGCAACAGCTCTGATTTCCTGTGCATGACATCCAGCACAGATTATAGCTAAATAGTCAATGATCCAGGGATCATGCAGGCATTACACTACTGGATTTTCACACATGTCTACATATTATCAAGACCAGCCAGAAGATGTATCCACGCTTCATCTGCAGTACACTGCCACTGAAGCAGACATTGAGGTTTAGCTAATATGCCCTAAGACATTCCCATATCAGGCCAGGTTAAGGTCATGTCATGTCTAAGGTATGAATAGATCACATATCATCCACACAAGGTTTCAAGGTCCTTTTACAGTGTAAATCAGATGAAACTGTGCCATAGAGGTTCCAGGCAATGTTGCACATTATATTGGGAACATGTAAGTTTACCAACTTTCACAGAAGAGTTTGTGTTGATAGATGGATAATGGGTGAGGGGGCAGTTCATTACACCTCCAAGGGGCAAGAGAAGTTACCTAGCGTAACCATGTTGAGAGGGACTAACACAAGACTGGGTCATGAATGTTTTCTACCAGGATCTAAGTGGTCTATTTTTCCCATCCCAGTTCTTCTCCTTTATGAGGTATTTAGGTCCAGGGTTAGACAGGATGTCATACATGCAACACTGATTGTTAAACTGCCTTTTCTGCCGTATGATGAGCCTGTGGTGTATTTTCTATGTAGGTGTGGAAGTCGTTATAGGCGACAGGTCGGGAGTCAGTGTGGCTGCCAGATTCTGCATGGTCTCCTGTTTTACAAACATTTTTCAATGTAGTATTTAAATCTGAGGATTGCTGTAATCGGCCTGTTCTGATGGGCAGGCCCTGCAGCAAAGGGTTCCTTGCTTTAATAGGATGGCATTTGAAGTTTTTCCATAATTTACACATGAACCCGTAGCAGGTGACAATTACCTGGCTGACGAGCTTTTTCCAGGACAGGGCATGTTGTTTTGTTAGTCGTAGGTCTAAGATCACATGTTTGCAAGGGGGACAGGAGCACAGTTCCAGCCGCCACCTTTCATGTGACCAAGATACCTCAGGGCTGCCAAACTGAATGATGTCTGTTTTACTGCTGTTTAGTTTCAGTTTGTTGCTGCTCTTCTAGTTACTCATGTAAAACATGCTGTTTGTACAACAGAGACGTGTTTCAGAGTAGTCTGTCCCACACGTACTCAGTTACTGGTTATTGTCAGCATACAATACGCTTTGAGGAGCCGTACAATTTCCTGACGTTGCCCAGCAGGCTCAAGTATAGATTGAACAGCATAGGACTTAGGATAAATCCTTAACCCCATGACCAGGACAGCTATGTGATTTCTCAGGTGCATATTGTCAAGCCCTTTATAGCGGGTTTTGCAGCTGTTTCCTGCCGATGTACGCAGCAATATTGTGGAGAACCTTCTTGATATTATTGACACCTGTTGTTGGTAGGGGTGTCCCGGTCTTCTTCCCATGCATGTAGGCTGAGCTTACATTCGGTTTCCATTGACATATACATACAGCCACACTGGCAACCATGTAAAAGAGTGCCAGTCTTGTCAGTGACTACATGAACTGTACACATTTTCAGATAGACACACATGTCTGCACATGTGCATCGTACAGCAGTAGCAGCAGTGTGTCACAGGGTCAGATGAGGGTGGTGCTGCCCATGGAGGGGTAGTGCCACACTACTAATGTTAATTGGACCACTTGCACACACTCAGGATGCACAATGGTGACATGTTATCACTGTCTCATTTAGCGTCTAATTTGTCAGTACATCACCCCTGCCATGTACTGTCATGTCACTTTCCAAGGCCTGAATTGTGGAAAAAAGGGCTTGTCAATTATGTGGTCAGGTCACTTTGAGACGTTACAGGATGTCACATGTGTGTTGCCTCCCATGTGGTATGTGATGTGTGCCAAATAATATGATGATAGGCAAATGACCCAGTGTCCTTGTTTTGGAATTGACATTTCCATTTTTTTTCAGACAACATGAATGCAGAGGATACCCATGCATTCAATGTGGCTAAGGAAGGGTGGCTTCACATCCGCCGGGTTAAAAAGGGGCACAGGAACATGGCAAAGAAATACGCGGCTGCTAGGAAGGCTGGGACCTGGCACTCTATGCCAGGGGCTGTTGGACACAAGGACAAAGATAACATCTCCAGGGCTGCTGGCAAGGCTGGCCGAGTAAAGAAATCCAAGACACAGGTCTCACCAGTTGTTCCCATCACAACCACTGCAGCCATTCCAAGTACCAGCAGCCAGGGGCCGGTTCAAGCTGCACCCAGCCAGGGACCAGCCCAGACCACAACACCCCAGGATCTCGGGGCACCCACCACAACGCCGCCAATAGCTGAGACCCTACAGAAGATACTAATTGAGCAGGCCAGGAACAATAACTTGCTCCTCGATGTTAAAAATGAATTGATTACCCTGAACCGGCGGGTGAATGACATTGCTGTGAAACTGGGTATTCCCTAAACCTGGACTTCTTCTGTCCCACACCCCTCTTCTGCCTTCCCTCATTGTTATTTGTTATTTGGTTATAGATAGATAGTATTATAGTATTTAGATGTAGATTAGTTTTAGATTAGGTATAGTTAGTTTAGTGTAGTGAGATGTTGAGAGGTTAAGATAGTGTTGGGGCTAAGTTTCTTTTCTCTTTGGGTGGGGTGTTGATGTCCTTTTTTAGTTTGTGTAGTAGTGTATAGTTAGTATTACATGTGTAGTTTAGTTTAATATGTCATCATTCTGGTTAGTTAGTATTTTTATATAAATAGTAAGTTAAGTGGGTTATTATTTATTAGTTTTAAGGGAGTTAAGGGGGTCAGGGAGATGCCTGCTGTTGGGAGGTCAGGGAGGATGAGTGAGGAGGCATTGTTTTTTTTTTATGGCTGGTCAAATGTTATCTACCAAATATGTTGGAGGCGGGGGGGGGTGGATCCTGCAGGGGTATGCTGTGGGGGCACAGAATGTGAGCTGGGAGCGTGTGCAGCTCCAAATGGAGCACTACTTTAAAATTGCCCGCTCCGTGCACCAGTGGAAGCACCGCTGGCAGGACATGACTGCGTGGGAGGCCGACCTCCTGCATTACACCGGTGTGATGACAGGCATACAGGGTGGTAAGTACAAAAGCCATTATTTCACTTAAATGTCCAAATGTAATGTAAGTGAGTTACATGTGTGACATGTGTGTATGACATGTACATGCTGACTCGTTACTGTGATACTGTGACAATGTGTTGATGACAATGTCATTTCCCAATGGGCCATATGTATCAAAGCAAAATGTGTTTGCAAACGCCGTAATTCGTAGATTTCCGGCGTTTACTAACTCATTTTCGCAAAATGGTATTTATGAGACATTTTTGGTGCAAAGTAAGGAATCGCTAAATTTGCCATTCCTTATTTTGCAATTGCATTTGAGGAATAGCTAAATTTGCAATTCCTTAAATGCAATGTATCAAGGCAAATAACATTCCAAAATGCCATTAAGGAATCACAAATTACCACCAACTTCTAGTTGGTGGTAAGTAGCAAAATCTTTTAAATAAGCATTATTTTAAACATCAAAAGGTGCCATGTGACGCTCATACATGCCCTTAGGGCATGTATGTGCGCCATATGAGCACACATGTCATTTTCACGGCTGCAGCAGGGTGTTCTTGAGACACCCCTGCACCCTTGAAAATATTCACAATTTGCGATTAGCAAATTGCTAATCGCAAATTTCCCCTTAATTCCTATGGGCCTTCTGGCACAAAGAATTGAATGGGAAGTTTGCGATTAGCAATTTGCTATTCGCAATTTAGGAATGTTAATGAATCGCTAACAATAAGCGATTTCCTACATACTTACCATTTTGCGATTTCTAAATAGCGAATCCTTAAAAATCGCTATTTAGGAATCGCTAAACGGAAAGTTAATACATATGTCCCTATGTGATTTGCACATGATTCACATCAGTTAAGATTAATTAGGACTCCCACTTCCAGACACATTTTAGCAGATTTACAAGCCACTTGGGGTTCTTTAGCAGCGCGGTTGCATAACTTATGTGACAAAGCGGCAGCGCGAAAGTAGCGCCATGGTGCAGGGTATGTACAATATCACACTTCTGGGAGATTCGTCACATTGTAAAGCTATGCACCTTTAGGGGGCGTTCTGGCGCAGGGGAGGGCATTCATACACCTCTGTAAAGTGACAGAGTGAAATCTATCAAGTTTCAGTCATTCACTTTCATGGCAATGCTGCGTCTTAACTCTGGGCCTGCTTGAAGCAGGCATGAGGATTGACGCAGCATTGACAAGATAGGGCCAACCAGAGCATTGCTGGAGCAGCGCCGCACATGCTTCACAACTCCTGCAATGCACTGCCTTTAGAGCACAGATGCCTGATGTATCTGTGCCATTTTAGCAGCATGGTGCGCAGCATGGGAAATGCAGCTCACCATGTGAGTTGGGTTATGGTGCACATTTACTCTTGCCTCCATGCTGATTTGGTGGGATGCACCATTACCTGTAATACTGTCCCTTGGTGTGCTACAATAGAGTAGGTGTGTGAGTAGTCAATGCTAATGTCCCTATTTGTATAGCTCCATGATTTGACAGTTGGAGTGAGTAGTCACGTTATCATTGAGATGTGAACACATATTTGCAGTGTGAAGACCAGATGTGGGACTGAGGTTTTCTGTGTGTCACTTGCATTCACATTACTATGTGATGGTGAATGACCACATGCCAGTAAGGGTGGCAAGGCACAGAGGATGTTAGCATTTATGAGCCCATCACGGCTGTAGTCAGTCAAAGAGATGTGAGCAGCGACTGTGTGCAGGATGATGTGTGTGTGTCCAGTATGTGTAACTGTACATATCTGAGCAGTGCCAGTGTGTGTGTGACCTATGTGCAGGACAGTACACAGTGTGACAGATGCTAAAATCCATGAGCAGCAGGACTATATCTGCACGGCCCCTGTACATGGGTCATGTGTAGATATATCCTTGCCAGGTGATTATGCAATGCGTGAGTTTGACAGCTCCAGAGTGTTTTACATCCCAAAGGACTGTGTATCAGCCTCTTACTAAATGCATAGTTACCATCATACGCAGTACAACTTACACATGATGCCTGTGTGGACATGGTGCTTAGAAATGGCATTACCCAACTGTTATGTGCATGTATGACTGCGGTGATGTTAATGTTTGGCCACCACTGCATTAGTAAGCCCATGTGTGCATGCCAATCAAAGTGCACACAGTCATTAGTACAATGTGTGAATCCCCTACAAAGTGATGTTGTATTTCCTGTGACTGAAAAGTTGTTCCTCATGTTTATGTAACGTTTCTGGATGCCATGCAATGACACATATTTTATTTGGTTCACTCACAGATGGTCGGCGACCCATCACGCAGGGTGACGTGGATCGTTTCAGGGACCCAAAAGCCACTGGTGAGTAATTGTAATGTAAATTGCCATGTGTGATGTAATGGATGTCATTAACTAATGCAACACACGGTAGTTTTGCAATGCTGGTGTGTTCCGCATGTCACTCGGCCACAAGGTGCAGAGTATATTTATGTTATTATTCAGACAATATGTATAAGAGTGTGGTTAGACGCATATCTATCTAAGTTGTGACTTTGTCCATGAAGGGACAATGCAACAGCTCTGATTTCCTGTGCATGACATCCAGCACAGATTATAGCTAAATAGTCAATGATCCAGGGATCATGCAGGCATTACACTACTGGATTTTCACACATGTCTACATATTATCAAGACCAGCCAGAAGATGTATCCACGCTTCATCTGCAGTACACTGCCACTGAAGCAGACATTGAGGTTTAGCTAATATGCCCTAAGACATTCCCATATCAGGCCAGGTTAAGGTCATGTCATGTCTAAGGTATGAATAGATCACATATCATCCACACAAGGTTTCAAGGTCCTTTTACAGTGTAAATCAGATGAAACTGTGCCATAGAGGTTCCAGGCAATGTTGCACATTATATTGGGAACATGTAAGTTTACCAACTTTCACAGAAGAGTTTGTGTTGATAGATGGATAATGGGTGAGGGGGCAGTTCATTACACCTCCAAGGGGCAAGAGAAGTTACCTAGCGTAACCATGTTGAGAGGGACTAACACAAGACTGGGTCATGAATGTTTTCTACCAGGATCTAAGTGGTCTATTTTTCCCATCCCAGTTCTTCTCCTTTATGAGGTATTTAGGTCCAGGGTTAGACAGGATGTCATACATGCAACACTGATTGTTAAACTGCCTTTTCTGCCGTATGATGAGCCTGTGGTGTATTTTCTATGTAGGTGTGGAAGTCGTTATAGGCGACAGGTCGGGAGTCAGTGTGGCTGCCAGATTCTGCATGGTCTCCTGTTTTACAAACATTTTTCAATGTAGTATTTAAATCTGAGGATTGCTGTAATCGGCCTGTTCTGATGGGCAGGCCCTGCAGCAAAGGGTTCCTTGCTTTAATAGGATGGCATTTGAAGTTTTTCCATAATTTACACATGAACCCGTAGCAGGTGACAATTACCTGGCTGACGAGCTTTTTCCAGGACAGGGCATGTTGTTTTGTTAGTCGTAGGTCTAAGATCACATGTTTGCAAGGGGGACAGGAGCACAGTTCCAGCCGCCACCTTTCATGTGACCAAGATACCTCAGGGCTGCCAAACTGAATGATGTCTGTTTTACTGCTGTTTAGTTTCAGTTTGTTGCTGCTCTTCTAGTTACTCATGTAAAACATGCTGTTTGTACAACAGAGACGTGTTTCAGAGTAGTCTGTCCCACACGTACTCAGTTACTGGTTATTGTCAGCATACAATACGCTTTGAGGAGCCGTACAATTTCCTGACGTTGCCCAGCAGGCTCAAGTATAGATTGAACAGCATAGGACTTAGGATAAATCCTTAACCCCATGACCAGGACAGCTATGTGATTTCTCAGGTGCATATTGTCAAGCCCTTTATAGCGGGTTTTGCAGCTGTTTCCTGCCGATGTACGCAGCAATATTGTGGAGAACCTTCTTGATATTATTGACACCTGTTGTTGGTAGGGGTGTCCCGGTCTTCTTCCCATGCATGTAGGCTGAGCTTACATTCGGTTTCCATTGACATATACATACAGCCACACTGGCAACCATGTAAAAGAGTGCCAGTCTTGTCAGTGACTACATGAACTGTACACATTTTCAGATAGACACACATGTCTGCACATGTGCATCGTACAGCAGTAGCAGCAGTGTGTCACAGGGTCAGATGAGGGTGGTGCTGCCCATGGAGGGGTAGTGCCACACTACTAATGTTAATTGGACCACTTGCACACACTCAGGATGCACAATGGTGACATGTTATCACTGTCTCATTTAGCGTCTAATTTGTCAGTACATCACCCCTGCCATGTACTGTCATGTCACTTTCCAAGGCCTGAATTGTGGAAAAAAGGGCTTGTCAATTATGTGGTCAGGTCACTTTGAGACGTTACAGGATGTCACATGTGTGTTGCCTCCCATGTGGTATGTGATGTGTGCCAAATAATATGATGATAGGCAAATGACCCAGTGTCCTTGTTTTGGAATTGACATTTCCATTTTTTTTCAGACAACATGAATGCAGAGGATACCCATGCATTCAATGTGGCTAAGGAAGGGTGGCTTCACATCCGCCGGGTTAAAAAGGGGCACAGGAACATGGCAAAGAAATACGCGGCTGCTAGGAAGGCTGGGACCTGGCACTCTATGCCAGGGGCTGTTGGACACAAGGACAAAGATAACATCTCCAGGGCTGCTGGCAAGGCTGGCCGAGTAAAGAAATCCAAGACACAGGTCTCACCAGTTGTTCCCATCACAACCACTGCAGCCATTCCAAGTACCAGCAGCCAGGGGCCGGTTCAAGCTGCACCCAGCCAGGGACCAGCCCAGACCACAACACCCCAGGATCTCGGGGCACCCACCACAACGCCGCCAATAGCTGAGACCCTACAGAAGATACTAATTGAGCAGGCCAGGAACAATAACTTGCTCCTCGATGTTAAAAATGAATTGATTACCCTGAACCGGCGGGTGAATGACATTGCTGTGAAACTGGGTATTCCCTAAACCGGGACTTCTTCTGTCCCACACCCCTCTTCTGCCTTCCCTCATTGTTATTTGTTATTTGGTTATAGATAGATAGTATTATAGTATTTAGATGTAGATTAGTTTTAGATTAGGTATAGTTAGTTTAGTGTAGTGAGATGTTGAGAGGTTAAGATAGTGTTGGGGCTAAGTTTCTTTTCTCTTTGGGTGGGGTGTTGATGTCCTTTTTTAGTTTGTGTAGTAGTGTATAGTTAGTATTACATGTGTAGTTTAGTTTAATATGTGTGTAGGGATTTTAGATATAGTGTTAGTTTTAGTAATTAGTGTAGTTTTGCCAGCACACCATAATACAACAAGGTCCCTTGAGTGAACTGGCCATTATAGTGGGGACGGCCGAGAAGATGTTTCATACTGCTAGTGTGTGGTGGAGGTTGCCAAACAGGGAGAGCTTCTATGGGAGTTCACATGCATCTTGTTTAGAAAGGGTCAGAGACCAAGCAGAGCAGCAGGTGAGGAGAATGCAGGCACCTTGTCACAGGAACTTCACAGGGATGGAGCTTGGGAAAGTAATGGATGCTAATATACGTTTGGCTCTGGACCCCAGAATCCTTCAGATGTCCAATATTGCTCTGCTGCGCGTGTTGGTACATAGCCATTCAGATCCTTCTCAGTGTGTTCATGCGCAGGCAGCTGCTGCTGCTGGACAATGTCCCATCTCATACTTAAATGCCCCATACAGGACTATGCTGGCACTGGGCAGTAGGGTGCAGTGGCATGCAGGTGCTGCACGCATGGTACATGCACATACCTGTTCCAAGGGGGACACGTGTTTATTGGTGCTGTGTAGGTAGTTATGACTTTACATTTTGACTGCACTGAAGGTGGTACCACCTACACAGATATGGAGCATCCTGGCACAAGACTTCATGGTGCAAGAGCATGATGGTGCTGTGCGTTATGGGTATGTATGTACTGGGGGCAGGGGGTCACTTGGCACAATGTGTGCTCACACCCTGAGGGCTCCCAGGCAATTGTGCATAATAATATATTCACACTGGGAGGGCTCAGGGGCAGTTCTACAGCATGGGGCTCAGAAACACAAATCTCCCAGGCAGTTTAGCTGCACCACCCTCTGCTTCCTCACAGCACCCTCTGGTTCACACCTGCCACCATTTTGTTCTTCACACCACCCTCTGGTTCACCAGTGCCACACTCTGGTTCACCACTGCCACCCTCTGGTTCACCAATGCCACCCTCTGGTTCACCACTGCCACCCTCAAGCTCACCACCCATGCAGATTAATTCCTCAACACTGCCAGACACCTCCACTTCCAGATCCACACCAACCCCAACACCACCCTCAGAGGTACACTCATCTCCAGCCCCCCCGGACCACATTGTCAATTCAGCAAATCCCTCGCCTACCTCACCTGCAACCATGCACTCACCTCCACAGACTACATCCTCCTCGTGGAGCTGACATTCCAGCTCAGGAACAAGAACAACACCAACTCCAGAACCCTGTCGGCCAGACTAGCCAACCTCAGCCTCAACCAACTCGTCACCCCACCCACCCACCCATCCACCCACGCCGCTGGTCACACGTTGGACACCACCTTCTACACAGGCACCCACGTTGCTTTAGTACACACTGGAGGAGAGTGACTGTAGACCAGCTAATAACCACCCTTACCCACAGGCCACACAACAACTCCACCAACTCCAACGCTGCAGGCCGCCACCTCAGGCAGTGTATGTACAACTGTGACAACACACTTGTGCCACTCAAGGAACCCTGTAAAACTCACACCAGCAGGCCAGCCGCCACATTCACCAATGTGCTGGTGTGCATCCAGAGTTGGATGCCGGAAACTGGAGTGGATATTGCTCACCATATGCACTCCATACAACCACACAGACCACAAGGATGCCATACACATACATCACCATCTCTTGTGATTGGCCAAGGGTTGCTCCTCCAAAGCCCAACTGGATGACAACGCACACGGGAGCAAGGGGCTCTTCTGCATCGTAAGGGAACTCTCGAACTCCAGCGCCAACACCAACAACATGACTCCCTCAGTAGAACTGTGCAACTCACTAGCCATCTTCTTCCACTGCTAGCTCGCTGATATCCATGACAGCTTCAACACAACACCCACCCAAACTATGCCAGGGCCCACCTCCCCTGTGTACACCAGCAGCGCATGCCACCTGACCTCCTGGTCCAATGTCAACAGCAACGAGATACACAAGGTTATGTACTCCATCCACTCACGCTCCCCGTCACACCTATTCCCACACCACATATATAACATGGCAGATGCTGCTATCTGAGCCGACTACAGAACAGCAACATTTCCATGGAGCTTGGAACACAACAAAATCTACACCCTCCTCAAGTAGCCGAAGCCAGGCCACAAGGAACTCAAGTACTTCCAGCATATCTCCCTGCTCCTATTTCCAGGGCGGATCACTGGGAATTGCTCAACATGCAACTGGCCACCACCTGGTAGACAACAACATCCTGTACCCATCCCAGGCCTGAATCATACAAGTCCACAGCACCCTGCCAGAACTCATGTCCGCCACTGACGCCATCATGAGCCAACTGTGCAACAGCAAAACTTCTGCCCTCATCCTCCTGGTGATGTGTCCCTATGCCAGCATGCCCAGGGCTCTTCAGGACTTGTTGTACAGTACATGAGGGTATGCAATGTAATGACTTGCATGGTACATGAGTGTCACTGTGCCCATCCACCCACTTCCACCCGTCCCTGTTTGACACTCACCCTGGTGTTGTTGTGTGACTTCCAGTACAGCAGTATCCTGGCCTGCGACTCCTACAACAGTCTCCTCACTGATGACGTTGGCCACCTGCTCCTCCAGCTCATCCAGCTCCTCCTGTGGAGCTGGCCCACCGCCTCCCGTCGCACTTGCTGCCCTTATGTTCGCTCCCAGTTTCTTTTTAGTTTTGCTCTTCGTATCGTGCCACCGCTTCTTGCACTCGTCCACTGTCCTCTTTCGCTCCCCCATGGCATTGACCTTAGTCATGATATCCTGCCATATATCCCTTTTCCTCGCCATGGTGACAGTGGAACTCACAAAGAGTTCCTGCTGGTGTCGCGTCACCTCTTCAACCAGTACCTGGTTCTCCTCCGGAGTGAACTTTGGGTTCCTCATCCTCTTGGCCTTTCCCTGGGTCTCAGCCTGGCCTTCCAGGCTGAGACCCAGGGCGTTGTTTCTGCCCTCTGCACTGGTCCCTGGCTGCTCACCATCATTTTCAGTATTTTCCATAGTTAGCAACGATTTTCGGTTTAGCGGGCATTTTTTCGTCCCGCTAACGCGTTATATGGTAGCCTTGGGCCTATTGGTTTAGCGATAATCATCGCTGATAGGCCCAACATGCTTTTTTTCACGTTAGCCTGCGATGGGTTAGTGTCGTCACGCTACTTCTATTGCATGCTTTTATTGTATTTCTGGAGAATTATCGCCGCCTAGCGGAGTATTGGTAATACCTCGCTACGGCGGCGATATTTCCAGGCGATTTTAGGCGATAACATTTTTCACGCTAAATATCGATAGCGATATTTTTCACCTGTTATTGGTAATATGCCCCCATATTTTAAAAAGATTTGGCATAAAATTATTTTCTTTAGGGTCAGAACTTTTAGGCAGTCCAATAAAATGTGCAAAATATTGCATTTATCGCTTAGGTCACATGTACAATTTCCCCTAGAATCAATCATTGCCACTTTTATCTTATCAATAATATAACAAGGGTTGATTCTGATCCTTAGCCTTAACAATTCACTTCTAAGCCAGTGGTTTGGTAATACATCCACATACGGAAACCATGCTTCGTTCTACTATGAGTTAAGCATAAAATAAACAGATTTTTTTCCCCTTGAGTTACTGTCGATCATAATCTCAGGACAGTTCCTTACCTAATACCCTTAGCTCTTTGCAACCTCTATTTGTAGATTCCAAGGGCACAACTTAACCTTCATATCCCTACAAACGTTCTCTAAGATTTTTCTGACCCCATTTTACCTAATAGGGAGACATTTTGTCTCCTCGCCGGTACTTAGACGTTGCCAAAATCTTAATGCCACCTGGGCCAGTATGTTCTATGACACAATGCCTGTGTCCATCCTTATGGCATGAGCCGTAGAAGGCACTGGTAGGGACAGTAAGCTTTTTAAACGTTTCCCTTCCTCGGCGTCCCACCCACTTTTGCCATTTATGTATAGCAATTTAGCACCATATTGGAACTGTGGGGTATCATAGCCACATAGGCTTTCAAGACAGGCCTGTATGACATATTACCGTAGTTCTTATTACATTTTTGCAGGCCACTTACTGAGGATAGAGCCCTTACTCTCAATGATTCCAAATAGACATTTCATTTTAGGGACTTCTCAAGCAAGACCCTTAGATGTCTGTATTCCCTAACTGTCTAAACTTAGTAGGTCCCAAAAACCAGCTAAAATGTGTTGTTGTTTTACCAAAGCTCAGCACCTTAGTTTTCTCCATGTTTACTACTAGTTTTATGGCTTCAGTATTCCCTAAACACGCCCAGCTTCCTTTGCAGACCTATCTGATCAAAAATTACGAGATCATCTGCGGACAGAAGACATGCAACATTTTTACCATCTTTTTTGGGGCTAATGCCCGAGCCACCACCAAGGCTGATGGCAGGTCAGCTATATATAAGGAGAAGAGTAGGGGAGCCCAGACGCACCCCTGTGTCAACCCATTTTTGTTTCAAGGTTCCCTAGGTGTCCATAATAACCTGAGCCCAGTTGTGGCTGTGCAACTCCTGAATTAAAACAAAGAGGCCCTTGGGGATATCACACTTGGTCAGGGTTTCTCATAGGCGATTCCGGACCAAAGATCGAAGGCTGCCTGGAAGTCAATAAAACAGCAAAACAAACTGCCCCTCTGCTCAACTAACCTCCGCGCAATGGACCAGAGGGAAAACAGTGATGAATAGCGGAGGGGCCTTACTTGAAACCGCCCTGTTTAGGGGGCAAAATATGGTTTACTTCAGCCCATTCCCTAAGCCTCCACCCAATGATTTTCGCAAAACATTTTCTCCCACTTCTAAAAGGTTAATCAGCCGAAAGTTCTTGGAGGATTTTATATCTCCCCGTTTGTGGATGTGTGTGATAATTGTGTCTCTTCCATGTCTAACATGGCAGCAAACACCAGAGAAAACAATTCTACCCACCAGTCAGTCTGGATCTTTATTATAACGGCTGGGAGGTTATCTGGCTCTGACTAGGTTAACTTTGCTATAATACGTGTTTCATTGCTGGTAAAGTGGGAACCAATGTCCACATCTATACTAGACCAAGAGTTTATTTTCATCATCACATTTTTTAAACTTTTCCATATATTTCTCCCCATCACTATTCCCAAGCGTCTTCTTCCCCCACACAATTCATGTTCCCCTGTGTCGTACCGGAGCCTACCTGTACTAACTTCCAAAACGTTTTTTAATTTTGTATTTCAATTGCTGCCAGTAGGTCTCCCCAGCATTTCTCTTTATATGTTGTTTTCTGTTTTCTTTTCTTTTTTCTTTTATATACTTTCCTTGTGTTCTGCAGGATATTGTAGTTCTCGGTGTTATACCTTATTTTGAGGCTTCTTTCCCCCATTTCTTATCTGCGCTTTTAATTTCCAAAATTCCTCATTAAACCAACCATTTCTTTTGGTCAGGGTTCTCTGGTTCCTATTATCCCAGTTGTATTCCCTTTACATTAAATTCTTAAACAATGGGCTATATAGCTGGTGGTATTTTCTTACCACCATATATAATTAATGGGAGTACTACTTAATATTTTGTTCCATACACTTCTCTGTCATTCTAGTATTTAGACACCTTGGGTAATCAACTTGTACAGGGA
Source organism: Lissotriton helveticus (assembly GCF_964261635.1). Classification (NCBI taxonomy): domain Eukaryota; kingdom Metazoa; phylum Chordata; class Amphibia; order Caudata; family Salamandridae; genus Lissotriton; species Lissotriton helveticus. The sequence continues at coordinate 157,065,107 of NC_136070.1, forward strand.
TTATTGTATCTCTTAGCCTTCTTTCACCTCCTTCTAATTCGAGTTTTAAAGGATTATTGATCACTTCCTTCACCTTGTACAACCTGGAAACCCCTAACTTTGCCAACACATCAGGTGTGCATAAATATATAATCTATAGAGCAGGGTTGCAGACCTACCGTGAAAGTTTGATTTGTTTGACAGTCAGTGTCCATCCTACCATTTAGGTAAACTAAGCCCTTAGCACCCAGAAATGTTCCTAGAGCCACATCTTGTGCTGTCAGACTGGTATTTGGAAAGCTGGTGACACTTATCTTATACAACGTCAATAACCATTTGTACCAGGAATCAACCCTTTGTGGATCTAATTTATGCTTGAAATGCCCCAACAGAATGAACAAATATTTATGATAATTTTTACTCAGGGAATCTACATCTACCTTGAATCTTCCCAATTCTGACCTATACTCCTCACCCCAGCTCCCGGATATACACAGTCACTATTACTATACATTCATACCTTGGGTCAGTGTCCCGGAGGTACACTCCACAGGGCACCAGCCAATTACATTTGACTTCCAAGGGTGTCACATTTGTGGCTAATTTAGTGGATACCAGGATTATTAACCCCCCCCCGACGAGCATCCCTGTTGACTTCTCCTAGCAGACCTATTTAGCTGAATGAACTTGCCAATCAAAGGGGTTTTCTCACACAGCCACATTTCTTGTAACCATACAATCTCATTACGGTCAACTAACCTCCTAAAACTTTGTAGTTTTCACATTCTCCCAAAACCATTGATAATCCATGTTAGTTGCCCAAAGCTTTGAGACAACTCAGCACCTAATTGATTTCACTTGGCCACCCATCTTCTCCGTGTGCTAGTGAAGAAAGGACTTTATATCTATTTCTTGGTTCAAATCTCCTCAGGGTCTAACTATTTCAGACTGTGTCATGGGGATTTCAAGGTCTTCTTTCTCCCTGAATACCTGTTAAATCATCCTGACCTGCCTTGCTCCCAACCCTGTATGGTGCCTTAGAAATGGTTTATCACGATTTCCCAATGTGGGCATTTCTAATTCAGGGACTAACCTGATCCCTTGCACTCCACTTTAAAAAGTGCAGACTTTAACACCCCATCAGTACAATAGGACTTCTGTGACTTTGTTCCCTTTGTAGGTTTTTTGTGAAGCCCACTTGTCTGAGATCTTTTGTTCCTATTTCTTTCAGGCTAGCACATCTAGAAAAGGAAAAAGGTAACTGAGACCGATTTAAAGATAGTAGCTTTCTCACAGTCATAGTTTATTATATATGATGAATTAAAATATTTACAATTTTCCCAAAAATTAAAATATATCTTAACATACACGATTAAAACCGAGCAACATTGTCGAGATCCCTTTGGTTATTAGCTAAAGTGCAGGTGCTGAGCCATTGGCATATAAAGTTATGAGTGCGTTATAAAAACATTTACTGAATATTTCATTGCTAATACTGTGATAGTGCTTTCAACCTTACGATCAGTGTTTTAAAAAACAAGCTGAAAAATTAGAAAGCCCTGATTAAAATAGCAAGTTCCCAGAAAAAGTGCAATTATACTGTAAAGTGTAAAATGTGTTTTACTTAAATTGACTCTTGATGAGTTTTTCATTTAGTCCGTTTATTACATAAGTGAGACGGCTAGGCCCATGCCGGCATTGATCATACATCTTTGTTTTCCCCCAGATTAGCTTGCCCTAAAAGTTTCCTTACTTCAGCCAGGTATTTTACTCCCCGGCAGGCCAAGAATATAGAGGATCCTTCCATCCAGTGTATTACGGCTTGCCTGCACGTACAAATCTTCAGTTCATTAAAAATTATTTTTAAATATTGTCTCCTCAGGTCAGTAAGTACTGGGCATGCACATAGCAGGAGGGTTACATTTTCCTTGAAAAACCCACATACTCGACAATGCTCTGCTTGTTGTGTGTTTTTCCAAGATGGCTGTGGGTCTTTTGAATCATGCAAGCCCATCCGATAAGTTTGTGAAGCTCTTTTTTAACTGCAGGCTAAAGTGAGCTGTTAAATAAGCTTGCGGCTTTAAAGATTTATAAGAATTGATCACAGTCCATTCATGCCCGCGTTTGGAAATAATGGAATTTCTGGTTCTGGAGGCCAAATACCAGCTGGAACTGAGCTGGAGAGGCAGACTTTGGAAGATTGAAAACAGCCTTATAAATTTTCGTCTGAAGTTCGTTTAACAAATCAACCTCCTTGCAGCACCAAGTGACTAGACCGTAAGACAGTGTGGCAGGATTTGCGCTGCCATCACTTTTAAGAGGTGGTTATGGTTCGGGCAGTCTAGTTTTTTTTTGCCAACTTGTGTTCCTTGTGTGTTGTACCCGCCCTTTTTTTGCCAAGATATTTGTTGGACACTTGCTCTTCAACCGTTGTCCCTTTTACAAGCCATTTAAACGTAATACTTTTAGTGTACACCAGAAAAACAACTTTGGTTTTCTCTTTGTTTAGTTCCATGTTTTCCCGGTCCAAATAGGTTACTACGTTATTTATCGCCCTTTGTAATCCAATAGGATGTTGGCTCAACATCACAATGTCATCAACGTACTGTAAAAATGAGATTGGCTCATTGGCCAGGTTCGGTGGAGGACAATCGGCGGCTTGCATGTGATTACTAATATCTGAGAGAAACAAGTTAAATAGGCTTGGCGCTAAGACACAACCTTGTTTTAGACCTTGCTGCTTATGGATACTCGAGGTTGTGCTGCTCCCATCGCTCAATTTCACTCTTGCCCAGGTATCACTATATAAGGCAAGTATTGCATTTAGTGATTAACTCGGCAGACCCCAAGCTTTTAGTTTATCCCAGAGACAGTTTCTATTCACTCTGTCGAAAGCTGATTTTAAATCCCCAAAACATGCATACTGCCCTGTTTTCTTTTTTACCGCTTTTTTCGTTAAAAGTGCTCAGATGGCAACATTTGTTATTGTGCCCATCCCTTGCCTAAAACCTGTTTGAAACTTGGGAATTATAGCGGCTAGGGGCACAACCACATGCAGGAGGCATTACAAGGGTCATTGGACCTATTTTGCCATTTTGAAGGGAGGGGGGGAGGGTTGGGGAGAAGGGTGGGGGTCCGGGACCATGGGAGAAGCAGTATGCTCACGGTTTATTGGTTTATACATTTTTACATTTGGCCGGGGGGCTTGCTTTTGACCTTATTTTTATCTTGTAATGAAGAGAATTAGAATAGCCTCGGTTAATATTTGTAGCTTAAATGATTCCCAAAAAAGGAGGCGGGTTAGTGTTGATGTGCAATTTTTAAGAGCTGACGTCCTATGCCTCCAGGAAACTCACATTGAGGGAAGCAAGAAAAGGCTCCTGGAGCTGCCTGGGTATTATATTGTAGCTAACACAACACAAGAAACTCGCACAAAGGGGGTGGCTATCTTGGCTCGGAATGGGACGGGCAGTTTTCTTAGCTTTCCTCGGTGCCTGGCTGACAGCTTGGGCAGCTGGGTGATCGTACAAGGGTGTATAGAAAATAAAATGTTTACCCTCTGCTCAGTATATGGATCTGTGCTGGATGACCCATCTTTGTTTGACTGGCTTAGAACTGAATTAGTAGGCTGGACTTTACCTCTGATTCTTTGTGGAGATCAAAATATTAACTTGAATAGCCAAGTTGCCACTAGGAAAACACCCTATCAGGGCAGGAAACCCAAAGTGTTTAAATCGCTGTCTCAACTGCAGGCACTACATGGGTTAGAGGATGTATGGGCCTTAAATAGGGGTGCCGATTTAGGATACACATATTTCTCCGCTCCTCACAAGGAATACGCCAGGCTGGATTATTTTCTAGCTTCACAGGAGCTAGCCTCAAAAAGGACCATTGACTTATTCCCAAAGGTTATGTCAGATCACAACCCCCTGGTGATTGAGCTAGATATTCAGCTCCCTCTCACACAGTCACGGTGGTCTTTTAATAGGGCTTTTTAAACGACACAGACTACATCCGCCAGATTGGCGAGTGGATTCCCAGATTTATTGAAGATAACTATGGAAGCACCAACCTAAGCAATGTGTGAGATACACTGAAAGCAGGAGTAAGCGGAGAATCAAACACGTTTGGGTGGGAAACACAGAGAGAAGAGAAAAGGCTGCTGCAAGCATTATATGAGGATCTAGGTGCGGCAGAGGCTCAATTGATAGAGGTACTTTCTGCTGGTACAGATCCAGAGGCAACTCAGCTAAAAGTTGCCATTGCCAGATCCGCAATCATACAAATCTCAGCTTAAAAGGCAGCTGGTAAATATATGGCGTGGAAAATCCGGGCTTATGAGAGTAGCGAGAGAATAGGCCATCTTTTAGCAACACGCACCAGGGAGAAAACAGTGCCTGAATAAGAGAAATTAGGGATCCGGGAGTGAGGTTGAATTTCAAATTTGCTCTGCTGCAGTTTACTTGCAGCACACGGAGTGAGGAGGACAGAGAGCTCCTTCAATGTGAAAGGAACGTAGCTCCAGTGATTGGGCAGGCACGCAGTACGCATACACCCACTTGTCTGTGGCACAGACACAGCAGCACAATGGAATTTGGAAACAGAGGTCCTAGTGGGCAGCATTTCTTTCTACATATAACAGAGCTGAGTTGGGCAATGATGGAGAAGCGCAACTGAGTTAGACATGCTTAGCTTCATGAAACAATTCCTTCATGCAACAGCAATCTCAAAAGCATTTATTTATCACGAGTAAAGGAATTACTGAAGATGTGGTACAGGATGCATGACGAGTTTTATTCTCTAATGTACTGAACACTTCTGTGGGCTAACGCACATAGCAGGCAGGAAAATGCCTCAGGGTGCATTTCAGAAAAAGGTCAGCGTAGATCACATCTTTCTCTGAAGATCCACAAGACTATGTACAGGAGGATTCTTAAATATTTCACAGATATAGAGGAATGTGTGTGTTAATACTCTTTACCAGTGAAGTGTGAACCTCAAGGCATTTACTGCATATGTTGTGAGCTGACTCTTGCATGCTGCCTTCCTTACTCCATCAAAATCGCTATATATTTCCTGCCTTACTTGAAAACCAGTGTTTTGATATTATTTTCTTTTCATACCAGACTGGTTTGTTTATTGACTTCCGGTGAATGGCTGTGTAATCCATGAATGAAAGTCTTGACTAATGGGGCTCTAGAACATCGTTATTTTGTTGGAAATTATTGGACCTTAGCATGAAAATCTCAAGGATTTTGGGGTCCCTGTGCCAAACTAATTTTTGGGGCCCTTGTTCGTAATAGCTTTAGATTTATGATTCAATTTCAGCTCTTTCATGCCCTCTTCGGCCAGATAACTGACTGTGCACAGGTACACTTGTCCAAAGTCTAAATGTGATTGCATCTAATATTCAAGGATAATGAGATGTGATTTCAATACTGTAACCCAGCAGCAGCTCGCTAATATTACTGCACATCATTTCTGTGACACCCTCCAATTTGTCATATGTGAGATCCTATTGTGATCCAAAAAAACTATTTTTTATGGATTTTGCATGAACCATAAACACAACATTTCTCTGCAAAATGTCAGTAATAGACTCTCACACATCCCCCATATTACAAATAAATTAAAGAAAAATTGTATTTAAAATAATAAGTTTAAGAATTATTTAAGTTCATAAGAACAAGATTCTGCAAAAAAGAGCTGACTCTATTAGGAGCCAACCTGGAGGGCTGGGGCCCTGTGCCAGAGCCACTTTGCCCATACCTTGAAACATCTCTGAACCATAGAGCCATTTCGGGTGTCTCCTCTCTGGCTCATGGTCCAGTTTTTTTCCTAAGGTCAAAGGACATCCTGAAAAAGTGCCATAATATATATTGTGAGCTTTGTTCAACACGGCTGTTTACAGTCTCATTTATAGGTTAGGCCTAGTGGCAGCGCGCATGCACTGCTCATTCTGCAAGGCTGCTGTAGTGGAGTATGGCAGAGAAGCTGCGCCCACTCTCCACTGTTTGTGTTTTTTTAAGCAGCACGGCCACCCGTAACACAGGCGCCTGCTTTCAATCACTTTAACCTGGCATTATCTCCTGTCTGTTTCAACCCCTCAAGTAAAACAGATTTAGAAATGGTTAGCAATTAAGTCATGTGAATTCCAGATAGCATATAATCCTGTGCTAATGGAAAGAAGCTGACAACAGCACATGTGTTCAATGTCATCTGCACAATAGACACCTGGTGGGATGTTTTCAAAAGCCTGTTTTATTAAAACACCACCACCACCATTACCACCACCACGAATACCACCACCACTACCAATACCAACACCACCACCAATGCCACCACCAATACCACCACCACAACCATCACCAATATCACCAATACCAATACCACTGCCAATACCAATACCACCACCAATACCACCGCCACTAATACATCTACCAATACCACCACCACCAATACCGATACCACCACCAACACCAATATCAATACAAATACCACTACCGCCAATGCCACCACCACCACCAATAATACCACCACCACCAATACCATCACCAATACAACCACCAATACAACCACCACTATTAAGACAGCCACCACCAATACCACCACCACCACCAATACCATCACCCCCACCAATACCACCACCAATACCTCCATCTCCAATACAATGACCACCACCAATACCACCACCACTAATACCACCACCAGTACCAATACCACAGCCAGTACTACCAGCACCACAAATATCACCAATACCATCACCACCACCAATACCACCACCACTAATACTACCACCACCAGTACCAATACCACAGCCAGTACCACCACCATCACCAATACCACCACCGCCACCAATACCAATATCACCACCATCAATACCATTACCACCACCACCACCAATACACCACCTCCACCAATACCACCATCACCACTAATACCACCACCACCAATACCACGACCACCAATACCACCACCAATACAACTGCCGTCACTACTACCAATACCACCACCTCCAATACCACCACCAACAGTACCAATACCACCCCAATACCACCACTTATACCCCCACCAATACCATCACCAATACTACCATAAGCAATACCACCACCAATGCCGCTGCCAATTCCAATACCACCACTACCAATACCACCACCAATACCACTAATACCACCATGACCAATACAATACCACCACCACCAACAACAATACCAATACCACCACCACCAATACCAGCATTACCACCACCAATACCATCACATCACCAACATTACCACCACCAATACCAGTACCACCAATACCACCACCAATATCCATACCACCACCACCACCACTAATACCACCACCAATAACACCACAAATACCACCACCAACACCACCAATGCCACCACAACCAATACCAGCACCACCACCAATAGCACCAATACCAACAAAACCAGTACCACCAATACCACCACCAATATCCATACCTCCACCACTACCACCAATACAACCACCAATACCACCACCAATACCACTACCACCAATACATCACAAATACCACCAATACCACCACCACCAATAGCACCACAAATACCAATACCACCACCAATACCACTGCCAATATCAATACCACCACCAATACCACCACCACTAATATATCCACCAATACCTCCACCACCAATACCACCACCACCAATACCAATACCACCACCAACAGCAATATCAGTACCATCACCAATACAAATCTCACTACCACCAATACCACCATGCCCACCAATACTAACTCCACCACCAATAATACCACCACCAATACCATCACCACCACCAATACCACCAGCATCAATACCATGACCACCAATACCCCATCACCAATACCATCACCACCACCAATACCACCACCACCAATACCACCACCACCAATACCACCACCACTAATACCACCACCAGTACCATTACCTCAGCCAGTACCACCACCACCACAAATAGCACCAAAACCATCACCACCACCAATACCACCACCACCACCACCAATACCACCATCACCAATACCATTACCATCACCAATACCACCACCACCAACATAACCACTGATGCCACCACCTCCAATACTAACACCATCACCAATACCAGCCCCACCAATACCAGTACCACCACCACCAATACCACCACTACTAATACCACCACCACCAACAACAATACCAATACCACCACCACCAATACCAGCATTACCACCACCAATACCATCACATCACCAACATTACCACCACCAATACCAGTACCACCAATACCACCACCAATATCCATACCACCACCACCACCACCACCACTAATACCACCACCAATAACACCACAAATACCACCACCAACACCACCAATGCCACCACAACCAATACCAGCACCACCACCAATAGCACCAATACCAACAAAACCAGTACCACCAATACCACCACCAATATCCATACCTCCACCACTACCACCAATACAACCACCAATACCACCACCAAAACCACTACCACCAATACATCACAAATACCACCAATACCACCACCACCAATAGCACCACAAATACCACCACCACCAATACCACCACCAATACCACTGCCAATATCAATACCACCACCAATACCACCACCACTAATATATCCACCAATACCTCCACCACCAATACCACCACCACCAATACCAATACCACCACCAACAGCAATATCAGTACCATCACCAATACAAATCTCACTACCACCAATACCACCATGCCCACCAATACTAACTCCACCACCAATAATACCACCACCAATACCATCACCACCACCAATACCACCAGCATCAATACCATGACCACCAATACCCCATCACCAATACCATCACCACCACCAATACCACCACCACCAATACCACCACCACCAATACCACCACCACTAATACCACCACCAGTACCATTACCTCAGCCAGTACCACCACCACCACAAATAGCACCAAAACCATCACCACCACCAATACCACCACCACCACCACCAATACCACCATCACCAATACCATTACCATCACCAATACCACCACCACCAACATAACCACTGATGCCACCGCCTCCAATACTAACACCATCACCAATACCAGCCCCACCAATACCAGTACCACCACCACCAATACCACCACTACTAATACCACCACCACCAATACGACCAATACCAATACCACCACCAATATAACCGCCACCACATCCAATACAACCACCTCCAATAACACCACCAACAATACCAATACCACCACCAATACCACCACCAGTACCATTACCACAGCCAGTACCACCACCACCACAAATAACACCAAAACCATCACCACCAATACCACCACTAATACCATCACCAGTACCATTACCACAGCCAGTACCACCACCACCACAAATACCATCAAAACCATCACCACCACTAATACCACCACCACCAATACCACCATCACCAATACCACCACCACTAATACCAATACCACCACCAATATAACAACCACCACATCCAATACAACCACCTCCAATAACACCACCAATAATACCAATACCACCATTAATACCACCACCAATACCACCAGCAATACTGCCATCAGTAATACCACCACCAATACCAATGCCACTGCCAATTCCAATACCACCACTATCAATACCACCAATACCAGCATTATCACCTCCAATACCACCACATCACCAATGTTACCACAACCAATACCAATACCACAATACCACCAGTAGCGCTTGGATGCCCCAGGGGCAGCAATTGCGCTTTATAAATTGTCTTTTCATTTCATTTCATTTCATTTCATTTCACAACCACCACCAATACCACCACCACCAATATCACTAATACCACCACCAATACCACCACCTATAACACTTCCAATACCACCACCACCATCAATACCACCACAATCAATACCACTATCACCACCAATAGCACCAATACCAATAAAACCAATACCACCACCACCAAAAGACTACCACCAATACAACCAACAATACCACCACCAATAATACCACCACCATGAATACATCACAAATACCACCAATACCACCACCAACAACAATACCACCACCACAATAGCACCACCAATACCACCACCAGCAATACCATCACCACCACCAATACCACTATCAACAATACCACCACCAATACCAGCACCAATACCACCAATACCACCATCAAAATCACCAATACCACCACCAATGCCAATACCACCACCACCAATACCATCACCACCACTAATACCACCACCAATGCCACCACCACCACCACTACCGCCACCAATACCACAACCACCACCAATACAACTACCACCAATATTACCACCACCGCAATAGCACCACCAATACCACCACCACCAATACAAACACCACCAATACAACTGCCAATACCAATATCACCACCACCAATACCCTCAAAACCACCACCACCACAAATACCACCACCATCACCAATATCACCACCACCAATACCAACATCACCAATACCACATTCACCAATTCCACCACCAATACCACCACAACCACCAATATCACCACCACCAATACCACAACAACAAATGCCACCAATACCATCACCAATGGAGGAGAAGCGTGGCTCAATGGTTAGAGCGGCAGACCCTGATGCAGAGGTCTGCCCCGGGACCAGGGTTCAATTCCCGCCTCGGCGGCTCTTGGACTCAATTTCCCTGGACCTGATAATTCTCGACTCGGTGCCTAGTCTAATCATGGGTCCCACTCTGTGACTCTGGGCAATAGCTTGCCTAATCACCACAACGGCCCCAGCAGCGTTTAGATGCCTGGCTTCACCTTGGGGGTGCCCAGGAGTGGACATTTCACAGGAAAAGCCAGGATGGGTTCCACAGCGATATGAATACAGCGCTACGAGGCCTCCGGGTAGAAGTGCGCTATATAAATACTCTACATTTACAATACCACCACCAATACCACCACCACCACCACCAATACCACCACCACCACCACCAATACCAATACCACCACCACCACCAATACCATCACCACCATCAATATCACCACCACCAATAACACCACCTATGCCACCACCACCAATATCGATACCACCACAAATATGACCACCACCAATACCACCAAAAATACCAATATCACCACCAATAATAATACTGGTACCACCAATACCACCACCACCACCACCAATACTAATACCACCACCACCAATACCACAACCACCACCAATACCACTACCACAAATACCAATACAACTACCACCAATACCGCCATCACCACTGATACCACCATCACCAATGCCACCAACACCACCACCACCAATACCACCACCACCAATACCAACATCAACATTACCACAACAATACCATTATCACCACCACCAATAGCACCACCACAATACCAACACAACCACCATCAATATGACCACCATCAATACCAATACACCACACCAACACTACCTATATGACCACCAATACCACCTCTAATACCACCACCAATACCACCCCCCAATACCACCACTAATACCAATGCCACTGCCAATTCCAATACCACCACTACCAATACCACCACCAATACCACTAATATCAGCATGACCAATACCAATACCACCTCCACCAATACCACCACCACCAATAGCACCACCACCAATACCACAACCACCAATACCACAAACACCATCACCAATACCACCACCAATATCACCACCATCAACACCACCACCACCAATACCTTCACCACCATCAATACCACCACCACCAATAAAACCACCAATGCCACCACCAACAATACCAATCCCACCAATAACACCACCACCAATATTACCACTAATACCACCACCACCACAGATACCACCATTATCAATACCACCAACACCACCACCAATACCACCACCAATACTACCACCACCAATACCAACACAACCACCATCAATATGACCACCATCAATATCAATACCACCACACCACCAATACCAATACCACTTCCACTACCACCAATACCAACACCTCCAATACCACCCCCAACAATACCAATACCACCACCAATACCACCACTAATACCACCACCAATACCACCACCAATACTACCACTACCAATACCAATATCACTGCCAATTCTAGTACCACCACTACCAATACCACCATCAATACCACTATTACCACAATGACCAATACCACCACCACCACCAGTACAAATACAAATCTTTGCACTTGAATACCACTGCCGCGGTCAGATACAATAGGAGGGAAGCACCACAGAACCCTATTTATGCTCTAGTGGGGTCAGACAGGGTTGCATTCTGGCACCGTTTTTGTTTACATTGTATATAAATAGACTGGATCAGGCACTTAGCACTTTAAAGGTGTACACACCAAGGATTAGCTCTCGAGGAATTCCCGTTCTGCTTTACGCGGATAACGCTGTTCTCCTTGCCCGCACTCCAAAATGGCTGCAGATTATGATAGACGGCTTTGTTTCTTTTATGGAGACCTTAGATTTGTCCCCCAATCTGTCAAAATCACATATTAAGGAAGTAGGCAAAAAAACAAGCAAAATGTACAATTATACTATTGGTTTACATCGCCTGAGAAAGGTGCACTCTTTTTCGTATCCGGGGATTTTATTTGATGGCCGTCTAAATTTAAAAAATGTACTTGAGGAGAAATGTCGTACTCTAGCTAATTGCACTGGGTCAATCATGAATTTCGCACAAAGGTTAGGCCGATGGTCACCTGAGCAAATTTTGCGATTATACAGCTCTAACTGTTGCGCCAAAGTCCACTATGGAAGTGAGGTATGGGGTTTTATTGACATGGAGCAACTACAAATAGAGGAAAATAAATATCTTCGGTGCTTGCTCAAAGTGCCTCAGAGTACGCCATCTCATATTGTCCATGAAGAACGTGGCGTTTGTTACATTAGGGACAGGTTGGGAATTAAACCCCTAGTCTGCTGGGCTAAAATTTGGGCAAACGCGGAAGCGACATTCAGTAGGCAGGTCATAGCAGACTGCCTCGCCCGCGACCGGGGGCTTAATATCCCATGGCTAAAGTATGTGAAGGAGACCCTTGAGGGAATAGGATGTGCAGACCTTTTTACCAACCCATCTAAAATATCTATGCAGGATAAGGCCATGGTTAAGGACCTGCTTTTTAAGCATGTTACAACACTCAGGGAAGATAGGGAGCTGATTAAAACGTCAGTGAGAGAACATCTTCTAACTGAAACATCCGGGGGCATTGAATCTTATTTGTCTTATTTTCATGATGCCCATGATAGATTTTTAATGACACGGTTTAGGCTAAATCTTCTGTACCGGGGAACATCCTTTACAACGCAACTTTTTCAACGCAGTACCTTTACCACGCAGGTATTACAACGCAAGTCGTTACAACGACTTGCGCTGGGGAGCGCTGTAGGATAGGGAATAGTTTAATTTACTATCCAAAACCTTCCTACTATCCATGGGGACTGGAGTTGGAATAGTAAATTAAACTATTCCACTATCCAGCGCCCCCTGCGTACCTACCCTTGTAAAACCTGCGTGGTAAAGGCATGCGTTGTAACAACGTACATCCTCTGTACCACATCCTAGCTGACCCGGCAGGATATACATTGTCTATCGAGATGAAGGGCCCATTGGCTGTAACCAACGGTCTCCACAGGATACCCTTCACTTTGTTTTACTATGTCTCCTTTATTCACAATCTAGGAGCCTCTTTTTAAAGAGTATTTTAAAGAAAGCTAGATTTAAACATGCAAGGGTGACCTTGTTATTTTTAAAATTGTCCTCAGATGCTTTGACTCTGTTTTGTACTGTAAATTTTGTAAGGGCAGCGTTCAGGCTTAAAGCAACAAGGGGCCTTGGGAGAACATAGGTCGCCTGTGATGTCATTCTTTTTATGGCCTTATGAAGGAATTGGCTGTGAGGAAGGGCACCTAATTATTGATGTATTGAATATGTATCATGTCGAATTTTAGATCTTTGACTTTTTTTTTTACTTTCATGTATTTCATTAGTACTTTTGGGTATTTTTTCTATACCGAATAAAGCAATGTGATTGATTGATTGATTCATTGATCTAAAGTGCTCTAACATACTATACTGGTATGAGTAGCATAATAAAACAAATGAAATACATGTGAGAGTGGGGCTATGGATAGATTGCGGCACTGGTGGAGTGTGGTAATGCTGTGAGTTCCCTTTAGGGCCCACTTAGCTCTCCCTTATTTTTACCTAACTGCAAGTTGTAGGATGCTTTGCACACATTACAGTCAGCACATTTACTTTAGTGCCACAATATTATTTTTGCAAAACACTGGACATATTTTTTTGTATTGGTTCTTCTCTCTGGGACTCTGTCTGAATATCTTGTACATGGTCAAGCAACACTGGGCCCTGTCTTTCTGTACAATGGAGCTTGATATATAGACACAATATGAATTCACATCTGCTGTTGTCATAAAAGACACCTCGTATCATATACAATGAGATGTGCCATTTGAAAACAGGGAGGGGAATTCTTGCGGAGGAGATGTCTTGAGAGGAACGCGCTACCCTTGTGCAACCTGAGATGCAGATTACCTAACAATAAGACTATGTATGGGGTTTGGTTCTAATCTCAGAGATTTTATGATATATCACTGTGCCCACGTGGTGAGAATAGGCTGAGGCAGATATATCTTTAAAAATGGTGGGAGTTCTCATCGTATACAGTTTATTTGTGATGCTATTCACTTTGCTTGCATGCATACGTTTTCTAGCTCCAGCACAGTTGTTTTATAATAGAGCACAATAGCTTCAATAAATATTGTAAACTGTTCACATGTCTTTGTTTTGTTTATTATGGACATTCATGAGTGAGAAAATGAAAAGGTGACGATCTGTTTCCAGGGTTCCCCGAGGGGCTAGAGTGTTGTGTTCTGGGGTGCTAACTTACCTGTCACTCTGTGAAGGTTAGGAGGGCAGGTAGAGCAATATGAGGTAGTTTGGATTGGGGTTCATAGGTACTGATGTGGTATGGTGGCTCAGTCCCTACATACTGACACTCTTTGATCCCAGGCATAGTTCTGTTTACACATAATCCCAGAAACAGAAGTGAGGGAATTTGTGGAGAAGGACGTTTTTGGGTGGAGCCAGCAAAGACTATTGTACTGGGAGACACCAGCACTAAAGCTGGCCCTGAGTGAGCTATGCATCAAAGGTTTAAAAGCAAAATACTGATATTAAATCAACTATTGGTTGAGAAATTCTGAGCTTGTCTGAGGAGAGTGGCTATCCTTACAAACATGGCTGCTTTATTCTTTCACAGAAGAAAGCCATAGATGTTGATTTCAATTCTAGCATCTAGCACATGTTCAGGGATAACAAATTATAAAAATATAGGCATCCCTGTGCCAATGTATGAACTGCACAAATGACAAAAACCTAGTAATGCCATGCCTTTTGATATGATACTAAACAATGATTATTTCTACAGATGCCACAATACAGGAGGAGGCAGATGAAGTGGCATGGGGTAGTAAAACAAAGGAGCGAGCAGATTTGGGAAGAGACAAGCACTGCATCACGTATGAGCTCGTGGTCCCTCGCTTCAAACGGAAGAAGTGGGGGGTTCTAAATTCTCGACCACGGCCCCAGCTTTCTGGAACTCCCTCCCAATTTACCTGAGAACCTGCCCCCAGTGCCCTTTGTTCCGTAAAGGCCTCAAGACCTTTCTTTTCACTCAAGCCTTTCCCTCTTAAACAGACACTCCCCATCTTTCCTGCCCCCTGAGTAGCAGTAGCCTTTTAGCGCCAAGGAACCGTCAGGTGTACGAGCGCTTTATAAAACCCTTAAACTCAAACTCATGATTACCCTACTTAGAATTTCTATTGCACCCCTTGCAACAAGAGCCCTGCATATAGCCAAAGCAAGATAACTCCAGTCAAGATCACCACTCACAAGGCAACAGTTGGGAAAGTGTTGGATTTGGAGAGATCAGATTTACTATTCTTATTCCAACATTACCAAAGGTAGGGAAAGTATTGGACTTTGGGTGGGCTCCCCGCTCCAATCCAAACAACAGTAGGGAAAATGTTAGACTTTGAAGGGGTTACATTTTCTTTCCTCCTCCAACCCTAGCCAGAGTAGGGAAAATAATGAACTTTGGTGGGGTTAGATTCACAATTCCTACTCCATTCTAAGTTACAGTATTGAAAGTGTTGTACTTTGGCATTTAGGGGTCGCCTATGGTCGCTGGTGCGACCTCTTGAATGGACCTTGCAACATCTTGCACTGCTTTGTCGACCTCTGGCCTTAGTGGTAGCAAAATCAGTGCCAAGAAGACAGAGGCAGCTCGCCTTAAGGACACAGTGCTCCACCTTCATTTGGTGCCCATTTTACATTAGATTATTAGTCAATAATATTTTATGATTCACTGTTAGTGTAATGAATAGAATACCAGGAGCTAGAACGAGACCTTCAGTGGCAGATGTCTTTAGTAGAATTATTTTTAAATGTATGTAGTGTGCATGCTTGTGGATTAGAATATGTTTGTGTGCAAGAAAGAGAGTGTGTGTGTTTGTGAGTGTGTATGTGTGATGATGTGTGTTAGTGAAAGTGACTGATAGTCAGTGAGAGATAGTGGGTGAGAAGAAGTGACACTGAGTTTGAGTGAGTATGAGTGAGTCAGAATGAGTGACAATTAGGGTTAATGCAAGTGAATGAGAAAGTATGAGTGAGTGAAAGTTACACTGAATGTGAGTGAGAGCATGTGTGAATGAAGAAGAGAGAATACGTGACCTTGTGAGAATGAGTGAGCATGAAAGAAAATGACAGAGTTAGTGCAAGTGAGTATGAGTAATTATGATTGAGTCAGAATAAGAAAGAGTAAGAATTAGTTATAGTGAGTGCAAGCTAGTGAGTGAGAATAAATAAGTGCAAGTGAAAGATGGAATGTGAGTGACAATGAGTGTGAGTGAGGGAATGCAAGTGAGTGTTAGTGAGAATCTTGTGTTATGCCTGCTAGTCTGCCATTGGCCTTGTCATCCTGAAGGTAATTCTTAGCCTATAGAGGTACCTGTAAAAAATACTGGTACATGCTGGAGGTAATTCTGGGTGTAATGTGCAACCATGGAAACATTCTGGCACTGGCATAGGAGGCATGCATGGCAAAATGCAGGTACTAGTTCATTGGAGATACTTTTTGGCATATGGGAGGAAACCAATAACATATAGGAGAGTACAATATGTCAAAATAATGGCCCTAAATGTACTAGAGGTAATTTGATATATAGATAACTAACAGAATATGGTGAAATTATTTACAAAATTCTGACACTAGGGTAGTATAGGAATGTTTTGGCTTTACGGCTAGAGCGGTCGATCTCGACACGGGAGAACCGGGTTCGAGTCTCAGCAGGGACGCTCAACATTCCTGTGATTCTGGGCAAATCACTATATCTCCCCGTGCCTAACAAAATAGAAATGAATGTGTCCATCTGTAAGGAAACTGGTGCTCATGTAAAGCGCTCTGATAACTCCTGGTCAAGTTGGAGCTATATAAAACTTCGGGGGTGAAAGGAGGGCACCCATGGCATATGAGGAGCAACCCTGACAAAATGTTAACCCTGGCATAATTTATTTTTGACTGAAAGAGGCGTACGTAGCTCACTCTGAAAATGATAGTATGAACTCCTTAACAGTGTCAGGTTTCATTGGCTTGGCACAACTTTAAAAGACTTGAAGGAGAATGACTGATCTTCATGCCTATGGCTTTTTTCCAAGTATATATGGGTAAAGTGTGCTTTTTAATACATTATTTGCACCCATCTTAAAAAATAAATTCTCTGTGGGAGAACCCTCCTCACAAGCCCACCGACAAAAGGGCTGGCTCACTTCAATTCAGGGAATTACATCCCACCACTTTCAAAGATCATGACATCACTATAATATAGGTGTTTTCTAAAGTGTTCACATGTCTGGCAGTTATTACAGAACTACTGCGATGTTTATTATTGTCATTTATACAAGGTTACGGTCATATGACAAGACTTCCTGGAGACATTTAGGGTCGAAGGTCATATGAGGTCACTTTCTGTGACATCACTAAGATCAAAGGGAGCATGATGTCTCTTCCGCTACCTCAGGCATTTTAGTAAAAGGACGTTCATGTAATTTGGAGAGGTGACATTTACTATTCCCACTCAAATATAAGCAACACTATGGAAAGTGTTGAACATTAGAGGAGTTATATTTATTATTCCCACTTCAATCTGGGTAACTCTAGTGAACATTTTGGACTTTAGAGGGGCCAGATTTACTATTCCCACTCAAAAGAAAACAAAAGAAGAAAAAGTGTTAGACTTTGGAGGGTCTATGTTTAGTATTCTGACACCAACATGAGCAAAAGTAGGGAAACTGTTGGGCTTTGGAGTAGTCAGATTTGCTATTCCCACTCCAACGTGGCAAAAGTAGAGAAAGTTCTGGACTTTGGATGGGTCAGATTTACTATTACCTGCTCAACCTGAGCAACAGTAAGGAGTGTTAGCATTTAGATGGCTCAAACTTACTATTATGCCTCCTAATTTAAAAAAACCCAATAAATATAGACCAAAACAATCTAACTATATTCACTAGATTTAATAAATGCTAATTTTAAATTAAAAATGAATAATTAAATTAAAAAGCATTTAAAATATTTTAAAGTTAACTAAAAGAGTTTCCTCCCTACTACCCTGAAGGGATCAGGCACACCTCCAGCCATGATTCTGACTGCCACCCTATCGGTATCAGTATATCCTGGCAGAGGCGTCAATCCATCCCCTGAGATCGAAGGGCTGACTGCCTGCATACTAATGCGGCAGATGGCGTGAGAGACTGTCTATCTGTTGGACCACCACCAATGGCCTGTAAGTGGTGGTCCCACGAACAACGAAATAAGACCGATCGTTATGTTATCTGTCAACTGTCTGGATCAACCCTATCAGTGATATTCTCTTTTTACCAACCTGCAAATTGTTTGTCTCGTTGTTCATATCTGCATTTAAAAGACATATTGGTGGAGAGGTGGACCATAGAGAAACAAGCATTGAGTCTCACTTGTGAGCTCCAGTCCCATGATATCACCTTTGGTCCTGCGTGGCCACCACTGAGAGTCTGCTGGCTGCCGCGGAAGATGAGACTTAGCAACAAACCTAGCATGAGCGCACCGCGAAAAGAGCAATGATTAAAGGCTACGAGTGTGCTCCAAGGCAAGGCGGCCATCTTCCTGCCTACTGAGAGAACTCGGAAAGGAAACTGAGGCTGGAGTGTGGCCAAAGGATAGCGATGCAGAGTGCAGCCAATGGTACACTCCATTTAAGGTTGTAATAATTGTGAAAGCACCCACCCACTTTATATCCTGAAGCTCCTGTACACAAAAGTATTTTCATGGTGGTAAATACAAAACAAAAAAGCCCACCCAGGTCCCAATCCCAATGCCTATTCAATCTGATGGCATATACTGGAGTTTAGGAAGTGGGATGCATGACCGATGGGGTGTTAAAGAGAAATGCCATGGCAGTTTGAATATCCTCTTGGTTTAAGTCCAGTTGGACGCAGAGGAACAAGCCCCTGTTTGACTGGATGTGGTTTGTATCCCTCAGCGATAAGAAGGGAATTAAAATGGAGACTTTGGGAGTCCCCTGGTGTTACTCCAGGCAGTAGCCAGAGAAAGTGCCTTCTAGAAGACTGAGAACCAGATTAATTCCAATATCTAAAAAGACTGTTGCCCAAGGATGATCAGAGACTGTTGGGGAGAAGTGGAGGGCCAAACAAGTCTAGCCCTGCCACTACAGCTCTGAGCTTCTAGTCCACCAATACAGTGGCAAAGAAGGGGAATCCAATCGCTGACAAATGAGGATCTGCAGTACAGTACTTCCCAGGAGAGCTGTATGATTAAATCTTGAATATGATGACCACCAGATGCAAGCATTAGTATCAGATATGACCTCTGCCTTGTTAGATTTAACAACAGACTTACAAGAGATTGGAGATCAAATATGAGTATGAAATTTTTACAATGAGAGAAATCCAAGGGCATTCATGCTAAGCTGGAGGAGGATAGCAAGATGCTCTGGGATAAATGCACAGACCTCGAAGACAGATCACAATGGAACAATATTAGAATACGCGTTGTCTGCAAAAATGAAGAGAGTAGAGACATAGATGATTTTCATCACGTCCAGAAGGAAGATCAGACATTTGATATCCCTATCTTCTGGGCTCACAGGGTGGGTGCCATAAGAAAGGTGCCAGTTACGTAATTGACAAATTGGGCTTATCACAACTTAAAGACAGAATAATGAGAGAAGCAAAGGCCACTGACTTCATGTTCTTTTTTCAGCATATCTTGCAAAACATTCTGAATAAAGAAGACTGATCTTGCTGATCATAGTAGAACGATGATGGAGACTAATACACTATGGGTGGACATTCCCTTGTGGCCTGCGGTTTAAGATGGACACTAAGACTCATGTGATCTGTATGTTAGAGGATGCCTAAGAGTTCATAAGGCCTGCAAAGAACAGGATGGCGTCACAAAGTATAATTGACTTACAATTTTTGTGTAATAATGTATTAAGAAGCATAGTGTATAACAACACAACACTTAAGATTAGAATGTTTTACTCACTTCAAACAGTAGTTTAAGTAATATCAGCTAACATATGGGACTTGAATTTCCCAGTTCAAAGGTACAAGATCTGGATGATGTTGAACAGAGTCCTTCCTGTTTTGTATGTTTGCAGGATACTCATCTGCAGAAACGGGATACCAGCTACATGAAACATAAGTTATATCCCATACAATATTTTGCAGCCACAATTAATTTTTTTAAAAGGGAATTGCATCGTAGGACTAGTCAAGGATTTCCAGTTTGAAGAGATTAGGGTGTTATGAGATGTGAAGATATGTATACCTGGAAGGGAAATGTGTGGGCCAAAACATTAATGTCATTATCGTTTATGTTCCGAACACTGGACAGGAATTATTCATGCGAGAGATGGTAGCTAAAATTAAGAAGTGCCCCCACTGAATTTATCTGGGTGGAAGATTTCAATGCCCCACCTAACGCTCACCTGGACATGATGATACAAGATAGTATGGCCAAGACTCTGGAAACAGAACTAAAATAATTTTGACTTATAGGCCTATGGAGGGACAACTTCCCCAGTAGCAGGGAATATACGTTTTTCTTATGTGTACAGCAAGGAATACACCTTTGTTTCAGAAGTTACAGGCCCTAACACCTCCTGAACCCTCCCCCACCCTTCTCATTTCACTCAAGAATTATTCTGAACACAGGGACTTGCTATACACCACTCAAATAATATCACAGGGATTAGTTGGTATGTCAGATGTTGCCATGTGGAAGGGGCAGAGAACAGGTTCTGTCCACAGTAGGGTCAACTGGAAGTTTGACAGATGCATGCATTGAGATACACTGGTTGACCAATTGTTGAGTGACGCTTGACATCAATACTTCCATGAAAATGACAATGAAAAAGTGGCCTTAGGCACCCTCTAATATACTTTTCAAGGTTGACATCATAGGGCAGTGCGTGGTAAAGAGGGCAAACTAGCACACCAGCATTTTGAGAATCCTTAGAAGCTGAGCTTCCCTTGGTCAAGGTGTTCCTTAAAATAGTTAAGGAAAGTGGCTACATTAAAGTTTGCGTTGGGGTGTTTGAGGATTGGGGGGAGGGGCAGGATTTAGGAGTTCTTATTTGAAACTCGCTGTTGGGCTGTATTGGATGCAGAGAATTGATGACCTGAG
The DNA here is from genome assembly GCF_964261635.1 of Lissotriton helveticus. NCBI lineage: Eukaryota > Metazoa > Chordata > Amphibia > Caudata > Salamandridae > Lissotriton > Lissotriton helveticus. The sequence goes on from NC_136070.1 coordinate 157,086,857, forward strand.
TGCTGTACTGGCCACTGGGAGGGAGGGGGCCAGTTGACCGCTCACAGGGGGCTTTTGATGGGAACCTGATTGCGGCTGGATCTGTGAGGACTTTAGGAATACTGCTGACTGTATTTGCAATGTATTTTGTCTTCCTAACTGATTCTTTGCACTGCCCATGAGATTGTTCCTCTGTCTTTTTGTTATTTTCTTTGAAAATCAATAAAAATCTGTAAAAAAAAAAGAAAGTGGCTACATTAAAGGCTAGATTGCTCGCCTAGCCACAGAAAAGTCTGAAAAGATCCTATTATGGCCAAATCAAACATATTCTGAGAAAGCAAATAAAAATGGGCTCACACTTCGTTCTGAGGCTACAGCACCTGTCATTGTATACAAGGATTCCAACACTGACAGGTGATAATGGTCCCCCCTTTAGTAGCGAACATAAAAAGATAACAGCTTTCATTGCATATTACTCTTGACTGATTTTGGAGGATCAGGTGAACAAGGAAAATGTGTAAACCTTCATATGGACTACCAATCTCCAGGTACTGACAAAAGCCAATTGTGATGCTCTTGAAGCATTGATTATGTCAGATGAGGTGTTAAAGGCCCTGTTATACCTGTCACCATTGGCATGGGTTTCCCCTGTATGTTTGCCTTTGCCTACTGTGTTTTTGCTGTTTGTTAGACTTCGTATTTGCTGGTCTGAATGCTTTGGGCACTTTGCCACTGCTGTTCGGTGACAAAATGCAAGTGCTCCCTTTGTAAATAATTGTTATGGATTAGTGATTCCCTGATTGGCATATTTGATTTACTAGTCAGTCCCTAGTACAGTGCACCATGTGTGCCCAGGACCTGTAAATCAAATGCTGCTAGTGGGCCTGCTACACTGATTGTGCCTCCCACATAAGCAGCCTGTAAATGTAACTCAAGCCTGCCATTGCAGAGCCTGTGTGTAGTCTAGCACTGCTATATCAACTTGGCAAGTGCACCCACTTGCCAGGCCCTACCCTTCCCTTTTCTTACCTCTTAGTCACCCCTAAGGTAGGCCCAAGCTACCCCTGTGGGCAGGGTGCAGTGTATGTAAAAGGTAGGACGTGCCCTGGTGTGTGTGGCATGTCCAGATATTGAATACTGCCAATTTTGTTTTTCACTATTACAAGGCTTCCTGTTCCCATGGGATAGAATGGGGAGTTTGCATATAACATCTTATAAACATAACTACCCCTGGGAACAAGATAGTAAAATAACCTTTAGCATGCCTGAACTCAGAATCTTAAAATTAATCTTTTAGTGAAGGTGATTTTAACATTCTGTGTTTGAAAATACCACTGTTAGAAAGTGGGTATATTCTTGCTTAGCCATCCAGTGTGCCTCTGCTAGGATGTGTATTAACTGTCTGACTTGAGAGTGACAGGAGCTTGGGATGACCAGTGGCTCCAAATAGTCTGGATGAGTCAGGGCTGGGCTGAATAGACCTGGGCTGCATTTACAGATGGGGCAGGAGATTTCCTTTCACCTGAATGGGCGTGGTCTGCCTGACACAATGCTGTCTCCACCTCCTGCCAGGAAGCTGCACCAGAGAGGGCAGAACTGGTTTTGACTGAGCAAAGGGCTTCTCTACCACCAGAGAATACAGGATTTTTCTATATAAAAAGGAGGGCCCAGACCCCAGACTTTTAGATCACTTCTGAGAAATCAAGAGAAACCTTCACCAAGGAGAAGAGCTGGAGAAACTGGAGGAGTAGTACTGCTTCTTTGCTGTGTGCTGTCGGGGGTTGGCCTGCAGTAGCTGTTTTTGCCAAGGAAAGGAGAAGGACTTTGCTGTGTCCTGTGTCCCCTGCTCGAGGAAGATCTCCAAGGGCTTGAAGTGGAGCTTGCCCCCTGTTCACGAGCTCTCAGGAACATCAAAGACCTCACCAAGCTTCTGGGTACCGTCTCTAAAACCGCTGGTTTCAAGTTGCCACAGAAAAAAAGGATAACCAACTCTGTCACCAAGTCCATTGCAGGATTCAGTGTCCTGAAGGCACCGTAGAGAGCACTGCCTCATTTTGCAATGCAAACCTGGTCTCTCCGACTCCCTCAAAGAGCCACTACTTACACTTTGACCTGTGGGCATTGCACCCCGCACCACTTCACTACACGCTGCACTGATGTCATTGACTCCATCGCTGCACGACGCAAACATCGACTGGATCCATCGCCGCACCATGACCTGTCAGCACCGCATTGAGCACCATCTCACCCTGCAATGCAAGCCTTGGTCTCACCAACTCTGTCATCGAGCCACATCCTGCACCAAGCCATGAGGATACCGCACACTGCAATGCTTCCATCTCAAATCACAACTGCGACGGTTGATCCAGACCTGCTCGTACTATCGTGTCAGCTGGAACAACCAAAGGTACTGTCTCCGAGTCTGTTGATGCTTTAGCTAACCCATATCGACCAGGTTGGCTGGAATTGTTAGACTCTGTCGTATTCAGTTTCGAGGTAACCCCGGATGGAGCTATCCGAGTCGGAAGAACTGTATTTTCCTGTTTTTCCTGCAATTTAAAGGTTATTTTGCACAGTAACTATTTATAAGAGATTAAATATGCTCATTTTTCTAAATTAGTGTTGTGTGGGCCTTTTAGGGTTTTTGACAAAGTACAGAATGCAAAATACTAGACCGATTCCTTTTTTTGTGTGACCTCATTCTGCTTTTGTAAAGACAATTTTCTGTCCAGGTGTATCCTTAGATATTTATAGCTACTCACCACTTCCAACCTCACGTTGTCAATTATAAACAGTGTTTGTTTATAAAGACAGTGACTTATGATCATGAATTTTGTTTTGATGACATTTATTTCTAACAGTTTGGACTTGGCGAAGTTACCTAGCTCCTTTATTGCTTTTTGCAGGCCGATTCTCGTGTAGCTTAGGAGCACTATGTCCTCCGCGTAAGACAGGTGGGTTAATGGCGGTGGGCCCAGACTTGGAGGATGTGAGGTGACCTCCTCCAGCCTTGGTGGTAGGACTGCCATAAAAAGGTTGAACAGGTGTGGGGCCAGGACACAGCCTTGCTTTAATCGTGCACTCATGTAGATCTTCCTAGTGAGCCTCTTACCATCGGCTATTTTGACCTGCGTCCACATATCGGAGCTTAATTCCATCATTGGTTTCAAAATCGATTCTGGTAGACCCTGCTGCTTAAACTTACACCATAAAATGCGGCTACAGACTCAGTCCAATGCTGCCTTAAAATCAATGAAGCATAGGTGTCATTTCTTTTGCTGTTGAAGGCTTTTGTCTGCAATTAGGCCTAGTGCAAGGGCATTAGTGATTGTGCCTGTACCCCGGCGGAAGCCGGACAGGTTGATGGAGATTATTTTGTTGGTGTCGGACCAGCTTATTAGGTCGATAAAATCAAGGAGGGGGAATATTTTGCTTTAGCATCTATTAAAGCAATCAGTTGGTAGTTGGCTGGGTCGGTACGCTCCCCTCCTTTAAACACTAGATTAATTATTGAGCCTCTCCAGCTTTCAGGGAGGCAACTTATTGTGCCCACCATGCGAAACAGACAATACATCCTGGTTGCCTAGAAGTTAGGATCTTGCTTATAAATTGCTTGGGGTATACCATTCGGGCCCGGGGCCCCATCGAGTCTACTCTTTGCTATGACCTTGGAGATTTCTTCTTCGGAATAGGGTGAGAATGGTTGGTCTGTTGCCAGGATACTCTGCGATTTTGTTCCTGCTACTTAGGCAGTCATGGAAAATATATTAACACTATTTCTTTGCTTTTTCGAGCCTGGTAACAGTGTTTGGTCTGCCCGTAAACTGGGGTGGCATTGTGAGCAAAAGAATGATGGATTTAACCCAGATCTCTTGACTGGGGGTGAATCTTTTGAGTTGTTCTGCATTCCGTCCATAAATCGTGTGTCTTTTGCTTTCTCGTAAAGTATTTGGCTGCAAGGTCGTGTTTTGGTCCTCAGCTACAGGGGGAATTGATCATTCTGGGGTCTTGATCCCACCCTCGGCCAGTATTGAGTAGGTGGCGATTAGGTGTTGTGCCCAGGCTAGTTCTGTGACACAGGTCACGTTTATTACTTTTGATGTTCTAGCCAGGGAGTTTACTTGGTCCCAAAAAGCTCTAGTGTTCGATCGCTTAGCATTTTATAGACGTTTCGACAACAAATTGTCCTTTTGTATTCTTTTATCATCCAAATTTTGTTCTTTGTACTATTTCTTAAGTTGCCATATTTGATCCAATGTTGCAGTTGATGTACTGTGTCACCTTGTAGACCTGATAGCTCTTCTTAGTTTTTTTCTTAAACTTCTGGCTGTTTTGTTGGTGTCACTGACTGGGAAAGGTTTGCTAGGAAGGTGGCCCAAGATTCGTTCATCAAGCTATTTTGTAACTCGAGGGTTACCATCAGGTCTTTTGCCCTCAAAGCAATTTGAGGTAGTGTACTGTTTGTCCATAGCAATCACTTCAAATTTATTGCTGATGTGGAACCAACTTCAGTCTGGGCTTTTATATGCCTTAGAAATGTTCTCGTTAATTCTAGATGTTGACTCGAATGATCGCTCTCAGTAGTCTCTGTGATCAGAAACTTTTTTATTTGCGCTAAGAGCAGAAGAGTTGCTGTTGTGTAGTCTATGATGGAGCTTGCATGAGGACCATGATACGTGAAGGTCGGTGGTCTGTCCTTTGCCATTCTACCATTTAGTACTCGCGTCCCTAGATGTTCAAGATCTGTTACTAGTTGCTGTCCGCTAGAGTGAGACTGTTTGGAGATAGAGTGGAGTTGCATTTGTTCAGCCCAGATTGCCTTTGCTGCAGTTATGTTGTCATCTTCTTCTGGTGTGTATTAGGTTTGAGTTAAAGTCTCCTGTTAGTATTATTTCCCAGGTCGGTTGTTTATACCGGAATTCTCCAATGGTAGCAATAAGTGTTATGAATAATAATATTTTGATCTTTTGTGTTGGATGTGCGTAAAGGTTGATAAAAATGATAGTGCTTATAGCTCGATTCGATCCCAAATCCATTTTATTATTTGCATATCCGCTGTGGTGGTTGACAGCTGGACAGAAGAAATATTTAATGTTGTGGAAATATAGACAGCAAAGTTGCCCCTAGGTCTGCCATACTGCTATGTTTGTGTGACATTTACATAATGAAGAATACGCCCAGGGACCTCCACTGGAGTTGTTAGCCATGTTTCTTGGAGGGCAACAATTTCATAACTGTCCCAGTTCTCGGGAGACCCATTATCCTGCAGGCTTCTCTTCGCGCCTGCAATGTTTCATGAAAACAATTTGATTGGGATAATCTCTGGTTTCCTTTGCATCATTGCATGTCATTCTCTTTGAGTATCTTGTCTGCGAGGTCCGGAGTGTGTCGTTTTTTATACTCTTGTATTTGTGGCGCGTTCCCCTCTTTACCTTTCAAGCATCATAGTACCAAAAAACTGAGCTTATTCTAGGATTATTTCTTATGGAGTTATTTGATTGTAGAAAGGGTGGGGAGTAATGTAGTTTCAGAGGAATAGCAAGAGCTATAACCCAATCTTCAAAGTTTGAGGCCGCATTTAAAATGGCTGTGACCATGTCATCTGCCTTCCACATTTTCCATTCTGTTATTGTTCTCCTGTTCAATGAACTCTATTGCTAACAGGTCTGTTGATGATACATGCTTTAGAGTTGGTATGGCTGCCATTAGGCACAAGATGTTGTCTCTATTTAAATAATCTTGTGGTCCTTGTGATGCGTAATGTGGTGTTAAACGGATCCTATTATTTAAATATTGTTTATGGTCATTATTTTGTGAATGAAATATAAATGCCGGTCTAGGGCTTTGAGTTCTTAACTGCCCATTCGGTTCATTGCTTCTCTCTTTTTCACGATGTGAGATTATTTTTATCAATACCTGATCACTCAGCTCTCTGCCAGATTGTTGGCCTCTCTGTTAGATAACTTCCCTGTCTCCTCTGCAACTGTTGTTTACCTCATCTCGATATGAGTCTGTGGAACGGGACCTCAAATTATTTGGGAACAGCAATAAGGAGAGTACACAAGCACTTTAGCACTGGTAAGTAGAGGTTAAGTGCACACAATCCCAAAGGTCTACAAGCAAAGTTCAGAAAACAGGAGGGTGAAGGCAAAAGGATTGGGAATGACCCTGCAGAAAGGGCCAAGTCCAACAGTGGGGACGAGCATAAGACTAGAGGATAGTATCCTCCTGACTATTAGAACCAAAGACGTCTATTCCACAGGTCTTAAAGTTCATTAAAGTCCATGGCAGACACTCTGGGTTTAAGAATAATCTGGGAAGTATTAAGGTAGGGCTCCCTCAGATGGTGAAGGATTGAATATGCCTGAATTCCTCGTTCAATGGGCAAATGGAAAATTAAATATCTCAGTATATACATTACACCAAAATCTGCATACTCTACTAGGCACATTATCTTTGGTTGTTCAATACCCTCACCCAGGATCTTCACCAGTGGCAAAGGCTCTGTATTTCCTGGATGGCAGGATAGCAACAAAAACACTTAAATTGACCACAGACATCTTTATATGTGTCAGCAAAACAATGTGCTTGTCAAGGAGGGCCCTGAGGGAGCACAAGAAGTGGGGGTTTCTGGGAACTCCAGATATAAAATACTACTATCGAGCCTCCCAGGTTAGGATACTTTTAGAATAATCTCTTTATGAGACAGAAAACACTGGATACACATGGATGTGGCAATGAAGGGGCTGGTCTCTTGGGCTGCACCTTGGATGCCAGAAATTGCTAGACCAATAGGGCTTATTTACAATTCCCTTGCGCCAGAGGTACATCACTTTTTCTCATTTTAAAATTGATGCACCAACGCTGCATGGGGTTTGTAAATAAGCCCCTTAGTCGGCTACTTCTCTGACATACAGCACTGTACCCTGGACATATGGGACTCCATTACAAAGGGAGAGTATCTTATGTCCTTCCCCTCCAGCAAAACTCCTATTTTTCATACCCCAGGCTTACCCCTGTGATGGACTGGACCGAAGAGATGTTCAGAACCGAGTTTTACTCATTGACCTATTCTCGGCAATAAGATCAAGTCTTATAACAGTGGGGGCTTCTCTGCTAAGTTGGAGGAACATCGCCCCACAAAAATATTTTTTTAATAAATCCAGATTGTTTTCATTTTATTTTTCACTAGCGGATCTCCAGGTGCGAGGTGGGGCTGGGCTGAGCTGAGCTGCCGAAAGATCAGGTGAGGAGTGGTAGGCACTGCCCAGGTGCCCTCGACAGTTTGGCCAGCGCACTGCGCGTGTTCCCCACCAGGATATAATGTACACCCTAGTGAGGGACATGCACAGGCCTCTGTCTAAATCTGAGCGCTGATCCACCATGCTGCACTGCAGCATCGTAATTGAATAGAGGAGTCTGGAAGCCTGGGTGCTACCTGTTCCTGCTTCGTGGAAGAAGGATGAACGAGAGGCCTCTGCCGGTAAGGTAAGTTTAATTTAATTCATATTTTTTATTTTTCCGTTTTTCTTTTTTTTTTCTCCTCCCTGTCCTGTAGCAGCTGCTTCTGTCCTAGAACAGTGTAAACATGATTTTAAGATGCAGGAGACTAATCGGCTGCAATATTTTTAGCTAAGACAATTGATCATGCAACGAGGAACTAGAGAGGCAGATGTAGACCCGTTGATCTGTGTGAGCATCTCTTCACCGCCTATGCCAGACTAAATGTTCTCATCTCAAACATTTATGCTATATTTTTAAGAAAGAGACCTAATGCCTAATAGCCTTATATAAGGCAGTGGCAACAGGTGTTACCTACTAACATTACTTTGTAACAATAAGAATAATTATGCTTGGATATACACTGCTTATGTAAAAGTGTACAAAATAAAGAATCCATGTATATGCATATCATGTTATGGCATGCCACCCCAATGAAAGTGAAGCAGATGTATGGTAACACTACAGAATTATACTGGGGAGTGATTGGGATGGAAGGATTGCAAGCATAGTGGTCATTTCCATATTCGAAAACATTTTGAAGAAGATCTTGAGATATGTCAAAGGGGTTATAAAAATAAATCCTAATTTAAAACAGATTGACAGCACATCATAGTTGTGAGAAAGTGCCTCTTTTTGTGTGCTCACCCACATGTATTTGCTGACTTGTTTTGTTGGTTTTTAAAGTCTGCACATTGGGGCACTACTGCATTTGCTCTGACCCCAAAAACATGTAAAACTGGCAAATCCCAATTGACTTATTCAACATTACAGTAAGGCTACCTATGTAGTCTGAGTACTGGGCCTTTAAACCTGCATTCAAACCTATTAAATTAACCCTTCATGACAGTAAAGAACCCTACTTTATATATTAAATAAGTCACAACTAAGTAGGCTTTGTACCCCGCAAGGTAGAGTGCCTGGAATTTAAAAGGGGTACCTGCAAGAATTTAATGTGGACATGACCTACAGTGACAACCTCCAAAAACTATGCTCCCGGTAAAAGGTTGCAGTTGTCCTATGAGAACAATTAAAGTTCAAAATAAAACTCTAGACCTGCTAACAATGTATTGGGCTAAGCTACAGAGCTGATTAAACTACTAGTTTTAATATTTACTAAAAATCCAATATTTTGGTGAAGTTGGATTTTTTTTGTAGATATTTAGAAAAAGTAACTTTCAAAAGCATGCACTTTCTCAGCCTCCAGTGGGCTAATTAGCATTAGCCTGCTGGCAAATGGCTACATCAGTGCTTCATATTAATGAGATATGAAAATTGCTCCCAGAGCAGAAACAATGGCTTTTCACATGAAGACCTCGTATGTGACAGACATCAGCTCAGGGAGGGCCTTTTTATTCCACCATGTTGGATTTGCTCCAGATCGTGTACTATGAGATGGTTTGACGTAAGGCAAGCAAGCTGTGCTGCAAAAATGGGAAGGGTTGACCCTGGGTACTTTTTCTTCCAGATGCTACCCACACCCACCGCTAGAGAAATCTACACTCTTTGGATCTATGGAAGGACAGAAGACTGGACCTGATGTTTGAGACCTGTGTGAAGACCTGACGGGTTGGACCTTCTCTCACTTGCAGCAAGGACTAAGAAGTGGACTCAAAGGGTCAGTTAGCCATGCTCCTGTGTGGCTACAAGGACTCAGCACTGGAACTGGAACAGGAATGGACCCTCCTATTGACCTCTGCTGAGGTGAGTCCTGGCCCCTAAGGGTAGTCATTGAGGTTCTGGGAGCCTTGGAAGTGATCGAGATGAACTTCTCTAGAAACTGAATATTGTTTTTACTTCGAAGTCCTTCAGAGGAATCACTGAAACTGGAGGCAAAGGTCTCAATTTTCAAAGTGACTTTATCAAATACAGGTTCGGACTTGCCCCACTTGAGGATTTTCAGCTCTACAAAAGAAGACTACATCTTAGGTTAGAAATCTTGCCCAGAAGAAGGTGTTTTAAAAGTGTCCATGAAAAACAAGTATTTCAGAAGCTTTTGAGCTTTTCATGCAAAAACAAATGGCTTAACCAGGTACAGCATGCAACCCTGCCCTGCTAGTGAATTTTTTAACTTCAATTTCCTAGACTGAAGGGCTTATTTAGAGCTTGTTGAATGGAGTTATTCTGTCACACACATTATAACCTTTTGGAACTTGTAGGCGGACAGGGTGTCCATCACGTTTGTGATGAAGTAACCCATCCGCCAAACTCTAAATCAGGACCTAAGTCAGAAGGTAAAATCTTAGACCAGTCCAAATCTGCTTGAATTAGGTCTCGGTCAACTGCGAACAGTGTCCGTTGTTTGTTACTTTACTTTTACTTGGCACTTATTCCCTTAATCCTTCAAAAGTTCATATCTACAGTTCCTGATACAAAATTTTGGTAATTTTGGGGTGATTTGGTCCATTTCTCTATTTTTATAAATTGTTTGTGGGATTTTTATTCTGTTGTGTATTGACCTTTTTACTGTTTGAATGCTCCTAAATGCTTAACACATTTTCAAGTTCAGCCTGTCTGCTCTGTGCCATTGCTACCAAGGGGTTGATCCAAGGTTTAAAATATTGAAACTGTGTTTTACACTAACAAGTGTGTGGTATTATTCCTTGTGGTGGACTCACATCCACCCCAATTGATATTCCACTTTCCTACAATAGTGAAGTAAACTCCTGCACTATTCTCATGTAGCCAGGTGATTGTAATTTTATTTTAATTTCAAAACATCAATCATGCTAAATTTCAAGTAGGGTTGCAGTGCTGTAACACACAATTATTCCTCAACTTGCAGAATGTGAGAGGCTTCTGGTTCTCCTATATGTCACAGATATTCATTGGCTTTGGGCTGAATGGGGCCCTTCTGGAGGTTTGGGGAGCTCTCTCAATGCTTGTAGGTCCCCCTGCACCACTGGGGCTGCAGTGACCTCCATCACCCCTCTGTGGAAATTGCTATCATATATTAAATACTCACCTTCGAACAAATGTTACTCAAACTCTACCTTAAACATATCGGGGCAGATTTACCAGAACTGACACATCTCTGCATATTAGCACCAGTTCAAGTGTGTCACGCAAAAAAAAACTTGCGTCACCATGGATGTGTTGCATTTACACAATGTGGTGCACCGTGGTGCATGGAATGACAGATGCATTGAGCATCTGTTAGCGTACCAGTAACGCATTGCTGGAGTTGTGTCGCAAGCACGACTCAACTCCAGCAATGCTCAGGAATGCTGAGTTCTATTGTGCTGCGCATAAGGTTTTGACGCAGTGGCGTCGTAGAAGTGACTCATCTTGTAGATTTCACTAGGTCACTTTTACGAGGCTTTCTTGCTTCGGAACGCCCACCCTGCATACATTATACCTGATGCAGGTATAATGTGACGCAGGGCTTTACAACGTGACGCATCTCCCTTAATGCTTCACGTTGTAAATGTGTCGCAACGTGGCACATTGTATACGCTGCCGCTGCGTCACAAAAGTGATGCAACAACAGCGTAAAAATGACGCAAGGGGATTGTAAATCTGCCCCTACATTGCAAAAGTGCCTTCCTTAAATACAAATCTGAATTTAACATTTAACTCTGCATACAAAGCCAAAACCTTGATTCCGGACTCTTTTTCTGATTAACCCACTCTTTACAGGGTAACCCAGATCAGCACACAACAGTAGATGTTTAGTCTTATAATAGCCTATATCCAGGTCTCACTGAAAAAAGTCTGCAAAGAAACGTATTTCTTAATACAGTACTTAAGACCACACTTTTGCCATTTGATGGTGACATACCGGAGCTACTGTTATTAATTTATTGGTCCATGATGTTTCAACTACTGAATGATGCATGGTAAGACAGCCATGCATGGAATGCATGGCATAGAGGTCACACAAAGATGTCAACATTTGGCAAGTTGAATGATGCTTCATATTTTTAACTACACACAAAAAACCTTAAATGGACAATAACAGAACCCATACATTTTCAGATCTCTCCCTAACCTCTACTGAGCCATTTTTTTGTTATCCTGGTTACATCTATTTTAACCAAGACTCTTTAGAGGCATTTGCCAAACCATTTGTTTTGCACATCTGACACATCAAATTCTGTTTTTGGTTAACCTCCGAATAATTTTTGATCATTTCTGTCTTTTCCTGAATCTCCCAGCACATCCTGCACAGGTAGGATTTGATCTAAGCCAAGCAATAAAAAGGAGAGCCAAGTAGAATCGTAGGGAGAATTTTATTAGCCTCTGTTCATGAACAGTTTAATTTAGGTTTTGTGGATGCTTTTTTAGTGATCAGAAAAATGTCCTCATCCCATTCCACCTCAATCACTACTGTGACTTGCAAACAGTCATAAAGCAAGAGTATGATCTTAGGTTGCTTCATATATTGTCATCAAAGTCAATACTGGAAGAAGCTGTTCCTTATATAGTATACCAGAAAGAGGTATACCGTGCAAAGAGTCCTGGTATCACCCACTAGTGGACAGAGGCTTGCTCTAGCAAATCCAAGGTGCTCTCTAAGGGGGTCGGCTTCTCAGAGAGGAGTGTTAGACATCTGCAATACACACACAGTCAATAAATGATACACAAGACTCAATAAGGAGATCCACATCATTTTAAAAGAATAACGCTTATCTTTATATAACTTTTGGCACCAAGATCATCAAAATCAGGTAAGATGTTTCGAGTTATGAATTTTTAACAGTTTTTAACAATTAACACAGTGTAATTTCTGAAGTGGCAATGTGGCCCATTGGAGAAAAGATATACACTGCATACAAGCACTGGGGCGGCCTGATGCAGAGGTGTTTTACAGCGTCGGATGCCCAATGTTATCCAATGGGTAAAAAACACGTGCTGCATTCTGGTACTTCAGTGTGACTTACAGGACCAATGTCCTGGACCTAAGGTGAGTATGGGGCACAGTTCAAGGCCGCACCAACATGTCACCTCGGGAGGCAATGTGACGTCAGGGTGCAGAGGTGTGTTACAGCATCGGGCTCTCATTCATGTTAAATGGAAATGGTCATGCTGCATAGAGGCTGCAATCTGGGACTGGGAGACCAGTACGGCTCTATCAACAACGGGGCTCAGGTCTCATGATACTCGGGAACATAAGGACACCTTTGGTCCTCTTCTCCTAAGTCCAGGGTAGCCAGGTGCAGAGGTGTTCTGAGGGATCTGATTTAATTTTATCACTGGAGACACTTGTGGTAGAGAGGGCCTGCACTAAGAGGATGTAAGCAGCGTTGGTGAGTCTACTGTGGGCAAACTCAATGTGGCCTTTGTCTCTGGAGGGTTGCGGGACCACACTGGCACTGTTAGCTCACTTCAACTCAGACTAGGGGGCATGGGTGCAGCTGTCATGAGTTTGCAGCGGATCAGAGTCCTCCCAGGTCTTTTGGAGTGCCTGCAGGATGCAAGGAAGTGGCTCCACTGATCCACAGGAGGTCTTGGGTCTTTATTTAAGGCAGGCGGTCCTTCCAGGCTTTTTGGAGGCACAGCAGCTGCAGGATGAGATGACGATAGTGCAATCTGGCGGGAATAGCAGACAGACTGGCAAGGTTGCTGCCAAGTCAGTTGTTTCTCCACAGTAAATGAAGATCAATTAAAGTGAGAAGTGCAGATATTGATGCCGCCAAGTAAGTGGGGGTTAAGAATAAGTTGGGCTGGGCCTGTGCAAGATACATACTGGAAATGGGGATGGTGGAAATCTGGCAGTGGGTCCTGCTTTCCCTCTCAATGTGTTGTATTTAGTTTAATTGTGTCCTGCGGCTCTTAGATGTCCTTCTTCTTCTTAGATTGGCAGGAATCTGATTTCGGGACGTTAGGGGAGTGAAGGGTAACAGACAATAGCCTACGCCCACTATATGACCATTTCCTGTGGGAAGTGGGTATAACCCTGAAACAGAGTTCCAAGGTTTGCCATTATAAAGATGGCAGACTTCTGATTTTCGTCCTCACTGCAGGTAGCCCACCCCTTAAGGGTGGAACTAGCCTGAAAGGGAACACACCTATCTGACTACTAATTTTCCCACTTGTCCAGGCGTCAAATGGGCCCCGGAGAGGGAAGTCAGATCTGCATACCAAAGGTGGTGGGATTCTTGAAGTACCATGCTTTGGGATGCCAATTTGCAGGTCATCCTGTGGTAGGGGGTATAAACACCCTCTGCCCGTGCAGACTTTGTTCCTGACCGCCTGAGAACAAAGGCGCTCACTCCTGGGGTCAGAAACTCACCTGTGATGGCAGGCTGGCTAGGACCAGTCATTCAGAACACATGTTGTGCATAGTTTTTCAGGGGATGCCGCTAAGGTGCCCTCCGGGTGCATGTATTAGTCCATCATTAAAATCAGTGTGGGTTTATTACAATGAGATGTTTGATACCAAATATCTCTAGTTTCTAGTGAAGCCATCATGTTGCTGGGGAAACGTACTGGCAGTAACTGAACTGGCCACCACAGGGGCATATCTGCACCCTGCCTTGGTGCTGTAAGGCCTTCTGTAGGGGTGAGTTACAAATATTACATGCATTGTTAGGGGACATGGCATACAGGTATGTGACATGTTGTGTTTTGCTTTTTAATCTCATACAGACTGCAGCAGCAGTCTGTATGAGTTTGATGTTTGGTCCCTGAGAGTGGCACAAGATATGGTGCAGCTCTTAGGGACCCTCTTTAGTACCTATATCCAAGGCACCAGAGGTACCACTTACTAGGGACTTAAAGAGGTGCTAAAGGCCTGCTTAAATCAAATTAAAGAATGTAATGTTTTAGTTATTTAAAACCATAACAATTTTACAATAAAACTGTTAAAAAAAGAAAAGAATTAATCACCACAGCTGTTCAAATATGGGGATGAAATTGTACAATAGTAAAAGGAAGTCATGTCTAAATTCTTGTTATAGGTGATTAAAAACCCAACGTCGGGAGCAATGAACATGGGGAAGTAAGTGAAGACCAATTAAAGTGAGAAGTGCAGATATTGATGCCGCCAAGTAAGTGGGGTTTAAGAATAAGTTGGGCTGGATCTGTGCAAGATACATAATGGAAATGGGGATGGTGGAAAGCTGGCAGTGGGTCCTGCTTTCCCTCTCAATGTGTTTTACTTAGCCAAGGAGAGCCAGGCCGTACTTAGCCAAGGAGAGCCATGCCATGCCAGTTGCTGTTTTTGGATCTTGACCTGTAGTGGCCCGCTATCAGTTTTTGAGAGAAGGGGACAGACTGATAGTCTACAGGACGGGGCGGAGTAGGTCACCGAGCTCCTTGAAGTATTTGCTGCACCTCTATAGGGTTCTTGTGTCAGTGTGGGAGAAGCATAGTGACAAGTCCTCCAGGCAAGAACAAACTCCCTTCTTTAGATACATTTATTTCAAGAAAGATCTCCTGGGGGCATCAAACATAGAACAGCAGCACAGAAGGTGTAGCCATCATTCTTTCTTCCTAATTCCAGAGTCTGCAGGCCCCCTCCTTGCGCAAAGGGGCCCATGGGTTGAAGTCGGCCACTACTAGACCTGACTGGTGCATGAATAGGATGACTCTACTTGCCCATCTATTTATGGCTTCTGAGAAGTATGGTTGTGGCTTCCCTGAGAGGTTAGAATTGTTCAGGGGAAACAGGATGCTAAAGGGCTTTAAGGAGCGAATGCCCAGTAGGTACTAGGTTGATTACAGCTCCCTGTTGATAACCCTTTTACAGGCTGTATAAGGGATAGCATCTGAGTTTAACGCTGGTCCTGAATACCAGGCAAACAGTTGATGTTATGAGTATGCTTTCTCACACTCGCCCCTTCTGAGTATGCCTTCTCATGCTCGCCCCCGCCTTAATTTAAGCCCCTTCAAAATAACACTGAGTAATTTGGTGCAGTATAGTACATATTGTATTTGATAAGGGACTGCCACTGTAGAATATTTTTGTACACATGTTTACTGTAACCAGAGTTATGCTCCATCACCACCCCCTTTTGTACCGCTTGAACACATTTATGCACCTTGTCTAACAGTAATTTGCAAATAAATATAATAGCAAAACACACAAGATGATTGACAGAATGTTGCACATTGGCAAAACATTCACCCCCGGTCACAGATCTGGGTTTAATCCATCATTACTTTGCTCACCACACCACCCCAGTTCAGACATGGCCATATGCAAATCAGCCATGACCCTGTGCCACTTGGCAACAGTCCAGCCCGAACTGCCAAGCCATTTGCTAAAAAGTGGGTTTCTTGATATTAAATGATGAACAGGATCCATGGAAGTTGAGATGATGTTTTATTCTTCAATTGTTATGGATATAACAGCTCATCTACCCAACTGTCACGGGCTCTTGCATCATCTGTTCCCCAGAATCTCAAGCCTATCCAATGTGTAGATTATATTCTAGAATTAAACTAAGCCACAGGCAGAATCTAACTAAGATGAAATAAATAAATAAATGAGAACATTACAACACATCTTCCTCCTTTATGGATAAAAGACATAGAAAAAAAAATACCCATTCAAAATGTACATACAAAAAACATTGCCATTAACTAGAATATATTCTAAGTAGTATATTCATATATATATATATATATTAATTTTAAGCAATGAGATGCCACTCACTGGAGGAGAAAGACGTGCACCACAACTACCAGCAGGCCATTGTTTTGGCCAAGCCCACGGAGGCGGAGTAAGTTGAACATTAAGGTTGCCGCCAAACAGTGCACAGCCCCTGAGGAAGTGTTCTTTAACATGAAACGCGTTGGGAGGGAATCGATTATCTTGTGAGCTGGTCCCTGGTTCCGTGTTGTTACCTGCAATAAAGAAAATTTGGCGAAAAACTTACCGGTTTGAGTGGCGTCTTCCTCAGCAGGCGACTCTTGTGTGTTGGATGTTAAGCGGCTTTGCCTGAGCCGCGGAAGACTCCCCGGTGCTGTTCCAGCATCCCAGCGAGTTCGTCAACAGGCGGACTTGCCTATGGAAACGGGTGCCATTCTTGCGGGGAAAGTTAGCAGCACGAGCAACTTCAAACTATGCCACAAATCCACTTGGATAAAACTTTCATTAATTTTAAGCAATGAGATGCCGCTCACTGAAGGAGAAAGACGTGCACCACAACTACCAGCAGGCCATTGTTTTGGCTACGCCCACGGAGGCGGAGTAAGTTGAACATTAAGGTTGCCGCCAAATAGTGCATCAGCATTGACTTTGATCCCACAGCCCCTGAGGAAGTGTTCTTTAACATGAAACGCGTTGGGAGGGAATCGATCATCTTGTGAGCTGGTCCCTGGTTCCATGTTGTTACCTGCAATAAAGAAAATTTGGCGAAAAACTTACCGGTTTGAGTGGCGTCTTCCACAGCAGGAGACTCTTGTGTGTTGGATGTTAAGCGGCTTTGCCTGAGCCGCGGAAGACTCCCCGGTGCCGTTCCAGTATCCCAGCGAGTTCGTCAACAGGAGGACTTGCCTATGGAAACGGGTGCCATTCTTGCGGGGAAAGTTAGCAGCACGAGCAACTTCAAACTATGCCACAAATCCACTTGGATAAAACTTTCATTAATTTTAAGCAATGAGATGCCACTCACTGGAGGAGAAAGACGTGCACCACAACTACCAGCAGGCCATTGTTTTGGCCACGCCCACGGAGGCGGAGTAAGTTGAACATTAAGGTTGCCGCCAAACAGTGCATCAGCATTGACTTTGATCCCACAGCCCCTGAGGAAGTGTTCTTTAACATGAAACGCGTTGGGAGGGAATCAATTATCTTGTGAGCTGGTCCCTGGTTCCGTGTTGTTACCTGCAATAAAGAAAATTTGGCGAAAAACTTACCGGTTTGAGTGGCGTCTTCCACAGCAGGCGACTCTTGTGTGTTGAATGTTAAGCGGCTTTGCCTGAGCCACGGAAGACTCCCCGGTTCTGTTCCAGCATCCCAGCGAGTTCGTCAACAGGCGGACTTGCCTATGGAAACGGGTGCCATTCTTGCGGGGAAAGTTAGCAGCACGAGCAACTTCAAACTATGCCACAAATCCACTTGGATAAAACTTTCATTAATTTTAAGCAATGAGATGCCGCTCACTGGAGGAGAAAGACGTGCACCACAACTACCAGCAGGCCATTGTTTTGGCCACGCCCACGGAGGCGGAGTAAGTTGAACAATACGGTTGCCGCCAAACACAGTGCATCAGCATTGACTTTGATCCCACAGCCCCTGAGGAAGTGTTCTTTAACATGAAACGCGTTGGGAGGGAATCGATTATCTTGTGAGCTGGTCCCTGGTTCCGTGTTGTTACCTGCAATAAAGAAAATTTGGCGAAAAACTTACCGGTTTGAGTGGCGTACTCCACAGCAGGCGACTCTTGTGTGTTGGCTATATATATCTATATATATATATATATATAAATATATATATATATATATAGACATATATATAGATATATATATATATATATATATATGAGATTTTCATACAGTAGGAACATTTCTATTTTTACATACCACAAAAACATTACTATTAACTAAAATACATTCTAAGTGGTATTGTTGTAAATTGGCAGCAATGGGTTAACATTAGCAAAAGCCATCCTGTATTTAGAAGTTATCTTATACGCTTTGTGAAAGCCATTTTGTATTTCTGGCAGCCACTTTGTTTTCTATGTGTTCGCCATGTGCTCTGTCCTACCTTTCTGTTAACTGCTCTTGAAATCTGCATAGAGACAAACTATATTCAGCATCTTCGACCTTTGCACATGCCCAGAAGGGCCTAGCCAGTAGAATGCACCTGCTTCTCTGGTATAACTGTCAGGCTATTTTTGCTGCTGTATGGAGAAGTAACTCTCCTCCCACTTTGTTGAGCAAGCAGATCTTGTATGCCCATCTTAGTCATTTTGCGTGCTTACATGAGCCAGGACTGCCCCTTGGTTTTATGCTTAGTATGTAACCCTAAGCATATATAAGGCCTCTGTTTTATGTACTCCTCAGACTGCCTCATTCAGTTGCTAAGGCTTCTGTGTGACGTAGTCTCACTCATTTGAGGTTAATATAGATGGTCTTTTATATTTCAGCTTCTGTGCCAATTTCTTCTTTGGGAGTTTAAAAGGACCAAGTATCAGTGGGACCCCTGAGAAAGTTTATTTGTTCTACAGAATGTCACTCCTACGTGGACCTCATCAGAAGTGGCTATCTGAGGGAGTGATCTTGTCAGGAGACAGAAATCTACTGTGGAGGACAGGACAGGACTCTACTAAGGAGGTACTCTGTGCACGGAGATTCTGGGGATCCTCTGTCTCTGCAGCCCAGTATATTTCTGATCTTCCTGATTTTGATCCTCCACATGATGGCACCCCTGACTGAGAACATTTTTGGCGTGAGTATTTTTAAAAAAAAAGGTCATTCAGAACTTGGCAGTTAGAATTTGGACAACTATTTGTTTGGTAAGAGTCGGCTTGATGCCTTTGATTGGTAAGGTAGTTTAGTCACACTTACTGTGGCTTAGATTTGGGTTGGCCAACTTTGGATTTGTATGGGATAGATATGTAAATTGCAATTTATGTAGGCAGGTAATGAGGAGATTTTTCTCTGTTTGACTTTGTTTGAACGGCACAACGTACGAAGAGTACCTTAAGCGCTACTTTGATTATATAATATTTGCATATTT
Organism: Lissotriton helveticus; assembly: GCF_964261635.1. Classification (NCBI taxonomy): domain Eukaryota; kingdom Metazoa; phylum Chordata; class Amphibia; order Caudata; family Salamandridae; genus Lissotriton; species Lissotriton helveticus. The sequence goes on from NC_136070.1 coordinate 157,105,968, forward strand.
TGAAATATTTTTGGCATGCCTGTTTCACGCACACATCGAAGAATGTGTTGCTTTTTGGAGGTACCATAGTGAGATGTGAATTAAATTAGCCGGCTCCCTTGAGGGAATAGCTAGATAGGTTTAGGTATAAAAACATATTTCTTCCTTGGTGAACCTGTATCCCCAGGAAATTAAAATATGAATCCTTTTTCTGCGCAATTTTATGAATGGAGATATGCAGAGCGATTGTTTGGTGTTCTGCCAGCCAAAGCTAGTGAATTGAGTGTATTTTGGCTTCTTGGAAATAAAACAGTTTGTTGGGCTGATTTTGCAGTCTTTTGGAATACTATTGAGAAGCGCTTCTTGTAATTATGACTTACAACTAGTATTTACAAATGGTTTGGTCTAAGTACAGTCTGTGGGCAGTCTGTGGGCTGTCCTTTGTTTCTGTCTTAAGTGTTGATCTGTGGGTTAAATGTGTGTTTAAATGTCTATGTGGTTTGTGATACACATTAGTGATACTTCTGTAAGTAAATAGCAATTGCGCTATTAATGAAATAATGGCTATTAAGCGCGCTGTATTATGTGTCCTGAGTGTTTGACCCTTTCTGTACATGCCTGGAATTAGCTCAATGTGTGTGTTTGTGATTTTTCTTGTTGTCTTCAGGCTGTTATGCAAAATGTAATTTAATTTAATTAATATTAAATAAAAATCCAGAAATGAACCATATGATATGCTAAATAAATTATATGTCACTATTTAAATTATAGAGTAAGCAACTATGCACATGTACAAACTGCCAATGCTTAAAAGCTAAAATTAGAATTCACATTCAATAGGAATAAAAAAAGGCCTCAAAAACGAAATTGTGTGTTTTGCAATAAATAAACTTACAGCATTTTCCTTAGATACATTGTATTAGATATTAACAGGCAAACACATCATCTAAATACATTGGATGTTGCTGAACTGCACACACATTTTAGAACTAGAAATTTCTCAGTTTTAAATACACTGTCCCCAAGCTTACATTTCAACACTAAGAAAAGCTTTACGACGGCTGTGTTTTTACTGCTGCTAAGCAAGCAGCTGTTGTTTTTGTAGGCCATGGAAAGACAGGAATGTTGCCTCAGCCAGGATTTTGTCAGTTAAACACAGGGTAAAACCCTGCATTTTAGACTGCTGTTTTAAAAAGTTACAAAAATCAGGTTCAATATTTTGTATAACAGGAAAACGTTTCAAGTGAGGATTTCCTTTCTTAAAGCCGTTTTTATAAGCACATTCTTGGTTCTGATGTTAAATAATTGTCCTTTTAAAAAAAAGTGGCGCAAAAATGTTTCATGTTTCAAGTTAGGCAGCTGTGCTTAGGCTTATGAACAAATGCGTCTAAATATTATAGGCAAGGGATGCAGCTTGCTTTTCCTATGTGGAATTATCAAAAATGATTGGTTTAATTAATTTTTTTTTAACTAAATATTTAAAAAAATAAGTGCTTTTAAATTCGTTTTTTAATATTTATAAAGCTTAATACTCATACTGTGACCTCCTAGCATTAAAATTAAATTTAAGTTGTGTTGTACCGCATAATGAGGACATTTGCAGATGAAATATCACTCTGCGCAGGCGTAAAAAACTCATTTTATAAAGGTATATATGATTATTTTCAATTTCTAACTCCTGGGCACTGTAATGAACATTCTGATAATGAATATTATGCAAAGAAATTATAGGATATTCATTAAGTGCACCAAATATCAAAGTCGAAATTGGGTGAAATTCACTGATTTAAAAACAAAATGTGCAGTTTTAAAGTGCCTTAGGCTTCAGTAAATGCATACATTTAGGTATAATACAAATAGCTGACTTCTATATTATTAGACAAGTATATTGCACACTTCTTATAATTGAAAAAAATGTATGAAAAACAAGCAGAAGTTATTCTTTAAACTACAAACAGGGGGATAAGTGCTTTCCAGCTTTCTGTCTCTAGGCGAATTGGGACAGCCGCATGGACACCATTGAATACAGAATAGGATAGCTGGGAAGAGTTAAATGTCAGTTCTTTAACACCTTTGATGCTCATGACAAGCTCAGCTCGTCATGAATTACACCTCTTGTACACTCATGACGAGCTGAGCTCGCCATGAAGCGCGTTTTTTTTAATTTTCCAGCGCACAGCGGGAAAATGCACCGCATCGATGGTGATATTTAGAAGCCTGGCAGGGCTCCTAGAGAAGGTCTGCATTGACATTTTGTTGTTGGCAAAGCAAGTTTTTATGCACTCATATGAATATACCACGATACAATTGCATATGTAAGCTTTGCCATATTTATACAGCACTAATGCTTACTAGGGCTGACCCAATGGGATTTAGTTTGAAATAATTCGCCCTCCTGTTACATTTGTACATTTGATAAAAGGATTGGGGTTTGGGTATTCATATTTATTTACCTCCTCAAAAGTGCTATGTACCTCCCATAACTTTGTTAATGGCCAGTTGCTACAAATAGGGGTTGATAGTGTTGACAGAAGTGAAACCTGTTTCAGGTTTCCTACTGTCAAAATGGGGGAAGGATGCAAGCTCCTCCACAAATTAAGGCTAGGTAATATGTATGTTGCTCTCTCCTTTTCTCACATTTTCTTTGTTTTAACCTGTCTAAACTGTCTGTGAAATAGCAATGAGACATTTAATTGGCTATTCAGTAATACTGTTTTAAACATTGTTAGCATTAATAAAATGAATTAAAATATATGTTTTATTACTGCCCATCCTGTTTGATGAAATTATGACAGGATCAGTAGTCTAGATTGTTGTTCCCTTATTGTGATTTTTAAGGGGAATTAGATGTGGGTAGTTTTGTTCTACAAGTCTTAGGTGATAACACCATTATTGTAGTTTTGCAAGGGCATTGCTAGTTAATATTAGTTAGTCTGTGTAAATAAGCTGACAGTCCTTATTAGAGCTGATGTTGCATAGTCTGGATCATGAAAAGTAGAACGCAGGGAAGATGCCCATGTGATCCTTAGCAAAAATGTTTTGAAGAAAATGTTGTTCTATAGATAAGAAACCGTGTTAAATTAGCAGTTTTAGATTTTTCTGCTGCTCCTATAACATGAGAGCATGGTCCTAAAGCGTACAATGTAGGTATAGCCCACAAATTTGTCACACCTATCTCAGTTCTGAGCACTGAAGCTGACTATGATTGTAATCATTTACATGTAGGAGTAAGGGTAAGATGTGTTAGCATTTCTCTGCATTTTATGTTTGTAGACCTTGTATACCCTGTAAAGCACTCTGATACCCTCACGGGTCAAGTTCGCGCTCTATAAGACACTAAAATAAATAAATAGGAAGAATCATTTTAGAAGTGTCTGCAGTCCTGTAGAAGTAATGTAAAGTTTATGAGCAAAAGTGTAGAACATTTCCTTTTTTTTAGGGTTTTTCAGATTAGTACACAGAAATACACCAATGTAAGGATTTAGGGTATGTCTGTGTTGTTTTTATCTTTTTCCTCTGAGTTTAGTAGACTTCCTTGGCTGCTTGGGATTGGGTGATGTTCCTTTTATACTTGCCAATAGGTCCAGGCAGTTTTTTTTTTAACTCTCTCATAGATAGATGAAAGTGGTTCTTGGGTGCCTTGCTAATATATGGGGCGTCCCAAGACTAGGAAGTATTTTGAAACTATACTCTCTGTTGATAGATTGTTTCTGTGCCATGTCTAAAGACCTTTTGTTCTGTCCCCCAATAGATATTTGCTGCTTTACAACCATTGCCAGAGGGCCCGGACATCAGATTCAGCCTGGGGAGTCAGCGTCAGCACCAGTCCAGCTGGCAACTAGGACCTCAGTGAAGGCGGAAGCCCTGTGATCAAGTATGTACCCCTGCCACTGTCTTGGGCGAAAGACGGGGTCACAAATTAGAAAGGAGAAATTGTATTTGATGCCCAGCTGAGAGTCACAGACCGACCAGAATGGCGAGGAGGCTTTGCTTGAGGCAACCCCTTTTGAAACAAGGGTTGCTTCAGAGATCCTAGCATCAGGCCTTTGAATCCTGGTCCTAAAGTGAATGCAAGTTTGCTCCTTTGTTAGTTGGTCAAGAGATACCTGGGTACACTGGATGCAATGTGTAGCCCAAACGGATGAGCAGTGCGCCAGCAGAGCAATACAGGAGTTAGGGAAGGACTTGAGATTAGGGTACAGGTGCTGTGTCTCTGGTGCCTGTTAGATTGAAGTGAAGAAAACTGGCGCACTGCCTGAGCCACTGGACAGGATCGCTAAGAGCATTTGCCTGGTGGGTGACTGCCGTATCCTGAAAGAAGAGACTTTTTCCTTGAAACTGGGCTTTGATTTTTGAGTTGCGAGTTGTGCAGCTCCACCGTGGAAACAACTAGAGCCTGCCTGTGAGGCTCAAACGGACACAGGGAAAGACTCCCCTCTGGTTGGTTGTACAGCAGCTTCAATTTCCCAAAGGACTTCTTCTTTTTCTTGTCAATAATGTACCCCTTTAGTCGTACCATTTTTCAGGAGGAGCAGCCCTTTGCAGCTCTTTGTTCTAATTCCTATGGCCCTGTGTGGTCCTCCTGGTCCCTTGAAGCCAAGATTGTTTTTGTAATAATATGTTTAGTCGCTTTAATATTTGCATTAGTTATACCTACTATGCACGAAAAACATTTTTCTGAGTAATTGAAAAATTTGACTTTGCCCTTGAATGTATTAAATTGATGTTCTAGCCCTCATAAAAGGAAAATGTAAAAGTCAATTGGAAAATGTTTTTATTAGATATGTGTTGTTGGCTTTTCTGAAATTTAAAATGAATAGTCACTGAAATGTATAGGAGCCCTAAAAATGTTTACTAGATGATTTTAGGATTTGCTTTTACTTAGGACTAGGAAAAATTATAATTCTGTTTGTTAAAGTGGTCATTACTTTCTCCTGCAATCTGAATGTTAAATATGATCTGATGCTCCGTTCCCTTTGTATTCCTGTTTATACCCGCCTAATGAAATGTTTAGAATGGAAAATGCCCACCTGGCAATGAATTAGGATATTGATAAGATTATGAAAATTAATGTGTAAATATTTTCTATGTTCCTACTGGATCATAGGAATGTCTTCAGCTAATGCTAAAACGGTTGTCTGTTGTAAATTGGCAGCAATGGGTTAGCATTAGCAGAAGCCATCCTGTATTTAGAAGTTATCTTATCCGCTTTGTGAAAGCCATTTTGTATTTCTGGCAGCCATTTTGTTTTCCATGTGTTCGCCATGTGCTCTGTCCTACCTTTCTGTTAACTGCTCTTGAAATCTGCCTAAAGACAAACTATATTTAGCATCTTCCACCTTCACACATGTCCAGAAGGGCCTAGCCAGTAGAATGCACCTGCTTCTCTAGTATAACTGTCAGGCTATTTTTGCTGCTCTATGGAGAAGTAACTCTCCTCCCACTTTGTTGAGCAAGCAGATCTTGTATGCCCATCTTAGTCATTTTGCATGCTTACATGAGCCAGGACTGCCCCTTGGTTTTATGCTTACTATGTAACCCTATATTTACAACAAGGGGTGGTGAGGGACAGAGTCTCTGAATTAAGCAGAATACTCTCACCCAGTCAAGAGATCAGGGCTAGATCCAACACCGTTTTTTAGCTCATTGCACCATCCCAGTTTCAGAACCTGGCTGTATGCAAATTAGTCTGTCCCTGGCCCAGTGCATCATGGGAACAGGGCAGACCAGACTACAAAAGCCAATTCTTACACTGGGAAGGAAACAAGCTTCCGGGGACCGGTTTCTGGCATTACAGCCGTCTTCGGCCCGGCTTGCTTGAATCCTGATGGTGCAATGAGCAAGGGACTCATGTCTGAGTATACCCTTCCACGCTTAGGGTGGACAAAAATATTTACAACAAGGGGTGGTGTGGGACAGAGTCTCTGAATTAAGCAGAATACTCTCACCCAGTCAAGAGATCAGGGCTAGATCCAACACCGTTTTTTAGCTCATTGCACCATCCCAGTTTCAGAACCTGGCTGTATGCAAATTAGTCTGTCCCTGGCCCAGTGCATCATGGGAACAGGGCAGACCAGACTACAAAAGCCAATTCTTACACTGGGAAGGAAACAAGCTTCCGGGGACCGGTTTCTGGCATTACAGCCGTCTTCGGCCCGGCTTGCTTGAATCCTGATGGTGCAATGAGCAAGGGACTCATGTCTGAGTATACCCTTCCACGCTTAGGGTGGACAAAAATATTTACAACAAGGGGTGGTGAGGGACAGAGTCTCTGAATTAAGCAGAATACTCTCACCCAGTCAAGAGATCAGGGCTAGATCCAACACCGTTTTTTAGCTCATTGCACCATCCCAGTTTCAGAACCTGGCTGTATGCAAATTAGTCTGTCCCTGGCCCAGTGCATCATGGGAACAGGGCAGACCAGACTACAAAAGCCAATTCTTACACTGGGAAGGAAACAAGCTTCCGGGGACCGGTTTCTGGCATTACAGCCGTCTTCGGCCCGGCTTGCTTGAATCCTGATGGTGCAATGAGCAAGGGACTCATGTCTGAGTATACCCTTCCACGCTTAGGGTGGACAAAAATATTTACAACAAGGGGTGGTGAGGGACAGAGTCTCTGAATTAAGCAGAATACTCTCACCCAGTCAAGAGATCAGGGCTAGATCCAACACCGTTTTTTAGCTCATTGCACCATCCCAGTTTCAGAACCTGGCTGTATGCAAATTAGTCTGTCCCTGGCCCAGTGCATCATGGGAACAGGGCAGACCAGACTACAAAAGCCAATTCTTACACTGGGAAGGAAACAAGCTTCCGGGGACCGGTTTCTGGCATTACAGCCGTCTTCGGCCCGGCTTGCTTGAATCCTGATGGTGCAATGAGCAAGGGACTCATGTCTGAGTATACCCTTCCACGCTTAGGGTGGACAAAAATATTTACAACAAGGGGTGGTGAGGGACAGAGTCTCTGAATTAAGCAGAATACTCTCACCCAGTCAAGAGATCAGGGCTAGATCCAACACCGTTTTTTAGCTCATTGCACCATCCCAGTTTCAGAACCTGGCTGTATGCAAATTAGTCTGTCCCTGGCCCAGTGCATCATGGGAACAGGGCAGACCAGACTACAAAAGCCAATTCTTACACTGGGAAGGAAACAAGCTTCCGGGGACCGGTTTCTGGCATTACAGCCGTCTTCGGCCCGGCTTGCTTGAATCCTGATGGTGCAATGAGCAAGGGACTCATGTCTGAGTATTCCCTTCCACGCTTAGGGTGGACAAAAATATTTACAACAAGGGGTGGTGAGGGACAGAGTCTCTGAATTAAGCAGAATACTCTCACCCAGTCAAGAGATGAGGGCTAGATCCAACACCGTTTTTTAGCTCATTGCACCATCCCAGTTTCAGAACCTGGCTGTATGCAAATTAGTCTGTCCCTGGCCCAGTGCATCATGGGAACAGGGCAGACCAGACTACAAAAGCCAATTCTTACACTGGGAAGGAAACAAGCTTCCGGGGACCGGTTTCTGGCATTACAGCCGTCTTCGGCCCGGCTTGCTTGAATCCTGATGGTGCAATGAGCAAGGGACTCATGTCTGAGTATACCCTTCCACGCTTAGGGTGGACAAAAATATTTACAACAAGGGGTGGTGAGGGACAGAGTCTCTGAATTAAGCAGAATACTCTCACCCAGTCAAGAGATCAGGGCTAGATCCAACACCGTTTTTTAGCTCATTGCACCATCCCAGTTTCAGAACCTGGCTGTATGCAAATTAGTCTGTCCCTGGCCCAGTGCATCATGGGAACAGGGCAGACCAGACTACAAAAGCCAATTCTTACACTGGGAAGGAAACAAGCTTCCGGGGACCGGTTTCTGGCATTACAGCCGTCTTCGGCCCGGCTTGCTTGAATCCTGATGGTGCAATGAGCAAGGGACTCATGTCTGAGTATACCCTTCCACGCTTAGGGTGGACAAAAATATTTACAACAAGGGGTGGTGAGGGACAGAGTCTCTGAATTAAGCAGAATACTCTCACCCAGTCAAGAGATCAGGGCTAGATCCAACACCGTTTCTTAGCTCATTGCACCATCCCAGTTTCAGAACCTGGCTGTATGCAAATTAGTCTGTCCCTGGCCCAGTGCATCATGGGAACAGGGCAGACCAGACTACAAAAGCCAAATCTTACACTGGGAAGGAAACAAGCTTCCGGGGACCGGTTTCTGGCATTACAGCCGTCTTCGGCCCGGCTTGCTTGAATCCTGATGGTGCAATGAGCAAGGGACTCATGTCTGAGTATACCCTGCCACGCTTAGGGTGGACAAAAATATTTACAACAAGGGGTGGTGAGGGACAGAGTCTCTGAATTAAGCAGAATACTCTCACCCAGTCAAGAGATCAGGGCTAGATCCAACACCGTTTTTTAGCTCATTGCACCATCCCAGTTTCAGAACCTGGCTGTATGCAAATTAGTCTGTCCCTGGCCCAGTGCATCATGGGAACAGGGCAGACCAGACTACAAAAGCCAATTCTTACACTGGGAAGGAAACAAGCTTCCGGGGACCGGTTTCTGGCATTACAGCCGTCTTCGGCCCGGCTTGCTTGAATCCTCATGGTGCAATGAGCAAGGGACTCATGTCTGAGTATACCCTTCCACGCTTAGGGTGGACAAAAATATTTACAACAAGGGGTGGTGAGGGACAGAGTCTCTGATTTAAGCAGAATACTCTCACCCAGTCAAGAGATCAGGGCTAGATCCAACACCGTTTTTTAGCTCATTGCACCATCCCAGTTTCAGAACCTGGCTGTATGCAAATTAGTCTGTCCCTGGCCCAGTGCATCATGGGAACAGGGCAGACCAGACTACAAAAGCCAATTCTTACACTGGGAAGGAAACAAGCTTCCGGGGACCGGTTTCTGGCATTACAGCCGTCTTCGGCCCGGCTTGCTTGAATCCTGATGGTGCAATGAGCAAGGGACTCATGTCTGAGTATACCCTTCCACGCTTAGGGTGGACAAAAATATTTACAACAAGGGGTGGTGAGGGACAGAGTCTCTGAATTAAGCAGAATACTCTCACCCAGTCAAGAGATCAGGGCTAGATCCAACACCGTTTCTTAGCTCATTGCACCATCCCAGTTTCAGAACCTGGCTGTATGCAAATTAGTCTGTCCCTGGCCCAGTGCATCATGGGAACAGGGCAGACCAGACTACAAAAGCCAAATCTTACACTGGGAAGGAAACAAGCTTCCGGGGACCGGTTTCTGGCATTACAGCCGTCTTCGGCCCGGCTTGCTTGAATCCTGATGGTGCAATGAGCAAGGGACTCATGTCTGAGTATACCCTTCCACGCTTAGGGTGGACAAAAATATTTACAACAAGGGGTGGTGAGGGACAGAGTCTCTGAATTAAGCAGAATACTCTCACCCAGTCAAGAGATCAGGGCTAGATCCAACACCGTTTTTTAGCTCATTGCACCATCCCAGTTTCAGAACCTGGCTGTATGCAAATTAGTCTGTCCCTGGCCCAGTGCATCATGGGAACAGGGCAGACCAGACTACAAAAGCCAATTCTTACACTGGGAAGGAAACAAGCTTCCGGGGACCGGTTTCTGGCATTACAGCCGTCTTCGGCCCGGCTTGCTTGAATCCTGATGGTGCAATGAGCAAGGGACTCATGTCTGAGTATACCCTTCCACGCTTAGGGTGGACAAAAATATTTACAACAAGGGGTGGTGAGGGACAGAGTCTCTGATTTAAGCAGAATACTCTCACCCAGTCAAGAGATCAGGGCTAGATCCAACACCGTTTTTTAGCTCATTGCACCATCCCAGTTTCAGAACCTGGCTGTATGCAAATTAGTCTGTCCCTGGCCCAGTGCATCATGGGAACAGGGCAGACCAGACTACAAAAGCCAATTCCTACACTGGGAAGGAAACAAGCTTCCGGGGACCGGTTTCTGGCATTACAGCCGTCTTCGGCCCGGCTTGCTTGAATCCTGATGGTGCAATGAGCAAGGGACTCATGTCTGAGTATACCCTTCCACGCTTAGGGTGGACAAAAATATTTACAACAAGGGGTGGTGAGGGACAGAGTCTCTGAATTAAGCAGAATACTCTCACCCAGTCAAGAGATCAGGGCTAGATCCAACACCGTTTTTTAGCTCATTGCACCATCCCAGTTTCAGAACCTGGCTGTATGCAAATTAGTCTGTCCCTGGCCCAGTGCATCATGGGAACAGGGCAGACCAGACTACAAAAGCCAATTCTTACACTGGGAAGGAAACAAGCTTCCGGGGACCGGTTTCTGGCATTACAGCCGTCTTCGGCCCGGCTTGCTTGAATCCTGATGGTGCAATGAGCAAGGGACTCATGTCTGAGTATACCCTTCCACGCTTAGGGTGGACAAAAATATTTACAACAAGGGGTGGTGAGGGACAAAGTCTCTGAAATAAGCAGAATACTCTCACCCAGTCAAGAGATCAGGGCTAGATCCAACACCGTTTTTTAGCTCATTGCACCATCCCAGTTTCAGAACCTGGCTGTATGCAAATTAGTCTGTCCCTGGCCCAGTGCATCATGGGAACAGGGCAGACCAGACTACAAAAGCCAATTCTTACACTGGGAAGGAAACAAGCTTCCGGGGACCGGTTTCTGGCATTACAGCCGTCTTCGGCCCGGCTTGCTTGAATCCTAATGGTGCAATGAGCAAGGGACTCATGTCTGAGTATACCCTTCCACGCTTAGGGTGGACAAAAATATTTACAACAAGGGGTGGTGAGGGACAGAGTCTCTGAATAATTCAGATACTCTGTCCATCACCACCCCCTTTTGAATCGTTTTGGCCACCGCAAGTGTGGAAGGGTATGCTCAGATGTGAGTCCCTTGCTCACTGCACCATCAGGATTCAAGCAAGCCGGGCCGAAGACGGCTGTAATGCCAGAAACCGGTCCCCGGAAGCTTGTTTCCTTTCCAGTAAAGAATTGGCTTGGTAGTTTGGTCTGCCCTGTTCCCATGATGCACTGGGCCAGGGTCAGACTAATTTGCATGTAGCCAGGTTCTGAACTGGGATGGTGCAGTGAGCTAAAAAACGGTGATGGATCAAGCCCTGATCTTTTGACTGGGTAGGAGTGTTCTGCTTAATTCAGATACTCTGTCCATCACCACCCCCTTTTGAATTACTATGTAACCCTAAGCATATATAAGGCCTCTGTTTGTTTTATGTACTCCTCAGACTGCCTCATTCAGTTGCTAAGGCTTCTGTGTGACGTAGTCTCACTCATTTGAGGTTAATAAAGATGCTCTTTTATATTTCAGCTTCTGTGCCAATATCTTCTTTGTGAGTTTAAAAGGACCATGTGACGAGGCATCTGGACAGCTCGGCATCAAAGACACACCTGAGTGCCCCGGGGGCACTTCCCAGCCCCACCTGGTGAATACGATACTCACAAGCCCAGGGCGGGGCATGTGCGCTTTAAACCGACCACCATCAGCTGTGCCGTGTGTGGGACGTGAGAGCAGAGAAGGCGAAGGAGCGGAACCACCGAGCGGAGCGGAGAAGGTTGAGGCGAAGCAGGAGCCATGAGATGACCGAGCAGAAAGCGCAGAAGAGGAGAAAGCTGAACAAGAGACCGAGGCGACGCGGGACCAGAAGAGGGAATCCCCTGGAGACGCCGGGACGAGGTCCGAGGAAGGCGCCACAGACGGAGACGCCGGGATCCGAAGATCCGCTCCCTGCCTCAGGCAAGTGCTAAAACGGGCCGGGAACACGGTGGTTGGTTGGTGGGGAATCCAGGCCAGCTATTCCGGTTTGTGAGAAGGGACAGGAGTTATCGACAGCGTGGACGAGAGACAGGCTAAACTAAATCAGGGATTTCCCTGTTACAGGAGGCCCTGAAACTTAGTGAAGAGAGCCCATCTCGCGCAACACATGTTAACTACATAGAAACCGAAACCCAAACACTCGAGAGACAGTTTGTGTGAAGTAACCAAACAGACATTTGTCTTTATAGCAGAGGAAGAGTAAGACAGTGTAATTGATCGTCCTCGTTCTCGTTTTCTTTACCGAGGGCCCGTCCAGCGGAGGAGCGCAGGAACAGAGGGAGACACCACCGAACGGACAAGACTCCAGAGGCCTTACAAGATAACACAGAACTTTGTATCCAACAGTAATAAAACCCTCTTAACAAGGAAGCAAGCTTCTCCTCTTTTATTGCGCCACACGACAGTGGTGTCAGAAGTGGGATTTCTGGAGACCATCATGCCAAGCCCGGAACAATAAGCAGCCAATAAGGATGGACGATACGCTGGCTCAACTGGCCGAGGGCCAGCGTCATTTACAGCTCGTGATGGAGGTGCAATTGGAGGAGGCAAAGAAAGACAGGGAACACTGACTGTCAACAACGCTATTGAATTGGCTTGTGCCCATCAGAGAAACCCAGAGGCACGACCCTTTACACCCCGTATACCCAATGCAATTATACATAGATGGAGAGCAATGAGCCCAGCTCCCCTACCATCCCCACCAAGGCCTCTTATAGACCACACATTCCTGCCCCGGCCCCTGGGAAAAGAAGGGAGTCAATCACACCAATGCTTCAACTGCGCCGAATGGGGCCACATCGCCCGTAACTGTCCACACAAGACAAACAACGCAGAACCCATGGAAGTAGGTTACACAAAGGGTAGGGTCTTGTGGAGGGGTGAAGGCAAGGAAGCCTATCATCTGTCTCTCAAAATCAACGGCCATACAGCACTAGTCATGATCGACTCAGGTTGCAGACACTTTCTTATCGCCAAACACAGGGTTCAACCGTCCCAATTGCAAGGGAAAGAGCGGATATCGATCACGTGCATCCACGGGGACCAGAAAGAATACCCTGTAGCTATGATATCCCTCGAACATAAGGGCCACCAGGACCTTTTAAGGGTCGGAGTCGTCCCTCGATTAGTGGAAGAAATGATCATAGGAACCGATTATACCAGTTTTCCTGATCTCCTCATTCAAGCCATTGAAGAAAGAGACTCTCAGCGATGGTTACAGGAGGCCCCGCTGTTTTCCTCTGAAATGGTCTCGGGTGTGTATAAAGAAAAGAAGTCTTGTAGAGAAAAAAGGGATGGGAAAAAGTTGGCAGTATTGAACGGTCAGGTCAACCCCTCCTCCACTTCCTCCTTCGTAGGCACCGACGTGGAGATCAAAACACCAGCCAGTTTTAGAGCCGAACAGAGGGAAGACCCAACATTAGGCCATGCCTGGGCAAGAAACGTAAGCGACGATGAAGACCAGGTAGGACCTTGTTTTGTTATACGTAAAGGATTGTTGTATAGAAAAAACAAAAAAGGTCCTGAGCCCACATATCAGCTTCTGGTACCACGTCCTAACCGCACCCAGGTTTTGTATCTAGCCCATAACCAAGCAGGGGGGGTCACTATGGGAGAGAAGAAAACGAGGAATATTTGCTTAGACGGTTTTACTGGCCAGGTGTTTTTTCCGATCTCCGCAAATATTGTGCCGCCTGTACCGTGTGCCAATACACAAATCCTCCCCATGTACCCAAAGCCCCCCTGTGTCCCCTTCCTATCATAGACGTCCCTTTCACCAGGGTTGGGATGGACTTTGTTGGGCCCTTAGTAACCTCGGCCTGTGGATATCAATACATCTTGGTCTTGGTTGATTATGCAACACGGTATCCCGAGGCCATTCCCCTGTCCAGTATGACCACCTCCAGTGTAGCTCAGGCCATTTAGTAGAGTAGGTTTCCCAAAAGTGTGGTATATAAATAAATAATACCGGATCTAGGTTTGACTGGACATAATAATAACAGATAGCTCAATAAATAAGAGTCAAGATTCGAGGTAGTAGGAGTTTGCAGGTTTAATACAGCATAAAGGACAGGAACAGGACAACCTGCACAGGAATAGGATGGCAGAGCCCGGCAGCTGCCGGGGCTGGATCTGGGATGAGCGCGCTAACTTTAATAACAATGTACAAGCATATATACTAAAACAGTTGCATTACAATACATATGATAGGCGGAGCAGTGGGTGTGGTCAATAGCGGTCGCGAAAGATAAGGGTGAAAGTGGGTGTAACAAGAGGCCTATACATAGACATGTGATGTAAACGTAACAGAATATGTCATAAATGGGGCGGAAACATGGAGGGGGCTACCTAAGGAGCCGGGACCTCTAACCTAATGGTGCGCGCAAACTGACAATGACGTGTTACTAGGAGAAGCTGGGGGCTATGAACTCTGCGCTAGGAGCAGAGACTGAAGTCTGGAGAGTCAGGGCGACATGTACCTAAACCCTATCTAGTATCTGATGTTTAGAGGACATGTTGATATAAACTAAGGGTCAGGAGGGGAGAGGCTAACAGACTCTAAGACTGGAGCATGCATTATTCTACATGTAGTGCGTGCTGAGGAATATTAAATGACCATTAAATACAGTATTTCTCTTACATGGAGACGTAAAGGCTAGACGATGACTGAAACTATTGATGCGATTCAGTAGCTTAGGAATGCAGAGAAGGAGGGCTGAACTGATAACTAAAATCATAACATACTCTTGGCAGACTCGTAGGCAGAGCCAGGCCGAGCCGGGCACTGCGAGGCAGGAAGTAAGTGAAGGGTCGAGGATACAGGTGGGGGCTGTATCGCTCCTCAGCGAGGGTTCAGGAGACAGGAGCTGAATCTGGTGTCCGGGCCCTTTTGAGGCCTAGAAACGGGGACTTTACAATGAAATAACGTGCACACTGAGAAACGTGGCAACGTAACTTTACATAGGCCTGATATTCGTAGCTTTCACGAGAACTGGAAACTAGCATACTAGGGATGGACACAACTGTAATTGCGTCTTTAATCGAACATGGGGGATACATATGCATATTAATCATGCACACATAACATAAGATGGGGAACACGTAGGGACACAGAACATGGCAAAATTTACTTTTCCACATTCCCTCCTTGTCACTACGTTTCCATCAGGAAACATCAATATTCATGATACCATCTATCATTTCATACAGTATCATTTGTTCGTCTCGAATTTTCTTGGAACGGGATTTAGAACGGGACTTGGGGCTAGGAATACAAGAGGTAGCACAAATGCCGCAAATCGCAGGGCCACATTGTAAACAGAGGCAGCAACTGAATATAATCGCTACTGCAATACCTAGAAAGGACAACACTTTCCATCCCCAGGCGGAAATTATATTCCAGAACCAACCGGACCATGTCCAGGTGCCTGGATTCTGGTGTAACAGATGGGCAATATTATGGAGTCTGGTTATAGCTGAATAAACAGTTATTAGGAATGAAAATGCAGCAACTAGATCCGATGACTCTACATGCCCCGCCCCTATTGGCCAGTATGACGTCAAGGACGAGACGATTCTGGAGCACGACAATTCTCATAAAGGATTGCTCTTCGGTTAAGATATCTATGTATTGTTCTAGAGCAGTTTCAGTATAATCGACAATCGGGAGGTCTCTTTTGTGTCTAGTATGTACCAGGTGGGAATTCCTATGATAGTCAGGTGGGGCTAGGAAAACTGGTGGCAGTAGGAAGGCAATGTAACAGGTACCCTCCCAATCGAGGGGCAGACGAACATATGCGGTCTGACCACAAACAAAATAAGAATGACGTGAAGCTTTGAAAATAGATTTCCTACTGTCACTATACTTGACAATAGTAGTGCAATCACTATGACCTACATGTACGGAACCATTCTTTCGGACACATAATTCACCTTTTACTGGTAATACCGACATAGCAGGTAAGTCTGGAGTAGAATCAGACTGAACATTCAGGACCATGAAATTCGAAGAATAATTACCCAAATTGTAAACTTCATTTTCTAGATCTAACCCTGTTCTGTGGGGAAGACCTTGCTTGTCTGGGAAACATGTACTGTTAAGAAAAGACATATCTGTTGAGGATGACGTTAACGTGGACCATGCTCCACATGAACCGTTATGTGAAAATGGATAAGGAAAAAGTGGCAGAACTCCCTTCGGTGTCTGGAAAGGGGGGAGTCGACCACACACCCAACAATTAGTGGCATTGCTGGTCTGGTGTGAATAATGTAACATGCGGATAAAGGAATTATTACGCATAGCAAGACGATATGAGAGTTCATGAGGAGGCAGATCACTAAACGTGTGCTCTACCGTAACATTAGCAGACTTATTTACATGAGAAACTGGAAAACACAAATAAAATGCATAACATGTACAGGTAAACATAAGGCTGAAATATAGCAGAAAACATAAAATAATAGTGCAACTTTTAGAGTTCTCACTAACTCTCTCTCTGTGGGGGTCTATTTTATACATGTCAGAAACCGGTCTAACCGTTTCACCTAGGGGAGGACTTAGACAATCAACCTGGCTGACTTATTTTACTAGACCTTAATTTTAGCTTGTACTCCTGCTGCGGAGTTTTCTCTAACAGGGAGGGATCTGTATCATTGTCTTTTGCGGGACAGTCCTTGAGAATAGTACTTTGGCAATCCTTAAAATCCTCGGAAATGTTCTTTGAAACAGTCTTTAGTCCGTAAAATTTTTTCACATGAGACAGGTGGACCCAGCCCTTCCTGCCTTCCAGCTTGACGGCAGTACGGGTGGCCAGGAGGACCTGCTTGGGCTCCCTCCAGCGGGGCTCCAGCGGACTTGAACGATCAAAGTTCCTCACAAGGACCAAACTTCCGGGAACGATGTCATGCGGTGCCACCTCGGTATTGTCTGGAAATGCGGCGGCAACCTGTGAACGACAAGAGTGTAGGGCAGACATCAAGGAAGCTAGGTAATCTGTCAGCATATTACTTGAAACATCTGTAATACTTCGAGGTCTAGGTGTACCCCACATATTAGGGGGGCGGCCGAATACGACCTCGTACGGGGACAGACCTGATCTGGAATGTGCGACCATGCACATATAAAACAAAGCGACTGGCAGAGCTACCAGCCAGTCCACACCTTTTTCTTGACATACTTTGGCAATGCGGATTTTCAGGGTCTGGTTATGTCTCTCTACGAGACCGGCTGCTTCAGGATGGCGTACACAATGGAACTTCCACTGGTACCCTAACAAAAGGGAAACATGTTTCATAAGCTCAGATGAGAATGGCTGGCCGTTATCAGAATATACGACCCTAGGGAGTCCGTAGCGGGGGAAGAATTCACGAACCAACTGCTTGGCAGTGGTCGTGGCTGTGTAATCTGGGACTGGATATGCCTCTGTCCACCTGGACAAAGCGCATACAACTACAAGGACATACTTGAAACCTCGACATCGCTCCATCTGAATATAATCCATTTGGAGGACTTCAAAAGGGTGGTCAGGGGGCTGGAATCCACCTTGTTCCACCGGGACACTTTTACCTGGATTAAACTGGCAACATATCATACAGGTACGGACTTTCTGCTTAGCTGCAGCTCGTAAATGCTTGTTGAACCAAATGTTCTGGATACTGTCTAACATAGCTTTTTCTCCTAAATGTGCTGGACTATGTGCGGTATTGATAATGACTTGAACCATAGAGTCGGGGAGAAACCATGTGGCTGTTCCCTTCGTTACCCATCCCTGATCTGTCTGGACCCCTCCTTGTTCGGACCATTTCTTGATTTCATCGGGAGTAGCATGTAACTGGATATCTATGACATCTTGAGTGGGGTCCTTAACTGTCATACAGGTAGTCGGATCTGGAGTATGTGTCTGTGTCGGATTAACTGGAATGTCTGGAGTCTGTGCTGTAAGCTTGGCTGTGCGATCTGCTAGATCATTACCTTGAGAAATAATGTCAGTAACTTTCGTATGTGCTTTGCACTTCATGATAGCAATAGATGTCGGTAAGTGTATGGCATCTAACAGAGCTTGAATAAGGAGACCATGCTGAATCTTGGTTCCATGAGAAGTCATGAAACCTCTCTCCTGCCAGAGCACTCCGAAGTCGTGTACAACTCCAAATGCGTAGCGTGAATCTGTGTAAACATTAACTTTCAGGTTCTTGCCGTGAATGCAGGCTTGGGTCAGAGCAACTAGCTCTGCTGCTTGAGCGGACAGAGTGTCAATACGGTGTGTTTCTATAACTTCAGTGTCAGTAGTCACTGCATACGCGGCTACTAGTTCTCCTGTACTTGTTCTCATACATGAACCATCCACATAAAGTGTCAGGTCGGGATCTGGTAATGGAATATCTGTCAGATCATGTCTTGGCTTAGTCATAGTGTTAACTACTTCCACACAGTCGTGTGTGGCAGGATTCGAAATAACTGACGGTAACAGTGTAGCAGGATTTAGAACGTTGCAGCGTCTGATGTCTATGTGTGGCTGGAACAGTGTCAGTTCATAACCTGTTAAACGTGCAATTGTCAAGTGCTGAGTCTGTGTTCGGTTTAAAAGAACTTCCACGGAGTGTGGAACTTGTACTGTCAAGGAATGTCCTAATACTATGGAATCACTTTGTCTGATAGCTAGTGCTGTGGCTGCAACTGACTTGAGGCACGCAGGCAGAGCCTGGGCTACAGGATCTAGTGTGCTCGAAAAATAAGCACAAGGCTTGTATTGTCCTGCTTGATCTTGTGTGAGAACAGATAATGCTGTACCTTCACGTTCTGTGACGAAAAGTGTAAAAGGCTTACTGTAGTTCGGTGTAGCTAGAACTGGAGCTTGGCATAAGGCTTTCTTTAACTCATTAAAACTAAGTGTATGTTCAGATGTCCAAGGGAGGACAGTCGATAGGGCTGCCTCCTGTGTCGTTAACTGTATCAGTGGCTTGGCTAGGAATGCATACTGAGGAATCCATTGTCTGCAATAAGAAGTAAGGCCGATAAAAGCACGTACCTCCTTCTGGGTCTTGGGCTGAGGAAGACTCGCTATTAACTGGATACGGTCTGGTGTCAACTGCCTACCCCACTTGGACAGTAAGTGGCCTAAGTAGATCACTTGCTGGACACAGAATTGAAGCTTCGAAGGGGACACCTTGTGCCCCATCTCGGCAAGGAAATACAAGACTGTAAGGGATGCTCGCTCGCAAGCACGTTCAGAACGGGCTGTGATCAGTAGATCATCGACATACTGGAGCAGGGCAGTGTCAGTTGGCATGTGAATGTTGTCTAGTTGTCTCTTAAGTGCTTGACTGTAAATACTAGGACTTTCTGTGAAACCTTGAGGAGCTCGTGTGAACATATAGCTCCTTCCATTTAAACAAAATCCGAAAAGAAACTGGCTGTCTGGATGAATGGGGACACTGAAAAACGCGTTCTTGAGGTCTATGACTGTAAAAAATGAGGCTTCGGAATCAATGGCTGTCAATAGGGAAGAGATATCTGGGACAACTGGGTACTGGGGAATAATACATTTATTAAGTTCTCGAAGGTCAATCACTAATCGATATACTGGGGGTGCATTTGGATCAGTACGTTTCATGACTGGAATGATCGGAGAATTACATACATTGGAGTCAGTTTCTACAACTACTCCTTGAGCGATGAGCTCGTCAATAATTTTGGATAAGGCTGCTACAGCCTCAGGTGGCAATCTGTACTGTCTGATTCGTGGTAACACTACACCTGGTTTGAGAGTCACACGATGGGGTGTGATTTGCATATAACCTACATCAGTTGGACCTTGCGCCCATAGATGCTGCGGAACATTAGACAATCTCGGATCAAAATCTCGTAATACATAGTGACCCTTAAAGTCACGTAAGAACAGTCGTATTCCTTCTGGGGAGCAGCAAATAACTGCACCTAATTCTTTCAGTGTTTTAATACCTAACAGATTTTCTGGACATGACTTCGTAAGTAACAGATCAGTAGTTCGGGACAATGGACCTACTTCTAGAGTAACTGGTTTAGATATCTCGTTTACAATAGGCTTTCCTGAAAATCCAAGGGAAACATTTCTAGAGCCTGAGAGCGGAGCCCCTGGAACTTCGTCGTGACTAATGGTCGTCCTACTTGCCCCTGTATCAATCAGAAACTTTCTGTCTTTCCCTAATACTTGACTATGAACATAGGGACCCTCTTGATCTACAGGAATCTCGATGAGAGGCAAGCCTACCTCCCTCTCTAGGCTGTTTCATGAATATGGCTGATACTCTGGATACTCGGACTGTGCATACTGGTACATCTGCTGTGTAACATGCTGTGTTGCAGCAATAGGCTGCGGTGCTGGAACTGTCTGTTGTGCATTCTGTGGCTGAGAAGTCTGTGAAACTTGTTCTTGTCTAGGCGGACGTGGTCTTTCTTTAGTCTTACCGGTAGCTATGTTGTGTTTCAGAACTGCACACTCGTTTATAAAATGACCTGGCTGTTTACAATAATTGCATGTCCCTTTAACGGGAACGGCAGGATGACTGGCTTGATTCGTACCCCTCTTCTGACTGTCTTGAGGAACAGATTGTGCAACTAGTACTTTCATTTTCGTGTCTTTCATACGTTTTCTTTCATGATCTTGCTCTTCTCTGATTCTATTCTGGTGATACTGAAGCATCTGTAACATTTGGGACGGGGTATTAGCTTGCCAGGTACTTTCGACCTTCAAAACTCGATTCTTTACTTGTGGACTTGAATTCTCGACTAATTTAGTAACAAAGAGATGAGGGTATGACTCGCTACTTGTCTTAAGGCCACTGTTAATACTAAAGCATTTCTCAAATCTAGAATAAAAATCACTAGTGTCTTCGTCTTGTTTCTGTTTACAGGCTGAGATTGCATCCCAGTCTTCCTTTTTAGTTGCTAATAATCTTGGCAAAACTTGTATTAGCAATTCTGGTAATTCTTTACATTTCTCTCCAAGACCGGTACCTGGTACTCGTATCTTATCTTCAGCTTCTAGAACTGCCCAATCGATCTTTTTCTCTCCCACCTCCCATTCTTTTTCCTTGAGTTTTTCATATACCCCTGCGGGCAACAGGACCTTTAACATTTTAATTATATCTGGATACGTATATTCTCCCATACGGAGCATGTCTTTTAATTCTCGGTGGAACCCTGCTGGATCTTTGTCATGACAGGGAATTAATTTCTTCATTTCTAAGAGTTCCATCTTTGTAATCGGAGTGTAAACAAACACTCGTTGCATTTCACCATCCGCTGTCCTAACTGGGTGTACTTCTCGTAACGGATTCTGTCTGTCTATATAAAACGGTTTACTTTCTGGGGGTGAGACATGAACAAAATGCGGGTTCAGGAACGTTCTATATTTGTGGCGTTGTTCTAGAATGACACTAATTAAATCGGTACCTAGACCTTTCCATCTATACTGGAGTAACTCGTTCAGGACATCATGTAACGGACCTGGATCAGAGTGTTGACCCTCATACAATGTGATGAGGTGCTGGATCATATACATACCCACCAGTCGTTGCTCGGCTGGGGGCAGTTTCAGAAACATTTGAGCCACTATTTCATCTGGAAAAGTGGTAGAATCAGTAGTCCATCGGACTGCTGATCGGGCTAGTTCTTGTTCATGCATAGTACTTAACTCACTATAACCGATTCGTGATTTCAGAATGTGATCGGTAGCTTGAAATACTTGTTCTAGAGAACCTTGCTCTGGTGCTGGATGAGGGACAGTTTTCTTGTAGTCTAGACGTGAATGTCGGTCGGAAAGTCTAGTTCTAACTACGTACGCTATTCTAGTGGGATTCTCGTCCTCTACCTCTTCAGTAGAAGAGTCATTCTCTTTCTCGCTTACTTGTGCTGCTTTACGTTGTTCGTGTAACTTTATTATTTCCTTACGAATTCTCTTGTACATACTCTCTATACTACTGATAGTTCTGTGTTTACCCTCGGCTATATTATCACTCCACCTTGTCAGGATTCTCATTTCGGCCGGATCTTTGGTCGGATAATCTTGTTCCCTTATTAAACAATTAATCAGAAACTTTAATAACATGAGCTGGATCTCAGCTTTCCTTTGAGACATGGCTTTGCCAATACTTTCTGGATCATCCCCTGTACGGATGAAACGATATATTCTGTCTAGATCTTCTTTCATATTCGGTAGGGTGTCCAAATACCCGGTCACCCGTCTTACACGGATCGAATATATAACTGTGCTATCATCACCTGCAACTGGATCATAGCGGCATTCAGTAAGGGCTCGTCGGATATCTGCAACGGACTTGTATTTGGGCGTACGCTGTAACGCACATTCATGTAACTCGACCAACGTTACTCATTGGTGTGGCGGCGGGGTACCAGGAGGACCTCCTCCTGCGGCCCCTAAACTGGAATCGTCGACTGATACTCTTCGTACTGGCGCGGCGGGAAATTGTAATGTGGGCTGGACCGGGGGTACCGTAGCAGGTACTCCGGTGACTGGAGGAGCAGGATTTACATTATTTACAGGAGCTGGCGGAACAGGATTTGCATATTCTGGGACTGTGTCGTCCAAGTAGGACGAAATAAAAATATCAGCTGCGGTCGGTTTGTGACGTAGCTTGATCGGAACTAAGGGTGGCGGAAAATTACTGGATGCCTCCGGGGTTGCTTTTGGCAAGCCCTCGGCAAGAAGAGGATACATACCCTTAATGAGGGCATGCCTCTGTCTGTCTGACTGTTCGGTTTTAACTCGTTCACCTATCTCGATTAGTTCCCTTTCTTGGGCTCGTTCTAAGGATTCTCTACTTAGTTCTGACTTTCTGATTTCTTTTTCGGTTCTTTTATGAGATTCTTTGCGCCATAACTCGATGGCATCTTTCTGTGACTGTCTGGCTTTCTTTTTCCATAATGCTTCTTCTACTCGCATGATGCACTCGGCATCCCATGTGCCTGATACAGGCCATCTATACTTTTCTTCTAACTCTTTGGTGTACTCTACCCATAAATCTAGATATAATATGGCACTTATGCCATGCTTCTGATACATAAAATGACCTGGACTGTCCCTAGGCGGGACAGGAACTGCTTCTTCTAACAGACCTTTTCTAGTTTTCAACTGACGTAGTTTGGAAAATAGGGGCATGACTGAACTGTAATCTAGACACAATACAATACACAATGAACACGATAATTACACCACTTTCGTACCACGACATTAAAATACATGAAGAACATTTAAAATAACAGTTCGAACAGAATACTACCTGGAATACGGAAAACAGAATACATGAATCTTCTCGAGAACAGAACTGACTAGAACAGAAACTAGATGCACTGCTAAAACAGTACGAAACTTACCGGTCTCATAAAGAGACACGTCAGGACCCGCATCCACCGAAGTGGACACTTCGTTTTGGGTCTGTGTACCACCAAAACCCACGGACCAGAGACAATTAGATTGACCCTGTCTAGATACTACCCCAGCAACGGTACTCACCGGGCAGCAAGAACGGAAGGCCTCGGACTGGACTGGACTGCTTCGACGCCGGACGGACGAACTTCGGGCTTCAGTTACGGGTGGGCCTCCGGATACCTCGGACCTTGGACTCTCGGCTTGGGCTCTGGTCGGGACTCGCCGCGTTCCTCCACCGCCTCGTCTGGATGCTGGACTGCCACCTCCGTCTCCTCCGTGGGCCTGAGGGATACTTGAAGCAGAAATATCTGCACGTGCACGGTATGGTTCCGTCACGGCTGCAGAGGGTCAGGGGGCCGGCGTGGCTTCACCGGCGCGTGGGGAAAGGGCAAGTCCCTATTCGGGCGCCATTATGTGGTATATAAATAAATAATACCGGATCTAGGTTTGACTGGACATAATAATAACAGATAGCTCAATAAATAAGAGTCAAGATTCGAGGTAGTAGGAGTTTGCAGGTTTAATACAGCATAAAGGACAGGAACAGGACAACCTGCACAGGAATAGGATGGCAGAGCCCGGCAGCTGCCGGGGCTGGATCTGGGATGAGCGCGCTAACTTTAATAACAATGTACAAGCATATATACTAAAACAGTTGCATTACAATACATATGATAGGCGGAGCAGTGGGTGTGGTCAATAGCGGTCGCGAAAGATAAGGGTGAAAGTGGGTGTAACAAGAGGCGTATACATAGACATGTGATGTAAACGTAACAGAATATGTCATAAATGGGGCGGAAACATGGAGGGGGCTACCTAAGGAGCCGGGACCTCTAACCTAATGGTGCGCGCAAACTGACAATGACGTGTTACTAGGAGAAGCTGGGGGCTATGAACTCTGCGCTAGGAGCAGAGACTGAAGTCTGGAGAGTCAGGGCGACATGTACCTAAACCCTATCTAGTATCTGATGTTTAGAGGACATGTTGATATAAACTAAGGGTCAGGAGGGGAGAGGCTAACAGACTCTAAGACTGGAGCATGCATTATTCTACATGTAGTGCGTGCTGAGGAATATTAAATGACCATTAAATACAGTATTTCTCTTACATGGAGACGTAAAGGCTAGACGATGACTGAAACTATTGATGCGATTCAGTAGCTTAGGAATGCAGAGAAGGAGGGCTGAACTGATAACTAAAATCATAACATACTCTTGGCAGACTCGTAGGCAGAGCCAGGCCGAGCCGGGCACTGCGAGGCAGGAAGTAAGTGAAGGGTCGAGGATACAGGTGGGGGCTGTATCGCTCCTCAGCGAGGGTTCAGGAGACAGGAGCTGAATCTGGTGTCCGGGCCCTTTTGAGGCCTAGAAACGGGGACTTTACAATGAAATAACGTGCACACTGAGAAACGTGGCAACGTAACTTTACATAGGCCTGATATTCGTAGCTTTCACGAGAACTGGAAACTAGCATACTAGGGATGGACACAACTGTAATTGCGTCTTTAATCGAACATGGGGGATACATATGCATATTAATCATGCACACATAACATAAGATGGGGAACACGTAGGGACACAGAACATGGCAAAATTTACTTTTCCACAAAAGAACTACTCACCGACCGAGGGACACCCTTCATGTCCAAACTCATGGCCCAAATATGCACCCTACTGGGAGTCAAGCAGATCCGCTCTTCAGTCTATCATCTCCTAACAGACGGCCTGGTAGTACGCAATAACCAGACGATAAAAACAATCCTAAAGAAGACTGTATCGGAAACAGGCCGAGACTGGGATAGACAGTTGCCCCTCACCTTATTCGCCATAAGAACCCATACACAGTCCTCCACCGGCCACAGTCCCTTTGAGCTGGTCTTCGGGAGGAAACCACGGACATTAGTAGACATGGCAGCGGAGAGGTGGGAAAAGGAGGAAGACGAGGGACAGACCCTACTCGAATATGCAGCCAAACTCAAGGACAGGCTGACTACCCTTTGAGATAGTGTTCGCATACACCTAGAAGCAGCCCAAGGAAAACAAAAAGCTGCTTACGATAAACAGGCCTCTCTTAGACGTTTTTCCATTAGGGATAAAGTCTTGCTTCGACTCCCTTCATCAGATAACAAACTATTGGCACACTGGCAGGGCCCTTATAGCATACTCACACAGGTAACCCCTGTTACATATAGGGTATCCGCACCCCACACAGGTAGGACCGGTCAAATATACCATGTAACATTTGTTGAAAAAGTGGACAGATGAACCCGACACCACGGCAGAAGGGGCCCCTTCCTTATACGTCACAAACAGTAAGCCCCTGGATATCCCGTTTCCTTCAAGGGCTGACGACCCTGATATCATGATGATTCCCCGAGGTACCCAGTTATCCACAGAACAAGACCGGTCACTTAATGAGCTCCTAAATGCCCACCGACGTACCTTTTCGGTAAACCCAGGAAAAACCCAGGTAGTGCAACACGAGATAGACATGGAAAGAGCGCTCCCGATTAGACATAGACCGTATTGTATCCCCGAGGCCAGGCAAATATTAGTAGAGAGGGAAATCGAAGATATGCTCCGTATGGGGATAATAGAACTCTGCAGCAGCCCCTGGTGTTCCCCTATTGTATTGGTACCAAAATCCAATGGGACCATCCGTTTTTATGTGGACTATAGAAGGGTGAACGAGGTATCCCGTTTTGATTCATCTCCTATGACCCGGGTAGAGAAACTACTAGACAGGCTAGGGAACGCCAAATACATGAGGACACTGGACCTAACAAAGGGCTATTGGTAAATCTCACTCACCCCTAGAGCCCAGGAAAAGACAGCATTTGCTACCCCCTCTGGACTGTACCAATTTAAGGTCCTTCCGTTTGGGTTACATGGATCTCCTGCCACCTTTCAGAGGTTGATGGATGTAATCTTAAGACCCCACCAGTCCTATGCAGCCGCCTACCTGGATGACATTATCATCTATAGTAAGAACTGGGAGGAACATCTTAAACACCTCAGGGACGTATTCAGCTCTCTACATACCTCCGGTCTGACGGCTAACCCTGAGAAATGCATGTTAGCCACAGACAGTGTCCGCTACCTGGGGTATCACATTCAGGGAGGACGAATCCGTCCCCAAGTGGATAAAGTAGAAGCTATCTCCTCCATCAAGAAACCCACCACTAAAAGGGTATCCGGGCTTTCCTGGGTTTGGTTGGATACTATAGACGTTCGTTCCCAGATTCTCAGAAGAGGCGGCACCCCTCACAGACATGTTAAAAAAGACACAACCCAACACCATCATGGCATGGTCCCCGGAGCAAACCCAAAGTTTTGAGCGCCTCAAAGCCCATCTGTGTCACCACCCCGTGTTCAGATGTCCTGACTTTTCAGCCCCTTTTACGTTACAAACGGACGCCTCTGACCTTGGCCTGGGAACCGTTTTATCTCAAGACTCCTCCACAGGCGCTTTACAACCAGTGGTCTTTCTCAGCAGGAATCTGCTACCCAGAGAGCGAATGTATTCCACTATTGAAAAAGAATGCCTGGCCATACGCTGGGCAGTCCAAGCCTTGCAATACTATCTCTTCGGTCGCCCTTTTACTCTGCTTACGGACCATGCCCCCTGGTTTGGTTGGCTAGCCATAAGGACACCAATGCCAGAATCCTTTGTTGGTTTCAAGCTTTGCAACCCTTCTTGTTCTAGGTTATACATCCCCCTGGGGCACTGCAGACTAATGTGGACTATCTATCCCGTGCCTCTGGGTCTACATAGCCCTATCGGCCATGCCTGGAGGGGAGGCTCTGTGACAAGGTGTCTGGACAGCTCAGCATCAAAGACACACATGAGTGCCCCGGGGGCACTTCCCAACCCCACCCGGTGAACACAATACTCACAAGCCCAGGGCGGCGCGTGTGCGCTTTAAACCGACCACCATCAGCTGTGCCATGTGTGGGATGTGAGAGCAGAGAAGGCGAACCACTGAGTGGAGCGGAGAAGGTCAAGGCAAAGCAGGAGCCATGAGATGACTGAGCAGAAAGCGCGGAGGAGGAGAAAGCCAAACAAGAGACCGAGGCGACGCGGGACCAGAAGAAGGAATCCCCTAGAGACGCCGGGATGAGGTCCGAGGAAGGCGCCACGGACGGAGACGCTGGGATCCCAAGAACAGGTCCCGGCCTCAGGCAAGTGCTAAAACGGGTCGGGAACACGGTGGTTGGTTGGTGGGGAATCCAGGCCAGCTATTCTGGTTTGTGCGAAGGGGCAGGAGTTATCGACAGCATGGACGAGAGACAGGCTAAACTAAATCAGGGATTTCCCTGTTACAGGAGGCCCTGAAACTTAGTGAAGAGAGCCCATCTCTCGCAACACGTGTTAGCTACATAGAAACCGAAACCCAAACACTCGAGGGACAGTTTGTGTGAAGTAACCAAACGGACATTTGCCTTTATAGCATAGGAAGAGTAAGACAGTGTAATTGACCATCCTCTTTCTCGTTTTCTTTACCGAGGGCCCGTCCAGCGGAGGAGCGCAGGAACAGAGGGAGACACCACCGAACGGACAAGACCCCAGAGGCCTTACAAGATAACACAGAACTTTTTATCCAATAGTAATAAAACCCTCTTAACAACGAAGCAAGCTTCTCCTCTTTTATTGCGCCACACGACAGACCAAGTATCAGTGTGACCCCTGAGAAAGTTTCTTTGTTCTACAGTATATTCCTGTAAATATGAAGGACTATGAGTAATTCTAGAAGATTTTCGTACAGTAGGAATATTTCTATCAGCCAGAACTCTCAATGGGAAATCATCACCATCACTTGAGACGCTTGATGAATTGTCAGAAACCATTTTAACTTTATACACAGCAACACGGTTCAAATTCCACACTCTATGGTCAGATGTTTTTACAGCATAGTTAATAACTTTGAAGACTTTAATTGGTTTACAAAACTTAAAACCAGAAGCAGGAATTAACCCAGGTCTCTTGATCATTATCAAGTCACCAACGGAAACTTTAGTAGCTCTAACAGCATGTCTCGCATCATAGTTTTCTTTACTCTTAAGACATTTTATATCCTCTTTCTCCTGCCACAAGTTTAAATCAAACACATCATCTCTCATTGAAAGAAATGTGTTAACCCAAGAAGGTTCAAGGAAAGTGTCAGCTTGCCTTCCACGAAATAAAAGAAAAGGAGATTTTCCAGTAATGGAATGAGGAGTAAAATGATATACACATACTCTTTTTGAGACCTCATCTTTCCAATTAAGTCCATTTTGTTTTGCTAAAGATACAGTTTCTTTTAATACACGATTGAATCTCTCAACTGTGCCATTTGATTCAGGGTGATATAGCACACACGTTTTATGAACAATTCCACACTCATTAAGAACATTTTCCATATCATTTGAGACAAGTTGTACACCATTGTCGGTGAGTAACGTCTCAGGTATCCCTTATCTTAAAATGACTGATTTGATAAAATCAATTACAGTATTAGTATTCACATTCTTGGTGAACAAAATCTCTGGCAACCTAGAGTAAAGATCCATTGTTACTATGATATAAGTATCAGACCCATCACCATGAATAGGTCCCAAAATATCAAGGACGAGATCTCTTTTCAATAGGTTGCGTTCTTATTTTAAAACTCTTCTCACTTAGGGAACATTGAATACACTCCCTGACCAATCTTTCAATTTGTAGATCAAGACCCGGCCACCAGTAGCTATA
Source organism: Lissotriton helveticus (assembly GCF_964261635.1). Classification (NCBI taxonomy): domain Eukaryota; kingdom Metazoa; phylum Chordata; class Amphibia; order Caudata; family Salamandridae; genus Lissotriton; species Lissotriton helveticus. The sequence goes on from NC_136070.1 coordinate 157,134,916, forward strand.
ACGAACCCTTTCCTTAGTTTTTGTAATACCCAGATGAGCTTCATGGGCCATATCTAACAGCTCTTGCCTTAAAGATAAAGGTGGAACCAGTTTAGGGCCCCTTAAAAGTAACCCATCACACCAAGGGAGCTGATCTTTTACACTCCAAAAATCTTTAATATTTGAATCATTCTGATCTTTGTGATCCCAAACACCGTGAATGCTCTTAAATAGATTCTGAATGACCACATCCTCTTAACACGCATCCAGCCATTTCTTATGTGAAATAATTTTGCAATCAATTTCACACACAAAATCATGTGAGTCATCAAAAGTTGAATCAGAAGAAGAATCATAATTGTCATTAGAAACTAATCTTGAAAGTGCATCTGCCACAAAATTGTCAGAAACAGGAACATGTTTTAATGTAAAATCATAACCTTGTAAACCAATAATCCACTTAGAGATTCTTGGAGAAATGGCATCAATTCCCTTATTAACTAAAACCTCACACAAAGGTTTATGATCAGTTCTGACACTAAAAGAAGTTCCCCAAAGAAATTTCTTTAGTTTCTTAATAGCCCAATAGACAGCAAGGGCCTCCCTCTCAATATCTAAATATCTAGATTCAGCTCCTTTTAGACTTCTGGAAATAAACATAATAGTGTTCTCAGGAGCAGTCCCACCTTGATACAAAACCGCACCCAGACCTTTTTCACTTGCATCAGTAGAAATAATAAAGCTCTTTGTAGGATCAAAGTTTCTCAGATTAGGAACATTTTTTAATTTTTTTTTAATTTCAACAAACTCTTTTTCACACAACTCATTCCATAAGAATTTGTTCCCTTTCTTTAATAGATTTCTCATGTGAAAAGTGACTTCTGCAAAAAAAATGATAAACTTTTTTTAGTACTCAGCTATCCCCAAAAACCACTTAAGTCATTCTTTTGAGATGGGAGTATTCAAATGAGTTATTGTGTCAACCAAATCAACTTTTGGAACTACACCTTCAGCTGTTATGGTGTGACCGAAATAGTGAATTCTGTCAAGACCAAATTTACATTTTTCCCACTTGTTGGTGAGATTGTGAGAAGTAAGTCTTTCAAATACCTCCCTAACTCTGTTTCCATGTTCAAGTTCATCACACCCTTACACAAGAATATCATCCTGATAAACAGAGATCCCTGGAATCTTCACTAGTACCTTTTCCATAACTCTTTGGAAAACGGAGGCCACTGAGACCAAACCAAATGGGAGTCTGACAAATCTAAAAGTACCAAAAGGTGTGATGAAAGCAGTTAAATCCTTAGATGACTCATCTAACAAAATCTGATGATACGCAGAGGTCAAATCGATCGTGCTAAAAAATCTTGCAACACACACCATGCTTACATTCTCTGAAATATTTGGAAGAGGGTATTGGTCAACTAAAACACATTTATTAAGCTGCCTAAGGTCCACACATAGTCTCAGGGACCCATCCGCCTTTCTAGCTGCAACGACCGGAGCTAACCATGAAGTCCCTTCAACCTCTTCAATAATTCCCTGAGATTTGAGCTTGTTTAAGTCCTTTAACATTTCCTCTCTAACAGTAAATGAAACATTTCGTACCTTGCTGGAAACAGGAATTGATCCAGGGATTAATTTTATTTTATGACAATAGCCTTTAAGACACCCTAAGCTCTCCCCAAAAACTCAAGGAAATTCTTCCATTAATTGAGTTTGCAATGATGATCGATCATCAGTAACCAAGGGATTGTTTACAGATTTCACGGATTCCTTAAGAATGATAGGAGGACTGCTATTAGGGTCTAGCATGACACCTAGATCTCTCTAATGCCACCAATTAATAATACTATCACCCTTCTTAGAGATATAAATCTTTCCAGAAGCAAACCGTCCACCATATTCAATCAAGCCCACAAAATAACCACTCAACTCTATGGGATCTCCACCATGAGCAGTAGGTCTAATGTCAGGTTTTAAAAGTTTTACTCTGGAGCATAGGTTGTCAGTAAAGAATTTGTTAGAAACAATGGTAATTTTCGCACCAGAGTCAAAAAGAACTTTCGTTTTGTGACCTTCCACAAGAATGAAATCTAGAGGTCCATCACCACCAACTTGAACAACAATCTGTCCACATTCAAAATCATGTTGAACATTCTCGTTAGCATGAGTGATCTCACTGACACTCTGTTAGGAAGCCTTGATTTTACACGCACTTACAAAGTGACTTTTTTTTTTACAAAACGAGCACGTGGCATTTAAGGCTGGGCAACTCTTGTCATTAGCCCAATGTCCTGAATTATTGCACCTAACACATTTATTTTCCTTTTCGAATTCAATATTGGGTCTATTAATAATTATTTTCTTTGTATAATTTTTAACTTGAGGCTCTTTAGATTTAAATGACACATTTGTATTAATTGCAGAGACATCCTTACTTACATCCTCATTTAAGTCCTTCTTAATTTCCTTCACACATTCTAGAGAATGTTCAATTCTTTTAGCTATTACCAAAACTTTATCTAATGCGGGTCCATCTTTGAGCCATAGTTCATCTCATATTTTCTCAGAAACACAACTAAGCATGAATTGATCACGAATCCTCTCTTCAATAAGAGTATCAAACTTACATGTGGAAGCTAAGCGTCTAAGATCAGTCACATAGTTTTCAATACTCTCTCCTTCTTTTTGCATGCGTCTACCAAAATGATAAAATTCCAAAATTGTACTAACTTTTGTTAAATAATGTGCATCGAGTTTATAATTACATAGTTACAAATCATTCAAAGTTGTTGCTAAATTGTCAGGAACATCAGCAAGATGATCAAATACATCTGAATGTTGATGCCACTCCGGCAGTTGATCCACTATGTACCCAGGTGTTATGATGCAACAATAAAAACAAATTTAAAAAATAAAAAAAAAGATGATCAAATACATCCTGCCCCTCTGAACCTAAACAGTGCATGAGTAACGCTGTCTTTCTTTCAACACTAAGTGAAGTGCCACAAACACGTGCATATTGTTAGAACACTTTTTTCCACTTGGACCATTTTATAGGTGGATCTCCAGGAGATTGTAGAAAGAAAGGAGCTGCTGTTACATTTTGCATGTTTAAAGAACTAAATAAAATGTAATGAGTCAAAACAATTAAACCTCTTAGTACCAGACACGCTTAATTCATAAATGCTGTGCGTGTCAGCGTCAAAATGTAAATGTTAAAATGAGAAGTCTACATTAAATCAATATGTGTCTATAAGCTTCACTTGAAATAATGTGTGTGCATCATAGTCGATGTGCACAGAACTATAAACTAAACGACTTTTTAAAAAAAATGGATAATGACACACTTAGTATAGCAATGCTGTGTGTGTCAGCGTCTAATAGTACTTCTAAAGATGATGAGTGTACATCCTATCAATGTGTGTGCATCACAGCTGATGAGAATCTCATAGCAATCTTCTATTAAAAACAATGTGTGCGCATCACAGACAGTGAGCGCATAACTAAAACTCACCTTTAAAATAAAGTCAGCATATCACAGAAAGCTAGTGAACAGTTGAAGGTTGAATAAAATAAATGTAATCTGTGTGTGCGCATCACAGGTGATGAGCATAACTTGTTAATTTCATTAGAACAATGTGTGCACATCACACTCAAAGTGCGCAAAACGTAAGAGCATAAAGTAACTTTCCTTAACAACAATGTGTGCGCATCACAGACTATGACGCCTTCGGGTTTAGTTGCGCTTTATAAATTTCTATTATTATTAATAATAATAATAATGCGCGTGTGACAGTGAGATTCACTTTAATGAGGAAATGTAAATTTCTATAAGAACAATGTGTGCGCATCACAGAATATGCGCATTTGACAGTAAATTCACTTTATTTCGTGTGACAATAGATTTCAATTTATTGTCGGGAAATTTGTCCATTAATTCACTCTTTGTCGAGTAGTTCCAATACACACACAAGATGACAGCACGGCAGATGACTTAAGCCGTGATGACACCACTCCTCTTGTTCAGAGGCTTCTACAGCTCAACAATCGACGTTGTCTGCAAAGACATCACACAGTACTTTCCAAGATGTTGGCTAGGCAATGGACGTATAGCGCAATGATGTTTCACGCAGAAGGTTGCCGCTCTAGACTTTGCCTCATAGTCAGACCCGAGTAGAACGGAAGCTCCTCGCGGTGAAGCTCCTCGCGTTGAAGTGCGCGCACACGAACGGGAACGTTGAAGAATTTTAAATCAAAACTTCAACCGTATGTAAAATCTTATTAAGTGGATCTTGTAATGTCTCACAAAGGCACTATTTCAAAAAGTTAAATGCACCAATTACAGCCTTGTGAAAATCCACGGTGCCACAAGTTCAAATCTTAATAGCATGCTTAAATATATCCAGAATGTCATGACTTCAAAGCTTAATAATGCGCTTGAAATTAGAGCTTATTTCCATTTTCCATTAAAGGTTGAGGCACTGTCGATTTTAAATTCCACGATTCCACTTATGAAGAAAAGATTGATATCACTGGAATTATAACTTAACTCTGCAAAGGTCGAAGCAGAATCTTAAAGCTGTCATGAAACAACTCCAGTTAATGCGGATTGAAAGTTCAAAGTTCATATTTTACACTATTAGTAAAACAAAAGTACAGTCTTACTTGGTAAAATAAGAGAAGTAATTCATTGAAGATCGTAGGTTTCTTCTTAGATGTTGGAGTTGAGCTGTTCAATCAGGACCCAATCCCATCCTCGTCGCCAATGTTAAAAAGTGGGTTTCTTGATATTAAATGATGAACAGGATTCATGAAAGTTGAGATGTTTTATTCTTCAATTATTATGGATACAACAGCTCATCCACCCAACTGTCACAGGCTCTTGCATCATCTGTTACCTAGTATCTCAAGCCTATCCAATGTGTAGATTCTATTCTAGAATTAAACTAAGTCACAGGCAGAATCTAACTAAGATGAAATAAATAAATAAATGAGAACATTACAACACAATGTCTTCCTTGGACCGGAATCAGGCATCCTAGGACCGGTTTCTGGCTATCAGCTGTCATCAGCCAGGATAGTTTGACTCCAGTGGCGTAGTGAGCATGGGACCCACGTCTGGGCATACCCTTCCCACATATGTTGAACAGCAAAACACACAAAACGATGGATGATGGCCATGTCTGAACTGGGGTGGCGTGGTGAGCAAAATAATGATAGATTAAACCCAGATCTGTGACTGGGGGTGAATGTTTTGCCAATGTCCATCACCTTGTGTGTTTTGCTGTTCGCCATATGTGGGAAGGGTATGCCCACACTTGGGTCCCATGCTCACTATGCCACTGGAGTCAAGCTATCCTGGCTGATGACAGCTGATATCCAGAAACCGGTCCTAGGATGCTTGATTGTGGTCCAGGAAAGACATGGCTTGGCAGTTCAGGTTGGACTGTTCCCATGAGGCACAGGGTCAAGGCTGATTTGCATATGGCCATGTCTGAACTGGGGTGGCATGGTGAGCAAAATAACGATGGATTAAACCCAGATCTGTGACTGGGGGTGAATGTTTTGCCAATGTGCAACATTCCGTCTGTTGGAACTGGCCCTTCTTGCAGGGTCATCCTCAAACTTTTTACTTCTTCCTCCCTTATTTTTCCTGACCCGTGGCTGTTGGCAATAGGACTCTGCGCACTTTACCACTGCTGATCAGTGCTAAAGTGCATATGCTCTCTGTGTAAATTGTAATTGGTTATCCATGATTGGCATATTTGTATTACCAAGAACTCCCTAGTAAAGTGCACCGAGTGTGCCAGGGCTGGTGATGACAAATGCTACTAGTGGGCCTGCAGCACTGATTGTGCCACCCACATGAGTAGCCCTAAAATGGTGCCTCAAGCCTGCCACCGCAGTGCCTGCATGCAGTCTGTGGACTGCCATGTCCTCCTGGTCAGTGTCCCCACTGACCAGGCCTAAACCTGTGGAAGGCCCAAGGTACCCCCCTGGGCAGGGTGCAGTGTATGTGAAAGGTAGAGCATGTACTGGTTCAGGTGACATGCTCTGGTAGTGAATGGCAGCCATTTTAGTTTTTCACTGTTGTAAGGCTATCTTGTTCCATAGATTAACATGGGGGATGCTGGCTACAGTGGCTACCAGCATTTCTTCTCATAGGAACAAGATAGGACATACGAGTCTAGTATCCCTGAACTCAGAATTTAATAACACATCTTTTAGGAAAGGTTGTTTTTAAATCCTGTGTTTGAGAAAAGCACTTTTAGAAAGTTGCTGTTCTCTTGTCTGACCTTTCTGTGTGCCTTTGTCTGTCTGTGTATTGACTGTCTGGTTTGAGAGTGACAGGGGCTGGGGATTCCCCAGGAGGCTGGCTGAGTCAGCCCTATGCTGAATGACTGCATTTACAACTTGAGTGGTGGGAGGAGATAGCACCTGGGCCTGAATAGGGCTGTGCCTGCCTTCCACAATGCTGGCTCCACCTCCTGCTGGGCGGCTGATGACCCTGCCCCTCACTCTGAAAGGAAAGGAGAAGCCAGGTAAACAAAGTGCTCAAGCAACACCTAGAACTGGTACAGACCGGGCTCAGGGCCCACTTGCACAAAGAGAACAAAGACTTTTAGGGGTATAAGTACAGGACCCCTGACAACAGAAAATCAGATCATCCTGGAATCAAGAAGGAACCTCTGCCAAGGAGAAAGCTGAAACTGAAGAAGGAAGACTGCCCTGCTGTTGCTCTGCTGGACTGACCTGTTGCTTTGCTGCCAAGAAGAGGGGAAGGACTTTGCTGTTGTGCTATGTCCCCTGTCTTGAAGGAATCTCCAAGGGCCTGAGAAGAGCTGGCTCCCTGTTCTGAAGTCCCAGGAACAAAAGGACTTCACCGACAGCTTCCCTGAATTCTGCTGAGAGAGTTCTGTCCTTCCTAGAGTGCTTGATCCAGTTGTGGGGCCTCTGGAAGTTGTACCTGTGCTGGGATGCTTGAAACTAAGCTTGAGAGACCTTTGCAATTGAAAAGCTATTGCATCACTCGCTGCTGAGCGCATCCCCGACAGTGCGAGGAAATCCCGCCGCTACGAAGGCCGAGATCGTCGCAGCGCCTGTTGCCGCTGCCAGAGCCGTCGCATCCTTCGTTTGCGGGACGCACCAGACCGGTGCGGGAAAGTCTTACATCGCTGCGAGTGTCGTCGCAGAACCTGTCGTCACTGGGTGAGATCGCCGCACCGCTTGCTTGCGGACCGCATCACGTCGCTGCGAGTGTCGTCGCAGAAACCATCACGTCGAGGAGCTGCGAGAGAGAAGATCACCGCTGGTGCGCGCATCTTTTCCCCGGAGATCTTCGCAACTCCAAAGATCGTCGCATCGTGCCCTTTGCGAGAACAAACTTCCTACGGAACCTCCGCACCGGAATCCATACAAGTGGCCTTCCTCCCCATACAGACCGGATTCGTCGCAACACGCCTGCTGCTGCAGCGGGGCTGTCGCAAACGCCTCCCCAGGGTCTCAGGAGCAACGCATCGCTTGTTTTCCACCGCACCGGCTTCTGCTTTTGGAACTTTGTCGCAACTAAAAGGTACTGTGAATAAACGTGACGCAACTGTGAACTTTTCACGCATCTGTGGATTATTTTATCGCAACCTGAAGAATTTTATCGCAAACCTTAAGAACTCTTTTGAATCCATATTCTTGAATTGTGTATGTTGGATTTTTGTTGTTTTGGTCTTGTGTAGTTTAGATTAAATACCTTTATTTTTCTAAACTGTTGTGGAGTCAGTTTGTGGTGTTCTCACTGTGTTACTGTGAGTGTTGGTACACATACTTTACACATTGCCCCTGGTTAGCCTAGACTGCTCGTGCCAAGCTACCTGGAGGGTGAGCAGGGGTTATCTCAGAGGGTTTCCTCCTTACCCTGACTAGAAGCAAGGGTCCCTATTTGGACAGTGGTACCTACCCCTGCCAACTAGAGACCCCCAGTTCTAACACCGTCCATCACCTTGTGTGTTTTGCAAATCAATATAACGCCATCTGTAAACCAATGTGTTTTGTAATTAACAACATTAGTTTAATGAGGATTTAAAGGCTTGACTCATGCGTTCTGCAGTCTGTGCCTGGCAGATGGTTTGCCTCATGAATATGCAGCAAAGGAGCACACGCGGCAGCTGCCAAGGATGTGTGCATGCAAATGTCCTTAAACTTGAATGAGAGAGTATTTAAACCGCTCTCATTCATGGCTCAGCGCTTGGCCTTGTTGTTTGCAGATCCTTACCTGGCTCCAGCTCTTCAATATCGGCATTGCCTGGGCTCCGCTTCAGTGAATCTTCGGCTTCTGGAGTTCCTGATTTCCTGTTTCCGGTCCTCTCCAGCAGCTCTCAGGCAACGCATTACCTAGAAAACAAGAACAGTAAGAAAAGCGCACATTAGGGGCCAGATGTAGGTGGCCCAATACAGGTCGGTAACGGCCGAAATTACTGAATTTCGGCCGTTACTGATCGGTATTGGGCATTTGGGATGTAGGGGAGGATTTGGTAAATAATGAATCAGTATTTACCGATTCGATATTTACCTTATCGGTATTTACCGAATCATCATTTACCGATTCTGTATTTACCGAATCAGTAAATGACATGTAGGAAGCACTTTGAAGAGTGCTTCTGTGCTTTAAGGATTCGTTATTTACCACCAACTATTAGTTGGTGGTAAATAACAAATACCTCTGTAAATGCAAATCTGGGCATTTACACCTGTGCCATGTGACAGACATACATGCCCTTGTGTGCCACATGCGCACAAAGCACTATTCAGGGGTGCAACAGGGTGTCCAAGGGCCACCCTGCCACCCTTGACTCTTTCCCTATTTTACCGAATCAGTAATTACCGATTCGGTAATTGACATTCATTCCTATGGGCCTCCAGGCCCATATGAATGAATGGCAATTACCGAATCGGTAGATATCGATTCGGTAAATACCGAATCTTAACGATTCGGTAATTTTTACCAAATTATTAGCTACATAGCATTTACCGATTCTAAAATACCGATACGGTAAAATTCGGTATTTTAGAATCGGTAAATCTTATTTATCTACATCTAGCGCTAGGTGTTTTATTTTCCCAGGCAATACGGTGAGTGAGATTGTTATTTAAATAGACACTCTTAGCTTGGTGTTTTGGCTTGGTTTTTCCTCGAGGCAAAATTCTTGGAACTTGAAAGGATTACACATTTTGAACTTATCGTTGTACTCTACCATATTCCTTTGAGTAGAGAGACATTGAGAAGGCAATAAAGATAGTGACTTTGAAATGTGCTAAGTTATTCTATGAAACAACACTTCATCACCAAGGACTAAAGACTTTACTAATGTGATTTAAAGTAGACATTGTGGGTTTAGTTTTATTGGCCTTTTTTTGTTTATTGTTTAAACTTTAATAACAGATTCTCCCAGCACTTGAATCTTTTCAAAACTCCAGACACAGAGTTAAGACTGATCATTGAAGGTCACGGGTACTATTTGTAAAGATAATAACAAATGCATACCATGATTGTTTTCAATTTAGACTTTTAACAAGGTTTCTGATTATCTTTGTTTATTGCAGATATTATGACCTCTATCTATATTATAACCAAAACGACCAGAGAAGCTATGACAACTTAAATAATTTTTTGGGTAAGAAAAGCAGACATAGGATTGTGTTCATGCTGCCTAAATATTTGATTTTAAGGAACCATCAGACAATTTACACATTGTTGTTTTCTGACTTCTGTGTTTAGGAGATCACGAGATAGGGGGCACCAGTCGCACCTTAGTTCTTGGTATCCTGATAACTATGCAGTCCGACAGGAACCTGTTTCCTCTAAAGAAGACTACAGGACGCTTCTTGTTTCTCGGTTGTTATTTTGTCACAAATTCCGTTATGTGCGATACTCTGACTGCAACTCTAAATCTATGGGTCCGGAACCTTTCGCTTACATAACTATATAGTGCTGCGTTTGATATTTGTGAGAGAGTTACTGCAAATCAGTCGGAATATTATATTGACATTTTATAGGGACACCTACGAGCTCCGGCTGGAATCTGACAGAAACTACATCGGAGTTGACCTTCGCCTTGCTTAAGATAGTGGGACCTGTTTGATACAAAAGTCTCTTGCCCTGACGAAGTTCCTAAAAATGGGAACGAAAAGCGTTACGTGTTGACTTGTTGTTTTTACCTATGAGAAGAATAAAGACATCTGAGTAGAACATATTGGCTTTTGTGACTCCATCCTTGGTGCTACCACCATTCTTTTCATCATGGGCAAAATAATGGTTTATGACAAGATGTGTTGTAATACCAAAAAATTTAAAAGCAAAGGAAGACATGCGGTGTCTGGGAGCTGACCGTTATTACTTTCTGTAGCGTTTATTACTAACTGATTAATTTGGTGATCGCAAAAATTGTTTAAATGCTGGCAGAGATCCATGGAAGGATGTGTACTATTTATCTTTGTAAGCCTTCATGGGTTTATCCTGATTTATATTTAGGTCTAGCTGCAAATAGCTTTAGCAGTTTTTTAGTTTTTGCGAGCAATAATTTAAACTGTATGTAGAGTTGGTTTTGACTGTCAAATAGTATTAGTTCTTTCCCACCACTTACTAATGGCTGTTTATGTGTCATTCCATCTCCTCAAAAGACCTGCAAGTTAGTGCAGGAGAGTGTATTTTGCCTCTCAAGAGTGTACTGAACCATCACAGCTTAAATACTTTATCTCAGAAAAATGTGTTGCTTTCAGAAATCAAACATTTTTGTTTTGAATTTTTTAATGTAACAGACGATTATTTCAATGTTTAATGCAGGACTTGTGTGCAGGTCTGATTTTAAGATAGCCACCCTGTTGTGTAGAACCCTGGCAGATCAGGACAGCCTCATCCCTAGATGCACCAGCTACTCCTCTCACCTTCTGCCATGACAGTGCTCAAACAACGCGTGGCAATCTTGCAGCAGTACATTAGTCTATTTAATTTTACACCCCTGTTACAATCTAAGGGTGATAATTGTGCTTCTCAAGCCCAGGTTTTCTTTGCGGCGACTTTAAAGCTAAGATTAATGGGGGCCTTAGGTCATTAGACTCTGACACAAATAGGCATCGTACCTTGCAAGATGCAAGGGTCATAGAGCTTTCAAAATATCTTATGGCCCACGACCTGGTCGAATTATTGGACCTTCTCGGGGAAGCATGCAATTTGGTGATTACTTTTAGAGGGGCAGGTAGAGCTTCCCTGATAGAGTACATGTTTGGCAGTCCTGATTTTTTTATCCTGGTTCTCCAAAAGTGAGAACCTGCCCACAGACTGGAGAGATCATAACGCCTTAAGTGCTTCTATCTTTTATCGCTTGAGGGTCTTACATGCAACAGGAACCGAGACTCCGTTATGCATCATTCATCGGATGACCTATGATTAGTCAGGCGTATGAAAAACCAAAAAGAGTCATTTGCCGCTTTACTTAAGTTACACTTAAACAAATTCCTCTGCTGCCTAGTCGAGAACGTACAAGAATTTATGGCTCTCCATTACAATAGTTTAATTCACACAATCAAGGATTCTATGCTTAAGCCAATTCGTAGCCCAAACACGGACCCAAGATTGTTCAATGGGGTTTGTTCCCTAGCAAATAGGAAGCTGAGGAAAGCCCTAAATGCCTGCTCTAGGAATAAGACCAAAATTGCCTTGGCTCGCACCAAGTACAAAATCGCTCTAGCTAATAGAAAGAGGGAAGTATACAACCAATATTGGGAAATTTTGGAGCATGTGTCCCGGAGAAAGGATAGTGAATCATCTGGGATCTTGTTTAATTAATTCAGTCCAGGAATTTCTTAATCATTCCCTCTCTTCAAAACAATATCTCTGGTGCAGACTGGGTTACCCAATTTGCCTCAATTTATGAAACTGAGGACGTGCCAATTATGTCTGCTTCTCTCCATAATAGATTACAGACTTTTTTTTAACTCTGGAGGAAGTTGAGTCACCCATTCATCATAGTAATGGTGGGAAAGCTCCAGGCCCAGATGGGATACCGATGGATTTGTTGAAATCCATGCCCTAAATTTGGGGTCCCCTCATCACGAATGCTTTTACCACTTCCCTATCATGATTTCAAGCAAATAATAATTGTATATTGCATTCAGGAGCAAAGCACACAGGGGCAGCACATGCTCTAGCGTGGATCTGCATTCTAGTTATTGGGTAGAATTCTGTGATGGAGATGCAGTGGTAGCCTGCTACCAAAGCTAGTTCTAGATCAATCTGAAAATGCGCCAAATGCCCATCCTTTGAGTCAGTTTAACTAAACAATCCCGAATGAGGTACACCCATTCTCTGATGTTCCAACTTTAAGAAACACTTCATGACTCAATCAAGACACAAACTTCACCTGTCCTGATTGTGACACAGAGAAATTCAAATGTATAAATTGAAAAACAAAACAAGCATTTACAAAGCCATTCTCTGATTTTAATGTGCTAGTATGTGCAAAAACAGCAATACACAAATACTGTTTGCAAGATTTAGCACATTAAAGACAAGCCTATTGGCTTTGACAGTACGTATTTCCTATTACTGTTCAATTCCTTTGTATACTTTGCGTGCTTCTTAAGAACTAAGTTAAAACAAATTAATTTAATGGTAAAATACTTTCATTATTTTCTGTTAAGGATTGACTGACCTTGGATTACCACTATGGTAGAGTGATTTGCTTTTTACATGCGCATAATCTTATGTAATTCTAGATGATTTGGTTTCCCGTGTATATAAAACATTTTTTGTTTTTTCTCCTGCTTAGGACTTTTACTTGCACTGGGACTTTGTTCTAGAAGAAAACTTGTCACAATTACTACTCACTACATTGAGCAGGTATATTGCTTGCCTTTGAGCTTGATTGAGGCCACACCTTGAGTACAATGAGGACCACCCAATGCACAGAGAAAGTATAAGCATAAGGGCACATAATTCGAGCGCAATTTTCAAGCACACAACCGCACAAGCATAGTTTGCTTAAAATCAGGGCTTTAAGCAGGCCCAGTCTCACCAGTGCGGTGCTGAGCACTGGCAGTTTTTTTTAAGTTCAAGTAAAAGTTTATTAGAATAACAAAGGTGTCATTACAGAAAAAGAAATGAGATACATTATCATCAAAAAAGCAAGGTAAATTAGGGTACAACAATAAATATCAGAAAGTAAAAACTTGGAGGGGGAGAGAAAAAAAAGAAAAAGGTGTAAGTGAGGCTAGAGATGTAAGATATATGAGGCTGTATAAATGGGGGTAAGATAATAAATATTATGTGAGGAAAAATAAGTTCTAAAGAAAATAAAGGAGCGAAAGGTAATTTAAGGAGGTTTTGAAACCTCTTGCTGAAAAGGGGGTAAATGAGAAGAGCGTTTGGCACAAACATCAAGGTAAAGGGTAATAGGATGCCACAGGGCATGTCTTTTTGGGGCCAGATTAAGTGGATAGACAAATGCAGTATCAAGTCTATGATTATGGCATACATTAAACCACCAGGCTTTAAAAGTAATTGCAGTTGAATTTTTCCAATTAACAGTGATCTGTTGGAATGCAACAGCTAGTAACAAGTCTATGATTTGAACATTTGAATCAACAGCAGCCCAAGAAGAGGAAAGTGAGCCAAGGAAGATATCAGTAAGAGAGAAAGGTATAGAAGTTTGAAATATAGTATTGATTTGGTCCCATACTTGAGTCCAAAAGATGTGTGTAAGGGGACAGAGAAAAAGCATATGAAAGAGCGTGGCGTTGGGGGTGGAGCAGGACCAGCAGAGATCTGGAACCAAGGGGAACCTCTTGTGAAGAAGAAAAGGTGTGCAGAGGAGTCGATTATAAATGAAAAAAGTGTTTGTGTGAGAGAAGCAGCTCTAGAGGATTTGCGGAGCTTAGTCCAAAGTTTATCCCAAAGGGAAGTAGGCCAAGACGTATCAAAGTCAGATTCCCAGTGCTCTTCCACCGTGGATTTCGGTCGGGGTAAGGGAAGTTTGCGAAAGGAATGGTAGATGGAGGAGGCGGAGGGGCCGGAGCGAAGTAGGGAATGGAGTGATGTAGTTGGGTTAAGAGAGACAACTGAAGGAGGGGAGTGAGAAAGGGAATCATATACGGACATAACTGCAGTCCTGAGTAAGAAGAATTTGTGAATAAAGGAGGAAGGGAGAGAGAAAACTCAGCTAAGGATAGAAAAAGACTTGAAAACAGAGCCAGTGAAGAGTTGGGAAACCCAGATCAGGCCTCGTTGCCTCCAAGTTTTCCAATAAAATGGCTTCTGGTTAATGAGAATGCTATTATTATACCAAATAGTAGTGTTAAGGAAATCAGTAACTGAGGAGGGGGGAACTGGAGCAGATGCTAGGAGTAGTTTCACAGTATATTTGTGAATCGGAGTAGAAAGGAATTGAGGTTTGCGGGAAAAGGAAAGATATTCGGCAAAAGAAAAAGGAGAGAGAGAGAGACGTTCAAGTTCAGCCCAAAGGGGGAGAGGCTCGGTAGGGTCTTTGAGCCAGAGGGAGGCTTGTTTCAGGAGGAAAGCTTTGTGGTAGGCAGGGAAATTTGGGAAGTTAACCCCGCCCTCTGATTTGGGGAGACGCAGTCGGAGTAAGGACATACGCGGTTTCTTACCAGACCACAAAAAGGAGGAGAGGATAGTGTTGATTTTAGTAAAGAATTTGGCAGGGATGGGAACAGGAATATTTGAAGTGGTATAGAGGACAATTGGGGATAGCATCATCTTGATGGTGTCGAGACGACCCCACCAGGAGAGGTAAAGAGGGTGCCATCTGGAAGTAAGATCTGATAGTTTTTGGGTACATCGGCTAAGGCAAAGTGAGATAGTATCCGAGATGGAAGAGGTTATATGCAAACCAAGATATTTTATGTAGGCCGGGCTCCATTTGAAGTCGGATGCCTCAAAATCAGATTTGAAGGTGAATTTGGTAAGGGGAAGAATTTCGCATTTGTCGTTATTCAATTTATATCCAGAGAGTTGAGAATAAATGTGGACTTCGGCAAGGAAAGCGGGAATGGAATCAGAGGGATTGGAAATGAAGAGTAAAATATCATCTGCGTAAGCATCCAGTTTAACCTGTGAATGGGAAAGTTGAAAACCATGGATGTTCGGATTTTGACGTAGTTTAGATAGGAAAGGTTCAAGGGCCAAGTTAAAGAGGAAGGGTGAAAGAGGACATCCCTGGCGAACACCTCTGCCAAGGCAGAAAAAGGAAGAGATCAAGCCATTGGCGCAAACTGCTGCTCTAGGGTTCGTGTAAAGGAAGGAGATGAGGGAAATAAAATTAGGGCCAAACCCAAACCATTTTAGTGCAGAAAAAAGGAAAGACCATTCCACTCTATCGAACGCTTTCTCAGCATCTAAAGCGATTGCAGCTAGGGAGTCACTAAAACGTGAAGATTTGGAAAGGACATTAAAGAGGAGTCTGGTGTTATCTGTAATGAAGCGACCTTTGACAAATCCAGATTGTTCGGGGCCAAGGAGCTCTGGAAGAAAAGGATCTAATCTGATGGCTAAAGATTTGGCATATAATTTGTAGTCGATGTTAACAAGTGATATTGGTCTGTAATTTTTACAATGTTGAGTGTCCTTCCCCTCCTTGGGTATAATGCAAATGTATGTGTCTGAAAAAGTGCCCGAGGATGCACCACTTGCTTTAAAGGAATCGAGGAGACAATGTAGTTTGGGTAACAAAAGGGTCGCAAAGTGTTGGTAAAATTCGACTGAAAACCCATCTGGGTTGGAGCTTTGTCTTTTTTAAGGGATTGGAGTGCGGTATGTAATTCGCCAATAGTAATGGGGGCTTCAAGGGTAGATAGGTCAATAGGAAAATTGGGAGGAAGCTGAATGCTTGCAAAGAAGGTGGAGAGAGAATGAGCAGAGGGTTGAGTTCCAGAAGAATAGAGTGTAGAGTAGAAACGAGAAAATTCTTCCAAGATATCAACATCTTTATGTTGCAAGACTGAATTAACATCAAAAACAGATTCAATATTCAATTTGTTTTGCTTAACCTTCAAATAATTAGCAAGAACGTTCCCCGCCCTATTTTTTCCACCATAAAATTTCGAACTGGATTTCAGTAAGTAGAGTGAGGCATCTTCAGTGGATTGCTTGTTGTATTTCATTTTGGCATCAACAAGAGCTGTCAAACTTTCCTGAGTGTGGGAGGTGTAGAAAGCATGTTCTAAGATCTTGATCTGAGATAAAAGGTCACTAGTGCGTTTACGAGCAGCTTTACGTTTTGCGGCAACATGTCTGATGATGAAGTCTCTGGCCGCGGCTTTGTAAGCATCCCAGATGGTGTGTTCGGCTAAAGAGGGAGTGTCATTGAGAACAAAAAATTTGGTAGTAAAATCGGTAAAGGAGGCAGTGAATATGGGGTCAAGGAGAAGAGTGTTGTTGAAGCGCCACCTCTTAGGTCCACTGGATTTGGGCAAAATGTCAATATTATTTAAAACTGGGGCATGATCAGAAAACATTATGGGACCAATGTCAGCCTGAGTGAGGGATTGGGACATGTGGTGAGACAGGAAGATATAGTCGATACGCGATTGGGAGTGGTGCACCGGGGAGTAAAAAGTAAATTCCTTACAGGTCGGATTGCATAATCGCCAAGCATCAATAAGCTTGTGTTGAGAAATGGCGTGCGTGAAAAGCTTGTGAGATTTGTTAGGGACAAAAAGAGATTTGGAGTGCCTATCCAGAAAGGGGTCTAAAGGCATATTACAATCGCCTGCCAAAATGAAATTATCATCAATGCATTCAGTGATACGGGAAGCAAACGCACTCCAAAAGATAGGATTCCCACCAGTGGGGGCATAAACATTGAGCAGGGAAAAAGGGATACCTTTTGAGGAAAGCTTAACAAATAACCACCTACCCTCAGGGTCAAATTCAGACTGCAAAACTGAATGAGAAAAAGACTTGCGGAGTAACAAAGCAACACCATTTCTTTTACCATCACCAGGAGCAGAAAAAACAGTCCCCACCCAACCCCTCTTGAGCTTAGCAGCTGCAATGTCAGATAAATGGGTTTCTTGCAGAAAGGCAACATCTACATTCAATTTAACTAGATGGGAGAGGATCTTCTGCCTCTTGATGGGAGAATGCAAACCTTTAACGTTCCAGGAAACAATACATATTGACATCAAGGAAAATTAATGAGGGAGAACATAATAAAAATACTGAACGGAAGTAAAGCCTCATAACCAGGAAAAATGGAAAAAAAGGAAGAGAGGAAGCAAAGAAAGGGAAAGGAGTAAGTGATCAGAAGAAGCAACGGGACAAATGAGAATAGGACTATAGCGACGTAAAGAATGATTGAAGGAAAGGGAAGGGACGATAGAGAAGAGTGATATAAGAAATAAGAAAAAACATAGGAGAGCAGGAGAAAAAAGACACCAAGGAGAACAATACCGAAAATTCTGATGAGGAAAAAGAAAGATGTAGGAGAATGATTGAGCTGTGATAGAAAAATAAGTGTAAACCAGGATGAAGTGTAGTCATCGGAATGGAGAAACATGAAGAATCATAGAGAAAATGGAACAGGGAAATGACAAGATGAAAGGTGTGAAGTAAAATAAAAGGGGAAGCAAAATAGAGTGTAAAGAGAATACAGGAAAAAGAAGGGACTGACGAAATGAAACCAAAAAACGGTGAAAAGAGGAAGAGAGAGAAGTGAGAAGAGAATAAAGAACAATCTAGACGAAAATGACACCAGAATAATTGAAAAAGTCAGGAAGGGTACAAAAAAGAGAACAAATGCGATAAATGGCAACATATTAAGATAAGAGGGGAGGGGAGGTACTTACAAAGGATGTCGAAGAGGGAAGACGATCAAAAGTCGGAACAGAAGGGGAACAATACGGAAGTAACGGGAGGGAGGTAAGACCAACCAACGAAGGGCGGGTACACAGGGCAGCGAGATGTCCAACCGGAGAGGACAGGACGGAACGCTAGATAAGATCTGTGGAGAAAGGAGAGTAACAGGGTTAGAGAATGATAAACAGCGAAAATACAAACAAATATCATATCGACACAAGAAAAAGGAATGAATACAACGATAACAGATAACAAGGAAGAAAAATATAGACTCGGCTGAGAGTCTAAGAGTTTGGAACTAAGTAAACATGAGTGAACAATGAACAAAATGGCATGGAATAATCAGTGAAAACAACAACAAAAGTCATGGTGGAAACGGAGAAGAAGAACTGGAGAATTCCATGCCAGCAGAACCACAAGAGTTCAGGAAACTTCGGAGTCGTACAGGGTCTTCAAAAGTTGTAGTTTTGTTGTTATAGGTGACTTTAATTAGACAAGGGTGGAAAAGTCCATATTTGGCTCCAATGGAACGAAGATCCGCTCTCATGTCAAGAAAGGCTTTACGACGAGCAGCCGTGGACCTAGCGTAATCTTGAGCAAAGAATAAGGTAGATCCGGACCAAGTAATACGTGGTGAGGCCTTGGCTGCCAAGAGGACCTTCAACAAGTCCGTGTACTCCAGAAAATACATTATCACCCCTCTAGGCTTAGTTGAAGTGGAGATAGAGGAGGGGAGTCGTCCAAGCCTGTGAGCACGCTGAATGTTGAGTGAGGTATCTTCGGGTAAGTGCAGTAGCTTGGGAAGAAAGGACCTGAAAAAGGCAATAGGATCATTCCCCTCGCTGCCCTCCTTCAGGCCGTAAAGACGCAGGTTATTGCGCCTATTTCTGTTTTCAAGGTCCTCAACCTGCTTTTGAAGGGAGGAAATCTGAATATCCATGTGAACGACCTTGGTTGCCGTTTCCTGAAGAGATGAGATATCTTTTTCCACGGTGGAGACCCTTGCGTCCTTGTTAGACCAGTTGTCAGTGAGCGTTTGCAGCTTGGCATTAGTGTCTTCCATGTAAGGGCGCAGGGCTCGGATTTCTTCAAGGAGTAGTTCGATGGAAATAGTCGAGGAGGATTTAGAGGCGGAGGGTGGGTCCTTCTTCAACCTTTTAGGGTTAGTTTTGATTGCAACCTGAGGAGAAGCCTCCATGTCAGCTGTCGTGTTAGCAATAGGAAGGTCTGTGGAGGCTTCTAAGTGAGCCAGCGCCGAAAATAATTTCGGATTTTTGACGTAGTTGCGCTTAGGGGGCTTGTCAAGACGCTGCGCCATTGAAATGCAGGTGAGTGAAGCACATAAGTAGCGCGGAATATAGCTGAGATAAAAAGGCAAGGGCTCAAAATTGGGAATAGAGCCAATTGAGGGTCAAAGCAAGAGGAGAACCAAAACAACCAAGAGGAGCAGCCAAAAGGTCCAGTTAATTGCAGGGAAATATCAGCATCCACAACGTGCCAGGGCAAAACTGCCTTCAAAGGAACAAAATGGCCGCCAAGCCTGAGGAGAGCGATAAAGTCGATAAAACACCATAAATCAGTGCCAGAGAAAGGGAAAAAAAGTCACCTGTGATGATTATAGGAGGTCGTCGTTAAGAGATGGAGGAGAACAGCATCAAAGATGGGCCATGGAAGCCGTTTGTATTGCGTACGGCAAAACGCACATCTGATATGAGCGCCGGGAAGAAAACAAAATGGCGGTCGCGACTGGGAAGAGCCGCGACCAGAGTCAAAGCAGGCGCTCGTGTGCAATGTCAGCTCAGTTGAGGAGCAAGGTCCGGCTCTGGTGAATCCTGATCAGTTCCGCCGTTGGGGACAGGTCTCCATGTTGCGCTGGAGTGAAGCGAACCACCGGTAATCTCCGGTAAGGACGGAGCTCCTACCCCTGTGCTGCCATCCGCGTCGGGCGCTTAGCCACGCCCCCGCACCAGCAATTTTTTAAAAGAGGCCTCGAAACGGGTCTCTATCAGGCTCTATTTTGAGCACTGGTGGTCCGTTTTTTTCCGGATTGCAGTGACAGCATGTACATGATTGTGCGCATGTTCACACTGCTCGCTTTTTACTAGTGGAGAAGGTATGGCATGACGTCATGCCAGGTGAGCGTTTTAGGAGAACAATATTCCTTTAAAGAGGGTCATTTTCTCTCTGGATTTCCCTTCTCTTGTCTTTTTGAAACTCAGGAGCAACAACATTGTCGTGATATCACCATGGCTTTAAGTGGAAGGTTTTTCAATAGTATATATAAGCCATAGTTACTGCTTAATTATCGTATGCAACTAACAACCATTGACAAAGGCAATAGTCCTGACTTGGAGGTATGATACTACTTGTTGTATCATATATGTTGATGCAATGACAGAAACAGGAAAATACAAGTCGGGTGGCAAACTATGCTAAACACAGGTTTTTATTTTACAAGTGTTTACGCCACATCCTTAATTACATTGGCAACGCCCCTTTGAGAGACCACCCAGTTTTTTAATCCCACTTGAAGCCTTGCTTAAAATACATATGTTTTCTTAATTTTGCATACACTGTATGGAACTGATTATGCAATTGTGCCTACCCCAGCTATAACCAATCCATATGTGTTGTGCACACATTGCAAAGCTTGCTTTTGTTATTAAAAACTATACAGAAAAAAACAACAAAATCAATATAGATTTGTCTCGTTTTGTTAAATAAATTAGGATGAGGAGTGACTTGGTTCATGCAGATGTTATTGATATGTTTTTCGCGTCGTTAAAAACACAAAAGTATTCGGGTTTCAGTAGTTTGACTGTAACATATATCTTGAGCAGGGTTTCTGTCTGTACGTTTTGTGTGATTAAAAAGTAAATTGCAAAATGATTAATTGTTGCGGCTCCCTATTGAAGGCACAAACTAGGGACAACGTAAGACACAATTCTGACGATTACGTCATTTCCCCCAGACGGACAAAAACACTGTTTTGCATGTAAACCATCTGGAAAAGGCAGATAGCAATTCACGCGGTAACTTAACAGTCTGGGGAATCATAATTTAAAACCAGAAACTACATCGGGAGGAACATCACACATAAGGCAACGAGGAGTGAGAGAACAGCGTCCTCAGAGGCCTGTCTCCGTCCCGGTGATAGTGCAAGCCCACCGGGCTGGAACACTGATAGCGGTTTCTGGAGCATGGACCGCAATCTTATCCCGCGGGGAAACACACGTCACTCATGAAGGGTTTTGAAGCAGGCAATAATTATGATAAAGTGACACAGTTCACTCAGATCTGTGAAGCACTCACCAGGCGCTCGTTCATGCAGGTCCCTGCAAATGATAAATGAACAATAGGGCTTTTTCCAAATCACTGACTAGCCATAGCAGCTAAACTGATACATCAACACATGTTGGACTCCAAAACAGCCCTACATCACGTGACAATGTAGAAGGGCCAGAAACTGACGACGGACAGGACATCTTTGCTGAACAAGGTCAGTCAAAAGGAGAGGTAAACGGTAGAGTGATGAATAAAATGTCACAACACAACTTTGAATATTCTCTTAGATACCTGCCCAGACGCTGGGAGGAAATGCTTAGATTAATAGCAATGTACCTGCAGGGCCTAAAGTGCGCTGACACATCTTGCGCATGCCAGCCAGGTACTATCTAAATTTTGGCCTGGAAATGTGCCTGTTTCTCAGTGCAATGAGTCCATTTGCTTCAAGGGAGTGTCAGACCAGCGCAGATATCCATAGATTGTGACGCAAGGCAGATGTATTAAGGTAGCCAGAACTAGCTTTGCATTAGGTGGAAACAAGAAGGAATGTGTTTAATTCTCAAAAAAGATGCTTTGCATTTGTCCTGCAGTGCCGAGCACACATCTAGAGCTTGGAATTTGTAATGGAAGGGTATTGTGTTATATACAGCCGAGAGCGCAGGAATTTGTATCCTACCTGGAGTACCTGTTAGGAGTGCAATGTAATCGCTTGTGGAATGCACTCTCTTATTATTCAGTGGTATGGATGTAAGTAGATGATAGAAGAACCGTGAACAAATGTATTTATTTATTTATTTTTGAGATTTGTAAAGCACGAACGAATGCCCATGGGCGTCTTGGCGCTGAAAACTCGACTCATGACTCTTCTGATGTAATTCCTGAGGGGTTTACTGGGTGAACAGCCAGGTATTTAAACCTTTGCAAAAGGAGTAAAGAGAGTGGCTTAATCTAATTGAAAGCGGAAGTGAATTCCAGAGTCTGGCTGCCGTGACTGAGAAGCGTCTGTCACCCCAGGAAACAGTCTTAGTACGGGGAACAATTAATTGGTGCAAGGTCACGATCTCAATTGCCTTGACGGAAGATATGGTATAAACTGGTTTCTAAGAAACTGCGGACCTAAATTATGCAGTGCTTTGAAAACCAGGGAGAGTGTTTTGAATTTTATTCGATTTTTAATTGGTAACCAGTGATAATTCCGGATGGTATGGGCAATAGGCTTGAATTTGGGAGTTTTGGATAGTAATCTTGCCGCAGCGTTTTGTACTGATTGCATTTTGTTGACGACCCGAACTTGAGCATTGGCAAAAAGGCCATTGCAGTAGTCGAGTGATGAAAGTACGAGTGTGCTGACCAGAGTTTTGCCTGCACTGTCAGGTAAAAACGGCATGATTTTTTTAATGAGTTTTAGCTTATGAAAAGCTGTTGCCGCTGTCTGATTAGCATGCGCGGAAAAGTTGAGATGTTCATCAAACACAACTCCCAAATTCCTAACCTTCGAGACAGGATTGGGCAGGGTTCCAAACGATGAAGGCCACCAAACGGATGACCAGCGTGGGGAGAGTTTCCCAAAGATGACAACCTCGGTCTTCTCGGAGTTAAGTTTGAGGCAGCTGGAGGACATCCAGTATCCAATTGCTTGCATACCATCCTGGAAGCGCTCCGCCACCTCTTCTCCGTCGTTGTTAATGGCGAGGACTAGCTGGGTGTCATCCGCATAGGCCCACACCATATTGTTTGATGACTCCAGCTAGGTCCGACACATAGATGTTAAAAAGTGTCGGACTAAGGGATGAGCCTTGGGGAACCCCACATGGTAGAGACAGCTCGGCTGATTGAAATGGCCCTAGTGTAACTGCCTGAGTCCTGCCGGACAAAAAAGAGGCTAGTACATTTTTATCTCCCAGTTGTAGGCCCATCCTTCCGACACGGTCGATCAAGATGGGGTGATCGACCGTATCGAAGGCCGCAGAGAGGTCCAGTAGTACAAGTACTGCTGTGCCCCCTTGATCTCTGATGACTCTGATGTCATCGGCGGCTTTAATGAGGGCAGTTTCCGTGCCGTGGAATTTACGGAACCCAAACTGGGTGTTGTCCAGCAATTGATGTTCCTCGATGTACTCGAACAGCTGCTGGTTCATCGCTTTCTCTGCCACCTTGGCCAAGAAAGGAAGACTAGCTATTGGTCTAAAGTTTTTCGGTTCGCCAAGGCCAGATGCTGTTTTTTTAAGAGTGGCTTTAAGAGAGTATTCTTCAAAACATTGGGGTAGATCCCTGAGTTAAACATGACATTGCATAGTTGCGTGATTACTGGTACTATTAGGTCCAGAACAGGCTGAACATTTTTGGGTGGACATGGGTCTAGAGCCGATCCTGTTTTTATAGTTTTAAATAATGTCCATAGTTTGTTGCTTTGTTATTTCTTTGAATTGGGAAAATGAGCTGGCAGAGGGGGTGGAGCAGGTAGGGTATGTTGTAGAATTATCTTTGGAAGAAAAGGTTACATAGATGTCGTTGAACTTAGTATAAAAGAAATTGGCCAACGCATCACAAAATGATTGAGAGGGGGGCGGGGCCAGGTCGGGGGTGTTCCCCACTAATTGCTTAACTACATCATAAAGTTGTTTATTTGAGTTTTTTGTGTTATCTATTTGGTTGCTAAAATACTTTCTTTTTGCCTCGGTGATCATTTTTCTATAATTTGCAAGAGATTCCTTATAACGGAATTTACTTTCTGCGTCATAGGATCTACGCCAGGTCCTCTCACGATTCCTGCATATTTGTTTTTGCGTTCTAAGCTCTTCCGAGAACCATGGGGCAGAAGGAGCAGTCCTGTTTCTGGATATAGTTTTATGTGATACCAGTTTTTTTTATGGTATTACCTAACCACTCTGTGTATTGACTCATAGCAGTATTGGGGTCGTCTGCAATGGTAGGGCAGGTGCTGTCTAATAGTTCTCTGAAGTCTGCATTATTTAGGTCATTCCAAGCTTTAAATGGAGTTCGACAAGGATTGGTTGGTCTACCTGATGAGGCATCATTGATGGAAATTTCACAGAGGACGGCATGATGGTCGGACCAAGAAAGCGGAAGAATGTCTTGTACGTAAATCCCCTTAAAGCTGGAAAAAATGCCATCCAGAGTGTGACCAGCCTCATGAGTGGGAGAGGTAACCAGTTGGGACAGTCCTAGGATTTCCATATCCGACAGTAAGGTGTGTGTTTCATTATCGTCATGTTTTTCTAAATGGAAATTGAAATCACGTAGGACCGTGAAGCAGTCCTCTGTTGCTAGTGATTCGAGCAGTTGATTCAGATTGGACAGAAATTGTGTACGAGCTCCTGGAGGTCTGTACAAAAGAATTCCTTTGAAATTGTGCGAGGGTGTCAACATGATGGAAAAAAGAATAGCTTCGCAAGATGGTGAGAGTATAGGAGACAGCGTCACCTTAAAGGTGTTGCGAACAATAATTCCTAAACCACCTCCCTTCTTTCTTTGTCTATCGTATCGATAGATTTTATATCCGGGTGGGACAGCGACCACTAGATCAGGATATGAGGCGTTGTCCATCCAGGTTTCTGTGATGAATAGTATGTCTAATTTCCTGTCCGTGATAAAGTCTGATATGTCCTGTCTGTGTCTACCTAGCGATCGAGCATTAATAAGTGCTATAGATATTTTTAGATTTAATTTGACGTTCTGTTTACTGCTACATGATGTGCTCATGAGAAAGGGTAGCAAGGTTTTGCAGTGAGGACAGCTGCTAAGGTTTAATAACGGGATAGACTCCGGATCAAACACGGGGCAGTTGTTGATAAGGGTTGTTCGGTATTGCAATAACGTGGTTTTGGAATAAGGGGTACGCGTCAGCGGTTGACCAGGGGTCGTGGCCCTGGGCCCAGTCCCGGTGCGGACGGGCGCAGACGTGCTTCCCTTTGGCGCGCCGCCGACGCGCCCGCTGCGCCCGCCCGCTGCGCGGACGGGAAGCCATGTCCTTATATCCGTTTATGAGGAGGGTGGGAGGCGGCCCACAGCTGGACCGCAACCCTTTCCTCTACTCAAGATGGCGGCTACAACCCTTTCTCCCCGAGCGTCACTACCTAATTGTGTGCGCCGGGAATCGGGGTTCAAAGAAGCTGAAGAATGTGCAGGTAATTTTAAAAGCAAAATAATATGCAGTGCGGAAAATGCCAATGAAAATATAATTTTAAAAACAGTGATGCAGACAAAGCCCCCGGCTTCCGCCTCAGGGGAGAGACACGAGTAGAGTCAGCGCGCTGCGCTGTTGGGCTGATTAAGTATCCTGGGAGGGCGGGAGGCGGCCAGCAGCTGGACCGCAACCCTTTCCTCCACTCAAGATGGCGGCTACAACCCTTTCTCCCCGAGCGTCACTACCTAATCGTGAGCGCCGGGAATCAGAGTTCAAAGAAGCTGAAGAATGTGCAGGTAATTTTAAAAACAAAATAATATGCAGTGCGCAAAATGCAAATGAAAATATAATTTTAAAAACAGTGATGCAGACAAAGCGCCCGGCTTCCGCCTCAGGGGAGAGACACGAGTAGAGTCAGCGCGCTGCGCTGTTGGGCTGAGTAAGCATCCTGGGAGGGCGGGAGGCGGCCAGCAGCTGGACCACAACCCTTTCCTCCACTCAAGATGGCCGCTACAACCCTTTCTCCCCGAGCGTCACTACCTAATTGTGTGCGTCGGGAATCGGGGTTCAAAGAAGCTGAAGAATGTGCAGGTAATTTTAAAAGCAAAATAATATGCAGTGCGAAAAATGCCAATGAAAATATAATTTTAAAAACAGTGATGCAGACAAAGCCCCCGGCTTCCACCTCAGGGGAGAGACACTAGTAGAGTCATAACATAACATAACATATCCTTGCAATATTAACATGATTCAATGTGATTTTAACCCTGTCACCAGGCAGGTCACTCCCCTCACTGCCGCACAGCTCCACCAGTGTGCCCGAGCCCGCTGCTGCCGTTGATTACTAGTTTGTGCCCCACGCTTTCCGCTGTGTTACTTGATTGTAATTTTGATTTCTACTGTTGTATTGCTGCATCCTGCACTGTTGTATTGCCCGCTTCTTTATCCCTCAGTTTGCACTCTTGTCTCGTCCTGTTCTCCCCGGTGCCCACTTTGCCCTCTGTAAACACCGCCCGCTCCCCCCTCACTCTTCCCGCCGCTGCGTCCCCTGTGGCCACGCCCCAGCAATACCATTTGCCACCCCGCTCCCGCCTCCCAGCTGCTCCTCCCTCCCACATCGACACATATGGAGGCCGCACAGCGGCCGCGTGCAGTGGGCACGCCTAAGGCAAGACCGTCTGCGCCCGTCCGTGCCTGGACCGTGCCCAGCACCAGGACCCAGGCCCCTGCAGGCGCCACAACACCCGCATCAGCTACTGACCCAGCATCCTCCACGCACTCAACACCGGACGAATACACTCCTGCTGCCTAGCCACCCCGAAACGCACCCATGGACCCTTCTCCTGCCAGGACTGCCGCTTCACCAGCATCTGGCCTGCCAAACCACCTACCAAAGAACCCAACTATCTCAGATGCATCCTCCTTAACACCCGCTCCGCACACAAACATGCAGTGGAAGTCTGGGACCTACTGGACTCCAACACCCCAGATGTTGCCTTCCTGACGGAGACCTGGCTGAACCTCTCCTCGGCGCCCGACATCGCCATAGCCATCATCCACAGGAACACTCTCAAAGTCTCAACCAACACCGACGACACCCTCAGCACCGCCAAACACCTACACTTCCAGATTCACACCGATCCCACACCACCCTCAGAGGAACCCTCGTCTACAGACCCCCCGGACCCCAAGCATAGTTCAGCGACTCCATCACTGACCTCGTCAGCACACACGCCCTCGCCTCCATGGACTACATCCTCCTTGGGGTCCTGAACTTCCACCTCGACAACAACAATTACACCAACTCCACCACCCTGATCGATAAACTCGCCAACCTCAGACTCGGACAACTCGTCACCACACCCACCCACTCCACCAGCCACACGCTTTTTCCCATCTTCTCTGCAAGCTCCCACGTCTCCTTCTAGCACACAACCGAGCTCCACTGGACCGATCACCGCAGCATCCACTTCACCTTCTGAAAACCCACCAGGGACCACCTCATTCAACAAATGCCGCGCCGCTGCTGGAGCAAAGTCACCAAAGATCAGCTTTCCACCACCCTCGCACGGAGCCCATCCACAGACCCGACCGACCCCAACGCCGCCACTCACAACCTCAGACCGTGGATCAACGACTGCACCAAAACCCTCGCCCCTCTCAAGAAGCCCTCCAACACCCAAACCAGCTAGAAAGCCAGCTGGTTCAGCAAGACCTCCAGACCTCCAAGCGGACCTGCCGAAAACTAAAAAAAAACTAGATCCGTGAACGAACACCGGAAAGCTACACAGCCCACAAGAACGCCTCCCGCAGACACAACCACCTCATCAGATACGACAAAAGGACCTCCTTCAAAGACCGCCTAGACAACAATGCACACAACAGCAAAGAGCTCTTCAACATCATGAAGGGACTCTCCAACCCTAGCTCCAATACCAACGACATCCCACCTTCACAAGACTTGTACGGCTCACTGGCCACCTTCTTCCATCGCAAGATCGCAGACATCCACAACAGCTTCAATGCAGGGTCCACCCCAGCAACCACTGAGACCCCCTCTCCCACGACCACAACCCACACCACCCGCCTGCTCTCCTGGACCAACATCAACAACAACGACACCATCAAGATCATGAACACCGTCCACTCCGGATCCCCGGCAGACCCCTGCCCACACCACATCTTCAACAAAACCAGCAGAACCATCGCACCCCATCACCGGAAAACCATCAACATCTCCTTCAAGACAGCGATCTTCCGGAGAGCTGGAAGCATGCAGAGATCAACGCCTTACTCAAGAAACCCAAGGCGGACCCCAAGGACCTCTAGAACTTCCGACCCATCTCCCTACTCCCGTTCCCGGAGAAGCTCATCGAAAAAGCTGTCAACAAACAACTGACCAGCTTCCTCGAGCAGAACAACATACTGGACCCGTCCCAGTCTGGGTTCCGTAGCAACCAGAGCACCAAAACTGCCCTAATCCCCACCACCGATGACATCAGGACCCTACTAGACATTGGAGAAACCGCGGCCCTCATCCTCCTGGACCTGTCAGCCGCATTCGACACGGTCTGCCACCACACACTACGAACACGCCTCTACGATGCCGGAATCCAGGAAAAGGCCCTAGACTGGACATCCTCCTTCCTCTCCGGCAGATCACAGAGCATCTGCCTCCCCCTTCCGCTCCAAAGCCACAGCGATCATCTGCGGCATACCCCAAGGCTCATTCCTCAGCCCAACATTGTTCAACGTCTACATGGCTCCGCTAGCCCACGTCGCACGAAGGCACAACCTCAGCATCATCTTCTACACCGATGACACATAGCTGATCCTCTCCCTCACCAAGGACCCCCACACAGCCAAAACCAACCTCCACGAAGGAATGAAGGCCGTCGCCGACTGGATGAGGAACAGTTGACTGAAGCTGAACTCGGACAAGACAGAGGTCCTCATTCTCGGATCCACCCCCTCTGCCAGGGATGACTCCTGGTGGCCGACTGCACTAGGAACACCCCTAACACCCAGCGACCACGCACCCAACCTAGGGTTCATCCTCGACCCTATCCTCTCCACGACGAAGCAGGTCAATGCTGTCTCCTCCTCCTGCTTCAACACCCTCCACATGCTTCGCAGGATCTTCAAGTGGATCCCCACCAAAACAAGAAGGACGGTCATCCAGGCCCTCGTCAGCAGTAGCGTAGACTACGGGAATGCCCCCTATGCAGGAGCCTCAGCCAAACTCCTGAAACGGCCCCAACACATCCAGAACGCCTCCGCATGCCTGATCCTCGACACCCCTCGGCGCAGCCACAACACACCCCACCTGAGTGACCTGCACTGGCTCCCCGTCAACAAGAGGATAACCTTCAAACTCCTCACCCACCACACAAGGCACTCCACAACACCGGACCAGCGTAACTCAACAGCCAACTAAGCCTCTACACCCCCACCCGCCAGCTCCTCTCCGCAGACCGCGCCCTCGCCCCTCGCATCTGAAGAGTGACTGCCGGCAGCAGATCATTCTCCCACCAACCCGCCAAGACATGGAACACCCTCCCTATCCGCCTATGGCAGATCTAAGACCTTCTGACCTTCAGAAGAATTCACAAGACCTGGCTCTTCGAACAGTAGCAGATCCCCCCCCCTCTTGCGCCTTGATGAGACACTCACAGGTATGTAGTGCTCTTTACAAATGCTATGATTGATTGATTGATTGAGTTTAACAAATGGTTTTTAGAATTTTAGTGACTGCATATAAAATGATGTAACACACTTATTAGGGATTATTGGTGACATGGCACACTGCTACATTAAATGTATGTGAATGTTTATTATGTTAATGATGTTGTTGAATACGTGTATTAATGTAGTTTAGTAAAGGTGTCTATTGAAAATTCAATTAAATTATGAAAATGTTAAACGTGAATAACATGCTGCCTTTGCTATTTTAGCCTAAGTTGTAGGCCTGAGTTCACAAAACATTGAATGTTCTCGTTTCTGAAAGCAATGCTTAGGTGCCCATGCAAATTTGTATAGTGTTACTTTTTTCATGCTTTGTTTTGCAGGTGGACAAGCACTCTGTTGTTGAATAGTAAGATTATTGTTTCCATTAGATAGTTGAGGCATGAAGTAGTTACTGTTAGCCTGTCCTAGCGTAGATAAGGTGGAAGGAGGTGTGTTCGCCTATGAGAAGGAGAAAAAGCAAGACAAATTGATTCTAGGAAGTGTACATGGAGAAGACTGTGGAAGGAATCTATGTCATGGAAAAATCCTGTGGCTGAGCCTACTGTGAAGAAAGTCGAGAAAAGCATTATGGGATTTCTGTTGAATGGGATTTTGTGTATATGATGCTTTGTAGTGAGGGATAAAAGCCCCATTCCATCTTGCCTTTCTGACCGAGAGCACCTGAGTGCTAGTTTTTTTCTTTCTGTTAGTGGCTTTATGCTGATTGACCTATCTGATGGTGGTGTAACTTCTTCGGAAGACTCTAACCACTGCCACCTTTTCTTTTCCGAACCTTTTGTCATAAATGCTGAGTAGGGCTTCCACTGTAGAGTTAGAGTAGGGAAAGATAGAACTAAATAGTTTTCGCCAACAAAGCGTCGATGCATGTAAACCTTTATTATTGCTTTTTGATTACCTGCATAATGATCATAGAATTCATTGTCCTTTTGCTACTGCATTGAGTGAATCTTTTCAGAAGATTTGGATTTATTCTGTTCCCACTGTACTTTTATACTCTTATGCTGCGATTTTTATATGTCCAACTATTTTTTGAATTTGTAATAAATATTTACTAACCTTCAATTGGTTGTCGAATTGGGATATTGTGTAGCTACAAATTGGTTCCACTGTATACTAAATTGGTTCATGAAAATTTGCTCCCCTTTACACTTCCACGGTGCAAAAAAAGACCATCGGAGGATCAACATCAGACAGTTACTGAGTAAATGCGCCTAGGCCTTTTCACAGCGCACTCTCAACTACACTAGTGCACAAAAAAATCCATTTTTGGGTTTCAGCACAGGAGATGAGAGCTGTAGCAGGTCAATCACAGTAGGTGGCTGTGAGCTGTTCTCCCACTTGTGCAATGCAGTGCAGCACATTTGGATGCTACATACACTGTGTGAAAATGTAGTTTATCTGGGCAGATGTGCTTGCAAAGTGTCACTCATCCTAATATGTGGTGATTGATTATGGGAGTGGTGTTTCAAGTTGCAGCGCTTTGCTTATTTTTTCATTCTGCTAGAGATCTGTGGTGAGCTTTGCAATATTGAGTCAGTAGTGAGGGGTATTTCACTGTCACTTCTACATGGAAGTCATGACATTTGCACCAATTTATGTAGGTCATAGTATCATATAACAATAACAAGAGGGCTCTGCATATGATGTGGTTTACAGAAAACTGCATGGGTCTAATTCAGAGAGCAATTTATGGCCATAAAATAATGTGTATGGCCAAAAATGGCTCCATTTACTTCTGTCAGGAAACCACAAAAAGATACTTGACAGACTCAAATGGTTATCTTAGTGCATAATTTTAAGCCACAGCGAGTCAAGGGGAGCCTTGAAAGTTTGTGAAGACCCACGGATGTATCAGGTTATTGGCATCCACAAATTCGTCCCCAACCAATTTCCAAAATGAAAACAGTTAACAGTTTCCAGTGTAGGGCTTGACAAACTGCCCTTGGAGGGCAATAAGGAGAACCAAAAAACAACAAACTATGTGGAGGTGTACGGAACAGGTTTCACAATGGACAAACATGATTTTATCCATGGAGAAAAAAGTAGAAGGAGAAAGTAAAGTGTTCATCTTCCCAGTGCAGGGTTGTACCTATGGGTGGGGGGAGCATGGTTTACCACACAGACAGGATGACAACGTCTGTCTGAAGCTCCGGAGGGCGGTGTTTGCGGCGGCGGTGGGACTGTAGCATCTCGCCTCCTTCTGATTTCCTGATGTCTGAAATGAACGGGTAATGTGTAACAGATGCACTTGTTTTTTTCACTGTTAATGGGAGTACGCTCATTAATTCATGGGTGGTTCACTTTCTCTCCTCAGAAGATGCCACCATTTTGATCACAGGATGAATTACCACGTCTTATGGTAGTTTTTCTTCTTTTGAGGCCATTTTATGCCTTGTGCCCGCAAGGAAAAAAAATGGTTATTTTGAAATTAATGGAGTTGCCTGTGGGGCTCAGTGCTTCTTCTGGTTTAACTCTCCCTCACTTTTCTCATATGATGTGAGCATACACTTCAAGTCATTCCTGCTCTCTGTCTCATATTTAGAGTTGTTTTGGCTGCTTCTTGAGACGTTTCCCAGCTCTCAATGACATTTGCTGTTTGTTAAATGTGGTTTCTTCTTTGTTTGCAGCAACTTTAGTATATGGGAAGGTCAAAAGCCCTTAAACCATTCATTAGCACCTCTCCGGGTAAATTGCTAAGGTGCTGGCTTGCGCCATTATTATGTACTGCAATGGGGACCTCCACTTCACTTACAGGGACCAGTACAGCCTCTTCTTCTATCTCAACTGCAAAGCCTTCTCAACCTATTACTATCAAGGCATCAATTGAGAGGCAAAAGAACACCTTCTCCTACAGATTCTTTACCTGTGTTTTTTTTAAATCTTTTTTTGGAAGATATCAGGGCTCTGTGCCCCATCATGGAGGACACTAATTCTAAATTACAGTCTTTGAGTGATAAATGGTCACTCATGGGATGACGTCTATCTTATGTGGAGCAGCAAATTACCAACTTTACTGCCACTTCTCTCACTGTGAACTCCCTTCAGGCACAGGTTTACCCCTACAGAAACAGGTTAGAGATCTTGAAAACAGCAATCAGAGGAATAACTTTCGCATGTATGGACTTCCTGAGAGCACAGAAGAGGCAGACTCCATCTCTTTCTTTAAAATCTTTCTGCTTCATCTTTTGCATTTACCAGAAAGTTCACCAGTTAATATTCGGAGGGCTAAAAGGCCGGGTCGCCCTCCTTCGGTTCCTTCACCTTCTCACAGACCTCAAGGCATCATCCTGTCTTTTCTGGAATACACCGCAATAATGCAGGTTCTCTCCTCTGCCAAACATCTCAAACAGATTTCCTGGTCAGGTCACAACATATTTCTCTCCCAAGACTACACCAAGAGCACAGCAGACACACAAAGAGGCTTTCTGAGTATGAGACCCGCACTCCATTGGAAAGGAGCTCGGTTTGGACTTTTTCACCCCTGTCTCTTTAAAGTCACATACAGTAATAAAACAATGGCTTATGAGGACCCATCTCCTTTGAGGGATCTTCTTACAACTTTTAGAGCAGGTAATATGGACATTGCTGCTTCAACTTTTTTAATATGGTAATGTTTTGTTGCAATGTTCACATACTAACGTGGCGCAATTAAGAGATTGCAATGTACTGGTTTGCTCTTATCCTTTTCCTCTTACTGATATGTTTTGTGCTTATACAATATCTTACAAATCTGCACATTAATTCTGTATTACAGCACTGTTTTTAAAAGTTGTTTAATTTGCGTTAAATCGTTACTTTGGCCCTTGTTGCATCTTTTTAAAAACTCATTCCTCACTCGCGTGACTTAGCCGATTCAGGGCTCAGTCCGGCCTCGATCTTAGGAGGTGAAGTGGAAGGAACGCAGCCATCTTAGAGAGGTATCTCCCAGGTTGGGTGCAGTCTAGCTGCTCAGGCGCAAGGCACCCGGCGCTAGTACTTAAGCAGAGAAGTAAAGCTATTCGCGAGACCCGCTTATTCTCCTGAGGCGGAAGCCGGGAGATGCACACACACTCTGCATTCAAATCTACACATTAATTCTGTATTACAGCACTGTTTTTAAAAGTTGTTTAATTTGTGTTAAATCGCTACTTTGGCCTTTGTGGCATCTTTTTAAAAACTCATTCCTCACTCGCGTGACTTAGCCGATTCAGGGCTCAGTCCGGCCTCGATCTTAGGAGGCGAAGTGGAAGGAACGCAGCCATCTTAGGGAGGTATCTCCCAGGTTGGGTGCAGTCGAGCTGCTCAGGCGCAAGGCACTCGGCGCTAGTACTTAAGCAGGGAAGTAAAGCTATTCGTGAGACCCGCTTATTCTCCTGAGGCGGAAGCCGGGAGATGCACACACACTCTGCATTCAAATCTGCACATTAATTCTGTATTACAGCACTGTTTTTAAAAGTTGTTTAATTTGTGTTAAATCGTTACTTTGGTCTTTGTGGCATCTTTTTAAAAACTCATTCCTCACTCGCGTGACTTAGCCGATTCAGGGCGCAGTCCGGCCTCGATCTTAGGAGGCGAAGTGGAAGGAACGCGGCCATCTTAGGGAGGTATCTCCCAGGTTGGGTGCAGTCTAGCTGCTCAGGCGCAAGGCACTCGGCGCTAGTACTTAAACATAGGGTCATGCCTCCGCGTAGCAGACGCGCCAACAACGCGCCAAAGGAGCGCCTAAGGTAAGCCCGTCTGGGCCCGTCCGGGCCAGACCGGGCCCAGGGGCCATGGACCAGATCATTTTAGATCAAGTTAGCCCTGTGATAAGGTACAGTCGTGATGACATACTTAAGCTAAGATGGGGGGAAAGCTCCCACTGTATCAAATAGGGTATTGATACGAGCCCCTCCAAATCCTGTACTGGCTGCAACTATAAACTTACCCCGGACAAGCTTAGTGGCGCAGGAGATACAATCCGTCTGTTTCGACTCGCACTACTCAATTGTCGATCACAGCCAAAACACGCCATTGAGCTCTCCTTGCTCCTTGAGGAACGAGACCTAGATGTACTCTTCCTGACGGAGACATGGACAAATGATAGCTCCCAGCCGGATATTGTCCGTGCCTTACCCATCAATTATGCCATACTGAGACAAGACCGCTCTGACGGCTGGGGGGAAGGGATTGCTATCATATATAAAAAAACCTTAGGATGCAGAACAGAAAAAACTTTTATAGCAGGGGCTGAAAGCCTTATGTTTGCTATCTCCTTCTCTTCAACTTGCACCCTGTCTGGACTTTTGCTCTATAGACCCCCAGGCCCTTATGGCCAATTCTGTGAAGATCTCCCGATTAATGCAATAAACTATTCAAGTAATGCCCCCAGCTTTACCATCTTAGGCAACTTTAGCATCCACTTAGATGAGCCAGACTCTCTGGCCTGCCTCAATTTGACTGCCGGTCTGGAGGTCCTTCATCTGAAGCAGATAGTCACTCATCCAACACACATAGCGGGACATATTTTAGACCACTGTTTTACCAATGTAATCACCCTTAGCTATGACAATGCTATTAGGGTTCCTTGGTCCGATCATTCACTACTGCTCTTCTCCCTGGCCCCACAGGAACAGGTCGGACCTGCTAACTTTATTAAGAGAGTAACCCGAGTCTGGTCCAAACTTTCAACAGAAATTTGGAACACTAACCTCAAAAATACTTTACCTAAGATTACCAATGACCCTCTGGAAGCTGACGCATGCTTTAAGTGGGTGGAGGCTTCTCTGGATCTCAACCTCCCAAAGACAGAATTATCCCATAGGAGTGGTGAGAACAAGAAAGCCTGGTATACGCCCGAGCTGAAAGCTCTTAAATTAGTGTGCAAACAACATGAGAGACAGTGGAGAAAAAACTACTCCGAAGCTGCCAAGGTCAGCTACAGGCTTGCCTTAAAGAAGTACAAACAGGAAATCAAATCCACCCAATCCAACTACTTTCAGGATAAAATTAGCTCGGCGGCTAATTCCCCTAGGGACATTTTTTAAATGTTTAAATCCCTTGTCAATCCCCCTGCTCCTATTGGCGACCCCGGCCTAGCTCATGTTCGGTGTGAGTAACTAGCAAATTTCTTCGCCACAAAGGTGGCTAATATATTCTTATCCTTACAACATAAACCCACTGAACTAAGCCTACTGCTTCATATGGATGCAATTGGGCTTGAGGAATTCGTCCCACTAGACGCCCCGATAACCCAGGCTCTTTCAAAGAACCTAAAGTCAGGTTCCCAAGCTGACCCTGCACCCCCTGCCATACTGAATCTGGTATCAGACACTGTGGCCCCAGTGATCCAGGAGGTGATCAACTCTTCCTTGGCCTTAGGCATGGTCCCCTCTACGTGTAAGCAGGCAAGAGTTAAGGCCTTGTTGAAGAAACCCAACCTCAACCCGGAAGACTGGGCAAATTATCGCCCCATCTCCCTTCTGCCTACCATCAGCAAACTCGCGGAGAAACATGTAAATTCCCTACTTGCCGCCTTTTTGGAGGATAATAATTCCTTACATCCCACACAGACAGGCTTCAGAAGCAACCAGGGCACTGAAACTGCCCTTATCACAGTGGTTGAGGAAACAAGGAAGATCGTGGACAGTGGAAATTGTGCGGCCATACTACTTTTAGATCTTAGCGCGGCCTTTGACACCGTGAAACATTCAATTCTGATCCATAGGCTAAGAGAAGTTGGTGTCTCGGGCCGCGCACTAAGGTGGCTGCACTCTTTCCTGTCCGACAGGACTTTTGTGGTCTTTGAGGACGATGCTTCCTCCTCCCAAATGTGTCTACATTGTGGTGTTCCCCAGGGCTCATCCCTCAGCCCAACCTTATTTAACATATACATGAGGCCTTTGGCTGAGGTGGTGCTTCCCTGGGGAGTACAACTGGTAACGTACGCTGATGACACACAGCTCATCATTTCCCTGACTACTCAGGATGCCCTTTACGAAAACCTCTCTACCTGTCTCAATAAAGTACGTGAATGGATGGATGAATCTTTTTTAAAACTTAACGGAGCAAAAACAGAGGTGATGATGCTGGGATACAAGGCACCCACCACTGTGGAGGACTGGTGGCCGGACAGTCTTGGCCATCCGCCTAAGCCTAAGGACCAAATCAAGAGTCTGAGGGTCTGGATGGACCCAGCTCTTAACTTTTCGGTGCAGGCCCGGAAGGTAGCAGCTACATGCTATGCTCTCATTAGACTACTTAGGAAAATTATTAGGCTCCTTCCGTTCGAAGCTAGGAGGAACTTAGTGCAGGCGCTGATCTTGTCGCGCTTGGATTATTCTAACGCACTATACTTGGGCACTCCTCAGGGAACAATTAAGATCCTTCAGACCGTGCAGAACAGTGCAGCACGGATGCTGTTGAATGTCTCACGGAGGACCTCTGCCAAACCTGCACTTCGTCAGCTTCACTGGCTACCAGTGCAACAGAGAATTGAGTTCAAAGCCTTGATCACTGCCCATAAGGCAGTTAATAAAACAGGACCGGCATTATTTCAATCAATGTTCTGCCCTTATCATACCGGTTAGAAGTTAAGATCTAACAACAAGAACTTTCTGGCAGTCCCCAAAACAAGGAGAGTGCGCATGGGCGGCCGAAGCTTCTCCTTACAGGCCACAAAACTCTGGAATAATCTCCCAGACTCCGTCAGAATGGAAGTAAACTATCTTAGGTTCAGGAAGATGTTGAAAACCCTCCTGTTTACCTAGTTTCTGAGAATGAAGTGGTCCAAGCGCTGGGATGCCTCCGGGTAGCCATGCGCTATACAAATACGTAATCATTCATTCATTCATTCATTACAATGGTATTTATCTGCTCAACAAATGCTTTTGTTATTTTATCTTACAGTTGTTTTATCTCTGTTATGGTTGTCTTCGTTTCCCGTTATAAGCCGGATTGTCCTTCCTGCGCCATGTCTCCCCCTGTAGATTGGATGTGGTGTCTTCTCCATGTGGTCCCCCCTACCCTCATCAAACTATTGTTAGGTGTGTTCCCTCTTTATGGTGTTTTTTTTACCTACTTCCTCTTTTCTAGTACTAGATTTACTTTATTTTATTTTCTTTGCTTCCTTTTTGCTCTCCTCCCCTTCTCTCTCTTTCCTTTCTTATTTTGGATTTCTTACTTTTGCTCACATTTCCTTGGCAGATATTTTTCCCACTACTCATCTGTTGTATCCTCTCTCAATTGTTGTGTGATTGTAATCTTTAATTTGTTCTATCTCAATTGTTTTGACAATGGTCTCCTGGAATCTCAGAGGTTTGAACTCCCCAATCAAAAGACAACGAGTTCTCACTCATTTGTCAAAGCTTAATGCACATATAGCTTTTCTACAAGAATCCCCTCTCTCTGACACTGAATCTAAGAAATAACTGAAGGGGTGGGTGGGTCGTTGAAGTTTTCTTTTCACCTAGCACTGGGAATGACATTTTAATATTGTGTTACTAGTCCTTACATTTTCAATTGGTATCTCAAGAAAGAGATGAGTAGGAATGGTGTGTATTGCTCAAATTGTACATTGATAAGATTCTGAATATTTGTTTCAACATATATGGTCCTAATGATCCTGACTGTCAATTTTGGTCCTTGATTTCACTGAAGCTCCTACAGTACCACGATGAATACCTAGTTTTTGTTACGGATTTCAATTTACCAATTGACCCATTTCTTGATGGACACTCCTTTTCTCATAACATACCAAACAAATCACAAAAAACTCTTGTACAAGCTCTCCAAAGGCATCATCTTACTGATGCTTAGAGACTATGCAACCCCACTTTACAGGAGTATACCTTTTTTTGCTCAATCCACCATACACAATACCAAATAGACTATGCTTCGATCTCACACCATCTCACTCAAATGTTACATTCAGCTGCTATTGGTTCCATTTTGATTTCTGATCATTCTCCAGTATCTCTGCATTTAGACATCTTGCCCAAACCCAGCCCTCATAAACGTTGGCGATTCAATAACTCTCTACTATTGGATACCACTTATACCTCCTCTTTCACAACCTTTGTCTAAGACTTTTTTTCTTAAATCAGATGGCGGCATCCCCTTCCACACTGTCTGGGACGCCTTTAACGACTCTACCCATGACTTCATAATACATTTTGTTTCTAAAAAAAGGTGACTGTATCAATCAGAGTCTAAACAAATTCTTGCAGAAATTAAATGCCTATAGCATTCTTATTACACTTCTCATTCACAACATTCTCTAAATCAACTCATTAAAGCCAAACAACTGAATGTCTCCCTTCAGAACCGAAATTTTGGGGAACCTGTTCTTTGTGTCTAAACCAGCTTCCTCCCAAGTAGATTTTTCATCTCTAGAGACAGATATTACTCAAAAAGAACTTCAGCTTGCACTGCTCTCCCGTAAAAAGGGCAAGGCTCCAGGGCATGACAGCTTTATTCCTGAATTTTAAATACACTTTTGCAAACTTTGGATGTTAATTCACTCCTTTACTAATTCACCCACCTCACTTTGCTCATTTTTAGATGCTTTCATTTGTCTTATTGTGAAAGAAGGGAAAGACTCAAAGTTCCTCAATCTCCTTAGTTAACGTATATTATAAGATCTTCTCAAAAGCACTAGCCTTCGAGTTAGAGCCACTTCTCCCTGACCTTTTGGGAAAGGCGCACTCTGGTTTTCTCAAGGGTAGATAGCTTTCATATAACACTAGTTATTTTTTTATATTATTTCCGAATCCACGGTTCTGTTTGATTCAATGAAGGCCATTGCCTAAGATGCAGTGAAGGCTTTTAAACAAGTGTTTTGCTCTTTCCTATTTCATACTCTAGCCTGGTTGGGTTATTGTCCAAAAATCAAATTTTTTATGTTTCTGCTTCATACCTCTCCTAAGGCTTTCAAGCAACTCATCAATTAATTACATGTGTGGTTGAGCTCTCCATAACACACAGAATACATTTCTTTCACAAGGAGGCCATGCAGCAAGCTGACAGCTGCTGTTTGTGATTAGCTTCATTATATAAAAACTAAGGGGCTCATTATGATGGTGGGTGAACCTGAGTCCGCCTGCCATCGTTGCGATGGTTGGCACCGCCCACCAGTCATGTGGCAGTCCCACCACTAAAAGTACAATGCACCTGCCAGTATCCTGAGGATCCCAGGGATTGAACATTGCGGACGGTGCTGTTGGCTGCAGAACCATTCGCAATGTCAATATGTCATGAAATACATTTCCCGGCACTACGCAGTGCCTGCCATGTAGTGCTGGGAAATGCTGGGGGGTACCAAGGTTACTGCCCCAGTGCACACCCCAACACAGAGGGGACCCGCAACGGGCCCCCGAATCCAATCTACACCAGCCTTTCCATGGAGAAAGGCTGGTTAACGCCAGCATTGTAATCTGGCACCATTTCCCAAGTCCTGTCTGCTCCGCCAGGCAATCGAAATGATTTCCTGAAATGGAAGCAGGGCTGGCAGCCTTGGCGCCCGCCACGCTTGTGGAACAATTCCCCCGCCATCAAAATGTGGCTGGGGGAAATTGGCAATCAGATGGCGGAGGGCTCACCACCGCATGGCTGGCAGTGGCGGGCCTTCCGCCATCTTAATAAGCCCCTAAGAAATTATTCAAAAAGGTTTTTTGTATCTAAGGAAAAGGAGTACTGAGTGATACTTACCCGACTTTGTGTTCCTGGATTCTTTCATTGGAGGCTGTCCCTTTGGGGTAAACGTCCATTACAATGCAGGCATTACATCATAAGGCCTTTACAACACATCCCTTACAATGCAGGTGACATTACAACACATGCCATTACAATGCATGCCATTACAATGCATGTGCAATTACAGCGCATGCCATTACAGCCCATTTCAAGGTGAGTAATGGAGGTAAGTGTTTATTGCTTCAGGATTGGGGACTATTTTAATTCCCTGGTATTTATTTTTATAGTTGGTTATTAAACATGTTTTAAAACGATATTATTTATAAAATATAGTAATATGTTTAATTAAAAAATAAAATAGAAATGGCTTGGAAACCATTCCCTAGCACGGGATGC
The DNA here is from genome assembly GCF_964261635.1 of Lissotriton helveticus. Classification (NCBI taxonomy): domain Eukaryota; kingdom Metazoa; phylum Chordata; class Amphibia; order Caudata; family Salamandridae; genus Lissotriton; species Lissotriton helveticus. The sequence continues at coordinate 157,175,493 of NC_136070.1, forward strand.
TTGGGAAGCTGAGATTTTGGGTAGGGGAGTGTATTAATACTCAGGTATTACTTTTATTACCTGGGTATGAATGTTTATTTATTTTCCTTTTTTGAAAACGTTAACATTAACATACATTAAAAAAAATAATAAAAGAAGGCTTGGTTCCCATCCCCTGGGATGGGATGCTTGGAAAACAGGGGTTTTGGGTGGGGGAGTGTATTAATACTCCGGTATTGTTTTTAATATGTGGTTATTCATTTTTATTTATTTTGCCTTTAATGACATTTTAAATGTAATATATATTTAAAAAATAATAAAAAAGGCTTGGGAGCCATCCCCTGGGATGGGATGCTTGGGAGACAGGAGGTTTGGGTGGGGAAGTGTATTAATAATCGGGTATTAATTGTAATGCCTGGGTATTCCTTTTTATTTATTTTACAAGTTAGCAAATATAAAAAATGTATATATCAAAAAATATTATAAATGGCTTGGCACCCATCCCCTGGGATGGGATGCTTGGAAAACATGGTTTTGGGTGGGGGAATGTATTAATACTCAGGTATTAATTTTAATACACAGGTATTACTTTTTAATGATTGTATCTGTTATGGAATTTTAAAATTATTATATATTACAAAAATAATAAAACTGGCTTGTCACCCATCCTCTGTGACAGGATGCTTGGGAAACGGGGGTTTTGGGTGGGGGGTGTATTAATGCTAAGGTATTCATTTTAATTCCTGGGTATTAATTATTATTTATTTTATTTGTATTTTATTTAGGAAATGTAAAAAATGTATATATATGTATCAAAAATAAGTAAAAAGGGTTGGCACCCATCCCCTGGGATGGGATGCTTGGGAAGCAGGGGTTTTGGGTGGGGTGCCATATTAATACTCAGGTATCTATTTTAATACATGGGTATTAATTATAATTACTCTTTGCATTTTTACAACTTTAACTATCGTTTTTTTTGTTAATTGGAGTTTGGCAGCTATCCCTTGGAATAGGATGCTATTGAAACAGGGGTCTTGGGTGATGGGCAGTATTAATAACCTGGTATTAATTTTAGTACACTGGTATGAATTAAAAATAACTACTACTTGTGGAATTATGTTAGAAAATAAAATATTTTAAAAAATTAAAAAGATGTTGGCACGCATTCCTTGGGGTGGGATGCAGGGGAAACAGAGTTTATTGTTGGGGGAGTGAAACATAACGACATTAATTAATATTTCAATAAAAATGATTTTGAGAGAATTGACTTTTCTAAAAAGTTTTTAAATTTGCTTTACATAAAAATAAACATGCATTTATGTGCAATTTAAGTTTTCCAAAAAATACATAGAAAATGTTAAAAACTTAAAAGTAATAATAAATAACATAATAATGTAAAAAAACAGAACACATAAAAAGTATTGTAGCAAACTTTATTACATTTAAAAACATAAAAGATCATTTTCAAAATTTCTAAAAATTCTTTAATAAAGGTATTATTTATTCAAACTAAGCATGGCTTTTTTACTGTATCGTAACATATACTTTTACAATTTTTTTTAGGTTGTCCCACAGTTTCCCTTTACAATGAATCAGAGAAATTGTCCTTTTTTCCTTTTTACTAAAAGAGATGACATTGTCGCTTGTATGTAAGTTTCTACAGTCGGTGGATCGTAGCGGTGAAGAATGGAAGCAAGGAGGAGTTGCGTACAGGTAAGGCAAATTTAAATATTTAAAAAAAGATTAAGGTGGTATAGTTTATTGTAAGTTGAGAGGAGGAAGGTAGTAAGAACTAGGGTAGTTGTTTTTTGTATGTTTAGTATGATTTAACCAACAAATGTATTCCTTTGCAGGTAGTAGTTGTAGGCTCACGTTGAGTTGATTGCTTTAATACTTTTGGTTTAATAGAATTATTTTAAAATAATGATTACCGTTTCTTTGAAGCCATAGTGTAATACAAGCAATATTTTTTGTAATGCTTTTGATGCAACAGGTTTTGAAATGAAGGTATTGCATTGTCATGGATTTTTGGATAGATGGGAGGAACATGGACATAGATGACATGGATCGCAGAAATACTTTTTGGGACAATTTTTATATTTGGATATATAGTTTTTGAACTTATACTGGATTTCGGTCACAAGAGGATTGCAACAATGGATTTCTTGTTGTGATTTTTGCCAAATAAGTTTTCTTTTTCTGGATTTTTTTGGGGGATGTGTGTTTTTGTAGGTGAGCACAGTATGATTTTCAACAAAAATGTTTGCTGTAAAAAACGGCTTTGCCAAACTGTGTCGATGTTGGTTAGTTTCACTCGGGATTTGTTTCACACCATGGATTATGGATTATTTACTATGGATCAATGGACTGCATAAGACTCTTGGTGAAATGTGGGATTGTACACCAGTCCAAGAGCCGAAGAAAGAAGACAACTGAAGGTAAGAAACCAGACTTTTTATTTTTAATTTAAAATAATTTATTAAAAATGTCAATTGAATTTGAGAAATTCATTTTTAAAACAGGCAAGTAAGGTGGTTTAGGGGTTAGTGTTGATTAGAAATGTAGGATGTGTGCTATATTGTCTAGGTACTCTGAAGCCACGATCAAAGGAAAATGTTGAATTGCACCCAATAGTCGCTCTGACATTTCTTTTGTTCGTTTTGAAATGCATGGATTCTTGGAAACACTTCTCCTTCTTCAAAACTTCCCAAAATTATATAAGTTAGGATTAGGTTTTCCAATTGATTTGTTGAAGGAGTTACGCCATCCCTCTATGGCACTGTTTGTTTTTGCTCCACCCTCAAAGCTGTTCGTATAGTAGTTGCACCCCTTCACATGGAAACATGGCTTCTTTCCCTGGACAAAGGTTTGTGCGCCCTAAGCAGATAGCGCTACAGTTTTGTGATACCTGCTGTAAGAGCAACTCAGTGTGCATTTACTCGCGCGTTTTTAAACTTATCTTCCCTTATTGTCCTAATTTTTATTTGTATTTTTTCGTTATTGTACCCTGTTTTTAAATAAGAGTTTCTCAGAGTAGCACTTACTTGCACGATAATTGTGACCCTCACCGCGGTTTTCGTGGGTCCTCAGGCAGCATTACCGGATTGCCGCCATCTTGGGGGTAGTTTAGGGACGGTCTGCTGGCGCCAGATTTGTTAGCGCTTTAGTGATCTTCACAGGAGGCGAGGCCCCTATATAAAGCTAGTATGGAGACGCGCAGCGGTGACACGCAGCGGCAGCGCCGTCACCGTGCCGGAGTCACGCCAGAGTCCAGCCCGTCTGTGCCCGTCCGGGCCCAGACGGACCTAGGGCCTGGAACTCTGCCCAAAAAACCGGCTATAAGGATGATATACTCGCGAGACGACCTCATGGGATTGCGCTTTTCGCAATCCGTGGGATGTAAATCGACCTTTAAAGGATTTAGCCCGTCATCTGTCTGCAGGCCGTGTCAGATTACTTATCCTGATAAAGGTAAGAACGCCCTGTTGTTAGGTCTGCTGAATTGCAGATCTCTTCCAAGGCATTCGTTAGAAGTTAAGTTCCTTATACAAGATCTGGACCTAGACATCTTGTTCCTGACGGAAACTTGGATAACTTCCAGTTCTGATGCTGATATCGTGCAAGTCCTCCCTCCAGGTTTTCTTATATATCATCTTGATAGACCTGTGGGGCAAGGGGGTGGCATTGCTATTCTATACAGAGACACATATGTATGTAGGGCTCAGAATGGGTTAGTGTCGGATTGTGAGAGCTGCCACTTTTTCCTGAGGATATGCCCTACGACGCTAATCTCAATCAGTGGCTGACCACTTCCCTTGATGCCATAATCCCGAAAAAGAGAGTCCAAAAGAGGGAGAAAAGAATTGGCTCTGCCCCATGGTACACTCCCGAGCTACGTACCCTTAGGAAGGAATGTAAGAAGCTGGAGAGGATGTGGAGAAAGGAATGGGAAATAGCCAGGCGAGAGGAATATCGTTTTGCAATGAGGGGGTATAAATCTGCTCTTCGGCAGGCAAAAGCCACATTTTTTGAGAAACGCATAAGATCTGCCTCCAACTCTTCAAGGGAGACTTTTAAAGTGGTAAAGGAACTTCTCAAAGTTCCCGATCCCGTAGTTACACATGATAACCAGAAATGTACGGAGTTGGCAGACTACTTCCACACGAAAATTGAGAAGATATTAAGCACCCTACCTCAGTCTTCGCTGCTTCAGTCCGATTGTAAAATGGACATAGTAAAACAGCCAAGAGGAGTATCTATTTACTTAGACACTTTTGGCCCTGTATCAGTGGCTGAAGTTTTGCAGGCTTTGGGATCTATGAAAAGTGGCTCCCCTAGGGATCTGGTCCCTATGAAGTTCCTAAAACAGGTAGCAACCTCTATTGCGGTTCCTGTTACCGACTTAATGAATGCCTCCTTTGCCCATGGTTTGTTGCCACCGAGCTGGAAAACAGCAGTGGTAAAGGCACTTTTAAAGAAGCCAAATCTGGATCCTTCGGACCTGGCAAACTTCAGGCCCATCTCCCTGCTGCTGGGACTCGGTAAAATTGCTGAAAGGTTAGTGAATCAACAACTGTCAGGTTTCTTGGAGACCAATGGCTTGCTTCGAGATTCACAAACCGGATTTCGGCCAGGCCAGGGCACCGACACCACCCTTCTGGCAGTCGTTGACAAAGCCAGATGCATTTTGGATGCAGGAGGGTCAGTGGCAGTGATCCTCCTGGACCTCAGTGCGGCTTTCGACACTGTGAACCATCAGGTGTTGATTCAACGACTGTCAGAGGTGGGAGTGTCAGGGGTCACGTTGAAGTGGCTTAGGTCATTCCTCAACGGTCGATCATACCAGGTTTGGGAAGGTAGTGATCGGTCAACATCTATCCCCCTCCAGTGTGGAGTGCCACAGGGCTCCTCCCTCAGCCCTACATTGTTTAATGTATATATGGCCCCCCTGGAGTATGTGGTGGCCCCTTTTGACATCAAAATCGTCAGTTACGCGGAAGATACGCAGTTGGTGGTCGCCTTATCCCAACTGGTGGAGAACCCCGATCTACTGCACTCCTGCCTGTCGGAAGTCCACACTTGGATGTGTGAGTCAGCTCTTAGGCTGAATGGTTCGAAGACAGGTATTATGCTGTTAGGGAGTAAGACTCCTTCACTCCCTTTGACCAGCTGGCCGAGCTGTATGGGAGAGCTTCCGAGCTCGAAAGAGGAGATCAGGAGTTTAGGGGTCTGGTTAGAGCAAGATCTGTCGTTTAGAACCCAAGCGAAAAAAACTGCAGGAATCTGTTTTGCCCTGCTTCGGTCAGCTTGCAAAATGTTCCCTCTTCTGCCTTTAACATCAAGGAAGCTGCTGATTCAGGGGTTGATTACATCGAGACTTGATTATAGTAATGCCATTTTGTTCGGCGCCCCGGAAGCCACTTTTAATAAACTTCAGCAGGTTCAAAATGCTGCGGCAAGGCTGCTCATGGGCGTACCTGGGATGCAGTCAGCTAAACCTGCCCTAAAGGCTCTGCATTGGCTTCCAGTGCGGTAAAAGGGTCAAATTTAAGGCTCTCTGCACAGCCCATAAAATCCTTCAGGGGAAAGGCCCTCCCATATTGAGGAAATTAGCGGTGCCTTATAAAGCTAATAGAACGCTATGTTCTGATCAGAAACATCTTCTCCTAATCCCTAAAGTAAAAAGGACCCGTACTGGCGGGAGAAGATTTTCGGTCAACAAAGCTAAGCTGTGGAACGCTCTCCCTTTAAAATTGCGATCCGAGACCTGCACCTTGCGATTTCGTAAATGTCTCAAAACTTATTTGTTTCCTGCTTGATTGCACTAAACTTGCCTTTGGTTAACTGTTGGCGTCTGGACAAGCGCTGGGATGCCCGAGGGTAACTGCGCGCTATATACAATTTTAAATAATAATAATAATAAATAATAATCTTTCTGCAACCTGACCTGCTTAGATGGCCAATCCATGTGACTTCAAATTAATTTAGAAGGGGTTCCAAGTTGTCCTCATTTGCATTAAAATAATCAGATTCAGTAATAGATGAAATGCGCATGCGCATTAGATACACAAGACGGAAGCCATGAAGATAGCGAGCCCCGGGGACGCGGCGGGCAGCGGCGGGCAAGGTAAGTGCCTTTTAATTCTTTTACACTTTTAATTTAAAGTATTTAGGGAGGGCGGGAGGGAGGCCTGCGGTGCGTAGTGGGGCTACGCGGAGTGCGGAGGTGGGCGTAGTTTCTCGCCCACTTCACGTAGCTCCACGAAGCCCCACTACGCCCACTACGCCCAGGGTTACATACAACTTGTTACATGCATAGGAATATGTTGTGATACCTCCCTTTAAATTGAGCCACAGGAATCATTAGAGGTGGATGCCAGATCTTTCATTTCATTTATATTTTCTCTTACCTTTATCTCCACTGCAGAGGCAGAGTGGTTTTGCTTGGTGGTTCTTTTCAACAGTGTCACCAAGAGTAACCTCTCTGCCTGTGCAATGGGATGAGTAATAATGCACACATCTCCAATGTCACCTGGGCTCATTTAATCTCTCCTTACAATAATGTAGCAAATGTAACTTAACAGTCTATTTCCCCAGTTTGATTTCAAATATTTTGCTTGGTTTCTTGCTGTCATTCTCTGTTCAAAGAAGAAAAGGAGAACATACTGTTTTACTGATTTTATGTACGATTGCTTTTTAAAATATTTTGCCTGCATGCATAATAGTAGTGTACATCAAAAATTGTGCAGCTTTTTGTTTAACAAAATTGAACCAGGGTTTAATTGCATTGGCTTGGCAATGTTGGTTTGCAAATATTTGCTGCCTTGATACCTTTGAAGAAAAAATATTATTTTGGGGGAGACTTGACAGAGTGAAAACATGTTACCTTTATTGGTTGTGGAGTTGATGCTGGGATTCTTTGGATTTTTCTTCAAATTTTTATTTCAGTGGTGTTTTGAGCTTTAGCTTGTCAGGTTCTGGAACAAATGCAGAAATCTTCATCGTTATTTTGCAATGAAAAATCTACTTTTGCAAAAAGCCTGCAAAGAAAAAGTTTAGTCATTGTTTTGTGAAAAAAGTCAGTTTCTTTTTGTTTGTGAGCCTCTCATTTTTAATGCAATGTTACTCTCTGTATAGAAATGTTTACTTACTTGAAACCTGTGAACAAAAGTTAATATTTGTGATTTATGTTAATTTTTGTCTTGTATATAGTTTGGCTTTTTCTGTGTTGTTGGGCTTGATATGCTTTTTGTGGTTATGGATGTGTTCCTGCACACTGTTGAGGTAATAAGGTTTTATCTGTAGAGAATTGTAAATACATCACTGTTTAATTGCAGGCTTGAAAAAGAAATTACATTTAATGTTTAAATACTCATTATCATTTTAAGGTAATTAAAATTGCCCCCACCACCATCCAGCACTTTCCTTGTGGCAAACACCGGTTGGAGTAGCAATAGTAAATTTGCCCCCAAAACCATCCAGCACTTTCCATGAGACTAGCACCTGTTGATGTAGGAACAGTCAATTTGCTCCAACCACCATGCAGCACTTTCCCTGAAGCAAGCACCTGTTGGAGTAGGAATAGTTAATTTGCCCCCACCATCAACCAGCACTTTCCCTGAGATAATCACCTGTCGGAGAATGAATAGTTAATTTGCCCCCACCACCATTAAACACTTTCTCTGAGGCAAACACTGGTTGGAGTAGGAATAGTGAATTCGGCCCCACCACCATCCAGCACCTTCCCTGAAGCAGGCACCTGTCGGAGTAAGAATAGTTAATTTGGCCCCATCTTCAACCAGCACTTTCCCTGAGGCAAGCACCAGTCGGAGTGGGAATAGTAAATTTGCTCTCACTACCATCCAGCACTTTCCCTGAGGTAAGAACCTGTCTTATTAGGAATAGTTAGTTTGCCCCCACCACATCCAACACTTTCCCTGAGGTAAGCACCTGTTGGAGTAGGAAGAGTTAATTTGCCCACACCACCATCCAGCATTATCTCTGAGGCTTGCACCTGTCGGAATAGGAATAGTGAATTTGCACCCACAGCCATCAAGCACTTTCCCTGAAGCAAGCACCTGTTGGAGTAGGAATAGATAATTTGCCCCACCATCATCCAGCACCTTCCCTGAGGTAATCGCCTGTCAGAGTAGGAATAATTATTTTGGGCCCACCACCATCCAGCACCTTCCCTGAGGTAAGCACCTGTCAGAGTAGGAATAGTTAATTTGCCTCGACCACCATCCAACACTTTCCCTAAGGTGAGCACCTGTTGGAGTAAGAATAGTTAATTTGCCCTCACCACCATCCAGCATTTTCCCTGAGTCTTGCACCTGTCGGAGTAGGAATAGTAAATATGGACCCACTACCATCCAGCACTTTCCATGAAGCAAGCACCTGTTGGAGTAGTAATAGCAAATTTGCCCCAACCACCATCCAAGATTTTCCCTCAGGCAAGCACTGGTCGTAGTAGTAATAGTAAAGTTGCCCATACCACTGTTGAGCACCTTACCTGAGGCAAATACACAAAGTTGTTAGAATAGTCATTTTTTAACACATCACTGAACAGTGACTGCTAAATTACTTCTTACATTAGTAAAGTTTTTTTTGTTCAGAACATATTTGACAGTTTACTTACTTTTTGCTTTGTGAAGGTTTGTTTGTCAAAGGTTGGTAATTGGTGTTGCTGTAAGTCCAATCTCTGAAATGCCTTAAAGGAAAATATCAATATTTTTTTTCTGCTTTTGGGCTTTTTATTTTAAATACATTTTGTTCGCTATTCATTTACTTTTCAAAGGAAAGATAATTTTAGGAATGTCTGCAGTGGACTATGGACTGCTGTTCAAATGCTGTAAATGCTGTAAAAAAGTAAAAAAATATATTATAAGTATTTCAGAATTAGGTATAATAATTTAGAATGTTTTTCCTTTTCAACCTAAACTTGTTTCAGCATGTGGATAGTAGTATTCAAATGGAAAGTCGCAAAAATTATCCTGCTACTCCCGCTGCGTGTGGTCAGGATGGAAGTCAGTGTACCACTAAGCTCAAAATGGTGGACGGCTTCTTTTAAATGTTTTTAGGGGGTAAACAATAATTTAAATGAAAATATGTTTCTGAAAAGTTTTTTCGTTTGATTCACAACCTGACAGAATGTATATTTATTTTGTCTTGTGTAAAATTATTTGTTTATGCGTTCCTTCGCAGAATGTCAGCCATTTTAAGTAGATGGTGGGTCTGGGGCAGTAATAAACATAGTTTTAGGACTGCCATTTTCTGTGCTTCAAGTTGATTTTATGTATAATCTCTTTTTGGCTCTGACAGTAGTGTGTCATTTATTTAAAAAAAGCTGTAAATATATGTGTTAAGATCGCCATTGTTTGAAACTTTTTTGGGAATTTATTATTACTAGCCAAGTATTTTAATGGTTAGGTAGTATGAAAACACCCGAGTATTAACATTTATACCTGGGTAATAATCTCCCCCCACCCAAAACTCCTATTTCCAGGGCTGGGTGGTAAATTCCGTTCCGTTAGTGGAATTTGCAGAATTTGGGTAATTTCGCGTTCCGCGAAGAACGCGAAATTGACAAAAGTTGTGCCTTCCGCGACTTCGCGAAATTTCCCCCTAGCACGCAAACAGCGATTGCGAACAGTAAAAAAGTATCGCGAACAAGCGATTCCGCATGCTTGCGGAATTTCTGCATGCTCGCGGAGATTTTTTTCTGTTTCGCGGAGATTTGCGTAATGCAATTCCGCAAATTCCACCCACCCCTACCTATTTCCCTTGCATTCAGTCTCAGGAAAGGGGTGCAAAAATGTATATATGTTAGAAATGTTGGTAATAAACAATGGAATCATATTATGCGTTGTAATGGTATGCTTTGTATTTGTACGCATTGTAATGGAATGCGCTGTAATCGTATTTTTAATTTATCTCAATGAACATGCGTTGTAATGGCTAGGCATGCATTGTAATTGAATTTGCATTGTAACAGCATATTTTCTCCCTTTGGCTTTACAGTCCAGAGGAAGACCCACTAAGATTTATAACCATGAACACATTTTCAGACGGTCGAAACGTGGACGTGAATATCCTGTGTCCTATGTCAGCTATCCTATAAGTATATAAAGAAACAATCTAAGGAAACATTGAACTTTATAAGTGTGGACATTTGACTATATGTGTCCTTTATGTTTTCATGTTTGTATATATAAAAACACTGTGAACTTTTGATTTTTCATATTATATATGCCAGTTCAATCTATTGTATTATATGATTATCTGTGTGTTATGGACAGCTCAGAAATGCATGTAATTAATTGATGAATTACTTGTTGTGTTGTGGTTTGTGGGTGATAAGAAAGTCACTTTGCAGTGGCTTGTAGGGTATTACAAACAGCAGCTTTCATACTTTTACTGATAGGGATAATTTCCTGACGCTTAATTAGGGGTTGGCGGAATTTGCGAAATTGACTTTCGCAAATTATTGCAAAAATGTCAAAAATCTCTGCAAACACACGGAAATATCACGAAGACACAGACGTTTTTTCCCGCCCTTCGCGTTATTTACCCATTCGGTCGCTCATGGGTTCGGCCATCTTGTTTCACTTGTCCCACCTGCTTGCGATGCTTACTTCCGTACCGGGTCGCGCAATGCATACACGCACCTGTTTGCGGTACGTATTTCCTGTTCGGGAACGCTTTTACTTGTTCGCGCCAATTTTTGCGTGCTCTGGGAGAAAATATCACGTGAACTTGCGCATGTGGTCGCAATGGGCACGGCCATCTTGTTTTTCACTCTATTGATATGGTTCTGGGGCCTGCTTTTCAATCCTCCCTCTATCTTTACAATCCTTTGTTTCGAGACACTTTTTAAAAATCTTTTTTCATTTATTATCTCTCTGACTATTTTCCTGCTTCTATATTTTTGTTTTTTGTCTACTTTTTGTGTGTTTGTTAGCTACTTTTCACTCTTTTTCTATTGCCTGCTCTTTTCATTTCTTTTACTTACTTTTTAAATGTTAGTACCTTTTCTTTCCTGCCCCTTGCGGAAGGAGGCGCCCACAAGGGGTGCATGCACGGGCCTTATTTGGGGAGGTGGATTTGGCTGTACTCATTCTGTTTGTGCAGCGCCACCGCCCCTTAACCCTGGCAGCAGTTGGCAGGCCTCGGCCCGGGACCGTCGACAGTGGTGGGGAAAAAAGCCGGCTGTGTTTTGCTGCTATGGGGTCCGGAGCACCCAGAACCAGTTTAACGCACCGGTGGTCCGATATCCTGCACTGGGAGCAGGACCTGCTGGACCTGCTAGGAGAGGAGGTCCCGGGTCTTGGTGAGTAACTATTTAATTATTACTACTTAGGGGCCGATTCTGATCCTGGATTTTTATTTTCCATACAAATAGGATTTGTATTTTTTTCCATACAAATTGTAAAAGTCCCTTCCAACCCGTGTAGTACGATTCGTACGGGAAAAATACATACAGATCGGCCGATCCTTACCAATCGGATCGGGAAAAGCTGTACGACACGGAATTGTAAAAAAGACAATACAATTTGTAAAAAGGCTGTCCAACCCGTCAAGTACGATTCGTACCGGGTTGTCAGCATACGATTTGTATGGAAAATGGCCTGTATACGGGAAATGACTCGTACCGGGCAACAAAACGAACCCCTATACGCCTCGTACCCTGGTATGACTCGTTCTGGGGGTATGACTCATACCGGGGTACGGGTCGTATAGGGGTATGAGGCGTACAGGGGTCCTCCCACATGCAAGGCGTGTGTATGGTGTGTACCCCAACACGCTCACGCACCGTATGTACGTGATTTTGGGGTACGGTGCGTACATACGCGATTTTGGGGTACGGTGCGAACATACGCGATTTTGGGGTACATACGCGATTTTGGGGTACATACGCGATTTGGGGTACGGTGCGTACATACACGATTTTGGGGTACATACGCGATTTTGGGGTACAGTGCATACATACGTGATTTTGGGGTACATACGCGACTTTGGGGTACGGTGCGTACATACGAGATTTTGGGGTATAGTGCTTGTACGGTGCGTACACGACCAGTACCCCTTCGTCGCGTATGTACGCACCGTACCCCACTTTCCGTGTCATCCATACGCACCGTACATATGAACCGTACCCCTGTATTCAGGGGGTGTACGACACGTACATGAGGGGATCTGTCTCGTACTGTTTTCGGGGCGTACAAGGTTTTTCCGGCATTTTCTGGCTCTTGTAAAAAAAGAGCCGTACGGAGTGCCGTTTGTACGAATTGTACTTGCCGGGTTGTACACTGCTGCCGGGAATACATGGGAACGTCGCGTACAGAGCAATCTGAATCGGAATCGCTTGTATATACGAGTTGTATGGTCTTTTTTACAATTTGTATGGAGTGCGTCTATTTGTACGGATCGTACTTCCTAGGTTGTAGGGGCCTCCTTACAAGTACGAGTTGTATGAGGAAAACGCTCCATACCACGATTTGTACAGCGTTTTTCCAGGATCAGAATCGGCCCCTACGTGTCTGTTCTTCTGCTCTGTGTTATATATTGCGAATATCTTTTTTTCCCAACCAGCTAGAATGCTGCTGCTTACATTACAGGTAAATTACGTTTAAAAGTCTTCTGTGATTGTTATGACACAGGTGCTCTTCTGCGCTACTAATCTTACTTGATTGTAACTTAGCGTTTGCACTTGCTTAGCGTGATTATCTAAGAGTTTATTTTAGAGAAATTAGGTAACGTAATGCTATAGTGACTCTAGTCCTTACTTTGTCCTGTAACTAAGAGATAGGGGCGGATTGATACTTAGGTTTAGTTACCACTTTGTATGAGTTTGTAATTTTTTAGTGGTATGCGTGATGCCCCCTCTGTTACATCACGTGCTGCTAGTACCCCAGTCTTCATTAGAACCTTTTCTAGTTTGTTCAATGAGTGGTAATAGGCTTAGCAGCACTAGCAGAACATCAGCATCAATCAACCAAAAAGCTGGTGTATACAAAAATGTAGTTATGTGTCCTCCATTTGACCACATGCACTGCTGAGGACTAAAAGAAGTCGAAATGCATACTTTAATGTACAATTGGCACGCCTGGAATAGGTGGGCTAGGTCAGGTGGTACGTCTTACTTAGGCTTAGTTAGTATTCTGGAATCAGAATGGAAGTGTGGATTAGTGTTGATAAATAGTAAGTAGTCGATCCGCGAATCCCCCCGACACTACTTGTCGGCCAGATGAGATTGGTCAATTTAGTTATTGCAATTGTTGTACTTTACATTTCTGACTGTTCTTTAAAAATATTTTATTTGTTTGACATCATTCATCAATGTTTGTCTCTTTCTCATATCTTTCCTGTTCAGCACCCAGGGGCAGGCAGACAGGGGTGCAGTCGGCGGGAGAACACCTACAGTAGGACACCAACGCGGGCTCTTCTGCTAACCCTAGTAAGTCTTCTTGTTTTTAATAATAATTCTTATTCCATAAATTTTACTGCACCATATTTTTGACTAACTGTTGTTTCCATTTCTTAATGCTATTTTTTACCAACAATTATCCTTCGATCTGTCCTGTTTAGAAAATCTTGTTATCCCTGCCTCTGCTATGATGACTCTCTGTACTACTACTATTAGACTGTCTGACCCATAGTAGCTAAGCTTGCCCAGTTGGCCACTCTTTACTTAAAAGGTTTTAAATAAAACTCAGATTCACCAGTAGCTCTAGCCATTCAGTCCAGTCCTTTGGGTCATCCTCTTGTACTACATCTAGTCTTATTGATCTTGAATCTTCGTTAATCTTGAGGCTTTTTGACAATTCCCACCAACAAATGCCCAACCAGATTTATTACTATTTTGATAGGATAGGACATACCACTACTGTTGTAGAGATTTTGAACATACAGAATTTTGCACAAGAAAATAGGATGTTGGTGATGGGAGATTGTACCTTCCCTTCCTCACACACCTCAATCAGAAGTTCAGAACCCACCATAATCCCCTGCCCTGTCTAGTTATAGTAGTGTCTTGTCATAACTGTTAGCTCTCCGAACCCTCCCCCCAAGATACCCAACAAGTAGACAACTCAGAACAAAACACATCCAACCTCTCAGTCGTGGAACCAATGCACATGCACACCCTTCCTTTCGCTCGCTCACTCGTGTAAGTCCAAACCAAATACCACCAAGTCTATGTAAGTTCAAAATGTTTATTTTGAATTGACAAGCTCTGTACGTTGTTCTATAATGCAGCACCAACAGGAAAATCAATAACATTAAAAAATAAACATTGTTACACTTACTTACAGTTGGGAAATAAATCATGATAACTGAACAGTGGTGGAAGCACCACCATCCCCTAGGTAGGAATATAGTTTATATAAATTTATAAATGAAGATCTCTTAGTGAATTCTGGGGACCCCTCACCTTAGAAGAACCTTGTACTTAGGTGTGAGGGCAGCTTTGAAGGTGGAAGGCATTCCAACTCATTGGGGGGCGTTTTGATTAAATTACCTGACGTCGTTTTTATTACACTTGTAGATTCCTTTTTTAAAATAGTCTTAGCACTTACCTTGAGCAGAGCGGGACCGGGCTAACGCGCCTCTTCTCCTGCTTTACCGACTTAGGGGGCCCGTCCGTGCGAGCGGACCCGCCATCTTGGGTGTAGCGGAGTGGCGGTCTAGCCTCACAGGACCCGGGGACACAAAAGCGGACACTGGCGCGAGTGCGCAGAATGTGAGGGCAGCTTTGAAGGTGGAAGGCTGCCGGTGGTGTATGCTTTGTGCCTTTTAAAATTAAATGAATTCCCTGATTGTGAATTTTTTACTGTTTTTATGCTGTGAGGCATTCCAACTCATTGGGGGGCATTTTGATTAAAATACCTGACGTTGTTTTTATTACACTTGTAGATTCCTTTTTTAAAATAGTCTCTACACTTACCTTGAGCAGAGTGGAACCGGGCTAACGTGCCTCTTCTCCTGCTTTACCGACTTGGGGGGCCCGTCTCTGCGAGCGGACCCGCCATCTTGGGTGTAGCGGAGTGGCGTCTGCGCCCGTCCGCACCAAGGATGCACCTAGAGCCAGTCATGCTGCCCCTTTGGGGATGGGACGGGGACCAGCTGCTTGGTATGATCGCAGATGTTACACCAGCGAAGAACTGACCAGCATTGGTGAGCAGGGTATTGATAGGGGGTCCTTGCTGTTGTCTCAGATCTGTTGAGGAGCGACACTTTAGTTGGTGGGCTCTTAAACGTGAGATCTCTACCTAAACATAGGGTTGAGATACAATTGGCGCTTGAGGCCCACAAACTGGATTTTCTGTGTATGACGGAAACATGGATTGTCCCGAGTGTGAAGTTGATGCTGGGGATGCCTGCCCGACAGGATTTAAAATCCGGCATAGGCCTTGGGCTAGTGGAAGGGGGGATGGGGTGGGTGTAATCTTTAGAGACACACTGGACTTGCATGTCCTTGAACTTGATGCATGTGATGGCTATGAACTATTTGGATTAACGATCAAGAACGCACAAAGGCATCTCTTAACTGGCATTATCTGTTATAGACCCCCCGGGGACTTCACTATAGCCCAGCAGCTGTCACTGCTGGAACTGTTTACCAACATGGCTGCTACTCACAGCCAATTGGTGATCCTTGGAGATTTTAATCTTTGGTTGAATGGCACCATGAGCACAGGCATTTTTAATGTGATTCACTCATGTGAATCACCAGCGAGTCTCCCAGGCCACTCATATAGGGGGCCATCGGTTGGACTTGATTTTTTCCAAGACCACCCTTCTCATGGTGGGGGATGTTTTACCCATGGCCTGGACAGACCATTCTTTGATTACATTTTTTCTGAAGTCAGGTACATCGACTACTAGGACTCGTCAGGGAATATGCTAGCAGGGAATGGAAGTCCCTTGTCCGGAAAAAGGGCGAGTCTCCTGCGTTCAGGGTTGAAGAGTGTTTCTCCCCGGATGCGCAGATAGAGGTGAACTACGCCGCTCTCTGCTTAAAGATTGCCTCGGTTTTGGACTCCACTGCTCCTTTAAAACTTCACAGGAGCAGGGGGAGACCTTCATCCCCCTGGTTTACAGACAGCTTAAAAAACCTGAGGCTGGATTGTAGGCAAGCGGAGAGGAAGTGGAGACAGGCATATCTGGACAGGGATAGGCTGGTTTGGAAAATAAAGCGGACAGAATATAAGAAAGAGATTCATAGAGTTAAGGCATCGTACTTCTCCAAAATGATTACCGATTCCCCGAATAGCTCCCGCAGTATATTTAACATTCTGAACAGCATTATTAGTCTGGACTGTGCTAAGAATGAAATTCCCCCCCTCCCAGGAATTGTGTGAGAATCTAGCTGGGTTCTTCCAGGATAAAATTAATAGGATCATTGAAGACTTGAGGGTGGATCAGCAACAACCCAGAGTTGACATCCCAGACTCCCTGGGACTGGTCGAGTATGATAAACTACTGAAGCGGGGCTCAGTTACTACATCATCCCATCACTATAATCTTGGAGCCGCCCATGAGCAGGGAGGAGATCAGTCCCTGGTGGAATTATCGTAGTTGACTGCAGATGAGTTTAGGGGAGTAGCCTCTGGTATTACATCTGGGTCTCCACTTGATCCGCTTCCACTGAAAATCTGGAAGGAGTTTGAGGTTGAGCTTTTTCCCATGCTTCGGCTTGTTTGCAATCAGTCGCTCACCTCTGGAGTGGTTCCTTCGCAATGGAAACAGTTGGTGGTGACCCCTTTATTGAAAAAGCCCACCCTTGATCCTAAGTGCTTGAAGAACTTTAGACCCATCTCGCTTGTACCTTATCCAGCTAAAATTGTAGAGCAGGTGGTGGCAGGCACTCTCTCTAGACACCTAGAGCAGTACAAACTCCTGGAGAAGTTCAGTTTGGCTTTCGGCCAGCCCATGGTACCGAGACAGCCTTGCTAACCGTGCTGGATGAACTTCGTTGGCGGGCAGACAGGGGTCAGGCAGGATGTTATGATCCGGCTTGACTTGACTACCGCCTTCGATATGGTGAACGATGCCATCC
This sequence comes from Lissotriton helveticus, assembly GCF_964261635.1. Lineage (NCBI taxonomy): Eukaryota > Metazoa > Chordata > Amphibia > Caudata > Salamandridae > Lissotriton > Lissotriton helveticus. The sequence continues at coordinate 157,192,531 of NC_136070.1, forward strand.
TGCTGGACAGGTTGAGAGAGGTGGGGGTTGCTGGCAGGGCCCTGGGGTGGTTTGAGTCCTTCCTCTAGAACAGGGAACAGGCGGTGGCCCCCCTCCAATCCACCTTCTCTGCCATCTCGCATGGCATTCCCCAAGGCTCAGCAGTTAGTCCGGTACTATCGAAATTGTCAACTACGCTGATGATACGCAGCTGATTCTCTCCTTGGAGAGAGATGATTCAACCTCCTTGGAAGAATTTCACAACTGTCTGCGATACACGGCGGGATGGTTGAAGGCTAATTCCCTGCAATTTAATGCAGAGAAAATGGAGGTGTTATACTGCCCAAGGCCTAAGGTGCAAACTCGCTTACCCTGTAACTTTTGGCCTGGAAACTTCTCTTCAGCGGTACAGCCAGTGAAGGTAGTGTGAAGCCTAGGGGTATGTTTAACAACGATCTTTCCTCGGAGGCGCAGGTATCGAAGCTGGCAGCTGGCTGCCTAGCCATTATTAGACTCCTGAGAAAAATCCTTCCACTATTACCGCCCCCCGACCGGGTAAAGGTGGTACGTTGCACTATGATCAGCAGGCTAGATTATTGTAAATCTTTGCTGCTGGATTCTCCGAGCCATCTTATGGATAGACTCCAGAGAATCCAGTCTGCGGCGGCCAAACTAGCGCTGGGGTGGTCGACGAGAGCTTCTTCGTCTAAGGCCTTGGCCCAGCTACACTGGCTCCCGGTGAGACAGAGGGTACAATTTAAGTCTCTCTGTCTGGCCTTTAAAGCCCTGCATGGTTTGGGTCCAGTTGGCCTACAAAGGAAATTCCGGTGGCATGCTCCAGCCCGCAGCCTACGATCCTCTTCTGCTAGGTTGGTGACAATACCTAGGTTTAAGAAAACCAAAGCAGGAGGAAGATCGTTTGGCGTAGCCGCGGCGAAATTGTGGAATGCCCTTCCGGCTGAGCTAAGACATATCTCCGATCTCCTCCTGTTTAGGAGCAGACTGAAAACACTGCTCTTCCCAAAACCCTAGCTCGCCACTGGCTGCCTCCGTCGTTATTAGTCTGTCAGCACCAGGATGCCTTCTCTAGGTGACAGCCGCGCTTTATACATGAAATAAATAAATAAATAAATAAATACTGGTAGCTGTTGCATCATAAGCTCTGCAAAGCTCTGGTTCGTAGAAGGGAATCTTCAGCCTGTAATGCGAAAAATTAAATGGTGCGCATTAGTATATTGCAAGGATTTCTCAGCCGTGCCAAAAAGTGTAGCATTTGGACTAACAGTACACCAGAACTTCATAAAAAAGTGGCTTGTTAATGTTTTGGCTGACCTTGTACGCAGCTCTTAGACAGTGGCAGTATGAGGTCATGTGGGCTCAAAGGTGTCATGTACAATAAGCTGCAAGATAACGTCACATGTGCAAAAATAAAAGACACAAAGGAAAAATGGTTGCATGGCTCGGGCTAACTAAGCAAAGGCTAGAATGACCCTAGGGACCATATATAACTACTAATGTCTATTCTACTACTACCTGATCTGTACTAGTGATGTATGTTGTATACTATTAACTAATTTTTCAATCTTGCTACTGACCAATAGGGAGAGGTGTATATGACTCCTACAAAATGTGTAATGTTTTCTAGGCGCACTACCGACCACCACTGCCGGGGCCAGCGGTGAAGGCGACGCGGATGGAGAGGATGTGGCAGTTGCCGATGGAGCAGTAGGGGGCGAGCCAGCACCAGTTGCGGGCGGTGGTAAGTTAGATTCATAATCCTTGACTATTGACATTACACTCACTGCAAGGGTGTACTGTATGTATACTGTACTGTTGAGACTTGGGGCCCCATTAGGATGGCGGGCGGATTGCCCCCGCCGGGCCGGTGGTAGTCACCGCCGGCCCAGCAGCGGCAAACCTCCCGCCATCCCTGTAGAAAAGAGACCCCCCGCCATATTACAATGGCTGGGGGGTCCGCGGCGGATAGAAAGACCGTCCGACGATTTTCCGCAGAGTCCACATGTCAACCGGGCCGAAAAGGGTTCAATATGGTGGCGGTGTCTGAAATACACCACCAGCCATACTATGCTTGGGGGGCCCGTTGCGGGCCCCCATGGAGGGTACCTATGGTACCCCCCTGCCTTTCAAAGCACAACGTGGCAGGCACTGCACGGTGCTTGTCACGTTGTGCTCGGAAAAGCACAACATGTATTTTTAGCATTGCACCGCCCACCATATTGTTAAGAATACGGGATGCGTCCGCCACTGTGGTGGGCGCATCCCTAATTGCCCCCACAGGTCCCCCGCCCTTATGCCGGGTGGTCCCTTTTAGGTTGATGGCGGGCAGACTAAATCCGCCCGCCATCCTAATGATGCCCTAAGTAAGAGTTGTTGTGAACGTTTGAAGAGTGAAGAAACCCTTTAATTGGCATTAGTAAAGGCAAAGTTACCAATGGCCTCATCTATCACTGATTTCAACTCCGCTTTGAAAGGAGAAGACTAAAAGTTAGGTCAGATCATCTAGTGTTGAACTAAAAAGTGAAAAGACAGGTGGAAGGAAGAAGGACGGGCGAGATTTAATATTCATGACTGACAGAGAGAAGGATACGTGTGATGCAAGCATATAAATTGTAAAGGTGGCTGATAGTAAAGAATCTGATGCATGGCTGGTTGAATGCCTGAAAAAAGTCCTGGAAATGTTAAAGCCCAAGCAAGTGGGAGGATAAATACATACCACAAATGTTATGTACTTTGCTTTATAGTGCTACCATGCCACTATGTGTATAATTAACTTGTCTTACTGTTTTTTTAAGAGTATATTTTACAATTGTCTGATTTTTTCTTTTTGATATACAGCTACTCCTTCCAAACCTGATCGGAAGGAGCTGGCCGCAAAGGCACGGCGTCGCAAGCTGGAGGCAATCCTTCGAGAATATCGGCGTCTGGAGGTCTTGAAAGAGGAGGAGGAGAAGGCCGCAGCAGGTTTAGTCTCCTCCAGTGCCCCGGGCCCCAGCCACCACCCTCCAGCTGTACGGCGCCACCGTCTGGCGGCCACCAGCCGCCGCATTTCCATCTCTGGTGCCCCCCCTCCACTGTGGCTGCAACTGCCACGCTCTAAAGCGCGGCGTCGCCCTACTAGAGGAGGCAGTGCGTGTCCTCCAGAGACAATCCCGTCAGACATAGAACCTGTCTATTGCCCCCTTTTTAATTCTTGTTTTGGCGGGTGGGTTTTGGACATTTCGACTTTCTCGTTACGGACATTGGTTGGGGTTAGGGAGAGGGGTGGGCCAGGTTTTGTGTTTTTTTTTACATAGTTTACTTTTTGTTAGGGTTATATTAAATGTATATTAAATCTATATTTCTCATTTACATACAATGTTGTTAATGTTTTGTAGGTGGGGTTCCTGTATTATATCACACTGTTTCCTCACCCATAGCCAGTGTTTGATTTAAATAAATGGCTGACTGTGTAAGACACAAACAGATAGATGCAACACCCCTCACTGATTGAGTTGTCCTACTAGTACTATCAGTCTCTCTCTTCTAGTCTATGCATTCTTTATCTGGACTCAAAGGGGTGTGTGAATTGATTGAAAACATGTAACTTATTAATTATGCCTCCCCCAAACTTCTCTTACCTTTGCTTGATGTTTAACTTAGGCACAGCGATGGCTGCATGGTGATGATGGTTTCCTTTTTGTAACATGCCATGATTGTGGTGGTGGTGGTGGTAGTAGTAGTAGACACCAGCAGGGTAGCAGCATTTGCAAAAAAGAAAGTGAGACAGTCAGTCACCTTTGAGAGACTGTTCGAGGAGTAGTAGAATGAAGTACAGTTCAGAACTTACCGAGCAACAATAATATGCAAAAATATTTTACAACAAACCATAATGGTGGTGGGGATAGCCTACTAGACGGAGTTACATAATACAAGCTATAGTTGTGTCGAGTCACTTGACTAGGCCTGCAGCGTAACAGTTAGTGCTGTGTATGAGGATGACAACAAATCCAATCAATGCCGGCAATTAATGCGGAGGAATATGTTCCTTTATTAAATAAAAATCACCTCTAAAATATACTGCTCATGGGTGGGCACGCAGAAGAAGATCATCGCTCTGCCTTGAAATTGAAGTAGTGTTGCTTTCGCCACATCCGCCCCAGCAAGCGTGTGATTAATTATTGGTGTACATTTAATTTAGTCACATCTCAATAAGTCACACAGCCCGGGGGAAGAGGGTTAGGGATTGGAAAATGGATGGGAGGGGGGTGTTTGGGAAAACGGTTTGAAAATGGAAAACAGACAGTACGCATGTACAAACACTAAACAACAAACTCAGTAGACTACCATATCCATATCAATATGTTAAGGGAGATATTGATAAGCAGACCCGGATTACATACACTTCTTGTTCAGTTGTTCCGGGCTCAATACTTTTACAGATAGCAAATACAATTTTTAAATATTGGTAGGGATGAATTATAAACATAATGATAATAACAACAACAACAAGAACAAACTGTTGTAAAGATTGTTGACAAAAAAATGAATCAAATTATTTAAAAGATGATGAAAGTTGATACTGCTACTGTGTTATCCTGGTCAAAAATGTGGGCTGTATTTGCATCTCGGCACATTCCTCTTGGTCCTCTCGTCCATCGATATTGGGTGTCGCCAGTCGCCACTGCCCGCCTGGAAAATGTAGATTTATTGGTAAGGTAAGTGTGCATTGTAATGTTTTCCCAAGTATAGGGCAAGGCCCGGCCTGTAATTGTAGATGGAAAAACAAAAGGAATATTGAGAAACAAAGTTGAAAGAAATGCACAATTATGGTGCAGTGCAACAAAAACACTTTCCGAGGCGGCATGTATGCATCATCTCTACTCTACTCTGTTTCCAGCATTGACCTTCAACAACAACAGGACAGAGCATGCCCACAGTGACGGCTTGTCGCTTAGTTAGCACATCTTCCATTTAGAGTACTTTTATTTAAAGAGTTGGACAAAGCACATATCCAAACATAGCATTTTACAATTTAAGTTAGTAAATCAATGCACCGCAGTCATCCCACCACTATGCTCGACTCCACTTCTACACAGACATGTAGGTCTGCTGTGGTTGTTGTAGACGTGTTTACCTTTTATGCTTCTCATGAAACGTCCTCCTGACTTGTTATTATTCCATGAATCATCTACGATACTTGTACTGACTGACTGTGAAGATCAGCCTGCAGTAGAAGTACAATTTTGTTATTACACAACAGGAGTAGAAATATTATTGACTAGAGTCACTCTTTAGTGTGTACAGTAAGACTACTAGTACACTTTGACTTCACTTCATGCACAAGAAAAAAACAAAAACACCAATCGCTCAGAGTCAGGTGTCCAATGCATGACATTCATTTTCATTACCTGTTCCTTCTCATCTTAAGTTAATGGGAAGTCTGTTTTGCCATCATCATCATGGACGGTGCTGTCATACTCAGTGTGCAGATTGAGTCCCCTTCCTGTATTCAATCAAAAGCAATGTATCAAGCTGCATTAGAAGTACACATTTTTTATTAAAAATATTTGCAAGAAGGGGAAAATTGCCTTGAGTTACGTTTAGTGTGTACTGTAGAAAGATGATTAGTGCACAATGACATAACTTCATACACAACAAACAACAACAAAATCACTCAGTCTACGGCTCTGCATCCAATGCATGGCATCAATCATTACCTGTTCCATCTCATTTTAGTTAATGGGCAGCCTCTCTCGGCTCTGAAAGGAGGATAGCTATAGTAGTCATCATGTTCCACTTCTTTAGGTGGGACTAGGACATTTTTATTTTTTCTTCTATTTCCATCATCCAATCATCATGAGAGCAATGGATTTAGGGAAATTCAGTATGATGGAGCAGAGGTGCTGGATTCAGAGGACTGTTCTGTGAAATGCAGACACCTGAAACTTGTATATTGAAATAAGAAGAGTAGAAGATGGTGGTAATGGATTTGTTGTTGTTCAAAGTTTGTAACCGGAACGACAGACACACAAATAAAGGAAAATAAGGGAGGTAGACAGTAAGTGCAAGCCTAATTGTCAGGGAAGTATAGCTCGTCCTCAAACTCTGGGGGTTCAGCCAGTAGTAGGTAATCATGTGACACACTACTTCCGTCACCTGAGCCGCTGTCCTCATCTTTCTCCCTTGCTTCATGTTTTGTGTAATTCAGTGGTATATAGAGCGGATTCATTTTGATCATTGTGAACCTCTCCACGTTTTTGGGTGAGAGACTTGTCCTTCTCACTGTTACAGTGTAACCAGCAGCACTGAAAACACGTTCGGAAGAGACACTTGCAACAGGGTAAGCCAGATGGCCTATCACCAGCCTGCTGAGCAGTGGCCATTCAGGCCTTTTCCCATACCAATACTGCAATGGGTTTTGATCAATGTACACCTCTTTTGGGTCATCCAGATAGGCCTGGACCATCCGCTCAATGTTCAGGGGTGCTGCTGCTAACCTTTCGGGCTCTTTTCTCTGTGCATCAGCACTGTGCCTATTAATGCCAAACTGTAAATACCAATCGTGTAACGATTCTACTGGGCCTAATGATCCAGTTATTGTTGCTGTTGTCAATAGTGATGGTGAGTGTTGTGAGCCAAACGCACTGCCCTCAGCCTCCGCAGTTGCACTTGATGCCGCATGCCCTGCTGCAGTACTTCTTGTGGGTTGATCTAGCGGGCTTTTATTTAGCAGCCGCTCATTTTCCAACTTACTCACTGCCTCAGCTATCCAAGTTTTGTAGCGGGCAACATCCATCTCTGAAAAAGGAACGAATGTCTTCAGTCCCAATTTTGCCTGTGGATCCAGAATTGTGGCAGAAATGTAATGTTCATGTGACAAAATCTTATTGTGCACCCTTGTATTTTTAGCAAAGCGACGGGCTAAGCACTCCACCAAGTCATAAACTTTCTTTTTTTCCTCTACACCTTTGTATGATTCAGACACCTTCTTCAGCTGATGCTCTAGCATTTGCAATAATGGGATAGCTTGGACTATTGTACAGTCCTCTTTGCTGACTTCACGTGTGAAGACCTCAAAAGAACGAAGCATCTCAGTCAGGCATTTAACTAGGCACCATTGGTCCATCTAAAGGGTCATGCCTTTCACAGTAGCATCCAGTCTTTGCATGACATATTCATTGAGTGGCCTGTACTGCTCAAACAGATGATCAAGCATGTAATACGTTGAGTTCCAACATGTTGCCACCTCCTGGATGAGTGCTTTGACTGGCATGTTATATTAATGTTGAATGATCTTCAGCTGCTTCCGAGCTTTAAAAGAATGGCTGAAATGAGTGCATATTCTTCAGCAGATGGTGAGTAAGTTGCTGACTATAGGTTCTTTTTTCAGAAAGTCTTGAACTATAATGATTATGCAGTGTGCCAAACACGGAACCCTGAAATAGGAACCAAGGTCCATGGTCTTAAGTACATTAATGCCGTTATCTTTGGCAACAAAACTAATACTAAGCCCTCTTGGGTGCATCCATTCAAAAACCTTGCTGTGAAACTCTTCCAAAATGTTTACAGCAGTATGACATTTCTCCATGGCGAACATGGCTACAGTTGCATGTTTCCGAGTAGCTTTAAAAATCTCAGCTGTGTCAACAGCACCTTGTTCAGATAGCTTATCTCTAACCCCCAGAAAAGAGACCCAGTGTGCAGTGATGCACATGTAATTTGCGGCTTGGCAACTGGTCCACATGTCTGTTGTCAGTTGGATATTGTGAACAGCACTCTGCTGCAAAGCTTGTCCAACCAATTCCAGCACATCATTATGTAGTGCCGGAACAGCAATTCTTGCAAAATGGGATCGGCTGGAACCCTTCCATTTAGGGCAGATGGCTGACACAAATTCAAGGAAACCCACCCCTTCCACAAATGAAAAAGGGGAAGGTCCAGTGCTAACATTTTAGCCAGCTTCGCATTGTACAACCGTGATGTTGGGTGGTTGCGTTGGAACTGCCCCTCCAACCTAAGCATGCTCTCAATGGTAGGCTGGATTACTTTCCTTTGTGGTGTTGTTGTTTTCATTACCCCACTTAGGTTCAACGACGCAGTTTGTCTCATTACAGTACTCGGTCGCCTTGGTGTCTCAGGCTGACTCTGAGTATGGCTCTTACTGCGGTGTTACTGAGGAGGATGTGGGCAGTACCACTACACTACTGGGGACAGGGCTAGAATGCCTCCCTCTTCACCTTCCACCGCAATAATATCGTCCTCTGATTCTTCATGCCCAACTTCAATGGGTTGAGTTGTTTTACTTTGTTTTAAGTGAAGCAGGTGATTTTCCCACACAATAGTGTGGTGTGTTCTGAGATGACTTACTTGGCCTCCAGTACCATAGTTTGTACCAAGCTTACCGCGCCGAACACCTGTGCGACAAATTGAACATATAGCAACGTTAACCTCCTTGGTGCTAACAAAAAAGAAGTCCCAAATTGGGGAGGAGAACTTTCTGGCACTGCTGGATGTGCCACTTTCAATACCAGATGAACTGGAGGGTGTGCTTGGAATGTAACTCTGTGCAGCTACACTGTGACTTTTACTACCACTACCTACTGAGATGGTTGAGCTAGATGTGGTAGGTCCCTGCCAGGCCTTTGAAAGTATGTCAGCTGGAGGTTGTGGTGGTGTAACCTGTGTTGGTGGTATCCGTGCTACCTCCCACTCAGTAACACTTTTTATGGATAGGGTGAGAATGTTGCTGTCCATCCCCTTTGGGGCGGGAGTGATGTGCGTGATGACTGGCTTGTCTTCATCAACATCATCCCCCTCTTCTACATCTACCTCCATAACTCTAATTTTTTCTGGAACCTTCCTTTTCAGAAGCATTGTCTTGTGGCGTGCATCACTCTCAGACTGAGCTGGCGGCTGCCAAGTGGCATCACGATCATCAGAAGCGGGGCTTGAAGAAGAAGATGATGGACTAAGCCTCCTTTTCCTTGCTGGTGGTCTGGAAGACAATAGATCTTCCGAAACAGTGGTTTGCTCCACTTTGACTGCAGGAAGCTTGATTTCCTGATATGCCCCTCCTTCAGGAGCAACAACTACTATTGTGGGCTGTTCTTGCGGCTGCTGCTGCTGTTCTTGCCAAAAAACAGTAATGGGCCTTGACTCGAACTCAGTCAGGCTGAGTCAAAATACTCTATAGAACAAAACGTGTGCCAGGACTGAGACAAACTGAAAACAAAATCTACCAATGACCCTTATGAACAAAACATAAACGTCTGCTTGATCATTTACGCCATCTAATGGTTTATTCAAATTTAATGTTTTTATATATTTTTTTGCAAAAACAATATTCTTTGTGCACAGTATCCTTACGAGACAAACTACAATGTATCTATACAAATATATACAAAATATACACAACATTTACAATTGACCACATTTAGCCTAAACCACATACACACCTCTCTCAAACTTCAAACAATCATACCACACAGTGGTCCCAATGTACACAATGAAATATCAAAACAAAAAGAATAAAGCAGTTTATCGCGAGAATTCACAAATGTTTTGTCTTTTTTAGCTGTGAATAAAGCTGAATGTGTTTCTTTTACGACAACCCACAAATACACAGTCGGTGTGACCTGGGACCAGGTTGTCGCGTTTCGAACCCTCAAACTGGTGGGGTTCTCCTCAGGACCAAACAGACACTTAAGTCTTCTGGGAACCTGCTTTCATATGTGGTTGAGGTGTCTCAGTATCCCCGTTTTGCTTGACACAATTATTGTAGAATTATTGTAGGCCGGTTGAGACGCAGTGATGTCGAGAATCCTTCCAAACTAAGAGGAGAGCGTGCAACGATTGGCCATTTACTAGGCACTGCAAAGAATTAGAAGCCCCTTCCTCTCCCAGCATCTATCAGACTCACATTTCAGACATTTTTGAAATGCACCATCACGAGCCTTCACGGCGATATCCCAATAACTTTTGAATTCCATTAATTGGTGGATTAAGGAAATGGCAGTGTCCCAAGAGAGCGTCTCAACGGATTCACTCGGCGCTCTTCTACTACCTGGAGTCATCTGGGCACCACTTGGGAGCTTGGATGCTTCTACAATAATTGTGTCAAGCAAAACGGGGATACTGAGACACCTCAACCACATATGAAAGCAGGTTCCCAGAAGACTTAAGTGACTGTTTGGTCCTGAGGAAAACCCCACCAGTTTGAGAGTTCGAAACGCGTCGACCTGGTCCCAAATCACACCGACTGTGTATTTGTGGGTTGTCGTAAAAGAAACACATTCAGCTTTATTCACAGCTAAAAAAGACAAAACATTTGTGAATTCTCATTATAATCTGCTTTATTCTTTTTGTTTTGATATTTCATTGTGTGCATTGGGACCACTGTGTAGTATGATTGTTTGAAGTTTGAGAGAGGTGTGTATGTGGTTTAGGCTAAATGTGGTCAATTGTAAATGTTGTGTATATTTTGTATATATTTGTATAGATGAATTGTAGTTTGTCTCGTAAGGATACTATGCACAAAGAATATTGTTTTTGCAAAAAAATATATAAAAACATAAAATTTGAATAAAACCATTAGATGGCGTAAATGATCAAGCAGACGTTTATGTTTTGTTCATAAAGCTGCTGTTCTTGCGGCTGCTGCTGCTGTTCTTGCGGCTGCTGCTGCTGTTCTTGCGGCTGCTGCTGTTGTTCTTGTGGCTGCTGCTGCTGTTCTTGCGGCTGCTGTTGTCCTTTCGGCTGCTACTGTTGTTCTTGCGGCTACTGCTGTTCTTGCGGCTGCTTCAGCTGTTGTTGCGGCTTCACACTTATCTGCTGAGTTTCTGCCTGCGTTGATTGTGTACTACTTTGCGATAATGACTTGTCAACATTGCTGCTCGTTAGTAGACTGGCTACCTCTGCAACACTCAAGGGCTTGAGCCTAGGTTGGTGGGGTTGGACTGCTGGTGCGGAGATGCTGCTCTCAGCTTGGTTCCTGGACAATGCTGCTGCAGGCGTAACTTTTTTGGTCCCCAAAAAAACATTGGCCGGCACACCAGTTGTGGTTGATGGCACTTCCTTTTTCTGTTCCTTCTTCTCACCGGCAACATTCTTGGTACTGGACCTGGTACCTTTCTTTGGGGTCATCTTCTTCAGATGTCAGGCAGGACGCAGATGCACAACAAGTTGTGGTCACACGTGGACGTGATGCGCAGCAGGAATTCTGCCTGGCTGGCAGTACAACAGGTGATGATGATGACACCTCCTCCTCTGGCTTTTTGTGCACCTAAAAGCAAATAAGCCAGTAGAAGAACATCAGTGAAATGTTGCATTTGTTGTTTTGGTTCAGTTACTACTGTAGTAGTGCAAACAAAAGATATAGTCTAGCCATTTCTGAGACTTTGTCTACAAGGGCTATGTTATACTACTGTGTACACACACTACACTCTCAGGAACGATAGGAAAAAGAATAAGAACCACCAAAATGAAAATGTAATGGGAGTGGGATGGACCCTATTTGCCATTAAATTATTTGAGCATCACATCATTCATGGAGCTGCTGCTGGCAAAGGGGGTGGATGGATGGAAGCAGTAAGCCAATAGGAAAACCATGCAGGCCTATATGGCAAAAGCAGGACACTAATAACTCCCACCACAAAAGGCCACCAGCCACATGGTCACTCACAAATCACAAGCAACAAGCAGGGGGCCTGGGAAACACCAGGAGCTGACAAAGGGCCTATAAAAGCCATGCAAAGGATGCATGCTAAAGCACACTGCTCTGCCTTTTTAATGCAACAAAATGCAAATACGAAAATTCACAGGCCCCAAAAAGGTCTGCAGGGAGCATACACTAACACACACCAGACACACACAACAAAGGCATGTCTTTAAGACGCCCTACATCAGAAAGCCCACCCCAAAAAAACACACTTCCCAACTCAATCCAATGCCATCCATACCCTAAATGATGTCTAAATTCAACAGACCACACAAACACACTTGATTAATAAAGCTGTGGCTACCTGCTCTGAGCCTACTAGATGAAAGGAGGCGTGTTAGCAGACAAGGCCAGAAAAACTTGCAGGCCTAGGCTTCAAAACGGCCACCAGCCACATGGCCAGGCCCAACATCAGAAAGCCCACCCCAAAAAAACACACTTCCCAACTCAATCCAATGCCATCCATGCCCTAAATGATGTCTAAATTCAACAGACCACACAGAAACACTTGATTAATAAAGCTGTGGCTACCTGCTCTGAGCCTACTGGATGAAAGCAGGCCTGTTGTCAGACAAGGACAGACAAGCTTGCAGGCCTAGGCTTCAAAACGGCCACCAGCCACATGGCCAGGCCCAACATCAGAAAGCCCACCCCAAAAAAACACACTTCCCAACTCAATCCAATGCCATCCATGCCCTAAATGATGTCTAAATTCAACAGACCACACAGAAACACTTGATTAATAAAGCTGTGGCTACCTGCTTTGAGCCTACTGGATGAAAGCAGGCCTGTTGGCAGACAATGCCAGACAAGCTTGCAGGCCTAGGCTTCAAAATGGCCACCAGCCACATGGCCACGCCCAACATCAGAAAGCCCACCCCAAACAAACCACACTTCCCAACTCAATCCAATGCCATCCATGCCCTAAATGATGTCTAAATTCAACAGACCACACAGAAACACTTGATTATTAAAGCTGTGGCTACCTGCTCTGAGCCTACCGGATGAAAGTAGGCCTGTTTGCAGACAAGGCCAGATAAGCTTGCAGGCCTAGGCTTCAAAATGGCCACCATCCACATGGCCAGGCCCATCAGAAAGCCCACCCAAAAAACACATTTCCCAACTCAATCCAATGCCATCCATGCCCTAAATTATGTCTAAATTCACCAGACCACACAGAAACACTTGATTAATAAAGCTGTGGCTATCTGCTCTGAGCCTACTGGATGAAAGCAGGCCTGTTGGCAGACAAGGTCAGACAAGCTTGCAGGCCTAGGCTTCTAAATGGCCAACAGCCACATGGCCAGGCCCACCAACAGAAAGCCCAACCCAAAAAACACATTTCCCAACTCAATCCAAAGCCATCCATGCCCTAAATGATGCTTGAAAATGGAATATATTCAAAAAACACCAAAGGAACACTTGCTTCATCATACACCCACCCATGAGACCATGACTAGCTCTGGACCTACTGACTACTATTATCCACAACATTTAAAAAAAAAAGGAATGATAGTTACCAAAATTAAATTGTAGTTGCAACAACTGCAATGCCCCCAATGAAACAGACACAACAACCACTTGCTTGTGAAATATCCAATTCAAAAATCCTCAAATCCAATGGCAATGATGCAGCAGACAAAAACAGTGATCTTTCCAGCTCAAAATCCAAAGGCAGAATGAGCAGGAGATGGACAAAGCACTGGGAGGCTCTGCTGGACAGAAACAGGAAGTTGGAGATTCTGTGGCACTTCCTCCCTCTCCCCCATTTTAGAAAAGGACTTCTTGCACAAAAAGGACAGCCAACTGTCAATCTGAGGAGTTTTTTTAATCCAAATCATCATTTGCAAAAGGTTTTATGCTGCTAGAGCTGATATTCTTCTCCAAATTGAAAATGTTACATGTTTGAGTTCTCGAGATTCACATTACTTTTGTCGGATGTCGATGGCGGGTCCAAAATGAGGTGTTTGCGTTTTCTCGCTCCCTGTAGTGTTGGATATCACGTGTTCGGGTTCTCTCGCTCCTTGTCGCGTTTGATATTACGTGTTTGCGTCCTCAAACTCTCGCTCGTCGTGGAGAATGACGTGTTCAGGTTCTCTCGCTCCTTGTCGTGTTCGATATGACGTGTTCGCGTCCTCACGCTCTCGCTCGCAGTAGAGAATGACGTGTTCGAGATCTCATACTCTCGCGGTGCATGATCGCTAGACGAATGACATGATTGAAAGCACAAACTCTCGCGAGATAGCGCAAAATGGCTACCAACAATCCAACATCTCGTGAAGCACGCGACCAGATTGGGAAAACTTGTCGGCGAACGCAGGGATCCAGGTAAGGCGATAACGCGCGCAAGAACGTATTTTTACAGCGCAAGCATGAAAAAAAATTCCAGTTTGCGTCAGATCGCGGAAATGTTGCCATTTTCGCACTCTCCGCGGAACGCGAAAATGTCAAATTATCGCAATTTCCGTGAGCGGAGCGGAATTTGACACCCAGGCCTACCCTTAATATACATGCTTAGTAAATAGCATTTCTCACAATTCTTGTTAACATTGTGACACCCAACAGAACAACTTGTAGTTTATAATTACATACCTAGGTTCTAAGGGACACAAGGCAACCCCATTATTCTTAATGGCCATTTGTGTAATGGCTTGACCTTCTCCTATTTCAGTCTTCACCCAATTTTCCTAAGTATCATAAATCCTTCCAATTAAGGAAATCCTCCCAATTGACTGCACCCTCTTCACTATATACTTCACTGTGGGTAAATTTAGAAGAGGTGTTTCTATCCCCTTTTTCATTCCGAGAATTTCTAACTTTCACCCGAAAACCTCAAAAGCTTTCCACTCCTATTATCAAAAACCTTTGTAAATTATTAGCTTCCGTAATTTTCTACTCTCCCACAGATTTATGCTCCTTTTTCAATTTTACTATTTGGGATAGCCAATATATTCAAGGGAAGAACCATTCTATTTATTGCTATTTTTGGAGGACTAAAGGACTAATTTGGGTTCATCAATTGTTTGATCAGGACTACATTCTTACTTTTACATAGGCTCAGGCACTTTTTTGTCTCCCATCCTCTTTGCATACCAAATTTCTTCTTCTATAAAAAAATCATCTCTCAAGCATACAATCACATCAAATCTTTTCCTTCTTCTACTATTTCATCACCTTGCTACTGGCTACTCTTTTACCTACACATCCTAAGGCTTTCTTCATCTATTCCGACCTAATCTATATTCCCATTATTAGACCTCAAGTCTAATGCTAAACTTAAAGGGGAGAAGGACCTTTCTATCACTTTAAGTGGATATAGTTGGAAACAGATTTGGATTCAATCAATCAATCAATCAAGTCATTTATAGAGCGCACTACTCACCCGTAGGGTCTCAAGGCGCTGGGGTGGGGGGGGTGCCGTTACTGCTCGAACAGCCAGGTCTTGAGCTTCTTCCTGAAGGAGAGGTGGTCTTGGGTCAGGCGCAGGTTGGTCGGGAGTGAGTTCCAGGTCTTGGCAGCCAGGTAGGAGAAGGATCTTCCTCCTGTTGTTGCTCTTCGGATGCGGGGGACGGCGGCGAGGGCGTGGCTGGTTGATCTGAGGAGGCGCTTGGGAGTGTAGAAGTTGATCCGGTTGTTGAGGTAGCTCGGGCCTTGGTCGTGTAGGGCTTTGTGCGCGTGGGTGAGGAGACGGAAGGTGATTCTCTTGTTGACCGGGAGCCAGTGCAGATCTCTCAGGTGTCCGGAGATGTGGCTGCGTCGGGGGATGTCGAGGATGAGTCTGGCCGAGGCGTTCTGGATCCGCTGGAGTCTCTTCTGGAGCTTGGCGGTGGTTCCGGCGTAGAGGGCGTTGCCGTAGTCCAGTCGGCTAGTGACGAGGGCCTGGGTGACCGTCTTCCTCGTCTCGGTGGGGATCCACCGGAAGATCTTACGTAGCATGCGCAGGATGTTGAAGCAAGACGAGGAGACGGCATTTACTTGTCTGGTCATGGAGAGGGAGGAGTCCAGGATGAAGCCCAGGTTGCGTGCGTGGTCCGTCGGTTTGGGTGCGGTGCCCAGGGCGGGGGGCCACCAGGAGTCGTCCCAGGCGGAGGGCGAGGAGCCCAGGATGAGGACCTCCGTCTTGTCCGAGTTCAGTTTCAGGCGGCTGGTCGTCATCCATTCGGCTACATCTCTCATCCCTTCGTGCAGGTTGGCTCTGGCGGTGGTGGGGTCGTTGGTCAGGGAGAGGATCAGCTGGGTGTCGTCGGCGTAGGAGATTATGTTGAGGTTGTGTTGGCGTGCGATGGCCGCGAGGGGGCTCATGTAGACGTTGAAGAGGGTGGGGCTCAGTGAGGATCCCTGGGGGACGCCGCAGATGACTTTGGTGGCCTCTGACTTGTACGGTGGTAGGCGGACTCTCTGTGTTCTTCCGTCGAGGAAGGAGGTGATCCATTCCAGTGCCTTGTCCTGGATTCCGATGTTGCCGAGGCGCTGTACTAGGGTGCGGTGGCAGACAGTGTCGAAAGCCGCGGAGAGGTCCAGGAGGATGAGGGCCGCTGTTTCTCCGTTGTCCATCAGAGTTCGTATGTCATCGGTGGCAGCGATGAGGGCGGTCTCGGTGCTGTGGTTCGCTCGGAAGCCAGACTGTGAGGGGTCGAGGGATCCATTCGTCTCGAGGAAGGCGGCCAGCTGTTTGTTGACGGTCTTCTCGATGACTTTGGCCGGGAACGGGAGGAGCGAGATGGGACGGTAGTTCTTGAGGTCGGTGGGGTCTGCTGTGGGTTTCTTGAGAAGAGCGCTGAGTTCGGCGTGCTTCCAGCTCTCAGGGAAGGTGGCGGTGTTGAAGGAGGTGTTGATGATGTCCCGCAGGTGGGGTGCGATGACAGCGTCGGCCTTGTTGAAGACGTGGTGAGGGCAGGGGTCAGTCGGAGATCCGGAGTGGATGGAGTTCATTGTGCGGATGGTGTCTTCGGTGCTGATCGGAGTCCAGGTGCGGAGGGTGGTGGTGGGTGGCGTTGTTGCGGTTGTGGCTTGCGTTGGTTGGTTGCTGAAGCTGTTGTGTATGTCCGCGATCTTGTTGTGGAAGTAGGACGCGAGGGAGTTGCAGAGGTCTTGCGACGGGGTGATGTCATTGTTTCCGGCGTTGGGGTTGGAGAGCTCTTTCACGATGTTGAAGAGTTCCTTGCAGTTGTGTGCGTTGTTGTCCAGCCGGTCCTTGTATGTATTTTTCTTGGTGGCGCGGATCAGTTGGTGGTGTTTCCGGATGGCGCGCTTGAGGGTGGTCATGTTGTCCGTAGTTGGTTCCCTTCTCCAGACTTTCTCGAGGGCTCGACAGTTCTTCTTGGAGCTCTTGAGTTCGTCGGTGAACCATGGTGTTTTTCTGCTGCAGGGTCCGCTGGGTGGGGTTCTCAGAGGGGCGAGTTCGTCTGCGCAGTTGTTGATCCACTTCGTGAGGTTGTCGGCGGCCTGGCTGGGGTTCGCTGAGCTGGCGGGAGGGTGCTGGCTCAGGGAAGCGGTGAGCTGGTCGGCTGTGATCTTGTTCCAGCTTCTTCGGGCAACCTGTTGCTGGTGGTGGTGGATCGTCGTTCTTTTGAAGGTGAAGTGGACGCAGCTGTGGTCCGTCCAGTGGAGTCCTGTTGCGTGGCTGAAGGTGACGTCTTTGCTGGATGAGAAGACGGCGTCGAGTGTGTGTCCGGCGAGGTGGGTGGGGGAGGTCACCAGTTGCTTGAGTCCGAGGTTGGCGAGGTTGTCGAGCAGGCTGATGGTGTTGCGGTCGCTGTTGTTCTCCAGGTGGAAGTTGAGGTCCCCCAGGAGGATGTAGTCGGCGGAGGGGAGGGCATGCGGGCTGACGAAGTCGGCGATGTCCTCGCTGAATCGTGTGCGTGGTCCCGGGGGTCGGTAGATCAGGGTGCCTCTGAGGGTGGTCTTTGGGTCGGTGTGGATCTGGAAGTGCAGGTGTTCAGCGGTGGTTAGGGTGTCGTCGGTGTTGGTCGTGATGCGGATGGTGTCCCTGTGGATGATGGCGATGCCTCCTCCCGTCTGGTTGGCGGTGCGGTCCCTCCGGATGATCTTGTAGCCCTCTGGGATGGCGATGGCGATGTCTGGGGCTGAGGAGGCGTTCATCCAGGTCTCGGTGAGGAAGGCAACGTCAGGGGCGGTGGTGTCGAGGAGGTTCCAGAGTTCTACGGCGTGTCTGTGGACGGAGCGGGTGTTGAGCAGGATGCACTTGAGGTGGTTGCTGCTGGTGTTCGGCTTGGCGGGTGCAGGGTAGGTCCGGATGCAGGTGAACTTGCAGGCGTGGCAGCTGAAGGGTCCGTGGGTGTGCTTCGGGGCGGCTCGATGACATCCTGGGATGCGGCCGGTGTTGAGTGCGATGAGAACGGCAGCGTTGTAGGTTCGTCGGGTCGGCTTCCGTCGGTGGGGGCCAGGGGTCCTGGCACTGGGCGCGGTCCGGGCGCGGACGGGCGCAGACGGGCTTACCTTAGGCGCGCCTTCGGCGCACAATCGGCGCGCCCGCTGCGCGTCAACGCTGCGCGTTCGCACGGTCGCCATATAAGGCGAAGTGCGCGGGTGGGCGGAGCAGCTGGGAGGCGGGAGCGGGGAGGGAACAGAAGAGAAAGGGGCGGGGCAACTGGCGGTGGCGGGAAGCGGGGAGGGAGAGCGGCGAGGACGGCGGGAAAAGGGGAAGGAGCTGAGTGAACAAACAATAATAATACTACAGGCACAGATGGGGGGGGAAACAGATCGAGAACAGGAGGAAAAAAACGTTAGCAGAGCAAAATAAAATATCACAAAAAACAAGCACAAATTACGGCCAAAACAGCTGGGGCAAAACACCAGGGAAGACGCAAGGCGGCCGCGAGGCCGGCGCCGAGGCAGTAAGGCACAGCAGAGCAGAGGGGCACACGCAGCAGCTGGTGGCCGTGCGGCGCGGG
Source organism: Lissotriton helveticus (assembly GCF_964261635.1). Taxonomy (NCBI): domain Eukaryota; kingdom Metazoa; phylum Chordata; class Amphibia; order Caudata; family Salamandridae; genus Lissotriton; species Lissotriton helveticus. Next base: position 157,211,140 of record NC_136070.1, read on the forward strand.
GGTGTCCCACAAGTGGGATTAAATTACGAAATCCTCCTGGGCAGTTGTAACAACTGCAATGCCCCCAATCAAACAGACACTACAACCACTTGCTTGTAAAATATCCAATTCAAAAATCCTCAAATCCAATGGCAATGATGCAGCAGACAAAAAGAGTGATCTTTCCAGCTCAAAATCCAACGGCAGAATGAGCAGGAGATGGAAAAAGCACTGGGAGGCTCTGCTGGACAGGAACAGGAAGTTGGAGATTCTGTGGCACTTCCTCCCTCTCCCCATTTTAAAAAAGGACTCCTTGCACAAAAAGGACAGCCAAATGTCAATCTGAGGAGTTTTTTTAATCCAAATCATCATTTGCAGAAGGTTTTATGCTGCTAGAGCTGATATTCTTCTCCAAATTGAAAATTTTACTTGTTTGAGTTCTCGAGCTTCACATTCCTTCCATCGGATGTCGATGGCGGGTCCAAAATGACGTGTTTGCGTACTCTCGCTCCCTGTAGCGTTGGATATGACGTGTTCGGGTTCTCTCGCTCCTTGTCACATTTGATATGACGTGTTTGCGTTCTCATATTCTCGCTTGTCATGGAGAATGACGTGTTCGGGTTCTCACGCTCCTTGTCGCGTTCGATATGACGTGTTCACGTCCTCACGCTCTCACTCGCAGTGTAGAATGACGTGTTCGAGATCTCATACTCTCGCGGTGCATGATCGCTAGACGAATTACATGATTGCGGGCACAAACTCTCGCGAGATAGCGCAAAATGGCTACCAACAATCCAATATCTCGTGGAGCACGCGACCGTATTGGGAAAACTTGTCGGTGAACGCAGGGATCCAGGTAATGCGATCACGCGCGCAAGAACGTATTTTTACAGCGCAAGCATGAAAAAATTTCTTGCATGCGGCAGATCGCGGAAATGTTGGCATTTTCGCGCTCTCCGAGGAACGCGAAAATGTCAAATTATCGCTATTTCCATGAGCAGAGTGGAATTTGACACCCAGGCCTACCCTTAATATACATGTTTAGTAAATAGCATCTCTCACAATTCTTGTTAAAATTGTGACACCCAACAGAACAACTTGTAGTTTATAATTACATACCTAGGTTCTAAGGGACACAAGGCAACCCCATTATTCTTAATGGCCATTTGCGTTAATGGCTTGACCTTCTCCTTTTTCACTCTTCACCCAATTTTCCTAAGTATCATAAATCCTTTCAAGTAAGGAAATCCTCCCAATGGACTGCACCCTCCTCACTATATACTTCACTGTGGGTCAATTTAGAACAGGTGTTTCTATCACCTTTTTCATTCCTAGAATTTCTAACATTCACCCGAAAACCTCAAAAGCTTTCCACTCCTATTATCAAAAACCTTTGTAAATTATTAGCTTCCGTAATTTTCGACTCTCCCTCAGATTTATGCTCCTTTTTCAATTTTACTAGTTGGTATAACCAATATATTCAAGTGAAGAACCATTCTATTTATTGCTATTTTTGGAGGACTAAAGGACTAATTTGGGTTCATCAATTGTTTGATCAGGACTACATTCTTACTTTTACATAGGCTCAGGCACTTTTTTGTCTTCCATCCTCTTTGCATACCAAATTTCTTCTTCTATAAAACATCATCTCTCAAGCATACAATCACATCAAATCTTTTCCTTCTTCTACTATTTCATCACCTTGCTACTGGCTACTCTTTTACCTACACATCCTAAGGCTTCCTTCATCTATTCCCACCTAATCTATATTCCCATTATTAGACCTCAAGTCTAATCCTAAACTTGCAAGGGCGAAGGACCTTTCTATCACTTTACCTGGATCTATTTGGAAACAGATTTGGATTAAATTAGGAAATCCTCCTGGGCAGTTGCAACAACTGCAATGCCCCCAATCAAACAGACACAACAACCACTTGCTTGTAAAATATCCAATTCAAAAATCCTCAAATCCAATGGCAATGATGCAGCAGACAAAAACAGTGATCTTTCCAGCTCAAAATCTAAAGGCAGAATGAGCAGGAGATGGACAAAGCACTGGGAGGCTCTGCTGGACAGGAACAGGAAGTTGGAGATTCTGTGGCACTTCCTCCCTCTCCCCCATTTTAAAAAAGGACTCCTTGCACAAAAAAGGACAGCCACATGTCAATCTGAGGAGTTTTTTTTATCCAAATCATCATTTGCAGAAGGTTTTATGCTGCTAGAGCTGATATTCTTCTCCAAATTGAAAATTTTACATGTTTGAGTTCTCGAGCTTCACATTCCTTCCGTCGGATGTCGATGGCGGGTCCGAAATGACGTGTTTGCGTTCTCTTGCTCCCTGTAGCATTGAATATGACATGTTTGGTTTCTCTCGCTACTTGCCGCGTTTGATATGACGTGTTTGCGTCCTCATACTCTTGCTCGTCGTGGAGCATGACGTGTTTGGGTTCTCATGCTCCTTGTCGCGTTCGATATGACGTGTTCGCGTCCTCATGCTCTTGCTCGCAGTGGAGAATGACGTGTTCGAGATCTCATACTCTCGCTGTGCATGATCGCTAGACGAATTACATGTTTGCGGGCACAAACTCTCGCGAGATAGCGCAAAATGGCTACCAACAATCCAATATCTCGTGGAGCACGCGACCAGATTGGGAAAACTTGTCGGCGAACGCGGAGATCCAGGTAAGGCGATCACGCGGGCAAGAACGTATTTTTACAGTGCAAGCATGAAAAAAATTTCTGGTTTCCGGCACATTGCGGAAATCTTGGCTTTTTCGCGCTCTCCGCGGAACGCGAAAATGTCAAATTATCGCAATTTCCATGAGCAGAGTGGAATTTGACACCCAGGCCTACCCTTAATATACATGTTTAGTAAATAGCATCTCACACAATTCTTGTTAAAATTGTCACACCCAACAGAACAACTTGTAGTTTATAATTACATACCTAGGTTCTAAGGGACACAAGGCAACCCCATTATTCTTAATGGCCATTTGTGTTAATGGCTTGACCTTCTCCTATTTCACTCTTCACCCAATTTTCCTAAGTATCATAAATCATTTCAGTTAAGGAAATCCTCCCAATGGACTGCACCCTCCTCACTATATACTTCACTGTGGGTCAATTTAGAACAGGTGTTTCTATCCCCTTTTTCATTCGAGCGACCGCTGAGCCTTCTCCAAGGCGAGGTCGCCCCCACCCCGCTGCTCCTGCCTGCCACCGGCCTGAGCCTTGCTGCTGTCTGCTGCCTGCCTGAGCCTTGCTCCGCCGCCTCGCTGCTGCCTTCTGCATTTTCCCCCCTCCTGCTGCCCCGCTGCTGCCTACTTCGTTCTTCCCCTCTGCTGCCACCTCGTTTTCTTTTCTCCCCTCCTGCTTCCCCCCGCTGCCACTTCGTTTTCTTTTCTCCCTTCCTGCTTGCCCTGTGTACCCCTTACCCCCCTCTGCTGCCCTCCCCCTTCCTTGGGTCTCCTCTGCCGGATGACCCAGCCGCCGCAGAGCCGCCCTGTGAGCCCCTTCCCGCCACAGACCTCCGCCGACCCCGCCCCCCCTGCCCATTGGCCGCCCCACTCCCGCCACCCAGCTGACCCGCCCTCCCGGCTCCTCTCTTATGACGCCCCCAGAGCGACCGCACGCAGCGGGAGCACCGATTGAGCGCCGAAGGCACGCCAAAGGTAAGCCCGTCTGCGCCCGTCCGCGCCTGGACCACGCCCAGCGCCAGGACCCCTGGCCCCCGCAGACACCAGCCCACCCGCCGGACCTACGACGCCACCGAGCTCAACGCACTCAACGCCGGCCGGATCCCTGGATGCTACCGAGCCACCCCGAGGCGCACCCACGGGCCTTTCTGCTGCCACTCCTGCAAGTTCACCTGCATCCAGACCTGCACTACACCAGCACCGACGAAGACGAGCACCAGCAGCAGCCTCCTGAAGTGCATCCTGCTCAACACCCGCTCCGTCCACAGACACGCCGTCGAACTCTGGAACCTGCTCGATACCACAGCCCCAGACGTCGCCTTCCGCACGGAAACCTGGATGAGCGCCTCATCAGCGCCGGACATCGCCATCGCCATCCCGGACGGCTACAAGATCATCCGGAGGGACCGCATCAACCAGACAGGAGGAGGCATTGCCATCATCCACAGGAACACCATCCGCATCACGACCAACACCGACGATACCCTCGCACCCGCCGAACACCTGCACTTCCAGATCCACATCAACCCCAAGACCACCCTCAGAGGCACCCTAATCTACAGACCCCCGGGACCACGCACACAATTCAGCGAAGACATCGCCGACTCCATCAGCCCGCACGCCCTCCCCTCCGCTGACTACATCCTCCTCGGGGACCTCAACTTCCACCTGGAGAACAACAACGACCGCAACACCACCACCCTGCTGGACAACCTCGCAAACCTCGGACTCAAGCAGCTGGTGACCACCCCCACCCACTACGCCGGACACACACTCGACCCCGTGTTCTCATCCAGCAAGGACATCACCTTCAGCCACGCCACCGGACTCCACATGACGGACCACAGCTGCGTCCACTTCAGCTTCAGAAGGACCACGATCAACCACCACCAGCAACAGGTTGCACGCAGAAGCTGGAACAAGATCACAGCCGACCAGCTCGCGACTTCCCTGAGCAAAAACCCTCCCGCCGGCGCAACGAACCCCAGCCAGGCGGCCACCAACCTAACAAAGTGGATCAGCAACTGCGCAAACGACCTCGCCCCTCTGAGGACCCTGCCTAGCAGACCCGGCAGCAAGAAAGCCCCATGGTTCACCGACGAACTCAAGAGCTCCAAGAGGAACTGCCGAGCCCTCGAGAAAGCCTGGCGCAGAGACCCAAGACCGGACAACATGACTGCCCTCAAGCTGGCCACCCGAAAGCACCACCAACTGATTCACGCCACCAAGAAAACTGCTTTCAAGGAACGACTGGACAACAATGCACACAACAGCAAGGAACTCTTCAACATCGTTAAAGAGCTCTCCAACCCCAACGCCGGAAACAACGACATCACCCCTTCACAAGACCTCTGCAACTCCCTCGCCTCCTACTTCTACAACAAGAGCGCGGACATACACAACAGCTTCAGCACTCAACCGACGCATGCCACGACCGAACCACCGCCCCCCACCACCACCCTCCGCGCCTGGACCCCCATCAGCACCGAAGACACCGTCCGCACGATGAACTCCATCCACTCTGGTACTCCGACCGACCCCTGCCCTCACCACGTCTTCAACAAGGCCGACGCTGTCATCGCACCCCACCTGCGGGACATCATCAACACCTCCTTCGAGACCGCTACCTTCCCGGAGAGCTGGAAGCACGCCGAACTCAGCGCTCTACTTAAGAAGCCATCAGCCGACCCCACCGACCTCAAGGACTACCGCCCCATCTCGCTGCTCCCGTTTCCTCCAAAAGTCATTGAGAAGACCGTCAACAAGCAGCTGGCCGCCTTCCTCGAGACGAACGGATCCCTCGACCTCTCGCAGTCTGGATTCCGAGCCAACCACAGCACCGAGACTGCCCTGATCGCAGCCACCGATGACATCCGAGCCCTGCTCGACAACGGAGAAACATCCTCCTAGACCTCTCCGCGGCCTTCGACACTGTATGCCACCGCACCCTAGTGCAGCGCCTCAGCAACGTCGGAATCCAGGAGAAGGCACTGGAGTGGATCATCTCCTTCCTCGCCGGAAGGACACAGAGAGTCCGCCTCCCCCCGTTTAGGTCAGAAGCCACCAAAGTCATCTGTAGCGTTCCTCAAGGCTCCTCGCTCAGCCCAACCCTCTTCAACGTCTACATGAGCCCCCTCGCAGCCATCGCACGCCAACACAACCTCAACATCATCTCCTACGCCGACGACACCCAGCTGATACTCTCCCTCACCAACGACCCCACCGCCGCCAGAGCCAACCTACACGAAGGGATGACAGACGTAGCCAAGTGGATGAGGAACAGCCGCCTGAAACTGAACTCTGACAAGACGGAAGTCCTCATCCTGGGATCCTCACCCTCCACCTGAGACGACTCCTGGTGGCCCCCCGCCCTGGGCAGCGCACCCAAACCAACAGACCACGCACGCAAGTTGGGCTTCATCCTGGATTCCTCCCTCTCCATGACCAGACAAATCAACGCCGTCTCCTCGTCGTGCTTCAACATCCTGCGCATGCTACGTAAGATCTTCCGGTGGATCCCCACCGAGACCAGGAAGACGGTCACCCAGGCCCTCGTCACCAGCCGTCTGGACTACGGCAACTCCCTCTACGCCGGTACCACCGCCAAACTCCAGAAGAGACTCCAGCGGATCCAGAACGCCTCAGCACGACTCATCCTGGACATCTCCCGTCGCAGCCACATCTCCGGACACCTGAGAGACCTGCACTGGCTCCCGGTCAACAAGAGAATCACCTTCCGTCTCCTCACCCACCCACGCACACAAAGCCCTGCACAACCAAGGCCCTGGATACCTCAACAGCCGCCTCAACTTCTACGCTCCCACATGCCAGCTTCGATCGACCGGCCACGCCCTCGCCACCGTCCCCCGCATCCAAAGAGCCACAACAGGAGGAAGGTCCTTCTCCTACCTGGCCACCAAGACTTGGAACTCTCTCCCGACCCACCTCCGCCTGACCCAGGACCACCTCGCCTTCAGGAAGCAGCTCAAGACCTGGCTGTTCGAGCAGTAGCGGACCCCCCCCCCTCCCCTAGCGCCTTGAGACCCTCAGGGTGAGTAGTGCGCTATATAAATGCCTTGATTGATTGATTGATGGATTGATTGATTGATTCCTAAAATTTCTAACATTCACCCGAAAACCTCAAAAGCTTTTCACTCCTATTATCAAAAACCTCTGTAAATTATTAGCTTCCGTCATTTTCTACTCTCCCACAGATTTATGCTCCTTTTTCAATTTTACTATTTGGTATAACCAATATATTCAAGTGAAGAACCATTCTATTTATTGCTATTTTTGGAGGACTAAAGGACTAATGTGGGTTCATCAATTGTTTGATCAGGACTACATTCTTCCTTTTACATAGGCTCAGGCACTTTTTTGTCTCCCATCCTCTTTGCATACCAAATGTCTTCTTCTATAAAACATCATCTCTCAAGCATACAATCACATCAAATATTTTCCTTCTTCTACTATTTCATCACCTATGCTACTGGCTACTCTTTTACCTACACATCCTAAGGCTTCCATCATCAAATCAACCTAATCGATATTTCCATTATTAGACCTCAAGTCTAATGCTAAACTTGCAAGGGAGAAGGACCTTTCCATCACTTTACCTGGATCTACTTGGAAACAGATTTGGATTAAATTAGGAAATCCTCCTGGGCTGCCGCCACAATGCAAACACTTTTTTTCATCTACAATAGACTTTTCATGACACCGGAATTCCTTCATAGAATAAACCAAGATGTCCCAGATACCTGCTGGGCTTGTTCTGCACAACCAGTTCATTTGAAACATTTGCCTTTCACTTGTCCCCCGGTTTCTAAATTTTGGTCACAAGTATGGCACAAGATGAAGTCTATTTTTCATGGTAATGTCCCTTACTCTATTTCTAATGTATTTTTAGGAAGTGTATCGGATGTTTAAGTCAGTGCTTCATCTAACATACAAATACTAAAGCTATTATTATCAATTGCTTTTTAGCAAATAACTTGCAATTGGAAAGACTCTATGCAATTATCTTCTAAAGTGTAGTGGTGAACAGTCTATCAAATTCACTGATTGGATACTGCATATATGCACCACTTATCCCTTGTTTTAAAATAAAAAGACATTTGGATGCCTGTTACTCAATACCCTGAACATTCTTCCATTGCGACGTTTGCCCCTCTACCTCACACCCATTGAGTATTACAGCTTGCCTTGCTTCCTCTTTTTGACCATATTATTTTTCTACTATGTATCCTCTATTATTTATTTGTATATGTATGTTTGGCAAATAATCAGACAGTACTTATGCATTATGTGCCTTTTTCCTCTTTTCTCCTTCCTCTCTTCTCTCCATTATTGTGTTGCTTTGCATTACTCTAATGCATTGTTACTTTACGCTTAATAAACTCATTTTTCAACTGGCAGAGTTGCCCCTACGAACAACTTTGCATAGGAGAAATAGCAAAGTTCACATGACATTCCCAATAGTAAAGGGAAAAGCAACAGGATTATAACCCATAGACCAGATTGAGATCTGGGTGTACATATGCATAAAACAACAATATCTCAATTGGATTCACTCAAGCGGCAGATATATTTGTATGTGCAAGTCATTACAAAGCACCTGGACAAAAAAGGGAGAGAGACTCAGAATTTCAGTTTTTAGAAGTGCATATAGCATCATATATTTAAGGACATATTTTATACAAAGCAGTCAAAAGCAGCACGGGAGGCAAAGAATGTGGTGGCAACCCTAGGGGGCTTTATGCACTAACTGATAGTGAAGCAAAGAGTGACGGCCTGACTGACATGTGGGTGAACACAGCGAGGGAGTCAAGGTGACACAGTGAAAAAACAAGTATATACAAAAATTATGATACGTCCTAAATGGGAGAGTATTTGATGTTTGATTGGGGACCAAAGTAGATGATGCACCATGAGTTGCGCTGTATTGAGGGTCTACGGCGTTTCAATCCTATCTATTTAGGATCTTCATCAGGACCGGGTTCCCAGATAGGGTGAGTGCTATAAGTAAAGGAAAGGGGGGGACAGGTCGGGGGTCAGAGGTGGAGGTCAGGTTCGCGGTGCTTAGCAGGGAGGGAGAAGGAGTAGGGGGCGCGTGGGTAAGGAGGGTGGGAAGGGAAACGCGTGGTGGACTGGTAAAACACAGGGTGTCGGGTAAATAGTGACCCAAGTACCTTGATGCCGAGGTGATAGGTCGGTATTCCAACAGTCTCTGGTATTTAGCGCGAGGATTGGAACTGTTGAGATGTAGCGAAGGAAGGGAATCTGGTTGAAGTGGAGGGGGGCTCAAACGAATTGAAGATCTGGTTTCTGAGGAGCAGGGGGAAAAATATAAATTAAGGGGCGGAAGGAGGAGGTACAAAGGGGGGAAGGTGGGCACGGGAGGTAGTGACAGGAGGCGTTTGCAAAAAAACACTTACAAGAGGGTGATGGCCCAGAGAAGCAGCCCTCTGGCTCAAAGGCAAATGTGATATAGCAGGGTCGAGGGCGCTCGATCCACTGAGATGGTACAAATTAAGGTTCCTGGAAGGGGGAGACAAGGGGAGGCTAGGTAGTGGTGGGAAGGAGATGATGTGCGTGGAGAGGAGGAGGCTGCAGCGAAGAAGAATGAAACTTACAAATTGGAGATGGCACAGAAACAGAGCCCCGTTCTTGCTCAGGAGGCAACTAATGGTTGAGTGGTAACGAGGGTGATCGATCCATTGAATGTGTCCCCTCGAATGTTCCTGGAAGGGGGAGGCAGGGGGAGGTCAGCAAATGGTGGGAGGGAGACAAGGTGCGCGGAATCGGGCTCAGTGTGGTAGAGCAATTACGTGTGTTTAGGCAATGGCACAGAAACGGAGACCCGTACTGGCCCGTGAAGCGATTGGATATGGTTTTAAGGTAAAAACGGCAGGGTCTAAGGATCTGCTGCCTGGGTCCCAGCGAGGATACCTGGAAAGAGGAGGCAAAAGGGAGGCCCGATGGCGGCGGGTGGAAGGGAGGGGGAAAAATAGGGGGGCATAAAGGAGAAAAACCTGGTGGGGCAGTGGGCTTACTGGAAATTCGTAAGTGAAGCCGCCATCTGAGTCCGGGGGCCGAAGGGCGGTGTGTGATCTGATCACGATCTGCGACCGGCGATGCAGTGTAAAAAGGCCACGGGAATCTGCAGCTTGTAGTTCTGGGGTGGGCGTGGCCATGTGATGCGGGAGCCCCTGATAGATCATGGGTACATGAGTATCACAGGGGGGGGCGGGTGCGGGTAGGGAAGAGAGGGGATGGCAGTGAAGAGAGACTGCCGTGTGCTGTATGAGCAGAAGAATGACTGAAGCAAGTCTGTTTTATTGCATTCAGTATCAAGAGCAGTAGTTGGGTGTGCGATGTAAAAGCAATTGCAATGGTGCCCAATAAACTGGCAATAGGAGTAGATACATAACATAGTTAAAAATATAGTGTAGAGATGTCATAGGAGAATTTTGCACACATTGAGGTTTCAACAGCACTTGTGGCACAAGACACAGTACCGCATATATTGGGATTTGTTGGGTGTGGTGATATCGCAAGCAATTATTAAACAGTGGAATGTTCCCAATAATTTAGCAATTATTGTAAACTGTACATTCGGAATATTGTATTAACGAACAGACATTGCAAGGAAAAATTTCCTTAGGCTAGTGGTGACAACAATATTTATTCGAAACAATTAGGTAATTCCGAAAAGGCCACAGAGTATCCGGGGGGGGGGAGGGGTTGGGGTTGGGCATTTGTAAGGAATCGGGGGTACTGGAAATGCATTCCGGGTGAAATCACAAGCGTTATTGTGAAAGAAAAAAATATGAAAGGTGCTGACTAACCGACATTTGTGATGTAGTATCTGCACTAATGAGATGTTTGAAATAGTTAAAATAAGGATCCCAGGAGGCTGAAGGTGCTGTGGGGAAGGCTGTAGGTTCAGGGATGTTAAAGGGCCTAAAAACAGCATATAATGTCATGGAGTAGTCAGTGGCGAGCAGGGCACATTCGAGGGGTCGTGTGAGTGTGTCTAACAAAGCCCGGAGAACCATCTCGGAGCATGTATGTTCATGACAGGAGTAGTCCGGCACAGTCAGGATGTTATGCTTGTAAGGTACTGTTCCATTCGTCAAGTGTATTTATTCCCTGGTTCACAGAGTTGCAGATTAATATCCATTTACTTTCTCTGCGATTCAAGTGGCTCTGGAGATTACCACCTCTTAGGGGTAGGGTAGGCTGTTCGATCACTTGCCAAGACATTTCGAGTTAAGTATGCTTCTTTTCAATATAGTGTGAGACCAAAGGTGCCGTCAGGGTTTTGCAATGGATTCTACTCTTGTGTTGTATTATCCTTTGTTTGATCATCTGGGTTGTCTGGTCGACGTAAATCAAGTTGTAGGGGCACCTGATAAAGTAGATCATGTTCTGAGACTACAGTTGGTAAAAGATTTGAGAGGATAGGTTTTATTGTAGTGTCGGAATTCTTTTGTGTTGTGGGTAAGATCGCAAACAATGCAGGATTGGCAATGCTAGTGTCCGATCACTGGTGGGAGTCACCAGGTGGTGGTTAAGGAGTCAGGATTAGTTGGTCTGGTTTGCCACGTGATTGCATGGACGAGATGATTAGCATGGTTTTGTCCGCGTTGGTATGAGAACAGCGGGGGCTCATGGAAGGGCCCTTGTGAACGTAAGATGGGCCAGTTGCGAGTAATGATTTTCTTGACGTGGTTACTGCACAGGCTGAACTTGGTTACAAATGGGATACGGCTGTTAGTTCTTTTGCGTTGGGGTGTCAATAGATCATCCCGATGGCAGTACCAAGCCCTTTCCCGTGCACGTTTGATGAGTCGTGCTGGATAGCCCCTGGCGATGAGTTTGTTTTGTAGGATGTCTGATTCTCTGAAATAATATTTGCGCCATTTGCAGTTTCTCCAAATACGTAAAAATTGGCCATATGGCAGACAATCTTTCAGTCCTCGTGGATGGTAGCTGGAGTAGTGGAGTAGCGTATTCCGTTCCTTTGGCTTGCGGTATAGGGCAGTACCAATCTTCCCGTCTTCTGCGTGGATGGTGATGTCAAGGAAAATCAAACCAGGACAAACTACCAACCTCATAACTCCGGAGATCGACAAACCCGGAACAGATTTTACCAATGGGGGATCCTCATTTTACCTATTTCAAACATCCCATTAGTGCAGATACTACATCACAACTTTCAGTTAGTCAGCACCTTTCATGTCTTTTTCTTTCACAATAACGCTTGTGATTTCACCCGGAATGCACTTCCAGTACCCCCGATTCCTTACAAACGCCCAACCCCAACTCCCCCCGGATACTCTGTGGCCTTTTCGGAATTACCTAATTGTTTCGATTAAATATCGTTGTCACCACTAGCCTATGGAATATTTTCCTCGCAATGTCTTCATTTATACACTGTTCTGAATGTACAGTTTACAATAATTGCCAATTTATTGGGAACATTCCACTGTTGAATAATTACTTGCGATATCACCACAACCAACAAAGGCCAATATAAGCGGTACCTCCTCTTGTGCCACATTTGCTGTTGAAATCTTTTTCTGTGCAAAAGTCTCCTATGACATCTCTAAACAAGATTTTTAACAATGTTATGTATCTACTCCTATTGCCAGTTTATTGGGCACCATTGCAATTGCTTTTACATCGCACACCCAACTACTGCCCTTAATACTGAATGCAATAACACAGACTTGCTTTAGTCATTCTTCTGCTCATACAGCACACGGCAGTCTCTCTTCACTGCAATCCCCTCTCTGCCCCTACCCGCATCCGCCCCCCGTGACACTCATGTACCCATGACCTATCAGGCGCTGCCGTGTCACTTGGCCACACCTACCCCGGAACTACAAGCTGCAGATTCCCATGGCCTTTCTACTCTGCATCGCAGGTCACGGATCGTGATCAGATCACACACCGACCTTTGGCCCCCGGACTCAGACCGCGGCTTCACTTTCGAATTTCCGGTACGCCCACTGCCCCACCAGGTTCTTCTCCTTCAGGCCCCCCTCTTCTTTCCCCCTCCCTTCCACCCGCCGACAACCGGCCTCCCTTTTGCCTCCTCTTTCCAGGTATCCTCACTGCGACTCTGGCAGCAGATCCTTCGACCCTGCCGTCTTTACCTTAAAACCGTATCCAATCACTTCAGTGGCCAGAACGTGGCTCCGTTTCTGTGCCATTGCCTAAACACCCGTATGTGCTCTACCCCACTGCGCCCTATTCCAGGCACCTTGTTTCCCTTCCGCCATTTACTGACCCCTCCCTGCCTCCCCCTTCCAGTAACCTTCGAGGGGACGCATTTAATGGATCGATCACCCTCGTTACCTCTCAACCATTAGTTGCCTCCTGAGCCAGAACGGGGCTCCGTTTCTGTGCCATCTTCAATTTGTAAGTTTCATTCTTCTTCGCTGGGGCCTCCCCGTCTCCACGCACATCACCTCCGTCCCATCACTAACTAGCCTCCCCTTTCCTCCCCCTTACAGGAACCCCTATTTGTACCATCTCAGTGGATCGAGTGCCCTCGACCCTGCTGTATCAAATTTGCCTTTGAGCCAGAGCGGGGCTCCGTCTCTGGGCCATCACCCTCTTGTGAGTGGTTTTTTGAAAACACCTCCTGTCACCACCTCCCTTGCCTGCCTTATCCCACCCTTTGTCCCTCCTCCTTCCACCCCTTAATTTATATTTTTTCCCCCTGCTCCTCAGACACCAGACCTTCGACTCGTTTGAGCCCCGCTCGACTGCAACCAGATTCCCTTACTTCGCTACATCTCAACAGTTCCCATTCTCATGCTAAACACCAGAGACTGTTGGAATACCGAACTATCACCGCGGCATCAAAGTACTTGGACCTCCATTTACCCGACACCCCGTGTTTTACCAGTCCACCACATGTTTCCCTTCCCACCATCCTTACCCACGCACCCCCCTACTTCTTCTCCCTCCCTGCTAAGCACCGCGTACCTGACCTCCACCTCTGACCCCTGACCTGTCCCCCCCTTTCCTTTACTTATAGCACTCACCCTATCTGGCAACCCGGCCCTGATGAAGATCCTAAATAGATAGGATCGAAACGCCGTCGACCCTCAATACAGGGCGACTCATGGCGCATCATCTACTTTGGTTCCCAATCAAACATCAAATACTCATCCACTGAGGACGAACCATCATTTTTGTATATACTGTTTTTTTCACTGTGTCACCTTGCATCCCACATGTCACTCGCGCCGTCACTCTTTGCTTCACTATCACTTAGTGCACAAAGCCCCCTTGGGTTGCCACCGCATTCTATGCCTCCAGTGCTGCTTTTGACTGCTTTGTATAAAATATGTCCTTAAATATATGACGCTATATGCACTTCTAAAAACTGAAAGTCTCTCTTCCTTTTTCGTCCAGGTTCTTTGTAATGTCCTGTACATTCAAATATATCTGCCGCTTGAGTGAATCCAATTGAGAAATTGATGTTTTATGCATTCCCAATATTAAGCCAGGGAAGCCAAGAGGGATGCAACTTTCCAGGCTTACTACTTGAAGTATTCCCAAAGGTTGTTTATTTGCAACTATGCATGGCATTACATTTAAGAGTATAAATGTATAACTTTTTTTTTAGAACCAAACCTGTTAAGTTCTACTGCCCAATAATATTGTCTGCATCCTCAAAGGTAAGCCTGAAGAGGAAATTTATGCACAGAACATCATTGCAAATAGGAAATCTTGGAGAGAAAATAAATGGAATACCTTATCAGTATGGATTGTTTAGCTTAGAGTGGAAAATATCTCGCTGTGTGGTAAACATAATCTGACAATGTAGGAATAATCTTAGCTTGAGTTAAAATAAAGCTTACAAAAGCAAAAATTAATACATTGCTGGTGAAAAGAAATTGTACGACCCTAATAAAAACTATATTTCAGTTGAAGTTCAGCATTTACAGCTCATTAGTAGAGGTAAATATGGAATGTCCTTACTGATAGTTTTTATTAAAGAAATGAGGCTTTATGCCTTCTCTTCTTGTCTATATTACAATGTAGCCCACATAAATAAGATAAACTAATCTACACAAAATCCTTAGGTAAGTAGAAAATCAATAAACATTCAATAGATCAAAAAATCAGAGTGCATAGTCTCATAGAGTACTCTTGATTGCCAGAAGAATAATCTCTGCTCTTGTGAGAGAGATTAATTTAGTTATGATGTAAAAGGTAGGTAGGTGAGTAAGTATACTTGTAAAGCGCACTGTTACTCCATCTCGGAGTGTCCTGGCGCTGTATACCGCTGGGGAACCCGTCCTGGCTTTCCCTGTGAGATGGTCCCTCCTGGGCACCTCCAAGGTGAAGCCAAGCATCACCGGCGCTGATGGGGCTGTAGTGGAGATTAAGCAAGCTATTGCCCAGAGTTGCAGAGTGGGACCCATGGTTAACGTAGGCACCTCGGCAAGAATTATCGAGTCCACGGACATTGACCTAAGACCCTGCCACGTCGGGAAATGAGCCCTGGTCCTGGGCCGATCTCTGCATCAGGGTCTGCCGCTTCTAACCAGCGAGCCACACTTCTCCACTGAACTATAAAGGAAATTATCAGTGTATCTTTATGGGAAATATCCACAAAATCTATTCTAGCTGTTACAAGTAGCAGCAGGAGCAGAAGCTGGAATACACCCCAAAACATTACAGTGGGACTAAGATACAAATTGTAAATCTTTGCAGAGGGATACAACTTGCCTCATTTTCTTTAATAAAATCCGTATTTTCCAACTCTACCAGTTTAGAAAATCCCCATTTTTAAAAAGACCAAGGACTCCCATTATACGTGAACAAAGCATATTTTCACCTGCCGTAGCATGTTTAGAAACTAGCTTCTAATAAAAAGTTTGGAAAGTAGTGCTATTAGGCCGATCCACATGTTAGAGAATGTCCTCAATTTTCGGGATTCAGCCTAGGTGCACAAGCACAATCAGACATAAAGTACAAAGGGGTTGGAGACTATGGAAGAAGGCTCAATTTACACTAAAGGGGCAGGGAATAATAATCTCCTTATTTCAAGAAAGTTCGATCACTCACTTTTTTGATTTTGAGTAATTTCTAGAATAGCGGTAGCTTAACAGTACTTAAGGCTTTTCATGGTACAAAGCTTTTGCCTGGTAACGTGTTGTGAGATGTTGCTCTTCACTTCCACACCAGTTAGCCCTTGTTATTCTGCCCCTGTGTTTATTTTTTTCTTCACTCTAAATCCTCTGGTATCACTTGACTTGGCTGTACTCATTGGGTCTCCTTCCCTCCTTCTAATAGTGTTTGTGTTCTTCGTGTCTTGCTTGTTTCATTGCTTCTGACCAGTGAGTTTGCGGTGGCGTGCTTGTAACCTGACATGAAATCTCTGTCTGTGTAAGGCTCATCAAAGCAATACTGACTACCACAAAAGGGGAGCCCTAGAAATTGTAAGCTGTATTGTTTATGTTCAATCTAACTGGTATTCTTTACTTACCTGTTGTCTGTCTTCTATGCAGGTGGCTCAGTAGACTGAGGTAGAGTGGAACCAATTGGTGCTTGCAGTAAGGATTTACATGTTATCTAGTACTTAAAAACTTGAACCCATGCCCTCTTTTTTGAGGTGGATATTAGTTAACTAATATCTAAGACACATGTATTGACTTATTTTTTGAATGATTGTCTCACATTCTTCTAATACCAAACCATGCATTCTCTTGCTCTGTTTTTGACTTGTCTGCATGTATTATTCCTACTGCCCTTTCACATTGGTTTGCTAAACTGAGCTAAACAAATCATGTTGAGTAAAATCGCTCTCAGCAGCTGTCTTCTAGGGCTCCTTTCACTTTGACTCTTGATGGTAAGCAAACCATACATTCGACAGCCAAAGTACATTGATCCATCCCTCCATCCCTCTCACACAAAAAATGAAACCAAGAAACAATGATTAAAGAGAGAATCACAAAGGTCATGATGGCAAAACAATAAAATAAAACCTAGACAAAGTAAAGGGATGTAAAATGCAGCATAAATGCATTAAATAGATATTCGATCCCTCTGAGTCTTAAAATGATACTGGAAAAGTAGAAAAACATTGTGTTTATGTCAAGTGTGTTTCGAAATGCAGACAGAGCCCCAGACACAAACGTGATGCAGTTTTCCCAGTGCATGCAAGTTCTAACTGGACAAGACCTCTTCCCCTGCTCCAATAAACCAATGCTTGATGCAATCAACACCCTTTGTTGAAAGAACACCACTGCAGAAGACCACATACTCACCTTTTTCTCTGTCTTGTGCTAATTTGATAAGCGATTATTTGCATTGGCCATTTCAGACGTGCAGTAATTGAGCAATCCTGTATTGCATTGATGTGAGTGATTGTTGGAATAGCCTATAGTTAGTGTAATTCACGTCTGTTTGGTGTCTAGTGTAGAGTTGCTCTATTTGCAACACTTTACATTGGTGTGAAGGATATTTAATCCTCATGTAGCAATGGGGGGTTTAGAGACTGTATGTGCTGTGTAAGTGTAAGTTTGGGAAGGGATGAATATGTAGTCAATTTCTGTACTGGCCAAATAGTTTTCTTTGCTTGAGGTTCAGGAAAGGTATGTGTAAGCAATTGGGTTACTGGTTGACTGGTATGTGAGTCTTAATCAAGCATCAACCACAATCCTTGTCATAATGAGTCACAAGCCAACCCTAAATTAACCTTTGCTCAACCCTCTGGCAGCTTGTCACAAAGCAGTCAGGTTTAATATGGAGGCAATGTGTAAAGTTTTGTGCATCACTTCAAACAGTAGTTTCATGAAAAAACACCACACAAAAGGATCCCCCACCAAATTAGAAAAATTGAGTTTGTTTTAATAAACAAAACAAGACCAACATGTCAAATATCCAATCAGTAGAACTGGAGATATGCAGTTTTAGGGTTTTCAGTCAAAATAGTGCCAAAATGCCCTGGACACTCTATTTAGTCAACAACATAATTTTTCACATTCACCATTCACCATAAATTAGGATTTGTCATTACAATCCCAAAGACACCAAACATGAACTGGTTAACTATTCCTATTTGGAAATTATAACTTATTAAATGTAATAAGTTAACTCCAATGTAACCATATTGGAGAGGCAGGCCTTGCAGTAGTGAAAAAATAATTTTAGAGTTTATCACTACCAAAGCATATACAACTAAAAAGTTCATGTCCTGTATTTTAAGTACATTGCACTTCCGCCCCTTGTCTGTCCAAGGTTCACCCTGTGGCTCATGCAGCAAAAAGGAAGGTTTAGGTCAAGCAAAAGGTTTATTTTGCCAGGTCAGGATTGTAATGGCAGGTCTGAGTCATGGTTAAGGGGTAGTTGAGTGGGTGGCACAATAAGTGCTGCATGCCTACTTGTAGCATTTAATATACAGGCCCTCAGCACATGTAGTACCACTTTACTAAGGACTTACAAGAAACCTAAATAAGCCATTTGAGGTTAAGCCAATGTTAAAAAGTTTTAAGAAGTGAGCACATGCACTAAGCAGTGGTGATGTGCACAGCCTAAGGCCAGCAAAAACGAGATCAGGAAAAGTGGAGGAGTGAGTTAAAAACTTTGGGGAAAGACCACCCTAAGTCTGACAGGTCTAACTGGCAGTGCTTTCTCTGCCATGGATTTGTCCTCATGCCCAACATTAAAAAAGCCCCATGCCTAATGGTAGACACACAATTTTAATCATAGCTCTACCTATCCACTATGTGCTTCTATTTCTCAAGAGGGAAAGGAGCGCTACGCACGTGCAATCACAATACAATGCAATAGTTAGCGGCACTCTGTAAGTGTAGGTGTGTTGTGATATGTGTAGAAGGGTGTCTCCATGCATGTAATATATAGGTTCATTGATATTGGTGGCCATCGATCCAGAGGTCTATCCATATGTTCTTTGCGTGTTTATGTACTCCATCTATTGTCAGACTGGATATGTTGTGTGGGGCTCTATGTGTGCCTCCAAGTGTGTTATATGGGTGCAGATGTATCTGTATGGCTAGAAGTCAGTTTTCATGCATGCTATATGTCTCTCTTTGCATTGATGGCTACATGTCCGATCATCTGACTGCAAAGCGTCTGTCTGTATTTTTGTCTTTGTACATGGATAGCTGCATGTCTGCTGCACTGTGGTTGGCATGACTGGTGGGATGGGACTGCATGTGTGCCTGTTTGTGTGTTTTCAGTGTGCTTCTATGCATGTCTTTTAGATAGTGTGTGATCATAGTTGCATACATGTAGTTTTGTCAGTATGGTGATTGTATGTCTGGTGGTCTGTATTAATCAGTACCTATGGGACTCTTGGGGCCAGATGTACAAACTTCCCATTTTGCGAGTCTCTAATTGAATTTTTTCCGACTCGCAAATAGAGACACGCAAAATGAACTGTACTAATGTGTCTCAGATACATTCACGATTCCCAAATGGGTCCCAACTGACCTGCCTCATCAATATTCTTGATGCAGGTCGTAATTTGCAACCCATTGGGAATGGGCAATAACACAGGTATGGTGACCTGTTGATGAAAGCAGACCACCATGTCTGTGTTTGTTTTTTAAATAAGGCAAAACCAAAGGAAATGATTTACGGAGCATTGACAATACAAGCACTCACCCCCAGTCAACTGATCTAGGTTTAATCCATCACCATTCTTTAGCCCACTCTGCCACCCCAGTTGAGACATGGCCATATGCAAATCAGTCTGACCCTGTGCCTCATGGGAACAGTCCAGCCCGAACTGCCAAGCCATGCCTTCCCTTGACTGGAAACAAGCTTCCCAGGACCGGTTTCTGGCATTGCAGCCGTCTTCAGCCGGGCTTGCTTGAATCCAGTGGCAAAGTGAGCAAGGGACTCACGTCTGAGCATACCCTGCCAACTTATGGCGAACAAAGCAAAACCAAAGGAAATGATGAACGGAGCATTGACAATACAAGCATTTGTTTTTTAAATAAAGCAGCGTTTTTTTTTCTCCAAATGCAGCCTCTTTACCTTAAATGAAAATGGGATCAATATAAAAGAAATACATTGAAAAAAAAAAAATAATAATTTAAGGGCAGTCAGTGTCCTTGGGACCACTACCTGCTCTGATAAAATGTTGCCACCTGCAACTGGTAAATATGAAATGATAATAACTTTCCGTTATTATCATTTTATTTTTCCTTCCACTGCTGAAAAGCAGTGTGGCAATGATCCTCCGCCTTAACGGAGGAGCTGCCACTGTTTGTGAGTTGGTAATAGGTTACCAACTCACAAAAAGGGGTTGGTACATGCCAAAAAGCATTTTATCTGTCGCAAGTGGCCCTATAGGATGTTTGCTACAAGTAAAAAGCTTTGTACCTTTGAACCTTCATCTGCAAGAGTACCTGCATGCCTGACGATGTATGCTCTGGTGGCTGTCAGTAGAAGTGTTAGCATGTGTGTGTGTGAATATCTCTAGGTATCTGGTGTATCTGCATGCATGTATGTATGATTTAATTTGTGCATGTACGTTGTTTGTTTACACATGCACTATATAAAAGTGAAAAACCTATTGGCTAGCACAACGCTTCTCTTGCTTGCAAGTACTAAGACATTAAGCACACAAAAGATGATGGGAAGAATGCTTTTAATAGGTCAAACTACGGTCATTCGCTTGGGGTAGCATTCCAATCCATCAATAATTTGCCCCATACCACCTCAGATTAGGTCCAGCAGTATGCGACTATTAAAATGCAAATAATCCATGACACTGTCCTCCTAATTCACCCGCAGGAATGATTTGCAAAATACGCATATTAAACATCGAAGAAAAATACCGTGATCAAATTGCATTGAATTCCCACCCAAGAGCACGCATGTTATTGGTTCTGAAGTACAAGACAGTCAAACAGAACCTTTAAATAGTGCTAATAACAGTAGAGGGCATCCAATTGCTGTGTCAGGCACAGTGAATGATGGTGTTAGAATAGTACATATTTTTAGAGCCTGCCTGAAAGTAATGCTTTATTAATGTCTCTCAGAGCTTCATGCAGAGATTTCCAGTAGGGACTTTACAATTATAAACACCACCACAATACCTTCTACTAAATCAGTCACTGGCTCTTGTCATTGAATCAGAATATCACCTAAAGAGTTGAGAAAAATGACTGCAAAACGGAGTCAATACTGAGCCGAGGGGTGGCTTCATTTTAACAGTCAACGCATGAGCCAATTAATCAAAATTATTATTATGCAAATAGCACACTAGATGATATGAAAAAATATGAACACTCTTTCACATGAAAGTATAGCTCAATGTTATAAAACATTGTGTAGTGAAAAAGAGTTTACAGGATTACATTTCAGTGTTTAGCGTCATTTATCAAGTTGTATAATTGAGCCAGACTAATGTGTGCTGCGAATTAATATATGTAATTAGTCAATATATGGGATAACGTATCCACTGGGTACATTATAAGGATATTGCAAGTGATTGAAGTCCGAGTTCTTTTGTGAGGTCATGAAGCTCTGAGGTGACTTGCAATATTCCTTTATTGTACAGCAAAGGGTACTTCATTCCTTAAAATTCATGGTCACACAATAACCCTGTCCACAAACCACTTAAATCCTTGGTGCCTTGCACTTCATTGCAGCCTCAAAATTAAATGTAGAATCTGTCTTGCGTACTAAACACACCACAAAGCAGTTAGTTATCTTTGGAAAAAGATTTTATCATCAGTTTACTGCAAGGTTGGTTAAAATGCTATAGATCAGTCTATGTAAAACATGAATATATTCTGTTTTTCCTGCAATGACCTACTGTGTGTGAAAATATAAACATGTTGCCATAAATATCTTGTTTCACATGCTTAGAAAAATTATCAGAAGGATGAAATGCCTTCTGCGTTTTCCTGGTTTAAACTACAGATTTAGGGGCTCATTAGGATGGCGGACGGAAGGACGTCCGCCGTCCTGGAGTAGGCGGAAAAAGCCCTTTTCCGTCCGCCTGCCGCGGACAGTCCGACCGCCATATTAGGATGCGAAAAACTGTGAAAACTCCGTACGCGGCGGAAGAGTACGCACTGCCGCGGAACTACACCCGACCCCGCGGCGGATGTAACCAATCCTGAGACACCGCCGTACGGAATGACGTCTCTGACCGTGCCCCAAATCACGATGGCGGAAAACACACATAAAACCACTGTGGAAAAACAACCTGCCTGAACACGGCGGATTCCCCACAGTGAAGATACAACACATTGCAGAGATACCCACCACAAGCAGCTCGCCCACATGGACCCAGCGCTACACGCTTTTCCGATACTCTTTGCGATCCTCCACAAGCAAGTCATGGACCATCATCGACGACGACGCAGGTACGCTACACACCATTTACTGTCAGAAGGGGAGTACCTGGCAGAGCTGTGACGTTGGGAGGGGGAGTGTCATGTCACAGGAAATACATTGACGAACGCACCAAAATATACACAATTGAAGTACACAACCAGGAATGACAGCGACAAACCACAAAACATGATTTATTAGCTTTATTCAACATAATAGTTGCATATCAGAAAATCCAAGAGCATGGGCATTGTGCCCAACAGAGCAGGTACATCATTGACAGCAAGTGAGAGGGCAGAATGCAGTATCATAACAGCAACAGGGCATTGTGGACAACAGAGCAGGTACATCAGAGGCAGTAAACGAGAGGGCAGAATGCAGTATCAGAACAGCAACAGGGCATTGTGGACAACAGAGCAGGTACATCAGAGGCAGTAAACGAGAGGGCAGAATGCAGTATCAGAACAGCAACAGGGCATTGTGCCCAACAGAGCAGGTACATCATTGGCAGCACGTCAGAGGGCAGAATGCAGTATCAGAACAGCAACAGGGCATTGTGCCCAACAGAGCAGGTACATCATTGGCAGCACGTCAGAGGGCAGAATGCAGTATCAGAACAGCAACAGGGCATTGTGGACAACAGAGCAGGTAAATCATTGGCAGCACGTCAGAGGCCAGAATGCAGTATCAGAACAGCAACAGGGCATTGTGCCCAACAGAGCAGGTCCATCAGAGGCAGCACGTGAGAGGGGCTCAGTGCATCAACAGTCCATTGCACTGGACAGGTCCATCAGAGGCAGCACGTGAGAGGGGCGAAGTGCATCAACAGTCCATTGCACTGGACAGGTCCATCAGAGGCAGCACGTGAGAGGGCAGAATGCAGTATCAGAACAGCAACAGGGCATTGTGGACAACAGAGCAGGTACATCAGAGGCAGTAAACGAGAGGGCAGAATGCAGTATCAGAACAGCAACAGGGCATTGTGCCCAAGAGAGCAGGTACATCATTGGCAGCACGTCAGAGGGCAGAATGCAGTATCAGAACAGCAACAGGGCATTGTGCCCAACAGAGCAGGTACATCAGAGGCAGTAAACGAGAGGGCAGAATGCAGTATCAGAACATTAACAGGGCATTGTGGACAACAGAGCAGGTACATCAGAGGCAGTAAACGAGAGGGCAGAATGCAATATCAGAACAGCAACAGGGCATTGTGCCCAACAGAGCAGGTACATCATTGGCAGCACGTCAGAGGGCAAAATGCAGTATCAGAACAGCAACAGGGCATTGTGGACAACAGAGCAGGTACATCATTGGCAGCACGTCAGAGGGCAGAATGCAGTATCAGAACAGCAACAGGGCATTGTGCCCAACAGAGCAGGTACATCATTGGCAGCACGTCAGAGGGCAGAATGCAGTATCAGAACAGCAACAGGGCATTGTGGACAACAGAGCAGGTACATCATTGGCAGCACGTCAGAGGCCAGAATGCAGTATCAGAACAGCAACAGGGCATTGTGGACAACAGAGCAGGTACATCAGAGGCAGTAAACGAGAGGGCAGAATGCAGTATCAGAACAGCAACAGGGCATTGTGCCCAACAGAGCAGGTACATCATTGGCAGCACGTGAGAGGGCAGAATGCAGTATCAGAACAGCAACAGGGCATTGTGCCCAACAGAGCAGGTACATCAGAGGCAGTAAACGAGAGGGCAGAATGCAGTATCAGAAGAGCAACAGGGCATTGTGGACAACAGAGCAGGTACATCAGAGGCAGTAAACGAGAGGGCAGAATGCAGGCAGTATCAGAACAGCAACAGGGCATTGTGCCCAACAGAGCAGGTACATCATTGGCAGCACGTCAGAGGGCAGAATGCAGTATCAGAACAGCAAAAGGGCATTGTGCCCAACAGAGCAGGTACATCATTGGCAGCACGTCAGAGGGCAGAATGCAGTATCAGAACAGCAACAGGGCATTGTGGACAACAGAGCAGGTACATCATTGGCAGCACGTCAGAGGCCAGAATGAAGTATCAGAACAGCAATAGGGCATTGTGGACAACAGAGCAGGTACATCAGAGGCAGTAAACGAGAGGCCAGAATGCAGTATCAGAACAGCAACAGGGCATTGTGGACAACAGAGCAGGTAGATCAGAGGCAGTAAACGAGAGTGCAGAATGCAGTATCAGAACAGCAACAGGGCATTGTACCCAACAGAGCAGGTACATCATTGGCAGCACGTCAGAGGGCAGAATGCAGTATCAGAACAGCAACAGGGCATTGTGCCCAACAGAGCAGGCACATCAGAGGCAGTAAACGAGAGGGCAGAATGCAGTATCAGAACAGCAACAGGCCATTGTGGACAACAGAGCAGGTACATCATAGGCAGTAAACGAGAGGGCAGACTGCAGTATCAGAACAGCAACAGGGCATTGTGCCCAACAGAACAGGTACATCATTGGCAGCACGTGAGAGGGCAGAATGCAGTATCAGAACAGCAACAGGTCATTGTGGACAACAGAGCAGGTACATCAGAGGCAGTAAACGAGAGGGCAGAATGCAGTATTAGAACAGCAACAGGGCATTGTGCCCAACAGAGCAGGTACATCATTGGCAGCACGTTAGAGGGCAGAATGCAGTATCAGAACAGCAACAGGGCATTGTGGACAACAGAGCTGGTACATCAGAGGCAGTAAACGAGAGGCCAGAATGCAGTATCAGAACAGCAACAGGGCATTGTGGACAACAGAGCAGGTACATCAGAGGCAGTAAACGAGAGGGCAGAATGCAGTATCAGAACAGCAACAGGGCATTGTGCCCAACCAGAGCAGGTACATCATTGGCTAGCCAAGAACCTGTGTGAAGCGACCCGTCACAAGGAGATTAACAAAACATAGGTGGTTACATTCGTCAATCTACACACAAACTTAAATGACATGTGACTGATGGCAACTAGACCTCACACCACAGAATCTGGTGGACTGCTTGAACAACTCGCCTCGGACACACCGCCAGCACCAGCAACAGGAGTGTGAGACACAGCCACCGATCTACTCACTGACACATGTGCCATAGACCCAGATACACCGCCAGCACCAGCACCAGGAGTGTGAGACACAGCCACCGATCTACTGACTGACACATGTGCCATAGACCCAGACACACCGCCAGCACTAGAAACAGGAGTGTGAGACACAGCCACAGCTGTGGTGACTGATACATGTGCCATAGACCCAGACACACCGCCAGCACCAGAAACAGGAGTGTGAGACACAGCCACCGATCTACTCACTGACACATGTGCCATAGACCCAGACACACCGCCAGCACCAGCACCAGGAGTGTGAGACACAGCCACCGATCTACTCACTGACACATGTGCCATAGACTCAGACACACCGCCAGCACCAGCACCAGGAGTGTGAGACACAGCCACTGATCTACTCACTGACACATGAGCCCTAGACCCAGACACACTTGCCGGACATGTCCCTGTACACTGACCAACAAATACCATGCCTGCACCTGACACATGTGAGTGAACAGCAGCTGAGCCACTAGGACCACTGAAATGGTGAGCCACAGCACTGTATGGGCCAGGAGGCAGGGTGGCTCTGGGAGCTGGGGACAGCTGTACTGGAGCGACATTGGGGTGTTCAGGTCTCACTGGTGTGTGTCTCCGTTTCTTTGTGAAACGTAGGGGTACCCCGGACATGCCTGGACTGGTAAGTGGAGTGGCATCACCAGACATCAAAGGTGAATCATGTGCTTGTGATGGTCTGCTCTCTGGGGACGTGCTGGACCCTGCCTGCCGTTTGCTGTGGGCCTGCCTTCTTCCCTCTGCATCATGTGTAATGGGGATGCAACAACAGTGTACTCCTTCCTCTGCTTTAGTGGGCCGTGGATGGGAGTAGAGGTATGGGGGGGCTCGACCGCTGATACATGTGTTGTACGTTCCTTAAACATCATCCTCAGTGCAGCCAGGGGAGAAATATGCCTGTCCTTGATGGTGCTCGTGTCCATGGGGGAACCCTTGGCCATGGGATGTGCCTTGGACGTCGGAGGTGTCCTGTCCCTGGAATGGCCCTGATCCCTTTCCGGTGCCCTGTCCCTGGGTGCAGACATGTCCATTGTAGTGTCCCTCTCCTTTGAAGCTACCCTGCTCTTGGGAGGTGCCCTCACCTTGGTACTGTCCTTGTCCTTGGGAGTGTCCCTGCTCTTGGGAGGTGGCCTTTCTGTGGTACTGTCCTTGTCCCTGGGAGTCTCCCTGCTCTTGGGAGGTGGCCTTTCCTTGGTACTGTCCTTGTCCCTGGGAGTCTCCCTGCTCTTGGGAGGTGGCCTTTCCTTGGTACTGTCCTTGTCCCTGGGAGTCTCCCTGCTCTTGGGAGGTGGCTTGGGAGTCACGTTGGTGGGGGATGGCTGTGTAGCATGTGAATCCATTTCCATACACACCCCTCCATGATCATGTCTGTCAAATCCAGTGTTGGACACGTCGTCTTCGGATAAAGAGATCACAGGCTTATGGGATGGTGTCTGTGCCCTCCGTGCCCTGCCTTGCTGCCTGTGGCTGCTCCTAGTGTAATAACCAGAATAAGAGGCCTGGTCTGAAGACTCACTCTCCCCTGTAACATCAAGTGGTGTGGATGGTTGTACAGAAGTAGCACCCTGTCTATGCGACTGTACAATGGCTGAGGACACAGTGTTTGCCAATGACTGAACTGTTCTGTGGAGACCAGCAACATCGCCATGCATCCCCTCCATGAATGCCACCACCTGCCCCAACTTCCTATCGTGGTCTTGGAATGCATTGATCATGTTGGTCTGCCCTACACACAGCTGTCGCAGCAGATCAACAGCCTCTGCACAAAGTGCACTTTGTGTCACTGGGGCAGGGGCGGCGGTTCCTGCACCGAAGGCAACTCTGCTCCCCCTCCTCTGGCGAGCACGAGCAGTACATGTTGCAGTGGGTGGCAGTGTAGGCCCTGTGTTCTGTGTCCCGACTGAAGGTGTCGATTGCCCACTCCCTGTCTGTGCCAACAGTGCGGACTCACCAACAGTTTCTGAGGATGAGGGCGATGGTGTTTCCATATGCGAGTCCTCAGGGACGGTTCTGTCCCCCTCTCCGGGGCTGCCCTCTTCAGTGTCAGTCTGCGTGTGTGCAACCTCTGATTCGAAAGCATTGCCACCACTTATCTCCGTCGTCTTCGGGTCAGTGCCCTCTGCCAAAGCTGAAATAGAGAGAAACGCGGTGTGAGTAAGTGCCACACACACGTACTGAAGGACAACAGATCTAGGATTCAATTACATACATTGTACATGTAGCACTCATCCTGCACACGTCCCACCCCTACTATCTGCACACATGTCATGCCATGGGACCACAGACCTCAACGGCATGTCCTGGAACCCTTAAACTACCAAGCAAGTGGGCTGTCCACCTGGCGGACATGGATGCCAACGCCTACTCCGCTAATGGCACCAGCATGGTATTTCAGCTAAACATACGCACCACGGAAGCCACTACTGTGTCCGAGCAGCAATACATGCATTGCAGGCCCAAGTAACATACACACACAATCTGCTTACCGCTACTTTGCCGTGATTCCCCACTCAGCTGGGCGGACAGGTCAGGATGCGTCACAGCAATGATACAGTGCATAAGAGGGGTCATGGTGCGGCAGGCCAGACGTGTAGATCTTGGAATCATCCCCAGTGTCATCTCCGCCACATTCTTGCTAAGCCTGGAGATGTCGTCCCAGCGCTTGTGGCAGTCTGTGTGTCGTCTATTGAACTCCTCCACTGCCCGTACATCACGTGCTATCGTCCTCCACACGGCCTTGCGAACGTGCAGCTTTACCTGCCATGATGGGAGACAAGAGGGTAACGTAAGTGGACAGTATAACATGCACAAACATCACAGGAACACGATTCAACATGCAGCCATGCTCAGCACTACACATGTAAAGGTCCCACAGCACACCAGCAGGCCTGCAGAAGACAGGAGCCACTGAACACCTCATGACCAACAACATGTACACCACTGCACTTACCACCTGTCCGGGTGCACCGTAGAGCCGTTGGTAGTGGCTGAGCACACCGTCCACAAGGACATCCAGCTCCGCTGCGGTGAAGGGACGCGACCGGCTCTCTCGCACTCCCTCCATGGCAAGGTCCTGGACTGTGGCCCAACAGCAGCAGCCGTAGGCCAGCTCAGCAGCAGCAGGTCGAGGTGATGGTCACAGGCAGCAGCCGTTGGTCAGCTCAGCAGCAGCAGGTCGAGGTGATGGTCACAGGCAGCAGCGTTGGTCAGCTCAGCAGCAGCAGGTCGAGGTGATGGTCACAGGCAGCAGCCGTTGGTCAGCTCAGCAGCAGCAGGTCGAGGTGATGGTCACAGGCAGCACTGGATCGAAGCAGTGAATGTGTGCTTCTGAAAGTCACACATATATAGGGACCAGAGCCCATGTCAGTGGCACACATGGCCAGCTATTGGTTCCCCCTGGATGCCTCATTCGAAAAGGCCCAATGACAGGCCCTGGTGTGGTGGTGCACTGTTTCCGCCTTTGTCGATGGCGCATACGCGCCCCGCGTGACCCCTTCCCATTGGCTGCCTGTGCACGTGCCTTCACGGACACACATCGGCAACCGCGAGTGCGCACTTCCGCGACGGTTGCATCTTTTGCAACAATGTTCAATCAGTGGCGCCACCATGGCGGTGCACGCCTTCCGCGGGGGAGGTGCAGGCCAACACATCCTTCTGATGATGTCAATGGATATGTTAGTTCATGACCCCCCCTTACAGTCACGTAGCATCATCCACCGTACACCGTCCGTGCCCGGCCCGGTCACCCACCGCCGGGCGAGGCCGGTCACCCACCGCCGGGCCAGGCCGGTCACCCACCGCCGGGCCAGGCGGTCACCCACCGCCGGGCCAGGCCGGTCACCCACCGCCGGGCCAGGCCAGTCACCCACCGCCGGGCCAGGCCGGTCACCCACTGCCGGGCCAGGCCGGTCACCCACCGCCGGGCCAGGCCAGTCACCCACCGCCGGGCCAGGCCGGTCACCCACCGCCGTGCCAGGCCGGTCACCCACCACCGGGCCGGCCCGGTCAGCCACGGCCGTGCCGGCCCGGTGTTGTAAATAGCGTTATCCATTCCGTCTGTTTTCTCTGTTTCTTATGTAGAACTTTAGTGTGTTCCTAAAGTCATGATTCTACTTAGGAATTGTTATGCTGGCAGTTGGTGCCTGGCCAGATGGTGATCTGCTTGTTTATTTCTGTGCTGCGAATGAACCTAACATGTACAAGTTCCACCTGCGTGAATCATCTATACAAGTTAATTACACGCGGTCACCCACCGCCGTGCCAGGCCCGGTGCACAACCGCCGGGCCGGCCCGGTCACCCACGGTGGGTGACCGGGTGGGCCCGGCGGTGGGTGACCGGCCTGGCACGGCAGTGGGTGACCGGGCCGGCCCGGCGGTGGGTGACCGGCCTGGCACGGCAGTGGGTGACCGGCCTGGCCCGGCGGTGGGTGACCGGGCCAGGCACGGACGGTGTACGGTGGATGATGCTACGTGACTGTAAGGGGGGGTCATGAACTGACATCTCCATTGACATCATCAGAAGGATGTGTTGGCCGGCACCTCCCCCGCGTAAAGCGTGCGCAGCCATGGTGGCGCCACTGATTGAACATTGTTGCAAGAGAAGCATCCGTCCCGGAAGCTTGCACATGCGGTTGACGATGTGTGACCGTGACGGTCCGTTCACAGGCAGCCAATGGGAAGAGGGAACGCAGGGCGCGTATGCCCATTTGGAATTCGCGGAAGCTGTGCACTGCCATGGCGACGCCAATGTTGTTATTATTTGGACCGCTGCACCGTGCTGTATAGTCCGCTCTTGCGTTATGAGGGTTGTGACCGTGCTGGCAAAACTGCATATGTCATGCACTATGTCATGTGTGTTCATACTATGCCCATTGATGTGCACACAATGTGCTACACATGTGCATGTCGATGTGTTGACGTCTTGTATTTCCCTACACACGTTTCAAATACTTCACATCTACACAGTACATCAGGCCTGTCTCGCCACATTCTGAATCTGTTGTCAGTGTGTAGTTAATGTGTGCTAATAACAATGGTGGGGGTCCACATGCATTCTGTGTATGCGTATGTGTGTTGCCTGTTTGACCATGAATGTAATGAGCGGATGCTCACCATTGTCTGTGTTGTCATTGGTGCATGATGACATGGAGTGTGTGTAGCATTATTGTGTTGTGTTTGCATGTGCATGTGTGTCTGTGATGTGGCTTCTACAAAATTGGGTCCTAACACATGTCTTCTTGGCAGTAATGTTGACATGAGACTAAGTTGCATTGTACAAGTTGACGCACTTCATGTTGCTAGTGGCAGCACATTGTTCATAGGGCACTCCGTATTGTCGTAACTTTCTGACATGTCACACATATGACTATTGTCCACAACATTTATCTTCTTGCTAGTGTTGGCTTACATGTGATGGAGTTGCACAGCCATGTGTTGTTTGTAAGTTGACTTATATCACGTCTACTCCCACACAGGAGGGCTCCAAATGTCCATCGCCCATATACTGTGCTGGAGGATATGGTTGACGAGGAGGTGATCAGGAAATTCCGGCTAGATCGACGTAGATTGATGGAGCTTGTAGCCCAATTGTCTCCTCATCTGCAGCCACGAAGGACGTATCCTGGTTCCATTACACCCACAGCTAAGGTGATGGCGGCACTACACTTTTTTGTTACTGGCACCTTTCAGTACACAGTTGGACATGCCGGCGGGATGTCACAGTCCATGTTCAGCATGGTACTTCGGAATGTTCTAAAAGCCATGATGCTGTACAAGGATGACTACATCCATTTCCCACGGCCGGCAGAGTTGGCAGCAGTCAAAGCAGACTTCTATGCACTGGGCCAGATACCACACGTAGTGGGTTCCATTGATGGCACACATATAGCTCTGATTCCACCTCGGGCACGTGAGCCGATATATAGGAATAGGAAGCACTTTCATTCGCTCAACGTGCAGGTGGTGTGCCTGGCTGACAACATCATCTCCCATGTGTGTGCAAGATTCCCAGGCTCCGCACATGACTCCCACATCATGCGGAGCAGCATTGTCCCCCAACTGATGGCTAATCTGCGTCCATGACACGCGTGGCTTGTTGGTGAGTATGCTGTGGGGACATTTGTGATTTCTGTGTGGCATGGGGTACCCACCAATTCTGGTTGTGATATTTGTGTCTGTCATCCCCCTACATAGGTGACTCGGCGTACCCAAACCGGCCCTGGCTCCTGAGTCCCATACGTAATCCTACTACAGCGGGTGAAATGCTCTACAATGATGCCCATGGAAGGACACGTAGAGTGGTGGAACGTACTTTTGGACTGCTAAAGTCCAGGTTTCGGTGCCTGAATAAGATCGGAGGGGCCCTGCCTTACTCACCAGGCAAAGTATGCAGGATCGTGATTGCCTGCTGCATGCTCCACAACCTGGCAGTGCGCAATAACATTGAACTGATCTTGGACCCTGAAGACCAAGAAGTTCCTCGGCCTCCCATCCCAGCCATGTCGACTGATGAGGATAGTGCTGAGGAGGAAGGTGTGGACCAGAGGCGTCAGCTCATTGATCGCTATTTCCCTTGAAAGTGAGTGACTATCTCATGTGCCGGTTGACAATGCGTTTTGTATGTTTGCTGGTGGTGTGTGGATGTGGTGTTCATCAGCTGCCTGTTCTGGTATGTTATGTTTGCATGTGTGTGTGTTTATTTCTCTGGACATGCAAGTCTCCATGATGTGTGTCCTCTCATCCACTGATTTTGTGATGGGTGTGATTTGTGGAATTTTACACTGCTGTGTGTTGTGATGGTTGTGATTCACTTACCTGACGTGTGTTTGCTGTCTCTGATTTTCCCTAGGTCACTCCCACAGCGGCAGGATTCTGTACAACATGGTTCCCTGCACCTGGTCAGGTCTGTTTCTGAGACAATCATGTGAATAAGCATGGAGTCAACACATCATTGAGTGTATAAGTGAAATTTATTTACAGGTTGTGCATTGGTGCTGGTGGATATATACAAGTAAGTGTTGGGTGGGGGAGTGTGAGTTGAAGGTCATGGTAGATGAAATGTCCGTGCCACTGCTGACACCACATTGCGTGATGTCCGGCTAGTCCAGCAGACCTGTGCCAATACTTGGCGTGGTGGGACAGGATAGTTTGCGGGTGGATGGCAGCCTCAGGCAGTGTTAGAGTCATTGTCGGCCCCTCTTAGAGCGTGTAGATGGAGCATCCCCACTGCTCTCCCCTCCATCCAGCCTCGGACGGCCCCTCCGTCTTGGAGGTGGTGCGGAGTAAGCTTGTGGGGCAGGTTGCTCAGGGGCCACATCCGTCTCCAGGTGCACAGGTGGCGGTGGCGGTGGCGGTGGCGTTGCTGACCGTGGCAGCTGGACACTTGGTTGAGGGGGGGTGGGTTGCGTTCTAACCATACCCTCCACAGTGATGTGTGCTGGGCCACGAGGTCCACTAATTGGCCAATGCGGCTGTCAATGGACCGCAACACATTGGTGTTATCAACCATGTCCTGGTGTGCACGATCAGCATGTCCCTGCCCACGCTCATAGGAAGCCTGGACTCTGCCTAGGGCTTTCAGTGTCTCAGCGGCAGGATGGGGTGGGTGTCCTTCCCCAGCTCACCGGTGTGAGGTACTCCTGCTTGGGGGATGTTGCCTCGGCTCTCTCCTTTCCCGTCCACTCTCCCTGATTGCCTGGGATGTTGATGGCCCTGCGTCTAGCGGTGGGTCAGGCAGGGTGGCACAGGCAGGAGTGGTGGTAATGGTGGTGGTGGAGGTGGTGGTTCTACAGCTCACTGTGGCAGGTGTTGCAGGAGTGACACAGGCCACGGTTGTTGAGGCAGGGATTTTCAGTGTGCCAGATGGCCCTGGCAGTGTGCATTGGCCCGCTTCCTCCTCCGCACCGGAGCTGGCTGTGGCATCGTCCCCAGAGAGTCCTGGATGTGAGTGAGGAGAATGTGACGGCGGGTTGCTGGATCCACCAGTCAAATTGCGATCACCTGTGGGAAAAAGGTTTTGATGATCAATACTTTGGACATGACATGTTTTGATTGGCATACATTACTTTTCAGTGACCTCTCTCACACACCCCACCCTCCACCACCCTCCCTGTGGACATGGGGGCCTGTTGGGAGTTGTAGTGCTGGTCTAACACACACCCCACCCACCTCTCACACACACCCCACCCTCCACCACCCTCCCTGTGGACATGGGGGCCTGTTGGGAGTTGTAGTGCTGGTCTAACACACACCCCACCCACCTCTCACACACACCCCACCCTCCACCACCCTCCCTGTGGACATGGGGGCTTGTTCGGAGTTGTAGTGCTGGTCTAACACACACCCCACCCACCTCTCACACAAACCCCACCCTCCACCACCCTCCCTGTGGACATGGGGGCCTGTTGGTAGTTGTAGTGCTGGTCTAACACACACCCCAACCACCTCTCACACACGCCCCACCCTCCACGACCCTCCCTGTGGACATGGGGGCCTGTTGGGAGTTGTAGTGCTGGTCTAACAACCCCCCACCCACCTCTCACACAAACCCCACCCACCACCACCCTCCCTGTGGACATGGGGGCCTGTTGGGAGTTGTAGTGCTGGTCTAACACACCCCCCACCCACCTCTCACACAAACCCCACCCTCCACCACCCTCCCTGTGGACATGGGGGCCTGTTGGGAGTTGTAATGCTGGTCTAACACACATCCCACCCACCTCTCACACACACCCCACCCTCCACCACCCTCCCTGTGGACATGGGGGCCTGTTGGGAGTCGTTTACATTTTGGTGAGTATGTAGCCCACATGCATAGGTTAGTGCCTGGGAGCTTTTTCTTCTCAGTTGTGTGAGGCAGGCCATGTCTATGTGCTCGTGGTGCTTGGTTTTTACTTACCAGCCTCTTCTCCTTCTTCAATTCCTTCCATGCTCTCTGGGTGCAGTATGCCCAGCACCTTTTCCTCCCAATCAGTATAGGGTATGGGCTCCGGGGGTGTGCCGCCGCCAGTGTGATGTGCTCGCAGATGGTTTTTGGCACGGATGCCTTTGACCCTGGTTTTTAGGTCATGCCACCGCCTCTGGATCTCGTGCTTTGTCCTTGGCACGGTCCCTGACGCATTCACCCGAGTTACTATCCTGTCCCACTTGTGATTTTTCTGGGCCACGGTGGTCTGCTGGACTAGTGTCCTGAATAAGTGGGGTTCAACACCGATGATTTCATCCACCATGACCTTCAACTCTGTCTCCGTGAATTTGTTTTTTTTTTTGGGTGCCATGGTGTGTGGTGCTCAAGGTGTGGGTTGATTGTTTTGGGAGGTGCAGGTGTGTGGTGTGTAGGAATGGTGTGGTGAGTGTTTGTATGGTGGGTGTGTTTGGGTGGTGGTTGTATGTGTGCAATTTGTCTCTGCTGTTCGTCGTCTTGGGCCTCTTGCTAGCAGCTATGCTGTGATGCAAAGGACTGTGGTAGTGTGTGGGAGTAATTTTATAGTTTGTGTCGTGGTTGTGTCCCAATGGTTGATGGCAGTCAGGTGCTAGGTGGGTGTGTAGACTTGAGTGGATTAGTAGGTGCTTGGGGGGTTGTCATTGTGGCTTGTAATTGGTGTGGGTGTTTCAGGTGGGTGGGTGTCCTGTGTAGTGTGTTTTGTATTTACTTCCGTCAGCCATTTGTGAATTGGTTTGACGGTAGGGATGGTGTCCGTGTAGTCCTTCCGCTGGGATGCTGGATTTCTCGTAGCATTGTTTCCGCAGCGGTCGTGGATGGGGGTGAGTTCCGTGGGACTGGGGGCGTTATCCTAATCGCGGGAACGAAGCATCCGCAGGTATTGCGGTGGCTGTGCCTGTTCCCGCGGTCATGTTCGTCCGCGGCGGACGGAGTTTTGGGTTCCGTCCGCTTGCGGGGGTCTCAGGTGTACTCCGTCTGCCATGGACGGGGTTTGCTGTACTCCGTCCGCCGCGGACGGAGTTTAATGGCATTTTTATCCTAATCGCAACGGCGGGTTCTCCGCGGCGTGGTCGGGAGTATCTTGGCCGCGTCCGTGGCGGACGGATCCCGTTTCTGTCCGCCATCATAATCGACCCCTTAATTTGCTCAGTGACCTGCCATTCACCTTGGCTGCAGGTTCTGGCAGCATGAATTGTGACATCAGAAGTCAACTATAATAACATACAAAAGCTGATGAGCTGCATCATTTCTTCAATACAGATGACCAGAAACGTCCCAAGTCACTTGTTTGGCAGGCTCCCATGTATTCTGTTATTATTGCACATGGGACAAAATGCAAATCTACTAAATGGTATACGACTGATTGTTTATTTATTGCGCACAATGAAGTAAATCACGTCCATATGTTCCCAAAATAGACAGTTAAAACAAATAAGACGCAGCAAGGTAAATTATTGTTCTAGGATCGCACAATTACTTCCAACAGAGAGGTCAAGATTTGTACTCAGATACACGGTCACATTCACAGTCTGCATTTTAGCCAACAGACCATATCTTCTTCAATCTACACCACAGGAAAATGCTTTGTGAATAGCTGCACTTCAGGACTCAATTAGTATTCTGTACTGAATAAAGTGACTAACAAAACAAAACACTCAAATCATATAATAAGTTAACAGGAAGCTGTATAAGAAATGTTGTACTCACAGGTTGGGTAAATCAAGTATGACTGAAACTGAAGAGTGCTAAAAAGCATAAAAGACAATTCAATAAATAGGTAAACTCTTTATAATATGTAAATTACAGCACAGAGTTTACCAAATACATTGGTGTTCTTGATGCAGCGGGTCTAACATAAAACCCTTTTCTCGTGTAACTAACCCAGGAAAAACTCTTACCATTGACTCATCGGTGGTGCCCATAACACTACAAACACACATATTCAGGCAGTTTTCTGGAACAGTGATAAGTAGACGAGCTGCAAAACATGCGCGGTACCCTATTAACCTATACACTAACAATATACATTATGTGCATTTAATTTTAATAGCTGTCAGTTCCAAAAACATCAAGGTACTCCGCTATTTGGTCGATGGACCAACTAGAAGGCATCAGTTGATTGCGATTCAGTTGACCTCAATCGCAATTTAAAACCTTCAACATTTATTTGTCTTGACTTGTATTCTAATAATCACAGACTCGAGTTTATATTTCATTAGATTTTATCTAAATTCATTTAAAGAGGAATTGAAATTTAAGGATGTTTTATTAGGCAAATACATTTAAGCATTATTTCAATACATTTAGGCAAAGGAAATTAGAAAAATGGGAAATACTCAATACCCCTTGGCCATAGGGCGATCATGAGAATGGTTTACCAGAACATGAACCCCGGATAACAGTATAGGATCCCAAGCTGACTGTCTGTCCCTCTAACCTACTCGGACGCATCCCTACTGAGATAGAATTCCCGCGACAGTCTCATTCCTTTTCCCCATCAGAGTTCAAAGTCTCTTGCACCATAAAGAAATTCGTCTCAACTGACAGCATGTTGTGCTGAGCGAAGGTGCCAAACAAATAAGCCACCAGCACTCATCATAAGAACAGCCTCTTTTTAATTGAAACTTTTAGGGGCTACATCCACTACTGATTGGTCTATTGGAAGGATGGTGGCGCCACGCTTGTGGAACGATTCTCCCGCCATCTTACTGTGGCTGGGGGAAATTGGCAATCAGATGGCGGAGGGCCCGCCACAGCACGGCTGGCATTGGCGGGCCTTCCGCCATCTTAATGAGATCCTAAGAAATTGCTTGAAAAGGTTTTTTTATCTAAGGAAGAGGAGTACTGAGTAATGCTTACCCCAATTTACATACATTGTATAGCCCCAGCTGCAGACCATAACAGCATGGATATATATCTTGATGATATTCCACAGGACACGAGGGAAACGTCCTTTACAATGCAGGCATTACATCATAAGGCCTTTACAACACATCCCTTACAATGCAGGTGACATTACAATGCATGCCTTTACAACGCATGCCATTACAATGCATGTGCAATTACAGCGCATGCCATTACAGCGCATTTGAAGGTGAGTAATGGAGGTAAGTGTTTATTGCTTCAGTATTGGGGACTGTTTTAATTCCCATGTATTTATTTTTATTGTTGGTTATCAAACATGTTGTAAAACTATATTATTTATAAAGTATAGTAATATGTTTAATAAAAAAATAAAAAAAGGGAATGTCTTGGAACCCATTCCCTAGGACGGGATGCTTGGAAAATGGGGATTATGGGTGGGGGAGTATTAATACTCATGTACTACTTATAATACCTGGGTTTTAATTTGTATTTATTTTACCCTTTTGAAAACGTTAAAATTAACATAAATTAAAAAAATAAATAAAAGAAGGCTTGGCGCCCATTCCCTAGGATGGGATGCATCGAAAACAGGGGTTTTGGGTGGGGGAGTGTATTAATACTCTGGTATTGTTTTTAATATGTGGCTATTAATTTTTATTTATTTTACCTTTAAGGAAATTTTAAATGTAATATATATTTGAAAAATAATAAAAAAAGGCTTGGCAGCCGTCCCCTGGGATGGGATGCTTGGGAGACAGGAGGTTTGGGTGGGGGAGTGTATTACTAATTAATTATCTAGTTTACTTTATTCCATATATTACATATCATAGAAGTACATACATTCTAGACATAAAACACGCATAAAATAGTATGTCCAATTCACAAATATAGGGACAATAAAAGACGTTAAAAAAAATCTATATACCATTTTTTTTAAAAACCCTGATAACAGGAAATAAAATGCAAGATAATGAGTACATATGGACTTTCTATACAGGCAATGTCACAGCTTTGTTTGAGTTTATCGACCTAGTACGTATCAGCCAAGCACTTGATAAGTATTTTGCAACCCCACATACAATAAGCAGAGATGTTGTGTCTGAAGAGAGGATGCGTAGGGTGACCCTATAGTCACTAACTCCCAACTCCCTGCATACTGGTTTTAACCATCGCGATCTAGCTCTTTGATATGCTTTACAGGCAAACAGGAAGTGGGGTAGGGAGTGTATTAATAATCAGGTATTAATTGTAATGCCTGGGTATTCATGTTTTTTTTTTACAAGTTATCAAATGTAAACAATATATATATATATATATATAAAAAAAATATTATCAATGTCTTGGCACCCATCCCCTGGGATGGGATACTTGGAAAACATGGTTTTGGGTGGGGGAGTGTATTAATACTCCGGTAATAATTGTAATACATGTGTATTACTTTTTAATGATTGTATCCGTTATGAAATTTTAAAATTATTATATATTACAAACATAATAAAACTGGCTTGTCACCCCTCCTCTGGGACAGGATGCTTGTGAAATGAGGGTTTCGGGTGGGGTATATTAATGCTAAGGTATTAATTGTAATTCCTGGGTATTAATTATTATTTATTTTAGCAGTTAGGAAATGTAATGAATGTATACATCAAAAATAATTAAAAGGGGTTGGCATCCATCCCCTGGGACGGGATACTTGGGAAACAGGGGTTTTGGGTGATGGAGCATAATAATACTCAGGTATTTATTTTAATACATGGGTATTAATTATAGTTACTCTTTGCATTTTTACAACTTTAACTATCATTTTTTTTAATTAATTAGAGTTTGGCCGCTATCCCTTGGAATAGGATGCTATTGAAACAGGGGTCTTGGGTGGTGGACTGTATTAATAACCTGGTATTAATTTTAGTACACTGGTATTAATTAAAAATAACTACTACTTGTAGAATTATGTTAGAAATTAAAATATATTTAAAACTTAAAAAGAGGTTGGCACGCATTCCTTGGGGTGGGATGCAGGGGAAACAGAGTGTATTGTTGGGGGAGTGAAATAATATCCAACTGTATGTTTAAACATAATGAAATTATTTAATATTTCAAAGAAAATGATTTTAAGAGAATTTACTTTTCTAACAAGTTTTTAAATTTGCTTTACATAAAAATAAACATGCATTTATGTGCAATTTAAGATAATGTTAAAAAAAACTTAAAAAGTAATAATAAATAACATAATAATGTAAAAAACAAAACAGGACACATAAAAAGTATTGTTGCAAACTTTATTACCTTTAAAAAATAAAAGATAATTTTCAAAATTTCTAAAAATTCTTTAATAAAGGTATTATTAATTAAAACTAAACATTGCTTTTTTACTTTATTGTAACATATATTTTTAAAAAAATTGTAGGTTGTCCCACAGTTTCCCATTACAATGAATCAGAGAAATTGGCCTTTTTTCCTTTATCACTGAAAGTGATGACATTGCTGCTTGTATGTAAGTTTCTAAAGTCGGTGGATCATAGCCGTGAAGAACAGAAGCAAGGAGGAGTTGTGTACAGGTAAGGCAAATTTAAATATTTAAAAATAGATTAAGGTCGCATAGTTTATTGTAAGGAGAGAGGAGGAAGGTAGTAAGATCTAGGGTAGTTGTTTTTTGTATGTTTAGTATGATTTAACCAACAAATGTATTCCTTTGCAGGTAGTAGTTGTAGGCTCACGTCGGGTTTATTGCTTTAATACTTTTGATTTAATAGAATTATTTTAAAATAATGATTACCTTTTCTTTTAAGCCATAGTCTTATAAAGGCAATATTGTTTGTAATGCTTTTGATGCAACAGGTTTTGAAATTAAGGTATTGCGTTGTCGTGGATTTTTGGATAGATGGGAGTAACATGGACATAGATGAAATGGATCGCGGAATTACTTTCTGGGACAATTTTTAAATTTGGATATGTAGTTTTTGAACTTATACTGGATTTCGGTCACAAGAGGATTTCAACAATGGATTTCTTGTTGCGATTTTTGCCAAACAAGTTTTATTTTTCTGGATTTTTTTTCATGGATGTGTGTTTTGTAGGTGAGCTCAGAATGATTTTCAACAAAATATTCCCTGTAAAAAATGGTTCTGCCAAACTGTGTCCATTTTGGTTTGGTTAAGACTTTCGGTATTCACAGAAGGCATTTAGGAGTCCTAAAGTTAGGAGTCCTAACTTTACTACTACTAAACTGAGAAAAATCCTAATTTTAAGACTTTCGGTATTCACAGAAGGCATTTAGGAGTCCTAAAGTTAGGAGTCCTAACTTTACTACTACTAAATTGAGAAAAATCCTAATTTTAAGACTTTTGGTATTCACAGAAGGCACTTAGGAGTCCTAAAGTTAGGACTACTAACTTCTGTGAATACCGAAATGAGTAAATGCCTTCTGTGAATACCAAAATGAGTAAGTGCCTTCTGTGAATAGCAAAATGGTAGTAAGTTTAGGATTTTGTCTTAAGTTAGTTCTGTGAATCGGGCCCATTTTGTTTTACTGATTTTTTGTATGATTGCTTTTTAAAATATATTGCCTGCATGCATAAAAGTAGTGTACATTAAAAATTCTACAGCTGTTTTTTATCAAAATTGAACCAGGGTTTAATTGCCTTGGTTTGGATATGTTGGTTTGCAAATGTTTCTGCCTTGATACCTTTGAAGAAAAAATATTATTTTTGGAGAGACTTGACAGAATGAAAACATGTTACCTTTATTGGTTCTGGAGTTGATGCTGGGATTCTTTGGATTTTTCTTTAAATTTTTATTTCAGTGGTGTTTTGTGCTTTAGCTTGTCAGGTTCTGGAAAAAATGAAGAATCTTCATCGTTTTTTGCAATGAAAAATCTACTTTTGCAAAGAGCCTGCATAGAAAAAGTTTAGTCATTGTTTTGTGGAAACAAAAAGTCATCTTCTTTTTGTTTGTGAGGTTCTAATTTTTAATGCAATGTTACTCTCTGTATAGAAATGTTTGTTTACTTCAAACCTGTGAAAAAAAGTTATTATTTGTGATTTTTGTTCATTTTTGTCTTGTATTTAGTTTTGCTTCTTCTGTGTTGCTGGCCTTGATATGCTTTTTGTGGTTATGGATGTGTTCCTGCACAATCTTGAGATAATATGGTTTTAACTGTAGAGAATTGTAAATTCATCACTGTTTAATTGCAGGCTTGAAAAAGAAAAAGAAATGAAATGTAATGTTTAAATACTCATTATCATTTTAAGGTAATCAAAATTGCCCCCACCACCATCCAGCACTCTCCTTGTGGCAAACACCTGTCGGAGTAGGAACACTCAATTTGCTCCAACAAACATGCAGCACTTTCCCTGAAGCAAGCACCTGTTGCAGTAGCAATAGTTAATTTGCCCCCACCACTATCCAACACTTTCTCTGAGGCAAACACCGGTCGGAGTTGGAATACTAAATTTGTCCCCACAACCATCCAGCACCTTCCCTGAAGCTAACACCTGTTGGAGTAGAAATAGTTAATTTGGCCACATCTTCATCCAGCGCTTTCCCAGAGGCAAGCACCAGTAGGAGTAGGAATAGTAAATTTGCCCCCACCTCCATCTAGCACTTTCCCTGAGGTTAGAACCTGTCAGAATAAGAATAGTTAATTTGCTCCCACCACCATCCAACACTTACCCTGAGGTAAGCACTTGGTGGAGTAGGAATAGTGAATTTGCCCACACTACCATCCAGCATTATCTTTGAGTCTTGCGCCTGTCGGAGTAGGAATAGTAAATTTGCACCCACCACCATCAAGCACTTTCCCTGAAAAACGCACCTGTCAGAGTAGGAATAGTTAATTTGCCCACACCACCATCCAGCATTATCTCTGAGTCTTGCACCTGTCGGAGTAGGAATACTAAATTTGCACCCACCACCATCAAGCACTTTCCCTGAAACAAGCATCTGTCAGAGTAGGAATAGTCAATTTGCCCCCACAATCATCCAGCACTTTCCCTGAGGTAATCACCTGTCAGAGTAGGAATAGTTAATTTGCCCCCACCACCATCCAACACTTTCTCTGAGGCAAACACCGTTCGGAGTAGGTATAGTGAATTTGCCCCCCACCACCATCCAGCACTATCCCTGAGGCTAGCACCTGTCGGAGTAGGCATGTCGGAGTAGGAATAGTAAATTTGGCCCCACCACCATCCAGCATCTTCCCTGAAGCAAGCAACTGTTGGAGTAGGACTAGTTAATTTACTTCCATTATCATCCAGCACTTTCCCTGAGGCAAGCACCGGTCGGAGTAGGAATATTAAATTTGCCCCCACCACCATCCAGCACTTTCCCTGAGGTAAGCACCTGTCAGAGTAGGAATAGTTCATTTGCTCCACCACCATACCACTGTTGAGCACCTTACCTGAGGCAACTTGCTATCTTTGGAGGACTAAAGAGCTAATTTGGGTTTATCAATGGTTTGATCAGGACTACATTCGTTTGCATAGGCTCAGGCATTTTTTCGCCTCCCATCCTCTTTGCATACTAAATGTCTTCTTCTATAAAACATCATCTCTCAAGCATACAATCACATCAAATCTTTTCCTTCTTCTACTATTTCATCACCTATGCTACTGGCTACTCTTTTACCCACACATACTAAGGCTTCCCTCATCTATTCCCACCTAATCAATATTCCCAGGACCTTTCTATCACTTTACCTGGATCTACTTGGAAACAGATTTGGATTAAATTAGGAAATCCTCCTGTGCAGCCAACACAATTCAAACACTTCTTTTCATCTGCAATAGACTTTTCATGACACCGGAATTCCTTCATCGAATAAACCCGCTCATTTCAAACATTTGCTTTTCACTTGTCCCCCCGTTTCTACATTTTGGTCACAAGTTTGGCGCAAGATGAAGTCTATTTTTCATGGTAATGTCCCTTACTCTATTTCGAATGTATTTTTAGGAAGTGTATCCAATGTATAGGTCAGTGGTTCATCTAACATGCAAATACTAGACCTATTATTATCAATTGCTTTTTAGCAAATAACTTCCATTTGGAAAGACTGTGCAATTATCTTCTAAAGTGGGGTGGTGAACAGTCTATCACAATCACTGATTGGATACTGCATATATGCATCCCTTATCCCTTGTTTTAAAATAAAAAGACATTTGGATACCTGTTACTCAATACCCTGAACATACTTCCATTGCAATGTTTGGCCCTCTACCTCACACCCATTGAGTATTACAGCTTCCTTGACTTCCTCTTTCTGACCATATTATTTTTTTACTATGTATCCTCATTTATTTATTTTTATATGTATATTTGGCAAATAATCAGACAGTACTTATGCATTATGTGCCTTTTTCCTCTTTTTTCCCTCCTCTCTTCTCTCCATTATTGTGTTGCTTTGCATTACTCTAATGCATTGTTACTTTACGCTTAATAAACTCATTTTTAAACTGGCAGAATTGCCCCCTACGA
Source organism: Lissotriton helveticus (assembly GCF_964261635.1). Taxonomy (NCBI): domain Eukaryota; kingdom Metazoa; phylum Chordata; class Amphibia; order Caudata; family Salamandridae; genus Lissotriton; species Lissotriton helveticus. The sequence continues at coordinate 157,254,538 of NC_136070.1, forward strand.
ACAACTTTGCATAGGAGAAATAGCAAAGTTCACATGACATTCCCAATAGTAAGCCAGGAAAGCCAAGAGTAATGCAACTTTCCATGCTTACTACTTGGAATATTCCCAAAGGTTGTTTATTTGCAGCTATGCATGACATTACATTTAACAGTATAAATGTATAACTTTCTTTTGTGAACCAAACCCCTTAGAGTTCTACTGCTCAATAATATTGTCTGCATCCTCAAAGGTAAGCTTGAAGAGGAAATCTATGCACAGAACATCATTGCAAATAGGAAATCTTTGAGAGAAAATAAATTGAATACCTTTTCAGTATGGCTTGTTTAGCTTAGAGTGAAAACTATCTTGCTATGGGGTAAAAGGAATCTGACAATGTAAGAATAATCTCTGCTTGAGTTAAAATAAAGCTTTCTCAGGAAACTTTGCAACCTTTGCAAAAAGCACAAATTAATACATTGCAAATGAAAAGAAATTTTACGACAATGATGAAAATTATATTTCAGTTGAAGTCCAGCATTTACGGTTTATTAGTAGAGGTAAATATGGAGTGTCCTAACTGATAGTTTTTATTAAAGAAATTGGGCTTTATGCCTTCTCTTTTTGTCCATAATAAAATGTAGCCCAGATAAGTAAGATAAACTACACTTCACAAAATCCTTAGGTAAGTAGAAAATCAATAAACAGTCAATAAATCAACAAATCAGAGTGCATAGTCTCAAGGAGTTCTCTTGATTGCCAGAAGAATAACTTCTGTTATTGTGAGAGAGATTAATTTAGGTATGATGTAAAAGAACAATAGAGAGAATTATCAGTGTAGCTTTTTGAGAAATATCCACACAATCTATTCTAACTGTTACAAGTAGCAGCAGGAGCAGAAGCTGGAATACCCCCCAAAACATTACAGTGGGACTAAGATACACATGGTAAATCTTTGCAGAGGGATACAACTTGACTCATTGTCTTTAATAAAATCAGGATTTTCCAACTCTACCAGTTTAGAAACTGTTACAAGTAGCAGCAAGAGCAGAAGCTGGAGTACCCCCCAAAACATTACGGTGGGACTAAGATACAAATGGTACATTTTTGCAGAGGGATACAACTTGACTCATTGTCTTTAATGAAATCAGGATTTTCCAACTCTACCAGTTTAGAAAATCCACATTTTTTAAAAAGACCAAGGACTCCCATTATACGTGAACAAAGCATATATTTACACCTGCCATAGCATCTTTAGAAACCAGCTTCCAATAAAATGTTTGGAAAGTAGGGCTGTTAGGCTGATCCACATGTTAGAGAATGTCCTCAATTTTCGAGATACAGCCTAGGCGCACACACACAATCAGACATAAAGTACAAAGGGGTTGGAGACTATGGAAGAAGGCTCAATTTACACTAAAGGGGCAGGGAATAATAATCTTATTTCCAGAAAGTTCAATCACTCACTTTTTGATTTTGAGTAATTTTTAGAATAGCGGTAATTTAACATTACTTAAGGCTTTTCATGGTACAAAGCCTTTGCCTGGTAACGTGTTGTGAGATGTCGCTCTTCACTTCCGCACCAATTTGCACTTGTTATTCAGCCCTGTGTTTGTTTGTTTTTTCACTCTAAATCCTCTAATATCACTTGACTTGGCTGTACTCATTGGGTCTCCTTCACTCCTTCTAATAAAGTTTGTGTTCTTCGTGTCTTGCTTGTTTCATTGCTTCTGACCAGTGAGTTTGCGGTGGCGTCCTTGTAACCTGACATGAAATCTCAGTCTGTTTAAGGCTCATCATAGCAATACTGACTACCATAAAAGGGGAGCCCTAGAAACTGTAAGCTGTATTGTGAATGTTCAATCCAACTGGTATCATTTACTTACCTGTTATCTGTCTTCGATGCAGGTGGCTCAGTAGACTGAGGTAGAGTGGAACCAATTGGTGCTTGCCGTAAGGAATTACATGTTATTTGGTACTTAAAATCTTGAACCCATGCCCTCTTTTTTGGGGTGGATATTAGTTAACTGATATCTAAGACACATGTATTGACTTATTTTCTGATTGATTGTCTCACATTCTTCTAATACCAAACCATGCATTTCCTTGCTCTGTTTCGACTTGTCTGCATGTATTATTCCTACTGCCCTTTCACAATGGTTTGCTTAACTGAGCTAAACAAATCATGTTGAGTGAAATCGCTCTCAGCACTTGTCTTCTAGGGCCCCTTTCACTTTGACCCTTGATGGTAAGCAAACCATTCGTTAGACAACCATCCCTCTCAACACAAATAATGAAACCAAGGAACAAATGATTAAAGAGAGAATCACAAAGGTCATGATGGCAAAACAATAAAATAAAACATAGACAAGGTAAAGGGAGGTAAAATGTGGCATAAATGCATTATATAGATATTCGATCCCTCTGATTCTTAAAATGATACTAGAAAAGAAGAAAAACAGTGTGTTACGAAATGCAGACAAAGCCCCAGACACAAACGTGATGCAGTTTTCCCAGTGCGTGCAAGTTCTAACTGGACAAGACCTCTTCCCATGCTCCAATAAACCAATGCTTAATGCAATCAACACTCTTTGTTGAAAGAACACCACTGCAGAAGACCACATACTCACCTTTTTCTCTGTCTTGTGCTAATTTGATAAGCGATTATTTGCATTGGCCAATTCAGACTTGCAGTAATTGAGCAATCCTGTATTGCATTGATGTGAGTGTTCTGTTATAATCCCCTCTGAGGTATGTGGGTGTATGTATATGTTAATATATGTTAATGAGAAAAGTGATTGCTGGTATAGTGTAATTCACGTTTGTTTGGTGTCTAGTGTAGAGTTGCATGTACGTTGTTTGTTTACACATGCACTATATGAAAGTGAAAAACCTATTGGCTAACGCAACGCTTCTTTTGCTTGCAAGTACTAAGACATCAAGCACACAAAAGATGATGGGAAGAATGCTTTCAATAGGTCCAAGTACTGTCATTCGCTTGGGGTAGAATTCCAATCCATCAATAAATTGCCCCATACCACCTTAGATTAGATCCAGTGGTATGCGACTATTAAAATGCAAATTATTCATGACACTGTCCTCCTAATTCACCCTCACAAATGATTTGCAAAATACGCATATTAAACATTAAAGAAAAATAATGTGATTGAATTGCATTGAATTCCTATCCAAGAGCACGCATGTTATTGGTTCAGAAGTACAAGACAGTCAAATAGAACCTTTAAATAGTGCTAATAACAGTAGAGGGCATCCAATTGCTGTGTCAGAAACAGTGAACAATGGTGTTAGAATAGAACATATTTTTAGAGCCTTCCTGAAAGTAATGAGTATTTTAATGTCTCTCAGAGCTTCATGCAGAGATATCCAGTAGGGACTTTACAATTATAAACACCACCACAATACCTTCTACTAATTCAGTCACTGGCTCTTGTCATTGAATCAGAATATCACCTAAAGAGTTGAGAAAAAGGACTGCAAAAACGGAGTCAATACTGAGCCGAGGGGTGGCTTCACTTTCACAGCCAACGCATGAGCCAATTAATCCAAATTATTACTATGCAAATAGCACACTAGATATGTAAAAATATGAACCCTCTTTCACATGAAAGTATAGCTCAATGTTATAAAACATTGTGTGGTGAGAGAGAGCTTACAGGATTACATTTCAGTGTTTAGCGACATTTATTAAGATCTATAATTGAGCCAGATTAATGTGTCCTGAGAATCACTATATGTAATTGGTCAGTATATGGGATAACGTATCCACTGTGTACATTAAAAGGATATTGCAAGTGATTGAAGTCTGAGTTCCTTTGTGAGGTCATGAAGCTCTGAGGTGACTTGCAATATCCCTTTAATGTACAGCAAAGAGTACTTCATTCCTTATAATTCATGGTCACACAATAACCCTGTCCACAAACCACTTAAAACCTTGGTGCCTTGCACTTCGTTGCAGCCTCAACATGAAATGTAGAATCTGTCTTGCTTACTGAACACACCACAAAGCAATTAATGCAAGGCTGGTTAAAATTCTATAGATCAGTCTATGTAAAACATGAAGATATTCTTTCTTTCCTGCAATGACCTACTGTGTGGAAAAATATAAACATGTTGCCATAAATATCTCGTTTCCACATGCTTAGAAAAATTATCAGAAGGATGAAATACCTTCTGCGTTTTCCTGGTTTAAACTACAGCTTTAATTTGCTCAGTGACCTGCCATTCACCTTGGCTGCAGGATCTGGCAGCAAGAATTGTGACATCAGAAGTCAACTATAATAACATACAAAAGCTGACCAGCTGCATAATTTCTTCAATACAGATGACCGGAATCACCCCAAGTCACTTGTAATAGGATGACAGGCGCCCATGTATTGTGTTATTATTGCACATGGGACAAAATGCAAATCTACTAAATAATATATGACTGATTGTTTATTTATTGTGCACAATGAAGTAAATCACATCCATATGTTCCCAAAATGGACAGTTAAAACAAATGAGACACAGCAAGGTAAATTATTGTTCTTGGATCGCACAATTACATCCAACTGAGAGGTTAAGATTTGTACTCAGATACACGGTCACATTCACAATCTGCATCTTAGCCAACAGACCATATCTTCTTCAATCTACACCACAGGAAAATGCTTTGTGAATAGCTGCACTTCAGGACTCAATTAATATTCTGTACTCAATAAAGTGACTAACAAAACAAAACACTTAAATCATATAATAAGTTAACAGGATGTGTATAAGAAATGTTGTACTCACAGGATGGGTAAATCAAGTATGACTGAAACTGAAGAGTGCTGAAAAGCATAAAAGACAATTCAATAAATAGAGAAACTCTTTATAATATGTCAATCACAGCAGAGTTTAACAAATACATCGGTGTTCTTGATGCAGCGGGTCTAACATAAAACCCTTTTCTCGTGTCACTTACCCAGGAAAACTCTTACCATTTACTCATTGGTGGGGCCCATAACACTGCAAACAGACATATTCACACCGTTTTGTGGATCAGTGATAAGTAGACAAGCTGCAAAACATGTGGGGTACCCTATTAACATATACACTAACCATATACATTATACATTTAATTGTAATAGCTGTTAGTTCCAAAAACATCAAGGTACTCCGCTATCTGATCGATGGACCAACTAGTAGGAATCAGTTGACGGCGATTAAGTCCAGCTTAATCACAATTTAAAATCTTCAACATTTATTTGTCTTGACTTTTATTCTAATAATCACAGACTCGAGTTTATATTTCATAAGATTTTATCTAAATTCATTTAAAGAGAAATCGAAATTTAAGTAAGTTTTATTAGGCAAATACATTTAAGCATTATTTCAATACATTTAAGCAAAGGAAATTAGAAAAATGGAAAATACTCATTACCCCTTGGCCATAGTGCGATCATGAGTATGGTTCACCAGAACATGAACCGCAGATCACAGCATAGGTTCCCTAGCTGTCTGTCTGTCCCTCTAACCTACTCAGATGAATCCCTCCTGAGATAGAATTCCCGCGACAGTCTCGTTCCTTTTCCCCATCAGAGTTCAAAGTCACAAAAAGTCTCTTGCACCATAAAGAAAATCGTCTCAAATGACAGCATGTGATGCTGAGCAAAGGTGTAAAACAAATAAGCCACCAGCACTAATCATAAGCACAGCCTCTTTCTATACCCTTTCACTAACTTTCTATACCAATATTGAAACTGTTAGGGGCTACATCCACTTCTGATTGGTCTATGGGAGGGGTGGTGATCATCACCTCATTGTCCTCCTAGTTCAAGCTATTTCATAAAGTCCTGACTCATTCCGTGGTTCACATGACTTCATAAAATATTCACATTTATATTTTGTTAAACTATTGGTAACATTCTTCCACAGTCATGAATTTGCTCATCCTCTGGAGCTCAGTTCTCTGATCCGTTTCCAGACTTTTAGAATAGTCTCTTTGGCACCACTCCTGTTACAGGCCAGGCTGCCCTTGACATCTCTCACTCCGGGCATAGGCCATACACTCATGACTGAAACTTCCATTGTACACATGCACAGGGGCCATCTTGATTTTCTTTGCGCCATCCCATTTCACAGCAGCGATTTTTCAGGCGAGGTCTAGCAGACCCGAATCAGAACTAATATGAAAGGAAACATAACAGAAATTAGATATAGAAAATAAGCCCTTCTGTTTACATTCTAATGACCCGTGTTAGGTATTACCTAGCAAAAGTGACATTCAAAGCCAGTTTACTTACCATCTGCATTCTATGCCATGATATAATTCTACTACAGACATAAAATACATGCAATTTACTCTTCATTTTTACGCAATCACAAACCTATGTTAATTTAATTCACATTTTATTTATGAATTAGAATTTAGCAAATAACAGTTAGTTTTCCACATGTAGTGTCTAGATAAACGGTGCATTTGTTGATTAGTTTACATGCTTCACACAGTTAATATTATTAAATCAAGGAGGTCATGAAGTTCGAAAGGGGTACACATTTATTTTAATTTCCCCTTCTCCATCATTCTCCATTTTCAAAAGTCGAATCTAAGGAAGGGAAACACAGTAATGAAAAGTGAGTATCACTGGACACTCATGTTTAAAACTATTTAAAGAGAATTCCCACATATCAATGGAAGAAATAATATACATAGGAAAAAGAGTTACAAAGGGGCAGTTGATCAAAAATCCAACTCTCAAGTGGCAGGACAGACTTGCAAAATTAAGTACAGCTGTAGTTGATACAATGTTTTGCCTTTCTCCACATGCCCTGCTTTAAGAAAGAAAACTTTAATGGGTTTGCTTTTTATTTATGGTGGGTTATAGTGTTTTGGGAAGTCATCATTTTTCAGAATGATGCATGTTCTTTCTCTATAAAAAAGCAGGTGAAGGGAAGTGGAGGCAAGCACTAACAGAAATGGGTTGGGTTGATATGAACTTGGCAGGCACCGCCATCTGAGCCAGCAAAAAACATTAGACTCTTGACTTCCTTGTCTCGCTTATCTGTAATCCCGACCGCATAAGAACATGTCATTTTCGAACCCTGACTGTACAAGGCCACATCTCTTTGCAGGTGGGATCAAACTAAAAGGTGCCCTCCATTCAACCAGTACGTCACTAGATTGATTTGGCTCAGGGCATATGCAAAAAGAACAATTGATGGACTGACTGCTGAACAATGTCAAATATTCACCCCTAGTACAAGGATCTAGGGCTAAAGCCATTGTTTTGTCCCTTACCAAACCATTCCAGTGCCATGTTAAGTATGCCAGGTATGCCCAGACATGGGTCCTGGGCTCACCGTGCCACTGTATTCATGCTAGCCTGCCTGATGGGCGGTGATACCCCAAAACCAGGACAAGGATGCTTGTTTCCAGTCCAGGGAGGACCCATCCTGGCGGTTCATGCCAGACTGTTTCCATGGGGAGTAGGGTCAAGACTGATTTGCATATGACTGGGACCAAACTGTAATGGCATGGAAAGCAAAAAACAATGGATTGGGATGCGGCCTGAGCAATTGTCAGCGGCTGACATTATTTCAAACATTCCATCCATCACCTTGTTGTTTTTGCATTTGCCTCCATAAGTGTACTGGGTATGCCCAGATGTGGGTCCCTGGCTCACTTTGCCACTGGATTTAAGGTAACCTGGCTGATGAGGGTTAATACCCTGAAGTCGCTTCCAGGATGCTTATTTCAGGTCTGTGGAAGACCTGGCCAGGCAATTCGGGCTGGACTGTCTCCATAGGCAACAGGGTCAAGACTGATTCGCAAATGGCTGGGTCCAAACTGGGTTAGCATGGTGGTCAAATTGCCAGCTGCTGAAATTAATTCAAGCATTCCATCATTCACCTTGTTGTTTTTGCATGGGATCAGGGCATGGAAGCTAGGCAGGCTCTCTGTTCAACAGTTAAGAATAATTGGTGACTGTGGCCAAAGTCCAAGCCCTGCATCCAACCAGCAGGCTACATTGACAAGAGGGCAGTGGGCCAGGCTGAGGGTCAGACCATCTTCCCAACACTAACTGACCTTATGAAATGAGGGTTATATTCTAAACTGTCATATACAGAGTCTGCATCTATAGGCATCAACACATATGCATAAATAAAGATAATTACAAAAGGACAGAGGGAAGAAAATCTATGTATGAAAGGGTGAAGCATTACATTGCAGAGAAGTATAGATTTTTGTAATATAAAACACTTTCAGGTTGTTCTGTACGAGGTAGTCAGTGATGTAGTTGTGTTTTGCATGGCTACTTAAGGGTGATTTATGGAAGTGAAAGGATGCCAAGTCATAGGAGGACTTGAGAATGAGAGGAGATAGAAGAAGCAAACACAATTTACAGAAGGAAAAGAGTGCTGGAAACCGGCATGGTATATTGCAGCCTGTGATGTAGTCAAAATCTAGGGCACTGATTGTCTTTGGAAGAGGTTTACTGTATCATCATCTGTTGAAAAGTACTCATTTTGTGTAAGCTGTGGATGGGTGATTTTAGACTGAGTGAAAAGTCACCCTTTCCAGAGGAACCTGTCTGTAAGTGCAAGAGGTGGGTAGAGAGGCTTTGTTTATGAAACTAAAAACACTGCAATTCAAGGAGTAACATTTGGAGTTATGTTCTTTTCATTGACTTTTGTCATTAACCATTGCAAGTGGAGACACAAACACCACGCTGCCAGCACAGAAGCAATCAATTCAACTTTCTGTACTGATATTAGGGTGCACAAATAAAATGCTTATACACTTTCTTATGGATGCCAAGGCCTACTTTTATTTTTATTTCAAATGGTTGTATGACAAAAATATTGAATTACAAGAATAAAAAGTCAATAATATTATCTACAAAATATCAAGTATACATAATATGTATGTGATTAGATGTGCATTCCTTGCTTCTCTTTATAACTGCTACAGTGATAATTTTCAGTGCACATATGTTGATCTCTTGAGCATATATGTTGTGAGTAAGTGGATCTTTCTGCTTGCTTTGGCTTTTGAAACTGGCTAAACAATTCTAAGGTCAGCTCCCCCAAAAATTTGTGCTGGCCCACATAACTGTGACATTAATATTCATGCATTGGTTTCAGCATATCAGATGATGGTGTAAAGGGTCAGAATATAATTTTGCTTGTATCTGTATAGCTAATGCTTTGCTAAAGAGAGCGATACATCACTCTCCTTTTTTTGTTCTGGATTACTATGCACCTTAAACACAGACAATATATTATACATTTTATATTCCGTCAGAGGTTTTTATTTTGGTTTCTTTTTTTTACCCATTCTTACTGTTGGAAAACGGCCCTCCCTGAAGGGTCAACCCAAGCTTTTTTCTTTCCTCCTCTTCTTTTTCTGGCCTTCTTTTGTTGGCTGTAGGACTATGGGCACTTTACCACCTCTGACCAGTGCTAAAGTGCTCTTTATTCTAAACATGGTATAATTGGTTCATACGTGATTGGCATATTTGCTGTACTGGTAAGTTCTTGTAAAGTGGTCCCATATACCCAGGGGCAGTACTTCAAATGCTACTAGTGGGCTGCAGCACTGATGGTGCCACCCACAGAAGTAGCCTTTCAAACCTGTATCAGGCCGGCCATCGCAGGGCCCATATGCGCAGTTTACTGCTACTTTGACTTGGAGTTTAAAAACGTACCTTTTTTACACATACGTCACTCCTAAGGAAGGCTCTAGGTAACCCTAAGGGCAGCGTACTCTGTAAATGTATGGCAGGACATGTGCTGTGATGTTTTGCATGTCCTGGTAGTGACAAACAGCCTATTTCTATTTTCGTCACTGTGAGTCCTAGTCCTTTCATAAATTAGCCTTGGGAATTTCTTAATTTATTTTATACAACTTGTTGAGCGCACGATTACCCAAGGGTGTCTTGGCGCTTAATCACCTTTAAGCTGTCATTCCTGATCAGAGAAGAGTAGCTTTTTCATGTTTGATATGTTGGAATTGGTAATGTTAAGTCCTCCTTACTTGTGAAGTTGGATTTAACATTACTGTTTTAGAAATGCCACTTTTAGAAAGTGGATATTTCTCTGTACTTACTGCTCTTTGTGCCTGACAGCCAGTCTCCAGTACAAGTTTGGGCTAGGTGACAGCTATACGTTGTGAATTCCCTCTAGACAGCCACAAATGGAGGAAGATGAGGCTCATCTGCATTCTAGACACTCATTTGCAATCTGATGGGTCTTCCTGTTCAGGGAAGGAATGGTAGGGACTGACACTTACACTTCAATAGTAGGTAGTGTCCTATCTACACACAAAGTACTGATGTACCCCCCAGGGTTAATTTATTTTATTGCCAATGTGTTTCGAGGCTCCAGCCTCTTCTTCATGGGCAGCTTGAAAAATGCTGCACAGAAATTCCAATACATTAGCTGCATGCTGCTGGACTCTGGCCTGTCTTCAACTTGTTCCTGACCCCCAAGTGGCGTTCCTGCTGTTTTGGGCCCTTGGAAGTGGTTTTTGGACCCCTGAAGTCAAGCTTTTTAACTCTTTGCAACTTAAAATGGGTCATTCTGCACTTGGACCCCACAGCTTACTCGAAGGATCAGCGCGAACTTCCGCAGCATCGTCTCCTCGCACAGCAAGTATCAATGTTCATGTCCGTGACGCTCAGCTGACTCTTCGCGCCCACAGGATCATCACTGGCAATGATCTATGTGCTCCTGGTGACCGTCTCCGCATGAATAGGGCGCTTGACTCTGCTTGAAAAAGTAAAACTTCCTTGGGACCTGTTTGGAGCTGTATCCGAACCACACTCCATTGAGGTCAGCCTGAAGGTTTCTGTGTGCTGCACTGTCGCTTTATTTATTTAAAGAGTAGCGCGACATCGCTGAGGCAACTACTCTGATTTGGGATACTTTACAGCTGGTTTGAGCGTGTAAGGCTCTTTTCCCTTAAACACGCTGTGCATTTGCTGCCCCTGGCTGTGCTCGCCTTTGACCCTCCATTTTGTGTTGTTGTTTGCCCCTGGTCCGCCCCTCCTCCCGCCACCGCCTCCCAGCTGCTGCCCCTCCCACGCTCCGCCCCCTCCACCATCCATTTATGACCAATGACCTAACGCGCAGCGTCCACGCCCAGCGACCGCGCCCCAGTCGCGCCGAAGGTGCGCCAAAGGTAAGCCCGTCTGCGCCCGTCCGCGCCTGGACCACGCCCAGAGCCAGCCCCCCTGGTCCCCGTAATGCCCACCCCACCCGCATTACTTACGCTGCCACCACCCTCCTAGCCCTTAACCCCGGCTGTTCCCCCAACTGCATCCAAGCCGCTCCTGGACACACCCATGGACCCTTTTCCTGCAACTCCTGCAAGTTCGACGGCACCAAGAACATCTCGTCTACGATCACACAACAGATATCCGACCCAACCATCTACAATGCATCCTGCTCAACACCCGATCGGTCCACAGGCACGCCATCGACCTCTGGAATCTACTAGACACCATCTCTCCGGACGTCGCCTTCCTAACAGAAACATGGATGAACGCCACATCAGCCCCTGACATCACGATTGCCATCCCGGAAGACTATAAGATCATACGCAAGGACCGTACCGGCCACACAGGAGGAGGTATCGCTATCGTCCATAAGAAATCCATCCGCATTTCAACCAGCTCAGACGTCAATCTCGCCAACTCTGAACACCTTCACTTCCAGATCCACATCGACCCCAAAACCACACTCAGAGGCACCCTCCTCTACAGGCCACCAGGTCCCCGCGCACAGTTTAGCGAAGATATCACGGACTTCATCACTCCACACGCGCTCCCTTCCCAGGATTACATCCTTTTGGGAGACCTCAACTTTCACCTTGAAAAGAACAACGACCGCAACACCACCACCCTTTTGGACAACCTCGCCAACCTCGGACTTAAACAACTTGTCACCACCTCCACCCACATCGCAGGTCACACACTCGACCCTATCTTCACCTCCAGCAAACATGTCTCCTTCAGCCACACCACACCTCTCCTTTGGACTGACCACAGCTGCGTTCACTTCACCTACAACAAACCCACTTCCAACAACCACCCCCAACCCACTCTGCAAAGAAACTGGAACAAAATCACCATCGACCAGATCTCCTCATCGCTTCTGCAAAACCCCCCAGCCCACTCCTCAAACCCAGACCTAGCAGCCACCAACCTCACCCAATGGTTATCCAACAGCGCCGACATCTTAGCACCACTGAAAAAACGACAAATCAAACTAGGCAGCAAGAAGGCCTCCTGGTTCAACGATGATCTTAAGAAATCCAAGAAACTCTGCCGCTCCCTTGAGAAGGCCTGGAAAAAAGACCCAACCACCAGCACCAAAGACGCCTTCAAAAACGCCACCCGCATACACCACCAACTGATCCGGACTGCCAAGAAAGCCGCTTTCAAGGACCGACTAGATAACAACGCCCACAACAGCAAGGAATTATTCAACATCGTCAAGGAATTTACCAACCCCTCGGCCAACTCCAACGACATCACCCCCTCTCAAGCCCTCTGCGACTCCCTAGCCTCATTCTTCCACAACAAAATTGCAGACATCCACAACAGCTTCGACAACCGACCCGAAGACCAACCCACCCAACCCCCTGCAGGATCCCCACCCCCCCTGAACATCCTCAATGACTGGAAGCCACTCTCCACTGAGGACACCATCCATCTGATGAACTCTATCCACTCAGGATCCCCCACAGACCCATGCCCTCACCACATCTTTAACAAAGCAGACTCCATTATAGCACCGCACCTCCGAGACGTCATCAACTGCTCCCTCAACTCCGCAACCTTCCCGGAAAGCTGGAAACATGCCGAACTCAGCGCCCTCCTGAAGAAACCCACAGCTGACCCCACCGAACTCAAAAACTACCGCCCTATATCACTCCTTCCATTCCCGGACAAAGTCATCGAGAAAGCGGTCAACAACCAGCTCGCCGCATTCCTCGAAACCAACAAATCCCTCGACTCCTCACAATCCGGCTTCCGAGCCAAGCACAGCACTGAAACCACCCTCATCGCAGCAAAAGACGACATTCGAACTCTACTGGACAATGGAGACACAGTCGCCCTCATCCTCCTCGACCTCTCCGCAGCCTTCGACACGGTCTGTCATAGCACCCTTTTACAACGCCTCAGAAACGTCGGAATCCATGGAAAAGCACTGGAATGGATCACCTCATTCCTCACCGGAAGAACGCAGAGAGTCCGCCTCCCACCATTCAAGTCAGAGGCCACTGAAGTCATCTGCGGCGTACCCCAAGGGTCCTCACTCAGCCCCACCCTCTTCAACGTCTACATGAGCCCCCTCGCGACCATCGCTCGCCAACACAACCTCAACATCATCTCCTATGCTGATGACACTCAACTGATCCTCTCACTCACCAAAGACCCAAACATAGCCAAAACCAACCTGCATGAAGGAATGAAAGAAGTAGCCGAATGGATGAAGCACAGCCGCCTAAAACTGAACTCAGACAAAACAGAAGTCCTCATCCTAGGCACCTCCCCCTCCGCCTGGGATGACTCTTGGTGGCCAGAGGCCCTTGGAAAAGCACCTATCCCGACTGACCACGCACGCAACCTGGGCGTCATCCTGGACTCCTCACTCTCGATGAACAGACAAGTCAACGCCGTTTCTTCATCTTGCTTCAACATTCTTCGCATGCTCAAGAAAACATTTCGCTGGATCCCCACCGAAACTAGAAAAACAGTCACTCACGCTCTGGTCACGAGCCGACTAGACTACGGAAACACCCTCTACGCCGGTACCACCGCAAAAATCCAGAAAATACTCCAACGCATCCAGAACGCTTCAGCCAGGCTCATATTAGACATACCGCGTAAAGAACACATCTCTGGCCACCTGAAAAACCTCCACTGGCTCCCCGTCAATAAGAGGATTACTTTCCGGCTCCTAACCCACGCACACAAAGCACTCTACGAAATCGGACCCGAATGCCTCAACACACGACTGTCCTTCTACACCCCCTCCCGCCAGCTACGATCCTCCAACCAAGCCCTTGCCACTGTACCTCGCATCAACAAAACCACCATGGGAGGTAGATCCTTCTCCTACCTGGCAGCTAAAACCTGGAACTCACTTCCCACTCATCTTTGCCTTACTCAGAACCACCTAGCATTCAGAAAGCAACTTAAAACGTGGATATTTGACAAGTAACTCCCCACCCTCTTCGAGCGCCTTGAGACCCTCTGGGTATGTAGCGCGCTATACAAATTTATTGACTTGACTTGACTTGACTGTCTGGGTGCATACCTCATCCAACCAGGAATTCCATTTTTAACACTTACTTAACCTTGCGCATTTTGACACCTCTAGTCTGTACTTGCTTTTTCCTTTCATCATGGTGGATTATTCACATTTCTCCATGTTGAACAGTTTTGAAATGGAAATTATAAGTTCGATACTTCTTATATTTTCCTTCAACTTCTGGTCTTTTCATTTTTAGGGGTGGGCGGAACTCGCGGAGTTACATGAAAACTATGCGAGATGCCACAGAGTTCTGCAAGAGGGCTACATTTTCAGCATGAATGGCACCATACAGTGCACTGCAGGACACTGTTTGTTTCTGCTGCTTGAGTAGAATTTGTACTCGAACAGCAGCTTTCTCAATGGAAACGGTCACAACCTGCCCCGACCGTCTGCATTGAGAAAATCTCGTGGGATGGCATTCTAGCACCCAAAAGTTTAGTTTTTTTGTGTGTATTTTTGCTTTTTCATACCTGCAACTGTACATGTAAGTAAACAAAATCATTACAACTCATGCTGTGCATTGCAGTTCATACCCAACCACATGTTACAATTTCTTGACACATAACTCTGCCCAAACAACCCTCACCTCCGGCACACATTTAAAATCACAGTACATTGTATGGCTGTTATTCCACCTTAGAGTGATGCAGTAGATATACTGTAACTGGGCCCCAGAAATCTTTTGGCTTAGATGAGTCAGGTAATTCTTCTACATAGTTGTTCAACTGTTCTCTGCAGTAGACAATTTCTTGTAGCCTTTGCGCTTTAGTAGGAGCCCTTTTCCTGCCCTAATGCTTTGCCACCAGTCTTTTGGCTTGTAATGTAGTGACTGCCATGAATTTGTGATTACATGGCTTTAGCAATTTAACAAGTCCCAGCAGGCATAGCTGTGGAGTACACTTGATCTGTTCCATCACCCTTTCAGACAGTATTAACGTCACCTGGGTCCAGAACTCGAGAACAGGCCCACATTCCCAGGCCAAATATATCAAATCTGACACCTCTTTCCCACAATGGTCACACCAGGAGTTCTCCTTGAGTCCATATCTCTTGAGCCACGCCAGGGTGTAACATGTTTGCTGCAGATTCTCAAAATGAATTATCCATAGATTACAATTAGATGTGAGACGCCCTGTGAGAGCACAGCATGCCTCCCATTCCTCCAGATATAATGGCATGTCTAAAACCTCAGTCCGTCTATTAAAAGCCATAGTATTAGCCACCTGGTTCTCTTTCAGGGATGTGATATAGAGCCTGGTGATAATCCCTTTTCATGATCCATTTGTCAGCAACATCTGTAGCGCCTTTAAGGTTATCAGCTCTTTCTATAATTCAGGATATAGGGACCTTACAGCTGCTCATAGTCTAGCATACGTAAATCTCAGCATTGCCGTATACAGCTGCTTAGCTGTGAGTGCCTCTAGCAGCAGGAAGTGCCCGTCTATGGATAAGTCCCCTAGCACTCACTCACCCCCGCTGCACCTATCAACTACATAGCTTTTGACTCATGTGCGACCGATATATTTTGATGTGCGACCAGGGTTACAGCTGGTGCATATATGTAGTCCCTAACTGCTCTGACCTGTAGTCCCCTTCACGCCAGTGAGGTGCTGTTTCCCAAGTTTATCTCCAGCCGATGAATCTCAGGATGGGTCCAAAAGTTGGGTTAGTGGACACAAATTCTCCCTCACCAACTTAACATTTGTGAGTCACCCACGAGAAGAGTTTTGCCCGAACTCAGCAATACAAGCAGAACACAGAAAGGGCAAAACTCTGTGAACTCCGCCAGCGGAACATAGTTTATCGCCCATCCTTAATTTCTATGCTGTTTCTACTTAGCTCTGTATAAACATAAGACATTCCTATGTAAATTCAAGGAGACTGCTCATGAACTATGTTGGAGAGAATGGTGAAATTTTGCCCCATGAGATCTTTTTGTCACAGTACTTTTGTGATTCTCTTGCTCAAAGTTATTCTGCTTCTCGATGATGAAATGTGGAAACTGCCATCTAGGCACAGCAAACGCTTGTGGTCTTACTACAAAGTTATCCTTTTATTGGTGTCCTAAAGATAGAGAGATCACCAAATTGATAAATGGGGAAGTAAGTCTTATGTGTTCCGTTTCATGGAGGTTTGAAACAAGGGATTTTATAGTAGGGTCTTTCCTGCTTCTCACAATTATTTGTTTACTTAAACCTTAACTCATCAACATGCATGCATTTGAAATCTTTGATAAGATTTTAATTTGACAATGGGTTATGGAAAACTAGGCCACCTTGACACAATAGAAGAACATTGATTAATAGTTTGCGAGTTCTGAGTTGATTCTAGGAGGCAGTGCTTTCTTAAAAAAGTTACCTGATTTCAAAGTCACCGAGGGCATTCGTTCAGCTACTCCAAAGTGTTGGTGAATAATTATACCTTAATTTTCTCCATGCTGTCAGGGGTTGAACTGTGGAAAACATTTCCATCTTTACTGAATTGATTTAAACCAAATTTAAAAGTTCTGATGGTCCCCACTCCATTTGCTTTCAAATGACTCTCTCCTTCCTTTCTATTCTCTACCTGCCTATGCTCTCTGAGCACATCCTTGTGTAAGTCAAATGCATATTTGCCTTAGCCTCTATCAATGTATTTCTACAAATTGCCTGTTAGACCTGGCATCCTTGGCATGACTCCCCCTATCTTTTTGCTGCTAATTCCTGTATTTTTGATGTTATGACAGACTTACAGCCTGATTCATGTAGGTAAATTGCACTCGCAAAGGGCCAGATTCTGAGAATCTGGCCCTTTGCGAGAGCGATTTTTGCATTTGGTATTCATGATACCAAATGCAAAAATCGCTATGTAAGAATTCGCATATTTGCGTGGAATGGCATTTAAGGAATCTCTAATAGAGATTCCTCAAATGCTATTCATGACACAAAACAAAATAGCGATTTTGGACTTTTGGGGCCGCTATTTACCGACAGGTCAGACCTGTCGGTAAATAGCAAAAACTCAGAAAAATGCTTTTAAAAGCATTTTTCAAAGTTGCATGTAGCACACACACATGTCCTTTGGACATGTGTGTGCGCAACACCTGTCCAAAAGTGCATTTTAGGGGTGCTACAGGGCGTCCTTTGGACACCCCTGGCACCCTTAAAATCGCTATCTTAGTTGGGAGTAGCAAATTGCTACTCGCAAATCCCCATTCATTCCTATGGGCCTCTTGGCCCATAGGAATGAATGGGGAGTATTTGCGAGTAGCAAATTGCTACTCGCAAATAAAGAACATGTAGGAATCGCTATTTAAGTAGCAATTCCTACATGAATGCCGTTTTGCGTGTCCTCAATAGCGAATCGCTATGATTCGCTATTAGGGACACGCAAAACGGCATGTACATGAATCAGGCTGTTAGTTTTTTGCTAGTTTAGGTAACACGGGGACTTTTACCATTGGCATATTTGATTTACTGGTGCACCCCTAGTAAAGTGCACTTGGTGTGCCCAGGGTCTATAAATCAAATGTTACTAGTGGGCCAGCAGCATTGGCTGTTCCACCCACACGAGTAGCCCTTTAAACGTGTCCCAGGCTTGCCATTGCAATGTCTGTAAGTGCAGTTTTAAACTGTCATGTCAACCTGGCAAGTGCACCCCCTTGTTAGGCCCAAAACTTCCCTTTTACTACATGTAAGGCACTCATGAGGTAGGCCAAAGGTACCCCAATGGTCAGGGTGCAGTGTATGTGAAAGGTAGGATATGTACTGGTGTATTTTACATGTCCTTATAGTGAACTACTGCTGATTTCTTTTTTTCAGTATTGGAAGGACTAGATCTCCCATAGGTTGATAGGCTATCATTGGAGCTGCGTTGTAACATTTTACAAGTGTACATTTCGATTGAGAACAGCTAGAGATTTGGAGTTTGGGCTCTCTGAGCTCAGAATGTAAAACACATATTTTAGTAAAGATGGTTGTTAGAAATGGGAGTTCTAGTTGGCTTGGGCAAGCACCAAAGCCAGGCAGAAACCAACACTCTAGTCAGGGAGTTACACATTGAAGATGACTCCTGCACACCCTCTTGGTAGCTTGGCAGAGCAGTCAGGCTTATCCCAGAGGCAATGTGTAAAGCATTTTCCCAACACACACACACATAGCAGTGACACACTAGGCACACCACAAAAGAAACTCCACCCAAGGTTATATAGAAAATAGCCTTTGTATTACTCATACAACACATTAGAATACAATGGCATATATACACTGTGCCACATGGCACCTGGTATGACTTTAGAGGGATTATATAAACTACAGGGCCAATCTGGCCACTGTCATAACATCACATATAATCCAAATCATGTTGGCCAATCAGGCCACTGTAAGAACACGTTTCATTAAGGATAACCAGTAACTACTCGCTAGGACTATGCTTAGCCCTACACATTATGCCATAAACACAGAAAGGGTATTTCCCATAGCAATTCATGTAAACCCTCAGTCCCAGTACACCACCATATCCATTTTCGGAGGGCACACCTTAGGCAAAAAGCATTTGGCATGAATTATAATCAGTAGTGCACCCTCTTCATTACACACCATGCCCCTCTAAGGCATGAACATATTAGGCAAAAAGCATAAGCAACGGTACACCACCATACTCACTTGCAGAGGGCGCCCATTATCAGCATAGCATGAAACATTATGCATACCTATCGTCAGCAGTGCACCCTAGTACACTTAGTAAGGTGCACACCTTATGCCTAGACTTGACAGGAGGCCCTAATCACCTCCCTCCATGTCACGGTTCCCAAGTCAGGGTTCTTAAGTGGGGCCCCGTCCTGGGCTCGCCCCGCACAGCCACTTTCCTAAAGGCCAGGGCTCTCCCAATGGCTGGTCCCTTCTGCAGACACGAGGCTCCCAACTAGCCCCTGAGCTACAGATATAGCCCAAGCAATACCCCCTATATGTCCGCAATGGGTACTTTGTCCTGAAGACACATGACCAATGTCGAGCGACCCCCCTTAGGGGGAGGCCTCCCCCAGATACTACAAACCTGAGAGGCTGTATGCTGCGGGCGGGCTCCTCTCCCTCTACCAGGTAGGGGGAGCGGGAAGTTGTGGAATGGAGCTCACATGGTTCCGGTGCAGACGTAGGCAACAGGGGGCTTCACGCAGCTTCTCTGGTCTTCTTGGACTCGGGAGGCTCTCCTCTTGCCTCCGACAGCCTCCTTAGCACAGTGGGATCTACTGTTCTCCACTGGTCTTTTCCCCGGTGGCAGTCTCAGGCCATACACGGGGCTCTCCTCGGTCCGGGAGTCTGACGTCTGTGGGGCTCTCCTTGTTCTCCTTAGAGCCCCGCACCCAACCAGGCAACTTCCTCCTGGCTCTCTGCTTGCGGCACAGCTGGAGACAGCAATCCCAGCTCCGGGATCGGGTCACAGGCAATGAGCGGGCAGACTTAATTTTTCCAGGCAGTCAGTTCTGGGGGCAGGACACCCCCACAAGACCACACAGACAGGCAGCCCTGTCATTCCGCTTGAGCTCTTCTTCAAGCCCTTCCTCCCAGCAGCACCAAGAGAGAAGAGGTGGTGCTCAACAAGCAGTTTCCACTAGCCGTAAAAGCGATCACCTTGCGCTATCGTTTTTCAAGACAGGGGTGGGTGCCAAGTCTCCCAAGCACTGCTGGCAGAACTTCCAGCTCTCCCTGTAGGAAGTGCTTCACCAAACTCTGCCTGCAGGGAACAGCAGGGCATTCCAGCATGCTGTTGCTTGCCAGGAAACTCCAAGCACTCACAACATGCTCAGCCCCCAAAGTCCACAGGGCAGACCTGGGCCCAGGCATGCCAGATCACAGAGCCCTCCAGTAGAGGGCCAGTCCTTTGTGGCAGTTCCTCTCGGGTCCCAGCAGCCCTTCAGCAATACAGCTCCAAGCAGGTTCACTTTGCATGGGGTCACAGACCCAATACTTATACTACATTTCTTCTTTGTTCTGCCCTGGCACAGGGCTTGGGAACCAGTTCAAACCAATTCTGGGGGGCACAGTGTAGGCTCTGGCCCCAGACACACCATAGGGGGTGGATCCAGTGTTGTGGAAGGCAGGCACAGTCCTATTCAGGCGAGGTGCTACTCTTCCCACTACCCCAAATGCAGATTGGCCTATTCAGCCTAGCACTGGCTCACCCAGCCCCTTTGGAGCCACTGCACCTCCCCAGCCCATGTCACTCCAGAACTAGATACGTAATATTCAAAAGGAAGGCACAAAGACACATAGCACACAGAAATGCCCACTTCTAAAATAGGCATTTCTAAAATAGTGATAATAAATCTGTGAACACCATTACGTATCATTTATTACCACTATTCCAAACATACCAAACTTGACAACTCTACTCCTCTCCTGTCAGGAATTACCACTGGAGCACATATCAGGGAATCCCCAAAGAATTCATATGAGAGGGCAGCCTTACAGTAGTGAGAAACCAAAATGGCTGTTTGTCACTTCCAGGATATGCCACACAGTTAAGGCACATGTCCTACCTTTTACTTACAGCGCACCCTGCCCATAGGACTAAATAGGGCCTACCTTAGGAGTGACTGATATGTAGTGAAAGGGAAGTCACAGACGTGGCAACCACTTTATGTGCCACGTCACAGCAGCAGTAAACTGTGTGCACAGGCCCTGCAATAGCAGAGGCCTGGGACAGGTTTGAAAGGCTGCTTTGTTGGGTGGCGCAAACAGGGCTGCAAGCCCACCAGTAGGATTTAATTTACTGGCCCCGGGTATATGAGATACCACATTACTTGGGACTGATAGGTAAATTAAATTAGCCCAACAGGAGTAGACCAATCTTACCACTTTACACTGGACAGCAGTGATAAAGTGCAGAGAGTCCTAAAACCACCAACACCAGGTCAAAAGAAATACCAGGAGGAAGGTAAAAAGTTCATGGATGACCCTGCAAAAAGGGCCAAGTCCAACAATGTTTTTTAAATAGTGTGTTTGAAAACGCCACTTTTAGAAAGTGGGCATTTTCTTGTCTAACCATCCTGTGCCTCTGCCTGCCTGTGGAATACACTTCTGGTTCAGACTGACAAGGGTCTGTTTGTGCATTCACTCTAGACAGTCACACAAAGGGGGTTGAAGTGTGTCCTGCATATCCTGATTGGCTGTCACTAGGCTGATGGGCTTTTCTGAGCTAGAGTGGTGGGAGGAGCAGTCACTTCCACTTGAATAGGGCTGTGCCTTGCCTCTTACAAGCAAGGATCTGATGTGGCACCTCCCCCGCAAGTAAATAACCGATGCATCACCTTCCCTGCATGTAAGGAACCGATGCATCACTGTGCTATCTGACGCCTCACCTCCCTTGTGCCTGTTGCTGTCTGATGATTTTGATGCATCCGAGGTATTTGCGCAAAAAGTCATATATCCACTATTTTAACTCCTTTAAAAGTGATATTTTGATGTGTTTTGGATTTTTGTCAAATTGGTCTTGTTCGGTTTGGATAAAGGTGCTTTACTTTTCTAAACTGGTGTGATGTCCATTTGTAGTGTTTTCACTGTGTTAATGATTGTGTGATGTACAAATACTTGACACATTGCCTCTGAGATAGACCTGACTGCTTGTGCCAACCCACCCGGGGGTAAGCAGGCGTTATCTTAGGTGTGTAATCCCCATATCCTGACGAGGAGCAAGGGTCCCCACTTGGACAGGGTGCAAACCACTGCAAACTAAACACTCCCATTTCCAACATTGCCTGTACCTCTTTTTAGAGATTCAAACATCTCTTTTTCGGGAAAGAGTTGCCCCTGCAACATAACACAGCCTAATCTCCTCAAACGTATCTATTAGCCCCACCAAACCTCTGCATGAACTCACATATCTCTCTTGCCCCACTAATGATCATACCTAGAACTGGGGGTCTCTAGTTGGCAGAGGTAGGTACCACTGTTCAAATAGGGACCCTTGCTTCTAGTCAGGGTAAGGAGGAAACACTCTTCAGATAACCCCTGCACACCCCCTTGGTAGCTTGGCAGGAGCAGTCAGGCTTATCGAAGGCAATGTGCAAAGTATTTGTACCAACTCTCACAGTAACACAGTGAAAACACCATAAACTGACTCTACAACAGTTTAGAAAAATAAAGGTATTTTAAACTACACTACACAAGACCAAAACAACAAAAATCCAACATACACAGTTCAAGAATATGGTTTCAAAAGTGTTCTTAAGGTTGCGTTAAAATAATCCACAGTTGCGTCACGTTTTAGCCAGGAGTACCTTTAAATGCGACAAAAGTTCCAAATGAAAGCTGCAGCGTTGAAAAGCAAGCGATGCGTCACTCCTGAGACCCTGTGGAGGCGATGCGACTAACCCGCTGGATGTAGCAGGCGTGTTGCGGTGGCTCCGGTCTGTATGGGGAGAGATGCGATACCTTGCGTGGATTCCGGTGCGCATGTTTCGGTGGAAGTGGCTCGCAAAAGGTATGATGCAACGATGTTTGGGACGGCGACGATCTCAGGTGCGGCGGCGATGCACGGCGCAGCCTCGATCTTCTCCTCTCGCGGCCCCTCAATGCAATGGCTCTGCGATGACTCTTGCAGCGACATGATGCGGTACGCAAGCAAGCGGTGCAACGATCTCACCCAGTGAAGACAGGCTCTGCGACGATACTCGCAGCAATGGTAATCTTCCCGCACAAGACTGGTGCGGCCCGCAAGCGAAGGATGTCATGACTCTGGCAGCGGCAACAAGTGCTGCGATGATCTCGGCCTTCACGGCGGGGGGAATTTCCACCCACTGACGGGGATACGCTCTGCAAGCAAGCGATGCGTTAAACTTTGCAGAAAGTTCTCAAAATCTGGTTTTCAGCTTCCCAACACAGGTACAACTTCCAGAGGCACCACAACTGACCCAAGCACTCTAGGAAGGACAGAACTCTCTCAGTATAGTTCAGGGAAGCGGGGGGGGGGTGAAGTCCTTTTGTTCCTGGGACTTCTTAAGAGGGAGCCAGCTCTTCTCAGGCCCTTGGAGATTCCTTCAAGCAAGGGGACACAGCACAAAGCAAAGTCCTTCCCCTCTCCTTGGCAGCAAAGCAACTGCAGGTCAGTCCACAAGCACACATGAGGACAGACTTCCTTCTTCAGTCTTCCAGCTTTCTTCTTGGCAGAGGTTCCTTCTTGATTCCAGGATGATCTAATTGTCTGTAGTCTGGAGTTCTGTGCTTATACCCCAACCCAAAAAGTCTTTGTTCCCTTTGTGCAGGAGGGGTATGAGCCCGGTCAAAACCAGTTCTGGAGCACTCTGTTTACATGACTCCTCCTTTCCTTTCACAGTGCAGAGCAGAAACCTCAGACGCTCCACAGGAGGTGGAGCCAGCATTGTGGAGTTAAAGCACAGCCCGGGAGCACTTTGTTGACATGATTCCTTCTCTCCTTTCACAGTGCAGGGCAGAGACATCAGACATACCACAGGGGGTGGAGCCAGCACTGTGGGGGCAGGCACAGTCCTAATCAGGTCCCAGGTGTAACTCCTCCCTCACATCTAGATGCAGATCTCTCTATTCACCACTGGGCGGACTCATTCTGTCTCCTGGAATCCCCCAGCACTGTCACTCACAAACCAGACAGTCAATTCACAAACAGCCAAAGGCACACAGAAAGGTCAGACAAGAAAGCAGACACTTTCTAAAAGTGCTGCTTTCAAACACAAGATTTAAAAAACACCTTTCCCAAGAGACGTGTTATTAAATTCTGAGTTCAGGGATACCAGACTTTTATGTCCTATCTTGCTCCTATGGAAAGATATGCAGGTAACCACTGTGCACAGCAATCCCCATGATAGCCTATGGGCAAGATAGCGTTACAATAGTGAAAAACAAAAATGGCTGTCATTCACTACCAGAGCATGTCACCTGCACTAGTACATGCTCTACCTTTCACATACACTGCACCCTGCCCAGGGGGGTACCTTGGGCCTTCCATAGGGGTGTCCAATGTGTACAGAAAAGGAAGGGTTAGGCCTGGTCAATGGAGACACTGGCCAGGTTGACATGGCAGTTCACAGACTGCACCCAGGCACTGCGGTGGCAGGCCTGAGACACCATTTTAGGGCTACTCGTGGGTGGCACAATCAGTGCGGCAGGTACACTAGTAGCATTTGTATCACCAGCCCTGGCACACTCAGCGCGCTTTACTAGGGACTTCTTGGTGATTCAAATATGCCAATCATGGGTAACCAATTACAATAACAATTTACACAGTGAGCATATGCACTTTAGCACTGATCAGCAGTGGTAAAGTGCCCAGAGTCCTATTGTCAACAATCACAGGTCAGGAAAAACAAGGGAGGAAGAAGCAAAAAGTTTGGGGATAACCCTGCAAAAAGGGCCATTTCCAACACATCCCCCTTCCAGCCTAAAGCCAGGGTAGACCAAACGATACCTCGATGGGATTCCCTGCTTAAGGCAATAGAACACGGAAACTGCCCAAACAGCAGGGCACTATTCCTGTTCTACGCCATCCTGAACCCAGTTTGATCACTCTATCCATACTCTCAGGGTCCACCTTGCCAACTCATGTGGAACCCTTCTCCTCACCTGTGGACATCATCTGTGCAGCACCTAAACTTATCTTGCTCACAGGTGTGTCCCAACAGACAGTCAGCAAGCCACAGTGGCCACTGACAGTGGTCAGGGATGAGACCCAGGCCTTATGCCTCTCAGGGCTCTCAAACCCTTGTGGCCTCAGAGGGTGGGGGGCAGTAGCCCAGGTGCTTGGCACCCTTTGTCCACTCTCCTTCCTGTCAGGTCAGGTCTGCTATCCTGGCACTGATCCACCAGTCCGGGACCTGTATCCGGTGGCTGGACATGAGGTAGGGATGGGCCTCCCCACACCCTGTCCTCCTCTTCCTTGGGGCTCTGTACCCTCACACCTGGAGCAGTACCCCTTTCTAGAATAGTCAGGGTACCTGTGGCAAGTGTCCTGTACCATTCACCCAGCAGTTCAGGGGTTCTATCCTGCAACTGGTATTCCAGGTCAGGGGGAACACCCCGGACCTGACCCTTCAACCTAGGCTCCAAAGCCTCCAGGCCAGGCAACACCTGAACCTGGCCTCCCCACCCAAGGACCAACCCCTGCGGTGGAACACTTGCCTGGCACACCAGGACTTCACTCACAGATGGGCCCACACGGGTAGACAGTACCCACCTAGCCAACACAAAGGTGTGGCCCAGTCCAGTCACAGGGTGTGAATCCTGCCCTCCTTCCAGGGGCAGCCCTCTCCACCAGGACAATCAGCCACAGGGGCCACTGACAGCTGTCAGTGAGGAGAGCCAGGCCTCATGTCTGTCAGGCCTCACTAATCTCTGTGGCGTCAGAGAGTGGGGGCAGTAGCCCCAGGTGCCTGGCACCTTTCCTCCACTCTACCTCTTGCCCAATCAGGTAGGGCATCTTGACACTGGCCCGCCAGCCCAGGGCCTGTATCCTCAGGCTGACCAGAGGTCACGGGCGAGGCTCTCCTCCGCCTACCGCTCCTTCTGGGGTTCTGCTCTCTCCTCTCAGGAGAGTCACCTTCAGAACACAACTCTCCCACCAGTTCAGGACCTCTCTCCAGCAACTGGTCTCCCAACGTAGGGTCTAAACCCTCGGGTTGCACTGGGGTCAGAGGCAAAGACTCCCTCCCTCTGCACCCCCTTCCAGAGTGAAGCACCCTCCCTACTGGAGGGGTACCCCTGGAAGCCAAACTGGTCAGGACACTGGTTACAGATGTCCTTCCTTCCAGATCAGGCAGATCCTGAACCTGGCCTCCCAACCCAGGGACCAGTACCTGCGGTTGTGCACTTGCCCGGCGCACCAGGACTTAATTGGGAGCACATATGCCCCCCCAGGGTGACACATAACTCAGGTGTCATGTGACAGTCTGCCTGGCGCAGATCTCCCAACCCCTGTCTATCTGACAGTACGGGAAGATCCCCCAGGACAGAAGTGAGGTCACCATGGTCACTCGCCGATGGCTCAGCCCTTCTGGCTGGCCCCTGACCCAGTGGTTCTCCCACAGGGGACTCCTTCCCCATCTCACCCCTCAGTCTGGACTTCTGCACCCTCCCAACTGGAGTGGCACTGCCAGACACCAGAACTGATGGAGGCCTGGTTACAGGCACTCCATCAGAACTGATGGAGGCCTGGTTACAGACACTCCATCCATTCACCAGACACTAGGTGATCCTCCTCAAATGGCCTACTAGCACCCTATAGGCCCCCAACCTGGTGTTCCCTCAAGGAACCCTCTAGGCCCTGAGACTGGGTTTCGGGCACCTTGGGACACGCAGTCCCACACTCACTCCCTCTCCACTGAGGCAGGACTTGAGCCCCTACACCCCTCTCACTACACTGGGACCTAACTGGGTTAAACTGAAACCCTTCCACCTCACAGGTCTGGAAGATATCTGGGCGACTCCTTTTGGGATCACTCCCCAATGCCTCTTCAGACTCTCTGGACTCCACCAAGAGATCTCCCTTCTGCGCAAGCTCCCTGGGATCAGAGAGCTCACACTCCACCTGGTGAAGGCATAGCTCTGGAAAACAGGGACTTAAAATATGCTCTCCAACAAATGAATCACACAGCCCCCCAAAGTTTTTAACCAAGCTACCCTTTGCCTCAGCCTCCAGTGCCTCACACAAGTACCCCACACCACTCTCCTGAGATTGGCAAGACAGTGTACTACTGTCTTTGTCACACATCCCACATTCCTCGTGTGGTCTTCACACTCACACACCAAGGTTTCTACCATGGGGGAACCCCTCTCCCTGCACCTCTCATCTAGAGTCAGTAGAGTGTCCCTCCCACCACTAGGAATATGATCCCCTGTGTCAGTCCCTCAATCTACTTCAGAGACACTGCACACCACTGGAGCTATCTGATAAACCTGAACCCCCTGGTGTAGGTCAACCCCCTCCCTCAAGTCAGGCGCCACATCTCTGGGTGTTTGTACCTTTCTCTCAGCACTGGAAACTACCATTTTGCTGCCACCATCTGAGCTGGACTCCACCTCCAACTTAGCAAAGCTCACCTCTTGAGCTACCCATGTTTCTTCTTCAGCTGAGACACCCATGGCATCATCTCTCGAGCTCCAAATCAAGCTCCCTCATTCTCAATTCATGGGCCAAGGTAATTTTTAATTCCACCAGGGCACGGGCATTTTTGCTCTCTTCCGCTGCCCTTTCTCTCTCCTCCGCCGCCCTTTCAGTCTCTTTCACCATTTGCTTCAGCTTGAATTCAAGCATCAACATTTCTAACTTATGATCTCTAGCCCATTGGTTTTCCTCCAACTCCTCTGGGGAAAAACTTTCAGCTGAATGGTTGCTGCCAGCCCTGGAGGCTGCTCTGGACACAGGCAGACACTGTGACCTGAAACCATCTCTTTCTGTATCCTCCTCCACTTCTGCACCATCTGTCTTCCCAGCCTCTTTGGTCTCTCACCAGGCCCTTAAGGCCTTCTGTAGCTTCTCCTTCTTGGAGCGGCGCTTCATGGGGCATCCAAAGCTCCTGCAGAACTGCTTGAGTTGACCTACTTTGTAATCACTTAACATTTCAATATCAAACTCCAGTTCTGCAATCTCACTTGCTGGCTTACCATTCAGAGACATGATGCTTGGATTCTTTCAGGATTACGATCAAAAATAGAACCAAAAAAAAATGTCAACCGTAGTATGCGGTGGCGTAGTGGTCTGCACTCACTAGTGATGTACACCAGTCACTGTGGGTCTGGTACTAATACAAGCTCAAAATCCCACCGCTGACCAACAATGTTAGAACTTGGGGTCTCTAGTTGGCAGAGGTAGGTACCACTGTCCAAATAGGGACCCTTGCTTCTAGTCAGGGTAAGGAGGAAACACTATTCAGATAACCCGTGCTCACCCCCTTGGTAGCTTAGCATGAGCAGTCAGGCTCATCGAAGGCAATGTGCAAAGTATTTGTAAAAACACTCACAGTAACACAGTGAAAACACCACAAACGGACTCCACAACAGTTTAGAAAAATAAAGGAATTTTAATCTAAACTACACAAGACCAAAACAACAAAAATCCAACATAGACAGTTCAAGAATATGGTTTCAAAAGTGTTCTTAAGGTTGCGTTAAAATAATCCACAGTTGCGTAACATTTTAGCCAACAGTACCTTTCAGATGCGACAAAAGTTCCAAGTGAAAGCTGCAGCGTTGAAAAGCAAGTGATGCGTCACTCTTGGGACTCTGGGGAGGTGATGCGGCAACCCCGCTGGATGTAGCGGGTGTGTTACGGTGGCTCCGGTCTGTATGGGGAGGGATGCGATACCTTGCGTGGATACCGGTGCGCAGGTTTCGGTCGAAGCGGCTCGCAAAAGGTACGATGCGACGATCTTCGGGATGGCGACGATCTCAGGTGCGGCGGCGATGCACGGCGCGACATCGATCTTCTCCTCTCGTGGCCCCCCTAATGCGATGGCTCCACAACAGCTCTTGCAGCGACGTACCACAACTCTCAAAGCGTCGTGATGCGGTTCGCAAGCAAGCGGTGCGACGATCTCACCCAGTGACGACAGGCTCTGTGAGAAATACTCGCAGCGATGGTCTTCCTGCACTGGACTGGTGCGGCCC
Organism: Lissotriton helveticus; assembly: GCF_964261635.1. NCBI lineage: Eukaryota > Metazoa > Chordata > Amphibia > Caudata > Salamandridae > Lissotriton > Lissotriton helveticus. The sequence continues at coordinate 157,283,436 of NC_136070.1, forward strand.
ACAAGCGAAGGATGCGACGACTCTGGCAGCCGCAATAGGTGCTGAGACTATCTCGGGCTTCGTGGCAGCGGGAATTTCCTCGCACTGACGGGGATGTGCTCTGCAAGCGAGTGATGCGTTAAACTTTGGAGAAAGTTCTTAAAATCTTGGTTTCCAGCTTCCCAACACAGGTACAACTTCCAGAGGTACCACAAATGGCCCAAGAACTCTAGGAAGGACAGCACTCTCTCATTATAGTTCAGGGATGCTGGGGGTGAAGTCCTTTTGTTCCTGGGACTTCTTAACAGGGAGCCAGCTCTTCTCAGGCCCTTGGAGATTCCTTCAAGCAAGGGAACACAGCACAAAGCAAAGTTCTTCCCCTATCCTTGGCAGCAAAGCAACTGCAGGTCAGTCCACAAGCACACAGCAGGACAGTCTTCTTTCTTCAGTCTTCCAGCTTTCTCCTTGGCAGAGGTTCCTTCTTGATTCCAGGATGATCGTATTGTCTGTAGTCTAGGGTCCTGTACTTATACCCCAAAAAGTATTTTTCCCTTTGTGCAGGAGGGCTCTTAGCCCGGTCCAAACCAGTTCTGGAGCACTCTGTTTACATGACTCCTTCTTTCCTTTTACAGTGGACAGCAGAATACTCAGACGCCCCACAGGAGGTGGAGCCAGCATTGTGGAGGGAAAGCACAACCCTGGAGCACTTTGTTGACATGATTCCTTATCTCCTTTCACAGTGCAGGGCAGAGACATCAGACATCAGACATGCCACAGGGGGTGGAGCCAGCACTGTGGGGGGTAGGCACAGTCATATTCAAGTCCCAGGCGCTTCTCCTCACTCCCATCTAGATGCATATCTCTCCATTCACCACTGGGCGGACTCATTCTGTCTCCTGGAATCCCCCAGCCCTGTCACTCACAAACCAAACAGTCAATTCACAAACAGCCAAAGGCACACAGAAAAGTCAGACAAGAAAGCAGCCACTTTCTAAAAGTGCCGCTTTCAAACACAGGATTTAAAAAACACCTTTCCCAAAAGATGTGTTATTAAATTCTGAGTTCAGGGATACCAGACTTGTATGTCTTATCTTGCTCCTATGGGAGGATATGCAGGTAACCACTGTAAACAGCATTCCCCATGATAGCCTATGGGCAAGATAGTCTTACAATAGTGAAAAACGAAAATGGCTGTAATTCACTACCAGAGCATGTCACCTGCACTAGTACATGCTCTACCTTTCACATACACTGCACCCTGCCCAGGCGGGGGACCTTGGGCCTTCCATAGGGGTGTCCAATGTTTACAGAAAGGGAAGGGTTAGGCCTGGTCAGTGGAGACACTGGCCAGGTTGACATAGCAGTTCAGAGACTGCACACAGGCACTGCAGTTGCAGGCCTGAGACACAATTTTAGGTCTACTCATGTGGGTGGCACAATCAGTGCTGCAGGCCCACTAGTAGCATTTGTATCACCAGCCCTGGCACACTCAGTGCACTTTACTAGGGACTTCTTGGTGATACAAATCTGCCAATCATGGATAACCAATTACAATAACAATTTACACAGAGAGCATATGCATTTTAGCACTGATCAGCAGTGGTAAAGTCCCCAGAGTCCTGTTGTCAACAACCAGAGGTCAGGAAAAAAAAGGGAGGAAGAAGCAAAAAGTTTGGGGATAACCCTGCAAAAAGGGCCATTTCCAACACCTAGATTCTCTTAATGTAATCTACCACAAAGAAACTGAAGTGAATGCAGGGAATGGTTTTCTTGAGTGGACACGTCTAATCACAGTAACCAACATAACCAAAAGCACTGGACAAACCATTGACTATAGATTCTGGAGCCTTTTTCTGCCCAGCATAAGGCAAGTCAACCCCTCCTTAGAGTTAGTAAGAGCTGCATGAATGCAATTCCGATTCCAATCCCAAAACGGATGCTCTTTTAGGGAACATGTGTCCTTTACAGTTTTTTAAATGACGGCACTTGCATTAAACTATCATGCCTCTCAACAGGTTCTATGAATACATTTGGAGTCCAGGATTGTCGTTCGCTGCATTCTTGGTTGATTTTCATTCTGATTGTCATGCAGAAAGCTGCAATTTCGGGAAAATACTGTGTGATTGTTGGAAACAGATCAACTATCAAGAAAGTTTACTTCTTGCTGAATTTAGATAGTTCCTAAACTTCTGTATTGTTGTGGAGAAGATCAAACAACTCCTATTTACTATTTTGCTTAGGTTGTGATCCCTAGTCTCACAGTGACATATATGTAATGGCACATGACCTTGAGCACTGCTACGTACACTGGGACTCAATATGTAACTATTATTATTCAACGTTAGCAAATAATGGGATTTTTATTTCTGGACTCTGGTGTTGTCCATTATGCTAAATAACGTATTTTATGACAGTTTATCCCACTATAGGACAGGCTGTAATCTATATGACACATTTTTATTCACAGGAGATGCACTGTGGCTCAAGCGGTGGCTCCTCCGCTAAGGCCGAGGAGCACCAGCCCACTGCATTTTGTGCAGTTAAATAAGGAAAAATAAAATGATAATAACACTATTTTATTATAATTTTATTTTCTGTTGTCGGGCAGGTTGGTGGGGCGGGGCGGGGCTTGGCTGTCATCAAAGCCAGCAAGGGGAGGAGTGGTGGGCACTTAGGTGCACATGAATGTTTGTCCAGCCGTCTTGGGCTCGCCAAAAATGCATGCACACTTTGCATGCTCCCCACCAGGCTGTAATACACAGCCTGGTGAGGCACAGGCTTCCACTGCCTGTCTGGGTGCTGAACCACGGTGCTCAGATTGTTTGGCTTAGGGGAGCATGGGTGTGTTTCCTACTTCAAGCAGGAACAGAAGATGACGACACGAGGCAGCAGTCTGGCAGCAAATAAAGTAATGATTTCATTCATTTTTCTATAGCCGCCCGACCCACCTGTGCTACTCAGTAGCAGCCACTACTCGTACAAGCATGACACGAGGAGGAGGTTTCAGTCAAACGTTTACTCTGACTCTCCCTCCCTTCCACTCAATTTTCTTGACTCATTTCCCCTTAGCTTTGGATTTTACTCCACAGTGAGTTATGTTTCAATAAATAAACAATTTTACATTTGCTTTCTAATGTCTTTGACTACGAAATCATACTAAATAAGTCACCGTTTACGTCATCCTAGAACTCCTTCCCAGATAAAAATATTGTAAAAAAAAATAATCCAACTAACTCTTCGGGATCTGTGAAATCTTGGACTAACTAACAACACAATGTTGAGAAAGTACGCAATATTGTTATTAATTACACAGACCAATTATCCCATAACCATGGTATTCCCAGATGTCAAAAGGATTAAAAAGCCTGCTAATGGACATCATTATCGTACATACAGAAAAAAGTGTATCTTCTGATCATGCCGCTGCCAGAAAGAAAGTGAAAATAAAATCGCTCTAAGATGCTGATATGTGATTTAGGAGCTACTTAAGAAAACCTAAGGTAACTGGCACAATGACAGTCACAATTCATTTTTCAAAGCCCGCGTTAGCTTTGATCTAGAAAGTGAATTTGTTTGTAGGTTTTTTATGCTCCTGATCATTCCACCACTGTATCACGAGTTACGTCTGATTCCAAAAGTTTGTTTTGTCTGTTTTATCAGGTAATAGTACCAAGTGGGCTAGCACTTGTAGTGTTACTTTTGACATTATGCAAGCTGGAAAATGCCATCACGTTCAGTGCAGCAGGCAGACAAATCGAGGCTAGCTGACAGCCACGTCCATGACCTAAAAACAGACTGTAGATGCAGTTCCCAAAATAATACTTGTTAAACTGAATCTGAAACAGACACTACTCAATGGTATGTGCAAATAGGAAATGTTATATTGATGGGCAGCTAACAGTAGGCTTCGTGAAGGAAGCATATTCACTCAACTGTTATATTCCATATAGGTACCCTGATAAAGGCCCAGGTAACATTGTGACCCTTAACCTATATTCTTCCCTAAATTACACATATAGCGATTTACCGGGATTGACCTTTTACCTAGATACAACACTGCATTCAGAGGGCGGGTTTTACGTAGTTTGAAATCTCATACATTATGCATGAGGATTCTTGGAAGCGAAGCAGGACTACCATCTCCTGTATAATATCTATGTATAAAGTCCATGCCCAATGTGATTCTAAGTCAGACACAGTAATACAGCGAGTTAGGACCCCTGAGGAAACCTATGGGTATATATACAACACATCTTGCTAAGATAGGGAGACGAGACCTGGACTTCCCGGCCGACACACCGACCAGGGACGCTGAGGTTCCAGCATGCAGACACTCCAGCTCGCAGTGGTCTAAACTCGAGACCAGGACGGAGTCCCACAGTCTCTCACTTCAGGTAATGGGGTTGACTTTATCCAAGAGGGATTCTTGGCTTTAGACACCCACACAAATGCTAGGTACACTTAGGGACATATAGTTAGGGAAGCATAGTAGGATATGCATCTTTTTATTATCATGTATTTCATATACTTGTATGTATTAATGATTACTACAAGATGGTAGAACTTTACCATCCATTTACTTTTATAGCACTGCTAATCATTTATATCTTTGCCTGTCTAACGGATGTTGCAGCTCATCTATTTTACACCAGAATAATAACTTTTCAATAAATACTCATTGAAAACGCCCAGCCTGTTCATTCTGTGTATCTCCCTAAGACAGACTAAGTAAGCACGAGTGACTGAGCAAAAGTTAGGACATTGTTTCAAAATCCTGAGGGATCAGGGTTGTCATGTTTGATGGTTGCCAAGAACTATTCTCTACTTGGTAAGAGGAGATTCTAGTGACACTGTGAGCTAGCAGATACAAAAGGCCAACATACCCGGTGGGGGTGTTCAGAATCAGTCTGACATCAATCCTACAGTGTATGCTGTCAGAACGTGCAGATCCAGTATAGTTTTATAGAAACTACACACCACAACATAAAACCTAAATCAACTTCTCCATGTATGTGACAGTGAAATTCCCACAAATAGAACAACAGCCTTAGGACATTCAATATGAAACAGCCTAATACCATGCACAAATATTTGCAATATTCACGAGTTGTCATCCTGTTTATGCAATAGTATTCAATCCAAGCTAAACAAAAAAAAAATATGACTGTTCATTAGGCATTGCCCGATCTGCTGGGAAGACCCTTTCTGGTTCCGAAAGTATTTAAAAGATATTGTTCATCACTCATGTTCAAAAATCAATTAAAGTTGGATTTTACCACACACCACAGATTACATTAGTATGCATCAACCGTATATGTTTTCCTCTGATATCTAGTTGTCTTTGATGTGACTTGAAAATCTGAGCTGTAAAGCACCCATTTGCTGACACCGAACTTTGTAAACTTTTATGTTGCATGTCCCCCCCCAATTGAATTCCGTGAACTCATCTTATAGAGTTGTTGCAGAGGATGGAAAGGACTCAAAGGGTTCTGCCTTCGTTAACAAAACCCTTCCCAACAAACACCCTTGTCTCCCTACTCTCCCTCCTAATATACAAACTTCCCTCCCGCTCCATCAAGGCTTTTACACTTTCTTCCCTTAAAATATTAAAAACAGCCTGTTGTCCCATTGCTCTTTTTAACTTACCTTTGGATCAGAGAACAGGTGCTGTGTTTAGCAGAAGCTCCATATGGAGTCCCTGCCAAACACAGAAGTGATCTTCTATTAACTTCTTGTCTGTATTCCTATTGCAGTCCTTATGTATGAGTTTAACTCCATTCATGCAGAATCTAATCCCCAAACTTTACTATTCCTTTCCAATCCAAGATGACCCCCATACCAAACGTATAAACACATCCCTTCCTGGGAAGCACTTCCTGTTTCTTTTTTCTGCAGCTGATTGCCATCTTGGCTACAGGTATGTTGTTTTATTTCCTTTTTATGATTTCAGGCCTAGTATTACGGTTATGTTTTTGTTTTTGGGTTGTCCCACTAGTATGCAGGGCATGCATGACCACAGGGTGTGCGTGTGGCCTGCTGGGTGGCCTATTATTGCCTATGTGACATTTTATTTGTTGCTTGTTTGTTTTTTGGACATTTCTTTTTGTTCATGCACATTTGCTTCCCATGTGTGTTCCGCAGCATTTTGGGCTTCCTAGGGGTGCACAACACTTCTTGGTTTGCTGGGCCTTCTTCAGCGTGATCACAGGTGCGTGGTGCCTGCCTGATCTACTAATGGCCCCTTCGTTTTTGCCGATGTGGCACATCTGGTTGCTTCCACCTATCCTATGCAGGCAGAGTGCGGCGCTCGTGGGCTGCATTGCCCTGGCCACCAGCTGGCTGTCTGGTCAGGTTTCCCTGTGCAGGTCTGGTTGCAGGATACTTTAGTTTCTGCGCCTGTGTCTGCCACTGGCTGTGCTGCTGCAGTGCGGGCTGCTGCTTTGCTGTTGGCTTGATGCTGCAGGGACCTTGGAATTTCTGTTTGCTTTGGATGTTTCTGGGATTACAGCTGTGATGGCTGGTCCATCTGCGGGAGTTGCTGTGGCCCTTCTTCTCCAGGATCTCCTTGCTGCTGCAGCGATGGCTGCATTTTTTGGCCTGGGGGCAGCGCCTCTATCTCAGTTCCTGTAAATCCTTTCATTGAGGCCTTGTGGACGGTTTTCACAGGGCTCTACTTTATCTGAGGTTTCTGATTCTCTTTTGATACTTTTACAGTTGTATTGCTTTGCTGCCCTCTCTGCTGAGCTGGTGTTTGGGGAATGTGGCTTGCTCTTGGCGCACTCCTTGTTCTGTGAATCTAACTCTTTTGCTGGACTAGGGAGCCGGAATTCCAGCACACGATTTCTCTGGCTGTGGGAGGTCAAATTAATTTTCCTGTGTGACCGGTCTTCTTTGCCCCTTCGTTCTTGTCCATCCTGCTGGGCAGTAGGGGACAGGGTGGGTGTGCCTCCCTCTGTATTGCTGGGTTGTGTGTATGGGTGGGCCCGCCAGGTTGTTTTTGCGGCTTGTTGTCCTTTCTCTATTTGTCTTTGGTGGCCATAGAGGGAGCCATGCTTCATTATGTCACCGTGCTGTAGTTTCCTCAGGTGGCTGGGGCGTTGCTCCACAGTGCCTGTTTAGTGGGGTTTTGGCTGCATGTGTGGGGGGTCCTCCCTGGTGCTGGTCCGCTGTGGTTATTGTTCATCGGAGGTGGGATATATGTTTTGGCAGCTGGAGATGGTGCTCCTGCCCCTCTGTTCCTGCAGCTCGTGTTCAGCAGCTCCAGATTGCAGTCTGCTACTGTGATTTTAGGGGCAGTTTCCTTTGGGCTCAAATATGTGGGTTCTCCTGGCTCACATTTCCACTTTTGGATTCTTATGTGGAATCTGGAATCTTATTTCTTTAGGTGCAGTTGTGGGAGCCTGATTTTCAGCTCGCTCTTTTGGCTTCTGTCGCTTTTTTGTTGAGAGCACAGATATTGTTGGGCTTGGTTTCCTCACTGACTTTCTGCCTGCAATCCACTGGAGCCTTTCCCTGTAGACTTTCCCTCTTTGGTGAGGTTGTCTCTCTCCTGGTGGGTCTTACTTCCTGTGGTTCCATTCGGCTCCCATCTGGTTTTCCTTCTGCCACAGTTGTGTTTCTGGTGGTGGTCTTTTCTAGGTATTCGGTGGGGGTGATTAAGGCTATGAAATTCTCCCCTCCTTTCCTTTGGTTGTTTTCCAGACAAGGTGGTTTTCTCTTTTCCTTTTGGATAGTGAGCTTGTTGTGCTTCACTTTGGTCCTCCTCCGGTGTCTGCCATTGAGTGGCACTTTTCGTTCTCTGGGTGTCCTTCGTCAACTCTCAATTTCTTTGCTCTGCTCCGCTTTATTTCACAGGTTGAATGCTTTAATTTTCTCTTGTTGTCTGTCGTGACGGCCTTGGGCCTTCTTTCTCTGTCTCCCTCTCTTTTGTCCCATTGGTTTGGGTTGTCCTGCTGCATTCTTTTTCCTTCGCTGGATTCCCTGTTCCGGCGTCTTTCCCTGGGTCTTTTCCTTGGGGTGTTTCTGCCTGCTGGGAATCTTTCCTGGGTGCCTCCTTCAGGCAGTTTGTTTCGCTACCTCTTGCACTTTGCTTTGCCCTTTTGTGAACTATAGCCCTCTGCACATGGGGGATGTTGTGTTTTCTGTTTTGGGTGTGTTCTTTAGGTTCCATGGGTCCTCTGGTTGTGTCCTGTGTTTATGTCATTGCCTTGCCTCCACTTGGTTTTTTCCTTCTCTTTTGCTGAATTTTTTCAAAATCAGTTTTGACTAGGGTACATACTCATACATATGGACTGTGAGTGAAAGATGGATGGGGAGGTAATGGCCGGTTACTTACCAGTAATATTCATTACTCTGAGTCCATGTCTTCCGTGTCACAGTCCTGAGTTCTTTCCTGCCTCTCCCTCCTGTTTTTCGACTGATTTCTTAATAGACTTTGTTATTTCAGGAAGTCCTTCCCATGAAGTTATGTATTTAATCCGTTTTTTATGGGGGCCATCTTGGATTAGGAAGTCAAAGTTAAGTTTGGTGATTAGGTACTTCATGAATGCAGATAAACACATACATAAAGGACATGGACTGGGAGTAATGCATATTACAAGTAAGTAACCAGGCATTATGTTGCATGAGTCGAGAGAGGTGGAGAGTCTTCTCACCATTTTACCCTATTCCTTTGGTCTGGGAAGAAACATGGGGATCAGAAGATGGGAGAGAAAGTGCATTATCCTGATTCATTTCACCATTTCCTTGGGGTGTCTAGAGCACCATGAAAGGGAAAAATTCAGAATGCACCTTTTCAACTAAAAAAATAAAACATTGTGAGCCCTATGAAGAGCATTGTCAACAATCAAGTCCATTAGGCCTTACAAATGAGCCAGCCCATACAAATTCAGCATCAGCAGGCAGCCCCCTATTTCCAGAAGCTCATACTGATGTATATAAACAATTGACAGACACACAGGAGGAGACGTGACCCAAGCCAGTATGCTGCCAAGAGTTTCAAAGTGTCCTCATCTCCATGATCCACAAAGGAGAATTAGAGAGGTCCAATCCCATGGATGTGTGGCAAATTCCACAACCATCCCTGCTTCAAGGGAAGAAATGGAATGAGCCTACATTCACATGACAGAGTGAGAAACATCCACTATCACCAACCACCACTGCACATGGTTCAGAAACCTTTGCCAGCATAGGTCAGAGAGATAGGGACAGGGGCAATATGTAACAATCCATTACAATGAGACAACTGAGGGCTTAACCATTCACGTAAGCTTCCCTCATCCACACAGCAGAAGAATCTGTACCAATGCACTGATCAATAGGCCTCGGCGAAATTATAATTACACTGCATAATTCACATGATTTGGGGAATTTGGAGTTATGCTTGCTACGTGAAACACCTGAAATTAGGGCATTAAGACACATCTCATAATTACGAGCTGTTTGTAGTAAAAAACGTAATTAAGATTGCACCATAAATGTAAATGTAAAATACTTGTAAAGCGCACTGTTACTTTACCCGAGTGTCCTGGCGCTGTAGACCGCTAGGGAACCCGTCCTGGTTTTCCCTGTGAGATGGTCCCTTTCTGGGTATCTCCAGGGTGAAACCAGGCATCCCCAGCGTCTGTGGGGGGCCGTTGTAGAGATGAGGCAAGCTTAATGCCCAGAGTTACCGAGTGTGTTCCCTGGTTAGAGTAGGCACTGAGGCGAGAATTATCGAGTCCGCTGACCCTGGTCTAAGACCCTGCCGCGTCAGGAATTGAACCCTGGTCCCGGGCCGTTCTCTGCTTACAGGTCTGCCGCCTCTAACCAGTGAGCCACACCAATGCTACATTTCCACATGAACAATAGAGTGCGAGCAGAAGTTGTTCGTGGTCCTTTTGTTTTCTGCACTATTTGTTAGCAAAAAAAGCTTGCTTGTGTCAAAAATTCATTCATGGACGCATTTTACAGAATATTATAGCACTAAATGATGGATTTGCATTTCACGTAATTAGGCGTAATTTCAAATAATGTTGGCACGATTTCATGTAATTATGAAACAGCAAATTACATACATTTTTAATGCTCCTAGTGATCAGGAGAAATGCAACAGAATGCCTTGTTTCCCTCAGAATTAAGTGTCCTAATAGACAAAGCTCTTCAGGAAGCATATGCAGAAAACCATCAAAAAGAGGGAGGACCAAAAACTAAAAGGCCAACAAACAGGGAGCATGAGCAAAGGGCCTTTACTGCCGGACCAACAATGGCATCACAAGCTCTCTTGCCGTGACCATAAAACCTGCCATAGGTCGAGTAACAGTTTTAAAGGGGACACAAGCCCAAAGGGGGGGCCCACACATGCACCTGACCCTGTTTCCAGAGAGAGGAGGAAAAGCGAAGCTTGATAATTTGGACATGCCTGAAATCAAACACCATGCAAGTGAAACATTAACGGTCACACGCCTCAAATCTAACCATAGTAATATATGTTTAGTTGCAGAGGGTAAACAGGCCCGTCCTAAGGCATGACCAAGAGGCCTTGACATGCCAAGTGCACTGTTACTGCACATGACAGAAACAGTGCACAAAGTACCAGTCCAGAGATATTCAGATGCAAAGTCCGATTACATTCAACCCAATATTGAAAACACAATACCCCTACCTGGTAGATCTGCCTTCTACTCCCAAACACAGCTGCAAAAATATAGGCCATCACTTCAAGAGTGCCACCACTCACAGTGCTCCTAACATTATTATTTGGGTGAGTGAAATAACGAAGAATGGGAGTGGGAAACATAAAGGCAAATATCAATCAAGTGTGCACATTGGCTGCAAGACCAGGAGTGCCAACATTTGCAATGCCCTAAGCAGCCATGCATAGTTCTCCACTGCTCCCTGGGCACCCCAGCTAACACACAATAAACAAAGTGCACCATATAGACACGAAGCAGGTCAGTGGTGTCATTCCTGCGACAACTCGTGTCCTCTTCCGTCAAACACGGGTACACAGACCACCCTGCAGGTCCACAGTTGTGAGGAGTGAGGGTAATATAACTTTAAAAGGAGAACAGGGGTGGAACACAATACTTCACTGTCCTCCACAGCAACCCAGGCCAATGTCCGAGGCCACTACACGTACCGGCCTGGGGCACAATAAGGGGGGGGTCTCTGGTTAGCCAACTCCCATCAACAACACACCTCTGCCACCCTACTAACATCATCAGATTGCTATGATCGCTCCTTTATGTGTGGGCTCTGCCCTGCTAGAGCTCAGGTGCCCATCCTGTGGACAGATGCACAAATAAGAGACAGGAAGAGTCACTAGTGAATACCTCTATTTCATGGCCAATGCTCAGGACCGGACCTAGATAGGAGGCATGAGAAAAAATCAGGAATTCCTTTTTTTAGGGAACTGTAAAGTACATCTCTTTAGGAGGGGGGTGGGGTCTCCTCAATGAGTATGGAATGGGACGAGAAAGTAGGTGAGGAGGTTACAAGCCCGCCATGAGTATGTTACAAATATTATCGGCAAATAAACCAAACATTTAGCCTGTAAAATGGAAGCAATATTCCACTGTATGAGTCCATCGCTCACTCCCTCTCCTCTTGCCAAGAAGCGCCTTGAGGCAAGTCAGCATTGCAGTTGTGCTCTGCAGGTGTTTTCAAATATGCTTTCATAAGCCTATTTCCATCACCTCGTCCCTCTCTACCTCACTTGCTGCACGCAGTCCGAGCATCTGCAGTGTAAGCCAGAGCACACTGGCATCCCTATTAAAACCAAACTGTTTTTATTCCTTGTGTATACGTTGAAAAGGAGAGTGTTAAGGAGCGAGGGAGGGAGAGGGGTGATGTGAGCATTGAACCACACCAAAGCAATGAAGCAGTGTGTAATTTATTTCAATAGGATATTTTCCAGTGTCGCACACAATTTAATACGTTCTCATTCACAAAGCCACTCGTTGGCAGGCCTTCAGTGCGGAAAGCCGTAGGGGGAACACCGAGTAAAGCCTCTGAGATCAGGGCTGGCGAAGAGGAATACAATCAAAAAATTTCAAAGAAGTTCCACCCTCCCAGCTCCCTTCCCGAATACCCCCCTCCCCACCCCACACACATATACACTTCAATTTAAATGTATCCAGGTGAGACGGAGGAAAATAGAACATTTCCGCACTTGCTCCTGAGCGTTCACCTTTAGTAGGAGGTATTAATCTCCGTGAGACTCAATTTAGAAGAGACGGGGAGAATTGGTTTACTTCTCGCATCATTTAATCACTGACACATTGGGAATCAGGAAGGATATTCTGAGGCGTTACGCCATCTCTGCGACGTACTCTGCGTGCCTCGTTGAGAGTAGCTCGCGTGCGGATTTATGCGTCATTAAATTTACTCCGAATGGGAACGTGGATCCTGTGCTTTACAAAGTGTTTGCAGGATGATACAGCTAATTACTCTGGAATCGTCGAGTGATGCAGCTTTGACCTCGTTTTAACTTTAATTAAGGGGGGTTAACGTATTCTTGCACTTTAAGACGATGTTGGTTTTCTTTGTATTCATAAAACCTCTAAACTCATTTTTGGGCATCAGGGAGGCTGGTTTGTGTATAAATAATCGATTATGTTAAGTGCTGAGATGTGAGTAGTGCCAGTACGAAAGAGTGAACGGAAAATAGCTGTTTCACTGATGTACGGTTGTGCCCTGCATTTTATAACAATTAAGTTACGTGGATGACTCCAGAATTCTGCATTCCATTCAGAATTATAACTGAATTCTGTTCCTTCGAAAATAAAAAAGGCACATATGCTGTGTCACTCAGGTAGACCATTCTAATAGAGGACTGTTAGAAAGGGGGGTCTCTAGTTGGCAATAGTTTGCACCTTTGTCCTAATAGGGACCCTTGCTTCTAGTCAGGGAAAGGGGGATACACTCCTAAAATAACCCTTGCTCACCCCCTTGGTAGCTTGGCACGAGCAGATAGGCTTATCCCAGAGGCAGTATGTACAGCATTTGAGAACACATACACAGGACACCACATTAGTTTAGAAAAAATAAGTAATCTTTATCTAGATTTAACACAAGACCAAGCGACAAAAATCCACAATAAAGTATTCAAAAACATGACTTTCAAATGTTAGAAATAGCTTAGTTCAATGGAGATGGTAAATGCAACACTTTACTCTCAAAGTGCCTTGGATGCATTACGCAAAACAAACTAAAAGGTCGCAGGGAAGGTGATGCATCAGTTCCTTGCTTCGGGGGAGGTGAGGCTTTGGTTCCTTACTGCAGCGCAAGGGACGTGATGTGTCTGTTCCTTACTGGAGAGGAGGGGATGCGTCTGATTCTTACTGCATTCTGGTTACGATACAACAAGGTGGTGCCTCGATGCGATGATCCGGTGCGATGCGACAAGATGGCGTCTTTGATGCGATGAGACAATTTGGATACAATGCGTCCATGCTCGACGGCCGTGCAGCAAAATCGGTGGTTTCTTGAGCGCGACAGGCTCAGCGGCACGCTTCTTCGGCGATGCAACGGCAACAGCTGCAGTGGTGAAATGCTTCTTCCTCTGTGTGTTGTGCTTCATTTCCAGTGACATGCAGTCTCTAGAGGTCCTAAAACAACAGCAGGCACCTCTCTGCAGGTAGAAGTCGCAGCAAGGAAAGTCAGGGGAGCTGGTGGTGAAGTCTTTGTGTCCCTGGGACTTCAGAACAGGAGGCAAGCTCAGCTTCAAGCCCTTGAAGATCTTCCTTAAGATGATGAAGTACATACAAAGTTCCTTTTCTCTTTTCCTTGGCAATAAGTAACCACTGCAGGCCAACAGCAAACAGCACAGGGGCAGTCTCCCCCTTCAGCTTTCTTAGTTTCTCTCCTTGGCAAATGTTTGTCTTCATTCCCAGAAGTGCTCTAGAGTTATGGGGTCTGGGCCCCAATATTTATACTACTAAATCCTTTGTTCTCTAGAGTCAGAGAGTGTCTGTACCTAGTCAAAACCAGTTTGGTCCTCACTGGTGCAGCTTCTTGTCAGGAGGTGGAGACAGCATTGTTGAAAGCAGATCTGGCCCAGGTAGCTGAAAAGAAATCTCCCCCTACTCTCTATTCAATGTAGGCTCAGGCAGTAAAAGGAAATATCCTCCTCCTATGCCCTAGTCAACCCAGGTCCTATTCAGCCCAGCCCTGACTCATCAGACTGCTGGAGCCAAAGCCCTCTCCAGCCCCCTGTCAGTCACAGACCTGACATGTAATACCCAAACCTAACAGAGGCATACAGGTTGGTTAGGCAAGAAAATACCTACTTTCCAAAAGTGGTATTTTCAAACACAGAATGTAAAAATCACTCACACTAAAAGATGTATTTTAACATTCTGAGTTCAGGCATACTAAACTCGTTTTTCTACCTTTGTCAATTAGGATTATAAGATGTTATAATCAAACTGCCCATTCTGGCCTATGGGAACAAGTAGCCTTGCAATAGTGAAAGACAAAATTTGATGTAGGTCACTATCAGGACATGTCACACACACTAGGGCATGTCCTACCTTTCATATACAATGCACTCTGCCCATTGGTGTACCTTGGGCCTACCTTAGGGGTGACTAACATGTAGAAAAGGGAAGGTTTAGGGACTGGCAAGTGTGTGCACTTGCCAACTTGACATGGCACTTGCCCCGCAAAAGACAAAACAAGAGAAAGAAGGGGCGCAACTACAGCCTAATTATTTTTTGGGGGGAGAATACTTCTAGCAACGTAGTGTCAAGAGTCAGGGGGCGGGGTAATCCAGCAATGTAGACCCGATTTTGGGGACTTGGGGGCTAATACTCCCAGCAATGTAGAACTCATTTGGGGTGGGGGGCAAATACTCCCAGCAATTTAGAGCCTAATATGGGGTTGGGGGGGGAGGGTAATACTCCCAGCAATGTAGAGCCAATTTTGGGTGGTTGGGGGCTCAGCTAATACTATCAGAAATGTAAAGCCAATTTGGGGGGTAATACTTCAAGCAATATAGAGTCACAATTGGGGGTGAGGGGCTAATACTCCCAGCAATGTAGAGCCAATTTGGGGGTGTTGGGGGCTAATACCCCCAGCAATGTGGAGCCAAAATGGGGGGTGGGGGCTAATATGCTCAGCAATGTAGAGCCAAATTGGGGAGGTTGGGGGCTAATACTCCCAGCAATGTAGAGCCAATTGGGGGCGGGGGGTGTTGGAGGCTAATAATCCCAGAAATGTAGACTCAATTTGGGGGGTGAGAGGCTAATACTCCCAGCAAAGTGTTCTTGAATAATGTAACTGGTGCACATGAAAAGTGCCTCCTACGGGTGGAGTAAAAGCTGCAGAAAACTGGAAAAAAACAAAGCCTAAGGTTACTTGGCAGGAAAAACCAACACAGCCTTATCTTCTAGTAAATGATCCCTTAAAAACCTGTGAAATACTCGGGGCTGCTGTGCAAAGGCGACAGACCAGCCACTCACAGCAGCTCAAGAACTGCATGTGTGTGTGGGGAAGGTGTCTCTGCCTGGGCTGGCACAAGCGACAGAGGGGCTGAAGCTCATATGAATTCTATGAGAAAGTGTTCTCTATAGGCTTGGATTGGCACGGCAAGCAATTGTGCATTAGTCGATGGGCCGATGCACCAGGGTCACCTGTGGGCTATGGTTTGATGCCTTTGTAAACCACACCAAAAGATTTACTTACTTTCCCAGTCCTCACCAGGCCACTGCAATGTGTTGCCAGTATGTTGTCAGCTCCCCAACTGTGCCAGCCTTTGGGGCATACTCACCTTGGCGCCTTGCCTCGTGTGCCTTGCCAGAAGTAATGTTATCTCCCCCACCCGCCCATCACTTTCACATCATGGCAGGTGCTGGGAGGTTTCAGTGTATGTAGGGGCCTCTCAGGGAGGCAAGTTTTATTTGGCTATTCTAACCTACCCCCACACCCTTGATCAACAACAGTGTGCTTTTTGAAACCTCACTTGCCAGGTAAAAGCACAGAGGCTACAATGAAAATGATGATCACAAAATGTATGCCAATTACTTTCAGAGTGTTTGAGCATCATTGTGATCTCAATCCGACCATGGTTCCATGACATGTTATGTCTGTCAAATGAGGGAATGTCATCATCAGGTAGGTACAGTCAGACCACTGAATAATAGGAGAAACACACATTTGATGTTGGAACAGGAATGGTCATAGCCACATATATGTATGTATGTATGTATGTATCTCAAGATCTTGAGACTACTACCAGTAGAGTGCCGTAAAATGGTGGTCCATGCTACAATAACATCGAGGCTGGACTACGCAAACGGACTCTATCTCGGCCTCCCACGGTATCTAATCCAGCGCCTTCAGACGGTACAGAATGCGGCTGCGAGACTGCTGAGGTGCATTCCTTTCAAACACTCTGTCTCTCCGCATCTACGGGCAATGCACTGGCTCCCAGTGGCCAGCCGGGTCAAGTTCAAAACCCTGACGCTGGCCTTTAGGTCCCTGTTTGGCACTTGCCCTAACTACCTGAAAGTTAGACTCCCCAGGTATCACCAGTCTCGGTCCCTCCGCTCCAACGGGCAGGTGAAGATTGTGATCCCACGAGTGCGAAGGGCACGGCTGGGCGGAAGAACGTTCTCGGCCAATGTGGCGGGGCTATGGAACTCTCTTCCTTCCGCTCTCCAACAGGCCCCCTCAGAAGCCTGTTTTAAACGACTGCTGAAAACCTGGCTTTTCACTCCACAACGTTAAGTATGCCACATGACTTCTACGGCCGTTCTGTTCTTATAGCGCCGGGATACCTCCTTGTGAGGCAACTGTTCGCGCTCTATAAAACTCTTTATTATTATTATTATTATCACAGAGTGAATGCATGAGTCCATCACAACACATAATGAAACATCGCAGGGCATCAACAGAGCTCCAGTGTACTCACAAAAGTATGTCGACAGAGACATATTCACTGGCACCATGCCCACACCTACATGCAAGTGTTACACAGGCTAAATCCTAATATCTGAAATGCATACAAACACCACTACATCTCATGTCATAGCAAGTCACATTGCAAGAAGTGACATCATTTATCCATATTACCTTGCCATTTCCCAAACACCATAGAAGAAGTACATGGTTTACTCTGGATAGCTGCCAAAAGAAAATACAACATGTATAAATCAAACAGGAAAATGAAGTCAAAATCAAAATCTGATTTACCAAGTAGCCGGACAATACATCCCCCCCAATCTAATGGATAGCCTGGGCCTAGCTTATTTACTATCTCACACTTCACTTTACCCGATGCACAAATTGTTGACAGATCTATACATGTCTACAAAGAACAAATTGTCTACTACAGCCCAACATGGACCTCCACTCCCCCATCAGACCAATAAAACAGTTCCATATCCTGTCTCATGATAAGTACACCAGTGTCAGAATAGGTCATCATAGGGAGACAAAGCCAGAATGGGATGTTTGATGTGTCAGGGAGAACAACATGGGAAGGACCCAGCACAGAGCTAGAGGAGGACTTAGACAGGTGAATCCCTTACATACACTTACTACCATTCACAAAGGTCAGATAGTACACAAAACACACTAAACAAGCATTGGCATAGCCAATAGGTCTCACCTTTGGGACCTTGTAAGTGTTTAGTTATCCAACACAATATCCTTGGTGCAACAACATCAAGTGTTGCATGGCTAAACACTTATAAGGTCCCAAAGGCGAGACCTATTGGCTGTGCCAATTCAATGCGTTCTCGAAGTGTAAATATTTCTGTTAGACCTGGCACCTTGGCGTGAGTATCCCTTCCACTTTTTGCTGATGTGCCTCACATGTTTTGCTGGTGTTCGCTGCTTAGGGCACTGCGCCATGGCCAATCCGTGCCGCAGTGCAAGTGCTCCCCATATAAAGTGTATCCGTAATTGATTTCCATGATTGTCTTATTTGGTTTACTGTCAGTCCCCAGTAACGTGCACGAGGAGTGCGGGGGCTTGTAGATACAAATGCTGCTAGTGGGCCTGCAGCGCTGGTTGCGCCACCCACAGAAGCGGCCTCATAAAATGTGTCTCGGGTCCTCCATTGCAGACCCTGCGTACAGTCTGGTACAGTCACGCTGACTGGGCAAGTGCCCACACTTGCCAGTCCCTACACCTTCCCTTAAACTTCATATCAGTCACCCCCATGGTAGGCTTACGGGCAGGGTGCATTGTAAGCGTAAGGTAGGACAAGCCATGATGTGTGTGGCATGTCCTAATAGTAAATAACCACCCTTTTCGTTCTTCACTGTTCAAGGGCGGCCTGTTCTCTTAGGCCAAGGTGAGCTGCCGGAATTATTATACGCTATAGTCCCGGGAGGCTCAGGGAACACGGTGGCACGTCAAGTTTAGTATGCCTGAACTCAGAATAATAAAATACTTCCTTTAGCAAGGTTTATTTTAATATCCTGTGTTTGCAAATGCTACTTTTAGAAAGTTAGCATTTGCTCGCCTAACTATTTAAGCCCGCCTCTGCCAGGATGTGTATCTGCTGTCTGGGTTTGTGTGAGTGACAGGGCTGGGAAATTTCCAGGGACAGTCGGGGCTACCAGGTGGTGAATAGGGTGCTAACACCAGGATGGGTGGGTGGAGTAGTCCTTGACTCTGAATAGGGTTGTGCTCCACCACCACAATGCTGTCTCCACCTACTGCGGAGCGTCTGATGCCCCTGCCCTGCACCCTGAAAGAAGATGGCAGCTTCCTGTCAACAGAGTGCTCCAAAACCGGGTTGAACCAGGCTCAGGCCCCCTGGCCTGCAAAGACAAATGAAACTGAGTATAAATATAGGAGCCCTGCTCCTAGCAAATCAGATCCTGTTTTGACCACGACAAACCTCTGCCTGACTAGAAGGGCCAAGAGAAGCTGAAGGACGGAAACCGGTCTTTGCCCTTAAGGACTGGCCTGCAGTGGTGCCTTGCTGAGAACAGAGAGCAAAAAAAAAGAGAGGACTTTGAAGACTTGTGCCTGAATCGATCTCCAAGGGCTTGATCTCGAGCTTGCCCCCTGAACGGAACCCCAGGACCATTGGTTTCTTTTCTGCCTGTGCCCGTCTGCTGTTGGGCCTTTAGTTCTTTTCCCTCGCCGGAGTTGTGACTCGGGTGCCTTCGCCCCTCCTAAGGTCGTGACAGCTCAGAGCCTGGTCGCCCCGCCGCAGAGAGCCCCGCTCAAGCTTGAGTCGCTCTCCGCTTCAGTGCCGGGCCGCCCGCTCTCCTGTCACCTCGCCTGCTACAGAGCGCGTTGTGCACCTCTCATCTCCTCCCGCCAGAATCTGCACGGAGCGCATCTGATAGCCTCGGACGGTCCGTACGTCGGTACGTACCCGACTGTCTCGCTTTGCCCTCCTGCATATTAAGGCTCGTGCCGCACCTCAAGAAAGGCCTTCCGTACATTGGTACCGGAGGCCCGGTGCTGCACCCGTCTGCCCGAGAACGCGATGCCCCACACAGATCCACAGGTACGACCTAGCGTGCTACGAAGTAATACGCCCCACAGGCCTGAACGGCACCTCGTCCCGTGAGCTGCATCAGACCCCGGATTGCCACAACCCTCCACACCGTCCCGCTCACCTGCCTCGCACCTCGAGGGGGCTCCGAGCCGGATAGATCCTTCGGAGAACCGTCGGCCTCGTCCCAGGTCCGCCCTCACCAGTAGCCGTGCCTGAAATGCCTCGGACGCTCGACGCAAGGTACACTTGAACTCTATCCCGAGTTCATATCGGATCCAGGGTCCGCATTGTTTGTTTTCCCTGTCATCGTACCTTGCTGACCAAGAACCCTTAAGACTTATTGCCTATTTAAATCTGGTGGCCTCAATTGCTAAACGTTATATGGTCTTGTAAAGTAATCCTGCATATGAAGTATATCTTTTACATAAAGTCTACGTATTTGTGATACAACCTTACGACTGGTGTCCGTCTGTGGTGGGTCAGTGGGTTTACTGTATGTGATCATAAATGCATAACTAACTACCGCCCTAAGGATTAGCCGTGTCTGCTCGCGCCACGCAACCATAAAGGGTGAGCAGGGGTTATTCTTACGGAGTAGTTCCCTTGCCCTGACTAGAGGAGAAGGTCCCTGCTTGTCACAAGTGCATACCTGTGCCAACCAGAGTCCTCCGAGTCTAACATTGGCGGCAGCGGTGAGGATTTCGAATTTGCATTTATGATTTATGTACAGTGAATTACTGATCACCACATAGTGAGAGCAGACCTATAACGAAGCCACAGATTTATTGTCTTGTCGAGAGATCTCGTATCGTCAAACCATGCATGGTTCACTCCCCGTGAGAGCAGCCTCTATCATCTCTGGTCTAGATGATGTCGATTGGGAAGGGCTTGAAAATTACAGAGTCGAGCAGCTCAAAAGTTTCTACCTGAAGTTCCGAGTCGCCCAAACCGGGTGCAAAAACAAATCCCAGATAATCAAGGCACTGAGAGCCGGAAGGAGTCGAGAGAGCCAGAGAATCAGCTGGTGGTGGATCCACCAGATAGCCTTGTCGAGGTGCACGGAGTCCTGTCACCAGAGTAGCTGGCGGACAGGGCCGCGACCAGAGTGCATGAAGTCGAGATGGCGAGATTGAACGGACAGATGGAGATGGCGGAGAAGAAACTACAGCTAGAGCACAAAATAAGAGTAAAGGAGTTGGAGCTGAAAGCAAAAAGTTTGGAAACAACTCCCAATGGTGGCAGCACAACGCCGGTGCAGGTAGAGTCAAGGGTCTACGTACCGAAAGATGTGGTGAAGGAATACTTTAAGGGGGATGACATAGGGCAGTTGTTTCGGGCCTACTAGGTAGCCATGTCCTCCCACCGGGTCCCTGAGAGAGATTGGGGAGCGGGGTTTTGGGGGCGGTTCCTTACTGAGGGGCGGGACACCCTGCTAGATCTTCCTCCCGATGTGTACAATTCCTACCCACACATGAAAGATGCCTTAATGACCAGGTTTGGGTTAACCCCGGAGATGTACAGGCAGAGGTTTAGGGGTTGTACTAAGATTCCTGGGGGTACGTATGTGGAGTATGTGACCTTTTTCTGCAGAGCGCTGGAGGGTTGGGTGAAGGGTAGCAAAGTGAATGATTTTCAAGGGCTTCTTGATTTAATGGCGTGGGAGCACTTGTCCGGTAATTGTTTTCCTGAGCTGCGCCAGCACCTGATCGATAGCAAGCTGTCCAACCCGAGGAAGCTTGCTGAGGAAGCGGACCGCTGGCTCAGCACCAGGGTCCACAAGGGTCCAGTGGGAGACTCAGCCAAAGGTGGGCAGGGTCACTAGCAGAAGAGTGGGGGGGGACAGGGGAAAACAGAAAGGGTTCCAAAAAGGCCCCCAAAGTAATCCCCAAGGGAACCAAGGGAAAGGTTCTCAGCCTCCTCCACCCCCGAAGCAGACCGGGGCCCGACAGGTAGCTCTGTTCAGAGAGGGCCCATCACCTGTTACAGGTGCGGTGACCAGGGTCACATTGCCACTGATCCTCAATGTCGCTTATTTGGAAAACCCGCACCCACTGGTGCTCCACCCCGGCAAATGGCTAGCGTTAATTTTGGGGAGGAAGTAGCAGTCCAAGGGGGTGGGGATTCCGTACAGCTGACCCTAGTCTCGCTAGGAGACAGTGAGATGGTCCCCGAGAATGACCTACCCTGTAACACTAAGAAATATGGGCAGGTAGTGACCATCAACGGTAAGAAGGCGGAGGATCTTTGAGACACAGGAGCCAGTGTGACTGCCGTCCGGCAGCACTTGGTGTCTCAGGAGCAGGTGGTACCTCACGCCTACTGAAGGGTTGTCAATGCTGACAATTCTGAGAGCCAGTGTCCGATGGCTCAGGTTCCCTTTGAGTGGGGGGGTCTCTGGTACTCTGCAAGTCGCTGTGTGGACCTCCATGCCTGTAGATTGTTTGCTAGGGAGCGATTTGGAGAACTCCGCTTGGGGAAAGGTGGAGAAAACGACTCATCTGCGGATGGTGGGTCTACCCGACTGGGTGTGCGTGACCACCCAGTCCATGGCAACCAGTAGGGGTGTTGAAGAAGTCCTGGAGCCTGAAGGAGAGGCCCAGGAACTGGCCTTAGAGAGAAGATGCAGGGGGCGCGGGCATCCGGCCCCCGAAGTTCCCACGGCCCAGGAGAAGGCAGACCTCGAGGGGGATGCCCTGGAGTCTACCGGGGAACAGATCGCCGAACTGGGGGACCTGCCTGAGCTGACCCATTGGCAGTAAGAAGGAGGCCCCTCCAGGGAGGAATTCTGCAAGGAGCAGAAAGAGTGCCCTTCTCTCGTGGGTATGCGGCAGCAGGCTGCAGACCAGGCCATTGGTGTTCAGTCCAGAAAACACATTGGGCCAGATGTAGGTAGGCCAATACCGATCGGAAACGGCAGAAAATACTGATTTTCGGCCGTTTCCGACCGGTATTGAGCATTTGGGATGTAGGGGACAGAAAATCGTCCGATTCGCTAAATTTACCGAATCGGTAAACATTCTGAATCGGAAAATTTACAGATTCGGTAAATTTACAGATTCGGTAAATTTACAGATTCTGTAAATTTACCGAATCTGTAAATATACCGATTCGGTAAATAAGAAGTGGTAAAATTGAATATTGAGATGTAGGTAAGCTCTGAAATACCGAATTTGTTTGAAATTCGGTATTTAAGAGTCGGTATTTACCATGGATTGAAATCAGGTGGTAACCAGGTGCAGCCTATAAAAAAGGACCCAAAATGCAATACTTTTTCCACAATAGCGGCATTCTATGTCATTGCGAGATGGCTACGGCTGCAGGAGGAAGGAGAGAGGGAATGGCAGAGAGAGGAGCAGGTCTACAGACAGAGGATCACCTTGTTCATGCTCACAGAGGCAGAGATACTCCAGAGGTACAGGTTGGACCCAGACACCATCTTGGACCTCATCAGGGACCTCCAACCACTGTTGGAGCACACTACCCCAAGGGCACACGCCATTCCACCCCACGTGCAGGTTCTGTGCAGCATACACCTGCTTGCGTCTGGGAGCTACCAGAGTGTGGTAGGTGGGGTGACCCAGAGCAGCCTGTCACGCTTCTTCCACAAATTCCTTGACGCCATGTTACAGAGGATGGACCATTATATATCTTTCCCTGCAACCCATGCTGAACTGCTCCAAACAAAATCTGACTTTTATCTGATGGCGCGTTTCCCCAATATCATTGGCTGCATTGATGGCACCCACATTCCCATTTGTCCCCCTGCTGCCACCGAATACATATATAGGAATAGAAAGTCCACCCACAAAATCAATGTGCAGGTGATATGCAATGCCAAGTGCGCCATCGCTGACCTTGTGGCTAAATTTCCTGGGAGTACCCACGACTCCTTCATATTTCAAAACAGCGGTATATATGCACGGCTGACAGCAGGGGAATTTGGTGAAGGATACCTGCTAGGTAAGACACAGTGTGCGACCCCATTAACACCTATTGCAGAAAGAAGTACATGTATGCATGTGAGTAATGTATTCCCATTTCTTTTTAGGAGACAGTGCATATGCCCTCCGCTCCTTCATCCTCAGCCCCTACCTCAACCCCCCAACACCCAGCCAAAGGAGATATAACAGGGCCCACAAGAGCACAAGAAATATTGTGGAGCGTACCTTTGGTATATGGAAGAGCAGGTTCAGGTGCCTGCATAAGAGTGGAGGTGCCCGGCAGTATACCCCCATCACCTGCTGTAAAATCATTGCTGCCTGTGCCATGTTGCACAACCCTGCTGTGAAGAAGGGCACAGAGGTGGAGTTGTCAGACTTTGAGGATCATGATGACGAGGTTGCTGTGCCTGAACCACAACCTGCTGGAGTGTCAACACCAAGTGATGGCAGATACAGACGTGAGGATATTACACGCAACTATTTCTGAGTGAGTAATGAGACAAAGACATATGTAGAATGCTAGAACACTAGTATAATTTTGTAATGACGTTGGTATTTTATAGAACCAAAGTGCACCAGAAAGCATTTAACTGCAATGCTCACAGTAAGTAAACAGACACAGACAGGTGGAGTATGCACCCAACGTAGTTTAATGTTGTCACTACGCAGGTATCCAAGGCACAAATGTGCAACACAAACTTTGAACTTTCAAAATTGTATGTCCAGGGTCACTACCCCATAATATTAACTGTTCATTTGCGTCCACGCTTAGCACTGCCAGATGTATGTGGCTCACTGTGTTCGCTGGGCGTTTGTCCTGTAGCCTCATCTTGTTGCCTGCTGCTCCTCCTTGTCTCTACAACAAGTGGGCTTGTCATGCTGCTCCTACTTGTGCTCCCTTCACTCTCTGGCACATCAATAGCAGCGGTTTGTGCTGTTTGAGCATTCATTAGAGCCTCAAGTGCATCTGTCATTCCGGCTATGCCCCTTGTCACCACATTGCTGTTTTGCGTCAAGACCTCTTGACTGTTTATGCTTCGCCTGCATAGCTGTGGCCAGGCGGTGAATAGCTTTGTTGTGTTGCTCTGCACGCTGCTTC
Source organism: Lissotriton helveticus (assembly GCF_964261635.1). Taxonomy (NCBI): domain Eukaryota; kingdom Metazoa; phylum Chordata; class Amphibia; order Caudata; family Salamandridae; genus Lissotriton; species Lissotriton helveticus. The sequence goes on from NC_136070.1 coordinate 157,307,902, forward strand.
TACCTGCGCCTTGATGCCATTTCTGTGTCCAGTTTGGTGCACAGTTGCTGCATCGATTGTGTCATCTCATGTATCCCTGTAGCCATGTTCTTGTTCACTTCCACCAGTTCCCTGATGCCCTTTCCAATTTCTTCCATATTTCTATTCAGGCTGCGCATTTGGCGTTGGCAGGACATGATGCCCTTTCCCTGCATCCTCTGGATCTTTACCATACTCCCCTCCAGGCCTTGGAACACACTGGACCCCTCCCCACGTGCACCTACACTCCTTCCTTGGACTCTGCGGCGTCTTGGGCTTCTACTGACAACCTCTGCGCTGGACTGCAGTGTGGCAGAGATATCATCTCCAGGCAAGGTGTGTGTGTCTTCCAACTCCATTTCACCGGCAGCTGTCTCCATTACTATCAGTGGGGGAACGACATGCCTCCTGCTTGGTTGTGCTGCAGGTGTTTCAACATCCAGTGATGCTGGCATATCTGGTGAAGACATTAACAGAGGGGACTGTGAACGTCGTGGGGATGCCGGCAAATCTGGAGTAATTTCAGGGTCTTGGGATGGTGGCTGGCTACTCGGTACACCTGTGTCCTGTGATGCACTGGGACCTGGCTCCTGACTTTCATCCCTCTCGGGTGCCGTGCCTCCAGTCTCCTGTGACTGCCTTCTGGATGTGTGACCTGTGGACATATGAGTGTATATCAGCTAAGCGCAAATGTCTCACAGACACTACAATTACATCTTTTCAAATTACACGATGTACATGTTGCCTGCCCTTCATTATTTCTGCAATCATTTGCCTAACTTGGTGGTTGCTGTGCTGCATGACATGGTATTTCATTAACTGACTACATGTACCATGATGCATTGCTACTGTTTGGTGCTGGCACACCGCGACTGGGGTCACTTAGCTTCAAGGGGTGAGGAAAGGATGAGGGTGTGAGGGGGATTGCTGTGCATGCATCTTACCTTTTGTACTTGCAGCTTTGGCTGAGCTGTCCACTTCTCCCAGTCCGCAGACGCTTTCTGGCTCTAAGGTTTAGGCCACCATCTCCTCCAGGTCAGTAAGGAGGGGTGCTGTGTTCTTTCCTTCTCCAGTTTGCGATGCCTGCTTGTGGTGGTCTGCAATTATTTTTTTTGTGAGGCTCCTCAGGTCATAGAACCTCTTTTTCAAATCCTCTGTCACTTTGGTGGTCACTCCCACAGCATTCACTTTGTTAAGTATTTCATGCCAAATCTTCCTTTTGGCAGATTCAGCCACAGTGAGGGACTGCCTGCCAAAACGTTTGTGGTGCACCTTTACCACCTCCTCCACAAGGACCTGTAGCTCCATGTTGCTGAATTTCAGCTTTCTCTTCCTCTCTGTGTGCTCTGTGTCTTTGCTAGATGCCATTTTACGGGTTTTAAACTGCACAAACTCTTTATGCTGCTGCTCCCAGTCTCTCTGCTCCAACTGCCTCTCCAGAACCTTCTAATTAGTTGCAGCTGCCTGTGTAGCCACTTCCTGGTAGGGAGGGGGAGGGTGGTAGCACCTGATTGGCTGTTTAGTTTCACTTTTGCTTGCTTTCCGATTCGGAATTTACCGAATCGGTATTTACCGATTCGGTAAATACCGATTCGGTATTTCCCAGTCATTCCTATGGGCCTTTTGGCCCATTAGAATGAATGGGAAATACTGAATCGGTAAATACCGATTCGGTAAATACCGATTCGGTAAATTCCGAAAGTCTGATACCGAATTTTACCGATTCGGTAAAAAATAGCGATTTTTATCTACATCTCATTTACCGATTCATGAATACCTATTCGGTAAAATTCGGTATTTAAGAATCGGTAAATGAGATTTACCTACATCTAGCCCCAAGTCTACTGGGAGAACAACCTCCTGTATTCAGAGCCTAAGGTTGCTGAACCTGGGTCAGCCTGTGCGCTGGTGGTACCCCAGAAGTTCAGAGCCTTCCTACTGGGCTGGCTCACAATGTGCCATCAGCAGGACATTTGGGGAGGGAAAAGACCTATGACAGGCTTGTCACCCACTTCTATTGGCCCCAAATGCACAGGAGCTCAGATGGTCACTGTAGGACCTGCCAGACTTGCTAGGCAAGTGGTAAGTGTGAAGGGAAGAACAAGGCTCCCCTCCAACCATTCCCCGTCATCAGTACTCCATTCCAGCAAGGGGGATTTGACATTGTGGGGCCTCTGGACCCCAAGACAACCATGGGCAACAGGTTCATCCTGGTCTTGGTGGACTATGCCACCCGGTACCCTGAAGCCTTCCCTCTGAGAACAGTGACGGCCCCCTTGGTGGGACGAGCGCTGATGGGAATTTTCTCCCGAGTGGGATTCCCTCTAGAGGTGGTGTCTGACAGGGGCACCAATTTCATATCGAAGTATATGAAATCCCTTTGGCAAGAGTGTGGTGTAACCTACAAGTTCATCACCCCTTACCACCCCCAAGGAAACGGGTTGGTTGAGAGATTCAACCGAACCCTAAAAGGCATGATCATGGGCCTAGAAGGACCAATGAGGAGTAAGTGGGACGTCCTCTTGCCATGCCTGTTCTTTGCATACCGAGAGGTACCACAGAAGTCGCTCGGGTTCAGTCCCTTTGAAGTTTTGTACGGTCACCCGGTCCGAGGACCTCTGAGTCTGGTTAGGGAAGGCTGGGAGCAATCTCCCAGTAAACCTCCCCAGAGTGTATACAGTTACATGCTGGCCTTCCGAAACCAGATCAGGCGATTCAGGCAACTTGCTGAGGCAAATCTGGAAGCCAGACAGGAAGAGATGAAGCGGTGGTACGACCAGAATGCCACTCTGGTAGAGCTTCAACCTGGACAAAAGGTGTGGGTCTTGGCCCCAGTGGAGCCTTGTGCACTTCAGGATAAGTGGACAGGTCCATTCGAGGTTGTGGAGCACAAGAGTCCTGTCACCTACCTGGTGAACTTGCAATCTCCCAGGAACCCTTTGAGGGTCCCTCATGTTAACCGCCTCAAGCCCCACTTGGAGAGGTCCGAAGTGGGCATGCTCTTGACAACCGATGACGGAATGGAGGAGGAGACCGAACCTCTTCCGGACCTCTTGGTAGCCTCCGAGCGAGATGGGTCAGTGGACGGAGTTAACCTCTCACCCTCCCTGACCCCGAGCAACAGAGTGACTGCCGCCTACTGCTGGGGCAGTTCCCTGACTTGTTCTCCCTGGTTCCCGGTGCCACAGATTGGTGCGTCCATGATGTGGACACGGGAGACAGTTTGCCGGTGAAGCACAAGGCTTACCGCGTGACTGACAGGGTAAGAGCTTGCATCAAGGAGGAAGTCTCGAAGATGTTTGCTCTTGGGGTGTTTGAGTCCTCCAGCAGTCCTTGGGCCAGCCCAGTGGTCTTGGTCCCGAAGGCTGCAACGCCGGGAGCCACACCCAAACTACAGTTCTGTATGGACTATTGAGGACTCAATGCGGTCACAAAGACCAACGCGCGCCCCATCCCCAGAGCTGATGAGCTCATCGATTGGTTGGAGGATGCTCGGTATCTCAGCACGTTTGACTTAACGTCTGGGTACTGGCAGATCGCCTTAATTGACGGGGCCAAAGAGAGGTCAGCGTTTTCAACCCCAGATGGGCATTTCCAGTTCCGGGTTATGCCGTTTGGGATGAAGAACGCCCCTGCCACCTTCCAGAGGTTGGTCAACCAGGTGTTGGCTGGGCTGGCCGAGTTCAGCGTCGCCTACCTGACGACATCGCAGTGTTTAGCGGCACATGGGAAGAACACTTGCGACACCTCTGGGAAGTGTTGACGGCACTGCGCAAGGCAGGCCTCACGATCAAGGCAAGCAAGTGTCAGATCGGGCAGGGTTCCGTGGTGTACTTGGGACACCAAGTTGGGAGCGGCCAGGTGGCGCCCCTTCAGCCCAAGATTCAGACCATTCTGGCTGAGGAACCCCCCCAAGACCCAAACGGAGGTGAGGGCCTTCCTAGGACTCACCGGGTACTACAGGAGGTTTGTCAAGGGGTACGGCAGCATCGTTGCCCCCTTGACAGAGCTGACTCCGAAGAAGCAGCCCCGGAAAGTGATATGGACTGACGCCCGTCAGGAAGCATTTGACACCCTGAAAACTGCCTTATGCATGGCGCCCGTGCTCTTGGCTCCTGATTTCTCCAAAGAGTTCCTAGTACAGACAGACGCTTCAGAGCATGGGGTAGGGGCTGTTCTTTCACAGATGATTGAGGAGGGCTGGGACCAACCTGTAGCCTTCATCAGTCGGAGGTTACTTCCACGGGAACAGAGGTGGAGTGCGATTGAGCGAGAAGCTTTCGCTGTGGTCTGGGCATTGAAGAAGCTAAGACCCTACTTGTTTAGGTCTTTCTTCTGGGTTCAGACAGACCACAGGCCCCTCAGATGGTTGATGCAGATGAGGGGTGAGAACCCAAAGCTGTTGAGGTGGTCCATCTCCCTAAAGGGTATGGACTTCAGGGTGGAACACCGCCCTGGCATAGACCACGCCAGTGCTGAGGGTCTGTCAAGGTTTTTACGCCTTAGTGATGAGGAACTCCCTGGGGTAGGGTAGTTCTCCTCACGTTTCAGCTGGAGGGGACATGTGTTAGACCTGGCACCTTGGCGTGAGTCTCCCTTCCACTTTTTGCTGATGTGCCTCAGATGTTTTGCTGGTGGTCGCTGCTCAGGGCACTGCGCCACGGCCAATCCATGCCGCAGTGCAAGTGCTCCCCATATAAAGTGTATCCATAATTGATTTCCATGATTGGACTATTTGGTTTACTGTCAGTCCCCAGTAACGTGCACGAGGAGTGCCGGGGCTTGTAGATACAAATGCTGCTAGTGGGCCTGCAGGGCTGGTTGCGCCACCCACAGAAGCGGCCTCGTAAAATGTGTCTCGGGTCCGCCATTGCAGACCCTACGTACAGTCTGATACTATCACGCTGACTGCGCAAGTGCACACACTTGCCAGTCCCTACACCTTCCCTTAAACTTCATATCAGTCACCCCTATGGTAGGCCTACGGGCAGGGTGCATTGTAAGCATAAGGTAGGACAAGCCATGATGTGTGTGGCATGTCCTAATAGTGAATTACCGCCCTTTTCGTTCTTCACTATTGAAGGGCTGCCTGTTCTCTTAGGCCAAGGTGAGCTGCCGGAATTATTACATGCTATAGTACCGGCAGGCTCAGGGAACACGGTGGTACATCAAGTTTAGTATGCCTGAACTCAGAATAATAAAATACTTCCTTTAGCAAGGTTTATTTTAATATCCTGTGTTTGCAAATGCTACTTTCAGAAAGTTAGCATTTGCTCGCCTAACTATTTCAGCCCGCCTCTGCCAGGATGTGTATCTGGGTCTGGGTTTGTGTGAGTGACAGTGCTGGGAAATTCCCAGGGACAGTCGGGGCTACCAGGTGGTGAATAGGGTGCTTACACCAGGATGGGTGGGTGGAGTAGTCCTTGACTCTGAATAGGGTTGTGCTCCACCACCACAATGCTGGCTCCACCTACTGTGGAGCGTCTGATGCCCCTGCCCTGCACCCTGAAAGAAGACGGCAGCTTCCTGTCAACAGAGTGCTCCAAAGCCGAGTTGAACCAGGCTCAGGCCCCCTGGCCTGCAAAGACAAACAAAACTGAGTATAAATATAGGAGCCCTGCTCCTAACAAATCAGATCCTGTTTTGACCACGACAAACCTCTGCCTGACTAGAAGGACCAAGAGAAGCTGAAGGACGGAAACCGGTCTTTGCCCTGAAGAACTGGCCTGCAGTGGTGCCTTGCTGAGAACGGAGAGGAAAAGACCAGAGAGGACTTTGAAGACTTGTGCCTGAAACGATCTCCAAGGGCTTGATCTCGAGCTTGCCCCCTGAACGGAACCCCAGGACCATTGGGTTCTATTTTGCCTGTGCCCGTCTGCTGTTGGGCCTTTAGTTCTTTTCCCTTGCCGGAGTTGTGACTCGGGTGCCTTCGCCCCTCTAAGGTTGTGACAGCTCGGTGCCTGGTCATCACCCCGCCGCAGAGAGCCCCGCTCAAGCTTGAGTCGCTCTCCGCATCAGTGCCGGGCCGCCCGCTCTCCTGTCACCTCGCCTGCCACGGAGCGCGTTGTGCGCCTCTCATCTCCTCCCGCCGGAATCTGCACGGAGCGCATCTGATAGCCTCGGACGGTCCGTACGTCGGTACGTACCCGACTGTCTCGCTTTGCCCTCCTGCATACTAAGGCTCGTGCCGCACCTCAAGAAAGGCCTTCCGTACATTGGTACCGGAGGCCCGGTGCTGCACCCGTCTGCCCGAGAACGCGATGCCCCACACAGATCCACAGGTACGACCTAGCGTGCTAAGAAGTAGTACGCCCCGCAAGCCTGAACGGCGCCTCGCCCCGTGAGCTGCATCAGACCCCGGATCGCCACAACCCTCCACACCGTCCCGCTCACCCACCTCGCACCTCGAGGGGGCTCCGAGCCGGATAGATCCTTCGGAGAACCATCGGCCTCGTCCCGGTTCCGCCCTCACCGGTAGCCGCGCCTGAAACGCCTCGGACACTCGATGCTAGGTACACTTGAACTCTATCCCGAGTTCATATCGGATCCAGGGTCCGCAGCGTTTGTTTTCCCTGTCATCGTACCTTGCTGACCAGGAACCCTTAAGACTTATTGCCTATTTAAATCTGGTGGCCTAAATCGCGAAACGTTATATGGTCTTGTAAAGTAATCCTGCATATGAAGTATATCTTTTACATAAAGTCCATGTATTTTTTGATACAACCTTATGACTGGTGTCCGTCTGTGGTGGGTCAGTGGGTTTACTGTATGTGATCATAAATGCTTAACTAACTATGGCCCTGAGGATTAGCCTTGTCTGCGCGTGCCACGCAACCTAGAGGGTGAGCAGGGGTTATTCTTACGGAGTAGTTCCCTTGCCCTGACTAGAGGAGAAGGTCCCTGCTTTTCACAAGTGCATACCTGTGCCAACCAGAGACCTCCGAGTCTAACAATTTCCACATTCAATTCTATTCTACTGCTTAATGACTCTGGGTGCCATCAAATACTGCAAGCTGCATTCTTAGTGAATTTATTCACGTTTGTTAAAACGAGTCAAAACGTCGGAGTAAAGTACAGAGCGCTGCACAATACAGTGTAACGGTGCAAATGCGTAATGCTCATCGTAAATTCTATAATGGCCCTGCGGGGTCTCTCGCCTCACCCTCCCCTCAAAATCTCGTTGGCATTACTGCCCACCGCTAAATTTCAGATATGGTATTTGAGGTATTTCCACTTCATTCTTTTGAGATGTTTAGTGAATAAACACACATGCACAATAAATGCTTGCGTGGCAGCGTGCATAGGGTAGTACGTGGTTCATGGCAGTCTGGAAATGCCCCCTTGGCCTCTGTAATGTTCCATGGTGCGCTGGTGCTTGTGCTGGCATGAGGGTCATTCGTCTTTCCGCAATCATGTCAAATAAAGCTCCCGATTTTAAAAAGCAGGGAGATGCTGCTGACCGCCGGGGGATCGATGGGAACAAAGGGTAGATTAATAGATATCCGCGGCCTCTTTCGCAGTCATAAAATTATAAACAAATCATTAAAAAAGCGATGACACACCTGCGACGCTGGCGGATGGGTGCCGTCTCTTTACCCTTGCTTTGCACTTTGTTCGCCCGCATTAGTGTTTCAGAATCTGTGTACACTGTGTATAAATTACACCGCGGGATAAAGTTATTTACTGGCCCTATAAATACGTCCTTGTGTAGCTACTCTGTTAAAGGGGCTTGGGTGCCAGGGGAAAAATAAGCACGCGTTTGAAAAAATAAATACAAGTATGGTGCCTCGCTGTTAGTTTACGGTTTTGTCATGATGTTATAGCATTTTATTTGTTTTCTTTCATTGTTACTATATTGTTGCCTTTATGGTGTCTAGTTTGTACTTTTGTAATTTTTGTTACTGGGTCTTGAAGCTCGGCTTACCAAACTATAATTGAACATTATAAATAAAAATAACCTAAATTCTGAACCATGTGTTGCCTGAGAGTCAAACTACCAGTTCCCAGTCAGAAACCTCTGAGGTATTTAATTGACTTTTAGAAAAATATCTGATGCTCTGAAGAACCGACACCAGCAGGGTGAACGTGTCTCCCGCCCCTCCCCTACACATGACGGGTGCAACAATAGCACTGGGAATTCATGGATCGCCAGCATTTAAAAACAGGGTTATTTCCCATCTCAGTGTTACTAATGTTATCTACTTTAAATGGGTGAAAAGCTGGCATAACGCACTGCTATGATGTGATCACAGAACTGGCAGATTTCTGCACTGGTGACTCAACTCACTGAGCTGTCTTGCCATTTAAAAGTTTCATTTGTCATAAATTCCTGCCAAAGAGAAGACACCATGAAGATGGCCGACTGATAGGAGCTCTGGGAAAGAGCTCCGAGCGCTTGGGATCCCTTGTTCGGAATATCCCTAATAGTGCATGCAAGAAACCGCAAGAAACTGAAAGGAAACAGGAAGAAATCACAAACGTAACTGGAATTCATGATTTAGACTCTCACAAGTGTTCTAAAGACTCGCTGAAGACTGGAGGTCCGAAAGCGCTATTCATCGGGTCTTCCATGTGTGCTTTAAATCTCGATGAACAGCAGAGTTGATCCGCACGTCTGGCAGTCTCCGCGATAAATCGCAACGCTGCAAGGAAGGTCAGCGACCCTCGGCAGACACCTACAGAAGCGTAACTGACTCCCAGGTTGGCTGGAGTACGAGCACTGACCCTGGGCTATGCGGTAGAGGCAGAAGTGGACACCGGAGTCTGAGGCGCGAAGCCCGCAGCTAAAAAGACGGGGGGGCTGCCCTTGCCTCAGGGAGATCACCTCACGCTGTACGCGCGCGTCTGCATCCCGCACTCCGGTCCCCTCATGTGCTGACACTGGAGAATAGCCGAGCGGGACCGAGGCTATTGGGAACAATTGCGGGCTGACACTGGACGCAAAGCAAGACCGGGCGAGGCTCCGAGGGAGAGGCTGTTTGGCCCCGCCCCCCTTGGTTCCAGGCAGAACAGCGCGGAAAGCGCACGCTTAATTCAGTCAAAATACTCCTCCCCACGTTATCGGTGGGACGACAACAATGACCCGGAGCAGCACAGACACATCACACGGATATATCACGAGAAGGTTCGCTAGACTACCAGCACTCAAATCAAATGGCACCGAACAAGGATTGCTGAAGTAGCAATATAATGGACACAATGAGCATACTCTGTCGTTTTCTGGTGTGCAATGACACATAAAATGGATGACATAGTTGTTTTAGGTGCAAAATGGCTGGACACTCCAACAACGAGGGTGAGAGGCACATCCCCCACCATGGGTCAACCTTCTCTTAGATCGATACCATTCCAGGTGGACCAAACAAGCAACTGAAGTAGGACAAGGGCATGGAAATAAAAAGAAGACTACAACCACCAGCCTTTATTCCATGGTAAAAGAAATAGGACTGTATTGCTCTCTAGGAAAATAGGTACAAATGAGGTGGCCATATTGGAAAAGCGCTACCTCAAGGATATAACATGCACCCTACGTCAGCCGAGCTTACTATCCAACTACCTTAGGTCAGAAGTCCTACGTACTATCTTTACCTACTTTTGACCAATAGAACTTATCATTCTTTACGTTATCTCTCTGCTCACTACTACCATACCACGTTATCTCTCACCCTGCTGATCCTTGTCACTCACTTTACTTTCGTCCTGTAGGCCGGTTAACTCTCTGTTCACCAACACACCCTATATCCCACTATTCGTTAAGCCTCTAACCACTACCACAGCTGACTCCCTCCATCATACCCACTCACCACCTCCTTATACATGCCCCCACCTCCCCAAGCCCGACCCCATGCAGGTTAACACGGACAGAAACTCACTTACAGCGCCTCACCAACTACCCTGCGCCTATTATGGAGCTCACAGGCATGCACACCTACACCATAACTTACCCCCCCAAACTCTCTAAAAACGCAGCCAAACGCTTCAAGCACAATCTCATAAAACTCCACCCTGAAACACCCATAGCTGATCCCTATTTCTCAATACATAACGGACACACAACCAATGACATCATCTTCCATACGAAAAGGAGAGCACAATGGAGAAAAGCATTTCTAACCCTATTTACACTCTCAGCCAGCAGGAAAACCCCCCATGGCCTAGTGATTTATATCTCCCCCTCCCAACTTTTCCAAGCGACTGCAACCATCACCATCTACAACAATGGAACTATCATTATGCAATCTACAGATCGTAACCTAAGCCTCCAAGATAACATCTTCCCAATTATCAAAGAGCAAGTGTCTAAACCCCAAACGACCACTCAGGCCACCCCCTCCGACATTACTCAAAATTTCCCACGTCCTCTCCTTACCGGCAACAATGACGTGCCAGACCGTCCTTCCCCTGCATGTGACCTATTTGACACTCCCCGGACTTCCCCCTACGCTAACATACATCATTCCATCACACCAAACCTCCAATCCAACTCAACGGAAGCTACCTACGCACCCCCAGTAACCACCGAACACCCCTTAACCACTACAAAAGATCCCCCTTTGGTTAATGCCATCTCGCCCCTCACTTACAGTCACGCTTCCGCAACCTGACCAAACACCGTCACCCATATTAACCAACCCCCTAACGCTAGTCCACCACCCTTACTTCAGCTGTTAGACCACTTTACGACACCCCACTTAGTGGACAGAGAAAACTCGCGGCCCTCCATCATCACCTGGGCCCCTAGCTTACTTCCTAAACGCACATCCCAGCCGTCCACTCCCACAGCTCATTCACCGTCATCCTCATCTTTACTCACAACATCCCAGCCATCCTCCCCTACAGCACACCTAGCACACACACTCACACCCGCAGCACCTCTACCTTCCCCCCACACAGTGTTCCCAAACCACATTCTAGGCCAGCTTCCAGTGCCTACATCCTCACCCATAACACAGACCCATTCCCCTTCCGTAGGCAACCCCACAGTCCACCCAACACACACACTCCCACCCGCAGCACCCCTCTCATCCACACTCACACATACAACCAACCGTACACCAGGCCAGATTTCAACGCATACGTCCAAAGCCACTCCTATAACACAGCTGCATACCACATGCCAGCATGCACAAAAATCTAAACTCGATGAGATCGTGCTCTCTTTGAATCAAATCAAAGAAGAACTCCAAGCACTCAATGATAGTTTTCCAAGACAACCGTGGAGAACTAGAGCTATAAGACATACCAAAACTGGCTGGTCCAGGAACCAACCCATAATTAATACGACTCTACAGTGCCCCATTTGGTCCTCAGTCCCCTCCTACAATAACTCATCCCGACCAATTAGAAGCACCAATCCGCTTTCAGAGAGTGAATTACTCTCCTTGTTGAGCACATATGAACCCACCCACATGAAGACATCCACACCTGAATCATCGTTGATCCCCACTATTCTTCCCAATTCCTATAGGACCTTTAAACCTAACTCTAGAGGGGTCACAAAAAACAACCTTAGAAGAATCCCTATCACTCAGGAACCCTCCTTAACCATCAGCACGCCCAAACTCAAATGTATTCTCCTAAACTGCAGATCTGCCATTAGACATGCAGCGGACATCGCTGATCTCATCCTCACACATGAACCAGACCCGATAATAATAACGGAAACCTGGCTGAAGGAATCCTCCGCACCAATCATTGACATTTTAGTACCACCCGGTTACAACATCATCAGACTAGACCGAGACAGAGCTGACAAGTCGGGGGGAGACTTTGCCTGCATTCATCGTAACAATATCTCAATAAAAAGAGCCATTTCCCCATCAATCCAGTCTTGCGAATACATGTGCCTTGATGTTTCTAGCAAGGGCAATCCTGTTTGCTCTCTGCACATCATCTATCACCCACCAGGCGAGAACCCCACCTTATTTATTTTTATTTATTTTATTTATTTTTAAAATTTCTAAAGCGCACAAATACCTTGCGGTATTCCTTCACCTTCACCGAGCACCTCATGGACTTGGTATCCTCAAACACTGGACGACAAAATACCCAAATTTTCCTCAGAGACTTCAATCTCCATTGGGATGATCTAAACGATACAGTGGTGAACAGTCTCAAGAATTTCCTAGATGACCTAGACCTAACGCAATACTGCAACATCCCAACACACAACAAAGGCTCGATCCTGGACTTAATAATCTCTAAAACAGACTCCATTCAGCTAGAATCGATCCAACCTTGCGACTGGTCAGACCATCACATCATCAACTTCTCCATTAATGAAACGGTGAAACTGATCTCAGCTCAATCCACAAGACCAAAGGTGTGGAAAAGAGACCTGAAAAAACTCAACCCTAACACCTTGCCTCCCTCATGTCACAACTTACTGCTGCCCCCCGCAGGATCTACCAAAGTACATGATCTCACAGATCACTACCTCTCGTCCATGACAACAAAAATAAACGAGGTAGCACCTCTACAACTAAAAAGAGTCTCTTCGAAAGATTCAAAACCTTGGTACAATGGTACTCTCAACGAGGACAGGCGTTCTCTCAGAACTACAGAACGTGCCTGGAGATGGATGTATGACGTTACAACGCGAAATATTACAACGCACTCCGTTACAACGCATTTTTTACAACGCAGGATCCATTACATCGCATGCCTTTACAACGCATGACATTACATAGCAGATGCTATTACAACGCATGCCATTACAATGTAAGTATAGGTATGTATATTATTTTTTTTTTAAATGTAAGTAATTTAAATTTAAATAATTAAATAAATTAAATTATTTTTAAATAATTATTTAGTACATATAATACTTTACGTTTATTTTTAAAAGAACTTTTAATAATAAAGAACTATTTTTAATAAATAATAAAATTATTAAAATTAATTTTTTTAATTAAAATAAAAGATTGTATTTTAAAACTAAACCCTAAAAAAAACCTGTACCCCAAAACCCAAACCCAACCCTGAAACCTAAAAATACCCCTGTACCCCAAAACCCAAACCCAACCCTGAAACCTAAAAATACCCCTGTACCCCAAAACCCAAACCCAACCCTGAAACCTAAAAATACCCCTGTACCCCAAAACCCAAACCCAACCCTGAAACCTAAAAATACCCTTGTACCCCAAAACCCAAACCCAACCCTGAAACCTAAAAATACCCCTGTACCCCAAAACCCAAACCCAACCCTGAAACCTAAAAATACCCCTGTACCCCAAAACCCAAACCCAACCCTGAAACCTAAAAATACCCCTGTACCCCAAAACCCAAACCCAACCCTGAAACCTAAAAATACCCCTGTACCCCAAAACCCAAACCCAACCCTGAAACCTAAAAATACCCCTGTACCCCAAAACCCAAACCCAATCCTGAAACCTAAAAATACCCTTGTACCCCAAAACCCAAACCCAACCCTGAAACCTAAAAAGACCCCTGTACCCCAAAACCCAAACCCAACCCTGAAACCTAAAAATACCCCTGTACCCCAAAACCCAAATCCAACCCTGAAACCTAAAAATACCCCTATACCCCAAAACCAAAACCCAAACCCAACCCTGAAACCTAAAAATACCCCTATACCCCAAAACCAAAACCCAAACCCAACCCTGAAACCTAAAAATACCCCTGTACCCCAAAACCCAAACCCAATATAAAAAAACATAAATTAATATATTTATTTATTTTGAATATTAAATAAAATAATTAAATAATGTTAAATAAAATATAAAATTAAATGATATACTTACCTATACTTACGTTGTAATGGCATGCGTTGTAATAGCATCTGCTATGTAATGTCATGCGTTGTAAAGGCATGCGATGTAATGGATCCAGCGTTGTAAAAGTTGCGTTGTAATAGAAGTGCGTTGTAAAAGTTGCGATGTAACGGTTGTTTCCCCTGGAGATCGATACCTTCCGCCAACCACCTCAAGATTCTCAGAACAAAGAGAAACGCATATTACCGAAAGATCAAGCGCACCAAAGCCGACTTTTTCAGCCTACAACTTGACCAGGCAAGAAATCCTCCCAAAAACCTCTTTGAACTGATCAAAACCCAATCCAAGGAGGCAACTCATCGTCCACGAAGTATAGAATGCCCGCAGCCAGATTGTGAAGAATTCTCCACCTTCTTCACCATGAAGACGGATACCATCAGGAACGACCTCCTTAAGGATCTAACCTTATACACAAGAATGAATGCACAAACTCCTCCGTCGCCCCGAACCGCATCATGCCAGAGGCCCTCAAAGTCTAACCCAAAAAATAATGCAGATTGGTCATCATTTACCTCCTACTCTGAAGATGCCATAGGCAATATACTCTGTGCATTGAACCCCGCTAACCACTTTTCTGACCCGCTTCCGGCAAACGCAGTCAAAGACCTTACTCCACTGTTGCTACCGCTATGGTCCAAGATCATTAACAGCTCACTTCAACAGGGGTGCATCCCAGATTTCCTCAAAGTAGGCCAGGTTTCACCCATTTTAAAGAAACCCACAGCAGACCCAGCGGACCTAAACAACTACCGCCCCATCTCCAATATCCCTACCTTAGCCAAGCTGCTGGAAAAATGTGTGCATCTTCAGCTAACGAAACATATTGATCACTTTAACCTTCTCAACAAACACCAATCAGGTTTCCGGGCAGGCCATAGTACAGAATCAGCCATGACACATATTATTGACGATGCGCTACAAATACTTGATCAAAACAGATCATGATTACTCATCCTACTCGGCCCCTCCTCGGCCTTTGATACGGTTAAGCATGAGAACCTGCTAGACCTCCTGAAACACAGAATGGGCATATCTGGGTCAGTGCTAAGCTGGTTCACTTCATTTCTCCAAAATCGGACACAACAATTCAAATTTAACAATACCCTGTCCAAGCCCGTCCCAGTATCTCTGGGAGTCCCGCAAGGATCCGCATTATCCACAACATTGTTTAATCTCTTCTTGGAACCTCTCACCGAAATGCTACAAACATCTAACGTGCAATATCACATGTACGCAGATGACACACAACTATACCTCAAGATCCACACCCTGGAGGATATCAAACGACTTGATACAGTGCTTAGGAATACCCAAATCTGGCTGGCAGAAAATCATCTCAAATTGAATGCCCTAAAGACTGAATTCTTACTAATAGCTCCTCCGGCCCAAATCCCCAAAATGCAAGAATAGACCAAACATATTACGGCACTCAATGTTTAACCCACCGTCGTAGACTCAGCTAAGTCATTAGGAATAACCTTAGACAGTAACCTCAACATGCAAAAACATATCAGCAGTGCCACAAAGGGAGCAAACTTCCAGATAAGTACACTGAGGAAACTGAAACCCTTCTTACCACACAATGACTTCAAGCAAGCAGTACAGGCTCTGGTTATTCTTAGAGTGGAATACGGATGTGTTGCTCTCTGTGGCCTACCCAAAGCATCAACTGCACCACTAAGGGCATCAATCAACGCCGCAGCAAGACTCATAACTGGGTCTGAACGCAGCTCCCACATCTCCCCGGACCTACAATCCCTGAATTGGCTACCCCTAGAGGCTAGAATTCAACTGAAAATTGCGTGCATGACGCACAGAGCCGTGCATCACAAGACACCAAGCTACCTGGCACAGAAATTGACGATCTCGGGTGGATCCAGATCTTCAAGAAATGCTGAAAAATTACTACTGAAACCACAAAAATTCCACAAGAAAAAACTTATAACAGATGCTTCTCTGGGATGGCGCCCAGAATATGGAATGCCTTACCCCCAGAAACCAGACTTAACCCATCCACTACCTCTTTTAAAAAGGAAGTAAAATCCATCCTCATGGCCAAATTCACATGAATATGGTCTTTGGAAACACTGTGACGAGATGCACACTCGCACTCAACCGCAAGACATTTGGATGATACATCTTACTATGCAACCTTTACAATATGCTGTGTACATATGTGTGGTTATGTTTATATTTCATGTATAAGTAATTTTTAATGGTTGTATAGCGCTCTGATATCCGTCAGGATCTTGTTCGCGCTCTATAAAACTTTCAAATAAATAAATAAATACCCTGTGGAGTTTTTGACATTTGAAATGTAAAACTTGTTGACTGAAAGAATAGGCACATAAGTGGCCTGCCTACTGTGCCTGACCAAAGGTGAACCGCTTCTGTGCCCTATTGCGAGGATTAATGCTCTAAAAAGGTGACAAAACTTCGGCACTGATATCGTAAGTGCAAGGCTCATCACACCTAGTCAGTGCGCATCAGAACTGGTTCGATAATGAGCAGCGTTGTGCTGCGTCATGTTATGGCAATGAAGGACTATATTATGTCAATAAAACTCAGCATGGCTATGCAGACCTGGACACGTTGGGATAGTAGACAAGCAGAAAAAAAGGCACAGAAGAGGGTGCCCCCCCATACACGGCCTATCTGCTGTTTTACACGTCTTGATCTTTCAACCCCTGGCCTCTCAGCTCAGTCTACCCATAGTAGTAATCAGGAACATCCTTCCTGTGATTACCATGCTGCCTCTTGGCAGTCGGTTGTCAGTGATATCTCAGCGCCAAGAAGCCTTCTGGGAGGGAAAAGGCAAAGATAAAACATTTTTTTCTTCCTTTGTGTGATGAACCACGCTGTCCTCTTTACCTTGAAAAAGTCCTAAAATGTTTTATTTTTCTGCTGTTCCTTTAGGCACTTTTCAAGTTCCCGGGCCAGGATGCACAAGGCTGCGTCCGACATGTTCTGGTTAATATAAGTTACGTGTTTGCAGAGAGGAGCCGCGGCACCTCGTGGGACCTCAGATGTAATAAAATCGTAAATCATACGTTCTTATATAGCGCCTTTTCACCGTAAGGTCTCAAGGCGCTTGCTTTGGGAAACCGATTCAGAAAAGGGGGTGGTGATGAACAGAGTGCCTGAATTAAGCAGACCACTCTTACCCAGTCCAAAGATCAGGGCTTGATCCATCACCGTTTTTTAGCTCACTGCACCATCCCAGCTCAGAACTTGGCTATATGCAAATTAGTCTGTTCCTGTCCCAGTGCATGATGGGAACAGGGCAAACCAAACTACCAAGCCAATTCTTATACTGGGAAGGAAACAAGCTTCCGGGGACCGGTTTCTGCCATTTCAGGCGTCGTCGGCCCGGCTTGCTTGAATCCTGATGGTGCAATGAGCAAGGGACTCACATCTGAGTATACCCTTCCACGCTTATGGTGGACAAAATGATTCAGAAAAGGGGGTGGTGATGAACAGAGTGCCTGAATTAAGCAGACCACTCTTACCCAGTCCAAAGATCAGGGCTTGATCCATCACCGTTTTTTAGCTCACTGCACCATCCCAGCTCAGAACTTGGCTATATGCAAATTAGTCTGTTCCTGTCCCAGTGCATGATGGGAACAGGGCAAACCAAACTACCAAGCCAA
The DNA here is from genome assembly GCF_964261635.1 of Lissotriton helveticus. Classification (NCBI taxonomy): domain Eukaryota; kingdom Metazoa; phylum Chordata; class Amphibia; order Caudata; family Salamandridae; genus Lissotriton; species Lissotriton helveticus. Next base: position 157,325,363 of record NC_136070.1, read on the forward strand.
TTCTTATACTGGGAAGGAAACAAGCTTCCGGGGACCGGTTTCTGCCATTTCAGGCGTCGTCGGCCCGGCTTGCTTGAATCCTGACCACCACCCCCTTTTCTGAATCGTTGCTTTGGGAAACCGTCCTGGCCTTTGCCTGCGAGATTACCCCTACAGGGCATCCCCAAGGTGAAGACCAGGCATCCCATCGCGGTGGGGCCGTAGTGGAGATTAAGCAAGCTATTGCCCAGAGTTGCAGCGTGTGAACCCACGATTCGAGTAGGCACCGAGGTGAGAATTATCTAGTCTGTGGACATTTTGAGCTCAAGACCCTGCCGCGTCGGGGATTGAACCCTGGTCTTGGGTCTGACCTCTGCATCAGGGACTGCCTCCTCTAACCGGTGAGCCCCAGAGCCATTCTGCACTTTCCAATTCTCACGGGCATGACTCCGTCAACAAACGAGGTGCCTCTTACTGGCAAAATGATATTTTATAAGCCAAAGGCATATTACCCAATAAGAAAATACATAGCAGCAACACTGTACAAAGAATACTTTTCAAGCGCACAATAATGCATTGCGTCGCTCTCTGTGTCTTTGCATATGCCCCCCTTTGCCCCACCCTAGGAAAACCCAAACTCGGCGTACAGTTCCAGCACACCTACAAAGTGGGGTCAAGTCACAAAGGTCAGGAGAGGGGTGAGGGGATGAGTACGTTACGCATGGTAAATTACGCATCTGAGCGTGCCTGACGTAAGAATTTTTCACGATCCCATGACTGGCACTCCCTTAAGACTAGTTAAGGCAGCATCCTTGGCGCACCACCGCGTGGTTTTCTGATGGGACTTTGAATCACATGCTCACAGCTTTACAGTGCTCGGAACAAAAGGTGTTTGTATCTAACAAATTATGGTTGCTCTAATTATCTTCCTTGGACGAATGAAGGGCGGAGTCAGCGCTGCAGTTGTCATGACACAGCACTTTCTGTTTCGTTGTTAGGAAACCATGGAGGAGGCATGGTGCGCATGTGCACGTGTCCCAGAGGATCGATGTTAAAAATAAAACAAGCTGCTGCTGTCCACGAGAAGCGCTTCACTGTACAGTGCACAAGTACAGTACCGGCGCCCTATACCAGTGGGAGAGGCCAAACTGCACTCAGAAAAATAAAGTCAGAAGGTGAGAAAAGCCAGATGGTGCCGGGAGCAGCAGCAGCCAGCGGGAGGAGTGGGATGCGCTCTGTGGTGGGAGAGAGGTGGCGCGCGTGACTGCAAAAGTGAAAGCAGGCTGGCGAGTGGTGTGCGATGTACACGCACCTTGACGAGAGAGGAAAGCCAGATGGCGCCTCTGCTCGTCATTGTGACCGCACCCTCTATGCCGGCCAAAAAGCTGTGGTAGCACTTTTAAAAGCCCACACCTAAAAACATAGGGACACAACTCTCCTGGGGCACATTATGCTTTGCCAAGCCAGATTGAAACGCCCCTGGTGGACCTGTGCCATTCACCCACCACTGTTCACATAGGCCAGCCAGCAAGGCGTGGGATAGGATACCTACCTGTACACTCAGGACAGGGTAGCAAAATGTCCCACTTGGAGTCACAACACTCAAAAAATATATAAAGTGATAACAGTGCACATGGAGCAGCCCTCAAATCTGCAGGTACACAAAGGATGGTTCATCATCCAAAACCTTGGTTAAAGGAAGACACACATCTCCAAAGTAAAACACATTATCACATACAAAAGACAGACACAGGGAAACGCGTTTGCTGACATGTGGTACAATAAATGTTCCTGCACACAACTCACAAGACATATCCACATCAAAAACAAAACCTTACTATCAGCTCATTACCATGTCCTGGACATAATTTAGGATGTATAGTAAATCATCTTTATTAATCAGGAAATACAGATCTTGTCAGATGGGCAGAACAAACATTCAACATGGAATCAAGCATACCACAACAGGAGCATATGGAACTAAATCAAACAACTCGATAAACATAATAAGATATAACAGCACAGAGGGATCAAGTGCATTTAGAAGTTCAGGAACACACATACCTCACAGGCCACACATGGGAGGTGAGACTGGGGCCTCTAAGACACTATCAATTGACACCAGTTGATATTGTAGCATATGTGAACTCCAAAAGACACCCCTACATGTGAGTAAAGAAGGAAACGTCAGGCAGACAGTCTGCTTCACATGACAAAGCAGGTGCCTCCTTTAGCCATGTCCGGAACACCTCTCATAGGCCATTGCCGTGTCTATGACCCTCACCCTACACCCATCCAGTGGCTCTTAAGGTAACACATTGATCCACAGCTTAGCTAATGCAATCCTCTGTAGGCACACAACTCACTACTTGCTCTGTGCAGTAGCCTCCGTCCTACACCATTAGCAAGTCGCTGCGCACAAGTGTTGCTTTCTTGGGACTGCAGTGGCCTAACAATGCATGAAAATGGGCTGGCATCTAATTAGCATTTACAAATCTATCCTTCATTGGATAAAGTATAAATCATCATTACCAGGAATATCCTTCCCTCCATCCACTCTAATGCACGGAGGTTGAACAAACACCTCACTGGTCAAAATAATCAATCAATCAATCAATCAATCATGCCATTTGTATAGCGCACTACTCACCCGGGAGGGTCTCAAGGCGCTTGGGGGGAGGGGTATGCTACTGCTCGAACAGCCAGGTCTTGAGTTTTTTCCTGAAGGCGAGATGGTCCTGGGTCAGCCGAAGGTGGATGGGGAGGGAGTTCCAAGTCTTGGCAGCCAGGTAAGAGAAGGATCTTCCTCCGGCGGTGGCTCTTCGGATGCGTGGTACGGCTGCGAGGGCGAGGCTGGTGGACCGTAGCTGGCGGGTGGGCGTGTAGAAGGTCAGGCGGTCGTTGAGGTACTTGGGGCCCAGGTCGTGCAGAGACTTGTGTGCGTGGGTGAGGAGCCGGAACTTGATCCTCTTGTCGACGGGGAGCCAGTGCAGGTTCCTCAGGTGGCTGGAGATGTGGCTGCGTCGGGGGACATCCAGGATGAGTCGGGCGGAGGCGTTCTGGATGCGCTGGAGTCTTTTCTGTAGCTTGGCTGTGGTTCCGGTGTAGAGGGCGTTTCCGTAGTCCAGTCGGCTGGTGACGAGTGCCTGGGTGACAGTCTTCCTGGTCTCGGTCAGGATCCAGCGGAAGATCTTGCGAAGCATACGCAGGGTGTTGAAGCACGATGAGGAGACGGCGTTGACTTGTCTGGTCATCGAGAGGGAGGGGTCCAGGATGAAGCCCAGGTTGCGTGCGTGGTCGGTTGGCTTGGGTGCGGTGCCCAGGGCTGGGGGCCACCAGGAGTCATCCCAGGCGGAGGGCGAAGATCCCAGGATGAGGACTTCCGTCTTGTCCGAGTTCAGTTTCAGGCGGCTGTCCTTCATCCACTCGGCGACGTCTTTCATCCCTTCGTGTAGGCAGGTTCTGGCGGTGTCAGGGTCTCTGGTGAGGGAGAGGATCAGCTGGGTGTCGTCGGCGTAAGAGATGATGTTGAGGTTGTGCTGGCGTGCGATGGCTGCGAGAGGTTTCATGTAGATGTTGAAGAGGGTGGGGCTGAGTGAAGATCCTTGCGGGACGCCGCAGATGACTTCGGTGGCCTCGGAGCGAAACGGGGGGGAGGCGGACTCTTTGTGTTCTTCCGGCGAGGAACGAGATGATCCACTCCAGTGCCATCTCTTGGATACCGATGTTGCTGAGGCGCTGGACTAGGGTGCGGTGGCAGACCGTGTCGAACGCAGCGGAGAGGTCCAGGAGGATGAGGGCCACTGTTTCCCCCTTGTCGAGCAGGGTCCGGATGTTGTCGGTGGCTGCGATGAGGGCGGTCTCGGTGCTGTGGATGGCTCTGAAGCCGGACTGCGAGGGGTCAAGGGATCCGTTCGTCTCGAGGAAGGCGGTCAGCTGTCTGTTGACGATCTTCTCGATGACTTTAGCAGGAAAAGGGAGGAGCGAGATGGGGCGGAAGTTTTTGAGATCGGTGGGGTCCACTGTAGGTTTCTTCAGGAGGGCGCTGATCTCGGCGTGCTTCCAGCTCTCCGGGAAGGTGGCGGTGTTGAAGGAGGCGTTGATGATGTTCCGGAGTTGGGGTGCGATGGTGGAGTCAGCCTTGTTGAAGACGTGGTGTGGGCAGGGGTCGGTCGGTGATCCGGAGTGGATGGTGTTCATCGTGCGGGCTGTGTCTTCGGTGGTCACCGTGGCCCAGGTGCGAAGGGTGGCGGTGGGGGGCATTGGTTCGACGGTTGGGTGCGTGGGTGGGGCGCCGAAGCTGTTGTGGATGTCGGCGATCTTGTGGTGGAAGAACGAGGCAAGGGAGTCGCAGAGGTCTTGTGACGGAGTGATGTCGTTGGTGCCGGTGCTGGGGTTGGAGAACTCCTTGACGATAGTGAAGAGCTCTTTGCTGTCGTGGGCGTTGTTGTCCAGTCGTTCCTTCAGGGATTTCTTCTTGGTGGTGCGGATGAGCTGGTGGTGCTTGCGGGTAGCGTGTTTGAGGGCGGTCATGTTGTCGGTGGTCCGGTCGAGGAGCCAGGCTTTCTCGAGGGTGCGGCAGGTCTTCTTGGAGTCCTTGAGGTCGTCGGTGAACCAGGATGCCTTCTTGCTTCTGGGTCCGCTGGGATGGTTCTTTAGTGGCGCGAGGTCGTCGGCGCAGGCGGTCAGCCACTGTGTGAAGTTGCGGGCTGCTTCGTTGGGATCCGTTGTGTTGGCAGGTGGGCTCTGGCTGAGGGAGGTGGTGAGCTGGTCTGCGGTGATCTTGCTCCAATTCCTGTGAGGTACCTGTTGCGGGTGGTGGTGGGTCGTGGATCTTTTGAAGCTGAAGTGGACGCAGCTGTGGTCGGTCCAGTGGAGTCCGGTGGCGTGGCTGAAGGTGATGTACTTGCTAGAAGAGAAGACGGTATCAAGCGTGTGGCCGGCGTAGTGGGTGGGGGTGTTGACCAGTTGCTTGAGTCCGAGGTTGGTGAGGTTTTCCAGCAGGGCGGTGGTGTTGCGGTCCTTGTTGTTCTCCAGGTGGAAGTTGAGGTCCCCGAGGAGGATGTAGTCAGTGGAGGGGAGGGCGTGCGGGCTGATGAAGTCTGTGATGTCTTCGCTGAATTGTGTGCGTGGTCCCGGGGGTCTGTAGACGAGTGTGCCTCTGAGGGTCGTCTTAGGGTCGGTGTGAATCTGGAAGTGGAGATGTTCGGCTGCGGCGAAGGATTTGTTGGCGTCGGTCGTGATGCGGATGGTGTTCCTGTGGACGATGGCGATGCCACACCTCCGGTCTGGTTGATGCGGTCCCTCCTGATGATCTTGTACACGTCCGGGATGGCGATGTCGGGTGCAGAGGAGGCGTTCATCCAGGTTTCCGTGAGGAAGGCGACGTCCGGTGATGTAGCGTCGAGGAGGTTCCAGAGTTCCACGGCGTGTCTGTGGACGGAGCGGGTGTTGATCAGGATGCACTTGAGGTGGTTGCTGCTGGTGTTTGTCTTGGCGGGTGCGGGGCAGGTTCGGAGGCAGGTGAACTTGCAGGTGCAGCAGGTGAACGGTCCGTGGGTGCGTCTCGGGGTGGCTCGGCAGCAGGCGTGGGTCCGGCCGGCATTGAGTGCGTTGAGAGTGGTGGCGTCGTAGGTCAGTCGGGTCGTCTTGCCTCGGCAGGGAGGGCATGGGGTCCTGGCGCTGGGCGCGGGCCAGGCGCGGACGGGCGCAGACGGGCTTACCTTTGGCACACCTTCGGCGCTCAATCGGCGCTCCCGCTGCGCGCGTCCGCTGCGCGGCCGCTCTGGGGGCGTCATAAGTAAGGAGCCGGGAGGGAGGAGAAGCTGGGTGGCGGGAGCAGGGCGGCGAATGGAATCACAGGGAGGCAGCGGCGGGAAATTCCAAGAAGCAGCGGGCAGCGGGAAATTCCCAGGAGCAGCGGGAAATTCCCAGGAGCAGCGGGCAGCGAGCGAAGGAATCTGCAGGCAGGAGGCGGCAAAGGCAGGCAGGAGCGGCAGCAGTGAGTGGGGCGACCAAGCCCTGTGGAGGGCTGAGCGGTCACACTCTGTGGTCCCCTACGGTCCCCTTAAGTAAGGAGCCGGGAGGGCGGAGCAGCTGGGTGGTGGGAGCGGGGCGGCAAATGGAATCACAGGGGGGTGGGGCCGCAGGGAGGCAGCGGCGGGAAATTCCAAGAAGCAGCGGGCAGCGGGAAATTCCCAGGAGCAGCGGGAAATTCCCAGGAGCAGCGGGCAGCGAGTGAAGGAATCTGCAGGCAGGAGGCGGCAAAGGCAGGCAGGAGCGGCAGCAGTGAGTGGGGCGACCAAGCCCTGTGGAGGGCTGAGCGGTCACCTGTAACACAGCAATACAGGTTTGCAGCATGCAGCCATGTCCCAAAAATATGTATCACGTACAAAATTGGTGCATTACGTTGTGTGCACAGATGGCAGGACACAAACTTACCTGGTTGGACAGCTGAGGTCAGACATGCCCTGTGCCACATGTCAAATTTAATGGAATGGAGTGTGGCATCATGACATTACGAACATCGCTAGTTCCTAGTCTATTCGCACATATTGCCTGTGGACGACTTATAATATATCTTTGTCCCATAGGTAGCGTGCAGGTGATAGTGGGTCATTCTTCATGTGTCTGAAAACATCTACAAATAAGATCTCCAGTCTCCAAACTCCACCTATGACAAGCAGGCCGTGGGTTACTGGCCGATGTGCCAATTCAGTGTCTGTCACTCTCCACATGTGTTCCATCTCAGCGATCAGTGTGCCATTTGCCAAGAAAGGGAACTCTGCAATGTCAGGATCTTCCTGCAAATGGACAAAGGTAATGTGCTCCCGGACCCTGATTAGGTCCCACACTGAGCTCAACCCTGTGTCTCTCCATGCAGTCCGTCCTTCCCGACAGTTCTTCTATGGAAATGATCCAAGACGTGCAGAATAATAAACAGTGAGTACAGGATCGTGTCCCTCAGCAGCCACAGGCCCAATGCCCCAAATACACACTTTCACCAGGCTGTCAGCTCCACAGAGGAGCTGTGCTTCAGGGAGCAACATTGATCCCGCAATATCATGTGCAGTGCATTTTGAGAACATGCTCACTTTGTACAACTACCTACCAAACAAATTTAACACTGGCCATTGCAGTGGTCCTGCCACATAACATTCCTTTTAAAATGCACAGCCTTGACAGCCTTTGCTTTGCCTGATGCAGCCTACAGTGAGCCACACTTATCATGACACTATTGAAGATCAACACACGCAGCATGGTGTCAAACTCCCAGGAGTTGGCACCAGGCACAGCCACTGCTAGGTGATGGCAAAAACACATGAAGAAGGGGAGCATTATCTCCTCACGAAGTAAAACACTGCCATGTACTCTATCTGGAAGATTGATAATAAAAACCATCTGTGGACGTAAAGACGATATGGCCCTGCTAAGACTCAGACAATGAGATACTTTGCATCATCACAGTTACAGATAAATAAGTACCAAAAAACGGTGCAGAGCAGGAATATCGACGGAGAAATATCGTCTGACATAAATATCCCCGCAGAAATAACGAATTGAAGAAATATCAACAACAAAAATATAGTTTCACCAGAATATCGACTGACAGGTAAGTAATATCGATAACAATAATATAGTTGTAATAAATATCGTTTACAAAAATATAGTTTACAAAAATATCGATTTTTTAATAATGTTATGTATTTTAGTGTTTTTAATGAGAATTGTTTGTCATTTTATTATATGTTGTAGAATTTTATTATTTATTAATGTATATTATGTTGAATTTTGTGTTAATAGTTCCGTAGCGGGTTGTGGGTTTATAGGGAATAGGGTGGGAAGTAATTTAAATATATAAAATTAATTGATTAATTAATGTGTTAATTTATTAATAATTGTTTAATAATTATTTGTTAATTTATTTCAATTAGTCAATTAATTAATTATGTTAATTAATTAATTGTGTTAATTAATTATGTTAATTAATTAATTGTGTTAATTAATTATGTTATTTGTTTAATTAATTTTAGTTAATTTTAGGTGTGTGTACTGGAGTTTATATGTGTAAATGGTGTGAAGTAATTAAATTGTTATTGATTAATTATTAAATAATTTATAAATTAATTACCATTAATTAATTAGTAATTATTATTCCTAAATGTGTAATTAATTTTAGGTTTGTGTTGTGGTGTTTATAAGTGTATATGGTGTGAAAGCTGTCAATTAATTAATTGATTAATTAAAAAAAATACTTTAATTTTCATTAATTAATTAGTAAATATTAAATGTAAATGTGTAATTAATTTTAGGTGTGTGTGGTGGATATTATAGTGTTAAATAATGTGTAATTAAATATATTGTTATTATCTTTGGTAATAATAATATATTTAAATGTATATATTAATTATGTTTATATTGGAAATGAAATTTAATAAAAATGTGATAGTTTTTTTTTTTTATTGTTTTGGGTTCCAGTGCTTTCCCTACTGTTGTACCCTGTGGAGTGGGAATAGTCATTTTCACCCCTACGCTATCCAACGCTTTCCCTACTTTTGCACTCTCTGGAGTGGGAATAGTAATTTTTACCCCTACGCTATCCAACGCTTTCCCTACTGTTGTACTCACTGGAGGGGGAATAGTAATTTTTACCCCTACGCTATCCAACGTTTTCCCTACTGTTGCACACTTTGGAGTGGGAATCGTCATTTTTACCCCTACGCTATCCAATGCTTTCTCTGCTGTTGCACTCTCTGGAGTGGGAATAGTAATTTTTACTACTCCGCTATCCAACGCTTTCCCTACTGTTGCACCCTCTGGAGTGGGAATAGTAATTATTACCCCTACGCTATCCAGCGCTTTCCCTACTGTTGCACCCTTTGGAGTGGGAATAGTAATTTTTACCCCTACGCTATCCAACGCTTTCCCTACTGTTGCACTCACTGGAGTTGGAATAGTAATTTTTACCCCTACGCTATCCAACGCTTTCCCTACTGTTGCACACTCTGGAGTGGGAATAGTAATTTTTACCCCTACGCTATCCAATGCTTTCCCTACTGTTGCACCCTCTGGAGTGGGAATAATAATTTTTACCCCTACGCTATCCAACGCTTTCCCTACTGTTGCACCCTCTGGAGTGGGATTAGTAATTTTTACCCCTACGCTATCCAGCGCTTTCCCTACTGTTGCACCCTTTGGAGTGGGTATAGTAATTTTTACCCCTACGCTATCCAACGCTTTCCCTACTATTGCACTCACTGGAGTTGGAATAGTAATTTTTACCCCTACGCTATCCAACGCTTTCCCTACTATTTCACCCTCTGGAGTGGGAACAGTAATTTTTACCCCTACGCTATCCAACGCTTTCCCTACTGTTGCACCCTCTGGAGTGGGAATAGTAATTTTTACCCCTACGCTATCCAGCACTTTCCCTACTGTTGCACCCTTTGGAGTGGGAATAGTAATTTTTACCCCTTCGCTATCAAATGTTTTAACTACTAATATTTTTATTTTGTTATTAAATGTATGTATTATTATTTTTAAATACTTCTATGTGTTAATTAAATATAGAAAATGTTATTTTATTCAAAATGTTTTATATATGTTTTTATTTGATTTTTATATGATTATTAAAGTTTATCAATTAAATAAAGATAATAATAAATTGTATTTAAGAAAAGATATGTATATGTACACATTTATTAAGTTTATATTGATTAAATTAAAATTATTTGTTATAAATAGTTAAAATATAAATGTAATGTAATTTATTTTGTTAATAATATTAATATTATTTAATTATTTAATTTAAGTTATAATATTTTTTAAAGTCGATATTTTTACATCTATATTTTTTACATCTATATTTTTGAGTCGATATTATTGTACTTACATGTTTAAGTATAGGGAGTCGATATTTTTGTAATCAATATTTTTACATCTATATTTTTGTAAACTATATTTTTGTTATCGATATTTAAACATGGAACCCCAAAAAACATCAAGGTTACGCATCACACTCTGCTGATCCACCCTCTGCTCTTGTGGAGGATAATCCACACAGAGGTCATAAACTCATTACTTGGCCCAGTTAACACAAACTCCACACACCCTGCAAATCTGATTATCTCATACAAATACATGCAATGACCCTGCAAATAGACTGAATATAGAGCAGCATGTCGTCTGCATCAATGGATACTACATGTACCTCATCGCACAGTGGAACTCACCATCATTACACCACAGAAAAAGTAGCTGTTATACCGGCTAAATTGTAAGGACAAAGAGAAGTAGGGAAAGGGGACAGCGCTGACAAGTTGCCCTGCACAATCTAAACACTTGACTTGGGCAGTTGACGTGGCATCCACAACACATATGTGTTGTTGCAGCCAATCTGCCATGTCCACGTTTGATAGAGTAGCAAACAGGTACACACAATCAACACGATTGCATGCTTTTACCTATTCTGGCACCAAGCAGGCTATGTAGGGACACCTCACATAGACCAGCTACAGAACACTATTTTGCATAAGAATGTTAAGCATCGTGGATCTATCAGGGATAGAATCATTTTGAACACCATGCACCAGATTTCGTTGGTGTACCACCAGGTGAGGCGCCACTACTATACTAAGGATTAACAGTGTCTGGCAAGAAGTGTCAAAGAAGTATGTGGCCATGGGCACAGCTAGGTCACTGTTGTGTTTTAACAAGCTAAAATGCATACATTTCCACATGATTTGTGGGTGACTCCAATCACTCAAGGTGGCCCAAGAGAGATACAGTCATCTATGTTCATGTACAAGCTCAAAGGCATCATAGAGACTGGCTGGGAGGCTGTCCAACGCATGAGTGACGAACATGGCAGTGCGCAGAATCACTCTCAGTATCTCTTGTACCAGCCAACGGGGTTTTGATCCCTGCACGCGCGGCCAGATAAAGTTCAGGTAGATTCCATGCAGTCATGAATCAGGAAACGTCTACCTTGTGTTCAGAATATGGGGGAATGTATGGGCCACAGCAATACCCTGAGAACAATTCATGGATGGTTGCCTTGACTAGTGTGCATCTGGAGCAGGTGATCCACAATCAGCAACATCTGCTGGGTTGTTTTTAAGCAACAGAGGAGGCAGGACAGGAGTTGACTTGACTCATTCCACTCTGTGTGCATCTCAGCATTTTGTGTTGCTAAGTAAAAGCAATGCAGTTGCTCAATTAGATGGTCGATGTGTGTTTGAACATCTGTCAGCATGGCCAACATCAAAGCTTGCAGCTGAACTGCAGTCAATTGATGACATTGTGATGTCTCTGTGTACAGTAAAGCCCAGAGGATATTGGCCCAGACCACACACTAGTCCACAGACCCAGTCACTGAGCACTGATTTCAGTGCATCCCACTCCAACAACCTTGAAGTGTTTGTGTCCCAGTCATCAGTGAAATACTTGAAGATAAAATCCAGCAGGAATTTGAAAAAAAGCATGGGCCAACAACAATGTAGGATACATTCACCATGTGTGGACTGGAGGCGCTGCGCATGACACCCAATCTGTACGTGTATAGGGTCATCTTCTGAGAATGCTATTCACAGCAATTCATCATCTAGCTCCTCAGGCTGTAGTGTGTGCTGCAAAACAATAAATCAATTTTGAATGTGCATATTGTGTACTGCAGAGTAGAAAGGAGTACTCATGAGTCTCAGGATGTAGGATCCACAAACAGTGTTGGAGGGACCAGTGCACAGCCATAGTGTAAAATAAACTTCCAACACTGGTAAGGATGGCAGGGGGTTGGCTTAATCGGTGTCTCTCCAACACAATTGACATAGCCATCCTCAAGCCAGGGGATATGGGACAATCTGCGAGGATGAGGGATATATGCAGAATGAAGTCTGCTTTGTCCACATTTGGCACTGAAACCCTGTCTCATAATCTTTGAAAATTACAAGGAGACCTTCAACTAAGACATTTTGCCCTCAGGGTCTGTGCAGTGCTTAATGGGCAAAATGGGATCCCATATGGACCCACACAAAGGCTACCCTTGCCAAACCAGATTAGAGTTAAAAAATATTGACAATGCAAACACCTATGGAAGTGGGTGTAATGTTCCAGTGTCACATGTGTGTTTTCCTTACAGTGCAATGTGCACAACTAAAGATATCATCACAATGAGTCCATCTCCCCTGATGTCCCCATACATCTGACATTCAACGTCAGAATGTCATTAATACCTATGTGTGTGTAGTCAACTGGGAAGTGTGGCGATGCGTTTCTAGGAAAAAGTCTGACCCCAGGTGGCACAACAACACACATCCTTGACTTTTCACTTGGGGTGGGCCATTGCCCTCAAAGCAATCAACTGCTTTCGAATGTTTCATCAGCATGACAGTTCAATATGAGAAATCAACACCTACATCCCAGGGCAGTATTCACGGGGAAGAATGATCAATCAGTAGCAACATCTACCTACAAAGGATAATTTGCCACTGATGCACACACAACTCAGACAAGGCAAGGCTGGGTTGAGGCAATTGTCTTGTGAGGACAATAGGTTTTACATCGGCCAGTGTACTCAATCCGGCCATTCCAACATTCAGTCATGAACATTCAGTGGCAGACAGCAAGCTGCAGCAAACTCATACTACATCTTCATATTTCATCTTGCAACTTTGTTTGCCTTCTTACGTCCACATAATCTACACATGTGTACATGTCAACATTTCCTCTTGGCCTGTATTATCTCTACTTGTGCATCCACCTCAAAGTACATGCTTATCTCTCAGAACTGTCATACATACACAAGCACGTCCCTTGTGCTGGAGCATTGCTCAATGAATATATCCTCAGTATTTCACACCTCACCATTCACCCACCCTTCTCTGCTTAAGTTCTACAGATAGTCGTTTAAAAAACAAATGCATCCATAGATTCAAACACAATATATATCTCCTGGACAACATCTCACATTTCACCATATAGCACACTAAATTACACAACTGGTGTATACCCTTGACATACACTTATCCACCTTGTTTTAAAAGAGAAGTTTAAGCTTGCCTCAATGTGACCCTCTCACATCCACATCTCAGTTCCATGCTCCAGAATTTCCATTGACTTTAGCACCTGAACAACTATCCTTACTCAATGGCACTGCCATGTCACAGTCATCTCTCACCGTAGTGCCACAGACTACAGCTCTCATCTCCTGGCACACTCCAACCTTGACTAACCGGTCCTACCTCTTATCTCATCTACATATTCCTAGCATACCATGCACAGGACTTAAGCAGTATAACAAGGCTGCTCACTCTGATTCACAGCCCCGCATTTTAAAACACTACCTTTGGAAACACTGGGATACTTCACATCTCCTACACAAGAACTGCCTCTGAACTGAACTCCCACCTTATTCTCTATGAAAAAATCTACATTTGTCCTGCAACCATTACGTATGACTCTCCACTACATTTCCTAAATGGAAATACAAGTCTCTCTCACCCCTACCCTTGTTTAAGATAGCTTAGGCAGCTAGGCCTCACCATCAAAAACCCCACCTTATCCCATGTGTGGCAACTAAGAACATGGGTGTGACCCTGGCTCCTGTAAGGATCTGCACAGCAGATGGACCCACAACACTTCTGTGCACTCACAGCCCACTTGGCTTCCCCCATGTAGCACTGGCTAACACAATAGACATGACATCACTACCAGTTCAGCTCTGTGGGATCTGGAACAGCATCAAGCACATTTCAAAAGGACTCCATTGTCATTAATGTAAAAATGACAACCTACACACAAATCCCATGCTCAACTACCAATGATGTGTGTTTGAAAAATTAACATCCAAGCTTGGATAGAAAAAAAATGTCTTTTGAGGATTGTGCAAAATACATAATCACAACCATTCACAAGTCTTCACAATTGGCACTCACCCCCGTTGAGCAGTGGCCAAATTGATGCAAATACATTATGCATGTCAGACTTCAGTTCTGGGTGCGTAACTTAGGATTTCCCAAGTGATGTGGACACATGCCTTAATGATGACAATGCATTGTGTACGCTGTGTGTTGAGTGACAACAAGTCATATGTAGCATGAAAGTCAAGGCAGTTTAAAAAATACAGCATTCCAGTCCATTAATGAAAGGTGTGTTTGTGCCAAACACATTGACATCCCAGCACATTCTTAAGTGTCCCAGGTGAAGAGTGTTTTGTGTCGATTATGCATCACACTGATGCACTATGGATGCTAACCCAAGGGAGTAGTCTGTGCACCTATAGCTCATAACAGTGACTGCACAATAAAGGCAGAGCTCTGTTTCTGGGCTCTGAAGCCAGTAACATTTGTGAGGCCCTAGGTAGATGACCACGGGCAGCATCAGCCCGGACTGCCACACAGCATCCACCCTGAACTAAATCCACTCTCCACCACTCCCTATACCAAAAACTGAGGTTCAGACTGCTTGCATGAACTGAGACAAAAGGAGATTGTTGCAGTGCAGTGTAATGCTGAATAGGTATACCTCCAGCTGTGTCACATGAGGGGGCTTGAAGGGGCTTTGGATTACCAAGCAGAGACAAACTGTTGTTCACGCAGAATGTACTAACAGGACTTGACATAGTCTATGATTACCAACAGGTCCATTTGATATGCCAAAATGATTACCCAATGAAATGAGTTGAGTTGGCCAAAATGTCTGAAATAGGAGGCAGCATACAGCAATGTCCCTGAACAGGTAGATAAAATATCTTGCACACACCTTGCACAATTCACTCCAGTCTTGTAACAACTCCTAATCCATATGTAACTAGTTCACATGTGTGTGATATGACTAATAATAGTATCACAGCATTTGGCACTTACAAACTGTCTCCCATCTTAGGGGCAAAAGGAGGTGTTTCATATTCCATCTCTGAATCAAATGCCTGAAACAACAGCATTGAGAACGTGTGCACATATGTGAAATGCACTGGCAAGTTGCTCAGTTGGGTTAAAAAGCTAGACACAAACTCATGACACATATCCCTATGATGACACACAAACCAACCCTTGAAAAACCAGGAAACGCAGTAGGTTTCATGAAATGAACAACATAATGATTATCACAATGTAAAGACCCCTTTGAACAAACTACCCAAACACATGCCTGAATTGACACACATTTTCTCTTGGTTACAGTTAGCTTGTCACACTTCCTCTCTGGCCATGGAAACACCTATTGCACAAATACTCATTGTAAATCTTTGACAACATATTGCAGGTAAAATCAGCCTGAAATACACAATACATCTCCATGCAGCTGCATAACATATCCTGGTCTGGTGCATCATTTTCTGGTTGTAGAGCAAAAACACTCCCATGTGTACACCAATACAAATTCAAATTGAATATCACATGAGCATGATGTTGCTTATGTCCTGTTTACAGAATTGCGAAATGCCCAGAATCCCTGTGGCATGAGGCCCAAATGAGCTGTACATTACAACACCAGGTACTGTACAACTTTCCAATCACAGCATGTTAGCACTATAATTCCAATTGTGTGACAAACATTCATGTACCATAAATGCTGTTTACACATTCAGCTAACACATACAACAACTGTGTCCCAGTAAATACAGTAAAACATTGTAACTTACTGAGACATGTACTGGACACATACACCATCTACATGTAGTACCCAAACAAAAGCAGGCTGAAATAACTAACATCTATATTTAAAGGCACTGGACAATAAAGACCACAGACACCTTGCCTAACAGGAATATCTGCAGAAAGTGGAGACCTTGGAGGCAACAGGGTTGGAACACTGTCAGAATAATGCTCACCTCACACACACCATGGGCACAGGAAAGGTATCAGTTGAGTACAGAGCCTTGAAGGGTATTGGCCTACAGTGGCATGCCACCTGTGGCAAGGTTGCCATTGCCACTATTCTACCCGAACTGTAGCAGACACAGACATGGGTCCACCACTATCAAGTCACATGAAAGATTGGCACTATTACTTTGTGTATATAGGTGTGTCCAAAATCATTACCATTTAGTCAAAGTCCATATGTCTCATGGTGTATTGATGAGATAGTGGCCTTCCAGCACATTACAAACATATGCAGCATGCCTATCCTAAACTGTTGCCCCATGAGACACTTGCACTATGTTGACATCTGGAAGCATGACCTATGTGCAGTGGTGATTTTAAAATGAAAAGGTTTGGGATTTCATGTCACACTGTTTGCCAAAACTGTTGTGGACAATGACACCCAGCAAATGTAGACACCAAAATCTTGACAACATACCGTTGAAGTGCTCACACACCACGGACCATTTGCAATCCATGACATACTAACAACATTGTATACTTACACTACTAATTGTACATGATTTACAGTTAACTAAAAACACATTTGGTGGACACAGAAATCTGAAGAAAAAAACGTAAACATGCTTTATTATGCATGCAAATTAAGATAAATTATCGCCAATGGCCAGTCTAAATGATTCACATGGGCTTTAACGGCCCAAACATCTTGTCCTGGTAGTCTTGCCTGCACAGATACTGCTAGGGGTAACTTACCCTGGCAGGGGCATGCCAGGTACCAAAGGGACAAAACTAGTGAGGACTGAGTTGGGTTTTGGGAGAGATGGGATCGGGGGTATGGGGGGTCCACTGCAGTGTTTGGTCACATTGAGGGGGAATTGGCTCCACTGCAGTGGTAAGGTCTGATTTAGGGGGGGCAGCTGTAGTGGGAGGGGTAGATGGGGATGGGCTGGGCTTAACTAGTTTTGGTATTTTGTAATTGTTGATTTTGTGAACAGGAATAGGGAATTCTTCAGACTCTGTGGGAAGGGTTCTTTTGGGTCTGGAGGTACTGGGATGGGATGGGGAAGTATGGGTACCTTGAGGTGTTTTTGATTTCCGAGACTGGGGGGGATTTGTGGGTGGGGCTGATTTGATGTTTTTTTCTTCTTGGGGGGGGCGCAGATGTAGATGGCAGGTCCGGCATGGTGGATTTCCTCTTCTTGGGAGGGACTTGAAAGGTTTGGGGAGGGAAGACGTTTAGGGGAGTGAGCTTGTGTCCCGGGGCTGAGGTGGGGGCAGGAGGGGCAAGGGTAGTGGGTATAGAGGCAGTTGGGTCTGATCTGCGGAGTGTCTGTGGATGCATGTGTGTTGTCTGGTGGTGCATCTGTGGGGGTGCTGTCTGTCTTCTGAGTGTACATTTGTGTGGGTTTGTCCTTGTTTATTTGTGTTTGTGTGCTGCATGTCTCTGTTGAAGAAGATGTGTGAGTATGTTTGCAAGGGCTTGGGTCAGGGAGGATAGTTGGGACTGTGGATGGGGAAGAGGCAGGATGGGGGAGGGACAGCTGGAGCTGGGACACTGCTGCCATCAATATGGAGGCCAGAGCCTGATTGGATCTCTGTAGGCAGATGTGTCAGAGTGAATGCCCTCCAGGAATGATCTCATTTGTGTTAAATGATTGGTATGCACCTGGAGGACATCCAGCACTACTGTCTGCCCCACAGAGATTGCCTCAGGATGTCGATGGCCTGCACACTGAGGGCAGCAGGGGGAAGGGGGTGAGGTTCCTGATCCAGAGGTGACGGGTCCCCTTCTAGGGGAGCAGCCATGGACACTGGTCCCAGGAGCAGCTGGGAGGGTGGAGACATTAGGGGTGATGGTGGACTCATATATAGATGAGTCAGTCACTGGGTCATCAACCATCACAAGGGAGTCATCATTGGAGCTTGACTTGCCTGGAGATCCAACGGATATTGCATCAGACGTGCCCTCAGTTCTCCTCACCATCCACGCCACGGGGTCCCTCCTCATCAGACTCAGCTTTGGACCCAGTCTTGTGAGCTGCTTCCCCTTTGTTCGTGGCACTTCCTCTTCCGCTGGCCAGTGCTGATGCTGTGAACAAGGATGAAAAAGAATCACATAAGTCATCCCTATGTACTTAACACATAGGTATCATCACAAATCTTCACACATCAACCAAATACACCATTTGGACTTGTGCCATTATATTTTATTACAGTTCCATTGAGGATGGCAGTCTCTATTTAATATCTGTAGCTTTCAAAAATGCTTTTGATCTGGTACCTAGGCCGAACTTTGGGCTGTACTAAGCAATCTTGGGGTTCCCTTTTATCTTTGGAACATGCTCAGAAGACTGCACGAAGGTAACTACGCCTAAATTAGGTATGGGGGACTTTCCACACCACTTGACTTAACAGAGGAGTAAGACAAGGTTGCATGCTTGCACCTACCCTGTTCTACTTATATATTAATGCATTGGGTGACAAATTGAACGAGGTGAAGGACATTGATGCCTGAAGCTAGCGCATATAAAAGTGCCAGCAATTATGTTTGCCGATGATACTTTCTTGCTTTCCAAGTCACCAATGAGCATACAGAGGATCCTCAATAGCTTTGGTGCTTTTTGTAAAAGTAGGGGGCTAGGGATAAACATACAGAAGACCAAATATATGGTCTTCAATCCAGCTAGCTGAACACATTCTAACCCTCTCTTGAATGGTATCCCGCTTGAGAGGGTATCACTATTCGAATATCTAGGTCTCAATTTAAAGGAAAAAAAGGTCTGGGGACTACAAGCAGATAAAACAAGCCCTAAATTAGCGTAGACAGCAGGAGGGTTGGCCAAGGGATTTAGGAATTCCTTTCACAAGCCTGTTGGTCCAGTTATGGAGATCTACACATTGCAATCAATTGGTGCTGCAATGTTTGGGGCTGAACTATGTGGGCCTTGTCTTTCAAGAAACATTACCAAGTCAGAGAACAGCTTTATTAGGCAGGTATGTTGTCTCCCCATCCATTCTCCACTCACCCCACTGTGCTTTGACTTGGGATGAAGCTGATCGCAGAGAAAATTGTCTGTAGACCCCTATCATGTTGCCATTGAATATGGGTGACCCCGGAAATGGCTGAATATAGGACTGAGCTAAAGGAGGTACTGGGTCTTCCTGGCACAGGGAAATTGGCGTGCTTTGAACATATTAGGTAAGCACTCCGTAGTCTAGGTAGAATGAGTCTATGGAGCAATACAGAGGTACATGTCCCGCAATTTTAAGGAAACAACTCATCAGGAGTTATGGGGGGCAAACTTGCCCGATTACATGACAGCTCAACCACATGCGCTCTAACCACTAATTTTATAAAAATCATGGACTGTTATAACCTAGGCCCCGATGTAGGTAAAACGCATTTACCAATTTTAAAATACTGAATCATACCGAATCGGTATTTTGAAATCGGTAAATGAAATGTAGGTAAAAAAATTCGGCAAATTACCGATTCGGTAACAATCGGTATCGTGGTTCCATACTTACCGAATTGATATTTGCCGAATCGGTAAGTACCGAATCGGCGATTACCGACTCGGCAAATACCGAATCGGTAATTGCAATACACCCCCATGGGCCAAAAGGCCCATAGGAATGCATTGCAAATACCAATTCGGTATTTACCGATTTGGTAGTAGCCGATTCGGCAAATACCGAATCGGTAAATACCGAATCGGCAAACACGGAATCGGCGAGAAAGCAAAAGTGAAACTGATGACTACAGCCAATGAGGTGGAAGCACCCTACCCCACCCTAGCAGGGAGTGGCTACCCAGGCAGGTGCAACTCATTAGAACTTTCTGGAGAGGCAGCCTGAGCTGAGCATTCAGAGTGAGCAGCAGTGGTAGCACTATCCTGAACTGTGTGGAAATGGCAAGCAGCTCTGAGAGCCAGAAGGCTGAGCGCAAGCGCAAGGCCAAGTTCAGCAACAAGGAGCTGCAAGTGTTGGTGGAGGAGGTGGTGAGGGTACACAGGCAGCTGTTTGGGAGGCTGTCCCTCACACTCCCAGAGAGCACCAAGAGGAACCTGTGGATTGCAATCGTGGGAGGGTGAACGCAGTTGGTGTCACCCCCAGGAGCCTGGACGACCTCAAGAAGAGGTTTTACGACATTCGCAGCCTCACCAAGAGGAAACTGGCCGAGCTGCACAAGCAGGCAGGACTAACAGGTGGAGGCAGGAACCCCGCGCCACCCCTCACTGACCTTGAGGAACTTGTGTCCACGACAATTGAGAAAGAGAGTGTGGGGGGAGTTGGCGACCTGGACAGCTCATCCAGATCCACAGCAAAAGGTAAGAAGCATGCGCAGCATGACACACCCTACCAGACACCTCCCCTTTAGCCCCAATGCACAGCCAAACCCCAGCCCAGTACTGCTAGCAACATACATGAGCAATGCATCATGGTAACTGTAGTCAGCTAATGTAGTAACAAATGCCAGTGCACATTCAAATGAAATGCACCTAGAAAATGAATCAGAGTATTGAAAATGGGATGTGCAATGCTTTTATTGTAGTGACTGTAAGACATTTGCACTCAGTTCACAAATGCTTCTTTATACCTAGGGGCAACATCAGGCAGTGGAGAAGCAGCTACACAAGCTCCAGCTCCAGCGGCATCAGACAGTGCGGTGGCAGGGCAAAGCCGCATTCTACCATCACAGGAGGAGGAGGAGGAGAACAGCAGTGCCGGGGGCAATGAGGATGACACAGGACATACCCTCTCATTTCCCCACTCCCCCCTACTGTCACTAACGCCCCCAGTGCAGTTCTCACCCGAAAATTCCCCCGCACAGACCCACCCAGCACCTGCCACATCTCCTGCCAGGAGGATCACCGTTGCACCATTGAACATCATGGAGGGAGCAGCGGCTCAGGCTCCAGCACCCACCCCTGCAACACCCGTGGCACACCAGCCCACACAGCAGGCCAGCAGCAATCGGCGCAGGCCACGCACATCCCGCCCTGCTTTACCAGCACGGGAGGGCAGTGTATTCCAAGGGCTGGAGGGGAGTATGGTCCGGATCCAAAGGATGCAGGCCAAGTCGATCATGGCTTGCCATCGCCAATTGCGGGAGCACAACCTGCACATGGGGAAGATGAGAAAGGGGTTTAAGAGTCTCGTTGAGAGCAACAAGGAAATAGCTAATGGACTGGGGCGCATGACTACTGCCATTACCCATCTATGCACTAAGATGGAGGAGCACGAGCACTGTAGGCGCAGGGATGCCCGCATGTAAAACCGGTCACTCAACCGCCTTGCTGCAGCAACCGCCCAGCTATGCCGCCGAGGGGCTAACATGGAGGACTGCCTCACCAAGAACACTGCTGAGATGACCAGGGGCATGGCCCGCATCACCACTGCCATGGAGGCACTAATCATATCAAACACGGTGGTGAATCCTGCCCTGGACGTGGGCGAGGCTGGGGACAGCAGCAGCCGCAGCAGCCCGGCCAGCGCTGTATCTGAGCCGCGCCGGAGCAGCAGGCGCTCCGCTGAGGCAGCCGGACACACAGAAGGGGGTGAGCCACATCCAAGTGGGTCAGCTAAGCGCAGCAAGAAGTAAGACTGCCAGGGTGGGTGAGGCAAACCGGACAATTTACAATCCCCACCTATTCTGTTATAGTTAAATTTGTAGCACATCAGTGCAGTAACGTTGTGCCAACATTAGTAAATTGTTATATGTTCCACATACATTGACGTGTCTGTGCATCTGTACTCACTCAGAAATAGTCGTCTGTTATCTCCTCACGTCTGTACCTCCCGTCACTTGGTGTAGACACTCCAGCAGGTTGTGTTAGTGGCACAGCTATGTCATCGTCAGGGTCCTCGTAGTCAGACAACTCTACCTCTGTGCCCTTCTTGACTGCAAGGTTGTGCAACATTGCAGATACAGCAATTATCTTGCAGCAGGTGATGGGGGTATATTGTCTAGCACCTCCGGTCTTGTGCAGGCATCTGAACCTGCTTTTCCAGATGCCGAAGGTCCGTTCAACTACATTCCTTGTGCTTTTGTGCGCACGGTTATACCTCCTTTCGCTGGGTGTTGAGGGGTTGAGGTAAGGGGTAAGAATGAATGAGCGGAGGGCATATGCACTGTCGCCTAGAAGAGAATGGGGTAACATTACTCACATGCATACATGTACTTCACACTGCTATTTAGGTTATGGGGGTCTGACACTGTGTCTTACATAGGAGGTATCCTTCACCGAATTCCCCTGCCGTCAGCCGTGCATAAATGCCACTATTTTGAAAGATATAGGAGTCATGGGTACTCCCTGGAAATTTTGCTACCACGTCAGTGATGACACACTTGGCATTACAAATCACCTGCACATTTATGGTGTGCCTTGACTTCCGATTACGGTATATGTATTCCGTGTCAGCAGGGGGACAAATCGGAATGTGTGTGCCATCTATGCAGCCAATGATGTGGGGGAATCCTGCCATCTGGTAGAAGTCTGCTTTTGTCTGTACCAGTTCTGCATGGGTTGCAGGGAAGGAAATGTATTGGTCCATCCTTTCGATCATGGCGTCTAGGAACTTGTGGAAGAACCGGGACAGGCAGCTCTGGCTCACCCCTCCTACCGCAGCTACTGCACTTTGAAAGCTGCCAGACGCAAGCAGGTGTAGGCTGCATAGCACCTGCACGTGCACTGGGATTGCGTGTGCCCTTGGGGTGGGGTGCTGCAACAGGGGTTGGAGGTCCCTAATGAGCTGTAAGATGGTCTCTGGGTCCAGCCTGTACCTCTGTAGGATCTCTGCATCTGTCTGCATGGACAGGGTGAGACGCTCTCTATACACCTGTTCCTCTCTCTGCCATTCCCTCTCTCCATCCTGCTGTAGCCGTAGCCGTCTTGCTATGACATAAAAAGCTGCCATGGTGCAAGCAGAAATGCATTTTGGGTCCTTTTTTATAGGTTGCACCTGGTTACCACCTGATTCAAATCTATGGTAAATACCGATTCTTAAATACCGAATTTGACTCAAAATCGGTATTTCAGAGCTTTCCTACATCTCACTCTTCAGTAGAATCGGTATTCTACCGATTCGGTAATTTTACCGATTCGATAACATTACCGATTCGGAATTTTTCCCGATTCTGTTTTTTCCGAATCGGTATAGTACAGAATCGGTGATTTTTCCGATTCCCTAATTTTTTACCGATTCTGTTTGGTTACCGATTCGGTATATTTGCCGATTCGGTTTAATTTCCGATTCGATATACTACCGACACGGTAACTTTTCCGATTCGGAATTTTTACCGAATCGGGCGTTTTTGGGACTCCTACATCCCGAAACCTCGATACCGGTCGGTAACGGCCGAAAATACCGATTTTCGGCCGTTACCGACCGACCTACATCGGGCCCTTAGAGCCTTGCCTGGATGCATTGCAACCGTCCCTAGCCAGAAAACTATATGTACAATTTAGGCATCGGTCCCTTCCTTTGCGTGCATTTTCTAATAAGTGGGCTGGCACCTCCGTCCTAGGGTGTCCCGCCTGTAGTACCGAGGAGACAGAACTCTATGTATTTTTCTTTTGTCCAGGTGATAAATAAGCCAGGCAAAGATGGTAGATTCAACTATGCAGAAACCTAGGCTCCAGATGATGTGAAGAAGTATTTAGACTTCTGAAATATAGCACCCAAATGGCAATTGTATTCGCTGTGTTGCGATTTTTAATTAGTATGTGGTATGTGCGTAAGTCACTTCTAGAAATTAACTCATGGACTTAAGCCAACCCATTTTTATTTGTGACTTGTCTCATATCAATTTTATTCACAAAAGCTGTTCCTGTTTTTAGCAGGGTCTTAGTCGATTTTAATTCTGTGAAAATTGTGAATATCAATTTTAAGTACTCCTTCCATAGGGGATACCCCCATTTCGTAGGTTGTCCCTGTGCACCAAAAGGTATGCAATTATGTTGATGGTGGTGAGCAATGGTATATGTAACTAAAGACCCCACTGGGCATGGAGATTGTACAGCATGGTAAACGTCTAGTACTGTATATTATTTTTTTTTTTTACAGGATAGGAATTATACAGCATATCTCTTTTAAGATATCCAATAGGGCGTACTCAAAGATGTATATTTATAATGAGAGTTTTAATGTACTGTATGACTATTGCACATGCACTTTTATGGTCTCTTGACCGAAATAAAGTATACAAATAAATGAATGAATATAGGTCCATACATGGCACGTGTCAGTATGCTAGTTAACCATTGTTCCCTCACACATGATGTGATCTGCAACATAGGGTGTATCAATATCAAATTCCACACCCACAACGTCAACTACTTCATTATGTAGCAGGTGATGTGTTGTCTTTTCCTCCTGACGGTGTCATGACATACCTGTCTCATCTCATGCAATGGAGTTTAGACCGCACAATGCAACTAGGATTCACACAATTGAATTGAGAAATTGTATCCGTTCTGCAATCCATAGTCATCAAATTGTACTAATCCTGTCTTCACTGCAGAATTCCCCATTTATAGGGGCCAAGTCTGGATGTTCCGCACTTATTTTAGACATATTGCAAACTTTGTACAGCTCACATTGCTCTTGTTTACCATCTCATTTTGTTAACTTACTCCAAAATTATGCACATTTGACATCTCTGAATCTGACAGTGATGCATCAAACACATGGTTTACAAAGCCATAAAGTGTGAATAGCCAAGAGCATTTACATACATGTCAACCGTTGTGATTGTATATCTAACATCATACCTTACAATTGCAGCCTTGTTTCCACCAGTGACCACCTGTGTTTTACAATGAATGGCATGTGTTGTCACAGTTACAGAGAATACACATGGAGTCACTCTTTTGAATAGAGAGAAGGGAATCTCACACCCAATCATGTGAAAGGCCAGTGTGACAGATGACCTGAGTTAGCAAACCTGTAATTGGCCCATTGGATACATTTGAGTACACTGAGCACCGCAGCTGGGACCTAACATTGGTACACTGACCAATCAAAACTCACCAAGGTCTCAACATAGACGTCACCTGCTGCTGGGATGTATAGCATGGGCTTTTCACACTTGAGTGCTCCAATAACAACCTACTTCACAGATTTGTTGAGACCACACTGAGAATAGGTTATACATTAGTCAATTTGCTGACATGTCGAGCAATTTTATTACTCTTGAAGGTTACCTCCATGCACATGTTGTTGTAAATTATGCTGATCAGATGAGTATGGCACAACTGTCCCTACCCTGAGAATAGCTCCCTCACATGTCCCTGGTGAAAGGGGAATAACCAGGCATCTAATAATCCTTGTGCATATGCATCTTTTAAAACTGAACAGTGGTTTTGGGTGTCTTACAAACTGTGAAAGGGCCAGCAGGCTAAGCTACTACATGTTTAAAAAAGGTGTGTGACAAGGCACATACTCACCCCCTCCTTGGTGTTGTCTGGGTTTCAACTTCCCATCCAGGTCAGGGAAGGCTACCACTAGGATCTGAAGCATGTTCCTGTAGCTGGCAGGCCCAGCAAGACGTCAGCAATCTTCTTGCTCCAGACACGAAGGTCTACAAGCGTGTGCGGCAATAACGGATGCGCTGGCATGCGTCTCACATGGAGTGCACCTACCGGGCGATGAACCTCCACAGCTCAGCCTACTGATGGGAGGGAGTTGACCTGTAAGGATGACATGGTAATAGACCCTTAGTTCACATGTAACATGTTTCAGGATCAAACACATAGGTCATGGTCAGATTGGCAATAATGTCTAAGGGGTAGGCAAGTGGCATTATGTGCAGTTGTCCTGTGTTCAATGATGACTCCACCCATGAGAACAGTGATGAGATATTTACCCTAGTACACACACTTCTTTAGCAGTGTACCTGCCCAGAACAGTTATCTACACATTGTTAACTTACAAAAAACAGTTTATATGCTTGCATATGAGATTCCTAATACTAGTAGTGCATGGTAATTGCACATGTTCAATGGAAAATGCAGTGTACTCAGCACTCACCTGCTCCTCTGGTTTTCCATAGAGCTGGCTGTGCAGAGGTAGGAGGGTGTCCAGCAAGACCTGGTTCTCTTCCTGGTTGAAAGCTGGGGCCCTGCCATCTGCACAAGCCATAGTAGCTCCTAGTGGACATGGAACACAGCTGCAGAGAAATGGGGAGGTGCAGGAATAATGCAGGTAGTGCAGGTAAGTGAACTTTCTAGTGAACAGACAGACATAGCTAAACTGCAGAGGCGGTCTTCAGTCCATGCAGCCAAAGCAATAGGTTTGCGTCGGTCGCATTTTTCGAATCGGTCCAATGCATTACATTGGTTGCAGATGACACGCCTACCACGCGGTCATAACAGATATAATCGGACCGCAAGTGACTTTGATACATTGCCAATGGGAGGTTACAGAGTTGGTTTCCACGCGATGAGGACGCAATCTGAAACCCGCTACTGTCACTATAGCAACCAACAGCCAATGGCTGTGTCCGAATCGGTCATGTTGCGCCGAGTGCATCCTTTGAATAGAAGCCCTCATATGTCTCCATGACAACTGACAGCCAATGGTTCTGTATGAATCGGTTATGATGCGGCTACCTCGTCCTTTGAATATACACCCGCGTCTGTCACAATAACATCTTACAGCCTATGGCTCTGTCCGAATCGGTTAGGGTGCGGCTACGCATCCTGTGAATATACACCTGCGTCTGTCACCAATACAACTTGCAGCCTAAGCCACTGTTCGAATCAGTTAAGATACGGCTACAGCATCCTGTGACTATACACCTGCGTCTGTCACCATAGCAATTTGCAGGCTATGGCTCTGTCTGAATCGGTTAGGATGCGGCTACCTCATCCCTTGAATATACGCATGCATCTTTCACCATAAAAACTTGCAGCCTTTGGCTATGTCCAAATCAGTTACGATGTGGTTACCTCGACCTTTAAAGAATCGGTTGGCAGGGCAGACATTTCTGTAATTGATGTATTTTTGTGCATTACATGTGTGGAGGCAGATTTTTCATAATGAAATGGACCGCTAAATGAAGAGCTCACACTCCCATAAGGAGCTAACCTTGAGGGGCACATGACACACTGATTGTGAAGCTCTTACCAACATGAAACTAAAATTCGCCATTTAGCCTCAAAGGCTTGGTCACAGTGCCAAGGATTTTTGGGGGATATGCAAGTACATTATTTAAATGTTCAATTCATTTGGGGACAGTGTGACCCAGTGTGCAATCCGTGGGATTTCTGACTGTAAATGTTTTTTTAGAAACACATGGATAATGCATTTACCTTTGAATGAGTAGACCATGACATTAAGCAGCCACATCAGCCTGTGTTTGTTATGTGATTTACTAGTGTATCTTTGTGTCCCAGACTTAAGTGGATGACGGTGTTATGTGCAACTCCCACACAGTTAATGGTTTGTGTATATGATTGTATGTGTATTACACGCATGACAACATGACAGCGCCCACCCTGTGACAATAGTGTGCATAATTTACATTGTGACATGCTGTGTGAATTTGGTGTCCCACATATCTGGCATTACATGATCCTATTGTTGGTACATTTTTACCATGTAATTGTTCTCACAAACGTATATCTCTGCTTATTTGGTGGGGAGTGACCTCTGACCCTGCTTGCAGGTTAGGTCACCCCCCTGCTGCCGGACAGCTCCACCAGCGAAGTGCTTACTCCTGTTGTTGCGCGTGTTCGCGCCCGCTGCCTGCCTCGGATCTCCACCGTGACCCGGGTCAGACCTTGCGCTCTGCTTGCTTCCCTGGTTTCTGGAATCTGGTTTTTCTGTATTTTGTATTCTTTGTGCCTTCTTTTTGCCCCTCTTCGCTCTTGTCGCCCCCCACACCCCCTTTTTCTCTCTATCT
Source organism: Lissotriton helveticus (assembly GCF_964261635.1). Taxonomy (NCBI): domain Eukaryota; kingdom Metazoa; phylum Chordata; class Amphibia; order Caudata; family Salamandridae; genus Lissotriton; species Lissotriton helveticus. The sequence goes on from NC_136070.1 coordinate 157,353,074, forward strand.
TCCTGCTCCTTTTCTTACTGCTACCCCTGAGGCCACGCCCCCTCGCCACCCGCTCCCGCCACCCAGCTGCTCCTCCCTCCCTCCACTCCTTATATGGCGGCCGCTGCTCAGACGCGCAGCGGGCGCGCACATCGGGTGCGCGCATCGGGCGTGCCTATTGCGTGCCAAAGGCAAGCCCGTCTGCGCCCGTCCGCGCCTGGACCACGCCCTGTGCCAGAACCCCTGGACACCGCGACACCAAACTCCGATACAACACCCTCCGTGCCCTCAACACCAGCCGAGACCACCGCTGCTTCCAGGCCACCCCGAAACACACCCACGGACCCTTCTCCTGCCACACCTGCAACTTCATATGTGACAGAACCACCAAACACCCCAAGGACCGAACCCAACCACCTCCGCTGCATACTCCTGAACTCCCGCTCCGCACACAAACATGCCATCGAGCTCTGGGACTTGCTCGACACCTCCGCCCCAGACGTGGCCTTCCTGACCAAGACCTGGTGGAACGACTCCTCGGCACCCGGCATTGCCATAGCCATCCCGGACGGCTACAAGATCTCCCGCGAAGACTGCACCAATGAGAGAGGAGGAGGATTAGCCATCGTCCACAAGTCCACCCTCCAGGTCTACACCCACGCAGACGATTCCCTCAACTCCGCAGAACACCTTCACTTCCGGATCCAGACCGACCCCAACACCACCCTCAGAGGGATACTTATCTACAGACCCCCTGGTCCCCGGGTCAACTTCAGTGACTCCATCGCCGACCTCGCCAGCACCCACGCACTCGCCTCCATGGACTACATCCTCCTAGGGGACCTGAACTTCCACCTCGAGAACAACAACGACACCAACTCTGCCACCCTTATCACCAACCTCGCCAACCTCGGCCTCCGACAACTCGTCACCAAACCCACCCACACTGCTGGCCACACGCTTGACCCCGTCTTCTCCACGAGCACCCACGTCGCCTTCAACCACACCACCGAACTCCACTGGACTGACCACCGATGCATACACTTCACCTTCAAGAAACCAACTACTCACCACCACACCCAACAGCTGCCCCGCCACTGCTGGAGCAAAGTCACCGAAGAACAGCTGACCTCCACCCTCGCCCAGAACCCACCCGTCGACCAACCCGACACAGCCGCCGCTGCCCGAAACTTCAGACAGTGGATTGACCACTGCACCAACACCCTCACCCTGATCAAGAAGCCCTCCAACTAACACCCCAACAAAAAAAGCTGCCTGGTTCACCGAAGAACTCCAGACCTCCAAACGTACATGCCGGAAGCTAGAGAAGAAATGGCTCCATGACCGCACACCAGACAGCCACGCAGCCCACAAGGACGCCATCCGCAGACATCACCACCTCATCAGGACAGCCAAGAGAGCATCCTTCAAAACACGACTGGACAACAACGCACACAACAGCAAAGAACTTTTCAACATAGTTAAGGAACTCTCCAACTCCAGCGCCAACACCAACGACATCCCGCCCTCGCAAGATCTGTGAGACTCATTGGCCTCCTTCTTCCATCGCAAGATCGCCGACATTCACGACAGCTTCAATTCCACACCTGCCTCGACTGCAACAGACCCCCCCCTGAACACCACCTGCACCAACCTGCTGACCTCCTGGTCTCACGTCAATAACAAAGAAACACGCAAGATCATGAACTCCATCCATTCAGGATCTCCGTCAGACCCCTGCCCACACCACGTCTTCAACAAAGCCGACGCAATCCACGCACCCCAACTGCGGAGGGTCATCAACAACTCCTTCAACACAGCAACATTCCCGGAGAGCTGGAAGCACGCCGAAATCAACGCCCTCCTCAAGAAGCCCAAGGAGGACCCCAAATACCTCAAGAACTTCCGGCCCATCTCCCTGCTCCTCTTCCCGGCGAAGGTCATCGAGAAAATCGCCAACATACAGCTGACCCGCCACCTCGAGGACAACAACATCATAGATCCATCCCAGTCCGGATTCAGACGAAACCACAGCACCGAGACAGCCCTTATCGCCGCCACAGACGACATCCGGCGCCAGCTAGACAACGGCGAAACTTCAGCCTGTAGTGTAGTTCCTATTTTCCCAATAGGCTCTGCGCATTGGAATAATATCTTCAATAGTATAGACGTAGGACTGTGATTAACTAGGTCTTTTACTGACGATATTAGACTTAAAGTTATGTGTGCCAGCTAGCTCAGAGTTCACTAGAAACTTTCTCGAATAGGCAAGGAGGAGTTTAACCTCCCTGGATAGACAAGAAGGGATTTAGGGGCATATTACCAACGTTAAGCGATATTTATCGCTAACGATGCTTAGCAACAAATTTTTTAACGCTAAGCATCGTCAGAAATTATCGCAGATAAACCTTGCTATTATCAAGGTTTATCGCAAATGCGATAAAAAACGGCCGCAATGCATGAATATCGCTGAAAAGTCAGCGATATTCATGCATTACCGAGCTAATGCTCTTAGCCATGTTATCCACCTCCCATTGGATAACATGGCTAAGAACTGCTCAGGGCAGGTGTTAGCTTTTGGAGATATTCGCGCTTAGCGCGAATATCTCCAAAAGTTGGTAATAGGAGATAGCGATGTTAGCGACTGTTTCCAGTCACTAACATCTTGGCACGCCCACTTTGCATGTCATTAGTGATAAATATCACTGACATGCAAAGTGGGGCCCAAGATGGTCGCTATCTCCTACTAGCTGTCGCTAACTGGTGTTAGCGACAGCTAGGTAATAGGGAGATAATTTTATCTCCGCTTTCTTGGCTTTTAAAGCCAAAAAAGCGGAGATAAACCCCCTTGATAATATGCCCCTTAGTTTCTGACAACCATAGAACATGACAACTTTGCTCTTCCCTAATCAAGAGTATATCTCTAAAGTCGTGTGAAAACAAAAGACAACTTATTTTACTCAGTCAGTACGTGCATTCTTAGTTTCACCAGTTTGTAGAGAAATAAGAGATGGGCGTGGTTCAATAAAAGATGTTATTTATTGATCAGTCTCTTTTCTCATACAAGAGAAATGAATAGCTATTATTGCAATACTTATAGTTAAGTAAAGTGCATACAGTAAAAACAGAATTATAAAATAATACTGTAAAAGCATTTATATGGTTTCTTAGCCATATGATACTAAAATGGATAAAAGATATACATACATATATACATTGACTAATCGTACTCAACTGGTGCTTCTAACTACGCCTACCCCGGTGTACCTGACCTAAGCCTAATACTTGGGAGGGAGTAAGTAAGTAGCAGTTTAAGTTAAGTTGGCTTTGCCAAGAATCTGACTCAAGAATTCTCTGTAAGGGGTTAGTCAGTTCAGTACCTGGGATTTGGAAGGCTGGAGGGTTGGTATCTCTATCTCAGGACTCGATATCCCAGTTACCCGCGAGGGCGGCTGGAAACGCCGGAGGCTGGATTTCTCGGCAGGAGAAAAGGCAGCGTCTCTCTCTCAGTGCGTCAAAAGGGAGGGGCAGCGTCCGTGGGCTTTTTCTGCATCAGCTGGGCTCTCTGGCAAGTAGCGCTGCTCCGAGCTTGTCACCACCGTGTCTTAGCTTAGGGCAACGTCAGTATATTTATACCTGAAAGGTGCCGTGTTTGACGTAAGGATGGACATAAGACGTCAGCAAGAATGTCATAAGGACTGGTCGTTCTTACATTCTTTGCAGGAGTTCTCGAGCGAAATCAAAACAATGGTCGCGGGGATTTCCCAGGTCTGTTGGAGGTTTGATTTGTTTTGAGAACTCGGTGTGCTTCTCTAGGGGGCTGAAGGGATAGTGCTTGCTTAATGTGACAGCATGCGCTATGACCTAATCTGAAGACGGGCTTCTGTGCCGTTGTATGGACACTAGTGAATTAATAACCGGACAAGGGTCAGAAATAGGAGTATCAATATAAGTACCTAGATAAACACACTACACCCACTCCACGAAATTATGTACATATTTACTAACCTAAGCAATAGTAAACATAACTAACAGTGCATTTGTATACCGGACCACCCCAAAAACATTTACGTATTTGAAAAATGGTGTATGCGAACTGCACGAAATGAGTATAGGTACTGTATGCATTCAAGCAGTATAACCATTCAAAAGGAGATGCACATTTTATATCTGCAAACACAACAGTGATGGACAGAATGTGGATCAATGTCACACATTCACCCCAGTCCAAAGATCTGGGCCCAAATCCATCGTTTTTCCACTCCACACCACCCTGGGTTAGACAATGGCGATATGCAAATCAGCGCTGACCCTGTGCCCCATGGGAACAGTCCAGTCCGAACTACAAAAGCCATGTCCTTCCCAGAACGGAAACAAGCATCCGAGGACCGGCCCGGTTTCGAGGTAACACCTCTCATCAGCCCGGCTAGCTTGATTCCAGTGGTGTGGAGTGCCTGGGACTCACGTCTGAGCATCCCCAGTACACTTAGAGCGGTAACTGCAAACACAACAGTGATGGACAGAATGTGGATCAATGTCACACATTCACCCCAGTCCAAAGATCTGGGCCCAAATCCATCGTTTTTCCACTCCACACCACCCTGGGTTAGACAATGGCGATATGCAAATCAGCGCTGACCCTGTGCCCCATGGGAACAGTCCAGTCCGAACTACAAAAGCCATGTCCTTCCCAGAACGGAAACAAGCATCCGAGGACCGGCCCGGTTTCGAGGTAACACCTCTCATCAGCCCGGCTAGCTTGATTCCAGTGGTGTGGAGTGCCTGGGACTCACGTCTGAGCATCCCCAGTACACTTAGAGCGGTAACTGCAAACACAACAGTGATGGACAGAATGTGGATCAATGTCACACATTCACCCCAGTCCAAAGATCTGGGCCCAAATCCATCGTTTTTCCACTCCACACCACCCTGGGTTAGACAATGGCGATATGCAAATCAGCGCTGACCCTGTGCCCCATGGGAACAGTCCAGTCCGAACTACAAAAGCCATGTCCTTCCCAGAACGGAAACAAGCATCCGAGGACCGGCCCGGTTTCGAGGTAACACCTCTCATCAGCCCGGCTAGCTTGATTCCAGTGGTGTGGAGTGCCTGGGACTCACGTCTGAGCATCCCCAGTACACTTAGAGCGGTAACTGCAAACACAACAGTGATGGACAGAATGTGGATCAATGTCACACATTCACCCCAGTCCAAAGATCTGGGCCCAAATCCATCGTTTTTCCACTCCACACCACCCTGGGTTAGACAATGGCGATATGCAAATCAGCGCTGACCCTGTGCCCCATGGGAACAGTCCAGTCCGAACTACAAAAGCCATGTCCTTCCCAGAACGGAAACAAGCATCCGAGGACCGGCCCGGTTTCGAGGTAACACCTCTCATCAGCCCGGCTAGCTTGATTCCAGTGGTGTGGAGTGCCTGGGACTCACGTCTGAGCATCCCCAGTACACTTAGAGCGGTAACTGCAAACACAACAGTGATGGACAGAATGTGGATCAATGTCACACATTCACCCCAGTCCAAAGATCTGGGCCCAAATCCATCGTTTTTCCACTCCACACCACCCTGGGTTAGACAATGGCGATATGCAAATCAGCGCTGACCCTGTGCCCCATGGGAACAGTCCAGTCCGAACTACAAAAGCCATGTCCTTCCCAGAACGGAAACAAGCATCCGAGGACCGGCCCGGTTTCGAGGTAACTCCTCTCATCAGCCCGGCTAGCTTGATTCCAGTGGTGTGGAGTGCCTGGGACTCACGTCTGAGCATCCCCAGTACACTTAGAGCGGTAACTGCAAACACAACAGTGATGGACAGAATGTGGATCAATGTCACACATTCACCCCAGTCCAAAGATCTGGGCCCAAATCCATCGTTTTTCCACTCCACACCACCCTGGGTTAGACAATGGCGATATGCAAATCAGCGCTGACCCTGTGCCCCATGGGAACAGTCCAGTCCGAACTACAAAAGCCATGTCCTTCCCAGAACGGAAACAAGCATCCGAGGACCGGCCCGGTTTCGAGGTAACACCTCTCATCAGCCCGGCTAGCTTGATTCCAGTGGTGTGGAGTGCCTGGGACTCACGTCTGAGCATCCCCAGTACACTTAGAGCGGTAACTGCAAACACAACAGTGATGGACAATTTTTGCAATTTGCAATTGCCGCCCTAAGTGCGCTGGGGATGCCCAGACGTGGGTCCCAGGCACTCCACACCACTTGGAGTCAAGCTAGCCGGGCTGAAGAGAGGTGTTACCTCGAAACCGGTCCGGTCCTCGGATGCTTGATTCCGTTCTGGGAAGGACATGGCTTTTGTAGTTCGGACTGGACTGTTCCCATGGGGCAACAGGGTCAGAGCTGATTTGCATATCGCCATTGTCTAACCCAGGGTGGTGTGGAGTGCAAAAAAACGATGGATTTGGGCCCAGATCTTTTGACTGGGGGAGTGTGTGACATTGATCCACATTCAGTCCATCACTTGTTGTTTTTGCAATTGCCGCCCTAAGTGCGCTGGGGATGCCCAGACGTGGGTCCCAGGCACTCCACACCACTTGGAGTCAAGCTAGCCGGGCTGAAGAGAGGTGTTACCTCGAAACCGGTCCGGTCCTCGGATGCTTGATTCCGTTCTGGGAAGGACATGGCTTTTGTAGTTCGGACTGGACTGTTCCCATGGGGCAACAGGGTCAGAGCTGATTTGCATATCGCCATTGTCTAACCCAGGGTGGTGTGGAGTGCAAAAAAACGATGGATTTGGGCCCAGATCTTTTGACTGGGGGAGTGTGTGACATTGATCCACATTCAGTCCATCACTTGTTGTTTTTGCACATTTTATATCGGCATGAATGATTTGCGAAATTACACATGAAATGGCTCTTGATACAGAAAAAAATTGCGAGACCATCTCATCACATATAAACACAATTAATCGCATATAAACTAGAGGTTGAGGTAATGTAATTACTCTAGTATTCCTAAGAATAGAAGTTCTGTTCTCTAAGAATAGTTTTACTTTAAGCAGAAGATAAGTGCCCAAAAGGTAAATATTTTGGAATTTGGGAAAAGTTTTCGCTATTCAGGGGAGAAGAGAAAAAATAGTTCACAGTCATTTTGTTTTCAAAAAACTGAAGGCCAAATTCAGAGTTCAGGGAACGCCGTGTGCAAGTTTGTTTAAAATCATTCTCTCTGTTCCGGTGAAAACATCATTTCAGACAAATTCTCGAAAAAACAGTCTACGGCTTCTGGTGAGAGTTCGACTAGGTTAGAAAATGTCGCTACCATGCAGTCACGCGCATGATTGCTTTCACTAATGGTTTGATCAGAACTGCTTACAGAAGGTCGTACCTGGTCGATGCTGCTTTCATCATGTACTTCACTATTCTTCAATCGCAGTGGTGAAGTTTCCACGAATGCCGTCATCAGGATAGGTAGCCGCTGGGGACAGCACAATGCATGAGCCTTTACCGGACCCAATAAAGTATCTGCATCCAATGGTACGTCTGATTGTAGTGCAAGACAGGTGTCCAACACGCATTCTTCGCCGCATAGCATGCATCTTAATACAGGCATTACACAATTCTGCCAGATGGGTCTGAATGAAAGAAACCAGGTCATATTCAGATCTCGTAGCCGGGCTAAGCCAAGGACTTTAGTTATGCGGTCCCGGTAGCGGATAGCTAGGATCGTTTCTTCCATTGTAGCTGGAGTCTTGTCTGTGACATGGCTTGCCATAACGAAGCAAGAGTATCAAGAATAAAATGCCTGCTACGAGTCCCAACAGGAGTGGAAGTCCGCCAAAGATGGAATGGACGAAATTTGGAAAAATACCCAGGATCGCTTTGAATGGTGTTAAAGCGCCTGAAAAAACTGTCTTAAATACACTGGCGATACCACTTGTATCAGAAATATTTAAGATTTCGTTCAACATTTCTGCGAAGTGTAGGGGGCTATTCGTTGATAACATTGAATGAATCTCTGCCGTTGTCCTTGCAACTTGGAGATCATACGTTTCTTTTGATGACGTCAACTGGGTTGGCGTCTGTAGGAGCACAGTCTTCATTCTGCTTAAAGTATCAATTCGAATAGAAGAGATTTTTAAACTGGGCCATAACCTTCCCTCCCTGTCTGGAGCATCATTCGGGAACAATACTCTTTCACAGCACATGACCCTGGAAGTCATGCTTATGAGATAAGGTTTTCCTGGCAGCAAGCCACAACATCTGTGATCTACAATTAGAATGTAACTCCCGTTCGAAAGTCTTCTAAAGAATGGTTCTATTTGTGTTGCAGGTGTGCCTAACTGGTGACATGAAAGGTTATTTGAAGTCCCTTCACAGGCCCCATGCAAACTAATACCCTGACACAGAAGTATGCCACTTAGTGATCTTTCACAATTATTACCACTAAGGAATACACTCTGTCCGTTGTTACTGACACATGTGTGTGTATAGGGCAAGTTCCATGTAGACTTAATGTATCCTTTACCCAACCTTTCCTACTGGCCTGCCTGTATATATTTTTGGCAGTATTGAAACTGGAAAGTTGTTATCGGAATATTTATTATACCATGTATTATCCATTCAATGACAGGTCGTTCTGACATTGTCAATGGTAATTTCTCAAGTTTTTCAATGCTCAGAATTGTATAGTCAGCACCCTTTTGTGCCAAACTGATTTGTTTATCAGTAAGGTTAAAGATATTAAACAGTGACGTTGTGTTGATTAGACACCAAGGCACATAGCCTGAACGCAGATTTTGTAACGTCCAGCCAAGCTGTACAATAGAACGCAATTGAGACTGACCGTGTGTGGAAAAGTAAATGTTGTCATGTTCTATGTCCCTACGTGTCGTCCATCATATGTTATGTGTGCATGACCAATATGCATATGTTATTCCCCATGTCCGATTCAAGACGCAATTATAGTTGTGTCCACCTCTGGTATGTCATTTCCCAGTCCTCATGAGTAATATGAGTATCAGGCCTATGTAAAGTTATGTTGCCACGTTTCTCAGTGTGCACGTTATTTCATTATAAAGTCCCCGTTTCTAGGCCTCAACAGGGCCCGGACATCAGATTCAGCTCCTGTCTCCCGAACCCTCGCTGAGGAGCGATCCAGCCCCCACCTGTATCCTCGACCTTTCGCTTACTTCCTGCCTCGCAGTGCCCGGTGCAGCTTGGCTCTGCCTCTGAGTCTGCCAAGACTATGTTATGATTCCAGCTATCAGTTTAGTCCTCCTTCTCTGCATTCCCAAGCTACTGAACTGCATCAATAGTTTCCGTCATTGTCTAGCCTATTCGGCCCCATGTTAAGAGAAATACTGTATTTAATGGTCATTTAATATTCTTCATCACGCACTACATGTAGAATAAATGCATGCTCTAGCCTTAGAGTCTGTTAGCTTTTCCCCTCATGACTTCTAGTTTATATCAACATGTTCCCTAAACATTAGATACCAGATAGGGTTTAGGTACATGTCGCTCCGACCCTCCAGACTTTAGTCTCTGCTCCTAGCACAGAGTTCATAGCCCCCAGCTTCTCCTAGTAACACGTCATTGCCAGTTTGCGCGCACCATCAGGTTAGAGGTCCCGGCTCCTTAGGTAGCCCCCTCCAATGTTTCCGCCCATTCATGACATATTCTGTTACATTTGCATCACATGTCTATGTGCACACCCAGTTACACCCTCTTTAGCCCTTATCTTTCGCGACTGTTTCGCGTCATGCCTCTTGCTCCACCCACTGCTACGCCCATTGCAATGTAATGCTATGTGTTGGCGTTATGTATATATGCTCATGTATTGTTATTAAAAAATGTTCCCAGTTCCGATCCTGTTGGTGAGCCATTCTAGACCCTGACCACGGCAGCGCTGCCAGGCTTGCCATCCTATTCCGTGCAGGTTGTCCTGTTCCTGTCCTTATGCTGTAATAAACCTGCAAAACTCCTACTACCTCGAATTTTGACTCTTATTTATTGAGCTATCTGTTATTCATTCATTCATTCAAAAATAGATCCGGTATTATTTATTTATATACCACATAATGGCGCCCGAATAGGGACTTGCCCTTTCCCCACGCGTCGGTGAAGCCACGCCGACCCCCTGACCCTCTGCAGTCGTGACGGAACTCTTCTGCGCAGTGGCAGATATTTCTGCTCAAGTATCCCTCAGACCCACGGAGAAGACGGAGGAGGCGGTCCAGCATCCAGACGAGACGGTGGAGGAACGCGGCGAGTCCCGACCAGAGCCCAAGCCAAGAGTACAAGGTCCGAGGTATCCGGAGGTCCACCCGTAACTGAAGTCCGAAGTTCGTCGTCATCGTCGTAGTAGTGCAGTCCAGTCCGAGGCCTTCCGTTCTTGCTGCCCGATGAGTACCGTTACTGGGGTGGTATCTAGACAGGGTCAATTTAATTGACTCTGGTCTGTGGGTTGGTGGTACACAGTCCCACAAACGAAGTGTCCACTTCGGTGGATGCGGGTCCTGACGTGTCTCTTTATGAGACCGGTAAGTTTCGTACTGTTTCAGCAGTGCATCTAGTTTCTGTTCTAGTCAGTTTCTGTTCTCGAGAAAATTTATGTGTTCTGTTCTCAGTATTTCCAGGTAGTATTCTGTTCGAACTGTTATTTTTTAAATGTTTTTCATGTATTTTAATGTCGTGGTATGAATGGGGTATAAGTATCGTGTTCATTGTGTATTGTATTGTGTCTAGATTACAGTTCAGTCATGCCCATATTTTCCAAGTTACGTCAGTTAAAAACTAGAAAGGGTCTGCTGGAAGCAGCAGTTCCCGTCCCGCCCAGGGACAGTCCAGGTCACTTTATGTATCAGAAACATGGCATAAGTGCCATATTGTATCTAGATTTATGGGTAGAGTATACCAAACAGTTAGAAGAAAAGTATAGATGGCCCGTATCGGGTACATGGGATGCCGAATGCATCATGCGAGTAGAAGAAGCATTATGGAAAAAGAAAGCCAGCCAATCACAGAAAGATGCCATTGAGTTATGGCGCAAAGAAGCTCATAAAAGAACCGAAAAAGAAATCAGAAAGTCAGAACTAAGTAGAGAATCCCAAGAACGAGCCCAAGAAAGGGAATTAATCGAGATAGGTGAACGAGTTAGAACTGAGCAATCAGACAGACAGAGGCATGCCCTTATTAAGGGTATGTATCCTCTTCTTGCCGAGGGCTTGCCAAAAGCGACCCCGGAGGCATCCAGTAATTTCCCGCCACCACTAGTTCCGACCAAGCTACGTCACAAACCGACCGCAGCTGATATTTTTATTTCGTCCTATTTGGACGACACAATCCCTGAATATGTAAATCCTGTCCGCGCTCCGCCAGTCCCTGTAAATCAGGTAATTCCTACTCCCCCAGACACCGGGGTGCCCTTAACAGCCCCCCCGGGTCAGCCCGCCATACAAGTCCAGCCCACGTTACAATTACCCACCCTGCCAGGACGAAAAGCATCAGTTGATGATTCTAGTTTAGGGGCTGCAGGAGGAGGTCTTCCTCAAACCCCGCCGCCATACAAGCGTTTATCAGCACTCGAATTACATGCTCAAGCATCACAGCGTACTCCTAAAAGTAATAAGTCTGTTGCAGAGATCAGGCAAACCCTTGGCGAATGTGTCTATGACCCAGTTCCAGGCGAGTTTAATATGGTTTTATATTCCGTACGCGTAAGGAGAGTGACCGAGTATCTAGTCACCCTACCGAATATGAAAGAAGATCTAGACAGGATATATCGTTTCATCCGTACAGGGGATGACCCACAAAGTATTAGTGATGCCATGTCTCAAAGGAAAGCCGAGATTCAGCGCATGATATTAAAGTTCTTAATTAACTGTCTAATAAGAGAACAGGATCATCCGTCTAAAGACCCGGAAGAAATGAAAACTCTAACAAAGTGGAGTGATAATATAGCCGAAGGAAAGCACAATACCATTGGTGCCATGGAAAGTATGTACAAGAAAATCCGTAGAGAGATAATAAAGATACACGAACAGCGTAAAGCAGCACAAGTAAGCGAGAAAGAAAGTACCTCTGATCCTGAAGAGGAAGACGATGAGAATACCGCCAGAATAGCGTATGTAGGAAAACCTAGATTTCCAGATCGCCATTTACGCCTAGAACACAAGCCAATTTCCCATCATTCAGCACCAGAACAAGGTTCCCTAGAACAAGTATTCCAAGCTACCGATCACATTCTGAAATCACGAATCGGTTATAGTGAGTTAAGTACTATGCATGAACAAGAAATAGTTCGGTCAGCAGTCCGATGGATTACTGATTCTACCACTTTTCCAGACGAAATAGTGGCACAAATGTTTCTGAAAATGCCCCCAGCCGAGCAGCGACTGGTGGGTATGTATATGATTCAGCACCTCATTACTCTGTATGAGGGTCAACATTCTGATCCAGGCCCGTTACATGATATCCTGAACGAGTTACTCCAGTACAGATGGAGAGGTCTAGGTACCGATTTAATTAGTGTCATTCTAGAACAACGCCATAAATATAGAATGTTCTTGAACCCGCATTTCGTTCATGTCTCACCCCCAGAAAGTAAATCATTCCACATAGACAGACAGAATCCGTTACGAGAAGTCCACCCAGTCAGAGGAGCGGGTGGCGAAATGCAGCGAGTGTTTGTATACACTCCGATCACAAAGATGGAACTTCTAGAGATGAAGAAATTAATTCCCTGTCATGACAAAGATCCAGCAGGGTACCATAGAGAATTAAAAGACATGCTCCGTATGGGAGAATACACATACCCGGATATAATTAAAATGTTAAAAGTCCTGTTGCCCGCCGGGGTGTATGAAAAGCTCAAAGAGAAAGAATGGGAGGTGGGAGAGAAAAAGATAGATTGGGCAGTCCTAGAAGCAGAAGATAAGATACGTGTACCAGGTACTGGTCTAGGAGAGAAATGTAAAGAATTACCAGAATTATTGATTCAAGTTTTACCCAGACTATTAACAACGAAAAAGGAAGACTGGGATGCAATCTCAGCCTGTAAACAGAAACAAGATGAAGATATTAGTGATTTTTATTCTAGATTTGAAAAGTGCTTTAGTATCAACAGTGGTCTCAAGACAAGTAGTGAGTCGTACCCTCACCTTTTCGTTACTAAATTAGTCGAGAATTCAAGTCCACCAATTAAAAACCGAGTTCTGAAAGTCGAAAGTACCTGGCAAGCTAATACTCCGTCCCAGATGCTCCAGATGCTCCAGTATCACCAGAATAGAATCAGAGAAGAACAAGAACACGAAAGAAAACGTATGAAAGACACGAAAATGAAAGTGCTAGTTGCACAATCTGTTCCTCACGACAGTCAGAAGAGGGGTCCGAATCAAGCCAGTCATCCTGCAGCACCCGTTAAAGGGAACTGCAATTATTGTAAACAGCCAGGTCATTTCATAAACGAGTGTACAGTTCTGAAACATAACATAGCTACTGGTAAGACTAAAGAAAGACCACGTCCGCCTAGACAAGAACAAGTTTCACAGACTCCTCAGTCACAGAATGCACCACAGACAGTTACAGCACCGCAGCCTATTGCTGCAACACAGCATGTTACATCGCAGATGTACCAGTATGCACAGTCTGAGTATCCAGAGTATCAGCAGTATTCATGAAACAGCCTAGAGAGGGAGGTAGGCTTGCCTCTCATCGAGATACCTGTAGATCAAGAAGGTCCCTATGTTCACAGTCAAGTATTAGGGAAAGACAGAAAGTTTTTGATTGATACAGGGGCAAGTAGGACCACAATTAGTCACGCCGAAGTTCCTGGGGCTCCACTCTCAGGCTCTAGAAATGTTTCCCTTGGATTTTCAGGAAAGCCTATCGTAAATGAGATTTCAAAGCCAGTCACTCTAGAAGTAGGTCCATTGTCCCGCACTACTGATCTGTTACTTACTAAGTCATGTCCAGAAAATCTGTTAGGCATTAAGACATTGAAAGCGTTAGGTGCAGTTATATGTTGTTCCCCCGAGGGAATACGATTGTTCCTACGTGACTTTAAGGGTCACTATGTGTTACGAGATTTTGATTTAAGACTGTCTAATGTCCCGCAGCATTTATGGGCGCAAGGTCCAACTGATGTAGGTTACATGCAAATCACACCCCATCGTGTGACTCTCAAACCAGGTGTAGTGTTACCACGAATCAGGCAGTATAGATTGCCACCTGAGGCTGTAGCAGCCTTATCCAAAACTATAGACGAGCTCATGGCTCAAGGAGTAGTTGTAGAAACTGACTCCAATGTATGTAACTCTCCGATCATTCCAGTTATGAAACGTACTGATCCAAATGCACCCCCAGTATATCGATTAGTGATTGATTTACGAGAACTTAACAAATGTATTATTCCTCAGTACCCAGTTGTCCCAGATATCTCTTCCCTATTGACAGCCATTGATTCCGAAGCCATGTTCTTTACAGTAATCGACCTCAAGAATGCATTTTTTAGTGTTCCCATCCATCCAGACAGCCAGTTTCTTTTCGGATTTTGTTTAAATGGAAGGAGCTATATGTTTACACGAGCTCCTCAAGGTTTCACAGAAAGCCCTAGTATTTACAGTCAAGCACTTAAGAGACAACTAGACAATATTCACATGCCAACTGACACTGCCCTGCTCCAGTATGTCAATGATCTATTGATCACAGCCCGTTCTGAACGTGACTGCGAGCGAGCGTCACTGACAGTCCTGTATTTCCTAGCTGAGATGGGGCACAAGGTGTCCCCTTCGAAACTTCAATTCTGTGTCCAGCAAGTGGTCTACTTAGGACACTTGCTGTCCAAGAGGGGTAGGCAGTTGACACCCGATCGCATCCAGTTGATAGCGAGTCTTCCTCAGCCCAGGACCCAGAAGGAGGTACGTGCCTTTATTGGCCTTACTTCTTACTGCAGACAATGGATTCCTCAGTATGCGTTTCTAGCCAAGCCACTGATACAGTTAACAACACAGGAGACAGCCGCACCGACTGTCCTCCCTTGGACATCTGAACATACACTTAGTTTCAACGAGTTAAAGAAAGCTTTATGTCAAGCTCCAGTTCTAGCTACACCGAACTACAGTAAGCCTTTTACACTTTTCGTCACTGAACGCGAAGGTACAGCATTATCTGTTCTCACACAAGATCAAGCAGGACAATACAAGCCCTGTGCTTATTTTTCGAGCACATTAGATCCAGTCGCCCAGGCTTTGCCCGCGTGCCTCAAGTCAGTTGCAGCCACAGCACTAGCTATCAGACAAAGTGATTCCATAGTTTTAGGACACTTCTTGACAGTACAAGTTCCACACTCCGTGGAAGTTCTTTTAAATAGAACACAAACACAGCACTTGACAATTGCACGTTTAACGGGTTATGAATTGACACTGTTTCAGCCACACATAGAAATCAGACGCTGCAACGTCCTGAATCCTGCTACACTGTTGCCATCAGCTAGTTCAAATTCTGCCGCACACAATTGTGTGGAAGTAGTCAACATTACGACAAAGCCAAGACAAGACCTGACAGACATTCCGTTACTAGATCCCGACCTGACACTTTATGTGGATGGGTCATGTATGAGAACTAGTACAGGAGATTTAGTTGCCGCGTATGCAGTGACTACTGACACTGAAGTTATTGAGACACACCGCATTGACACTCTGTCCGCTCAAGCAGCAGAGCTAGTTGCTCTGACACAAGCCTGTATACACGCCAAGGAAAAGAAAGTTAATATTTACACAGATTCACGCTACGCATTTGGAGTCGTTCACGACTTTGGAGTGCTCTGGCAGGAGAGAGGTTTCATGACTTCTCATGGAACCAAAATTCAGCATGGTTTCCTTATCCAAGCTCTGTTAGATGCAATACATTTACCGACATCCATTGCTATTATGAAATGCAAAGCACATACGAAAGTTACTGACATTATTTCCCAAGGTAATGATCTAGCAGATCGCACAGCCAAGCTTACAGCACAGACTCCAGACATTCAAGTTAATCCGACACAGACACAAACTCCAGATCTGACTACATGTATGACAGTTAAGGACCCCACCCAGGATGTCATAGATATCCAGTTACATGCTACTCCCGATGAAATCAAGAAATGGTCTGAACAAGGAGGGGTCCAGACAGATCAAGGATGGGTGACGAAGGGAAGAACCACATGGTTTCTCCCCGACTCTATGGTTCAAGTCATCATTAATACCGCACATAGTCCAGCACATTTAGGAGAAAAAGCAATGTGAGACAGTATCCAGAACATTTGGTTCAACAAGCATTTACGAGCTGCAGCCAAGCAGAAAGTCCGTACCTGTATGATATGTTGTCAGTTTAATCCAGGTAAAAGTGTCCCGGTGGAACAAGGGGGATTCCAGCCTCCTGACCACCCTTTTGAGGTCCTCCAGATGGATTATATTCAGATGGAGCGATGTCGAGGTTTCAAGTATGTTCTTGTAGTTGCATGCGCTTTGTCCAGATGGACAGAAGCATATCCAGTCCCAGATTACACAGCCGCGACCACTGCCAAGCAGTTGGTTCGTGAGTTTTTCCCTCGATATGGACTCCCTAGAGTCGTATATTCTGATAACGGTCAGCCATTCTCATCTGAACTCATGAAGCACGTTTCCCTGTTGTTAGGGTACCAGTGGAAGTTCCATTGTGTACGCCATCCTGAAGCAGCCGGTCTCGTTGAGAGACATAATCAAACCCTGAAAATCCGTATTGCAAAAGTGTGTAAAGAGAAAGGTGTGGACTGGCTAGTAGCTCTGCCAGTTGCTCTATTTTATATGCGCATGGTCGCACATTCCAGATCAGGTCTGTCCCCGTATGAGGTCGTATTCGGCCGCCCCCCTAACATGTGGGGTACTCCTAGACCCCGAAGTATTACTGATGTTTCATGTAATATGCTGACAGATTACCTAGCTTCCTTGATGTCTGCCCTCAACTCATGTCGTTCACAGGTTGCCGCCGCATTTCCAGACAATACCGAGGTGGCCCCGCATGAAATCGTTCCAGGTTCAATGGTCCTCGTACGTAACTTCGACAGATCAAGTCCGCTGGAGCCACGTTGGAAGGAGCCCCGTCAGGTCCTCCTCACCACCCGTACAGCCGTGAAATTGGAAGGACGCCGCGGCTGGGTACACCTTTCGCACGTCAAGAAATTCTACGGATTAAAGCCGGTCTCCAAGAACATTTCCCAGGATTTAAAAACTTGTCAAAACATTGTTCCTAAGGACTGTCCCGCAAATGACATTGACACAACCCCTCCCCTGTTAGAGAAAACTCCGCAGCAGGAGTATAAGCAAAAGCTACGGTCTAGTAAAATAAGTCAGCCAGTTTGATTGTATAAGTCCTCCCCTAGGTGAAACGGTTAGACTGTTTCTGACATGTATAAAATAGACCCCCATAGTGAGAGAGTTAGTCGAAACTCAATCCGATGTATAGTTTTTCTAAGTTTCATATTATTTCTCAGTCTTTTGACTTCCTGCACTAGTTACGCATTTTATCTGTGTTTTTCAGTTCCTCATGTAAATAAGCATTCTAATGTTACAGTAGAGCACACGTTTAGTGATCTGCCTCCTCATGAATATTCATACCGCCTCGCTATGCGTAACAATACTTTTATCCGCATGTTGCATTATTCACACCAGACCAGCAATGCCACTAATTGTTGGGTGTGTGGTCGACTCCCCCCTTTCCAGACGTCAAAGGGAGTTCTGCCACTCTTTCCTTATCCTTTTTCCCATAATGGTTCGTGTGGAGCGTGGTCCACGTTAACGTCATCCTCAACAGATATGTCTTTTCTTAACAGCACATGTTTCCCAGACAAGCATGGTCCCCCCCACAGAACAGGTTTAGATCTAGAAAATGAAGTGTACAATTTAGGTAACTATTCGTCGAATTTCATGGTCCTGAATGTTCAGTCTGATACTACTCCAGACTCACCTGCTATTTCAGTATTACCAGTCAAAGGCGAATTATGTGTCCGAAATTATGGTTCTGTACACGTAGGACATAGTGATTGTACTACTATTGTCAAGTATAGTGACAGTGGGAAATCTATTTTTAAAGCTTCACGTCATTCTTATTTTGTTTGTGGTCAAACTGCATATGTTCGTCTGCCCCTCGATTGGGAGGGAACCTGTTACATTGCCTTCCTACTGCCACCTGTTTTTCTAGCCCCACCTGACTACCATAGGAATTCCTACCTAGTACATACTAGACACAAGAGAAATCTCCCGATTGTCGACTATACTGAAACTGCTGCAGAGCAATTCATTGATATTGATAAAGGTGTTTTCCCTTATTTAGGTACAGTTGTAAATAGTAAGCTAATCCGTAGGTTAACAAGAACCCTTGAAGCTGTAGTAGATGAGACTGCCTCCGCTCTAGGTAACTTAACCGAAGAGCAATCCTTTATGAGAATTGTTGTGCTCCAGAATCGTCTCGTCCTTGACGTCATACTGGCCGATAGGGGCGGGGCCTGTAGACTCATCGGATCCAGTTGCTGCATTTTCATTCCAAATAACGCGCCGTCTGTTTATTCAGCTATAACCAGACTCCATAAAAATTGCCCATCTGATACACCAAGATCCAGGCACCTGGACATCGTCCGGTTGGTTCTGGAATATAATTTCCGCCTGGGGATGGAAAGTCTTGTCCTTTCTAGGTATCGCAGTAGCGATCATATTCAGCTGCTGCCTCTGTATACAATGTGGCCCTGCGATTTGCGGTATGTGTGCTACCTCTTGTATTCCTAGTCCCAAGCCCCGTTCTAAATCTCGTTCCAAGACAATTCGAGATGAACAAATGGTACTGTATGAAATGATAGATGGTATCATGAATATTGATGTTTCCTGATGGAAACGTAGTGACAAGGAGGGAATGTGGAAAAGTAAATTTTGTCATGTTCTATGTCCCTACGTGTCGTCCATCATATGTTATGTGTGCATGACCAATATGCATATGTTATTCCCCATGTCCGATTCAAGACGCAATTATAGTTGTGTCCACCTCTGGTATGTCATTTCCCAGTCCTCATGAGTAATATGAGTATCAGGCCTATGTAAAGTTATGTTGCCACGTTTCTCAGTGTGCACGTTATTTCATTATAAAGTCCCCGTTTCTAGGCCTCAACAGGGCCCGGACATCAGATTCAGCTCCTGTCTCCCGAACCCTCGCTGAGGAGCGATCCAGCCCCCACCTGTATCCCCGACCTTTCGCTTACTTCCTGCCTCGCAGTGCCCGGTGCAGCTTGGCTCTGCCTCTGAGTCTGCCAAGACTATGTTATGATTCCAGCTATCAGTTTAGTCCTCCTTCTCTGCATTCCCAAGCTACTGAACTGCATCAATAGTTTCCGTCATTGTCTAGCCTATTCGGCCCCATGTTAAGAGAAATACTGTATTTAATGGTCATTTAATATTCTTCATCACGCACTACATGTAGAATAAATGCATGCTCTAGCCTTAGAGTCTGTTAGCTTTTCCCCTCATGACTTCTAGTTTATATCAACATGTTCCCTAAACATTAGATACCAGATAGGGTTTAGGTACATGTCGCTCCGACCCTCCAGACTTTAGTCTCTGCTCCTAGCACAGAGTTCATAGCCCCCAGCTTCTCCTAGTAACACGTCATTGCCAGTTTGCGCGCACCATCAGGTTAGAGGTCCCGGCTCCTTAGGTAGCCCCCTCCAATGTTTCCGCCCATTCATGACATATTCTGTTACATTTGCATCACATGTCTATGTGCACACCCAGTTACACCCTCTTTAGCCCTTATCTTTCGCGACTGTTTCGCGTCATGCCTCTTGCTCCACCCACTGCTACGCCCATTGCAATGTAATGCTATGTGTTGGCGTTATGTATATATGCTCATGTATTGTTATTAAAAAATGTTCCCAGTTCCGATCCTGTTGGTGAGCCATTCTAGACCCTGACCACGGCAGCGCTGCCAGGCTTGCCATCCTATTCCGTGCAGGTTGTCCTGTTCCTGTCCTTATGCTGTAATAAACCTGCAAAACTCCTACTACCTCGAATTTTGACTCTTATTTATTGAGCTATCTGTTATTCATTCATTCATTCAAAAATAGATCCGGTATTATTTATTTATATACCACACGTGTTGCAACATCAGTAAGTCTTGTTGTATTATATCGATAGCAGAAGATACAATACTGTCCAGTGAATATATTCTGGAATACAGAGTCATTAACCCATTGTCCACAACAGAAAGTGATTTTTCCAAATTAACACGGTCAATTTCCCGTATTTTTTCAGCTGTCTCAATTTGAGTTACTTTCCAAGCTTCGTTGTAAGCTGCATATATAGAGGCCGCTATGAAACGTTTTTGACGCTGTTTGCGTGGTCCCATGATGAAATCACGCAAGTCAGCACCTTCTTTAAGTAAAGTTAAGTGTTGCTTAATTTCTGACAGTGTGGATGTATGTAGCCATTGAAGGCAGAGCTTCCCCACACTATAAGTAGTTACAATCCCTGGATGTTGTCTCTGGGAGTATCTTGGGTCTGGCCTGGTCAATTTAAACCCCTGTATTTTGTTCAGGAATCTGTTTTGACAGTTATTTGTGTCTGTGGGCCAGATCAACCATTTTTTCCAATCAGTATGTGTTCTGTTTTGGTTTAAAATGTGGGCTACGTCTATCTCAACATCCGTTGTGCTATTACTGGTAGGTGTTGGTTTTGGAATAGACGGTTTATTTAAGTCTTTAATTTTGGCTAGGCCAAGACAGGATGTCTGTTGAATTGTATCATTCAAAAATATAATTTGTTCTGGGATCATGCAGGCTCTAAATAATGATTCTATACCTCGCACTTGCCAATCTTTTGTGCCCCAGATCGTTTTTGTTTCAATGTTATTGTTCCAGAAATCAAAACCGAAGGTATTCATTTTTTCTAAGAATGAGTCTGAATATATTAATTTTGTGTTTGTAAGCATGGTTTTCACTCTTGTCTTATTTAACAGTTTGAAATAAAATGTTTCCGCATTACTTGTGTTGAACCCAGAAAAGTATGAATATTTATCAAAATATGTCTTTGAACTGCCTTTTGGTGGAGTTGCACAATGTTCCCATTGGTTAAATTTTAAAACATTTCTAGGTTGAGCAGATTTATGCAGATAATGGTTACCATAATGGTTATAACAAAACATTTGATCGTAATTAGATGAACCTTGCAAATAATCATGTTCTGTAAATTTAGCTGACATTACTAGATCAGACATCATATCATTAATATTTCCCAATCATCAGCAAATGTGCTTGGTTTTACAAAGTCACTTAATGAAATCTTAAATTGATGAGGATACTTCAGAAGCTCAACCGGACCATAGATTTCGTAATCAGTTTTGTCCCATGCTACCCCACCGGGTATAGGATTGGCTGTGAAGTTTACTGAAGAAAGTTCTCTTTTCTCTATGTGTGAAGACTTGTGTGGTTTCAGGACCAAGCTGATGTTCTGACATGCTGTGTCCATTGTAACATATTTTCCCTCAATGAAATGTCCCAGGCATAGTACCATGATGAGCCAAATTATGAGGATGAATACTCCTAGTGCCACCCAAAGTTCAATCCATGGAGAAATCAGATAGGATTCTTTTAGTTGATGAAAGAGTTCCTTTGCTTTGTCTTTAAAAGTTTTTTGTTGTCGGCTGTTCCTCAGGTTCACTTGGATCTTCAGAAAAATCATCGAAGTTGATGAAGTAGCCTGATGCTGTTCTGTCAATTGTTTCAATTGCTTCTGGACTCCTTTTTGTTTTTGGAATTTTCTTTGTTTCATTAGCATAGTCTGTGGTTATAGATTGGTGTTTCTTGATTTAAGATTTTAATTTGGGTTTCAAGAGGTTTAAGTTCCATGGCTTTGTTGCATAGTCCTTGTTGTTTTACTGTAGGTTTATCAATTGTGATTAGTCTTTCAGTTTGAACCTCTGTATTTGTAGCAAACTTTGGTGTTCTGCTACTTCTTGGGAGTCCACTTGGCCTACTACTTGTTATCGGCCACATGATTGTGGTTTAACCAGGTCGACGGATACAACTCGGTTCTCCTTTTTACCAGCAAGGGGCGGTAGTACTACTGATCTTGTTCCGTTGATAGACAAGACAGGAACTGCTTTTCTGTAAGAAGGCCCAAATTCCTTCTTCACCGCGATCTTCTCTCTGACCAGATCCCCGATTTTTGGAATCCAGACAGGCCTTGCTGGGACAGGTGGTTTCTCTTCAGTGGCTGTTGGCTGTTGCTTCAACTTTATGTTGCTCAGGTCTTTTCTCTTTTAGTTTAAGTCCTGTAAAATAGCCAAGCGATCTTTGATATCAAAGCATTTTTCTTTAACCACTGAAGTTTGACTATCAAGGTCCTGGATTAGCATTTTAGTCCCAAACAATAGTTCGTACGGACTGAGACCTCTCAGAGAATTTCTTGGCAGATTATTAAGACTACGTTGGACACTTATTAAATGTTTGACCCACCCAGCTCCTGAACCTAATACCTTCGCTGTTATAGATTGCTTTATGTCATGGTTTTTTCTTTACACGATTCCGTTTCCCTCAGGATGAAAGGGACAAGAGTACCGCAATGCAATGCCCATGCTGGTCATGGCCTCCTTGTAAGCCCGAGAGCTAAACGCAGGACCCTGGTCAGAATGTAGCATGCCAATTGCGTATGTGCCGATAAAGACTCGCAAATCTTTTATAACAGTTCAGACGTCAGCCGAGAGCTAGGGTCTACATTTTAAGTGAAAATAGTCTCTACATGTTAATATGACGCATTATTCATACTGGTTATTTTATGTCGATAGCCTAATCCTTATTGGGTGAAACGCCATGGTAATACACCGTCTCGGTCACCACTGCGATCTCTGTTGCAGTTTTGGCAGTTTTTTGCAAATATGTGATGTTGCAGGCTCATTCCTGGCCACCAGTATGTCGATTGTAATTCTTCTAGAGAATCCTTAAGTGTAAGGTGTCTAAGACCCTCACCCATATGTGCGTCTGCTATTAACAAGCCTCTCCTGTCCATGTTTGGAATCACTCTATCCCCCACTCCAGGGATTCGAGCAAAAGGAACGGAGTTTGCATCGATTATGTATGTATAATTGAGTGGATACATGAGGGGTAGCGCCGAGTAATCGCCTTTTAATGACGTGTTTACCGCTAGCATTGTTTCCCCGTCAATGTATTTTACTGAACGCTTTTTTGTAGCTACGGAAGCCGATTTAGTTGGTTCCGCTGTGGCTGTCTCAGCCAATGAATTCCCTGCAACGTGAACGCCATCACGCTGATGACTCAGTGAGTGTATCACGTGAGTCTTTGGTAGTTCTTTCTGTAAAATAACTATTTGTTCCCAAAGCGATTTTTGCTTTATTGTGGCACCTGTGTCATCTTTGTACCCGTTTTCAACCCATTTCTGCAAGTTGTTATTGTATGATTTTACGCAGTAATACGAATCGCTCACTATTAGTGTCGGGAATTCGCGATCGGCATTATCTAGCGCCATTTTTAACGCTATTATGTCAGTTTGTTGTTCTGAATTATTTTCCACTGAGTGTGTTTTTGAAAACAGAGGTCTTAATTTACCTCCGCGCCACACTTCTTTTGTAATCTTGCATGTTGCGTTATAAGCTTGTTCACCCCAAACTGAGGGCTGAGCCTGTCCGTCTGTATGTATTACACAGGCGTACTGTCGTACGGGCAGAATGTCGATTGGCAGAGGATATTCTCTTTCATATTCTAGATTTTTTAATTTTGTCAATTCTGGATCAAAATAGTATTTCACTTTGTCTGTAGCAATAGAATCTTCCCATTGTATCCATCTAGAATTCAGTGCCATAGTGGGTAAATTACATGGGGTTGTTAATGCCTCAAAGGCTGATTCTGCTGTTCTGACTGTGATCTGTCTGCCGTCAGCTTGGTATCTTTCTCTTGCTACAGCTGTTTGAACCGCGTGAACAATGTTTTCCTTAATGCTGAATGTTTTTTCAGCTTCTGTGTACAAATGTGTTTTGTATGCTATTGGTACCTTCTCTCCCTCATTTGAGGTCAGGTATGTGAATCCGCATCTTCCTGGGAGGACTCGAATCACAAGGTTGCGTGTGTTATCGCGTGTTTGCAGTTTTGTTTTAACTAACATGTCTGTTTGTAAAGATCTCAAAATTTCTGTGTGTTTTTGAGTCCAATTGATTCTTTCAAAATCTGGTTTTATTAGATCATAGAGAGGTTTAACCCTCTCTGCATAGTTTATAATGTAAGTTCTTCCGAAATTAAGGAAACCTAAAATTGATTGCAAGTTTTTCAATGTTCTAGGTGCTTGGATTACAGCACATTTCTCTAGGAAATTGTCAGCCAGGCTTTTGCCTTCACTGGATAATTCATATCCTAAGAATAGGACAGTCAGATGGACAATTCTTGACTTCTTGAAGTTGAATTTGTAACCCTCTGCTGCGAACCCAAGTATTATGGTGTTCACTCTTTTCAAGTGAGTATCCAAGTCATCGTCTGTTAGATAGATGTCATCGACATAAGATAATGCCTCATCATCATACATTTGTAGTAATTCTGTTACTCTCGCTGAGAATAACCCTGGGCTGTTCTTGAACCCTTGGGGCAAACGACAGAAATTTTTCTGCGAGCCATTTATTGAGAAAGCGGTCAAATATCTGCTTTCAGGTGCTATATTTTGACAAAAGAATCCATTAGATATGTCTAATGTTGTTTTGTATTTTTTGCGCACTATGCTATTCATAAGTGCGGCACTGTGTGAGTTTTGTACTGCAAACGTTTTGCAGCATGAGTTAAGGTGTCTGTAGTCCAAAACTAGACAATATGAATCATCTGGTTTGGAGACAGGAAACAAAGGATTGTTCATTTGTGAGATGCATGTTTCAATCACCCTCTGGTATTCAAGTTGATCTAAGATCTCCCTGACCTGTTTTTTAGCTTCTTGCTTAATTGGGTACTGCCTCTGTGCAGTTGGTTGAGATTTTAACTGGATTTTGTGAGGAGGAGACTCCTCATCCCATCCCACATGATTTTTATATAATGCAGGAGCCTGGGCTACTGCCCACTTTCTTGCAAGTGTATATTTTTTATGAATTGGAATATGATTTGAGAAGGCTGGCATAATCATTTCTTCGCCATGAGGGCACTCCCTGACAAACTCTGATGGCCAGTCTTTTTCAGCTAGAAGGATGTCTTAGCCTTTGGAGAGATTATCCCAAAATAGACCCCTTATTTTCCTAGTCTTATCTCCCTCTATACGTAAGGTTATTTCATATATTTTATGAGGTTTGCTAACTCTGGTATCTGCAGTTTCCACTTGAATGTATTCATTCGTGTCCACTGTCTCCAGATGATTCATCAGGATCTTGCGAGCTATGCTCACTTCTGCTGCGCTGTCTAGCATTGTCTGAGCCCACTCTCCGTTTTTCAGCTGAGTCCTCAGGATCCTCGGCATGTTTGATTATTTTAATGCTGGCTGCCTTCTTCTTTGGAAATTGTAACTTTTTACTTTGATGAGCAGGTTCTTTGTCTTTGGACTTGACGTGCTCTTCCCTGTGTTCTGACCGTCCTCTTCTTTCCGATTTCTGCGAGGAAGTCTGAAAAGATCGAGAGGGACGTGTATCAATATCTTGATATCTATTAGGTTTCTTCAAATTATCCCTATTTCTAAGGTTGTATTTTTTCTCAGAGGGCTCCCTCTGGGGAGACTTGTGTCCTTGGTCCGGAGATCTTTCTCTCCGCCGAGGAGACCTTCCTCAGGACTGGAATCTTTTTTCTTTGGGAGTGGATTGTTTATTTCCATCCCAGTTCTTTTTTGAAGTGTTTAGATTATTTTTAATAAATACCTTTTCAGGATTTTCTATTAGTTGGGGTTTCACTGGTTTCCCACCCAAACTATCTATTCCTAGTTCTTCATAGGATTTTTCTATGATTCTGGCCAGTTCAAATGGTTGGTCTGCTATGTCTGTTTCCTTCAATCTTTGGCGGATCGCCACATTTGCTGCTTCCCCTTTTATGTTTGCTAGTAATATTGCCGAGACCTGCTTGAAGTCTTTCAGTAATTTCATACCCAGAGTTAAAGCAGGTTCTGGACCGTATTCATTTTGAATCTGTTTTAGCACTTCTGGTATTACCGCCATGGACGGAACACCATGTGTTTTTGTGTAAATGGAAGCAAAGACTGTACCCCAAGTGTCACAGTCCTCCACATGTGGTGCGATCCCCATTGGAAGACAGATAGTCAGAATTCTGTGTTTCTCCACAGGTGTGGTATCTGGAAATACCGCCTCTATTTGAGTGATTTTTTGTGCTAACCAGAATGGAATTTGTTCCCGTTTAATGGGTACCTTACCTAGACAGGACTGTATGTTCTGTGGTGTGATTTTATTTGTGTTCCCCTGATGAGGGGTCAGCTGTGGAATTTTAATAGCTGGTTGGACTGTTGAAGTCTGCATTACATATTGGACTAGTTGTCTGTGTATTTTAATCAGTTGTTTTAACTGTGTTAAAAGTTCTGTTACTGACATTTTTTTAAATGTCTGGATGTGGTGTGTATCCGGCTAGAACCGGCCAAATTGCTCCTGGTCTACCTAGTGGACCGAGCCTGGTGATGTGATCATTATGTTTTAGGGCGCCTTTAAACCAGAGCAGGTGCTCTTGGTATTTGAGTGGTATTTCCACCTCCTCGAAAGGGGTGTACTCATCCGGAGGTTCCTCTATCTTGTAATAATGGAACTCCTTTGTTGCAGCGTTTGCTGCTGGAAAATTTATCCATGAATAGAATACCTCTGTCTGCCGATATTCGTGTGCCTCAATTACGAATATGACTGTACCACCTCTCGGTGTCAGTCCATTTTCTATAAGTTTTAAAGTTATAGTTTTTCTTATGCTGACCGGGATGAGCTTTGCATCCGGGTCTTGCTGTACGAGACTTGTGTCTTCCGCTAGGAGTTGAGCTGCTATTCTAGCTGCCTCCCTTTCTTCTTCATTGTCTGACATTTTACTGACAAGAAGGTTTTTTCTTTTTTTTTTGTTGCAGATCAGGTTTTCAGGGAAACAAAGATTAGATGCACAATATTTTTGGAACACTGTATCCTTCAACGTTGAATAAACCAAAAACCATACATAGGAGTGTCCTCCTACTAAGTTTGCCGGATTTAACCTTTCACCCACTCCAGACGTCTTTGGAGTTTTATGGAAAAAAGGGTCTGTGTGAAAAAGCACGACTGAGTTACTCTAATGTCTTGCGTTAGATTTATCGCCTATCCAAACCGGTGGGCGCCATGTAGTGTAGTTCCTATTTTCCCAATAGGCTCTGCGCATTGGAATAATATCTTCAATAGTATAGACGTAGGACTGTGGTTAACTAGGTCTTTTACTGACGATATTAGGCTTAAAGTTATGTGTGCCAGCTAGCTCAGAGTTCACTAGAAACTTTCTCGAATAGGCAAGGAGGAGTTTAACCTCCCTGGATAGACAAGAAGGGATTTAGTTTCTGACAACCATAGAACATGACAACTTTGCTCTCCCCTAATCAAGAGTATATCTCTAGAGTTGTGTGAAAACAAAAGACAACTTATTTTACTCAGTCAGTACGTGCATTCTTAGTTTCACCAGTTTGTAGAGAAATAAGAGATGGGCGTGGTTCAATAAAAGATGTTATTTATTGATCAGTCTCTTTTCTCATACAAGAGAAATGAATCGCTATTATTGCAATACTTATAGTTAAGTAAAGTGCATACAGTAAAAACAGAATTATAAAATAATACTGTAAAAGCATTTATATGGTTTCTTAGCCATATGATACTAAAATGGATAAAAGATATACATACATATATACATTGACTAATCGTACTCAACTGGTGCTTCTAACTACGCCTACCCCGGTGTACCTGACCTAAGCCTAATACTTGGGAGGGAGTAAGTAAGTAGCAGTTTAAGTTAAGTTTGCTTTGCCAAGAATCTGACTCAAGAATTCTCTGTAAGGGGTTAGTCAGTTCAGTACCTGGGATTTGGAAGGCTGGAGGGTTGGTATCTCTATCTCAGGACTAGATATCCCAGTTACCCGCGAGGGCGGCTGGAAACACCGGAGGCTGGATTTCTCGGCAGGAGAAAAGGCAGCATCTCTCTCTCAGCGCGTCAAAAGGGAGGGGCAGCGTCCGTGGGCTTTTTCTGCATCAGCTGGGCTCTCTGGCAAGTAGCGCTGCTCCAAGCTTGTCACCACCGTGTCTTAGCTTAGGGCAACGTCAGTATATTTATACCTGAAAGGTGCCGTGTTTGACGTAAGGATGGACATAAGACGTCAGCAAGAATGTCATAAGGACTGGTCGTTCTTACATTCTTTGCAGGAGTTCTCGAGCGAAATCAAAACAATGGTCGCGGGGATTTCCCAGGTCTGTTGGAGGTTTGATTTGTTTTGAAAACTCGGTGGCCTTCTCTAGGGGGCTGAAGGGATAGTGCTTGCTTAATGTGACAGCATGCGCTATGACCTAATCTGAAGACGGGTTTCTGTGACGTTGTATGGACACTAGTGAATTAATAACCGGACAAGGGTCAGAAATAGGAGTATCAATATAGGTACCTAGATAAACACACTACAATCCCTCATCCTCCTGAACCTGTCAGCCGCTTTTGACACCGTCTGCCACAGCACATTAAGAACACGCCTCCAAGAAGCCGGAATCCAGAAGAAGGCCCTGGACTGGACCACATCCTACCTCTCCGGCAGAACCCAGTGAGTCCGCCTCCCACCCTTCCGAACCAAAGCCACCGACATCATCGGCGGCATACCCCAGGGCTCATCCCTCAGCCCGACCCTGTTCAACGTCTACATGGCCCCCCTCGCACAAGTGACCCGCCAGCACGACCTGAACATCCTCTCCTATGCCAACGATACCCAGCTCATCCTCTCCCTCACCAAGGATCCGCGCACCACCAAAACCAACCTCCACGAGGGTATGAAGGCCGTCGCCGAGTGGATGAGGAGCAGCCGTCTGAAACTGAACTCGGACAAGACGGAGGTCCTCATCCCAGGCCCCACCCACTCGGTGTGGGACGACTCCTGGTGGCCGACCACACTGGGAACAACCTCAACACCCACAGACCACGCACGCAACCTAGGATTCATCCTCGACTCTTCCCTCTCCATGTCAAAACAGGTCAACGCTGTCTCCTCCTCCTGCTACAACACCCTCTGCATGCTTCGCAGGATCTACAAGTGGATCCCGACCGAAACTAGAAGAACTGTGACCCAAGTCTTCGTCAGCAGCAGGCTGGACTACGGCAACGCACTCTACGCAGGAATCCCGGCCAAACACCTACAACGACTACAATGCATCAAAAACGGCTCCGCCCGACTGATCCTCAATGTTCCCTGCCGCAGCCACATCACCCCCCACCTGAGAGACCTGCACTGACTCCCTGCCAACAAGAGGATCACCTTCAAGCTCCTCACCCACGCACACAAAGCACTCCACAACGCCGGACCAGCCTACCTCAACAACAGACTCAACTTCTACACCCCCACCCACCAGCTCCGCTCCACCAGCCTCGCCCTTGCCGCCGTCCCACGCATTCAACGAACCAACTCCAGCGGTAGATCCTTCTCCTTCCTCGCCGCCAAGACCTGGAACACCCTCCACACCCATCTGCAGCAGACCCAAGACCTGCTCACCTTCAGGAGACTCCTCAAGACCTGGCTCTACGGGCAGTAGCAGCACCCCCCTGTCAGCGCCTTGAGACCCTCACGGATGAGTAGCACACTTTACAAATGATTGATTGATTGATTGATTGATTGTTGAATATGTGATGCTTGATCACATGAATGGTGACAGACACTAGTGAATTTGACACTACAGCCCTCTAATTGTTGTGTCACCATACCTTGGTTACATTTCTGGCAAGGGTCCTAATGCTGTGATATGTATCTAAGGTCAACCTTAATAATTGAAATGTGTGTTTCCATAGTTCTGTAGTTTTAGTTGTGTTCAGATTTCATGTTCTGTTTGTCTAAATGCTTGTTGCTTTGTACATTGTGAACTAACGCCAACTGTGTTTACACTCTCCATATAGGTATCGCAGACGACCTCCAGTGTACAGGCCCTTTCCAGACCTACATAATATGGAAGAATAGGATACCATTCGGAAATACAGTTTCACAAGGCCAATAATTGAGCAGTTGTCTGAGAAGTTGTCATCTCATTTGCAACCTGGTTGCACATACCAAACTGCACTGACCCCCGAGGTGAAGGTGATGGCAGCATTACATTTCTTTGCCATGGATTCATTACAGTACACAGTGGCAACATCTGGTGGAATGTCCCATGCAATGTTCAGCCATGTCCTTCGAGATGTGTTTGAGGCATTTCTCCGTTACCCGGACCAGTACATAAAGTTCCAGACACCTGGAGAGTTGTCAGATATCAAGGGGCGATTCTATGCCTTAGGATGGATACCCCATGTCATTGGCTCTATTGATCGCACCCACATTGCATTGATCCCACCCAGGCAAATGAGCAGGTCTATTTGAACAATGTCCAGGTGGTATGTTTGCTTGACATGTCCATCTCCCACGTCTGTGCATGTTTCCTAGCTTGACACATGATGCATATATCCTGAGAAACTGCATCATACCCCATTTGATGTCTCAGCTGCAACATGACCATGTCTGGCTTGTTGGTAATGTTGTATGTGTATGCTGTGGTGTGTGCTGATTATATGTCAGATAGTGCTCTGTTGTCAGACAACTGAGGTTTTTTCTGTGTTAAATTTAGGAGAGTCTGGATACACAACCAGCCTTGGTTACTGACACCACTCCGTAACCCTGTCACCCCTGCAGAGGTATGGTTTAATGAGGCCCATGGTAGGACCCAGTGAGTTGTGGAGCAGACTTTTGGGCTACTGAAGACAAGATTCCGCTGTCTGGATCAGACAGGATGAGTCCTCCAATATGCCCCATTGAGGGTGTCCCAGATCACCACAGCTTGCTGCATGCTCTACAACCTGGCAATATGGAAGGCAATACCTCTCATACTGGACAATGGAGACCAGCAGCGGCCAGTGAGGGAGGATCCAGGATTGGGACATGATGGCAGTGGTGATGAGGAGGAAGGCTTGGATTTTAGACAACAGCTTATCCACAACTTTTTCACATGAGTGTAAGTATGTAATGAGAGAAGGTGACAAACCCCAATTGTTTGTTTGTGTGTTGCTGGTGTACAATGTGCATCTATGCCTAAAGTGTTTGATAATTGTCCTGAGGTTTTTACTAAAATTGTTCAATTACATTAGAAGGTTAACATGTACAGTGCTACACTCAATCCTAGCTAGTGTTTACCCTGACATTTTTGTGCTATAGATGACATAGTTTGCAAAATTGAGCTACTTTATTCCTGAGTTCCTGACTCTGTTCTATGTTTCTCCTTACAAGGTTACTTTGCCATGTCACCTGGAGAGTTGTGACCTCACCAGACCCATGATCCTGTGACACACTCTAACATTGAACTATTGCGGAAATCCCCGGCACACACTTCATTCTGACCTGATGGTGTTAAGGCACCAGGTTGTATCTGGGGAATGAACCTGTGTTCCACATTGAGGTGTGCCTTGTCTGTTATCACTCATCTAAAGATTTTTAGAAACAAAAATGGACCATGATGAGCTGGTTTGCTAACAATGAGTGTTGATTGTGCTGGAAAATGGTGCTAGTTTTGTAGACAATATACTTCCATTTAATCTGTACTATGTTATACGGGTAGTGTGAGGACCTGGTTGTTTCTATCTTTCATGCTGTGACAAGGTACATTTACTCACAAGCCATTACCTAACAGTTTTGGAAGTGATTAGCTACCAATTTTGTTGACACTTTCTTCTTTGTGATTTTGTGTATCATTTCAATCTGTACATTTGGGATTCAAAGTCACAACATGAGGAAGTATTTTGTGAAAAGTGTTTTATTTTTGTGCAAGAAGGTAGGAGATACTTCCACACAAATCATACCTTACATAGGTTACTGAAACTAATGATGAGTTAATTTACATAGATTGGCCTCCTTCATTCATGATGCTGGCCAATGTTCTTGGGGAACAATGTAATTCGGACAAGATGGGGATTGAGGAACATGACACTCCGTGGAACTCTGGAACCTCCTCGACGCTACATCACCGGATGTCGCCTTCCTCACGGAAACCTGGATGAACGCCTCCTCTGCACCCGACATCGCCATCGCCATCCCGGACGGGTACAAGATCATCAGGAGGGACCGCATCAACCAGACCGGAGGTGGCATCGCCATTGTCCACAGGAACACCATCCGCATCACGACGGACGCCAACGACTCATTCGCCGCAGCCGAACATCTCCACTTCCAGATTCACACCGACCCTAAGACTACCCTCAGAGGCACACTCGTCTACAGACCCCCGGGACCACGCACACAATTCAGCGAAAACATCACAGACTTCATCAGCCCGCACGCCCTCCCCTCCACTGACTACATCCTCCTCGGGGACCTCAACTTCCACCTGGAGAACAACAAGGACCGCAACACCACCGCCCTGCTGGAAAACCTCGCCAACCTCGGACTCAAGCAACTGGTCAACACCCCCACCCACTACGCCGGCCACACGCTTGATCCCGTCTTCTCTTCCAGCAAGTACATCACCTTCAGCCACGCCACCGGACTCCAGTAGACCGACCACAGCTGCGTCCACTTCAGCTTCAAAAGATCCACGACCCACCACCACCCGCAACAGGTACCTCACAGGAATTGGAGCAAGATCACCGCAGACCAGCTCACCACCTCCCTCAGCCAGAGCCCACCCGCCAACACAACGGACCCCAACGAAGCAGCCCGCAACTTCACACAGTGGCTGACCGCCTGCGCTGATGACCTCGTGCCACTAAAGAACCCTCCCAGCAGACCCAGAAGCAAGAAGGCATCCTGGTTCACCGACGACCTCAAGGACTCCAAGAAGACCTGCCGCACCCTCGAGAAAGCCTGGCTCCTCGACCGGACCACCGACAACATGACCGCCCTCAAACACGCTACCCGCAAGCACCACCAGCTCATCCGCACCACCAAGAAGAAATCCCTGAAGGAACGACTGGACAACAACGCCCACGACAGCAAAGAGCTCTTCACTATCGTCAAGGAGTTCTCCAACCCCAGCACCGGCACCAACCACATCACTCCATCACAAGACCTCTGCGACTCCCTCGCCTCGTTCTTCCACCGCAAGATCGCCGACATCCACAACAGCTTTGGCGCCCCACCCATGCACCCAACCGTTGAACCAACGCCCCCCACCGCCACCCTTCGCACCTGGACCACGGTGACCACCGAAGACACAGCCCGCACGATGAACACCATCCAATCCGGATCACCGACCGACCCCTGCCCACACCACGTCTTCAACAAGGCCGACTCCACCATCGCACCCCAACTCCGGAACATCATCAACGCCTCCTTCAACACCGCCACCTTCCCGGAGAGCTGGAAGCACGCCGAGATCAGCGCCCTTCTGAAGAAACCTACAGCGGACCCCACCGATCTCAAAAACTTCCGCCCCATCTCGCTCCTCCCTTTTCCTGCTAAAGTCATCGAGAAGATCGTCAACAGACAGCTGACCGCCTTCATCGAGACGAACGGATCCCTTGACCCCTCGCAGTCCGGCTTCAGAGCCAACCACAGCACCGAGACCACCCTCATCGCAGCCACCGATGACATCCGGACACTGCTCGACGAGGGGGAAACAGTGGCCCTCATCCTCCTGGACCTCTCCGCTGCGTTCGACACGGTCTGCCACCGCACCCTAGTCCAGCGCGTCAGCAACATCGGTATCCAAGAGAAGGCACTGGAGTGGATCATCTCGTTCCTCGCCGGTAGAACACAAAGAGTCCGCCTCCCCCCGTTTCGCTCCGAGGCCACCGAAGTCATCTGCGGCGTCCCTCAAGGATCTTCACTCAGCCCCACCCTCTTCAACATCTACATGAAACCTCTCGCAGCCATCGCACGCCAGCACAACCTCAACATCATCTCTTACGCCGACGACACCCAGCTGATCCTCTCCCTCACCAGAGACCCCGACACCGCCAGAACCTGCCTACACGAAGGGATGAAAGACGTCGCCGAGTGGATGAAGGACAGCCGCCTCAAACTGAACTCGGACAAGATGGAAGTCCTCATCCTGGGATCTTCGCCCTCCGCCTGGGACGACTACTGGTGGCCCCCAGCCCTGGGCACCGCACCCAAGCCAACCGACCACGCACGCAACCTGGGCTTCATCCTGGACCCCTCCCTCTCGATGACCAGACAAGTCAACGCCGTCTCCTCATCGTGCTTCAACACCCTGCGTATGCTTCGCAAGATCTTCCGCTGGACCGACTGGACTACGGAAATGCCCTCTACGCCGGAATCACAGCCAAGCTACAGAAAAGACTCCAGCGCATCCAGAACGCCTCCGCCCGACTCATCCTGGATGTCCCCCGACGCAGCCACATCTCCAGCCACCTGTGGAACCTGCACTGGCTCCCCGTCGACAAGAGGATCACGTTCCGGCTCCTCACCCACGCACACAAGTCTCTCCACGACCTGGGCCCCAAGTACCTCAATGACCGCCTGACCTTCTACACGCCCACCTGCCAGCTACGGTCCACCAGCCTCGCCCTCGCAGCCGTACCACGCATCCGAAGAGCCACCGCCGGAGGAAGATCTTTCTCTTACCTGGCTGCCAAGACATGGAACTCCCTCCCCATCCACCTTCGGCTGACCCAGGACCATCTCGCCTTCAGGAAACAACTCAAGACCTGGCTGTTCGAGCAGTAGCATACCCCTCCCCCCAAGCGCCTTGAGACCCTCCAGGGTGAGTAGTGCGCTATACAAATGGCATGATTGATTGATTGATTGATTGACCAGCAGTGTGCATAAATGAGCATGTTGTATTTAGTTCACATAACATGTCCAAAAACATTGACTGGTTCCTGACAGCCTGTGAATGACAAAGGTGGGTTGGTGTTGTCCACATCTGTACTTTCCAGATGTCATATGTACTCTTTAGCTCCCAATGTTGGTATTTTCCAGGCCTGTGTACTGGGCTTAGTCCATGTCTTTACAGTAACAGAGGGGTGGCTGCCTACACACTCACAGTCTGTTTATTTACCCTGAAATTTGTGGGAATGGTGTGAGCGAGGTGCATATTGTTCTCATCGCATTACACCCAAGAGAATGGCTGTGAGGAGCCAAATATGTGACAGCCTACACAGATAATATATTTTGTACATTTATTCCATAGTTATATGAGATCACAAACTCTGCTTTCTGTCATTTTGTTGCAAACTAATTTAATGATCTGAGTTTTGAGTCTTTATGGTGTATTTGTGAAACTTACACTCCTCCTCCTACCCATCCTAACCAGGTCACCAGGAGGAGTGTGGTCCAGACAATGCTGGGAAGTCTACTTGCAAGATGGTTGTCAATGGTGGCTGTTGTTTGAAGCATAAAGGCAAATCTGGAAGTTGTGATAGGTTCAGACAGCAGTCCCCAGTGTCAGCCATCTTGCTAATACACATAAATTCACTGTCAGGTAGCCATATAGGCCCAGATGAAGAGGTTGTGCTTGTGGGTGGAAGAGTGTTTGCTGTTATTCCAACTCCCATTAGGCCCGATCCTACATATACCTTCCCACCCAGCACAACCAGCCAACCTGGAAGTATGCTATACTAACAGTGAATGGGAATATAGTTGCAAGTTGACTGACACTGGGACAGGTGTCTGACTTGAGACTGACTCTCAGCAGGGCCTTGTGCTCCTCACACCAATCCCTCAGTGTCAGCCATCTTGCCCGTACATTTACACTCAATCTCAGGAAAGTGGCGCCCGAGGTGGGCTGATTGGGATGGGTGGGAAAGTGTGTGTGGGCCCAGGCATGGTGGTAGTTTTATTGATGACAAATACTCATACTCTCACCCGGCACAGCTAGCTCGTCTGTGCCTCTGCATACCTCACAGTGAGTGGGAGTGGACTAGCAAGTTAGCTGACAATGCTGAATGGTATTGAAGTTAAAAACAACTCCCATCAGAGCATTGTGCTCCAAACACTATGCACCAGTGTCATACATTTTGCTGATACATTTCCACTTACAGTCATTCAACAGGATCCCAGGGCTGCTGTTTGAGATAGGTGGGACATGTGTGTGTATGGCATTGCCTGATGGGATTTGGATTAATGGCAACCAGTACTCCCCCCACATGGAACATCCACTTCATCTGGGCGTATGGCTAACTGACAGTGAGTGGAGAATGGACTAGCAGGATGTCCTCATGCTCTAAACACCAGCCCTGAGTCTCAACCATTTTGTCAGTACATTTCCACTCACTGTCTGGAAAGCAAGGTTCACAGTGGGCTTGTAGGACTGGGTGGGAGGAGGAGTGTTTGCAATGGCCAGATCTCCCATCAGGTCCTGTACTACACACACTCGTTCTACTGTGCACAAACAGCACCCTTGGAACTATGCTTTCCTGAGAGTGAGTGGATATGTACTGAAAAAGATAGCTAAGACTGGTGCCTGGTATTTGGAGCACAAGGCCCTGTTGGTAGTTGTGAAAAAGTCAGACACCAGCGCCTGTCTGCCTGTCTGACCACAATTTTTTGCAACAAATGCAGGAGCTGTAGCCCGCCTTTGCTGAGAGAGAGCCCGGGCAGAGGCGTAGCTAGAGCTTGTGGCACCCGGGGCTGTCCCTCAGATTACCGCCCCTGGGGCAGGGGCTGGGAAAAGGACGGCCAGCACTTGAAAGAGGTCCAAGAGACATGTAGTATCGCTGCTAATAGTTACCTCGATCATGCAAGTTACATGCACATACATGACATGGTCCAAGGCTACTCAGTTGAATACACTGGTAACCGGCAGTACAAAGGAGAAAATTCAGACTGCATGGTCTATCTGGGGACTCAAAAGAACGCATGTGACATCCATCAGAGAGCTGCGTGAACGAATACCTGGTAATCCCCTCAGCACAATACAAACATGCACATACATAACACTGTTTGGGGATCCATCATCTACAGCTGACATTAAATGACCAAATATCATGGTCCCCCCAATTAACTGGCTTCATTTTAGCTTCTGTATCTATTAGTTAATAGAAAGCTTTTCAATTGCATGAATGAAAACAACGAGTAAACGCAATATATCTATCTATCTAACTATCTAACTATCAATCTATCTATGGGCAAAGTATAATCTATTATTTGTCAGCAATGTTCTGGATGGGAGGGGTAGTGATTTACAAGAAGCAAAGCCTTAAGTTTGTCATGAGGATTATTCCGTAACTCAAAATTGGTAGTATATAATGGTAAACAACCTTTACAACGCAACTTTTACCACGCAGTGCCTTTACAACGCAACTTTTACAACGCAAACTATTACAACGCATTGCACTGGGGGGCGCTCTAGGATAGGGAATAGGTTTAATGTACTATCCAACACCTTCCCTACTATCCACGGGGACTGGAGTTGGAATAGTAAATTAAACAATTCACTATCCAGCGCCTAAAAGCACTATGCGTTGTAATGGTATGCGTTGTAAAAAACGCGTTGTAAATGCATGCGATGTAAAAGCATGCGTTGTAATGTCATACATCCCTTGCAGCCCGTCCTGACCTTGTCCGGGTGCAACAGGCTTCCCTGACCCCGCCCGCCCCGACATTGTGCAGCAGCCCGGGCCCGCGCCCGGCCCGTCCCCCACCTGCCTCGACCCCCGCCTGCTCCGACCCCCGCCTTCCCCGACATGGGTCCCCTTACCTGAGCCGCCGCTCCTCCCGCCTGTCCGCTGCTTGCACCACCGCTGGCCGGTCCGCTGCTCCTCACGTCACCGCTCCTCCCCCGCGCCATGTCCGCCGCTCCCTTACCTCAGCCGCCTCTCCTCCAGCCTGTCCGCTGCTCGCACCGCTGCTGGCCTGTCCGCTGCTCCTCACGTCACCGCTCCTCCCCCGCGCCATGTCCGCCGCTCCTGGTCGCGCTCCTGGACACCGCTCCTCCCCGCGCTCCTGACGTGAGCACGCACGTCGCGGCCGGCGCTACTTCGGAGGGACTACTTTTTTTTTTACTGTAAATTTTTTAATTCACGGTTTTTTCAAAATGTATATAGCCTATAACCATCTACACACCCTGACGATTCCAACGGTGTATCAGGTGTGTGGATTGGCGCTGTGGTTCCCGAGTTTACCCGCCTCAGAGGCTGAAAGTTCTACCTTTATTATAGTAGTATAGATAAAAATTTAAGAGGAGATAGTGGATTAAATGCGTACAGTGAGATGCAGACACACTGAATAGGCCTTGCAAGCATCAGCAGAGATAGTATACTCTAAAGACAGAGCAGCAAATAATCTGTGAGGAAGAAGGGTGTTTTTTCCACATTAGATGGGTTGCTCTATGGCAATAACATAAAATCTGACATTCGTTCTGTGGTATAAAATGGGAGTGGGGGGAGGGCATACATGTATTAGTATGCATTCTCTCCATTAGCATATTTAATTTAGCCACATTAATTTTCACTGTCATAGCATAGATCTATATATTGTTCCACTAATGTAGATGCCCATAGATATATACTTAAATACCCTTTCTCTTTTTTTATACACAGATATGTACACATCACAAGCGCAAATGCACATTAATATACTGCTATTGATTGGTATTTATATGAAATCTGTTGCCTATTGTGAATACGCACTTAGGCAACCGTTCCTCGAAACTGTGTAACTCTTTGGTCCACACCAATCAGGCAACCATGGACCATTTCAAATTCAGGTGATAGAATAAAACCTGGTGTCAAGAGGCCAATATCTGGAAGGCAAACCCTATATAAACATCATTGGATATGTGTTGTACATAATACAACTCAGTATATAACATAACGTTTATCTGAACAGGATTAGAGTTTTTCAGCAAACCCACCTTAGCTGAAGCAAGGTAGTGACAGCGCTGCTCAGAAAAGAAGTTCTTAGGGTGCAGTGCCAGTCGCTAGCATGTTTATTTGTAAAGCAGACGTTCACCCACACGGGCATGTTGGCACTGAATAACAGATGTTTGTTGGTACCCAACTCAATAATACTCATTTTATCAACCTCAGAAGGATGAAAAGCTGAGGGCACCCGCCAGGATTTGAACCTGTGACTAGGAGGTCAAACACAGGCCCCTAGAGTGGATGCATTAGTCAACCACCAAACCCGGTCTATGAGCTTATGTCCTGTGCAGGGCTGGGTGGTTGAAATTAAATGGGGGTCTATGTAGAGGTAAGGAAAGTTTGCTTTATACTGGTGAACTTTATCAAAGTCGTTGCTTTGTGAAGTTTCCCTATTCGCTTTTGCCCGTGCAAAGTTATTTGTAAATTCCAAAATATTTTTAAACGCAATTTGTGTGATAACTGCCTAACTGCCTGCCAAGCTAGGAAAGGCATGCGGCATTCCTCTCTGAAAGTTCACCCTTTGCTGAGGATTTCTTTCTATGGACAATAATGTATTTATTCGGGGAAAGAAAATGACATTGTAAAGAGTGCGTCTGACACAGAACTTTTTTGACTCGTCCCGAAAAAGGTTTAAATCTTGACAGAAAGTTGCTAAGTTTTCAATACGCCTTTGCAAAAGTTAAAACAAAAAGCAAGCTCTGGTTAAATGAAGGCCGGTCAACACACAGGCACAAAGAGCTGACGTCACCGAGCCTGCTCCATGTTTGAGTCTTGCAAAGAAGAAAGCCCCTTCATGTCCACAGGTAGGTCACCTGAATGAGTAAGTCCCTGCCTCCTATCCTGGCAAGGTTGCATTTAAACAGTAAAAGGTTTTTATTTTTTGCAGGGTTTTATTATAGCACGAACGTGATTCGAGCCGAATATCAGAGCGCTTTAGATAGCACCAGTTACATTACATGAGGACACACATTCATTTTTGTTAGGCACAGGGAGATAAAGTGATTTTCCCAGAGTCACAGGATGTTTGGCGTCATTACCGAGACTCAAACCCAGATCCCCACATCCGAGGTCAAGTGCCCTAGCCGTTAGGCCAACTCCACATACTCTAGTGCTCCATCCTTCCTTTTAATCTGTTCACTCAATGTTGGGAAGACTATATGGATATTTAATTGCTATCTTTTGTGAAGTAAGCATTACACTCTTAGTTTATAGTACATTCATTGAGTTGCTCATTCAGAAAGGTGTTTAAGCATTACAAATTTTTAAAATGCTGTTTTTCTCTCAATTTTTTCTTCGATTCCTTTCCATATTTCATTCATGTGTACATTCTGTTACAAGTTCAGTAGTCGTTCAACGCCATACAGCACCCCATCGTTGACGATACCTTCCTTGGCTGAGACTTCAGACATCACCTGCTCAGACATCACCTGCTTGGAGTTTTTCCGACATCAAGAGTCTCGAACTGCCTGCCAGAGCAAAGGCTCCTACCAAGATCCTGCACTTCAACCACCCACCATTGACAAACTTCTCTTCGGAACTAGCTGGCACCCCAATATCAAAAAAACTTGTTGACGATGACTTTCCTCCAGAAAAATGACTACATCAGAAGCTAAACTTTCCATTGGAACAGACCTGGTCCCTGTATCCAACATACACTCCATCGCGATCAGTTGTAACCTTTGCCTTTTACCCAGTCTAGCACTACCAGATACTTGCTTTGTGCACTGGAAACATCTAATACTTAAAAAAATGATATCTCTGGTTCCTGATAAATGCATTACACATTTTCCCTATTTTAAGCCTGCCTGCTCTGTGCTACAGGTACCAAAGGTTGAGCTCAAATTTAAATTATTGATACCTAACTGGAACTGGTAAGGAATAGTGTAATTATTACTTAAAGAGGCTACCATCCACTTCAACTAATAATTCACTTTCTCACAATAACCAAACTCCAGCGCTTCCACTGGTTCCACTTCTGCAAGTGAATTTGACCTTCAAGAAGTGTTTGGTAAAACTAAGTTTTCAAATGAAAGTGAGACATGCAGTGTTTCTATTTCACTTAACAATGGTGAAAAAACTAATCTTAATGACACCATGCTTTCCAGGAGAAAAAATTGTCCTCCCAAGAAAATGTATGATTTCATTTTGAAATAATTGTTTCTTTTTATTGTACACGTATATATATTGCTGCATTCTGCTTAAGTTCCCAAGACACAATTGTATTATTATTTGAAAGCAGAAGATGGGTTTTGATGTTAGCATTACCCGTTAGTTACTCATTCGGTAAGGTGTTTAAGCGTTGCTTACTTTCAAAATGTCGTTTTTCAGTCAGTAGTTTCTGTGAGCCCTTTCCACTTTCTATTTTGGTATACATGCTTATATCTCCCCTTATATGTGATTCTGGGCGCTGAGTGGGAGATTTATCCTCTAATCAGCCTGCTTGGCCCATGTTTTTAACGTATCATAAATTATTGCATTACACCACTTTTTCAATTCGTAAAAACTAGGAAATAATTTCAATCACAGACAGTGACAATGATCCACAAATAATTACGCTATAGTTCATCTATAAAACCTAGGTCCTGGACCAATCACATAAAAAAACTCCTGGGTATCCATCAATCAACGCAAAATTTGATGGAGTAATACGCTATACATTAAGATAAAAACACTTGGGAGTACAGGATTTTGTGGGTAAGGTATTGCAGCAAATACACACTGAAACTCACCTTAGAGGTCCCGTCAACGCACCCGGATCCCTGAACAGCGCATAGCCAAATAACACAATCCTGACAGAAATAAACAGGTGATGAAAAAGAACAGACTCACCTGAGGCCCAGGCGGCCTGCAGCTTCAGAGGCAGGCACAATTGGGCAGCGAAGACAGGACAAGGCTGGCTAGCCAGGCAGCAGGGGCTATGAATAATTATGGCCGGGGGCGCCGCATGGTGACGGTCTCTTTCTAAGGTTAATAGTCACTCATGGTGGCATGCCTTGCCTCGCCTCCCTCGGCGCGGCAGGCACACCAGGACTTTTAATTGCGCTTAGCCTTCTGCGCATGACACGGACAGCCCACACGTACTCGCAGAGATATCTGCGCGCGCGGCGCACCATATTTAACCCCTTCCACGCTCATGACGAGCTGGGCTCGTCATGAGGTAGCCTCCTCGCACGCTCATGACGAGCCCAGCTCGTCACGTAAAGTGCGATTTAAAAAAACTCAGCGTAAGGGCGGAATTCCGCCCGCTCGCATGCGGTTAATAAAGAACCTGGCTCAGAGAGGCCTGCCGTGGGTCCAGTGGACATGCGCACCGTCCATTTAATTAATTAAAATGCCGGGCGTGCAGTGCGCACTATTTATTTAATTAGAGGCTTGCTTGCTCGGCCTTTATAATTTATTTGGGGACACTGACTGACAGTAGTGTCAGTCAGTG
Organism: Lissotriton helveticus; assembly: GCF_964261635.1. Taxonomy (NCBI): domain Eukaryota; kingdom Metazoa; phylum Chordata; class Amphibia; order Caudata; family Salamandridae; genus Lissotriton; species Lissotriton helveticus. Next base: position 157,395,468 of record NC_136070.1, read on the forward strand.
TCCCCAAATAAATTATAAAGGCCGAGCAACGGGCCACCGGTGCCGCACGGCCGCCGCCTCCTAAATGGTGCCACCTGGGGCGATCCGCCCCCCCCACCCCGCCCCCCCTACCTACGGCGCTGAGCCCGGGCGAACAATGGAGGTGGCCCAGCAAGGTCTGAGTGTGGCTCGTGGTCAACCTGGTGTGCCCCAATCACCACCAATCACCTTTCCTCCTTGGTGCACAGAGGAGGCAAAACAGGAGCAAGGAGAGAGGAGAAAGAGGTTGTTACAGGCTGAAGGCGATCGGTAGCAGCTAGAAAGCTGGATCCCCCTCTACCTTAGTCTACTGCAACTGGTAAGACCAGCATTTCCCTGCTCCCTCTCAGCTAGCGCAATAGCCTTCCCCACGCACTCCATTGCATTTTATTGTTCAGGCCTGTCAGGCCCATTGCACGGCACACTCCAAGCATGGACATTGGCCCCTGCACATCCACCATCCACCATAGCCCATAGCCCATTGGAGAGATTTTCTGCTACCTTAGTTACCCTAGGCAACCCTTAGCTCCTCCTGGTCCTTTTCAGAGGATCCAACATCAGCCAACGCCTCCCGTTATTAGGGGACGCATCGGCCTCAAAGACAACATAGAGACCGGTGAGGCAGGCAAGGCATTACAGGACTGCAACTGCTGCCTCGCACTTGGAGGGGTGGGGGAGGAGGGGTCCCAGACCCATCTGGCCTGCGCTTTTCTAGTTTTTAGCCAGCTTTAAACTCTTCTTACAAACCAGCTTCTTTACTGGCTTCCTTACCATATTCTATTGCAGGTGGAAAATAAAGATTACAAATAAAGAATAACAATTGTGGTCCCACTAGCAGCCTCCTCAGCACAAGCACTAACATTAACCATTGAAGGGTGGCATTCAAAACAAAACACATCTAATAGAAAACATAAAGAAGTGGTAGGAGGCTGCAAGGCTCACCCAGGGAGCTCTTAGCAGATGGCGCCAATTGCATCTAGTCCCAATTTTGGGTGCCGGCACACACAGAGGCCTAGAAGGAGCATAGCAAAAAGTTCAAACAGAGCTCCAACCTCGTTTCTATTAGGGTGGAAACTGTCTCACAGATGATTCCTCCTGCGCTGTGTGAAAGCTTTGTCAACTAGAAAATGGATTTGCCTCCATAAGTATAGCCTCTCAAGTGCTAACGCGACAAAAACGCCTGCAACGCTAATGCATTCTGCGCCAGTAGATCTAGCAGATTTAATGTCAAGCAAAGCCTGTGGGGCCTTGGACCCCGCATACAATGCAAGTATACCAAGCTAACATGGTAATTCGTCTTACAGATCACCACGAGATACCATGGCCAATTCTCCTGCGGGCCCTAAGGCAATTTCCACACTTGTTGTATGCTCTTCCCAGACTATTACGAAACCACAATTGTTAAAACCACAACAATTAATTACTTTTTAGTAACATAATATTATCAACACCTCAGTGCAATGCACACAATCAATATAGCCCAGGGGCAACAGTCAGCGCATACAACTAAACAGAAAGAACAAAATATACCTGCAACAACAAAACAGAAAGAACAACATATACCTGTAGAATGTTTACAAGTAGTCACATGTAGTCTTCAATCATTGCAAAGTACTCGCCCAAGGTCTTCAATTGTTTTAAGGGATTTATTGCAAATAAATATAGAGAAAAGGTACATAGGTAATGAGGGCTCAGGATGGCAGCACCAACTGACACAGCGGTGTTCCAGACCTTAACCCATACATTCCAACTGCAATAATACATGGAATACATGCACAGGTAAAATGGAAGGTTCCACAAAGGACCTGTTAAAGAAGAGCGCTAACAAAATACAATAGTAAACCAGAAAATTCAATCACCCCATTATCTCCCCCAAGAGCATTCAAAGCAAAAGAGGAGCAAGGAAAATAAAATATTAATCATTTAACCTACTGGGGATCCTATTAGCCCTTGACCTTCTTCTGACAACAGGATAGTGTTGAACTTTTTTTGTACACCAGAACGAACATCATTTCTTTTGGTCTTTGCCAAGCGGCCAACATTCTACCACTGGCCATTATCGAGTATCACAGCTTGACCTTTAATGCTAACAATGCATGCAGGATCTCTAAACTTTGACAGAACCTTTTGCAACAATAAGGGATCTGTGACACAAACCCAGTCCCCAATGGAAAATTTGACCTCCCTTCTGGTAACAGGAAGTTTTGACCGTTCATACCTGCGGCGACTAATTTCATCACCTAAAGGTTTGTCTTTGACAGTTTTTTTTCAGCACATTACACTGTTTGTTCAAAAACTCAATTTTCCAAAATAAGTTAGGAGTGTAAACAACTTTTTTTTCTCTCATTAGCACAAAAGGTACAGAACCTGAAACAGAATGAGGAGTAGTTTTGTACGCCCACACAACATCTCTGACAGCAGTCTCACAATCTACTCTCGCCTTGATTGCACTTTGTATACATTCAGCCAAAACTCTGTTGAATCTCTCAACTTTACCATTAACTTGGGGAAAATAAAGAGGAGTGTGAAGATGCTTGATGCCCAATTTCGCTAAAAATCCTTGCATGCTAACTGAGGTAAACCGTTGCTGGTTAACAGTTCTTCAGGGACACCCTCTCTAGTGAAAAACCTTGAAGAAAATGAACAACTGATTTAGAGTTAGTGTCAGAAATACCTCTGACTTCTACCCACCTGGAAAGATAATCAATCAAAACAATAAAATACTTCATGCAATTGGGAAGAACATGAAAGGGTCCTAAAAAATCCAAGTCGACTCTTTGCCAAACTTTGCTTGGACACACTACAGGCTAGGAAGGCGTAGAGGATGTGGATAAAAGTTTATCGCTGTACAAACATTGGGTACATTGATTCACTAAAACTTCAACTTCACGATCCACACAAGGCCACCAGAAATCATTGTGAATTCTGCGCTTAGTTGCAGTCATACCTAAATAACCAGAGAGAGCTGTTTCCAAAATTCTTGCCCCTGAACAGGAAGGAGGACTTGATTTTACCTCTCTAATTAACAAATTGTTTTAAATAGATAACTCATTGGCAACCTTGCAAAAAGGTTGTAAAACCAGATCAATAGATCTTTCTTTGGGCCTACCTTCCACAAAAAAATCATCACCTGTTTCAAAACTGTATCATTTTTTAAAGCTTTACGCCAATCTTCTATGTTGGCACAAATCACACTGTCATGAACAGTGGCAATGATGCATTCTTCATTATCCTCTTCCTTTTTCCCATTAAACTTAACATTTTGAATGGGAAGTCTGGACAAGAAATCAGCCCTGACATTCTTATCTCCAGCTATGTGTTGCATGGAAAGTTTAAATTCCAGAAATTTGGTAGCCAGTCTAGCTAATCTGGCAGTGGTTTTCTTAATTTTATTGCCAGACAAGATGTCTACTAAGGGATTGTGATCCGTTCTAAGCCAAAAATGTCTCCCCCACAAATAAGATTTGAATTTCTCTACTCCCTACACATACGCAAGCATTTCTTTTTAAATGACAGAATACCTTAACTCCACATCTTTCATTCTCCTTGAGCCAAATCCAATGGTAACCTCATTGATGCCTATCATTTGTGACAAAACAGCACCCATACCGTAAGAACTGGCATCGATAACGATGTAAGTATCACGACCTTCAACATATGCTTGAAGAGCCGGATCAGAAAGAATGCTTTCTTTGATAAGTTGAAAATGCTCTTGGCAATGGGATGTCCAAAGAAAATCAGTTCCTGTTTTTTAACAGGCTTCTAAAACATTCAGTGAGACTAGCAACAATTTTGATAAATTTAGTATAAAATTCACACAAACCAATGAAAACACATAGCTGAACATTATCAGTGGGATGTGGCGCATTAATGTTATCATCCACAATACTCGGTTTAGGTTTTATACCATCTTTGGAGAGCATGTGGCCCAAATATTCAATTTCATTAACTGCAAAGATGTATTTATCCTCCCTGATAGTGACTCGATTACTTTGTAAAATTGTCAAAACGTGCTCAATTACATCGATGTGTTTCTCCTTGTACACGGTATGAATTAAAATGTCATCTTGAAATACAACATTTGACACTCTTGAAACATGTTGCTCATAACCTTTTGAAAGACGGACGCGGCAGACGCTCGTCCATAAGGCATTCTGCAAAATTGAAATGTATCATCAGGTGTGACAAAGGCTGTTAAATGTCTGGATGATTAATACAGTTCCACCTGATGGTAAGTCGCTTGTAGATCTAGTTTAGAAAACCATTTGGACTGGCCCAGAGCTGTGATTAAGTTATCAATGCGCGGTAGAGGAAAATTCTCCACCCATATAGCGTTGTTAAGTGAACCTAAGTCCACACATAAGCGTAACTCACCATTCTTCTTCTTGGCAAGAACAATCAGAGAAAGCCAGAGTGTGGCATCCGCTTTCTCTATAATACCATCTTCTTGCATATTTTTTTTACATTTTGGATAGCTAATTTCTTACACTATGAGGACTATTACGCAATCTGTGCTTCACAGGAGAGATACATTCCTTAACTTTAATAGTGTGAGTGAAATTCTTACTCAAACCAATTTTATTACAAAAGACATCTCCAATTTTTATCTTCCATAAAGTATGTTCAGAAACAGCATTAGTAAGAGACACAGGATGTTTATGGCCTGGTTTGATGATCATGCCAAATTCTGCTTGATGCCACCAACCCAGTTTGTTGATACCTTTATGGGCACCATACATTTTCCCATGAAGTGTTGTGGTTTCGAAAGCAATATTACCACAGAAATACGCTGCCAAGTTGATCTTAATGCCTTCAAACGCTTTGGTAACAATGTCAGTTTGCAATAAAACTTTATGTGCCCAGTTCCGTTTGTATTTACCAATGGAAATAATAGTATTTCTTGCACCTGAGTCAATGAGAAGAGGAATGTGGACACTGTCAATTTTTATCTGAACTAAGGGATCACTGATAGTCTTATCAGCATGGACATTGTTAACATCCACACAATCAACAGCCTAAAGTAACTCTTCAAGTTTATTTACTACTATCTCATGTTCCTTATCCATGGCATGGCCTTGAACGTAATGAACAGACTACATTTGCCTCCTCTACAAAGATTGCCATAGTGGCCAATCTTTTTGCACTTCCAGCATTCTTGTGCTGCAGCTGGACAATTCTTAAAGTTTGATACATGAGAATTGGGCCCACACCTGAAACATTGCAATTTAGAATGGCCATAAAATATACCTCTACCACCTCTGGAGTTGGAAAAGGTGGTACCCCTTGACTTATTTGAAGTTCTATCAGGAATGTGTGAATCTTTAGATGAATAATTGACAATATTAGTGGACAAATATTGAATTTCTAATTGTTTACCATCAGGTTGAGAAGATTCAATGCTTTTTGCTATGTCAAAACCCTCATCCAACGAGGGATTCTTGTAAGACAACAATTTGTGTTTATTTTTTTTTAATAACACCTGGAAACTATTTGATCCATAATTAGTTGTGAGGTAAAATGCTCAAAGTCACAGTAACCAGCAAGAACCTTCAGAGCAGTTACGTAGGTGTCAATAGACTCATTGGGACCTTAAATAAGAGTAAAAAACGTGTGCCTGTGAACCACCAGGTTAACTTTTCCTTTAAAGTAAATAGATTCTTTCTTTACAGCCAAGTGAAATTCATTAAGATCACCCAAATCATAACCTAAGTACACAGGTAGGTGATCAAAAATGTTCTGCCCCTCCACACCCAGATAATAGTATAAAAGGCTGCATTTTCTATTAGGTTTAAATTTTAAACCATCAATAGCCCCTAGATACGCATCTTAAGATCTATACCAAAGACGCCATTTAATCGGAGGTTCTCCAGGTTCTTGTAAGGAAGGTGTAGGAGAAGTAACAGACTGCATAGTACCAGCAAGAAAGAAGATGAGAAGAGAAAAAAGGAATAGAGAGGATAGAACAATGTGATATAGAATGAGTGAGCAGGGACTAGAATTTTTTCTTATGAAAAGGAAGGATTGTGCTAAAAAATAGTAATGAAGCATTTTAAAAGCTGTTAAAACCAAGTTGAAGGGAGAACAACCGCAAAGAAGAACAAACTGGAGCATGTTAATCACTGTCGTCAACACAAATAAGCAAAATTATGATGAGAAAAATGAGTGTGTTAATCTCTGTCAACACGAAGGAAAAGCGTGTTAACCGCTGACGTTAACACAAGCTGGATATGAGACATGAAGTACTAGGAGACACCTTGAGGGGCATAGTGGATGAACAGGAAGGTTCAGATGCTGCCGGAAGTGTTCTTTGCTCTGTATCATAGAGGACAGAGAAGATCCAAGCCTGTCAAGAAGAGCAGGATGGAGGAAAGTTGAAGTATCCAGATGTCACGGAGAGCGTTGTCATGGAGGCAAAGAAATGCAGGAATCCAGCCGTCGTGTACTTCTGGTCAGCGCTGGGACGCTTGCGGGCAGCCATGCGCTTTAGAAATCTTCTAACATTAACATTAACATTAACATTTGTTATGGAGAAAAAGACATGCAGGTGAGTCAAGACGACACAGTGCAGACGAGAGGAGCGCGTGTGAACAGGCAAAGTCTAGACAATGGATATAGGCCCTCTAGGGGTCAGTCAGCATGAGCGTGGGATGAAATAAGTTGCCTTGACAACGCTCAGGCGCTCAAGCGAGTGAAGAGACATTGGAAATGGTCAGAGTCCTCCCCAAAAAAAATGTGCCCAAAAGTCAAGGATATTATGCCACCAGCCGTAGTGAGTGATTCCAAGATAAAACACTCAGGCACAGTGCTGGAACGCAAAGGGGTTTAACAAGGAGTACTGTGCCCCTTTTTTAAATGGCTCCACAAGCCATGAAATGAAATATAACATGAAGTCTCCAGCAGTAAATAAAATCCTAGAGCCCTCGATATAAATAATAGAGATGTACAGTACCTTAAGAAGAGGCAGAAATCTGGCCGCAAAGTGAACCGCTGGAATGTAAAAAGAAATCGTATCCCAAAATTGGAGAATGTTCATAAGTGGTCACAAGTAGTCTTCAATCGTTGCAAAGTACTCACCTGGAGTCTTCAGTTGTTTTAGGGTTTTATTGCAAATAAATATAGAGAAAAGGTACATAGGTAATGAGGGCTCAGGAGGGCAGCACCAACCGACACAGCAGTGTTCTAGACCTTCACCGATACATACCAACTGCAATAATACATCGAATATATGCACAGGTAAAATGGAAGGTTCCACAAATGACTTGTAAAACAAGAGCACTAACAAAATACAATAGTAAAGCAGAAAACCTAAACACCACAATACCTTCCAAATTCTCCTGCAAAAGCAATATTTTGACGTCTAAATCGAAGAATCAAAATGCAGCAATCTCTATAATAGAAATTTCTTTGGCAGACCCATCAGACAGCATCTTTTCTAAATATAATTCCACAGAAGGCTATATTTCATCTGCTAGCCCTGAAGTGCCACAGACTAAAGTTCTACAGCCCCAAGAGCCACAAGCCCGTCTAAGAGGGCTGAAGCTGCCATACCTAGTCACCGCACAAATTCATAATGAAATCTCACAGGAAACAAACACCTACAAGCCAGAGGAGGGTGTACTTCAGACCTTAGGCATTCCAACAGAGCCAAAATGTTCAGAGCAGAACACACGAACGTCCCAAGAACTTAAGCTTGCGGTCCCAGCTTCTGAGGTTCACAAGCAGATCACAACCACCACCTTTGAGCTGCAACAAAGTGAAATTCAGCATTCCTAGCCTCACAATCATAGTCTAATATGGGATAAGAGCAGTCACAACAGATCAGTCTCATCAATGTCTCAGTCACCTAAGAAGCAACATGAGCTACTGGCAACAATCAACAAATCTCTGTTCGCCACTATAAATGCACTCACCCGGCAGTCAGAAAAACTTGAATTATAACTAGAGCTCATTCAAGCTCTAGCCACGTCTATAGCCAAGATGGAAGCTCAAATTACAAGCATGGAGCAAAATGACCAACTCACAAATAAAACTGGAAAAAGTAAAGTGTTATTCAATTGCCATAATATAGCAGATAAACTGTGCACCCTACCCGCGGTCCTAACATCAATGATTTCAGACTGGATGTAGGCACTTCACCACCATACCGAACTGGGCTTAACAATACTTTCTCCATCAGTGGCCCCAGTAAACCTTCCAATGACACAAAACACAGAGCTGGCATCCGTCACCGGAGTGCTTCTGGCAGATCAACTCTTGGAGAACGCGGACACCACCGCCACTACAACAGGGCCATCTGGAATTTACCTGTGCAATGTCAATAAGGGCTGTGAAGTCAACGTGAACCAAGAGGAAGCTCATTGGTCAAGGGCTCTCTCCGAAAGGTAAACAAAATAGCTAAAAAAGGCCGAAAGTAAAGCGGCTATAGAACAAATGTATAACGAGCAGTCGATTAAACAAGGCACCAAAATCAGTGAGGCCAATAAAGTGTATCCGCTTTTTAAACTTAGAGACACAGGAATGAACACAGCAGACCTCAAACAAACAACACCTGATACCCAGCCCCCTAGACTTTCCCCAGTTGAGCACCGAGCTGGTTCCCCGGATAATCCAACTTTAGTAATAGCATCATCTTCACAGTTTGCTTCTTCACCACCCACGCAAAAAGTCATCACCGGACCTGCTAACTCTAGCGCATGTTTTTTTTTTGAAAATCTGTTTATTAGCATAATGATTAAAGCAGTTACATAAATATCCAAGTCCCGGAAAGCAGAGTAAACCATGTATGTGCCTGCTTAAAACATATGTTTGCATCACCATTTTGAATTTACATTTTGTGGCGATCGTAACTGTCGCAACGAAACAAAACAAACCCCGACATATTCAAACCCTCCCACCACCCTCGCTCAACCCACCCGACACTCTCATGACAGGTATCTAATTGAAAATTGGATGAACATTCCTCTGGGTTACTCCAGGTATTACATCGCATAACTACTGTTCACTGTGCACATGGATGATGCGAGGTCACAGATCAGCATGTAGGTGCACCCCTTCTCATAGGTAAGCATTCCGGTCAATAACAGTGCATGCACGTCCGGCTACGGACACATCTATTCCACATTCTATGCGTCACTGGTGTCCCCCTCATCCCCATCCTCCCCAGATTCAAACGCACCCAGGATGACAAACCAGTCCAACGAGATCGGCTTTTTCCGTAGGCCTCTGTATTCCTCGCGCTGCAGTGCCTCCCCCTCCGCCTTACCCCAGCGCACTACTTCCGCCTGCCATAATTCAGGGTCGGGTGGCTTGGGTGACTTCCATCTCATCGTAATAGCACGCTTCGCTAATAATAGGGCCAGGTCAGCAAAGCGCGTCGCCACTGACCTACGGCGTCGGGAGGGCCCCAGCCCCAATAAAGTACCTTCTAGTGTAGGAGTTCGGGACAGAGCCCCTGCACTTTCAAGTGAAGCATGGACCGTGGTCCAATAGTATCCTAGCTTGGGGCATTGCCATAGCATGTGTATTAGTGACGCGTCTTCGGAGTCGCAGCGGGGGCAATTGCTTTTCGCATCGGGGAACATCGTGTGTATGCGGTGCGGGGTCAGCTAGGCCCTATGCAGCAGCATTAATTGAATGAATTTGAACTTGGGGTTCCTAGCCACCTTCTTGGGAAATTGCAGGACGCGGTCCCACTCTTTGTCTCTCATAGGCCTACCCATATCCTCCTCCCATGTCTCCCTAAGCTGCGAAAGAGAGAACGCTCTCCCTTCTCTGATGCCAGCAGTAAGCCATCTCGTGAGGTGTGCACCCGATCCCATGAGGTAGAGCATCTTGGTGAGGGGGTTCGTGTCAAGTTCTTGGCCCTCAGGTGACCATTTGTGTGTGATATAATTGCTGAGACCAGCGTGCAGCAGGAATGAGCCCCCAGTTACGCCCTGTGCGATTCTGAAGTCTGCAAAGGACAACAAGTGTCCCCCCGCAAACAGGTCGCCCACATGTGTTACTCCTTCTCCATGCCAGGTAGCTAGCGAGGTCGTCGTGAGAGTCCCTGTGCCCAATGGGATGCCCAAGAGAGGGATCGTGGGGGCATAAGAGGACTTAGGGGAAGTGTATTTCAGCGCTTTCCTCCAATAAAGGATCGCCAATCTAAGAAGTGGTGGGGCATCCCTCGGCAATTCCGAGTTGGGCAGGAGCAGAGTGTGTATTCTCCCCCTACCGTGATCCTCTTCCGACATGTCAATCTCATGGAGATTGCGACCAGCCACCCAGAAAGCCAGCCATTGAAGCTGACACGCATAGTTGTAAGCTCTAAAGTCTGGTAAGCCCATACCACCAGCGTCAGAGGGAAGCTGTAACTTGGACAAACTTATACGTCTGCGGCCGTGTCCCCATACCAGCTCAGTGAGAAGAGTGTCAAGGGTCTTAAATGTCGCCACCGGGATCAGGTACGGTAAGTTGGTGAAATGGTAGAGGAGACGGGGAAGCATCACCATCTTCGATATCGCCACTCTGCCGGGTATGGAAAGTGGCAGTGTCAACCAGAATTGTATCTGTGACTTCAGAGCCCTAATGGCCCTCCCAAGGTTACCGTCAATCATCAGTGCAGCCTCTCTATAGATTTGCATCCCCAGATATCTAAAGGTGGTGTCCGCTACCTGGAACTCGTGAGGGGCGAAGGGTAGTGGAGTAGTCAGACCTGTGTCCGCAAATGTGAAGCCATAGGATTTGGATTCACTTATGGTCAAACCAGAGATCGACTGAAAGTCCTCAAAGACCTGGGAAATCGTGCTCAGGTCTCCCCTCAAGTCTCGAGGATACAATATAATATCATCTGCGTAAGCAGACACAATATGTGCCGTCCCGTGTCTATGTATGCCATGGCGGGGAGCCATCGATCTAAGCCTACAGAGCATAGGTTCGAGGGCGAGGACAAAGAGGAGCGGGGACAGCGGGCAGCCCTGCCTGGTGCCCCTCGCTATGGCTATAGGGGCCGATATATGGCCAAAGGTGCGCACTCTAGCCGTGGGGGCGGTATATAGTAATCTGACCCAGTCGAGAAATTCAGACGGTATCCCAAATCTGGTCAGAGTGGCGAACATATAGTCCCACCTAAGGGAGTCGAACGCTTGTTTCAGGTCCAGAGATATGCAGCCCTCGGAGTGCATAGCCCTTCCGTCTCCGAGCATCAGTTGGGCTAGACGTCTAAGGTTCATGGCCGTGTTGCGGCCCGGAATAAAACCACATTGATCCGGATGGACCAGTTGTGGTACGTATTGCACGAGCCTCGTCGCCAGTACCTTGCTCAAAATCTTGGAGTCAGTATTAAGAAGGGATAACGGCCTATAGTCAGCCATCCGTAGCCCCTCTTTGGCAGGCTTCAATAGGGACGTGATCAACGCCTGCATGGAGGACTGTGGGAGAGATGTCGTCCGCAGGGCCTCTATATAAACAGCATGCAACCGCGGCGCCAGTAGGTCAATGAATGTCGCATAAAAGTCAGCCGGCAGGCCATCTGTACCAGGAGTTTTGCCCTTCGGAAGAGATCTTATCGCCTGCTTAATTTCGGCTATCGTAATGGTGCACTTTAGATCTTTGGCCTGCCTCTCAGTGAGTTGAGGTAGAGGCAGGTCCCTCATGAAGGTCTCAAATGCCTCCTCGGGTAGTGGCTGCGGGGGGCTGTAAAGTGTAGTGTAATAGTCCTTAAACGCTGTGTTAATCCCGAGTTGGGTATTAGCTGGGTTGCCCGCCTGGTCCAGGATAGTCAGAATGGGATGATGGATTGGGGAGTCACGCAGAAGACGAGCCAGAAGGGGACCAGCCCTATCCGCCTGTGTATGTTGCCTGTTCGTGTATTCTTTGTAGTCCAGGAGCCTCAGGTCTTCCAGCAGTTCCGCGTGCCTAATATGAGCCTCCTGTAATGGTGTGAAGGGTGCATTGGTGCCGGCTGCCTCATTTTCTAAGGGCGCAAGTGAGTTCTCCACTTCCTTCAGTCTAGCAATTACTTCTCGCTTCCTACCCATCCCCGTGGCCATTGCCGCTCCCCTCAGGCAAACTTTAAAAGCGTCCCACTCTATTAGCCGGGTACTGGCTGTATTGGCATTTGTGGAGAAATAGGTAACTATAGCATCTGATAGGGAGGCCCGAAATACGGAGTCTTCAAGGAGATCTGGAGACAGTCTCCAAGTTGGGATGGGGGCCAGACGCCTACCCCACTGCCAGGTAAGTTCGACAGGGCTGTGATCAGACAGGGTTTTCCCCATATGTTGGGCCTGGAGTATGGAATCCGCTAGGGAACGGGAGCAGAAAATATGGTCGATTCTGGTGTGGAGCTGATGGGGTGGGGAGAAGAAAGTATATTCCCTGTCTCGTGGATGAGCGCTACGCCACACGTCTGCCAGGTCCCAGCCCCCAGACCATCTCTCAAGAGCCTCCGCCTGTTTCTTACTCTCAGCCGCCTGCAAAGGGGGATGTGACCTATCCAATGAAACATCAAGTACAGCATTAAAATCCCCACCAATCAACAAGCGATAATCCGCCCAACCTGCAAGTACCCCATTCACTGACATAAGGAACTCCGACTGATTTGAGTTCGGCGAGTACACACACCCAAACACAATAGCATCCCCGTCCAACAGCCCCCGCACAAATGCATATCGTCCCTCATTATCTATTCTTTGCTCCAACATCTGGAAGGGAACAGAGCTGCGGAACCAGATTGCAGCCCCTCTTGAGAACGCAGAATAGGAGGTAGCAAAGAGCTGCCCCCTCCATTTCTTGCGCAGTTTCATGGCCTCAGCAGCATTCAAATGTGTCTCTTGTAGGCAAGCTATCTGTATCCCCCTGCGGTTAAGCTGTGCTAATATCCTATGGCGTTTCTGCACTGCCCCCATGCCACGCACGTTCCAAGTGCACATTTGGTATTTATTAAGTGGCCCCATTTCCATTCATGTGGCGCTGCCTGGTAAAACACCCAGGTACCCATGTCAGTTCAGTTCCATAAAAAGATGAGAGTGTCCTGTAACCCCGAAGTCCCTGAACAGAAGGGTCCCCAGGCAAACGTGCCCGGGATCCAAACCATGGTGCCCAACGTGGGCACAAGTCAGTTAAGTTTGTGTGCATTCTGGGGGTGACAGGCCGCTATCAATTGTCTCTTAACGGCCTACATCAGTTCAACAGCCCACCAATGAATAGGCCCCTCGAAGCAACCCACCACACACTAAATAAGAGGGGGGAAACATCGATACGTTACCGCCCGGAGGGGAGCATAGCCGCAGCAGTTCAGAACTCCTCCGCCATCTGGGCCGTGACCTTCGGGAAGAGCTGCAAGCTGTCAGCCGAATCAGACACCTCCGTATGGGTGCCAGTAGTGATGGTGTGCCTGTCGTCGGTCAAGTCCGCATCATGCGCGGCCAGTGCCCCCTCCGTCAGCCGTTGTCGCTGTGATGAAGACGGTAGCTCGTCCTCGCGGGTCCCAGAAGGGTGCGGCCGCGGAGATGCACCATGTGCGGAGCGTTGTCCCGGGCCGGGGTCGTTGTCCCGGCGATCCGGAGGGCGCCCACGGTTCCCGTCATGCAGATCCTCAAACGGGTCCTGTGCGGTTGGCGGTGTTAGGGTGACTTCCATCCATTCTTCTGCCTCTTCTGGCGAATCAAAGAAGTGGGACCTGTTGCCGTGTAGAATTTTGAGACGTGCAGGGAACAGGAGTGCATATTTCATGTTTTTGTCCCTGAGTTTGCGTTTCACACTCATGAAGGTGGATCTGGCACGCTGCACAGTAGGGGTGAAATCAGGGTAGACTGAGATATTCTTGTCTTCAAAGCGTATCGGCGCCTTCTCCCTGGCAGCCCGCAGGACAGCGTCGCGATCCTTGTAATGGAGGAGGCGTGCAATCAGCGGACGAGGAGGTGCCCCGGGTCTGGGGGGCCGCGGCGGCATCCTATGTGCTCTCTCCACACTATAGAGGGCAGTGAGGTCCTCCCGGCCTACCAACTGCCGCAGCCAGTCCTCTACAAACTGGGTAGGGTTCCTCCCCTCGCTTCTCTCCGGTATACCTAAGATGCGGACGTTATTGCGGCGGGCCCGCCCTTCTGCATCGTCAACTCTATCCCACAGTTGTTTAAGCTGTTTCTCCACACCCTCTAATTTCGTGGAATGTTCCGTCTGTTGAGGCACAAGGTCATTTAGTGTGATCCTCTGTTCCGCTACGCGTTCTGCAAGCTTCTGATGGTCAGCCTTCAATAGAGATAGTCCCGTCGCCATGTTGTCTATTCGCGATTCCAGAGCTTCGCGCGTTGCACGTATTTCATTTAGGATGAGGTCCAACTTTGCGTCTTGGGAGCCTTTGCCGGTCGGAGGGATGATGTCCACATTTGAGGAGGCCAGGGGGTCCTCAGAGCCCGTGGACTGCAGGTCCATTGCAGCTCCCTTATCATGTGTCCTGCCCCTGGGCTTGCCCATGGATCTCGTGTGCAGGATGGCGCTGTAACTGGCAACTTCGGACGCAGCTGTCCACTCCAATGCCCAACCAGAACGTAGGACCACGAACACCGGTTCACAGGGTATAGCGGTCAAGGCTGGTAGAAAGTATGCAGGGTCTATGCACGCTGCGCCGCCGTTGGGGATCCAGTATGTTCACTGTGGCCCAGAGGGCAGATGACAGATGAGAGCCCCGTCTCCAGGGGGCTAATCAATAGAGACCGTATGATCCCAGGTGTGGAGAGTGGAAACCTGATCAGGAGCGCCCACGCAGGAATTGCACAGCCAGGCAGCAAAGCACGCTCCGCGATCTAGTGCAGGGGGCCGGTGTCAGCACTCCGAACTCTCGGGGGTATGTCCCCCCCTCTGAAGCGCCTGGTCTCAGGGAAACGGCACCGCGATCAAGGCCCCATCACAAGTTGAAAGCGCCACAGTCCCAGGCCCGAGGGCGATGCACTGACCTGACGTGCTGGTAAAATGGCGCCGGCGAGAGAGTGCGCACCCAGATCCGACGCACTCAGGGAATCCGGGTGGAGTCGGGCTCCCTGAACCGATGTCCGGGGCGCGGCAGTGCTTCCCTTGCTGTCCATAAACAGTGCCGCTTGGGGTAGACGCCACCGTGTATAAGGAGGAGCAGGCAAGACGATCCGGGGATGTTCCCGCGTAACTCGCGGACCTCACAGCAGGGTAGCCGACAGGTCGTTAGCAGGGCCACGGGCATGCGAGGGTGTCATCACTTGCCCCGGTGTCTCAGCAGGAGTCCACAACCATTTCCGGCCGGGGTCCCGATCGGACCGCGCTGATGGTGGTGTGCAGGCCGGGTAGGTAACCTAATCGAGCCCGGGGCTTCGCTTCATCACAAAGGCCGCTGCAAGGTCCGGCGGCGCAGTGCACGTATGCTGCGGATCGAGTGGGAAAGCTCCGCTCCGCCGCCTCCAGCACCCCCCCGGGGGCTTCCGGCGTGGGAATCAGGTGGGTTGCTATCGGGGATTGTAGGATAACTTGCCAGTGTTTGCGGGCTATGGACGGAGCTCAAGAACTACACGTCCACCATCTTAGGCTCCAGGCCACGCCCCCCCAACTCTAGCGCATGTTTATACCAACAAACAGACAGGAACTCTAGGGCGGGGACAAACCTTGAACTAGCAACCCCCATGATGGCCGCAGGGAGTTCAAACTTACTCAGAGTTAACCAGGTCAGCGAAAGCCAACAATGTTAAACCTCCATTCTCAGACCTTCACAAAATGAAGCAGTAATGGATACCTACACATGCACCAATACTTACCATAATAGTACAAGTAGTGGTTCCAGTTCTTCCAAACTGATTCTAACGCCGCAATGCAGCTCAGAGGGTAACCACGATAGTCTTAACAATGCTAATTTATTAGGTTTTTTAATTTCATTCCAAACTTGACCAACATAAGCACAGAGGACATTCTGAACATCGAATTTAAATCGCCATCAGAGCGTACTAACTGCAGAGAGTCCACAATAATTACACTGAAGTCACCTGCACTTGTGGAATTAATTATGAGAGACAAAACTGTCTTCGAAGACTGGGGTATAGTGCTGTCAATACACTCGAGACCAAAATTCCCGCTCCCCTTAAAGTTCCTAAAAGAGTCTCAAAGCTCTGGGAAACCTACTTATAGTGTTCTAAAGGGGGTCGGACACCCAAAGCCCACCCCGACACAGTTTAGCATGAACATATCACACCAGATCACAAGTACAGGGAGTCTTTTTTGAAAAATCACCATAGGGCGCGTGGTGGACAAGAATAACTGTTGTAGACGAATCTAGGACTCTAGTAAATATTCCCGATTTATGGCCTTATGTGGTTATATCAAATCATATCCTTATATAGGCATAAGAATCATACCCATATTAAGACATAGCCAATGTACTCCAAATACGGCAAGGCTACTCCCATAGACTCCTAAAAAGCACAACGTGTTCTTAAACAAACCAAGCCTCCAGCAGGCCGGGAATTCCCCCTGCTTCTGTATTGATTTGTCCTAGAACTCCTGGAGTCCTGAAAGAACTGTGAGTTCTTAGTGACGTCTCATATCCAACCTTACGTCAAACTCGGCACCTTCCAGGTATAAATATACCAGCATCTGCCCTAGCAAAGCACACGGTGGTTTGGAGCAGATCTACTATCTACTTGCCCGACGCCCTGCTGTAGCAAGTGCCGAAGGAAGCCGACCCTCCCGCTGACACACTGAGAGAGACGCTGTCTTTTCTCCTGCCGAGAAATCCAGCTCCAGTGTTTCCCTGTCACCCTTGTGGGTTGCTGGGAGATCGAGTCCTGAGAGAGAGATACAAGACCTCCTTCATTCTATAACCAAGGTACGGAGCTGATTAGACCCTTAGAGAATTTTTGATTTAGATTCTTGGCAGAAACTATCTTAACTCAAACTACAGCTCACTTACTCCTTCCCATGTGCTAGGCTTAGGTTAGGTACACTGGGGTAGGCGTATCTTAGAAGCACCAGTTGAGTACGTTTAGTCATGATTTTATCATTGTATATATTTTACCATTTTAAACACCGTATGGCTTAGAAACCATACCATGCTTTTACAGTATTATTTTATAATACTCCTTTTACTGTACGCACTTTACCTAATGACAAGTATTGCAATTGTAGCAATTCACTTCTCTTGCATGAGAAAGAAGACTGTTCAATAAATAACCTCTTTTATTGAAAACGCCCGTCTCTCTGTTTCTCTGCACTTCTGGTGAAACTAAGCATGCACGATTGACTAGTAAAATAGTTATCTATTGTTTCCGCGACTCTGGAGGTATACTCCTTATTCTGGAGGGAGCAAAGTTGTCTTGTTTATGCGGTTGTCAGAAACTAATCCCTTCTTGTGAATTCGAGAAGGTTTCTAGTGACCTCTGAGATAGCTGGCATTCTTAATTAAGTCTAACATATTCAATAGAGACCTAGTCGACCTAAGTCCTACGTCTAAACTATCTTTTATGTTATTCCAATACGCAGAGCCTATTGTGAATATAGGAACTACACTACATAACCAAGTCTGGAGATGGATAGCCCCATCTCTGCCCAGCAATGGACAGCATCATTCCTAGCATTAGTAAACATCCAGTTAACTGCAATACAGAATTAAAGAATCTTTCATGGAATGTAGCAGGACTGTCCCGAATACGCAAACTGCCCCTGGTAAGACCCCTGATTACATCCTATGACGTTCTCTGCTTTCAAGAAACATGGTCATTTGGCCCAATAACCATACCAGGCGTCTATGAAATCCACCACTCCGCAAACAAAGTACTATATTTGGAAGACCTTCTGGTGGCTTCTCAATACATCTTAATATTGGGTTGAAGCTAAAATTGAAAAAACTTACAACTGAAAGTGGCATGATACATGCATTTACATTCAAAGGTGCAAAAATTATGGACAGTAAATCAAAGATAATATTGATCAACTTATACTTCAACAGTTTTTGCTCGTACCAGGCCAGTAAGATTACACACTTATGTAATTCTTTAGAAGGCCTCCTCTGTGACCACCCGACTTATGACACAATATTTTGGGGCAATTTTAATCTCCATCACCTAGGTAAATCCATTTTTAAATTGAACTCTTTAGAAACGCCATCTGATCAACTATGGAATAAGCTCAACAGATACAACTTCAAATCCATCCAACATATTTTAGAACAGAGCCATTTAAATCTCTAATTTCCAAAAACCGTCAGGGGAGTCACCACTGTAGACTAGATGTTCACGAAGGCCACCATCATGGACCAGCTAGTGAGCTTTGAAATTCTTCGTACATCCGAAATCATCTTCCCTATGCTTAGAGCTACAAATAAAGACCATGAAGTACAACAACTTGAAGACAATTGGGTCATCCATGGTGGACAAAGCAAGTCAAATAAAATGGGGCCCAATCCCCCTGGAAAGATTTAAATAATGGAAAGCCTTCTTTTCTCCAACTCTCCAGGCACTAAATGGACAAAGCCTCTTAGAATACTGGGATATCATCATCAATGACATTCCCATTGCAATGGACCCCAAAAAAATTCCTTGCAGACCGAAAGGAAGATCCTCCTAATACAAGACCTCAATAACATCTATTAAGCAAAAGATTACCGGGCTGCGTAAACTACTGAGGAAGACATATAACCAACATCTCAAATCAACCTGCACCATAAACTGAAGGAACAACTAAAATTGCAAAAACGGTGTGGATCCAGCATATTAAAAAACGGTACGTAGCCAATACTTCTAACCTCCAGCCAAATTTCGACTTCAGCATAAGCCCTGTGGCAACCAATAATAAATGTAATTTTTTAGCAAAACTTATCTCAAATACCCTGTCGAGAATTCGATCTATGGGAGCGCCAGGACCAAATGGCATCCCAGCCCAACCTTTTAAAAAGGACATAGAACTATGGACTGTAATACTGTCTCCAATGTATCATTACTGCTTTCTGTCCGGGCATACACCAGAAAGCTGGAAAGGCTCGATTCTCCACCCAATTTTCAAGAAGGGTGACAAATTGGTCCCAGGCAACTATCGTTTAATTGCGCTGTTGGACATTGAAGCCAAGGGTTATGCTTCACTTCTGCTGAAAGACCTAGAGGCGTGGACAGAAGAAAATGAGCTGATCCCGTTCTGTCAAACTGGTTTCAGGGCTAATGTGTGAACGACTGACAATATTGTGGCCATATCTTTTTTAATTCAACAAACATTTTATCATAAATCTCAGTCTTTATATGCATGTTTTATTGACTACTCTGCCACCTTTGATACTGTGGACCGGAACATTCTTTGGCATAATTTAAAGGACTGGGGCACTCCAAATCATCTTCTATGAGCAATAATGTCTATGTATACGTCTATCTGGGTCAAGATTAAGCTGTCTGTCACACAATAATGACAAACAGCAGATTAAAGCAGAGGTTTTCCTGGCCCCCTCTTATTCAACTTGCACACCGCAGATATGTTTTTAGCCTTAAAACATGCAAATCAGATTCCTCCCCAACTTAGGTCTTCAAAGATAAGATTATTCAATATGCAGATGATATTGTGCTAATGGGCCACTCTCGAATTGGGATCCAAAAAGCCCTGCATGCTCTCCATAAATATAATGAAGTAAATAAATTGCAAAGGTCAAATATCTATAATTATCTGAGTGTGTGGCTGTCATCGAAGGGTGGACCCAAAAACCATCTGGGTTGTCTGAAAACGAAGTTAGGACTCATCATCACATGATTAAGCCAGCTTAATACAACCTTAGAGAGCCCTACTACTATACCCATTTGACGGGTCCTTCCAGCCTCTCTCATGCCAGCACTCACTTTTGGCCAGGAGGCCTTCGTGGAAACCTTCACGAGATTATTTGACAAATTTCAACTCCAAGCTTACAAGAGAATTTTTAGACTCTCCGAATTATACAAGAGGCTATTTTATAAGAATTGGGCCTCGAGGCACAAATGTGGTCTAACATGGGTGAATTATTAAAATTACTTTAAATATTACAGGATCATCAAGGCTCCGCCGAACACCCTAAAATTCATTCTTCAACAGATTTGTACCATAAAGCTATATCTTTGATCGAACTATTTCACTAAAGCAGCGAATACACTTCAAATAGACTTGTCTGTGTTAAACAACAAACTTTTTTCACATTTGCCTCTTAAGCAAATTCTTAAACAACAAACAAAATTACAGACAATATTTGCCAATTTGGCAAAACTAAAATCCAAGAGCTCCCCAGCATTTGCTGTAGCAGCCGCCTCATATGATACTGTCCACCGTTACAACTTAGACCACAGCCACATCTTCAGCATGCAATCAGAAGGACATGCCTACAACAAATCATGGCTGCAAGGTTAATGTGCCTACAAACAAAAGAGCTGAATCCTAAATGGCACTCCCTTTCCTTGATCACTAAGTGCAGACAATGAACTTTTGGAAACTTTTAACCACGTGCTGTGCTGCTGTCCTGTCTTTCTGAATGCTCATCGTGCCTTGCTTAAAGCTATGTTCCTTAAAAACGCAGTACAAACTTGCAAAGAGGCCACAAACATGGTTTTCAATATAGTGGAGCAATGCGATCTCGCAAAATTTGGCAAATATATTTTCCTGTTGCAAGCAGCATTTAAATACAACGATAAATTGGACCAACATACTAACCATCACCGTGAAACATGCCATATTTTAACGATGTCCTGTAAAATTGATGGTTAACACCTTAGAGCTACACACCTGCAAGTACAGTTATGTACTTTTAGTCTACACGGCTCAAAGTAAATACTCTGTTCTAGATATCATCTGTCATATTTTTAGCCCCTTGGGAGGCTATTCAATCTTTAACCCTGCTCACTTTGCACTGAAGATTTGTGGCACCTTTACAGCCCTAGCATTCTCTGGTCATTAATGATATGTTTTTATTTTCGATTTTGCATATGAATTGGCAATTTTATGGAGCATGCAATGAAACTGATCAGAATTTTTCAAGCTTTTGTATTAATTAATTTGATCCACATTTATGTTTTTGTACATTAATTGCAAATCATTTTAATTAATTAAGCAATAAAGGATTTTTTGACTGCCTAACTGATGTCCCTTCACTGTCAGGTAAGAAGAGTTCCAGTTGGGCTTGTTGTGCTGTTTGGAATGATTCGTGTTACAATGACTACATATCCCATATGGCCCTATCCTGCATACATCTTCCCAGCCAGCCCAAACAGACCACCTGGAACCAAGCATACCTCAAAGTGAGACACTGGGGCCTGCTGTGAAAACCACAAGTCTGATGGGAGTTGTGGTAAACTCAGACAACAGGCATAACTGTCAGACATCTTGCCAGTTCACTTTCCCTCATTATCAGGACACCACTCTTCTGTGTGGGCTTTTTGAGCTGTGAAGGTGTGTGTGGCCCCAGGCCTGATGGGAGTTGTAGTGACAAAATACACTCCTCCTCACACCCAGCCCAACAAGCCCAAGAAACTGTGTTTCTCTGACAGTGATTGGGAATGTACTGTTGAGATGTCTGACACTGGTGACTGGTTTTGGAAGCACAAGGCCCTGACTGGAGTTGACTTAAAGTTCAACACCATGCATCAGTGTCAGCCATCTTGCTAGTCCACTTCCCCTCACTATTACAGAGGCCTAGGCACAGAGGAGTTATCTGGGCTGGGTGGGAGAAGGAGTAAATGCAATGTCACCCATCTTAGCAGCACATTGCCACTCACTGTCAGGAAAGCATAGTCCAAGGAAAACTAGTTGGGATCAGTAGGAAGATTTGTGGAGGGCAGAGCCTGATGGAAGATGTAGTCAGGGCAAACACTCCTTCTCCCAAACAGCACAATCAGCTCATCTGGACCTATGGCAACCTGACAGAGAATTGAAATGGACTAACAAGATGGCTGACACTCTTGCATGGATTTTGGAGCGCGGGGCCTCTATGGGAGTTGGCTTCAAGCACAACAACATGCACCAGTGTCAGCCACCTTGTCAGGACACTTCCCCTAACTGTGAGGTAAGCATAGTTCTGGAGGAGTTATCTGGGCTGGGTGGGAGGAGGAGTAAATGCAATGGCTACAACTCACATCGGCCCTTGTCCTACACATACCTTCCCACCCAGCACCAAAAGCCTACCTGGAACTCTGCGTCTCTGATAGTGAGTGGGAATGTACTTGCAAGATGTTTGACACTGATGATTGGCTCGCTCGCGGTCGCCAACTTTACATGGAGGACGGCGAGCAAGCAAAAAATGACCTACGCTACGCATGTTTGCACTGTGCTACGTGCAATTCACGTAGTGCGAAGTAGCGCAAACATCGCAAACTATGCAAGCGTAGCATAGTGCTTTGTCCATGCTTACTATTCGCCATTTCTGAGTGTACATTTTCTGCAAAATGAAGACTTACATGTCTCCAGCTTCTCAAACAGGGGGTAGAGTCACATATGCGAGTGTAGAGTTACTACAGCCAAAAAGAGCCCCGATGTAAGTCCAGTACCACAAATTGCCCACTACTGGTACTATAACACCCTCTCATAGCAAACAAAGGAGGCTGGTACTGAAAATAGAACCACATGCCAACAATTGTTAAGATAAATTAATTTAATTAAAAAAATATGTACATTTGATTTAATAATTTTAATACTAAACAAAGTTTACAAAACTGAAAAAAATAATATTTATGTTGTAAAATATTTTGATAACTTTTACATGTTAAAATCAATGTAATTTATTTATTTACCAAAAAGAATGGATGGATATATTTTTTCTCAAACAACTTAAAAATGGTGAAAACGTCTACAATTTAATGTAGCGTTGACAAAACATACCAGATACCTGATGCTCACGTGATAAAAACATTGTCACTACACACACTCCTATGGCAGACTTCCTGTAGTTTGCAGAGCTGGAGTCAACTAAGGGCCTGATTACAAGCACCTCAGAAAATTGTGATCCCTATGCAAACACTTGTTTGTGCACAGATTGCAATTATAAATGGTGGAATGTTTATTAAACCTGTACAGCAATGCACCTGCAATTAGATTTTTTATATTAAGTGGACAATTGACAAGCAAAAACGGTATATCCTACATTGCTGTCTCAAGCGCTTCATTTGGCAAGTCTTACAAGCCGTTCTTGTCAGATAAGATAAATGCTCCAGCTCTGACAACCAATCCCAGGAGTCGTTAGACATGGCCAAAGATCACATACATCGTGGCTGCCTTGGTTCAGAGAGCCTGGTTTCCGTGAGTAGATTTGACCTTCACAATTGCATCAATGAAAAAATATATTAGACGTAAAAGGCATCTTGGTGTATTTCCTTATCATGGTGCCTTAGAGAATTGTCAGACTTTGTTAGTTTTGATCCACATTACAGAAAAGCTTGTTCCTTTCTAGATGGTTTATAAGGAATTTCATTCTGTGGCCTACTGTCCTTTATCTCTGGTGCTGCATCATTTTGGATCCGCCCTTTCAGGTTTTGACTATGTCATATACACATGCATGTAGTACCATATATTTGTGTGCTTTATTGACATTAATGTAAATTGGTGCACTTTACCAAAATACTGAAGCTGCATTTGCTGTATGGTTCAAACATTAACACGACTGAGCCTACTAATGTTTCCTTATAGTAATACCAAATTGCAGTTTTCATATTTATCTGTGTTTGTGTAGTTTGAGTAATTTTGTTAACTCTATATATATTCTCATGCATTCATTTGAATAGTATCTTGCATT
Organism: Lissotriton helveticus; assembly: GCF_964261635.1. NCBI lineage: Eukaryota > Metazoa > Chordata > Amphibia > Caudata > Salamandridae > Lissotriton > Lissotriton helveticus. The sequence continues at coordinate 157,419,205 of NC_136070.1, forward strand.
TATTTTTTATAACTGTATATGTATCCATAACCATGCATTTAAATGTGTATTGAAGCGTTCTGCTAGGTTAGCTTGGCCGGAGGCCTTACGCATTTGGATTCCAATGTTCAACCTTCAATGTGAAAGTTTGCTCAGTAGCAATGTTTTCTTCTTCTTTGCAGGTGCTTTTATATGATTTCATATTTAGTAAAAGGCGCATTGTAATTGTGAGGCTTGGGAGAAGAACTTTTGACAAGGACAAAAATTGCTAAAGAACAAAGGGAGGCCTTGATTCATGTTATATCTATCCTAGGATGTTCTGATGTTCAGACCAGGAATGGTAGTATTGAATACGGTTGCCAAGTTCTCTGTGAGAAGGTGGAAACGTAGTGGGACACATGATGTGGGATTCCTGAATGTTCTGTGCAGTTTTAATTGGTGGTCACACTTTAGCTTTAGACAGATTCTCTTTTGACTCAGAGGGATACAGACCTCTTGGCTATATTTCTGTTTTATGGCTTTATTCAACGTAATTCTCCTGATTTTGGAGAAGGTCTACTAAAGTCTCTGCAATTCTGATGCTTCCCTGCTTTACTGGCTCTAGTAAGGGTTTCCCTTACTAACGCTATATTTCTGTTTTATGGCTTTATTCAACGTAATTCTCCTGATTTTGGAGAAGGTCTACTAAAGTCTCTGCAATTCTGATGCTTCCCTGCTTTACTGGCTCTAGTAAGGGATTCCCTTACTAACACTAATTAGATCAGGCTGAGATAGGTAATTTAGATTTACTCATATATAGATAAAAGGATCTCCATCAGACATCCTAAATCCTGGAGGCAAGGCCTTTAATTTTCATGGTAAGAAATGGCAAAGTCTTCAACTTACTTGGAGTTAGATTAGGAAATTGAAGGGGTGGAGGAAGAAGAGGAAGCTGAAGAAACCAGCCCTTTGCCAAGTGGTTCAACAGAGGAAAACTTCGAGTGATGGGCTAATATGTGGCCTCCAACATTACTTATACCTGCCTGCTCCAAATATTCCACAAAACCTTTGAGAGGAGATATATTGTGAGAATGCAAACAGGTTCCCTGAGGGTCATGGGACTGATACTGAATCCATTGGTAACACATCGGAATGAACAAAAAAGTGGTGACAGGGCATTGTCCTGGGATGCAAGCAGGTTCAGTAATAGACTCATGAACATGTCCACTATTAAATGAAAAGCCTGTGTGCTCAGATAATAAGGAACTGACTATGGAAGGCTGAACCTCAATGTGTCTGCTTGAATGTTTTCCAACCCTGAACTATGGGGTTTTATTTACAGCTAGCAGGTGAACTTCCACCCATGAGCTTATGTCCATGGCAATCTTGCAACCCTTGCATGCTAAAGTAAGTTTTCACTACTTGATGTCTGTTATGAACAATACTGATGCATTAACTACATTCGGAGCAAATATCTAAATAGTGCACCTTATCTCATCGAGCTCTTTCCAATCGAAGGAATAAGATACCATATTCTTGACCAAGTTCCTTTTTTTTTTTAGCTCCTCAAGAGTGACCCCAAACCCCATGCCCTCGCATCAGATGTTACTCCATGAGGGCTTGGGTATTGGATTATACTTCCCTTCTCAGATCTTCTGTTCATCTAGCCATCACTACAGATGGACTTTCATTTACCCTGAGTGGGGATTGAGTTTCTCATACACATTTCAACAGAGACCAATAATCCAACACGTGATACACCTTTGGATTTAGGTGATTACCTGCCCAGGGGACTGCTCCTATTGTTTTTGATATTAGACCCTGAATGCCGAACCAATGCTTGGCGGTGCCATCTTTAGTCCCAGTAAATGTGACACGCAATTCTTCAAGAATTGAACCCTGATCTCCTGGAGGAAGATCTACACCTTCTGGGTTTCATGGAATGCCTCAATAAATGTCTTTTTCTGTTCAGGTAGAAGACTGGTCTCCTGAAAATGTATTATCACTTCTGGTGATGCCAGGCAGGAGCAGACCTTCTTCACGCTGACCTTAAACTTCAAAAAAGAAGAGTCAGATACCAGCCTGTCATGAAATGAAATTTGATTTATAAAGCGCATGGCTGCCCGAGAGCGTCCCAGCGCTGCAGAACAAAAAGCAACCTAAGATGGGGGCCGTTAGTTAAGGGTCGATGGGAAAGAGAAAAGTTTTGAGAAGCTTCCGAAACTTCCAGTAATTGGGTTCAGTTCGGATCGTCACAGGGAGGGCATTCCACAGCGTTGCCGCATTAACCGAGAAACGACGCCCCCCGAGCACGCCTTCCTCACTCTGGGGACAATGGCCAAATTTCCCCGGTCAGAGCGTAAAGTCCGAGAGGACTTGTACGGGCGGACCAAACTCCTCAAGATGGGGGGTCCCTTATCCTGAAGAGACTTGTGTGTTATACAGAGAGATTTGAATTTTATTCTTTCCCGTGTCGTCAGCCAATGAAGAGATCTTAATGCTGGATTAGCCGAGGCGCTTAATGAGCAGCCAGTCAGCAGCCTAGCTGCTGAATTCTGGACAAGCTGGAGGATGTTGATGGTTGCTTCGGGTGCCACCAGAAACAGGGCATTGCTGTAGTCCAGTCTAGATATTATTAGACCCTGGATTAACAGCTTCCTGGACTGGAAAGGCAGAAGTGGAAGAACCTTTCGTACTGACCAAAGTAACCCATAGCATATGGCTGCTGTTTTCTTTGCTTGGGTCTTAAAGGTAAGGTCCCGCTCAAACCAGACCCCTAAACTTTTGATTTCATCTTTAGGGGCGGGAGCATTACCCAGGCAGGGAGGCCAGATGGACTTGGGCAGCGCTGTTAGTTGGTGGCCCAGGAGCATGATCTCTGTTTTGGCTCCATTTAGTTTGAGCCGAGAACTGGACATCCAGGAATAGATTCCCGAAAGGCATGCAAAAAGATTTTCCGAGCACCTCTCGTGTTGGGATAACAAAACGACTAGTTGGGTGTCGTCAGCATAGGTGACTATTTTTATCCCAAAGGGATTAACCACCTCCTCCAGTGGGGACATATAAACATTGAAAAGGGTGGGGCTCAATGAAGAGCCCTAAAGTACTCCACACTGGAGGGGGATGGATTTCGAGGTTGCACTGCCTTCACAGATCTGGAAAGATCGAAAGCTCAGAAAAGATGAAAGCCATTGTAACGCCATGCCAGAGATTCCCAATCCCGCAAGTCTCTGGATTAGGATACCATGGTCCACCATATCAAAAGCTGCACTAAGATCCAGGAGGATCGCGGCTGCAAACCCCCCTGAATCTAAGATGCATCTTGCCTCTTCCGCCACCGCTATCAGGGAGGATTCAGTCCCCTGACCCGGGCGAAAGCCTGTTTGTGAGTTACGCAGCAGCCTGTTGTTTTCCAAAAAGGAGGAAAGCTGCTGGTTAACCACTCTCTCCGAGATTTTACTAAGCCCAGGTAATAGCGATATTGGGCGAAAGTTTCCCAAATCTGCGGGATCAAGGAACAATCTCAGAATCGTGGAAACAAGAGATAACCGTTTCACTCAGTCAATCGTGCATGCTTCGTTTCGACAGAGTTTACACAGAAATATGTAGACGGGCGTTTCAATAAAAAGGGTTTATTGAACAGTCATATTTCTCATGCGAGAAATATGAACTGCTACAATCGTAAGACAGAATGCGTAGTATAATACGTACTGCATTAGCAGTAAGATGAAATAATACTGCAATAGCCTGGCTTGTAGCTATGACATATATTCATAAAAATACATACATAAATAACACAGGCTAAAATACTCATCTGGTGCTTCTAAAATAATCCTACCCCAGTGTACCTAACCTAGGTGTAGTACGAGGGAAGAAGTAGGTGCTGTTTAACTATAGTCTAGTTTAGCTATAGTTGCCAAGATTTACCAAAAGTCCCTCTAGGTTGTAGTCTGCTCCATACCTTAGAATGAGTGAGGTTGGAATCTCTTTCCGGGTCTCGATCTCTAACACCCGCAAGGGGAGTCAGAAACACTGGAGCTGGATTCTCTGTGAGGAGGATGACAGCGTCTGGTCAGTGCGTCAGTTGGGGACTTGACTTCCTTCCATGCCTGTATTTGGTTAGCATGGAGAATGCCTAAATAAAGGCTGGATTTCTATGGCTAAATAAGGGCAATGTGAATTGTACCTATATTAGGGCATAAATGGGGATATCTATATACGGAATCTAGATCGACACTCAACAAACTAAGACCCAGGTAGTTGGGCTCCTTTAACGAGCAAAGCGAATAAATCAGTTATTATACACAATTAGAACCCTACTAGCTCTTATCACATCAAATGGACCTCTATCCCAGCCAATAGCTTAGACTGTACATGAGTCAATTAAAGTCACACGCAAAGCTGGGAGCTGACATGCACACAGCTCACACACAATGCAAAGACCATAACTGATACAACGCTTCATGCCACAGCCCAGCAGGGAGTGCAACTGGTTCTGCATGTCAGCTACTTTGCCATCCCTGATAGTTACAATAGTAACAACATTGCAGCATGTGCTTGTGGATTCTTATAAAATGTATTATAATTTTTTAAATGGCGACATGGCCATAGATGCTCCAGGGCCAATGGGAACAAGCAGAAAGTGCTAAGTTCAGGGAGAGGCTTGAGTTGTTAGTCTGAAACAGAAGTCAGACTATGTTTTAAACTAAACAGATGTGGGAAGGTGCTGGTTGTGGTGACAGAGTCTACATAATTTGGACTGGAATGAGGAGCATAAATTAAGAGGTAAAAATTAAGTGGTAACATGAAATCTTGCATGGTTTTTGACCACAAGAGAATGTTTTGAGTAAATGCCTTGCCAAGGAACATTTTATCTGCAAACAAAACATTTTCTTCTGCTACTATACGGTGGGATCTTTTTTTGTGATGTGTACCCTCATCAATGAAAGGGGCTCAGGATAGAAGGGAAATGTATTTTGCATAAAATATAACATTTTATGAAAAATCTGCAAATATCATAAGAAAAATATCACAAATTTTGCTTACCTATACACAATGAGTTATCATCACCATTTTCAGACACAGAGATGTTCTCTGATTAGTCTACATCTCAATATTTTCTCTTCAGCAATGACTCTGTGCCAGCAGCCATTGCACATTATAACATGAGGGCAGGGGTATAGCCAACACCCCCACAGTGCAGGGGGTCCAAAATCTTCTCTACAGGAAGGGTGCTGCCTCACCAAGTCTGTGCAGTATGTCTCTCTCTAAAACAGCTGCAATGTGCTGCTTTGAGCTGACAGCACAGGTCCCGTACTGAGAAGTAACAAAATGACATATTTGTTTATTTTCAGTCTGAGCCTGCCAGGCACCTTTCAAGAGTGGGTGGGGGGGGCGGAATGAGAGTGTCCTCCATAGAGCATTGCATGTTTAAAGGGAATAGGCAGCATACAACGTAAAAGAGTGGAGGTAGAGTTGCCGACTTTCCTAGAGAAAAATGCCTGCCCACTCTTCACATTTTAAGATTTTGCAAAAGTTTATACAAAATTATCCGTATTAATTTTAACATTTCCTCTATGTCTTTGTTGAATTAAGAAATCAGTCAGGGGTCATTAGGACTGCTGTAAAACACATTTTCAAGTGTTCTTATCTCACTTTAGCTGTTTAAAGTATGTACTAATAGGGTGAAAAACGTACGGCCAAAACAGCAAAAGCTAGTCATTGCAGGTGATATCACAATGTTGTCGTTTAATGATCTGATGGAAACCCAGACTTCCTATTTTCCCTTTGGCATGCTTTGAATAACGTTGAATAATGTGCCTGCCCAAAGCTAAAAGCAATATACAATACATATAGTTTGGAAATAATTGACAAATATATACCAAAAAAGCACAGCATTGAAAAAACAATTAAAATATAGTTATATACTAATATCGAAGACATAAATATTGTTTCTTAATATAAACCTAGTTACACATAGTAAACATTAAATGTATTAACATTAAATAGTAATATAATGTAAATTAAATATATTCGAACAATTTAAAATTATACATACATGTTATATATATATGTTTGTATGTTTACTTACACATATAATTTCAAACTATTATTAAAATAATGATTGTAATTTATATTACAATTTGCAATTTTTTGTACACTTTAATATTTTTAGAATTTAATACACACATATATATATATTCACTGAAAAAACCATAGGTTTCATGCACATTATTGTTCACTGAACATAGGTTTCAGGGGCGTTATAGTTAGTTGGACATTTCACTCGTACAAAACTTTTAAATTCCCCTGTTATTGTTAGTTCAGCTAACTATAACTCGTGCGCCCGCAATGCACTGCTGATGACTTCACATATTAAATCACTCATGACATGGTCAGTGACATCACTCATGACATCACTGATGGCATCTCAAATGACATCACTGATGACATCATCCAGTGAATGTGTGTTTTTCTGAAAATTAAATATCTTTTATTTATGTATATCTCAAGGTCAATAGAAGAATAAATGGGTATAAAAGTGTCTAAATGGATGATTTTTTGTTTAAAAATTAATTGTATAACTGACTGATTAAGTGTATCTTAGTGAATACATGGGTTAGTGAGTAATGTTAAATATGTAAATATCTGTTTCAGTCGCCCACTTTCGTGTGTAAGTGGCTGCCTAGGTTGGTTAGTAGCTACATGAGTGTCTATATAGGTTATTAGTTGGTTTTTGAGTATCAGTATGAGTGTCTGAGTATCTGGTTTGGTGGGGGTATTACGTAGGGCATAGATGCATGAATGAGTGACTCACTGTTTGTATGTGTTGAAGACAGCATGTTTGCAAGACTGTATGGGTGGATGAGTGTTTGTATGGGTGTGTTAGTGAGTGAATGACTGTCTCAATAGTGTCTTTATGAGTAACTACTTATATTTTAAACTAGTATATGTGAATATTGGTGTATATAAGTGAGTATATGTGAGAGTGAGATATTGAAAGAGTTCCTGTATAAATGAGTATGTGTTTCTATAAGTGATTGCTTAAGAGAGTAAGTAAGTGTAAGTTTCTGGAGCACTAAGTGTGGTGGTGTGTGTATAACTGTATATGCAATTTAATGGATGTTTGATACTTTGTTTGCATGTGTGACTATGTGTGTGAGTAACTGTATGGATGAGTGACACTGTGTAACAGGATGTATGGGTACATATGATGAGTGAGTACATGTATGAGTGACTGTATAGGACTGTTGGTAAATTAGTGGATGTGTGTGTAGATCTTGGAATTACTGATAAGGTGTGTCCTAAGTGGTATTGGCATATCCATTGCTTTGAAAATGTTACTTTCTATTTTTGAGTGTGTGTATCAAAGGTTATATTAGGGTTAGAGGAGTCTGCCACTTTATCACAAGGATGATGTCATCAGTGATGTCATTTGAGATGTCAAAAAACATAGGTTTCACACACGTTATAGTTAGGAATTAGCATTTAAAAAATCAGTGATGTCATTTGAGATGTCATCAGTGATGTCATGAGTGATGTCACTGACCATGTCATGAGTATGTAATATGTGATATCATCAGCAGTACATTGCTGGCGCGCGAGTTATAGTTAGCTGAACTAACTATAACAGGGGAATTTCAATGGTTTTGTACGAATGAAATGTCCAGCTAACTATAACGTGCCTGAAACCTATGTTTTTTTCAGTGAATTTCAAATGCTAGTTTCTAACTATGCCTACAGAGATAGGACATGTGAAGAAAGAAGAAAAAACACACAGAAAGAAGAAAAAGAAATGTAGGAAGAAGCAACAGAAGTCCTCAAAGACAAAGAAAAATGCAGGAAGAAGGAAGACGTGCAGAAAGAACAAACAGAGGAGCAGAAAGAGGCCTTGTTGCAAAATCATCCTGTACCCTCAACTTTTTCAGATGGGTACTGGTGGTAACTGACTCTGACTAACCAGTCCTAGAGCCAGTGCTATGCTAAAAGACACTTATGGGCACATGCATCATTGGTTTTTGCATTCGCAAACGGTGCGAATCTCAAAATTCGGCCGTCAATTTTTGAGATGCATCAAGTTTTTTTTTTCTTGCAATTTAAGAAATCGCTATTTTTTGCGATTTCTTAAATTGCGATTGCATTTAAGAAATCGCAATTTTGCAATTTCTTAAATGCAATGCATCATCTAAAAACAATTGCGAATTCGCAAATTAGAAGTGGTAAATTACCATGAAGTCAACCTTCATGGTAATTTGTGAAAAGTTTCAAAAATGCACAAAAGTGCATTTTTGAAACTTTCATTTTACACACACACATGCCCTTGGGGCATGTATGTGTGAAAAAAAGACTTTATGTTACATTTTTGGCTGTTTTTTTCCTAAAACGGATCATTAAATGAGTATTACAAATTCACATCAAGACTCAGCGTTTGTGTGTGAAGACACTAAGAAAGTTGTTTAGTTTCTTCAAGTTGGATGGGACTGATTTGCAAAGCGGTGCTTTTCCATACTGGATAAAAAATTGACCGTTTACCCCAGGTTTGGGTGATGCTCTCAGGACAGGGAGCATTTGGAAAGAGCACGCTAGAATTTGAAAACTAATTTGTTTGGTGATTTCAGGATTGGTGCTTTTTCTTTGAGTGGTCCACTGTCCGAAGTGTTGTTGCATAAATTACATTTCAGGGGTACAGGGGGGGTCCTTTGGACCCCCCCTGCACCCTTGAAATTGCATTCTCATTTTGCGATTCCTAAATTGCGAATCGCAAAAAGAGAATGCCTTCCCTTTGATTCCTATGGGCCTCTAGGCCCATAGGAATCAATGTAAAGGGATTCCTTATTTGCGATTCGCAAAATTGAGAATCGCAAATAAGGAAAAATAAGAAAACGCCAAAAAATTGCGAATTTTTAATGCATAGGTATTTGCGATTTCTAAATTGCGATTCCTTAATTTTCACAATTTAGGAATCGCAAATACCAACAATGATGCATGTGGCCCTTAGAATACAGTTAAAACACCTACATACACTAGGGAACACTATGCGTTGGGCTACCCCTGTGATTAGCACAACCTCCTCTGCAAGCCCTTACTATATAATAGGACAAGGGATTAAAACTACCTCTTAAAACGCGCCACAGGGCGCGTTTGCACACTGGTGAAGGGAGGGGGGTCTGAGCTCACATGTGTGCAACCACATCCTGTGGCACATTTTAAGTCAGGGGATTAAGTTCCGTTGAATCCTGAGGGTCCCTGGGGTCCAATTAACCCACTAGGTACCTCCAGTAAGTGCCACAGAGATGCGTTGCACATAGGTGTAAAAAGGGGCACCTGGTGGGCTAGTTGGCCCCCAGGGGCCCTCAGAATTGAAGGGGACGATTGCACACATCACCTCAGGCCCCGCCACCTTCCTTCCCCACTGTGTAAACACACCCTGTGGCCGTTTTAAGTTGGGAGATTAAGCCCCCTTGAATTGTACCTCCAGTGGGTACCACGGAGCTGCTTTGCACAGAGGTGCAAAATGGGGCATGGCCTGGACTTCCTCTCTACAACGCAGTGCAGTGGCGGTTACTGGAAACACCTGGTGGACTAATTGGCCCCCAGGGGCCCTCAGAATTAAAGGGGAATTATTTCCCCAACTTAAAACGTGCCACAGGGCGTATTTGAACACGTCACCTCAGGCCCCATCCCCTCCCTTCCCCACTGTGCAAACACACCCTGTGGCAGTTTTAAGTTGGGAGATTATGTCCCTTTGAATCCTGAGGGTCCCTTGGGTCACATTAGCCCACTAGGTACCTCCAGTAAGCACCATTGCAGAGAGGTCTAAAAAGGGGTATGGCAGGCACCACCTCTATGCAACATACCGCAGTGGCACTTACTGGAAGGACCTGGTGGGCTGGTTGGCCCCCAGGGTCCCTCTGGATTGATTAATTATTTCCCAAACTTAAAACGCGCAACAGGGTGTGTTTGCACACATCCCCTCAGGCCCCATCACCTCCCTTCACCACTGTGTAAACACACCCTGAGTCTGTTCTAAGTTGAGAGAATAAGTCCCCTTGAATCCTAAGGGTCCATAGGGTCAAACTAGCCCACTAGGTACCTCCAGTAAGCACCACAGAGCTGTGTTGCAGAGGGGTGTAAAAAGGGGCATGGCCTTTATACACCTGTCTGCAACGCAGCTCCCTGGCACATGATGAAGATACATGTTGGTCTAGTTGGCCCTCAGGGACCCTCAGAATTGAAAGAGAATGAATTCCCCAACTTACAACTCGCCACGGGGCGCGTTTGCACAATGGTGAAGGAAGAGGGCGTGGCTTGAGGTGGCATGACTGCAAACATGCCCTGTGGCGCGTTTGAAGTTGGAGAATTAATTCCTCCTCAATCCTGAGGGTCCCTGGGGGCCAATTAGCCCACCAGGTTCCTCCAGTATGCGCCAGAAAGATGAGTTGCAGGGAGGTGTACAGAGGCCAAGCCCCTTTTTACAGCACTCTGCAACTCAGGTCCGTGGCACTTACTGGAGGTACCTGGTGGGCTAGTTGGCCCCCGGGGACCCTCAGAATCGAAGAGGAATTAATTCCTCAACTTAAAACGCACCACAGGGTGCGTTTGCACACATGTCACCTCAGGGCCCGCCCTCTCCCCTCACCACTATGGAAACGCACCCCGTGGCGTCTTTTAAATAGGAGGATTAACTCCCCTTGAATCCCGAGGGTCCCTGGGGTGCAACTACCCTACCAGCTATCTCCATTAAGCACCACAGAGCTGCGTTGCTGAGAGGTGTAAAAAGGGGCGAGGCCCAGAACACATCTCTGCAACACAGCCCCCTGGCTTATACTTGAGGTTCCTGGTGGGCTAGTTGGCCCCCAGGGACCCTCAGGATTCAAGGGGAATTCGTTCCCCATCTGCAAACGCACCAGGGTGCGCGTTTGCAGAGTGCTGCAAGGAGGGGGCATGGCCTCAGGCGCGATGCCGGTCTTTTTAAAAAATATATATATATTTTTAGGAAGGGGGGCTGTGTGGCCCCCTTCCTTTTCTTTTTTACCGGCCCTGGGAACTCCATCCCCCAGGGCCTGACCCCCTTTTTTTTGTTAATAACAAATTTGGGAAGAGGGCTGCGTGGCCCCCCTCCCTGAGCCATATTCGGCCCGGGGACCCCATCCCCCGGGGCAATTGCCACTAATTTTACTTTTTTTGTTAATTCTTGGAGGGGGACCACGTGGCCCTGCTCCCGGGCCACTTCTGGTCCTGGGGACCCCATCCTCAGGGCCTGGGCATTGTTTTTTTTAAAAAAAATGTGGAGAGGGGCCGCGTGGTCCCCCTCCTCAGGCCTAGTATGGCCCCGGGGACCCCATCCCCAAGGGTCCGGCATGGCTCTATTTTTTTTTTCTAAGAGGAGGGGGGCTGCATGGCCTCTCTACCGGGCCACTAATAGCCCCTGGGACCCCATCCCCTGGGACCCCAACCCTCTTCGTTGGGTACCGTGGGGGGGTCCCCAATCCCCCCATGGTTCCGCCGGCTCCCCGTGTCCCCCGGGAGCCGGCGTTGCTTTTCCACATGGGGAACTGCTATGATGCAGCTCCTTGTGTGGGAAAGAAATTTGTAAGTATGGGCGAATTTTGCGAATTCGCGGTACACGAATTCGCGCAAAAGCATACTCGCGGAATGCAAAATCCGCGAACTTTTGCGAACTTGCAGATTTTTTTATTTTTGCGTGTTTGCGGGAGTTTTTTTCAGCGCGGCTACCGCAAAGTTACCTATGCGGTCGTACATGGGTGCGGCCATCTTTTTTTTCAGTGTTCGCGTTGCGTATTTCTGTTTCCGGGCGCTAGTTGCATGCTCGCGTTGTGCATTTCCTATGTGCGCTGCGCAATTGCATGTTCGCGTCCGTTTTTGCATGCTCTTGGGTGAAATATCGCACAAACTTACCCACGTGGTCGCGATGGGCGCGGCCATCTTGTTTTTCATTCTTTGCTATGGATCTGGGCATGCTTTTTCAATCCTCCTTTAATCTTTGTAATCCACTGTTTCTTTGAACTTTTTAAAATTATTTTTTACTCTTTATCTATCACTCTATTGTTGTACATCTATATTTTGTGGGTTTTTTCTACTTTTTCTTACTTTAAAACTACTTTTTTAACTCTCTTTTCTTTTATTTACTTTTTCCCTATCCTATTCTTTCCTATTTTATTTTCCTTTAACTGTCCAGGAACATGGCAAAGGGAGCTGGCAAAAACCTGAAGGGGAAGGGTCCCGCACCCCGTAGCCGGCTCCCTTGCGGGCGCTTAAGGGGGGAGGCTGTAAGTCCCAGGGAGATCTTCAGCACGGTGGAGGTGGCTGCAGTGGTCTTCTTCGTGCAGCACCACCTCCCCAGACTGGCACGGCAGGCGGCAGGCCCTGTACCGGGTACTCCCTCCGGGAGCATCGCCAGCTATGGGGGAAGGTGTGCCGGGCCATGTATCGGGAGTCTGGGGTCCGGCGCACCTACAACCAGGTGACGCACCGGTGGTCGGACATACTGGACCGGGAACACGACCTGCTCGACCTGCTTGGCGCGGAGATCCCTGGGCTTGGTGAGTACTAGTAGCTATTTAATCACTACTTTGTTGTCTTTTACTCTGTGTTTTTTCGAAGAGCAAGAATGCTGCCGATTACATTGCAGGTAAATTATGTTTCAAAAGCTTCTGTGATTGCAGGTGCACCCCTGCTCACTGGCGGTGCTACTATGCTTGCTTGTTTTCAATTTTGTTCTCATTTGGCCTGAGTGATTATGTATGAGTGTACTTTACAGAACTGCGTAATGCTAGACACTAGAGATTACATTGCAGGTAAATTATGTTTCAAAAGCTTCTGTGATTGCAGGTGCTCGCCTGCTCACTGGCGGTGCTACTATGCTAACTTGTTTTCAATTTTGTGCTCATTTGACCTGAGTGATTATGTATGAGTGTACTTTACAGAACTGCATAATGCTAGACACTAGAGACTCAAGTCCAGTCCTTCCTTTGTACTCCTGCCACTAAGAAGAGATAGTGGTGGTGGATTGATAGTGTGAGTATATTATGACTGGTTATTTAGTAGGAAACTTTTCAGTGGTCTGCAATCATGACGGACTGTGTCTGTCACTTCGCGTGCTACGGAGGGCTGCCTGCAAGTCCTAGTAGAACCTTTTTCTAGTTGGTTTAGTGAGTTACATAACTTTCCAAGTAGACGGTCCGCGAATCCAGCAATACTAATATTCTAGTAGACCACATCAGGTAGGTCAATAAATTTAGTGCAATTGTTGTCTATTTCCACGAAATAATTTGTTATTTTTTTTTTTAATGTTTGATTTGGTTGACAACAATCAAACTTGTTTGTGTCTTTCTTTCATGTACATCAGCACCTCCCAGGGGCCAGAGGACAGAGGAGGTAGCGGCGCCGGCGGAGCAGTAAGGCCAGGATCGGTCCACCGAGGGCTCCTCTGCTGGCCCCAGTAAGTTTTCCTGCTAATATTAATAATTATACTTCCCTAACTTTTACAGCACCTATTTATTCCAAACGTTCATCATAATTCTTTTTTTTCCTGAATCGTCTTTGATCTTCTTGTAGACTGTTTCTAAATTCTTATCCTGCCTCTACTATGACTCTTTTATTAGTCTGTCTGTATAGCTAGCTAAGCTTGCACAGTTGGCAAAAGGTGTTAAAACAAAACTCCTATTCAGCAATAGCTCTAGGGCTAGGCACTGAGTGCAGTCCTCTGGGTTGTCGATAATGTCTATTGAAGTCTTCTTAATGTTTATGCTTTGACAATTCCCAACAATAAAATGTCAATGGCCACCAAGAAAAGAATCTAGTTTACTTTTTGATTGGATAGGAGGACATACTACTACTGTTGCAGGGACTATTCTGCACAGAACAGAACTATGGACAAGAAATAGGGCATTGGTGATAATAGGCGCAGTTAGACTTTCCACATACCTCAGTCATAACAGAAGTTGAACCCCCAATCTCCTCACTGACTAGCTAGTGTGTCAGAGTCAGTATTTAGCTCCCAAATGCAGCGATGAATGATCCTCAATGATTAAACAACCCAGCACAGAAGACTACGGAGTCAGAGTCCCGACGTCTCAGAGTCACGGACTCATGCTTGCAAATTGCAAACCCTTTCGCCTCCTCACTCATGACCAAAAACCACAGAGTCTATGTAAGTTTAAAAGCTTAATTAAAAGTAAAACAACCAGCTCTGTGTGTACTATATTCAATTTCAATTGTGCATTATATAAAAACATTTATTAAAATCAACTTCATATAAGATAAACGGTGAACTCTTGAAAACTCAACAGTGGCTGATTTTACACATTAATTGTGGTAGAGCCCTCACCTGGTTAGAACTTAAAGTCTTGGTGGTGATGATGATGACTCCGAGTAACATATTGCTCTTGTTCGTAGAGGGGAAGCTTCTGTCTGTGATAAGAAAAATGGTGCATGTTAAAAAGCAAGCATTCATCAGTTGTGCCATAAAAATGTAGCATGTCGCATAAATAAATAACACCCTCCCCTTACGAAAGGGGAATTTTAGTATAGACTAGAGAGTCACAAATAATTAAATTTGTTTATTTAGTAACATATTTTTTCATTCCTAGACAAAATAGGGAGTGGTGTATATGGCATTTAAAAATATTAAATGTATTTTCTAGGCGTAACACTATCGGCACAGCCCACCACCAGTGCCGGGGCCAGCGTGGAGGTGGTCACTCCAGGAGCGGATGTGGTGCCAGCAGGAACTGCTGTGGGGGATGCCACGGTAGTGGTGGGCAGTGGTAAGCTATTATATTCCTTACTTACTGAGATTGCAGAGTAGGCTGGTTGCACCTACAGTACAAGTACACTTTACTGTTAAGAAGACTTACAAATTTAGAACTAAGTTTTTGTCAACCAGGTATAAGACAGTCAGTCACCCTTGACTTCGCATTAGCAATAGCATTAGTGGCGGGAGTTGACGAGTAACCAATGGCCTCCTCTAAATTTGACTTCAACTCAGCTGTGAAAGTTTTATCGAGAAGCCAAGTCGGATCAGAGATGAACTTGATGGATGGGATGAACGAAAAGGGAAAGAAGGGTGTAAGGAAGGATGTGCGAGTTAAATTAATGACTGGCAAAGAATGATACGTGTTTTTGAATGCAGGCACAGGTGGCTGGGAATCTGATGCATCGCCGGTTGAAGGCTGAAGCAAGGATGGGTGGAAGGAGAAAGAAAAGAGGACTGCCTGGGTGGTTGAAACAGAAATTGTATGTGTGCGCAATATATCCTTTGGTTCAAATTCAAATGAAAGTCAAGCACGGATGCATGGCTGGCGGTTTACAAAATAAAACAAAAAGGGTGTTTTTCGGTGAGAAAAGGTAAGGTTTGTCCAGTTGAGACATTAATAAGAATGATTGACATTTACTTGGAATGGATGGATGCCTGGATGGTATCTTCCTCATAGATAGCATAGGTGTAGACAGTCACTGGATGAAGAGTGTAACTTTGAAGAGCATGTAACACCGCACGTCTGTGCCAGAGTAGCAAAGCCGAGGAAAGTAGAAGTTGTAATTTTTCGGAATACTCCCTTGACTAACAGTAGTTTGCAAGCACAGCATATATTGTGTATCTATATTGTATGGTTCACATTCTCAAGTCAAGTCACAACTCACAAGTGCCTTCCTCCGGCGATTACGTGGACCACTCACTACCTCTGTTAATAATTGTTTTCCAACTGTCATTCATGTGTGGCCTATCGGTGTTCACTCAATCAATAAAAACAAAGCACCTAAAGTCATCCCTTATATTAGCAAATATCCTGTGAAGGGATAGATGATCACATAATTTATCTTCTTCATTTTCCTTTTGTAGTAGTCAGGGGCAGGGCAGCGTGAAAGTTAAATTAATTGAGCAGTAGTCCTTGTACCAGAGTATAGCCAGTGCCACCCATAATAGAAAAGTAAGAGCTTCACCACCTGCATGTACTGGACTGGTAACAGTAACGCAAGTCTGCGTCATCATGATTTGCATCTATTTTTCTTGGGTGCAACCTGACTGAGCTGGCATTATGCCGGCTTCCACAAGTTTACGTACTAATTTCGCTTAAAAAGAGAGAAGAAGAAGACTGGTGTACTGTCCGAGTCTAATGTAGTGTGCCATATAGTGCTAGTAGAATTCCTGAAACTCCCACTAATGTTAGAGCAGAGGCCGACAAAGTGGGAGGATAGATAGATAGATGCCACAAATGTTGTGTACTGTGCTTGCAAGTTGCTAGTGCTACTATGACACAACTTTCTGTTGCATTATTTTGTGTTAATCTTAAAGAGTATTGGTTACAGTATGTTTTTTTTTCGTCATATAGATATTCCTTCTATACTAACAAGGAAGGAGCTGGCTATCCGGGTCCGGCAATGGAAGCTGGAGGCAATTGTCGCTGAATATCGGAGGCTGGTAGCTCAGGAGGAGGGGGATGACTCGCAGTCGCAGTCAACATCCACGACAGCTGCATCCTCCTCCGCTGCCCCTGGGTCATACAGTCAGCGCAATCCTCCAGCGGTACAGCGCCGTGGTCCGGCAGCAACCCGCCGCCGAGCAGCAAAAACAACAGCTGCCCCCCACAATACCTGCAAGGAGCGTATGCACCGACTGACCCTGCGAGTGGCCTACCTTGAGCAGGAGGTGGCGAGGCAGAAAGCCCTGCTCAAGGACCTCCGGAGAGAGCTGCGTGACCACCTGGCCACAGGAGGACACCGCCGGCGAAAGTAGAGAGACTGTCCCTTGTCCCTTTTTTAAAGACTTTTGGGGGGGTGGGAATTGGGTGTTGGGGTTTTTGGACTTTTGGGATATTTGATTTCAAGGACATTGGTTGGGGTTAGGGAGGGGGGTGGGTTGGGTCTTGCGGGATAGTTTATTTTTGTTAGGGATCAAAATAATGATTTATTTTCTACTTAAACATAGCATACGCGTTTTTACTGTTTTGTGGGGGAGACGGGGTGGGGTAACTGTACAATTGTTTTCCTGAAACTTAACTGGCTGCTTGATTTAAATTGTTTAAATAATCGCCCAAATTTGTACAAAAGTTCCACTGACAGAGTTAGTGAATTCACTTGTCATACTACTTTATTAGTACTACCGTCTGTCTCTCCTCTCCTCCTACTCCATTACTCATCCTCCCTCAAAATGCTTATCTTACCTGTGATTCGTGTTTGAGAATAGGGCTAGGCACAGGGCTGGCTGGATGGCAAATGGCGATTAAGGTTGGCTGTGGAATCCTGGACGGATGAAATGTCATCGTTGTGGTGTTAGTAGTAGTGGTACACACTGGCAAAAGCAGCATATGAAAAAAAAAGGAAATGAAACATTGAGTGGCCTGAGAGGAGCATTAGAACAGTACGATATATAGTACAGTACACAAGAACAGTGCCATAAATTGTAGCCTAAGCAATGCTAAAGTATTCCATCAAAAGTTAACTACTAGCGTGGAGTATGGCTACTACAAGAAATAGTACTGAAGGTTACAGCAGCATAAGCATTCATCACATGTAGGAGGAGGATGTTGCTGATGATGAGTCCACTCGATGGCCCACATGAAATTCTGCTTTGATTTGCAAGTACTCATGGATGTGTGTCAAGCAGAATAAGAATATATCCTCAGATTCCTTGACCTGCCTTGAAATTGATTTTCTGTTACTTTTGACCTTATTCTCCTCAGCAAGTGTGTGGAATTATTGTTGTCATTTAGTCACACCTCAATGAAAACCACACAGCCCTGGGGAAGAGGGTTAGGGTTTGAAAATTGGATGGGAATGGGGGTTTTTGGGAAAGTTTTGTGGAGAGAGAAAAAAAACACAGCATGGACAAACAACAAATGAAGAAAAACAAATCTTTGGATACAAAGATGTCCATGAATCTTTTAAGGGACATAAAGGAAGTGCATGCATTAAGATGTTTGCTAAATGGATGGTTAGGTTACTGAAAAGTAGTACTTACTACAACTTACTAACTATGAATAAACAATTTGACAGTACAGGGCTGCAGTAATTACACAATTTCACTTGCCTATCTGCCCTCAGGAGAATGAACATTTATTAGTAGATTAAATTAGTTTTAAAAATAGCAAAGAAACTTATCAAATAGCTGCAGGGATGAATTTGAAGCAGAGAGCAAACGCACAGAGTAGCACTCATAGAAGTTCACAACAATAACATTATTTAGAAGATAAGGAGAAGTGAAGAGGATACTGTAACTGTATGTATAGACGTTCTTATAAAGCGCAATCACTGTCACCCGCCGGGCATCCTGGCGCTAAATATGTTGCACGCTGTATGTTGTAGTTGTCCTGTTCAATTTGGGAAGTTGCATGCATCCAGCCATTCCTCTTATTCGCGATACTCCTCCATTCCATCTGACGCTCCGCCGATCAATCTTGGTGACCACACTGTCCACTACCTGCCTTGCGGATGCGGAATTAGGGATTGCTATGGTAAACCTGAGTTAATGTTTTTCCCCATCGCACAGGGTTAAATCCGGCCTGTAATTGTCGATGGAAAATTGAATTTGAATTTTGAATTTTAAAATATTTGTAAAGCGCTCTTATACCGAAACCGGTTCCATGGCGCTAGATAGCCGAGAGTCAGTGGGGAGACGAGCTAAGCTGCAACAGACCTGGAGAACAGAAGAGTCTTCAACTGCTTACGGAACTCCAGATAGGAGGGAGACATTCTGAGGGAAAGTGGGAGTGAGTTCCAAAACGATGGGGCCAGCACGGCAAATCTGGCCCCGCCAGCCTTCTGTTTCCTAAAACGAGGGACTGACAGAAGGGACAGGTGGGTAGAGCGGAGTTCTCTGAGCGGAACGTAAGGGGAGATAGCTTCGCACAGGAAAGTGGGGGCGGTCCCAGCTCTGGCCTGATAGGTAGTACAGCCCAGCTTGAAAAGCGCCCTCTCCCTCACAGGGAGCCAGTGAAGAGACTGAAGCAAGGGAGTCGTATGATTGGACCTTGAAAGGCCAAAAATCAGGCGGGCCGCCTGATTTTGAATCTGTTGAAGTCGGTGGATAAGGTAAGCCGGAGCGCCATTAAGAATGACATTCCCATAGTCAAGGCGCGACAGCACCATGGCCATGAGAATGAGCTTAAGTGCAGCCGCAGAAAAAAAACGTGAAACCCTCCGGATGGTCCGGAGGGAGAGGAAACAAGCAGACACCACAGAATTGATCTGAGTGTGGAGGGTAAGCTGTGGGTTAATGAAAATGCCCAAAGTTTTAACTTTAAGAGCTGGGAGGGGGGGGGGACCGAGAGAAGGGGGCCAGAAGGAAGGGGACCAAGGGCTGCAACCACCCCCCGTCAAGACCAGCTCGGTCTTGTCCGGATTTAATTTGAGGTGGTTGCAGTTCATCCACCCTTGGATGAAAATCATAACCTTTTGGAAATTAGTGGACGAGGAAGGGGAGGATGAGAGGTCAAAAATGAGTTGGAGGTCATCGGCGTAATTGAACACCGAGACCTCCATCTGCTGTAAAGAAATAATGAGGGGTGAAATGTATAAATTGAATAATAGAGGAGATATGGACGAGCCTTGTGGTACTCCACAGGTAACCTTCCGAGGGGGGGCCCTAAAGTTAGCCAGTTGGACGGCCTGTTCCCTGTCGGTCAAAAAGGAGCGGAGCCAGGCAAAGGCCGTGCCCCCAATGCCCGCCGCTTGGACACGGGTTAACAAGATGTCGTGGTCCACCGTGTCAAAAGCGGCGGACAGATCTAACAGGACTAGGGCCTGTGTCCGGCCAGTGTCAATCCCCTCCCTAAGTTGGTCCATCACTGACACCACCACCTTCTCAGTTGAGTGCAGCGGGCGGAAGCCCGCCTGTCGGGTGGAAAGGGCGCCAGTGGATTCTACGAAGGAACTGAGAGACCGGGTGACGTGGGCCTCTGAGACCTTCGCAAGGTAAGGGAGGAGAGAGATGGGGCGGTAGTTGGAGGGTAGAGATGGATCCGCCCCTGCCTTTTTCAGAATCGGGATGACAACTGCCGACTTGTGTGCAGAGGGAACAGTGCCACTACTGAGGGAGTGGTTAATAACGGTCAAAGGAGGAGAATAGCAATTAGAAAAGAGCTCTTTGAGAGCAAATGCTGGACCTACATCCAGGGGTGATCCCGATGTAGTCCGGGCCAGGAGGGGAAGCAAAGAATCCCGGGTGAGGAGGGGAAACTCAGTGAATGAGGGGGTGGGTAGGGTAGGGGGGGCAAGGAAGGAGTCCGGAGGAAGGGATATTAAAACACCCCAGAGGAACAATATAAGGTACGGTGTGTAGTGCAAAAATAACACTTTAACTTTCAGAGGCGACAGTATTACATACAAGCATCATTTATAAAGTGCGTACTCTGAGTCTCCTTTTCAAGGATAATAATTAGCACACAGCAGGCCAGGGCCAGGCAGATGGTCAAGGCAGGCACCACTGAGTGAACCAACCTCTATGTAGCATACCTCTTTGACACAGACAGACAAAGCAGATCTAATTTTATACAGCATGCCACATAGCCACAATTTTACATGAACTGCTGTCTGGACTCAGGCATAACAACACTACACTGGCTCGACCGCTCCATACCACGACTATACAGACATGTAGTTCTGCTGTGGTTGTTGTTGACTTGTTTACCTGTTTGCCACACACGAAATGGCCATCGTTCTTCTGTAAACCGATGATGATGATCCATCCATCCCAGTGAGTGACTGTAAAGATATTATGTAACTTTGATCATCAAGACTCATGATCATGGTATTGGCAAACTCAATGTTGATCATGCAGTCACAGTCTACACAGAGTGAGTCCAAGGACATTTTCCATATTAAAAAATGCAACGTAGTGGCCCCTGCAGTAGAAGTACAATTTGTATTAAACAAGGTAAAAACAGAGTAGACTTGAGTTACATTTAGTGTGTAAAAGATTAAATAATTACAGAACACATAGGATTCGTTTCATGCACAACAAAGAAACAGCAATTGCCTTCATCAGAGCCAGACAGCCAGTGTTGTCCACTCTGCATGTCTCATCATTCATTACCTGTTCCACTTTTTGTCAGCATCTTATTCTTAAGTGAAGGGCCACAGGGCAGCCTCTCGTGTCAATTTCAGAAGTAATAGTCAGCATAGCAACAGTTTCCTGATTCTGCGTAATCCGGCCATCTGCCGTGAGGAAAACAAATGGATAGGGGGAGTCTGGAGGAGGAGGATAGAGGAACATGACTGTGTTGTAAACTTGTGAACTTCAGGAATGCAGACAGCTTCACCTTCAATATGGAAATAAGACGAAGACAGTGCTGCTGATGGATTTGTTGTGATTAGAGTTTTGTTGTGCTCAAAGTTGCAAAACAAAGAAAGACACACAGAAATAAAAGTGAATAAGGATAAAAAAAAAGTAAGTATTTCAAGCCTAGGTGTGAGGGAAGTAGAGCTTGTCCTCAAACTCTGTGAATTGAACCTGGAGTAGGTCAGCTAACAGAGAAGAACTTCCGTCACCTAAGCCGGTGTTCTCTTCTTCCTGCGTGGATTCACGTATTTTGTAATCTGGTGGTAAGAAGCGCTGATTCATCTTGATCAGTGTTAACTTCTCCACATTTTTTGGGCGAGAGGTGGGTCCTTTTTGAAGTTACAATGGCACCAGCAGCACTGAAAACACGTTCAGAAGACACGCTTGCGAGTGGGCAAGCCAAATAATTTAGAGCCAGCTTGGTGATCAGTGGCCATTGAGGCCTTTTCCCATACCAATACACCAATGGGTTCTGATCAAAGAAGACCTCTGTTGGGTCATCCTGTTATGTAGATAGGCCTTGCCTTCAAACTGCGTTAAGTTAGCATAAGCTTATTAGAACTTTAAATGCCATTTTTCCTTTCTGCTGCTTCTGCACAGACACATATTTTTATTAATGCTTTGAGCCTAGTAAAATATTTAGCTTCACACGAGAACAATACGTTTTACTATTGTATCAGCTTTGCTTGGTAAACTATGTCTGAACAGTGAGTACCGAAGCCTTCAAGGTTATTTCAACACAGTGGTTGTTGTTCGGTCTGATCAGTGCACATCCTAGACATAACTTATATGCAGCTGAGGCCAACTCTGGCTTTTGGCGCATTTGATAATGCACTGCGCAGAGCATGCACACGCACTTGATGAATATTCGCATGCAGAGAGCTGGGGTAGAAGATGATGTGATCCCTTTCTACTAAGACCAGAGGTATGGGGCTGCCCTTCTAAAACCCAAAGAGACCTTCTTTAGATATAATATAATATACTAGCAAGGGAGGGTAAGACTGAGGTGCTATTTAGCCTTCTTCCCGTTAGCATTTTAACATGCTTTCTCCCTTTGTATTTTATGGACTAGTAACTATGCTGATAACCTTGTTGCTTATAATATGTTTGCTTGTATTAGCTAAAATACTGCGCCTGAGAACAAGGCATTAGAAATAAATATTTCAAACTTGCACGTGTCTTCATTTACTCCTCGTTCTGGATTGGTTTGTTAGTATAACGCAAGAGTGTTCATGTGTTCCACGTTACCTGAGGTGTTCTAAGTCCATGTTCTGGGTGGTCTAATCATTGGGGGTATAGAAGAACCAATGAGACACTGATTGCTAGTCTGGTAGGGAATTTTGGATACTGAGGTGAGTTTTGGTACACCCTAAGTCACTGAGGTTCTAAGTCTCTATGCACAGTTCTGTGTAGGAGCAGGATCCCTGCGGCATGGCGCCCAATCGTTGGTGGTCTTATTACATGACACTTGAGTAGTGCTTATATCAGTCCTTAACACCCTTCACTATTGTTTCCAGAAGACAGTGGTGTCGGACAAACCTACCTATAGTTACATAGGTTTTTTCAAGCTTGAATCTTTGCAAATGGTTTCCTTTTGAATTACTACCCAGTTGTGCTATGTAGTTTTTATTGTACCTCTTTCTTAATGGGTCACTCTGGCTGACGTTGACATACCGCAGCATAGTCGAATTGTGGTTCGCAATCATTTGCAGGCTTATAACGTCGGGTTGGAGGGCATGGCAGTTATTATGGTATTGAGTGCGGAAGTAGCTTACCCATACAAAATTTTGTATTCATGGGTGACCTTCCCGGCTGTGAACGCAAACACTAATGTGTTCGACACTAATACTGCTACTGTCGTGCCACAGGATAATGTTCCATATAGGACACAGGAGGTTCCGATTAATGCTTGGCAGCATCGAGTTTGGTTTAATGGCGCCCTACCCCACACTTTGTTAGGCTCAGGTTAGGTCCTTTGTCCATTCCAGGCGCTACCTGGTCTGTTTTGGCTGGATTTACACTGCATCCTAGACATGGAGCGGTTCCCGTTGCAGATTTACGGCTGTTACATACAGTCGCAATTAGTGTAATTTGGTCATTAGTGCAATACATTACCCGCAACATCCCGGGCGGGGCCCCAGGTACTGCGGCGCTTCCAGCCGGACCGAGCGGTATGACGCTTAGTCCTGTTTTGGTTAATGCAGTGATGGGCAAGCGCCCCCAGGATAAGGATGATATGCCTTTCTGGCTTGCCGAGAAATTTGACCAGCTGGAAGCAGTATTTCCTAACACGACTCCTGTTGAGAAACACAGGATTCTGACAATTAGTTTGCCTAAAGACTTGATACCAGAGACAGGTGAATGTGAGTCTTGGGGTAAGATTTTTGCGGCGGTGTACACAAGTGATTTGGCACTAAGTCAATGACCATCCTTCCTTCAGTAATTAAATGTGTTCAAGATGAGCACGGATCTGAGGCAGCGGTTGAATTGGGTATGCGGCTCTGCGGCAGTTTTGATGTAGTTTCCGATCTCGTCCTTGCGAATGTCAAGAGAGATGCGGTAAGCTTTCAAGTGTCTAATGCTTTGCAAGTGGTGCCCGATGCGGATAAACCCCGCCAGTTACCGAGAATTATTACGGCGGCTTATAAAACCATGGCCCGTAACAGTTTGGGTGTCAAGCCTTTCTCAACAAAAGAGAAGAAGCAACCCCATGGGCAGAAGTCGGAAACAGATGACCAGCCCAAGGCTAAGAAGCAAATTTGGCAGAAAAAACTAAAACAGGGTAAGCAACAGCAACAGAAACAGGGGTCACGTCCTGCATCTCTAGTGCCTGCACCTACAGAACGTGTTTATGACTTGCGCGATCGCGCGACGATAAAATCTCCTGATCGTTTTCAGGTTTCTGAACGCTCTCCTCGTTCTTTTCAGGACTCATCGGCCTCATCGATAGGTGGTGGAGGAGGCGGCAGAGGTCGGGGTGGCCAGCAGGGACACGACCAACCCCGCCCGAAAGGCGGTAAAGTCAAGCAGGACGATTCAACACCAAAAAGACCCCAGTTTCAGAAAAAGAAAGTTGCCGCTTTAACAGCGAGATATGCCACAGATAGTAAGAACGCAGCTTCGGAATCTGACATGGGCTCTGACCATGCTGGACAGCGTGGCTGAGATTACCATAGTGTGAGAGGCCCTGCGTCCACAACTGAAGGTGACAGCGACTGACCAGTATGTTGTTGTGGAGACAGCTGATACCAGAGTAGCTCCCCCTGACAGACTTTATGACATTGTCCTTTTAATTGAAGGTGACATACAACGTACCATAAAAGGGGTATTTTGGGAAAATCTTACAACTACCTATGACATTTTGTTAGCGGAGGCCTACTGGCCCCCAGCTTTTGTTCTCGCAGCTCCGAGAGGGGAGGAGGTGATCCTCCCTAGTTTCGGACACATTGTCTCAAAGGAGCTTGCTTTGAATTTTGCCGAAGAGTGGGCTAAAGCCCTTGCGCTGGCTCTGTACCATACTCACTGTGGTTTTCCCCACACCACGAGATTCCCTTACGGTCTATGCCACAGCCTCAACCTCAATATCCCATCCGACGCGAAGCTAAGGCTTCCGTTGCGGAAATCCTTGAACAATTGGAATATCAAGGGGTAATTGAAACTTGTGTGTCACCGATGAATAACCCTCTTTTTACTGTGACCAAGCCAGACAGCTCATTCCTTACTTTTAACAAAGGAGACACAGTACCTATTGCTTACAAGTCACATTTGTACACTTCGGCAGAAATTAGGTTTTCCACTGTGGAAAAAGTTTTGACAGCAGTGCAGATGGCGATTCTTAAAGAACGTGCACTGTCGCAGGGAAAACGCATGTTGGTTGTTACCCCGTATCCTGCTTTAGAGGCAGTGACGAAAGCCAGTGTACCTAATTCTAAAGCTTTGCACCCATGGTGGATACAATGGGCAGCATCATTGACGTCTCCGGATGTCACATTTATTTTTTAATGCCTCCCTACAGTCGCATGAGTTTTTGCAGTATGAATTTGTTCATACTGTGCCTTTGACTATGTGGCCTTTGGAGGATTTCCATTGCATCATATACACTGATGGTTCAGCGCAAGTTGTGCATGGGTCGAAGCACGCATACGTTTCAGCTTGCGCCATTGTGGTAGGTGCCATGGTGAACGATGAGTTCAAGTCTAGGGTTGTGCACACGCATACTTTAGGGGACTGCACCGCACAATTGGAAGAGCTTCGTGCTCTGATGCTTGCATTGGAGTACGCTGATACTAGTGTGACGACTCTTATTGTGAGTGATTCTTACTACTGTGTCAGGTCTTACAATGAAAACCTGTTCTTTTGGATTCAGAATGATTCTCGTGATTCCAAGGGTAGCACAATAAAACATAAAATGATCTGGGTCCGAGTGGCTGAGCTTAAAGAGCAGTTGACACTCGTGTTTGTAATTCATACTCTCGGTCATCAGCTCGTACGTGTTCACGCTGTTGGCAATTCATTGGCCGATAAGGCCGCAAAATCAGCAGTATCGACATATTTGGTTGCAGCAGTTACACGTTCCAAAAGTAAGATTGATGATGATATCTTGGCAGCTGTTGCTGTGACTGAGAAGGGAAGTAAATATCCTAAGGGGTTCCCTTCAAAGTATTCATACCACTTAAGTCCTGATAAAGTTCCTTAT
Organism: Lissotriton helveticus; assembly: GCF_964261635.1. Taxonomy (NCBI): domain Eukaryota; kingdom Metazoa; phylum Chordata; class Amphibia; order Caudata; family Salamandridae; genus Lissotriton; species Lissotriton helveticus. Next base: position 157,445,157 of record NC_136070.1, read on the forward strand.
GTGAAAATACCTGACGTTCATGAAAGGTTGATTCCCAACGCAGACCGCAGGCCAGCACTGATTACTGCAGACCATGAAGGTGTTGTGTCTGCGCATGCGGGCGTTTCGGCTACTGTATCTCAGTTACAGCAACGTTTCTGGTGGCGGGGACTGTACAAACAGACGCGTGATTATGTCCTTCAATGTGACATTTGCCAGCAGATTAAGCCTTCAACTGCTGCGCGTCCGCCCCAGACACAGTTGTACATTTTAAATAAACCACTTGGTTGTGTTTACTTAGATCACTGCGGTACTTGTTCTTCTGATACAGCGCATAAGTACATCTTAGTAGAAGTTGATTCATGCACACGCTTTGTGTGGGTGTTGCCACACCGCAGCGCTGATTTACAAACTGTCATAAGAGACTTGCGTGTCTTTGTAGGGATTTTTGCCTGTGGTACCTTCCATTCGGACCAGAGTCCTGCTTTCGCCTCTAAGGCGTATATCGATGCCATGGCTTCGTTGGGGGTCCAAATCAAGTTTTCGTCTCCATACAGACCTGAGGGTAATAGTGTTGTGCAACAAATGAACTGAGATTTAAAGCAGTCTTTGACAGCTAGAGTTATAGGCACTGGCAGGAACTAGCTGGCCCACCTCAATAGCGTGCAGCGTGCTCTAAATAATCTCCATAGAAGGTCTCTGGGTGGGCGGACCCCATACGAAATGCTCTTTGGTATCAAGATGTTTGTACTGGACCTTGGCGGTCTAGACCAGGTGGCTTTTGCTGCCTCCTTTGATGTAGATGAACATTGCAATGTTTTACAGAATCTACAAGAGACAAGAGACAGTCTTACAAAGGAACACTTGCCCTCCACCTCGGATGATGCGTTGCAGATCCCGGTAGTTGGCTGGCTACCCCAAGTTGGAGAACTGGTTCGAGAGAAGATCGAGAACAAGAAAGAATTTGGTCCCTCTTATCGAGCTCCAGTTCCGGTGCTTGGTGTGAAGGGCACAAGAACAGTCATTTTACCACCACTTTCAGGTCGTATGGAAAACAGGTATATCTCCATTGATAATGTCAAGATACACAGAGGGGCCGATTCTTCTTAGTATGACACCGGCAGTATCATATCCTTCGATTTTGAGAAATTTTGTTTTGGCCCCGGCTTCTGATCCAGTGCCTGATGTTGCCCTCGAGATGCCTGCAATTTCTACTCCTTTATTGAGTACACTGCCTGGGACTCAACTTGATGAAACTAACTACACTTACCCAACTGACTTATCGATGCCTGACTTGCAAACTCGCTTGGCTACAGAATCCAGGTTTTCTTTTGACACTGACTCACAAACATCGAGGAAACCTTCAAAGGTCTCTGTTTTGGCTAAATTATTTTAAAAACATTTTTTGATTCCCCCTTGGACTTACATTTGGTTGGTGCTTTTTTCAATTTACCTTTTCATGTCAATTGGCTTTGTGGTGTATTTTTTTCGACTTGTCAATGGACACTATGTCGAAGAGAGAAAATGCATTCGACATATCAATGGAACATTGGCTCCCCATTCCTCATCGCACAGATTGAAGAGAGACTTGGCTTTTGTTAACATCACTGCTTGGCCTGTTTTAGATGTTATTGTATGGGATGCTGTTTGTTTTCAAATTCATGGACCCACTGAGGTTATATATGTCCCTAATGTGCTTGGAGTTTCTATGGGGGATGTAATTAAACAAAATTTACGTTCTGATGATTGGGATGTTCAGGCCCAAGAAGCTTTGTTTTCTGATTTGAAATATTATGCTGGCTTTGATGCTGAAGATTTGTATTTAGAATCTGCTAATTACGGTGATTTATTTATTTTATTTATTTAAAGAGTTTTATATAGCGCGAACGTGACCCGTGGGTATCAGAGCGCTTCACATACAATTATACATTCTGTACATATGCAATTCACACAAAGAACCATTCCAGCTACTAAATTGAGAGGTAGATAAGTCTAGGGTGTCATAAACGAGAATAACATAAACATTATCAATGATATATTGAACGAGGTATATAAGTGTCGTATAACAAGAAGTTACGATATATATATTGTAAAAAAGTGTCGATCTAAATAGCAACATTTCTCGTTGAGGTGAGGTATTATCGGCATAAGTCAATAGAAACTCCTGACATATGAATAAAGATTTGTATGGGATAGTCAGTCTTCCTGTACAGCGTGTTCATCATCGCTCTTTATTAGTGTACTCTTCTTCCCGGCTCAGGGAACTGAATCTCCTCCAGTTTCTTGGTGACGGCTAGGTCAGATCTTTCTTATGTCAGGAACTTGCTCATTAGGAAGCTCTTCGTTTCCCTTTTGAACCTTGTTGTGTCTGTGATTATTCTGATAGTTGGAGGGAGCGAATTCCATATTCTGGGGGCTGCCCCTGTGAACGCTCTGTCATACGCTTTCTTTTTCCTGAAGATAGGTGGTTTCAGCATCAGCAGATTAGCGCTCCTTACTGGTCTGTCTCCTCCAGACAGCTCAATCTTCTGGGCCAGGTATTTAGGTGTTTTGTAGTGAAGAGCTTTGTGGGTGACGCATGCCATTTTGAAATGGATTCTGGCTTCGTATGGTAGCCAGTTTAATGCTTTCAGATGCGGGGAGATGTGGTCAAATTTTTTTTCCGATCCGGTAATGAGTCTAGCTGCCGCATTGAGGCATGCTTTCAGCGGGGCTGTAGAGATTTTTGGTAGGCCTGCTAGGGCTGTGCAGCCGTATTCAATCCTAGAGATTACTAACGATTGTATTGCTAGTTTGAGGTCTGCCGATGCGATGAATGGTTTCACTTTCTTTAGGTAGTTCAAGTGAAAGCGAGCGCTCTTTGCCATTGAGTTGATGTGAGCTTTCATGTCTAGGTTCTTGTCTAATGTTATCCCTAACGATTTCGCTGAATCCACCAACGTAGGGGTGCAGTTTAGTGCTGTGATCAGACTGGTCCATTCTTTTGCCTCTGGATACTTCTTTGTGGGAGCAATTAAAAGGAATTCGGTTTTTTGTGCATTGAGCTTCAGGTGATTACTAGTCAGCCAGCTTAATGTCCTTTTCAGTGCTCCATTCATTAACTTGACATCTTCCAGGGATTCTATCTTTAAGTATACTTGCGTGTGGTCGCGTACATGTGATAGGCTATGTTAGCGTTTCGTAGGATTTCTGCCAGGGGTTCGACGTACAAGTTGAAAAGTGAAGGTGATAGAGTCGATCCTTGGGGCACTCCGATTGAATTCGGGCATGACGAGGATAGCATCTGGTTGACCCAAAATCTTTGTGATCTGTTAAGCAGGAATGATTCAAACCATTTCAAAACAGTACCTGTCATTCCCATCCTGTTGTGAAGTCTTTCCAGTAATTTTTCATGATTTACGGTGTCGAACGCCGCTGACAGGTCAAGGAGGACTAGTAAACACGTCCTGTTACAGTCAAGGGCCTGTACTGCGTCGTCCACAATGTGCAGGATTGCTGTTTCCGTGCTGTGACCTGCTCTGAATCCCGATTGACAGTCGTCCAGCAACCTAAACTTTGTGATGTGTTGGCTCAATTGGTTCAATTGGCTCATCCCGGTGGGATGACTTGTGTATCTTCTGTACGCATTTCTCAATTAGTTTGGCCAGTAGTGGGATATTGGTAACCGGGCGGAAATTGTTAGGGTCTGCCGGATCCATTGTAGGTTTCTTGATGATCGGGACAACTTGGCCCGTTTTCAAGCAGTCTGGAAGAATCCCTTGCGATAGGGAGGCGTTTATTATTTTAGTCCAAATTGGGACGATGACGTCGTTTACTTTTTGTAGACATTTGGCGGGGAGTGGGTAATTATAGTGGTTATTCGGTTTGATATCCGCCAGAGTTTTGGCGATGATTGATTGATCATAACTCTCGAAGGTATCCCAATGCGCTTTATTTTTCGCTTCATTATGGTTGAGTGAAGTTGAGGCAATGGTCATATCTTGTGCTTTTCCGTGCAATTGGTCTGCTGCCGTTTTAAGCTCTATTTCCAGCTTGGATGCCTTCTCGGGGAAGAACTTTGAGAATTCTTCACAGCTTAGCTGTGTTTTAGTGGTTTCTTGAGCTGATTTTGCAAATTTATTAGATTGTTGCTTTAGAATTTCAAATAGATAAAAGCATTAATACACTTTCTTCTCGCATTTACACGTTGGACAATATTGTATCGTCTGTTGTTGATATTGTGCAGGATTAAGTGTCTGTTTTGTACCATGGTCAAAATCAATTGCGTTCCATTATGCAGTTTACATGGACTTTACAAACCTTGAAAGCTGGCAAAGTGCCATGGCATTGCATGAACACGTCATCATTGTTTGCCCAGTTTAATTTGACTGATAAGCAGTGTTTACTGTCAATGAAAGATGCATCCTTTTCTATGTTACAAATTGAAAGGTTAGAACCATTAGTTTTTTCTGTGGCAGAGGCCAATTCAGCAACGTGGCTCATCCACGGGTTAATAACTCCCCTGTTCCCTCTGTTCAAGTTCGAGGGGTGTATAAAGTACTTTGCAATTGGTAGATATGAACCTCTTGGAAGTGCTTATCTCCATGAAGCGTGGTCGCTTCCATCTACCTATAGATGCCTTAGGGAGGGTGAGGAAGTTTATTTGAATGGTGAAGATTGCACTGAAGCAAAAGATAACTCATTGATGTGTAGACATATCCAATTACATGGCTCTTGTAACCAGAATGAGCCAAATTTAGCCTGTATTTTGAAAGGTACACCTGTGCCTGCTATCGTACCCACATTCACATTACTGGCAAATGGGAGGTATTTACTTTTAAACAATGAAGATTGCTGTGGGCTAATAAAAGGAATTGCTTATGTAGTTACCGTCAGTGAACGTGTGGTTTGCTGTAAGAATGTAATGTATCTACCCCCGCATGGGAAGCTTGATGTTTCCATCTGGCCCACGATTTCGACCTTGAAAGCAGATTTCAACAAGATGAGTCGCATAAGAGCTCTATTGTCCCAGAAAGAAGTTGCCCTCACATCTGCTCGTGAGACATTCGTCTTTCACGTGGCTAACACCCGCACAGAGGTGCATGCTTTAATAAATACTGACTTGCCTTTGCATTTCAGTGAATTAACTCACACTATCTTTAATGCATCCTCCACAACGGGGCTGGCTCACTTTTTTAAAGTTACAAGCAGTGACCTTGTGACTTCGTTTCAAACTATAATCGGTGTCTTCCCTGCTTTCTTTCATTCGATTTTTTCCAGCCTATTTGGTGGATTTCCCTTACTGCTGGCTCTAGCTGCAGGGGTTCTTTTACTGTTTTGTTTAATTCAAAATGGATGCACGTCCTGTGTTTCAACACGAGCTGTCACGACTGGCGCTGTCTTGCAACAGAATGCTTGAGTACTATGGAGCACTGCCTATTGACACTTTGAGTGCAGCTTATGGATTATCGTTTCGATTTTCCTACATTACATGTGTCCATCCTGTCTTTCATTGCCTGAGTTGCGATTTCGACTAAGCCCTGGATTTGTGTCTCTGCAATACGGTGTCTCCCGATGTGGATTATAATCAGTTTATGAGCCCCTTAGTTGCTCATGAATTGCTTTGTTCTGACGAAGGGATTATGGCCTTTGGAGCGATGCATGAAATACTGGGTCGTTGGAATGTGTTCGCAACGGCGCAAGATTTCTTGGCACACAGCTTCATTGAGAACCCACCGAGTTGTCCTCTGATGGTGCTAGAGGCTCTGGTAATTAAAGAACATGTATGTTCTTTCCCATTGTTGAATTGGATGGCTGGATGGCTGAACTATTTTCGGATGAGAACAGTGACTTCCTGTTGGAGGCTGTTGCTGCATATTTTGCATATTCATTGTGAGGATGAGATATGTCATCACTTCTCTCTCCCATAACCAAGGTCATTTATTGGACATCGGACATTTTTTTTTTCAAGCCTCTACAAAAAACAATTCTCTGCCCCAGGTCTATTGACTTTCCTAAGGCCAACGGCTCAATTTATTGGATTCGCATTCACCTTTGTCTATGAGGATTTTTAAAGACAACATTTTTTCTATTTATTTTTTACCTTGTACAGATTTGAGCTGACTGTCGTTCTTGAACTCTGCATTCCAACAATTTGCCCCTTATCTTATCTTATCTTATCTTATCCGTGCTCGGATCAACGGAGGGTGTCATGTAGATAGGCTTTGCCTTCACATTGTGTTAAGTTAGCATGAGCTTATTAAAAAGTTTAAACGCCATTTTTCCTTTCTGCTGCTTCTGCACACGGCACATATTGTTATTAATGCTTTGAGCCTAGTAGAATATTTTGCTTCATACGAGAACAATATGTTTTACTATTGTATCAGCTTTGCTTGGTAAACTATGTCTGAACAGTGAGTGCCGAGGCCTTCAAGGTTATTTCAACACAGTGGTTGTTGTTCGGTCTGATCAGCGCACGTCCTAGACATAACACATATGCAGCTGTGGCCAACTCTGGCTTTTGGTGCATTTGATAATGCACTGCGCAGAGCATGCACACACACTTGATGAATATTCGCATGCAGGGAGCTGGGGTAGAAGATGATGTGATCTCTTTCTACTAAGACCAGAGGTATGTGGCCACCCTTCTAAAACCCAAAGAGACCTTGTTTAGATATAATATAATATACTAGCAAGGGAGGGTAAGACTGAGGTGCTATATAGCCTTCTTCCCTTTAGCATTTTAACATGCTTTCTCACTTTGTATTTTATGGACTAGTAACTATACTGATAACCTTGTTGCTTATAATATGTTTGCTTGTATTAGCTAAGATACTGCACCTGAGAACACGGCATTAGAAATAAATATTTCAAACTTGCACAAGTCTTCATTTACTCCTCGTTCTGGATTGGTATGTTAGTATAACGAAAGAGTGTTCATGTGTTCCACGTTACCTGAGGTGTTCTAAGTCCATGTTCTGGGTTGTCTAATCATTGGGGGTATGGAAGAACTAATGAGACACTAATTGCTAGTCTGGTAGGGGATTTTGGATACTGAGGTGAGCTTTGGTACACCCTAATTCACTGAGGTTCTAAGTCTCTATGCACAGTTCTCTGTAGGAGCAGAATCCCTGCGACAATCCAGATAGGCCTGCACCATCCATCAACGTCCTCCATGGGTGCTCCACATTGCATACCATCTGTTGCCTTTGCATCGACACTCGAACGAGAAAACTCATGATGAGTTATCCAATCCGCTTCCGACAATATTATGGCTGGGCCTGGTGCAGGTGATGATGATGATACGTTGCTGCTGTCGGTAACGGCTGTGAGGGAAAGTGACTGCCTTCGGCCACAGAAGTGGACCTTGACGCCGAATGGCCTGCTGCTTCAGTAGTACTTGTGGTCGTTCCTTCAATTTCCTGCCACTCTTTTTCAAACCGAGTGTCTGACAGAGCGAGCCAATGTTTGTACTTGGAAACATCTGCTTCATAAAAAGGAATGAATGTATTGCTGGCCAGTGCCTTTTTGTACAGTGGATCCAGAATAGTGGCACAAATATAATGTTGTTCTGAATGTATTGCTTTAATCCTTTCATTGTCAACTAGGCGGCTTAATAACCTCTCCGCCAACTGATATGCATCTTGTTTTTCAGCATCAACTCGGAACGTTATAGACACCGCCTTCAGTTGGTGCTCTAGCAGGCGCAACAAGGGGATAGCTTTGCCCAAAGTACAGTCCTCCCTGCTGACTTCACGCGTGAACACCTCAAAAGGACGAAGCATGTCAGTCACGCTTTTAACTAGGTCCCATTCATCCACCTCTAGCCTCATGTCTTTCCTAGAAGCACACCGTGCGTTAAAGACATACTCATTGATTACCAAGTACTGCTCAAACAGACCCTCAAGCATGTAGAAGGTTGAGTTCCAACGTGTTGCCACCTCTTGGGTGAGTCCTCTGACTGGCACTCTACGGTTATGTTGAATGATGCTCAGCTGCTTCCGGGCCTTAAAAGAATGGCTGAAATGTGTGCAGATTCTTCAGCAGGTGGTCAGTAACTTGCTGACTGTGTTTTCTTTTTTCAAGAAATCTTGAACAACAATGTTAATACTGTGCGCCAAACACGGCACTCTGAAATAGCCACCATCAGACATGGCCTTAACTACATTACTGCCAATATCCGTGGAAACGTAACCAATCATGCGCTTTCTTGGCTGCAGCCATTCAAAGACCTTACTGTTAAACTCCTCCAAAATGTTTACTGCAGTATGAGATTTCTCCATGGCAAACATGGCTACTGTTGCATGTTTCCGAGTAGCTTGAAAAATTGTGACACTGTCAACACCTGCAGCTATCTTCTCTCTAACCACCGCAAGAGACCCAGTGTGCAGTGATGCACATGTAATCAACGGCTTGGCAACTGGTCCACAAGCCTATTGTCAGGTGGATAGTGTGAACAGCACTCTTCTGCAAAGCTGCCCTAAACACCTCCAGCACATCGTGATGTAGAGCTGGAATCGCAACTCTGGCAAAATAGTACCGGCTAGGAACCTTTCAATTAAGGGCAGACTGTTGCCCCAAATTCTAGACAACCCACCACTTCCACGAAAGAAAAAGGGAGGAGGTCCAGCGCTAACATTTTAGCCAGCATTGCATTATACAGACGTGCCATTGGGTGGTTGCGTTCAAATGGCGCCTCCGACCAAAACATGCTTTTAATGGTGGTCTGGACCGTTTTCATATGTGATGAGGATCCAGACTTCTTCAACCCAGTTAGGCCCATTGATGTACTTTTTCGCATTGGTGTCTCTGCCAGACTACTGTGCCTCCTAGATGTTGCAAGGGTAGAGGAGGGTGTGGGCACTACCACTGCAGTGCTGCTACCAGGGGTACTGTGTGTACCAGAATAAATGTCTCTTCTCGGTCCTTCACCTCCCCCCTGCACGATCAGCTCCTCGTCATCAGATGCAATATCAATGGATACATTTGGATTTGTACTTTTGGCTTTCCGGATGTTACTTAGGTGCGCCTCCCACTGGATAATGTGGTGTTTTTTTAGATGACCTCTCTGGCCTCAGGTACCATAGTTGGTGCCAAGCTTACCCAACTAACTACTTGTTTACAAATCGAACAAATGACTAGCTTTTCTGCCTTTTTGCTAATACTAAAGAAGTCCCAAACAGGGGAGTTGAGATTTCTGGTGCTGGTGGAGGTGCTACTTTCAATGCCAGATGAAGTGGAGGATGGGCGTGGCGGAATTTCACTCTGTTGTGCACTTACAGCACCACTACTTGAGGTAATGGAGGTCGAGCTGGATGGAGGTCCCTGCCGGCCCTTCTGAAGAGAAAATATGGAAGCTGTAGGTCGTGTTGGTGTAGTAGTTACCTGTGTTGGTGGTGGTACCAGTGGTACCACGCCGCATACATCCTTTGTAAACAACAGTGGTCCCTTACAAGAAAAAAATACAATTTAATAAATATAGACACAGTCGTTTCTATATTGGTGTGACATGTCCAGCCGGACCGAGGTCTAATATTTACTTCTTGAGAATATCAACAATTTCATCAGCAATTTACAAGGTGGGGCACAAGCCTGTGCCCTTACTTAGCATTCAGGAGACGTACAGTAGGTAGATGTGAAACACAAAGGGCTTTTTAGGCAAAAGCTTACGTTACTGTTATTATCACAGTTTCAATGGTGGAACAGAAAAAACATGCACCTTTACATGTCAAATGACATAAGATTCATAAACGTATAGGTGCGCAATAATGTCGACGGCGTTTCGATCCCACTACATCATTATGGGGATCATCATCAGGACATGTATTAAATGCCTAATAGATACAAGCCTCAATTGCCTAGGGGAAAAGAAAGAGAGAAAAGGGAAAAAGGCAAAAAGGAGATAAAAAAACAATGAGGTAAATAATACAGAAGGGCGAGTAGTTTAACAAGGTGTTGATTCATATAATTGCCAGTGAGAAGGCATGCAGTTTGTGACAAGACTGATAGTCTCTCAAGGATTGTGCTTTGTCCAGAAGGAGAGTGTCATTAAGTGGTTAGAACGGTACGTTGGACGTCAGTTTAACCTAACCGCCTTCGGCACGAAGTGACGCCAGAGTGAAAACACACTGGGGGTGAAAATGTGCAAGTTAATGGGATAACCTAAGCTCATCCGCAAAAGCGTGTATAAAGCTGGGTGAATCATGCTGGTAGCTAAACTTATTAAAGATGAAAACCACCACGAGAACGACCGGAGAACCATGGTCATTGCATGAATAACAGACTACAGCACTGTGTTGGTGTAATGAGTAAGAGTGAGTTGGGTAAGAGTGGTCTGCTTAATTCAGACACTCTGTTCATCACCACCCCCTTTTCTGTATCGATTTTGGCCACTATAGGTGTGGCAGGGTATACTCAGACATGAGTCCCTTTCTCACTGCTCCATCAGGATTCAAGCAAGCCGGGCCGAAGAGGCTGAAATGCCAGAAACCGGTCCCCGGTAGCTTGTCTCCTTTCTGGTGAAGAATTGGCTTGGTAGTTTGGTCTGCCCTGTTCCCATGATGCACTGGGCCAGGGACAGACTAATTTGCATATAGCCAGGTTCTGAGCTGGGATGGGGCAGTGAGATAAATAACGGTGATGGATCAAGCCCTGATCTTTGGACTGGGTAAGAGTGGTCTGCTTAATTCAGACACTCTGTTCATCACCACCCCCTTTTCTGTATCGATTTTGGCCACTATAGGTGTGGCAGGGTATACTCAGACATGAGTCCCTTTCTCACTGCTCCATCAGGATTCAAGCAAGCCGGGCCGAAGAGGCTGAAATGCCAGAAACCGGTCCCCGGTAGCTTGTCTCCTTTCTGGTGAAGAATTGGCTTGGTAGTTTGGTCTGCCCTGTTCCCATGATGCACTGGGCCAGGGACAGACTAATTTGCATATAGCCAGGTTCTGAGCTGGGATGGGGCAGTGAGATAAATAACGGTGATGGATCAAGCCCTGATCTTTGGACTGGGTAAGAGTGGTCTGCTTAATTCAGACACTCTGTTCATCACCACCCCCTTTTCTGTATCGATTTTGGCCACTATAGGTGTGGCAGGGTATACTCAGACATGAGTCCCTTTCTCACTGCTCCATCAGGATTCAAGCAAGCCGGGCCGAAGAGGCTGAAATGCCAGAAACCGGTCCCCGGTAGCTTGTCTCCTTTCTGGTGAAGAATTGGCTTGGTAGTTTGGTCTGCCCTGTTCCCATGATGCACTGGGCCAGGGACAGACTAATTTGCATATAGCCAGGTTCTGAGCTGGGATGGGGTAGTGAGATAAATAACGGTGATGGATCAAGCCCTGATCTTTGGACTGGGTAAGAGTGGTCTGCTTAATTCAGACACTCTGTTCATCACCACCCCCTTTTCTGTATCGATTTTGGCCACTATAGGTGTGGCAGGGTATACTCAGACATGAGTCCCTTTCTCACTGCTCCATCAGGATTCAAGCAAGCCGGGCCGAAGAGGCTGAAATGCCAGAAACCGGTCCCCGGTAGCTTGTCTCCTTTCTGGTGAAGAATTGGCTTGGTAGTTTGGTCTGCCCTGTTCCCATGATGCACTGGGCCAGGGACAGACTAATTTGCATATAGCCAGGTTCTGAGCTGGGATGGGGCAGTGAGATAAATAACGGTGATGGATCAAGCCCTGATCTTTGGACTGGGTAAGAGTGGTCTGCTTAATTCAGACACTCTGTTCATCACCACCCCCTTTTCTGTATCGATTTTGGCCACTATAGGTGTGGCAGGGTATACTCAGACATGAGTCCCTTTCTCACTGCTCCATCAGGATTCAAGCAAGCCGGGCCGAAGAGGCTGAAATGCCAGAAACCGATCCCCGGTAGCTTGTCTCCTTTCTGGTGAAGAATTGGCTTGGTAGTTTGGTCTGCCCTGTTCCCATGATGCACTGGGCCAGGGACAGACTAATTTGCATATAGCCAGGTTCTGAGCTGGGATGGGGCAGTGAGATAAATAACGGTGATGGATCAAGCCCTGATCTTTGGACTGGGTAAGAGTGGTCTGCTTAATTCAGACACTCTGTTCATCACCACCCCCTTTTCTGTATCGATTTTGGCCACTATAGGTGTGGCAGGGTATACTCAGACATGAGTCCCTTTCTCACTGCTCCATCAGGATTCAAGCAAGCCGGGCCGAAGAGGCTGAAATGCCAGAAACCGGTCCCCGGTAGCTTGTCTCCTTTCTGGTGAAGAATTGGCTTGGTAGTTTGGTCTGCCCTGTTCCCATGATGCACTGGGCCAGGGACAGACTAATTTGCATATAGCCAGGTTCTGAGCTGGGATGGGGCAGTGAGATAAATAACGGTGATGGATCATGCCCTGATCTTTGGACTGGGTAAGAGTGGTCTGCTTAATTCAGACACTCTGTTCATCACCACCCCCTTTTCTGTATCGATTTTGGCCACTATAGGTGTGGCAGGGTATACTCAGACATGAGTCCCTTTCTCACTGCTCCATCAGGATTCAAGCAAGCCGGGCCGAAGAGGCTGAAATGCCAGAAACCGGTCCCCGGTAGCTTGTCTCCTTTCTGGTGAAGAATTGGCTTGGTAGTTTGGTCTGCCCTGTTCCCATGATGCACTGGGCCAGGGACAGACTAATTTGCATATAGCCAGGTTCTGAGCTGGGATGGGGCAGTGAGATAAATAACGGTGATGGATCAAGCCCTGATCTTTGGACTGGGTAAGAGTGGTCTGCTTAATTCAGACACTCTGTTCATCACCACCCCCTTTTCTGTATCGATTTTGGCCACTATAGGTGTGGCAGGGTATACTCAGACATGAGTCCCTTTCTCACTGCTCCATCAGGATTCAAGCAAGCCGGGCCGAAGAGGCTGAAATGCCAGAAACCGGTCCCCGGTAGCTTGTCTCCTTTCTGGTGAAGAATTGGCTTGGTAGTTTGGTCTGCCCTGTTCCCATGATGCACTGGGCCAGGGACAGACTAATTTGCATATAGCCAGGTTCTGAGCTGGGATGGGGCAGTGAGATAAATAACGGTGATGGATCAAGCCCTGATCTTTGGACTGGGTAAGAGTGGTCTGCTTAATTCAGACACTCTGTTCATCACCACCCCCTTTTCTGTATCGATTTTGGCCACTATAGGTGTGGCAGGGTATACTCAGACATGAGTCCCTTTCTCACTGCTCCATCAGGATTCAAGCAAGCCGGGCCGAAGAGGCTGAAATGCCAGAAACCGGTCCCCGGTAGCTTGTCTCCTTTCTGGTGAAGAATTGGCTTGGTAGTTTGGTCTGCCCTGTTCCCATGATGCACTGGGCCAGGGACAGACTAATTTGCATATAGCCAGGTTCTGAGCTGGGATGGGGGCAGTGAGATAAATAACGGTGATGGATCAAGCCCTGATCTTTGGACTGGGTAAGAGTGGTCTGCTTAATTCAGACACTCTGTTCATCACCACCCCCTTTTCTGTATCGATTTTGGCCACTATAGGTGTGGCAGGGTATACTCAGACATGAGTCCCTTTCTCACTGCTCCATCAGGATTCAAGCAAGCCGGGCCGAAGAGGCTGAAATGCCAGAAACCGGTCCCCGGTAGCTTGTCTCCTTTCTGGTGAAGAATTGGCTTGGTAGTTTGGTCTGCCCTGTTCCCATGATGCACTGGGCCAGGGACAGACTAATTTGCATATAGCCAGGTTCTGAGCTGGGATGGGGCAGTGAGATAAATAACGGTGATGGATCAAGCCCTGATCTTTGGACTGGGTAAGAGTGGTCTGCTTAATTCAGACACTCTGTTCATCACCACCCCCTTTTCTGTATCGATTTTGGCCACTATAGGTGTGGCAGGGTATACTCAGACATGAGTCCCTTTCTCACTGCTCCATCAGGATTCAAGCAAGCCGGGCCGAAGAGGCTGAAATGCCAGAAACCGGTCCCCGGTAGCTTGTCTCCTTTCTGGTGAAGAATTGGCTTGGTAGTTTGGTCTGCCCTGTTCCCATGATGCACTGGGCCAGGGACAGACTAATTTGCATATAGCCAGGTTCTGAGCTGGGATGGGGCAGTGAGATAAATAACGGTGATGGATCAAGCCCTGATCTTTGGACTGGGTAAGAGTGGTCTGCTTAATTCAGACACTCTGTTCATCACCACCCCCTTTTCTGTATCGATTTTGGCCACTATAGGTGTGGCAGGGTATACTCAGACATGAGTCCCTTTCTCACTGCTCCATCAGGATTCAAGCAAGCCGGGCCGAAGAGGCTGAAATGCCAGAAACCGGTCCCCGGTAGCTTGTCTCCTTTCTGGTGAAGAATTGGCTTGGTAGTTTGGTCTGCCCTGTTCCCATGATGCACTGGGCCAGGGACAGACTAATTTGCATATAGCCAGGTTCTGAGCTGGGATGGGGCAGTGAGATAAATAACGGTGATGGATCAAGCCCTGATCTTTGGACTGGGTAAGAGTGGTCTGCTTAATTCAGACACTCTGTTCATCACCACCCCCTTTTCTGTATCGATTTTGGCCACTATAGGTGTGGCAGGGTATACTCAGACATGAGTCCCTTTCTCACTGCTCCATCAGGATTCAAGCAAGCCGGGCCGAAGAGGCTGAAATGCCAGAAACCGGTCCCCGGTAGCTTGTCTCCTTTCTGGTGAAGAATTGGCTTGGTAGTTTGGTCTGCCCTGTTCCCATGATGCACTGGGCCAGGGACAGACTAATTTGCATATAGCCAGGTTCTGAGCTGGGATGGGGCAGTGAGATAAATAACGGTGATGGATCAAGCCCTGATCTTTGGACTGGGTAAGAGTGGTCTGCTTAATTCAGACACTCTGTTCATCACCACCCCCTTTTCTGTATCGATTTTGGCCACTATAGGTGTGGCAGGGTATACTCAGACATGAGTCCCTTTCTCACTGCTCCATCAGGATTCAAGCAAGCCGGGCCGAAGAGGCTGAAATGCCAGAAACCGGTCCCCGGTAGCTTGTCTCCTTTCTGGTGAAGAATTGGCTTGGTAGTTTGGTCTGCCCTGTTCCCATGATGCACTGGGCCAGGGACAGACTAATTTGCATATAGCCAGGTTCTGAGCTGGGATGGGGCAGTGAGATAAATAACGGTGATGGATCAAGCCCTGATCTTTGGACTGGGTAAGAGTGGTCTGCTTAATTCAGACACTCTGTTCATCACCACCCCCTTTTCTGTATCGATTTTGGCCACTATAGGTGTGGCAGGGTATACTCAGACATGAGTCCCTTTCTCACTGCTCCATCAGGATTCAAGCAAGCCGGGCCGAAGAGGCTGAAATGCCAGAAACCGGTCCCCGGTAGCTTGTCTCCTTTCTGGTGAAGAATTGGCTTGGTAGTTTGGTCTGCCCTGTTCCCATGATGCACTGGGCCAGGGACAGACTAATTTGCATATAGCCAGGTTCTGAGCTGGGATGGGGCAGTGAGATAAATAACGGTGATGGATCAAGCCCTGATCTTTGGACTGGGTAAGAGTGGTCTGCTTAATTCAGACACTCTGTTCATCACCACCCCCTTTTCTGTATCGATTTTGGCCACTATAGGTGTGGCAGGGTATACTCAGACATGAGTCCCTTTCTCACTGCTCCATTAGGATTCAAGCAAGCCGGGCCGAAGAGGCTGAAATGCCAGAAACCGGTCCCCGGTAGCTTGTCTCCTTTCTGGTGAAGAATTGGCTTGGTAGTTTGGTCTGCCCTGTTCCCATGATGCACTGGGCCAGGGACAGACTAATTTGCATATAGCCAGGTTCTGAGCTGGGATGGGGCAGTGAGATAAATAACGGTGATGGATCAAGCCCTGATCTTTGGACTGGGTAAGAGTGGTCTGCTTAATTCAGACACTCTGTTCATCACCACCCCCTTTTCTGTATCGATTTTGGCCACTATAGGTGTGGCAGGGTATACTCAGACATGAGTCCCTTTCTCACTGCTCCATCAGGATTCAAGCAAGCCGGGCCGAAGAGGCTGAAATGCCAGAAACCGGTCCCCGGTAGCTTGTCTCCTTTCTGGTGAAGAATTGGCTTGGTAGTTTGGTCTGCCCTGTTCCCATGATGCACTGGGCCAGGGACAGACTAATTTGCATATAGCCAGGTTCTGAGCTGGGATGGGGCAGTGAGATAAATAACGGTGATGGATCAAGCCCTGATCTTTGGACTGGGTAAGAGTGGTCTGCTTAATTCAGACACTCTGTTCATCACCACCCCCTTTTCTGTATCGATTTTGGCCACTATAGGTGTGGCAGGGTATACTCAGACATGAGTCCCTTTCTCACTGCTCCATCAGGATTCAAGCAAGCCGGGCCGAAGAGGCTGAAATGCCAGAAACCGGTCCCCGGTAGCTTGTCTCCTTTCTGGTGAAGAATTGGCTTGGTAGTTTGGTCTGCCCTGTTCCCATGATGCACTGGGCCAGGGACAGACTAATTTGCATATAGCCAGGTTCTGAGCTGGGATGGGGCAGTGAGATAAATAACGGTGATGGATCAAGCCCTGATCTTTGGACTGGGTAAGAGTGGTCTGCTTAATTCAGACACTCTGTTCATCACCACCCCCTTTTCTGTATCGATTTTGGCCACTATAGGTGTGGCAGGGTATACTCAGACATGAGTCCCTTTCTCACTGCTCCATCAGGATTCAAGCAAGCCGGGCCGAAGAGGCTGAAATGCCAGAAACCGGTCCCCGGTAGCTTGTCTCCTTTCTGGTGAAGAATTGGCTTGGTAGTTTGGTCTGCCCTGTTCCCATGATGCACTGGGCCAGGGACAGACTAATTTGCATATAGCCAGGTTCTGAGCTGGGATGGGGCAGTGAGATAAATAACGGTGATGGATCAAGCCCTGATCTTTGGACTGGGTAAGAGTGGTCTGCTTAATTCAGACACTCTGTTCATCACCACCCCCTTTTCTGTATCGATTTTGGCCACTATAGGTGTGGCAGGGTATACTCAGACATGAGTCCCTTTCTCACTGCTCCATCAGGATTCAAGCAAGCCGGGCCGAAGAGGCTGAAATGCCAGAAACCGGTCCCCGGTAGCTTGTCTCCTTTCTGGTGAAGAATTGGCTTGGTAGTTTGGTCTGCCCTGTTCCCATGATGCACTGGGCCAGGGACAGACTAATTTGCATATAGCCAGGTTCTGAGCTGGGATGGGGCAGTGAGATAAATAACGGTGATGGATCAAGCCCTGATCTTTGGACTGGGTAAGAGTGGTCTGCTTAATTCAGACACTCTGTTCATCACCACCCCCTTTTCTGTATCGGTGTAATAACCACAGCATTGTGTGAACTAAACAACATGAATGCATAGCGGCGATTAAAATGAGACAATGGGTGAGCTAAACAACGTGAACAATTATCGGCGATGAAAAATGTGACATGGTGTTGGTGAGATGGGAACAGCAGCAAGGATGCGCTTACCGTTGAAGAGCCGGGGTGGAGCAAGGCTCTCAAACAGGTATCAGGCAAAAAGTGAATCGAGGGACGGAGGACCTGTAAACGTAAAACTATCAGGGATCGTGAACTAACGGCTTGTGGGAGCAATTAGCCTAAGGGCGTGTGGAAATATTTAGTCAGGCTTACCAGAGTCGACTTCCTGTATGAGGCGTC
This sequence comes from Lissotriton helveticus, assembly GCF_964261635.1. NCBI lineage: Eukaryota > Metazoa > Chordata > Amphibia > Caudata > Salamandridae > Lissotriton > Lissotriton helveticus. The sequence goes on from NC_136070.1 coordinate 157,462,723, forward strand.
AAGTCAATTGGGGAAATAAAAACGATCGCTTCAATGAATGGCAAAATTGCCTATGGAAAAGAATGGGAGTGCCGGGTAAGAACGGGCATAGTTCTAGCATTCAGTAAAACGATTGTGCTAGCGTGTGCACTTACCGAGAGAGACATGCAGTGTCGTCCAGTCACGATGGATTTGTGAGCCGACAAGTTACAAGCAAGCTTCCTTAATGAGAGATGTGTGCATCCTGATTGGCTATTGAAGTCGCGTGGTGTTTTGGTGGAGATAGAAGAGGGGTGTGAGTTGGGTGAGGATGGCGGCCATCTTAAGATGGTCATGGTGATTGAATTTGAAGGGAAGGTAACACATACAAGAGAGTGTGGGCATATAATTTCAATTGTAGCACAAGAAAACACTCAGTGCATATGTCATAGGAATATTTACAGATGCACACGGAGCTGTATTCTACAGCACCCACGGTTAAAGTTGTTTTAAAACAAGGAAATACAGTTCAAAGTTTATCCTGCACAGCAGCATTTTTGGATAGGGTAAAAATGTCTGTCTGCTGCATGCCTGCTGGGGCTGGAGTGACGACTGTGATGACTGGGTCGTCATCGTCAGACTGTTCATCAGCAGCAGAATACACCACTTCTACTTCTTCTTCATCATCACCCATAACTGAAAGCCTTGTGGGAACCTTTCTTTTACCTAGCTTTGTCGGCTCAAGGCGTGCCTCCCTCTAAGACTGCATTGGTGGGTGCAGATCATTAGAAGGAAGGGGGCTTGAAGAAGAACTTGTACTAGCCCTCCTTGACCTTTTCCTTGTTGGGGATCTGGAAGACAATGGACCATCATGAGGAGTGGCTTGCTCGACTGATACCTCCGCATGAATCTCGATTTCCTGATGTGCCCCTACTTCTGGAGGAACAAGCATTGTGGGCAGTTGTGCCTCTCCATGCGCCTCTCCTTGCCCCTCTCCTTGCGCCTCTCCTTGCGCCTCTCCTTGCGCCACTCTTTGCGCCTCTCCTTGCGCCTCTCCTTGTTGCACCTGTGGTTGTCGTTGCGGCTGTGGTTGAACACTCTTCAGATGAGTTACACCCTGCGTTGTTTGGATGCTACTTTCCGATGAGTCAATGCCAACATCACTGGTCGATGGTGAAAGAGCAATTAAAGTGGCTGCCTCTGCGGCACTCATGGGCTTGGGCCTAACTTGGCGTGGTGGCACTGAGGCGGAGATGCTGCTCCCAGCTTGGTCCCTGGCGGACACCGCTACTGCAGGCGTAGTTTTTTTTCCCCAAAAAAGTGTCTGTCGACACACCAGTCTCCTTGGTAAGTGCAGGACACAGTTGCAGTATTTGCATAGTTGTCTGTTGCCAGTTGTGCACACACCACAGCAGGACTTCTTACTGGCACTACAACAAGTGATGATGATGAGGATGATTCCTGGTTCTCAGTCTTTGTGCACCTAAAAGCAAAGGAAGCCAGAGGAACATCAGTTAAATAAATGTTGCATATGTCGTGCTTCAATTAATATTTGCAGACATGAGATTCCCTTACGGTCTATGCCACAGACTCATTCCCAACACCCCATGCTGCGTGAAGCGAAAGCTCCCATCGCAGAGAACATTGAACAATTGGAATATCAAGGTGTGATTGAAACATGTATGTCTCCAATGAATAACCCTCTTTTTACTGTAACTAAGCCTGATGGTTCGTACCGTTTGGTACTGGATTACCGCCGCTTAAACTCACACTGTCGTACATGTGCGGTACAGAATACTCACTGTTCTGCACTTGTGGATAGTCTCGTGCGTAAAAGGTTTAAAACCACCCTTGACATATCCAATAGCTTCTTTGCCCACAATCTGTCCCCTATTAGTAGTCAATTTACAGCTTTTACCAGAGGTGGCAAACAACGCCAATTCCGGCGTTTGGCTATGGGCTATAAAAAGAGTCCAGGCGTATTTGCCACCCGCATAGTCTCTCTTTTAGAGGGGCTCGACCTAGCTGCATGTTCTTATGTTAATGACATTTATCTCACAGACGACGAATTATGGCTGCATCTGTGTCGTGTAGACCGCATTATTTGCCGTTTTGTGAACTTTGGCTATAAATTCAACTTTGCAAAATCTTACATTGCAGAGTACACAGTGTTGGTCCTGGGCTATGAGCTCAATAATGAAGGTAGAGGTTTGGCTCATCACTTCCTGGAGAAATGCGCACATATGCGCGCTCCAACAATACTTAAAAACTACAATCTTTACTGTGCTTTTTGAATTTCAGGCCTACCTACATTCCCAATTATGCCCAGCATAGCAAGCCTCTTTACGCCCTGATATAACCAACTTTCTCCAAATCGTGCTGGGTGCCTGAACATTCAGCCATCTTGCAATGTTTGCAGGCTGATCTTCTAGAATCTAAGGGGCATATTATCAAGGGGGTTTATCTCCGCTTTTTTGGCTTTAAAAGCCAAGAAAGCGGATATAAAATTATCTCCCTATTACCTAGCTGTCGCTAACACCAGTTAGCGACAGCTAGTAGGAGATAGCGACCATCTTGGGCCCCACTTTGCATGTCAGTGATATTTATCACTAATGACATGCAAAGTGGGCGTGCCAAGATGTTAGCGACTGGAAACAGTCGCTAACATCGCTATCTCCTATTACCAATTTATGGAGATATTCGCGCTAAGCGCGAATATCTCCAAAAGCTAACACCTGCCCTGAGCAGTTCTTAGCCATGTTATTCAATGGGAGGTGTATAACATGGCTAAGAGCATTAGCTCGGTAATGCATGAATATCGCTGACTTTTCAGCGATATTCATGCATTGCTGGCGATTTTTATCGCATTTGCGATAAACCTTGGTAATACCAAGGTTTATTTGCGATAAAAATCGCCGCAGCTCAGCGGTAAATTTTTGTCTCTAACCAAGCAATAGCGATAATTATCGCTATTGCTTGGTAATATACCCCTAAATTCTTGTTGACTCGTGATAACCACACCATTCTGGTGATAAGAATCATACCAGGGGCGGTGGGTTTCACGTACCTCACTTTTAACGAGGGTGACTCAATCCCTATCGCTTACAAGTCACACTTGTACACTTCAGCTGAGTTGCGATTTTCCACTGTGGAAAAAGTTTTGACAGCAGTGCAAATGGCGATTCTTAAGGAACGCGCATTGTCGCAGGGAAAACGCTTTTTGGTTGTTACTCCTTATTCTGCCTTGGAGGCAGTGACGAAAGCCAGTGTATCAAATTCAAAGCCTTTGCACCCACAGTGGATACAATGGGCCACGTCATTGACATCTCCGGATGTCACGTTAATGTTTGATTCCTCTCTGCAGATTCAGGAGTTTTTGCAGTAGGAATTCATTCATCCTCCTCCTCTGACCATGCAGCCATTAGAGGATTTCCATTGTATCATTTACACTAACGGTTCCACGCAGGGGGCTATCGGTTTAAAGCATGCATATTCTTCAGACTGCACAATAGTGGTTGGAACTATGGTGGATGGTGAATTCAAGTCCGATGTCATGCATACACAGACATTAGGGGACTGGTCGCCCAATTGGCAGAGGCGGGCGTGCAGTAGATTAAACCTTCCACTGTTTCACGCCTGCCCAAGACACAGTTGTACATATCTAATAAACCACTTGCGCATGTTTATTTAGATCACTGTGGTCCTTTCTCCTCAGATACTGCGTATAAGTACATCTTATTTGCAGTTGATTCGTGCACACGCTTTCTGTGGCCCCAAAGGAGTGGTGATTCTCGAACTGTCGTAAGGGATTTGCGTGTCTTTGTGGGAATTTTTGCATGTGGTACTTTCCATTCAGACCAGGGTCCGGCGTTTGCCTCTAAGGCATACAAGGATGCCATGTGTTTATTGGGGGTCCCAGTCAAATTTTTGTCTCCATATCAGCCTGACGGCAATAGTGTTGTGGAGAGGATGAACCATGACTTAAAGTAATCCTTGACAGCTAGAGTATTAGGTACAGGCCGGTACTGGCTCACCCACCTCAATACTCAATAGCGTTCAGCGTGCACTTAATAATCTCCCTAGAAGGTCCCTGGGTGGGTGAACCCCATACGAAATGTTCCTTGGCATCAAAATCTTTGTTCCAGACCTTGAGGGTCTAAACATGGTGGCGTCGGCTGCATCCTTTGAAGTAGATGAACTTTCTAATGTTTTACAGAAACTACAAAAAACCAGAGACTGTCTTGCAAAGGAACATTTGCCTTCCACATCTGATGCTGTGTTGCAGACAGTAGTTGGCTGGCTACCCCAAGTTGGTGAACTGCTCCGTGAGAAGATTGAGAACAAGTCGGAATTCGGCCCCTCATATCGTGCTCCAGTTCATTTTACCTCCACTTCCTGGTCGAAAGGAAAACAGGTACATCTCTATTGACAATGTCAAACTACACAGAGTGGGCGAGTCTTCTGAGTATGCTGCCTGCAGTCTCTTGTCCAGCTATGATGCGAAACTCTGTTTTGGCTCCTGTTTTGGCTCCGACACCTGCTGCCGAACCTGATGTTGCAATCGAGATGACTACAGTTACAGATCCATTATTGACTCCTCTTGCTGATGAGCCTCTTGATGTTACTGAGTACGCTTATCCCACAGACTTATCTATGCCCGATTTAGAGACTTGTGTCCCCTTCAAAAGTTTTGATTTTTGCTGTTTGGTTTAAAAAAATATTTTTTAATTGCCCCCTGGACTTATATTTGGCTGGTGCTTTTTTCAATTTTATATTCAAGTCCATTGGATTTGTGGTGTACTTTTTCCATTTGTAAATGGACACTATGGTAAAGAAAGAACTACAATTAGACTAATTGCAGGAACTTTGGCTCCCCACTCCTCATCACACAGAATGAAAAGGGACCAGACTTTTGTGAATATCACTGCTTGACCTGTCTTAGATGGGATAGTATGGGATGCTTTAAAATTTCAAATCCACAGTCCCACAGAGGGTATTAATGTCCCTAATGTACTTTGTGTTTCAATGTGGTTAAACAAAGTATTCTCTCTGATGACTGCGATGTCCAAGCCGTAGAGGCTCTGTTTTCTGATTTGAAATATTATGTTGCCTTTGATGCTGAAGATTTGTGCTCAGATTCTGCTAATTATGCTGATTTGTACTGTTACCAACACTATGGTAATCACTTTCTGCACAAAGCAAACACATTTAGGAATGTGGTCAATTACACCCAGTGGGATCATTGTCCCGCTCCTGTTGAAGGCAGTTCAAAAACTCTTTTGAAAACGTTTTCTTTCTTTACTGATTTTAATCAATCAAATCCTGAAGCATTTTATTTTAAGATGACTGAGAAGTCCTCTTCCAAAGTTATACTTTATTGAGCAATTGGCTGTAGGGGGCTATGAGATGTAAAGCGATACTATTGATCTTAAATCTGTTTGGGGTTCAAAAGGTTGGCAAGTGCAAGGCACTGAGGTTTTTCATCGTGCGTGTCTCATCCCGAACCATATGTTGTTTCTGAATTCGACTATTTCACAAACCACCTTCTTTGGATTGGCTACGTCTAAAAAATTAAATGCTCCCTCTATTCCTGATTTGGGAGAATACTCCATTTGTAATAATCAGACCAGTAGGTCCCTTAGTGATTTACTGACCCAAGACCTACTGGCCTTCAGAAGACTCCTCAAGACCTGGCTCTTTGATCAGTAGCAGCACCCTCCCCTCCAGCGCCTTAAGACCCTCTTGGGTATGTAGTACGCTTTAGATGTGTCCTGATTGATTGATTGATTGAAAACGAAGTCACCCTTACATCTGCCCGTGAAACATTCGTCCTTCACATGGCTAAAATTTGTACTGAGGTACATGTTTTATTAAACACAGATCTGCCCCTGCGTTTTGGGGCGTTGATTCACACAATCTTTAATGCCTCTTTGACTGAAGGCTTGGCACACTTTTTTAAAGTAGTAAGGTATGGCCTTGTCACTTTATTCCAGACTATATTTGGTGTGATACCGGCATTTTTTCATTCTATTTTTTTCAGCGTATTTGGCGGTTTATCGTTAATTCTCACCTTAGCTGCCGGCGTACTGCTGTTAATTTGCTTGCTGCAAAATGGTAGCACATTCGGTGCCCCACGATAGTCTGCCCCGGCCGCTCCTGCTTCATAACCAGATGCTTCAATACTATGGACCGCTACCTCTGGTGACTCTGAGTGTGGGATATGGTTTATCTTTCCGGTTTTCGTATTTTACATGCGTGCAGCCAGTTTTCCACTGCCTGGATTGCGGATTTGAATGGGCTCTGGATTTGTGTCTCTGCAACACGGTGTCTCCTAACCTGGATTATGATCTACTAATGAGTCCCTTAGTTGCTCATGAAGTAAATAGTTCTGGAGTCGAGATTATGGCCTGCGCAGTGGCTCATGGGGTCCTGGGCAATTGGAACATATGGACTGCAGCCCATGACTTTCTGGTACGCCGTTATCTCGAAGTTGTCCTCTGATGGTGCTAGAGGCTCCGGCTGTTGAGGAACATGTGTGCTCTTTTCCATTGTTGAATTGGATGGCTGAAATGTTCACTGCCAAATACAACCAATTGATGTTAAAGGCGGTTGCAATGTACTGTGCCTATACGCTGTTGGATTGAAGTTGCAACTTTTTTAAGCTTCATAGACACATATTGATATGATGACCTTTTTCCCTTCACTTTTTAATTTTGATGAACTTTACAAGTTACATGTGTTTTGACAAATAAACATCCCTGTTGGTTTTTACAAAACAAATTTTGGTTACTAATTTGGATTTTACTCCCAATTATCCACTGTGGCAAACTTTGGAACTTGGTTCTGTCTCATTCGAACTTGAACTCTGCGTTCTAGAAATTGCCCCAGCTATTGCTAGTTCTCTGATCAAGGGAGGGTGTAGTGTGGGCTGGGCCTTGTCATTCACACTGCTAAAGTAGTTTAGGCTTATTAGAAATGTAAACGTCATTTTTCCTCTTTGCTGCTTTTGCACACAACACTGCATATAACTGGGCTGCGTGAAATGGTTCACATGAGAATGGTTTGTTTTCAGCATCTCTAGGCTTACATCGTGACTCTAGACTGCACACTGAGTGCTAAAGCCACCAAGGTTATCATAACAAGGTAGCTGTTGTTCGAGCTGATCGGCTCACGTTCAAGCCATAACATATGCAGCTGTAAGCCAACGGGATTCTGGCACCTTTAATATCACACTGTAAGCATGATTTCAGGCACTTGAAAGAATTTCCGTTTACAGAGAGAAAGAGCTTTTGCAGATCCTGATTTGATTCATCCCTGCTGATCTTTGAGGTATGGAGTCTTCCAAACAAGCCTAAGAGACCTTCTATATTTTATAAAACATAATTTCTAGCTAGGGAGGGTGATTTACTAGGTGCTATAGTACCTATTTTCATCATCATTGTAATATGATTTCTCCTTTTGTGTTTTATGGAATTGTAACAATGTTGATCATATTATTTTTAATCATATGTCTGCTTATGTTAGAAAAGATACTGCATCTTAGAGCTCGTCGTTAAAATAAATATTTTAACCTTTCTGTGTCTCTTTATTACTCCTGTTGTGGACTGGTATGAGAGTATAATGAAAGACTGTTCTTGCTTCTCACCATTCCTGAGTATAACCTAAGTTGCATGTTCTGGGTTGTCTAATCATTGGTTCCTTTGCTATAGGACGAAGAGCTTATGAGACGCTGATGCTAGCTGGTTAGGGTTTCTAGGCACTAAGGTGAGTTTTTTGGTCCACCACAATTCACTGAGGTCCTGGGTCTCTGCACAGTTCTGTGTAGGGGCAGAATCCCTGCGACATAACTTGCTTCATCTTTAGCTTTTGGTGATTACATTTTGGACCTCATTACAAGTTTGGCAGTGCGGGAGCGGGACTGCTTTGCTCCTGCACTGCTAAACCTGCCAGATTAGGAGTTATTTCATGTCCAGGGGGTGGTTATTTGGCATTCCCACGACGATGCCTATGAAATTGGCACCTTAATTGGAACATCAAAATCTGTACCAGCGCGGTATGGACTGCTGCAGTCCATGTTGTGCAGACACTGGGATGCTTGCACACGGGGGCACATTTGCCCCTCTGCTTGCACCCTATGGCACTGAGGCTCTTTTATTACCTCTCGCTATATAACCACTGCTGTGTTCTGTTGTTTGAATTGTATGTGTGTGCACAGGTTCCCATATGAATTATGGAGGATAAAGAATAAGAGACCCAACCATTTGCCCTGATGAAATTGCCAATGAAAAGGCAATGAAACATGTTGGTCCAGTTACAACATTAATGGTATCAATTTAACCATTTTTTTAAAAAAGTGAAGTTTGGCAGCACCAGAATAAAATCGATTCAGCCAGCCAAACCTCACTATTTTATATTTATGTTTGTTGGTGTTGGGTGTAGGTACTTGTCAATCCTTTTCTGAACACTTTCTCTATCCTACTAGGCAGTGTAATCGTACACTCCCTCTCTCATTTCTCTATTCTGTTTTGTGCACTCGTTTCTGGCACATTCCTTTTCATCCTCCCAGCAAGGAAAGTAACCGATGATGAGAAGTGGGTAGACCGATCATTTATAGACCGGGAACCCCCTCGGGTGTTACGTCCGTGAGGTACTTTCCTTGCTCTCACACAATTTTTTATGTGTTGTAGTCTGTGCACACCACTGTTTGTATGTCTGAAAGCATGTCCGGACCTGTAACGCAGCACTGGCTTGATCTGGTCGTTTGGTGAGCCAATATAAGGTATGGCCCCTGGAGTTACGGAGTCTGAGATCCATAGCATGCAGGCTGAATAGGGCTTCTTGTTTGAGATTCGTTGAGTGGGGGACTGCCCTACATAGCCTCCTCTTCCCCTGGTATCCCTTTTGACTGATTAGCTCTTTTATTACCTCCCTGCCACAGTTTTCATGGCAGAGAGGGAACTGGTAATATGCTTGGCAAGACCACTGCGGTCCCACCAAGCATACTGTGGCCTCAAAACTACCGCTACACCACCAGGGATCTCTGATCCCTGGCAGTTGCGGTGGTCCCAGGGCAGCCCGACTGCCCTGGTTGTAATAGGACAGTCAGAAGACCACCACTGCAGTGCCCCCATGAGTCTGGCGGTCCGAGGCCCTTAATTTGCAGCTGCACATCCCTCAAAGACCTACACCTCTATTTAGGCACTCGATAGGGGGACATTAACTCAGCCCCTTAAGTTACATTTTGTTAATACAAATAATAATATTATAATAAAAAGCATAAACACAGCTCAGTTTTCAGTGTGCATCCTATAATGTCAAGTTTTTTCTCTTTGACACTAAACGTATCATGGAAACACCTGCGGTTGTCATGTGGATTCAGGCGACAAAGGTGAAACACTTCTACTGGGTGGGTGGTGACTGCGAGGGATTGGCATTGTAGGGGACTTCCCTCGCCATTCTTTGCAGGGAGGCCTGCTAAGGTATTGGTACAGCACTGCATGTTGGACTGATTAGAGTGTGGTGGATGGAATACTCCATTCCTTACTTTACAGATATTCGAGTTGCTGTATTATCCTAATATGACAGATGGGATATCTTTCACATTTATAACAGAGTACCTCATCTGCAAAACTCTAAATCAGGCCTTAGTGTCCAAAAGTTCATAAAATACTATTGGAGCTTATGAGGCACTGCATGCTGTGCCAAAATATTATGCAATCTTAAAATAGCTATTACCTGATCGTATGTTAATCTTTTGTTATGAGGGTGATGTTTAGTATATCCTTTTTTTAGCCAAAAGTACTCAGCATGCTGTGATTTGGGTTTTATTTACCCCATTATAAAATAGGTTCTGAGGCTCCCTCTCAAATCAAAGTACAGATGTAGCATCTATTGCAGTTCTAGAAATACCTTCATATGGCTTCTGATGTGAGCAGTGTCAAAACCCTGATTCTTTTAAATCCAGTCAGCGGCATTCGATACAGTTGACCATAACATTCTCATTAACGAGTTGCAGTCTGTAGGCATTCATTGTGCTATGTTAAACTGGTTTACTTCTTTACTAGATAATAGAAATTAGACTGTTCACCATCTATATATGCCCTTCACTACCATGTCCTGCAATTAAACGTATATGTGGAGAATGCTCAACTCTTGTTTATTGTTTGAATAATTGAAGAATTCAATTTGAGGCCACAGTGAGAGCTGATTGAATCAATTACCCACACAAAAATCAATAGGTGACTGAAATTTTCTAAATTAACAATTGAGACAAAACATGTGTATTGTTACCACACTAACAATATGAAAAACACAGAAAACAGGATTTTAGTCAAAGGGTTATTATTTTCTTTGCAATGGATAAAAAGGGTACTAAACAATGCATTTGGGATAAAGGAGGAACATCTTTTGTATGCCTACCATAAATCACCAAATAAGTCAAGACTGCTGAATGTTATTAAAACAATGATTTCAAATCAACAAAGTATATGAAAATCAATGTAGATAAATGAAAATCAAGCAGAAATAGACTTTATAGTCGACGTTTCGGTCTTTGGAGATGATTTCATAAGACCGTCATCAGGACTTCATTATAAGCATTTAAGGGTGGTGACCCTGAAAAGGAAATGTAAGGAACACTGCCTAATTGTCAGTGTAGAAGATCAGAGATAATTCAACAGGAAACTGTAATATGGTTGAATCCAGGCCTTGAAACAGTATTCAGGCACTTGTGTAGATGATCTTTGGGTCAAATTAATGAAGAACCAAATATTACTGCCGATTTAATTCCAGGCGATGTAAACGATATTAACACGATTTTAGTTATTGAATCGAACGGCACGGCTCGCGTTTTGCAGCATCCAACAAACAGCAATGTGTAAGAAAAGGGGGTGGTGATGAACAGAGTGTCTGAATTAAGCAGACCACTCTTACCCAGTCCAAAGATCAGGGCTTGATCCATCACCGTTATTTAGCTCACTGCCCCATCCCAGCTCAGAACCTGGCTATATGCAAATTAGTCTGTCCCTGGCCCAGTGCATCATGGGAACAGGGCAGACCAAACTACCAAGCCAATTCTTCACCAGAAAGGATACAAGCTTCCGGGGACCGGTTTCTGGAATTTCAGCCTCGTCGGCCCGGCTTGCTTGGATGTTTGTTGGATGCTGCAAAACACGAGCCGTGCCGTTCGATTCAATAACTAAAATCGTGTTAATATCGTTTACATCGCCTGGAATTAAATCGGCAGTAATATTTGGTTCTTCATTAATTTGACCCAAAGATCATCTACACAAGTGCCTGAATACTGTTTCAAGGCCTGGATTCAACCATATTACAGTTTCCTGTTGAATTATCTCTGATCTTCTACACTGACAATTAGGCAGTATTCTTTACATTTCCTTTTCAGGGTCACCACCCTTAAATGCTTATAATGAAGTCCTGATGATGGTCTTATGAAATCATCTCCAAAGACCGAAACGTCGACTATAAAGTCTATTTCTGCTTGATTTTCATTTATCTACATTGATTTTCATATACTTTGTTGATTTGAAATCATTGTTTTAATAACATTCAGCAGTCTTGACTTATTTGGTGATATATGGTAGGCATACAAAAGATGTTCCTCCTTTATCCCAAATGCATTGTTTAGTACCCTTTTTATCCATTGCAAAGAAAATAATAACCCTTTGACTAAAATCCTGGTTTCTGTGTTTTTCATATTGTTAGTGTGGTAACAATACACATGTTTTGTCTCAATTGTTAATTTAGAAAATTTCAGTCACCTATTGATTTTTGTGTGGGTAATTGATTCAATCAGCTCTCACTGTGGCCTCAAATTGAATTCTTCAAGTATTCAAACAATATCCCTTGCTGGCACATCTTTTCAAATATACTTTTTGCCCAAGCCCGCAAGGGTTCATTGGGTTACTCACCCTCTTTAGACAACTCTTGTTTAGGCTGACTGATTGTGCACCACAAGACCCCTCTCTCCAAAGCTATCTCTCCATTGTCAAATAATGTATAGGAGCACTCTGGTGAAAGCTGAAAATAAAGCAGAAATTCTGGTCTCAGGTAGTCTAATTCTTCTCCAGCAACTTTAATTCGGACATTCAATTTTTGCTAACATCTTTGCCCTTCTAAGTGTATTTAGAACCCTGGGCTTAAACTCGATGATCCTTATAAACTGCAGTGGTTATATCCTTTAAACTTTTTTTTTAAGGGAAATGAAAAAGTATTGTTCATTTCTTTCTGATGATGGTCTCAGTGTATTTATTTCAGCATTGTTTCCAGAGGGCTGTACGTTGTTACAACGCATGCTTTTACCATGCATGCTGTTACAACGCAAGTTTTACCACGCAAGCTATTACAACGCATTGCTTTGGGGGGTGCTGGATAGTGAATAGTTTAATTTACTATTCCTACTCCAGTCCCCGTGGATAGTAGGGAAGGTGTTGGACAGTAAATAAAACTATTACTTATCCTAGCGCTTCCCCCAGTGCAATGCGTTGTAATGGTTTTCGTGGTAAAGCCTGCGTTGTAAAACCACTGCGTGGTAAAAGGTTTGTTGAAAAGGATGTTCCCCTTTCCAGAGTAGACTACAGTAACTGTCTTGATTTAGGAATCAGAATACCACTCACTGATAACCTACATGTGGCTAATCCAAACGTTTGCCACACTACTATTTTGAAGGCTGTGCACAGGCGTCCATTTAAAGCCACATCGATTTTAAAGTACTCTTCCATGTTCATCAGTATGGGCCCGATTCACAAACATAAACTTAGACCAAAAGTCTAAGCTTATGACTTTCTGTATTCACAAAGGTACGTTACAACCAGAATTTCCACACAAGTGCAGAGATTCAACTCTGCACTTGCAGTAGAATCTCTTCACATAGGCGGATCTCCCCCCCAAGTGTAGAGATTCCACCCTGAGTGCAGAGGCAAATATACTACTTGTAACATACCTTTGTGACTACTGAAAAGTAGGAAAGTTACACCTTTGGGCTAGACGACAGCTGAAAACTATTTATTCCTTAATTTAAAATTTCCATTTGCTGCTGACTCAGTCTACAGAACCAAGTCACTCTCTGGTAACGGTGTCCTCTATTAAGATATAAAGCATAACATAACATAATGTTCCAGTGTGCCTACTACTGTTGTCAGAAAGAACAGAACTGCCTGACATTCATTCTTATGACTTGGGTCTAATTGACAGCTATAGCTTGGTACTTTGGCATTTTTGTTTTTTTATTTCCCTTCAGTTTTTTAATATATCCCATGCCATAGCTTTGGCTTAATACCCCACTTGGGTATCAGGCATTAAATAGGAGTATGGCTGGGTATCAGGCATTAAATAGGAGTATGGCACTATGAGAAAGTCGTCCTTTTTGCCCTGAGCGCCCACCATTCTTTAGCTGATACTGGTGGTAACTCACTCTGACTGAGCCCTGAGATCTGCTAACCAGGTTCATAGACAGTGCTCTGCCCAAAAATATATATGGTAAATAGATATAATTACAATTGACATTGTCAAATTACCTGTAAGACCCTAGTATATGGTAGGGCATGTAGAGTCAGAGCGCCAGCAGCTTGGAGGCACTTACATGTGCACTGCTGTATTTCTTGCTGTTATTTTAAAAGTTAGCCCTGCTCTCCAAGCTGTTTTTAAATTGAAATTACATGCAAAGTCGGCTTTGGATTTAAAGATATTTTCCCACTATTAAACAACCTTATTTTTTTTACATATGTCGACCCTAAGGTCTACCCTAGTGGCTCTAGGGTAGGGAGCCATGCAAAAATTGGCAGGGTCATTTTAAAAGCAATTTTAAACAATCAGTTTCGATTTTCTCTCATTGTAGCCTTTTATCTACATAGGCTAAAATGGGAATACGGCAATGATGTGTAACTATTGACAAGAGAGAAATAATGTAATATTTCAAGGACTTAAAGGATTGGTAATGACAAATCCAGCAACCTAATATACAAAGATGTCTCCACCCGTTAAATCAAAAGAGTGCTGATAAGGTCACCAAAGGTACAATCTCCCTCCCGAAACAAACCATCAATAAACAAAACTTTTTGGAAACATATCCGTAAATACATTTTAATCAATATTCATATATGTACAATAAATGGGTTTCTATAAATGCAGTATCATAAAAGAAACATTTGAAACGAAGATACACAACCCCACAGCACGATCTTTCAAACACTCACTCCAACTCACATTCCTCATTCACTCAATCCCATTCTTCCTGATCCTAAGGGATCCAGTCATTCAGGTGCAATTAAAACACTTAAAGCTAAACAAGACAAAGGTCAATTAAAACACTTAAAGATAAACAAGACGAAAGGTCAATTAAAACACTTAAAGCTTGGAAACCGTTGGACGCGCTGCTTCACTTATTTCGCGGCAACTGATTGGATGCCCCTGAGCACCGTGACCAGAGGATTGTTTATGAGTTTTGTTTATTGATTGTTTCTTTTGGGAGGGAGATTGTACCTTTGGTGACCTTATCAGCACTTTTTGATTTAACTGGTGGAGACATCTTTGTATATTATATTGCCTGTATTCCCCTGCGTCCCCACCTATATTTAAACTCAGGGGTCCCCTTGTTTTAGTGGAAATCCAGCAACCTGCCAATGTTGACTTTATCATAACACAACAGAAAATAATGTATAGAACTTTTTTTCTGTGAGCCAAACATCTAGCCTTTAAGAAGCCTCTCCTGATTGGCCAGCCCTTAACAGAGGTGATAAATGGCCTGCATAGAGGGAGAGGTTATATGGTGGGTGGAGCTCTGCACAGAATTGGCCAGGACGGGAGCAGGGTAAATGAAACTGAGCTTCAAAGAGAGCAGGACAGTAGGAATGCCAGCCAGGCCTCCCCCTTTTCCTGTACCCCCAGACAAATGGGAGCCACAGGAATGGAATGTGTAGGATGTCTGGAAAGGGATGGTAAGGAAAATGAGCCACACCAGTGGGTTGGCTTAGCCATCCTTATTCCCAAAGAGAGAAATTCTCCATCTTGAATTTTAAAGTGCAGTGCTTTGTGGGACAAGAATGTGCTGCGCTTTAGTTGAAGCTTTGTGCTTTTGGGTGCCACCCAATACCCCATTGGTCAGGTGTACTCCCCTACATTTTGTCCCAGAACATTAGAGACATATGTGAGAGGTGTAGAGCAACTGCATGTATCTACAAGGAGTAGAATGACTGCCCTGCTCAAACCCTGGACTGCACCCTAAAGGATTGCACTCTGAAGGACTGCTCCTGCTGCACCCTTGGAACTAGAGTCCTGAGGACGTTGCCTTGCTTCAAAAAGGATTAAGGCGTGGGGTCCATGAAAGCAACAGTTTAACAGAGCTCACCTGCACCATCTTCCCCAAGAATAGCCAGCCTGGAGTGCGTTCAGTGGACTTTTTACAGATTTGGCAAGCTGCATTTTGGTAATTGTAGTCTTAAACTTCCAAGGACCATGTCAGAGCTTGTAGACCCTCGAATGTGTGTTTTGGACACATTGAACCCCCAAGAGAAACTGCAGGAAGAAGTTCCAGAAGTTACAAGAAGTTGGATCAACTTTTGGAAAAAGTTCCATAAGGTGACCAACCAGTCGACGAGAATTAGGCCACTAATGTCGAAACACGATTCGGCCTGTATTTTTAGGTTTGTCCCGCTGAAAGCTCTGGAGCTCAAGACTTCCAGGATTTCACCGAAGCCTTGTGCTGATACAAGCCACCAGCATCAACTCAAATCCCGGCCTGAAGAGGAGACTCGCTCGATGATGAGAGAAAATCCTTCAAAATAGTTTAAAGGTAAAATGTTGACTGAAGCCTCCAGCTTAGTATATCGGACCAGGAGTCCATCGCAGTCAGCCTCAAACTTTAACTTGGTCTGGGTCAAGCGTGAAATTGATGCTAAATGTTTTTAAGCACTTGAAAGTGTTTATTCTTCAAAAATTCATATCTCCAGTTCCCTAATTTTGGGGTTTTGTCATTTTAAAGATAAACATATTTCCTACTTTTATAAATTGGTTGAGGATTTTTGTTGTGTGTGTGTGTATTAATTATTTGATATATTGCTCTTTTTAAATGCTATACACACCTCTCTCCTAAGTTAAGCCTGCCTGCTCAGTGCCAGCTGCCAAGGGCTGAGACAGGAATAATTTAATGAGACCTTGTCTGGACCTTAGATTGCGTTGGTGGCCTTATAGCTAGTGGTATGTGCTTACTTACCCGTACTAATAATCCACCTTCCAACATTTGGTGTTCAGCAATGTGGATACGTACTTGTGTTTGAATGGCACCATACAGTACACTGAGTTAAGATCTTTAAAAATCTGACTTAGAATAAAACTGTAATTTTTTTTAATTTCTAAAATTTGGACTAAAACAGTTTTTTAATTGATCTTTTTTGAGTTGTAAAGTTTTTGTGACCCAAAACTAGGGATATCATGAAGCTAGATCTGGCTAAACTGAACATACTCACAGTCGCTGAACTTAGGGTTCAGTGTAGGTCCAGCGGGCTATCTAATAGCAACAAGATCAAATGCCCTTGTATAATAAGGCCCCAGGAAGGCAGAGTTGATTAGGTCTCTTAAGGCCTGGACTCAGGCAGCTCCATAGAGGAAAGGGGAGGGTGACCTCTACAACCACCTCCAAGAGGTGGATGATGACACCTCATCCATTTTTTCTAGGACCATGTTCAGACTCCCAGCTAATGGGGGTAGGAGAGGCTCCTCCACAGAGGACCCCAATAGGGCCGTCAGACGGCAAGAGCTTAAGGCTCAGTTGGCTTCCATAGCCCTGAAGGAAAAGAAGTTAGAACTGACTAGAGAGAAGTGGGAGGAGGCACAATTAAAAAGAAATGTTGTCAGCGACAATGAAGAACATGCTGAGATGCCCATGGGTGGTGGGTTTAATCTCAGGCTTGCCAAGGGAATAGTTCTCATGTACACTAAGGGGGATGATATTGACAAATGACTGACTCCATTTGAAAGGACCCTGGTTATGAGAGGGGTCCACTCTAAGTATCTGGGTCAACTCCTGTGGAAACTGATCCCAGTAGCTGGGAGGGATATGTTCCTGACCCTGAAAGGGCACTGAGGCAAAATCTTACTCCCACATGAGGCAATGTTTGGTCAAGAAATTCGACCTGAACCCACAGCAGTTCAAGGTAAAGTTCAGGGACACACTAAAAGGTAACTGTAGGACTTGGCCCTTTTTGGCTAAAGTCCCTAAACTTTTTGCTTTCCCCCTAGACTTTTTTTCTGACATAGTGTTGCCAACTTAGATGCTTTGGACACTTTCCCACTGCTAAACAGTGTCAACATGTAAATGATCCCTGTATAAAGTGTAATGGTAATTGGTTGTCCATGAATGGTATGTTTGCTTAATTAAGTAAAGTCCCTAGTAAAATGCACTATGTGTGCCAGGACTGGTAATGCAACTGCTACTAGTGGGACTGCAGCACTGATTGTTTTACCCACACAAGTAGCCTTAAAAAGGGAACTTAGGCCTGCAATTGCAGGGCCTGCGCTCAGTTTGCTAAACTGCCATGTTGTTCTGCAAGTGCACACACTTGCCAGACCTTACCCTTCCCTTTCTATGTACATCAGATGCCCCTATGGTAGGTCCAGGGTTCCCCCTAGTCTGGGTGCAGTGCATGTGAAAGGTAGGACATGTAGTAAGGTGTGTGTCATGTCCTGATAGTGAAATAGTCTCCATTTTGTTTTTCACTGAGGAAAGGCCATCTTGCCGATAGGCTAGAATGGGAAGGCTGTGTAATAGGTTTTCCAGCATATCTTCCCAAAGGCTTTTAGTATGCCTGAACTCACAATGTAATAACACATCTTTATATGTAAGTGGCTTTTGCATTGTGTGTTCTAACATTTCTGTATGTCTCTGCCTGGCTGTGGATTGACTGTCTGGATTTGAAGGCGATAGGTTCTGGGGAATGTCTTGACCCAGGGGAGGAGTTGAGACAGCAACAGGCTGACCTTCATCTAGCGTGTAGGGGGAGGAGGAGCCCCTAGAGGGAAAGAGGCCTGGGTTGCTGCTATAAAACAATTGTTCCATCTCCTGCTGAGTGATTGAGAATCCAGACCCCCACTAATCAAATGAAGAAAGGTGTCACTGTCTGGGAGGTACCCAGAACTGGTTTTTAACAGGGGTCAGTGCCCCCTAAAGCACAAAGACTTCAAAGCCATTGAGGGGTATAACTATGAGAACTGAAGCCCCATAACTTTGGAGAATGGCTTGAACAAGCGTGAACAAGACTGGAGCTACTTCATGGTCAAAAGGACCTTTGCCAACTGAAGAGACTGAAGGATAGGACTGACCCTTGCTAGGTGTCCTAGGGCTGGCCTGCAGTTTGCTGTTTTACCAAGGGAAGGCTAAAGGGGCTTTGCTGTGTGCTGTGTCCCCCTGGTTGAAAGATTTTACTGTGTGCTGTGTCCTGAAGTAACATCCCCAATGGCCTGAGGTGAGCTGGCTACCAGTTTGGAAATACAGGAACACAAACGTTTCCAGGAGAGTCTCAGGGGCACTGTGTGAGCGTGCCTGTTGTGGTCTGCGACCCTCGTAAGAACTGCCCTTTGATCACAGGTGCCTGGAGTCCAAGTGAGTCTTATTGACGCTGTGAGCATGTGCGTTGTGCGCTGTGAGACCTTCAGGAGGATCGGCCTGTAATTGGGGCACCTCGAATCCAAGTGAGGATCAGGAACGCTGGTTGCATGTGCTTTGTGCAGCTTGAACCCCGTTGTGAGCATTGTCCAGTCATTGCGTGCACCGGAATCCAAGTGAGTCTCATCAACGCTGTGTGAATGTGCATTGTGCACTGTGAGACTTTTGTGAGGATTAGCCTTGTTATCGTGTGCACCGGAATCCAAATGAGTCTCGTCGCCACTGTGTGCGGTAGCGTATTGCACCAGGAGACTTTGATGAGGAGTTACTGTGATATTGTGTGCACTGGAGTAAAGTGAGTCTAACTAATGCTGTGTGCATGATCTTCGTGCAGCCTGAGACCTGTGTGTTTAGTGCCCAGTGTTCAGGAAGACTCAGCGATGCTGTGTGCTTGTGCTTTGAGGCAGCACGAGATCTTCGCAAATGAAGCGGCCTGGACGGGCAGTCCCGGAGGAGCTGGTGCGAGCCGCTGTTGCATTTCACCAAGCTGCATTGGAGGCCCAGCCGTTGGACGAGGAGAAGAGAGTGGGTTCGCGCCCCCAGGTAACGTGTGTCGACTTTTGGGGAGGAGTGCAGGCTCAGAGGGAGACGCTCTCAGCCTCTCCCTCGTGTTGGCAGCGCGAGCCTCTGCTTCAGCTCGTATTGCACTTGTATTGCAAAGGGAGTGGTGGTACAGGGGCCGGCGTGCAAAGCTGCACTTTGGGATAATATCGTACTGTGTTGGGGGCAACTGTGAGAGGCTGACTGCAGGTCAGAAGGAGAGGCGGAGCGACCGCCTGAGGCCCGGTGATCGGGGCCTGAGTATACTACGTAGTATCCCAATTCTGCAGAACGGAGTACCTGACTGACGTATTACACATTGCATCATTTCTGTATACTGACCTATCTGATTGTCGTATGATGCATTGCCTTGTTTCTGTATAAAGAACTACCTGATTAGCGTATTGCGCATAGCATTATTCCTGCATAACGTATTACCAGATTAGTGTATAAACATTGCCTTATTTTTGCCGAACGACATATCTGGTGGTTGTATTACACATTGCATTATTTTACCTTGCAAAGTGCCTGATTGTTGGGTTACGCATTGCATTCTTTTCATTGCAGAGTGTCTGATTGCTACGTTACGCATTACAGTTTTTTTTCATTGCAAAAGTGCCTGATTCTAGCATTACGAACTGAATGACATGATATAAGGAATACATGAGAGTGTTTAGAAGTGCTCATTGACATTGCCAGAACTTACAATGGCTGGCTGGCCTAACAACCGGCCAGGAGAAATATTACACAACCTCATATGTTGGATTTATATTGTTTGGTCTTATCGTATATCTTTTAACATAAAGTTTATTCTCGTTTTATAAAAGTCGTGTGGAGTTTGTGGTGTCATAATTGGATTACTGTAAGCATGGTTGTGAATACTTTTCACATTTACCTTGAAGATAAGCCTGGCTGCTCGTGCCAAGCTACTGAGAGGGTAAGCGGGGCTACCTATGAAGGTGACCTTCCTTTCGCTGACATTGGAACGTGGGTCCCTACTTGGACTAAGGTACCTACCTCAGGCAACCAATGAGCCCGGGTCTAACAGTAACACATATTCCTGAGTGGACTTTGTGGACATCTCAGTGAAGGCACTAGAGGGCTGGATTAGTGACAACCAAGTGAGGGCCTGTACAATTTATTGCTGAAAGATCTGACTCATTGTGAACAAGAGAAGTAAAGCCTGTACCTAGCGGACTCTAAGCAGACTAGCCTAGAGAGCTGGGGGAGCTAGCTGATGAGCGGTTGACAACCCGGGTTTCCGATCAGCATCAGCGGAGGTGACCAGAAGAAGGGAGGACTCGTCCCCCCCAGGGGAAAGGCCAGCAGACAAAGGTCAAATACAGAAACACACACCACCTGCAGGACTCTACAAACCCACACCTGGGGGGGGTGTCCCCAAACTAATCCATGTTCAAGAGGAAGGGGTATCAGGGGAAGTCCTTTGACCATGCAAAGGCAGGAAGGTTTTGTGACCTTAGGAAGGCATGTCAGTGTTTTGACTGCTATCATTCAGGACAACAGAGAAGAGACTCGGTCTGCAGAAAGTAGCCACCACTGTGGTCAGTCCCATGGGATTGTCAGCATAGTGTCCTTGAGTGGGGTAGAAATTGCAACCCTGGCCGCCTTCCCTCCCAGCATGGGCAGGTTGAGGTAGAGGCCTAAAAATCAATGGAGGTTAGGTTGAGGCAGCGAGATATACAGAAGCCAGTGTGACCATGGTCACAGAGAAACTGATTTCCCCAGGGCAACTCATATCTGGTGTGTATCACCAGGCCACCTATGCAGACAGCAGAGCCAAACTCCATCCCGTGACAATAATGAGTTTAAATTGGGGAGCTGTGACTAGCTCTAAGAAGGCAATTGTGTCTCCTGCTCTCCCAAAAGACTCCCTATTGGGAAATGATCTTGAAGTGTCTGACAGGTCAGGGGTGGAGAGAATGGTCCATGCAAGGAAGCTGGATTTCCCAGAGTTGGTGTGTGATGTGACAAGGTCACACAATATCCAGAAGGAAAATGCTGGACAGTTGGACCCTGGAACCATGGGCCATGCATCTAATGACAAGGTAAATGGCAGTGGGTCTAGTGAGCCAGCCCAAGGAACTCCAGAGGTGGATTAGGACTGTAACCCGGAGGGGGAGGATCTGACCTCTGAAGACGGTATTCCATCCCTGCACGCTCTATAAGATTTGGCACAATTGACAGGAGCTAGTAGTTGTGTCCCACCCTTGAGAGCTTGAGGCAGACTGCTTCCTAGCAAGGAGAAGGGGGTCACTGGATTCCACATAAGCTACTGGGAGTATATAGCTCTATAAACTGAGGCCTGAGACCTCAAGGAGGTTGCAACCAGGTGGTTGGTGGTCCCCCAGATGTACAGAGAGTTCCTCCTAACCCTGAGTCATGAAATCCCCGTGACAGGTCATTTGGGTAAGAATAAGACTGAGAACCAGTTGGTTAACCATTTCTATTGGCCCAACATGTCTGCCAAAGTGAAGGAGTTTTGAAGCTCCTGTGCAACCTACCAGGCCAGTGGCAAGACAGGAATCAAGCCAAAGGCTCCCTTGTTAGCACTAAGTGGTTGGGACTCCCTTTGAAAGGGTGGGGGTAGATATTGTTGGTCCCTTAGAGCCACCAACTACATCTGGGAAGAAGTATATCTTCATGGTAGTGGACCATGCCACCAGATACCCGAAGCAATAACTCTCAGAACAGGCATGGCTCCTTCGGTGGCTAGGACCTTACTTGGTGTGCTCACCAGAGTGGGTCTCCCAAAGGAGGTTGTTTCAGATAGGGGAACAAATGTCATGTCCAGCTATCCGTAGGCCATGTTGGATGAATGTGGTGTTAATTGCAAGTTCACCACCCCATATCATCACCAGGCTAATGGGCTTGTGTAAAGGTTCAATAAACCCTGATGGTCTTGATCAATGGTTTGTCTAACAAACACAGGAGGAGATGGGGTATTCTCCTCCCATGCCTACTGTTTGCCTACAGGGAGGCTCCACGAAAGGGGTTGGCTTTAGCCCCTTTGAATTGTTGATAGGTTACCCTGTATGAGGGCCATTGTTCCTGGTGAGAGAGTCTTGAGAAAAACTTCTTAAAGAAGCCAGACACAATGTGCTGGACTCTGTGCTGGGCCTGAGATCTTGCATGTTAGAGTACATGTACAAGGCAAGCATAAAACTGGAGGCCAGCCAGAATGTCATGAAGCACTGGTATGAACGAAAGACTATCATACCTGAGAACACTCCAGGGCAATTAGTGTGGGTGTTGGAGCCTGGGGTACCTACGGCCCTCCAGGACAAGTGGACTGGGCCCTATCCAATCCTTGAGGAGAAGGGTGAGGTTACCTTTCTGGTAGAACCTAAACACCCACAGGATCCCTCATTGGATCCTGCATTTTAATAGGTTGAAACCCCACCAAGAATAGGCAGACATGACCATGTTGATGGCCACAGATGAGGGAGAAGAGGAGGAGACTGAGCCAGTGCTAGACCTTCTCTACAACAATGTGCAAGATGGCTCAGTGGAGGGGTTGTATTCACTCCCAAACTGACAGAAAAACAGCATAGAAACTGCAATCAGGTGCAGGTGCAGTTTGCTGGTCTGCTCTCACTGACCACAGGTATCACCAGGGGGTGTATACAAGACATTGACACTGGTGATAGACTACATGTCAAGAAATTGTTGTAAAGGTTGTCTGACAAGGTAAGAGCCAGCATCAAGGCTGAACTAGCTCATATTCTGGAATTAGGGGTAATTGAGAACCCTGACAGTTTATAGGCCAGCCTGGGTGTGTTGGTACCCAAACCTAATTCCCAGGGGGTAAAGAGGAGTTGAGGTTCTGTGTGGACGACAGAGGACTGAATGCAGTCACAAAGACTGATGCTCACCCTATAACTAGAGAAGATAAGCTCCTTGATAGATTAGGGACTGCTACGTACCTGAGTACGTTTGATTTGACCTCAGGCTATTGGCAGATTGCCCCGAGTCAAAGAGCAAAGAAGAGGTCAGCATTTTCCATCCCACCCATAGGGACAATATTAGTTTAAAGTAATGCCCTTTAGCTTAAAGAATGCCCTTTCCACCTTCCAAAGGTAGGTGAACAGGGTCCTGTCTGGGCTGGAGCAGTTCAGTGCAGATTATCTGAACAATATAGCTGTGTGCAGTTAGACCTGTGAGGATCCCGTAAGCACCAGAGCAGGCAGGCCCGACTATTAAGTTCAGTTGTACACCTGAGCCACCTTGTAGGTGTACTACCTCTACAGGCCAAATTCCAAACCATTTTCTATTGGACAGCTCCTACAATCCAGACACAGGTCAGGGCCTTCCTTGGTTTGCTTGGGTATTCTAGAAGATTTGTTCAGAACTACGGAACCCTTATGGCTCCCCTGACAGAACTCACTTAAAAAAAGAGGCCAAAGAAAATAATGTGGACCCCGGAGTGTCAGAAGGCTTTGGACACTCTGGAAGAGGCTATGTGTTCAGCACCAGTGTTACTGGCCCCTGACAACACAAAAGAATTAGTGGTTCAGACAGATGCTTCAGAATTGGGGCAGTGTTGTCACTAGTGAATGAATACGTACTTATATAGTGCATGGCTACCCAAGGGCATCCCAGCGCTTCTTATAACACCATCTCATTCACCACTCCTCATGGAAAGCGAAAGGTTTTCAGCTGTTTCCTGAACCTGAGATAGTCAGGTTCAAGACGAATGACATCAGGAAGCTGGTTCCAGAGTTTGGCCGCAGTGTATGGAAATCGTCGGCCTCCCAAATATGACCGTTTGATTCTAGGAACTGCAAGAAATTGTTTATTGTTAGGTCTAAGAGTCCTATTGGTGTGATATAATTCCACCATGGACTGAATCATAGGAGGACCATTGCCAACAATGGACTTATGAACAATACACATTGCCTTGAACCTGATTCTTTCCTGCACAGGCAGCCAATGTAACCAACTCAGCGCTAAATTAGCAGAGTTACATTTCGGAACATTCATTAAGAGGCTGGCCACACAATTCTGAACAACCTGTAAGATCTTAATGGTTCCTTGCGGTGCACCTAAATAAACTGCATTCACGTAATCCAGCTGTGATAAAATAGGAGCTTGGACCAACGTACATCTGGCTTCAAATGGGAGAAGGGGAAGAATCTTCCTTATCAATCTAAAAAGCCCATAGCAGTTCGCCGCAACTTTATGTGCTTGTACTGTAAAGTTGAGATTGAGGTCAAACCATACACCCAGACTCTTAATTTGTTCCTTTGGTGCAGGAAGGGAGCCAAGAGAGCTAGGCCACAAAAGATCTAAATTCCTAGGGGCCATATGGCCCATTAACATAATTTCAGTCTTGGCACCATTCAATTTAAGAAAGGACAGATCCATCCACTGCAAAACCTTCCCCAGGCAGGAGGTTAGACCCGGTTCACCTTTTCTTGCACCTTTATCTTGCTGACTAAGAGACACCCCCAACTGGTTGTTGTCAGCATAAGTACCAATGTTGATCCCCAGGGGAATACCACATCCACAAGGGATCTCATGTAGATATTAAACATGGTGGGACTCAAAGAAGATCCCTGGGGGACTCCACACTGCAAAGGAGTTTGCCTTGAAAGAATATCATCTTCAAAGACCACAAATGATCTATCTGAGAGGAAGGACTATAGCCATTTAAGGACCGTCCCTACAACTCCCATCTCCTTGAGTCTTTCAATCATAATTTGATGCTTTACCGTATCAAAGGCTGTGCTGAGATCTAACAAAGCGCAGCCTCCATTATCCAGAATTTTTCTGGACTCCTCGACCACAGCAAGAAGGGCAGTCTCCGTACCCTGGTGGCATCTAAAGCCGGTCTGGGTAGGATTAAGGCAATTATTTTCCTCCAAAAAAACAGCCAATATGGTATTACCATATTTTTCTACAAGTTTACTGAGGCCCGGCAGCAAAGAAATGGGGTGATAATTGGTCCAATCCTCAGGATCCAAACCAGACTTTTTCAGCAGAGCTTTAACTCTAGCTTGTTTCCAGAGGAGTGGAACCTTCCCCATTGCAAGAGAGGAATTTATTACATCCAGAATAACGGGAGAGACAATCTCTGAGACCAGATTAAGAATAGATGGAGGTGCGGGATCTGCTGGAGATCCTCTCAGAAGATTCTGCAGGGTTGGTAAATCCAGTAGAGTAAATTCCTCCAACACAACTTGTGAAGTGGGCAAAGAAATATTAGTGTCAATATTAGTTTGCTGAAACATAGAATAGATATTGTTAACTTTTGTAGAAGAAAAGTTTGCTATTTCATCGCAACGTGTTTGCGCATCCTCAGATTCAATAGAAGAACTCTGAGGGGTGAGCAAAGATTTCATAATTTAAAAAATTCCCTAGGGGAATTAGATGCAAGAGCAGTTTTTTCCTGATAATAGCAAACTTGAGCGACTTGTATTTAATTTTTATAAAGCTTGAGTGCATCTCTCTAATTGCTCTTGCTGATCTCTGTAAAATTCTTCCTCCATTTCCTCTCTAATTGCTTACAGACGTGCGTAAGCTGTCTAAGTTTGTCTGAATACCATGCTTTCTTATTAAACCCCACTAGAAGGCATACTTCTTTCTTAGGAAGAATAGAGTCGAACGAGAACTCCAGCCAGCTATTAAAATTGGCATTAGCCATCGTGGGGTTTGCTTGCGGTAGAGGGATGGAGTTCATCAGGATAGACGACCAGCTTCCTACCGACAGCTTGGACCATATACGACCAAACTTTTTATTCCTAATAAATGGCTGTACTAATTCATGAGGAGTACATATAAAAGATAGTAAAAAATGGTCCGACCAAGGTACCGAAATGGTCTCGGCCAAAATGATATTCGTAAGGTTTGTAAATAGCGGATCAAGCAGATGGCCTAATTTATGAGTCGGACCAATTACCATTTGCTTGAATTGGCATGTCTCCAAGCCTTCTATCAGGTCTTGAGAGAGAGAGAGGAATCTAGGTCATCAAAATGCATTTTCAAATCACCCAGGATCGAAAAATTGGATGAACAGCTTGCCCCATTGGTGGCTACATCTAATAGATCATGACAAAATGTACCAATAGCTCCTGGAGGTCGATAAAGAGTATTCCTGAGAAGGTGCATGTAGACGAAAAACTTATAGCGAAGTACAAACTCTCGCAGTTAGGTAAGGAACTCAAAGTGGATCTACATCTATAGATATTTTTATATATAATGGCGATCCCCCCACCACGCCCACTAGCACAATCTTGTCTAAGAATAATATAATTAGAGGGAAGAGCCTGGACCACATCAGCATCAGAGTCATTGCTGATCCATGTTTCCGTCAGGAAAAGGACGTCTGGGCTCCTGTCCTCTAAAAGCAGATTCATTTTGCTGACGTGTTTAGGCAGGGATCGGCAATTAAGCAGTAACATAGATAGAGGTCTACTTTTACCCTCTTCAGTTATCACAGAGGGCGTAATATGAAAAGGCTTAAAATTAAAATCACAAACAGGGCAAGATGCCCTTCCCTCTTCCAAGGACATAATATGCGCACATTTATTCTAGTAAATGAGGAGGGCCTTGGTCAGCTAGTTGCCTTCATTAGCAGGCAATTTCTCCCTAGAGAACAAAGGTGGAGTGACATTGAGAGAGACGCCTTTGCATGGTTTGGTCCCTGAAAAAGCGGAGACCATACCTGTTTGCAACTCACTGCAATGTTCAAAGTGGCAACAGACATCCCAGATTGCTCATTCAGATAAGGGGGGAGAATCCAAAACTACTGAGGTGGTTCATTTCCCTAAAGGGTATGCACTTCACAGCAGAACACAGGCCCAGAACAGCCTATGCCAATATAGATGGAGTTTCCACTTAGCTGATGAGGACTACCAGGGTGTAGGCAAGTTATTCAACACCTTTCCTTTGGGGGGGCATGTGAGAAACTCATCCTTTTGACCCTTGTCACACATATTTTTTGACTGATACTGGTGGTAACGGCCTCTGATTGTGCCCTGGGATCTGCTAACCAGGCCCAGCGCCAGTGCTTTTAAATTGAAGTTACACACAAATGTGACTTTCAATTTAAAGATACTTCCAACGTATTAAACTACCTTATTTGTACATATGTCACCCCTAAGGTCTACCGTAGGTGCCCCTAGAGTAGGGCACCATGTAAAAATAGGCAGAGACATTTTAAAAGATGTTTCATATGCCCTGGTGAGGGAAAAAACACCAGTTTCATCTGTCTACCATTGTAGCCTTTTAGCTACATAGGCTAACATGAGAATACTGTAATACAATTTAACTATTGACAGGAGTGAGCTAAAGTAGTATTTCAAGGACTTTAACGATTGGTAATGACAAATCCAATAACTTACCACTGTTGAATTTGTCATAAATAATACAGAACATATGTTATAGAACCTTTTTTCTGTGAGCCAAAATCCAGCTTTCTAGCAGCCTTCTTCTGAATGGCCAGCCCTGCTTTGATGAGGTGATAAGTGGCCTGCTTTCAGACAGAGGTTATTTTGTGGGGAGGAGCTCTGCAGCTGCAGAGAACAGGCCTGGATGTGGGAACAGAGAGCAGGGCTGTAAAGAATGCCAGCCAGGCCTACCCCCTCTTCCTGTACTCCCAGCCAGATAGGAACCTCAAAAACCTGAATGTGCAAGAGTTCTAAAAAGGGAGTAGCAAGGGAAATAAGCCATACCATATTAAATTGTAAAGTACAGTGTTGCCTGCCAAATGGTGAGATACAAGAGATGCAAGAATAATGTACTCACAAAGTGGATGCTGGTGTCATTTGCAGATGGGAAACCGATCCCAAAAAGTTAATGACAACAGAAATGTGTTGAGTAAATTACTTATATTAATAATATATATCTATATTGTAAATGTTGTTTCGGTTGCTAGACCCGCTTGTAGTGTGGGCCACCATCTTTATTTAGACATGTCGGTGACACATTGGGTACCTTACAATACTCCATAGGGATGAGGTTGCTAGTTTGTGAAGTATTCAATCAAATAATTATATCAATATTGTCATAAAGCTGAGAAAGATAGAAATGTTAATTACATTCTTGAAAGGGCACATTAATAATTTCCGGGCTTTAGCAATAATGGGAAGAAACTTTGCATCTAAGGCAA
This sequence comes from Lissotriton helveticus, assembly GCF_964261635.1. Classification (NCBI taxonomy): domain Eukaryota; kingdom Metazoa; phylum Chordata; class Amphibia; order Caudata; family Salamandridae; genus Lissotriton; species Lissotriton helveticus. The sequence continues at coordinate 157,491,027 of NC_136070.1, forward strand.
AGTGCAGGATAAAGGATACATTTACATCCATGTAATGAATTCTGTATTAAAAGATGACGATATATACATCATAGGCTTGCATAAGCAGGAGAAGTGCAGACATCCCGGTAACAAAGAGGGACGTCATATATTAAAGCAACTCAAAGACTATGACCTTAGAGAATGAGAACTCGAATTTAAGTTAGTGTTAAAGAAATCTCGATAATTAAATGTTAGGCTGCCATTCAATCTCAAAGTCTATCACAGCCAGTTCGCAAAAGTCAGGGTTGTCAGTACTGTACCCGTGACAGCCTAAGGACATAGAGTATGGTATAGAGTTTTGTCGTAATTTAAAATTATAAAGCAGTAGTAATATCATGCAGCATGACTGCAATATACACCAGTTCTTGAATGTAGGAAATATGCGGAATATTTGCAATCCCCCATGAGACTGACCCCATTTTTACTAATTAGTGACGAAAATTTCACTGGCAAATATGACAGAAAATCCATTAAATTAAGAGTAGAATATCCATCAAGGTGTAGTCTGTAAAAATATAGTGAAAATGCGATAGATTATCGTTTGTTTTTTAAATATCATCCCATATCATTTGGAATGAAAATGGCTTGACATATGTAGCAAATGTAATAACTATTATTTGTCCAATGGAGTACATATTTCCATAGATGCTAATTAGTTTGTTTAGGGGTAGGAAAAGTACTTTCCCACTGAATTTGGCAATTTCACACTTTACATAGTTTATTACATTTGATAAGTTTACCAAATTTTAGAGCATTGCTTGTGTTAAAAGATTTCGAACAAATAGAAACTTTTAATTGTTATTTCTCCAACTGTAAACTTTCCGAAGTTCATGCATACTGCAAACTCCCGATTCATAGTTTGGCATACAGAGTACTTCATTGTGGATGTGAAGGAGTACCTTGCCCACCAAACTCTTTCTGTCCACTGAGCCCCATTGGCCTTGTTGATAGAATACTTCCTCAAGTGGCCTGATAGAGTAGGGGCGGTCAGAGGAAGACCATACACCACCCACTCTATTTATGGTGGACAGTACAATTACTTTTATTCCTGTCAATGCCAGCAAGGGCCAAGTGGTGAGGAACAGAAAGAAAAACACCAAGGACCCCTCTAGCGGTGAAATGTTCTAATAGCCTTAAAGCCCTCCAAAGCATGCTCTAGTGGCCATTAAAGGCCTGGCACCTTGTTTAAGGCACTCGCTCAGTCCTTTAATGCAGGAGCAGGCTTTTAATTGCCGGTGGAGACCTCTACGTCGGACTCTAAGGCTGTAGTAAAGGCGAGCTGCTGTACATTTTTCAATGTCCTAACGCACACTTTTTAACTCTCCCTCTTTCCTGCCTGGAAAAGCTGGGAGGAGGCAAATATTCTCAACTCCTGTGTTTCACTCAGCTCTGCCAAACAAAGAGCTGACAGAGTCTTATCAGACCAAAAGTCTGGCTACTGGTCACTTTCACAGTTCCCTCTGTCCATGGTTAGCGGTTACTCCAATGGGCAGTGTGTGACAGCAATTGTTATACATGCACTGCAGGAGCTCTGAAACAAAGAGTTAGAAACTTTGGAGCCACAAGTGCTTTTAAACCAAAAATTTCTCTGGGGGAGATTTTCTTTTTAGAACATTAGCCCTTATGGGGAGCAATGATCTTATAGCCCTTTAGGCCACCGTAGCGAGCTTTACCTGCCACTAAAGTCCTGCTCCTTTTTTATAGGCCCTCGTCAATTAAGCTCAAGTGGGCCTTTAATGAAAAGGATAGCTCACTCTAGCGTGCAAAAAGGCTATATTAATTCGAGCATTCACTTTTTGACATGGGCACCATCAGATATTGGCTTTGGCATGCATCCGGACCACAAAATATTGGAGGTTTGGAAGGATTTCTAACTAGACTATTGCACCTGTCCTAAACAAGTTCACAGTAGTAATTTGTGTTGTCTGTTTTAGCAATCTTTATGTATTTCTCTATTTACAGTGTATGCTACAGTAGGCTGTAGCTGACGTTACTTTTTAGTAGTAGTTTTAGTGCTTTACGGCAGAATTTATAACAAAGTAGTACATGCCTGATGAGGGCAGGATATCTTTGTAGATATTTCAATCACAAATGTGTACTTGTCAAAATAATTCCTAAGCTCATTTTATTTTCATTTCAAATGAAGTCCCAATCTGATTTTGAATCGATGTTGACATATTTTTTTAACTCTTATATGATGTACGTTCACAGTCCATCCATAGACGAGACCTAGTTGTCTTTTATAAGGTGTACATTTTATGTCATTTATTTTACGAAATTCTGTTTATCAAATGTCATAAGATCATTTTTTGTAGTAGAACGATCAATGCATACTAACCACGAACACATCCCGTATTTACATTTCAAAAGCGTGCTTGTCAGTCATTGTCATATATTTTGCCCAAGACTTCTTTATATTTAGATACCACGGATAGCGCTGAATTGAATTGTAATGTAGCTTCTGACAATGTGAACATTTGCGAAATTACAATGCAATCACTAAGCTGCTACGCATATGAATAATTCAGAAGTTTGTCAAATTGGAATAAAAAAGTTAAGCACTCCTGCTGAAATTGGATTGCTTTGCAGTATAAGTGACTACTGTAATGAATACCTCATGACTTTTTAATTGTGGATTCTTTTAGATTTTCATGAGGAGAAATGAAGGCTATTACCTGGGAGTTACATTGCATAACCTTATTTCACTTTCACTACCACAGAAAATGAAGTTCATTAAAATTGTGATAGTCATTCTGTGTACATATATTTCTTATTTGTACTTTTGATAGTTTCAAACATTGTAATGCGGGTTTTCAATGCAAATGCAATACAGGAGAAGTAGTAAAACTGCATTTCATTATTCCTACAAGCATTAAATGACCAGGGTTTGTGGGGGCCGACATCATTTAAGTAGCTGTGAGGAACAGGATCACTTGAAGTTTCCCGCTTATGATAAGCACATTTTTAGCACGGTGCTCACCATAAACGTACTTTAGTAATGACTAATTGGAGGTCTGGTACAAAAACCTGTACCAAGACAGAACATTGATGGAATGTGGATTATTACTAGTGGTAAATGTGCATCTATCACTGGCAATAAGTCACTAACCCAGCCTAGGGCTCAGAACAGGTCTCGGAAAAGTATTTCCATGCACAACCCTTGGGTGCTTAGCAGTGAACAGGCAGGCTTAACTTCAGAGACAGGTATGTAAAGCATTTAAAACAGTAATTCAGTAAATTATTAAGACACACCACAAAATAAAAATTCAACACCAATTCATATGAATTGGAAATATGTATATTTTTAAAATAATACCAAAATGACAAAAATCCAATGTAGAGAACTAGAGATATGAATTTTCAAAGATTTAGCATTATATAAAACAGAAACTTATAGCTTATAACTATAACTTATAGCACGTGTTCGTTCTAGACAGGAACAAAGTAATGTTTCAGGCGGACCGCGATGGAACCCTGCATGGCTACCCTTCAAGGAATGCCTCGGTCAAATTACCTTCTGACTTAAAAACTTTACCTGAGCTTTTTCTGCCGGGGACCCTCAATGCTCTCCACCGGTCCTGGTTCAGTGAGAGTTTGTCGGCTTGACTTTCAATGAGCTCCCGGTCAAACATGGAAGTAGGACCTCTGGAGCTTTTCAGCGGTACACACCAGGGATACAGGTCGGCTCCCAGTTGAAGATGGACGGCTTGACACGTGTGGTTGGAGCCGGTCAAGATTTTACCTTTGGACTTAGAAAAGTTTCTGGAGCTTTTTCTGCCTTCAATACTCTTCACCAGTTCGGGTTCTGTATTCTTTAAGATAAATTCAACAATAGCATAATTTTCGCGAATTCCTTATGATAGTTACGAGTTAATAAACTATTGCAATGTTAAACTATGTGGCGGCGATCTTTAATCTGGAAAATGAAATGTCCAATTTCTCCAGCACCAGGGCCTATAAAACATATTTTAAAAGGACCCTGCTTATTGCTACGTGACCTCCCACCCGGGGACACATATGAGAGACTTTAGGGGTCCTGAATATATAAAAATAATGTAGATTCTCACTCCACAGTGCTCTTAGCACAAACATCAATTTGGGGAAGCATTTTAATGCAATGGGTTAAGTGAATTGTGCAATTTCTCTAGCCTAGGGCATACAGAACCTCTTTAATAAAGGTCCTCCTTATGAGTACCTACCCCCCCTCCCACCTCTGGGACACCTAGGGTAGACCCTGAGGGTACATATTATTCCAGAATATTGTAGATTATCAATTTGTAATTGCCCCTAACACCAAAGTCGAGTGTGGGCACAATTTACATTTACACACAGTTCTGCAACACAGGGCTGCTTTTTAAAATGACCTCAGGCTCTCAGCAGTGTACACAGGCAAGTTCAGAAAGGGCTGCTGGCTTCTAAACTGTTACGCCCTATAATATACTGGGGCCTTAAAGGTAGTTTTAATCCCCCTGCCCTATTATTTACTAGGGACTTATAGGGTAGGTCATACCAGCTAATCACAGGGGTATCCTAACCCATAGTGAACCCTAATGTGTGAAGGTGTTTCCACTGTATGTTCTCTACGTTTTCTCCATAGCACTGGTCCATGACCTGGATAGGCAGAGTCCAGAGACTGTCAGTGTCAGTTACCACCAGTACCAGTCAGCCAAAAGTTGGCGTGCGAAGGGGATACGATTACTTTGCAACATAGCCCCCACCAAACAAAAGGTAATAGGTTACTAACCTACACCCTGGTAGTCCTCATCAGCCAAGTGGAAAAACCTGGAAAGTCCATCCGCAATGGTATGGGCAACCCCAGGTCTGTGTACCACTGTGAAGACCATTCCCTGTAGGGAAATAGACCACCTCAATAGCTTGGGATTCTCACCTCTCATCTGCATGAGCCATCTGAGAGATCTGTGGTCAGTTTGAACACAAAAGCGAGTCACAAATAATTATGGTCTCAGATTATTCAGGGACCAAACCACATCAAAAGCCTCTCTCTTTCATTGGCTCTCCACCTCTGCTCTCTAGGAAGAAGTTGCCTGCTAATGAAGGCTACTGGCTGATCAAGACCCTCCTCATTTACCTGTGACAACACTGCCCCAACCCCTTGTTCTGAAGCATCTGCCTGAACCACAAATTCCTTTGTGTAGTAAGGGGCCAGTTACACTGGTGCTGAACACATAACAGCTTTCGGAGTGTTAAAAGCCTTTTGACACTCTGGGGTCCAATCCACTTTCTTCGACCTCTTCTTAGAGGTCAGTTCTGTCAGAGGAGCAATAATGGTTCCATAATTTTGAACAAACCTTCTATAGACCCCAGCCAAACCAAGGAACACCCTCACCTGTGTATTGGTCACAGGAGATGTCCTATTCAAAATAGTTTGAATGTTGCCCTTGAGATGCTGTACATGGCCTCCACCTACAAGTGGTACCAGGTAAACCACATAACTCTACCCTATGTGGCACTTACTTGCCTTAATAGTCAGGCCTGCCTGCTGTAGGGCCTGAAGCACTCCCCTCAGGTGGCTTTAGTAACCCCCCCAGGCAGAACTATATACAGCTATATCATCCAGATAAGCTGCACTGATCTGCTCCAAACCAGACAAGACCCTGTTCGGGTAGGGGTATTCTTTAAGCCAAAGGGAATTACCTTGAACTGATAATGGGCCTCTTGTGTGGAGAATGCTGGCCTCTCCTTTGCTCCATATGAGAGGGCAATCTGCCAATAACCAGAAGTCAGATCAAAGGTACTTAGGTACTTAGCAGCCCCTAACTGTCAATGAGATCATCAGCTCTACGTATAGGGTGAGCATCAGTCTTAGTGACTGCATTAAACCCTCTGTAGTCCACACACATGATTAACCCTTTTGGTTCCCTTGAGGATTTGGTTCGGGCACCAGCACCACTGAGCTGGTGCAAGGACTTTCAGAAGGCTCAATTACCCCCAACTCCAGCATCTTAGCTACCTCAGCCTTAATGCATGGTCAGACAACCTGTGCAGTTAATTTTGATAGGTGGGCCTTCATCTGTGTCAATGTTGTACACACACCACTCAGGGATGCCTGGGGGGGGTCAAAGAGAACAGGCCATCAGGCTCCTCCAGCACCTGCTTGCAGCCTCTGTGCTGATGCTCTGTCAATTTGGGATAGAGTACAACACATTCCACTGACTCATCCTGCACATTGTTGGAGAGGAAGTTGGGCACTGGCTCAGTTTCCTCCTCTACTCCCTCATCTGTGACAAGTATCATTGTCATGTCTGCCTTGTCATGCTGGGGTTTCAATCTATTCAGGGCGACACTTGACCCTGCTTGCAGGTTAGGACGTTCCCCACGCCGCACAGCTCTGCCTGTGTGTCCCTGCCTTTGAGCCCTGTTTTGAGCCATTTTTCACTATTTTGGTTGCCCTCATTCCCTCTTTGCCTTCTGTATTCCCGCCTTCTTCCTTCCACTGCCTCCCTATGGCCCTGCCCCCTCACTCACCCATTCGCCACCGTGCTCCTGCCTCCCAGCTGCTCCTCCCTCCCACCTCCCCTTATATGGTGGCCGCGCCGTTTGCGCGCCGGAGGCGTGCCTAAGGTAAGCCCGTCTGCACCTGTCTGCGCCTGGACTGCCCCAGCGCCAGAACCCCTGGCCCCCGTGAATACCACAGTGCCCGTTTCCGCTACGACTCCAGCACCCTCCACGCACCCAACGCTGGACGATCACGCATCTGCTGCCTGGCTGCCCGGAAGCGCACCTAAGGACCCTTCTCCTGCCGGAACTGCAGCTTCACCAGCATCCGGCCCGCCAACCCACCAACCAGGAAAGAACCCAACTACCTCAGTTGCATCCCAGTAGATTCTGCGAAATTAATTGTCACCCCCCTTCTCTTGCTTGGAGGCAATCTGCCTCAAGCTCTCTTGGGTGGGATAGTCTATCTGTCCCTGACAGAACTCCTCTCTGGAGGGTCAACCTGCTCCTGTTAGTTCTGCCACATCTGACAGCTCTAGCAGGGCTGGAGTCCCTTCCTCCGAGGTCCGATCCGCTTGTACCTCTGGAGTTCCCTGGGCTGGCTCACCAGACCCAGTGCCCTTGTCCTAGAATGCTTGGCCCATTGCTTCAGGGTCCAGGCATCCAGCCTTTTCATTCAGGATAGTCTGGGACTATGCCACAGCACACAGGGAGCTCCAATATTTTCATATTGAGCCCTCTTTCCACCTCTGACCACTCAGATGCTTTGAGATCCTTGCCCAGTAAACACTGGACTGGGAGCACAGGAGACACAGCTACCTTCAAAGAGCCTATCATACTTCCCCATTCTAAGTCCACCACAGCCATAAGATGGAGTTTGGTACTCCTGTCTGCATAGGCCACCTGCTGAACCTCACCAGGTAGCAACCTCTCCTGGGGGACAAGCTTGTCTAGAACCATATTCACACTAGCCAAATGCCTCCTATAGCCTCAAGCTCAGTCCATTTAACATTAGGCCTCGGCCTGTACTACTCATGTTTGGAGGTAAGGCAGACAGGGTTGCAATATTCACCCCACCCAAGGACACTAAGGTTACCTCTACTACTTGCCTACCCCTCTCTGGTGTACTCTCCACCCCCACACTTAAACTAGCAATCCCTGGACATGGCCTCTTAGTGGGGGGCTTCTTGGTGAAGACAGCATTTCCCTTTTTGCGCTGGATTCATAATCAACCAATTTCTCCTTTTTTAAACTTATTGCAGTGGAAGCATGATTAAAATTAAATTACCATCATTACAGTTATGTATAATTTCTATTATTTTAATCACAAAAGAAAAACACAGCATAACATGATAACAACAGCATGTGACTCGAGATCAAGCAGCTGAGTATAGTTACCTACAAGCATATACTCTATAGGTCAATAATATATTGATAGGGAGGGGACATCCACTCCATACAAAATCTGATTGACCTTACAGCCATGGACCCCATCAGGCAGAAGTGGAAACCCAAAGCAACTCTGGCAATTTTATCAGACTCAGACCCCTCCAGGGGAAACGCCTGATGCCCACTACGGCCAGTCTGGCCCGGGACTCCTTATTTTCTGATGTTTGCTATTGCAGCCTTTCTACCTTTAGGCTATTTTCTGGGCAGCTGGACAGTAGTCCATGCCTGTGTACCAATCGCCCATAAGCGGAGACCTTTCCCTGCTCTAGTAGTGGGAAATATCTCTATTGGCTAACATAAATCCCAATCTAGCCAGAGTTTTCCAGCAAGCATTTACATCCATCCCTCCATGGTGCCCAATAATAATACCTAAGGATCCCAATGGGGTATGGTACCTATATTATTCACAAGAGCCTTGTGTATTCACCTTCAATATCTCTGCGTAGCGGATCATTCCAGAATAGTGTGACATGATACATGTTACATGATAAAAGGTTCCTGTTGCTTCCCCGCATCTAACTCATAGATAGTTACTCATTCAACTCATTCTCCATAATCTGTCTGGGCTATAGTATGTAGTTTGGAAATAGTTGAATTAGTCAGAGACTGTAGGGGATGACCAGTACTTAGAGGAACATCTTGGTTTCCTGCCACTCCTCATCCTCCAATTCTTTCACATATATCTCCCAGGAAGCCCATGTAGCCAGAAGAGTCTGCCGATTGTTGAGATCAATACTCTGCATAGCCTAAATAGCCCCTTATAGCTCAGGAACATCAGCATTGGTGTTGCCTTGCGTGGGTTGTGGTCTGGGACCATTTCAAGCACTGCCTTGTACTTGCCCAAAGTGTGGCCAAGCTGGAGACATCTATAGAAGTGAGGTGAATATTGTAAACCTGGACCACTTCTTCAAATGATTTCATGTGGTCCTAACTACAAACATTCTCCAATCACAAGATCCAAATGAATTTCCATTGTTGGAAGACAGACAGACTTGTGTTAATCGAGGTCCCATCCAGATAGGAGTCAAGCCAGTGATCCGATCCAACCATTGGATGTGTATAAGGGACATATGTCAGATAAACATCGACACTCTCAACATCTGGAATAACTTTAAGGTAGATGGGTTGCTGTATAGGAGTCTGTGTGTCTGGGAGGTTGAATTCAAGGATAAAGTATGAGTCATGTCTGTCTATGTATTTTCAGTCTGTAAACAACACCATCTTACCCGCACAAAATAATAATTGGAGGTTTGGCACCCACATTCCACCTTTGTATGCTTGTAGAGTACATTTCCGGGAGGGCACTCTTGGGTTCCCACCAGCACATATAAATCTTGCAACTATAGACTGCAGGCCTGAAAAGAATGTCAGTGAGAGGCCATATGGGTAATGCTGCAGTACATTCAGGAACCGGAGATGTGAGATCATTTTATACAGTGCTGTTATATCCATAAATGAAACTGGCAAGAATGGCCAGCCCTCAAACTCTTCATGGGTGTGCTGAAATAGGGGTGCTATGTTGAGGTTCAAGGCTAACTGTCTGTCTCGGATAATCAGAACTGCAAAATATCTAACCAAGATCTCCACCAAATGTAGGGATGCTGGCATTGCCTTTCGGGGGAGTGTTCCTAGCAGCATTGACCTTGAGCCAAAATTCAATCTATTGAGAAACTATATAAGCTATAATGCACAACACTCATAGTGCTCTGCCATATGGCCAATCTCTGTGGCCAGTCTCAGTGGCATTGCAGCAACAATAACACAAGTAGAGGATGCTGTATATCCCAATTCTGGTAGCAAAATGTGGTCCTGCAAAGAAGGTAAGATTCCTAAATATGCGCATGAGACAAACAATATAGTTGTTTGAGTACTTCACGCCCCATTTGAAGTTTAATGATCAAAAACAGACATGAGACTGGAAACTAATGGCAGTTTTATGGTATGTGGTAGATGTCATGTAATATGCATACCTACTTGGGTCAGTGATGGGGATGTGATGTCTGGCCATATGAGAATGTTACCTTGCCACACCATGGATTTTAGATAGTTTTGTGTTTGGCCACAGTGTTTTCAATGTATCTAGGAAGTTGAATTGTACATTTGTTGAGCTCTTTATGTTGGTCATAAGTGTCATCATGTTCCTTCTCATATGGGTAGTGAAATAATTTTGTCAGTTGAAGTGTTAAAGTGTATGTACATGACTATTTGAGTCTGATGAACAGGCATGCTGATTCAATACATTGTTGTAGTTGCTGTTACAGACACATGAGAAGCCATATTACTGTGTCTAACCTAAGCAAGGGATAAGGGTCTCTAGAACATGGAGTCAATGTAACTGGTTGAGGTGCAAGAAGCCAAGAATGAGCTGCTATGTGGTGATTGTGGACATGGTCTAGGTCTTTGCATTCACTCTATTACTGAGCTCATGCAATAAAGCATGACTGTCAGTTGCATTGATAAGGTGTGGAGCAGCCTAAGGAGTTGATCATAGAGTTCAACCACATAGTTCACCACAATTTCTGCCACTTTCTCAGTCACAGTTGGTTTTATGACTCTGGGCACTTTACCACTGCTGATCAGTGCTGAAGTGCAGAATGCTCTCTGAGTAAATTGTTATTATGGATTGGTATTTCCATGATTGACTTGTTTGACTTACTACTAAGTCCCTAGTACTGTGCATGGTGTGTGCCCAGGGCCTGAAGGCAAATGCTGCTAGTGGGCCTGCAGCACTGATTGTGCCACCACACAAGCAGCCTTTCAAAGGGGTCTCAGACCTGCCACTGAAGTGTCTCTGCGCAGTCGCTACTGCTGTTCACCTGGCAAGTGTATCCACTTGCCAGGCCCTAACCTTCCCTTTTATCACCTATGAGTCGCCCCTAAAGTAAGCCTAAGGTACCCCTGTGTGGAGGGGGCAGTACATGTGAAAGGTACTGATGTGTATGACATGTCCTGATAGGGAAATACAGTGAATTTCGTGTTTCACTATTGAAAGGCTATCTCTCTAATAGGAATGAATGGGAGTTTATTTATAGCACCTTATAAATATAATTTCCCATTGGGCCAAGATAGAAAGATGGAGTTTTGTATGCTTTGAATCAGAATATACAAATGCATCTTTACTACTGTGTGCTTGAAAATACCACTTTCAGAAAGTGGGAATTTTCTTGCTTAGCCATCCTGTGTGCCTCTGCTGGTTTTTGGATTGAATGTCCGGCTTTGGAGTGACAGGGGCTGGGATGTGCATTTACTGTAGACAGTGAATGCACAGAGGAAACAGCTACATTGGTTGACAATCTTGCAGGTCATGGACTGAAACAGATAGTATTGGGTCCCACTCACTTAGCTGGCCACACATTAGATGGCATATTTATGAATAACCAGGATATAGCTCTGACAAGTATACTACCCATACCTTGGTCAGACCATCATGTAGTACTTTTTAACATTGCTACTTTTAGAACTACTACAGGTCAGAGGAACAGACCGCCTTTGGTCAAGTTCCGCCGCTGGAAAGATATCCAACAAAATCAATTGGCAGCCTCTCTGGCAGCTAATTACCCTAACACTTGGCCTATGTTTAGGCAACAAACTTTGATGACTGGATTAGGTCATCTATAGATCAACTTGTCCCTGAAATTACCAAACAGCCCAAAAAGAACCGAGTATCAGCACCTTGGTATGGGGCTGAGCTCCGACACATAAAAGCCAAATGCAGGCATCTTGAGTGGCTCTGGCTTAGTGGGAAACACAAAAAAATCTACAGTTTGGCCCAGGAGGAATATAAGAAGTCCATTAAATGTACCTATTGTACAACTAAAATCTATCAAGCTAAAAACTCCTCGAAGGAGCTTTTTAAAACAGTCACAGCTCTATCTAAATGTCCACAGGATAGCCATTTTAAACCGGATCAAAATTTTGTGGACAAAATCGCTTCCTTTTTTTCAAAATGAAGTACAGGCAGTCTATGATGAACTGCTGAAGACTGTGGCACCACCTAGGGGAAACTTTGATGACCCCGTGGCGGATAACTCCCCTCAGAGTAATCTGTCACAATTCTGTTTTAGCGACAGAGAAAGTTAATGACCTACTACTCCCAACAAAATCTGGCTCGCCTCTGAACCCTTGTTCTCCATCAATTCTGCATCTGGTATCTGAACAAATCAGCTCACATATTTCCTCTGTTTTGAACCGGGTAATTGGTACTGGTGTTTATCTGCAGTTATGATAAAAGGCTTGTATCATACCTATTATCAAGAAACCCACCCTGGATCCCGTTGAGGTAAAGGATCATCGCCCGATACCCTGTCTCCCTTTGCCATCCCAAATTCTGGAAAAGGCTATCAATATAGAACTTATGAACTTTCTGGATGACAGCCTACTTCTCGACCCCTCTCAACATGGCTTTAAAGCAATACACTCCACCGAATCAGCCCTGAAAATGGCAACAGATCAAATACGTAAGGTGGTGGATGACGGTGACAGAGTGGTCCTCATCCTGCTCAACCTATCTGCCGCTTTCAAAATGGTGAATCACACGGTGTTGGGGCAGCGGCTGAGGACAGTAGGTATTAGAGGGATGGCTCTGGCACTCCTGTCATCTTTTTTGGCATCTAGGGAACAACTGATCCATTGGGAGGGACTAAAGTCTGCTAACCTTTGCCTTCCTTGTGAAGTTCCACAGGGGTCGGCACTGCCACCAACACTTTTTTAACTTCTATGTTACCCCTCTTGCCAGATTAATCAAACAGTATGGCTTTAATCTGGTGTCATATGCGGATGACAACCAGATAGTGGTGTCAGTCTTGCAGAGGGTGGACATTATAGTGACCCAGTTCCGTAGCTGTCTTACTGCAGTCATGGCTTGGATGAACGCAAACTTCCTTCAACTCAATACTGATAAGACCGAGGTTATTGAGTTGATTTCAGTTTGGAATCAACTCTGGTGGCCTGTGGAGACTGGGAGCTGTCCAACTCCCGTGACCAAGGCAAAGAACCTAGGCTTTACAATTGACTGTGAATTAAAGTTCGGCAAGCAAATCAATTAAGTAACCTCTGATTGTTTTTTCACTTTGAAAGCTCTGCGCAAAATCTTGCCATTCATCCCATTTACTCTAAGGAAAATGGTAATTGGAGCCCTTGTACTTTCCAGAATAGATTATGGGAATGCGCTACACCTAGGTATAGACAAAGGCCAAATTGCGAAACTGTAATCACTTCAGAATGCAGCTGCCTGTATGCTGCTGCTCTTCCCAAATACCATCCTACGTCTACCAGCATCAGACAGTTCCATTGGCTCACCATCCCGGAAAGAGTGAAATTTAAAGCCCTCTGTGTGGTGCACAAGGCGCTATACTGAGGCGGTGCCATTGACATATGAAAGTTATTCTTGTGGTACAATCCCCAGCGAAACTTGAGATCCGCCAATACAGGACTAATACAGGTGTCCAGAATAAAAAAGACTAGATGCGGTGGTAAGAGCTTTTTCCATCAAGCCGCTAAGCTGTGAAACTCCCTTCCCTCACAGCTGAGACTGCAACCCAACATGACTATCTTCAGGAAACAGGTTAAGACCTGGCTGTTTCCTAAGTACTCCTAAATAAATAAGTATCTGGATTAGTATAAACCTATCTTAGCACCAAGATGCCGCGGCAATCGAGCGGTCTATAAATATATCAGTCAGTCAGTCAGTCAGACAGCCACGGGGGGGTTTGTGTTGTGTCCTGCCTTCCCTGGACGAGTCAAGGCTGGGCAGAATTGACATGGGCTGCATCGTAGATGGTTATTTCAGAACTGGTCAAAAGGTTAAAAAGATGCTTTTGAAAATGCAGGATAGTGTAAATGTTGGTGCAAAGTTGCAGCAAATCAATCAGCTTCCAAAACGATATTGCAGAATTACACCTGCAGTTCTAAATCTATTTAATCCAGCCCACGACGGTAAGGCGTAGTACTTAGCAAAATGGAAATGTGAAGAGGGAATGCAGAAGTCATCTAATTTGAGGAGAATTTTTAAGATGGTGTTAAACCTGAGACGGGTCGGGGACAATCGGTATTTGCCCGGCGGTATTGCCTCTGTGACCCTCTAGTTATTTAATCAATGAAGAGGCAGGCGCTGGAGACTGGAAGGCAGGAAACAAGGTTTTTTATTCTCTCCGGAGGAGAACACAACAAAACGGGCAGAAGGTATCGTTCTGAGGTGCTCTAGCTACATTTCTGAGGCCTGGCCTCTTATACACTGTTTTATGACTTTATTGCAGATTACATATTCATGTTAAAGCTTTGATGTATGGAAGAGACATTCCCGGAACTCCCCTTTTGGGCCCGTTCCCACACACATTTACAGTTGAAGTCCCCACCCTAGTCACAACAGGTGATGAGTATCGCGCAGCTGGATATTCCGCCGATTCACGGAATGTGGGGGGTTCGATCGGATCTCATGGAGTGGGGGCTTTGATCAACCCGGGGATCCTTTGGTGGGGGAAGCTTTCTATTGTACGGGGAGGGGCAAGGAATGGTATCGGCAGTGCTGGGTGTCGGCCTGGGAACGGGGAAGACAAACGGGCACACGGGGGAAAAAAGGGGGTTTGCATCAAAGGGCCGGGGATCATGAAAGGGAAGAAGGGAGGTGTCGCGCTGGGAACAGGATGAGGGCCTGGGGCAGAGCAGCGCCGAAGAGGGGTTTATGATTCAAGGCAGGTGCAAGCAGGGGGTTGGTCAGCGTGCAGGCTTAGTGAGGGCGAAGGGCTATATCAGGGGCCAGCGGCATGCAAAAGGGTTCGCTCTGATCAGGGCATCTTAAAATGGCGGGTGCGCACGACAAAAGTGTGGCATCAGGGGAAGAGGCAAGATGGCGCAGATAATGTTCACCAAACCGTACTAATTTTCAACAGTCCTCCCTTTAACATATTCAAGACATCTTGCTGGTTCATTTTCTACTCGGTTCTATTGTGGTGGGCATGAGAAAGAAAACGGTAGGAACCCTAGATGAAAAGAGTTGTAAACAATACATTTTAACATTTCTAGTTTTAGGAGGTGGACCTATTTGATAAACTTTGATCAATTTGTTTTAGCAGGAAAGTCATAGAAATGTAATACAAAAAACGATTCTGTAGCGAGAGCAGCAAGTACATTTCATAACGTGAACTGGTAGGTTATTACATATATCAGATTCGGATTGGAGCATGATCAATACAATGGCGGCTGGGAGAGAAATGAGGCATAGCAGAAACGGTGATTGAGGATGTCAAATGTTCGAAGTTAACGAGTTCTCATTATTCTTTGTTGTCTTTCGTTGGCGCTGTGGAGCACCGGCGGTGGAGCTACAAGTCCAGCTCTATTCTAAGTTCTGCGGTGCAGGGCACGACCCTTTCCTCGCGTTTCTGGTCGGAAAGGTCCTTTTCGCCCTGTGTCCTTTGAGGTGTTTGTCAGAAAGTTCAGATGGAAGAAGAGCGTACAAAACAGTCCATAGGGTAGGTCGGAGAAAAAGGGGGATGGAGCAAGGCCAAATTAGGAACAAACTAGGGGAACGAGAGACTTCAGATGGGCGGGCTCATGACCGAGTCTGGAGAGCGGGGACCTTTCGGCACACATTCGAACATAGAGCGGGGGCATCAGTTTAGCCCTTTCTTCTCACTTTGCTGGAGGTAGTGCCTCGTCCTGTAGCTCTGTTCTGTCGCGGTCTCGCCTTGGCCCATGCCGTAGGTGTTCCATAGTCTGCAGTCAGGCCTCGTGCTCCCACATCCGGTCCTTCTCTCTCCTGACAGCCGTACCCTTAAACGAGTTTGAAAAGACAGTCTTTAGAGAATTTGCAGAGGAAGGAAATCACAAAAGTCTATTTCTCTCCCAGCTTCAGATAGAAATGAAAACGTCCGTTATTTTAGGGTTCACAACTAACATATAAATGACCGATGACGGGCCTGTTGGAGGTATTATGGCTTTCCTTCATAATTATTTATTACAGTTTCGACAGTTTATCTGATGGAGACCCACCTTCGTAAGACGGGCTTGACAAAGTTATGCCGTTCTCTAGGGCTTTATATTTACCAAGGGTACTGTGTGCTATCGACATGGTACTAAACAGATATTTTGCTGAGGGACGAACATAGGCTAAACAGTTCTTTTTACCAATGCGGTATTTTTCATATAAACATTTTTTTTTTTATATATTTTTACTTTCGGCAGGGTTCATTTCAACGACTTCTTCACTTTGGTCTAGTCTTTTAACCTTGTAAAACATCATTCTGGTTCCTACGTAGCTTCCTACGGCCTGAGTACTTAATCAGAAAAGACAGGGGTTTTATGGGAGACAACTAGGGACATAGAAACTTGTGGTAAGGGCGTAAATCGACCCATTCCTCACAACCGGGAATGAGGGGTAGTTTCATAACTCCAGTTTGGAGCGGCTGATACAGGGGATGTAACAGGGGTGATCATTTTTCCTGTTTGGGTATTGCGACAATTCGGGGCGGGGAGGGTCGCGTATTCTGAGGTCCTTGTTTTATACCATAGGAGCCGTTGACATGTAGTTCCCTTATTACGGGCCAGATTAAGGGAACCTCTGTCGTCTTACCTGTCCTTTCCCTTACGGCCCAACCTCGGTTCATTGACTTCTAGCGGAAAAGGAGAGGTAATGACACGGTCTCAGGGTGATTGTATTAAAGACAAGTTTTTGTGCAAATACTGACGGTATTTGAAGCCAATTAGGTGGTGCGCTAGGGGTGGCAGTCTGCCAATTTCGGGGCTAATCGCTCGGAAGAGTGGGAGTGCAAAAGTAGAAGGAGAGAGAGAGAGAGAGAGAGAGAGAGAGAGAGAGAGAGAGAGGGAGAGAGAGAGAGAGAGAGAGAGAGAGAGAGAGAGAGTGCAACGGCAGGCTAAATAGTACACGTGCAACAGAGAGGGTGGCAGTGTATTCAAGAAAGGCTATTTAGTGCATTACACAGTAAAGGACATTCACGGGTCTGCGTTAGGATCTTGTAATCATGCAGTTTGAGTATTAGACAGGGTAGAGGGGACGTGCCTTGAGAAAAGGAAAGAAGAGAGGAGGTACCATTTTGTCGCACTTTCTCGCATTCTCGGTCCTTCGACCAGTTGGGTCAGCGCCTCGGTCACACACACACATTCTCTCATAGTTTCGCATCATACGTGACATGGGTTCATTCGTCCGGTCTGGTTTAAGGGTGATCACTTTTTATCAGGTCGTGCTAATTTTTCGGGTTTGTTCGATACGTGAGTAGTTTGCAGGCGTGCTTAGGCACCACCTTGCGGCGCTAGTCTGCTTCATGTATTAGACATGGCAAGGCTTCAGATCTTCGCCACACCTCGGCTGTAATTTCTGATGTAACCTGCAGAGGGAGGAAAAAAAAAGGGGGGGGGAGGGAACAGCATTCGCGCATATTTAAATACATGTATTCAAGAGTCCTTTACTCACCTCTTACTCGTCTTCCCTCCTCGGGGCAGAGCCCCCGGGGATATGGTTTCTGGAGTCGGGGGGGGGGGCAGTGTGTCCATATAGGTCGTGTGCGGGGAACGTGAAAAGGAAACCAGAGGTGCCTAGTGCGAGGTATCTGGTCAAAGGACGTATCTCACTATCGGGATCCTTAAACCTCCTTCAACGCTGTGGCGTTCTAAGGTTCTTCGGTTCTTGGGTCAGCTCCGTTCCCTGATACCTTGGAACGTTGTACTTTATAACGTTTACATCATTTCATTTCACCCTCCTTTTACATTCCCTCATTTACACCGTTCGTTTTACCCATCCTTGGAAGTCAAGGTCTTCCTCCACGCGAGAGTTCATGAGTCAGTCGCGTACTTTGAAGGCAGAGTGTCGTGTTGTCGATCCGATCCGTCCTCCAGGGCTGGGCAACCATCTTCTTTCAACCTTAAAGAGAGAGCAGAGTAGGGTGCACAGAAAAGAAATTTCCCACCGATCCCACATTTTTTTAAAATAAAGCATGCAATACTCGTCCATAGTTTCGAAAACCTTTATTTCTCGGAATCATTTCAGTACGTGGATGATGAGGGTGCAGTCGTATTTGGTCGGACATGGCAATGGTTAAAGCGCGTACAGTGGGAGTGTCGTCTTGCGGAAATAAATACATTGCAAAGTTTTATTCATTCATTTGCAGGAAACTAAAACGTCTATTAATTGGCTGGGGGTTCGGGGGCATTTATTTCATAATTTAGAAGCATAATCATAATAGTTGCAATCAGATTTCCTATATGCATACTGTATGTGTGCGTCGTAGATGAGGTTATACATCAGCTATAAAAATATAATACATTGTACATTTGTAATCAACATTTTTAACGGGATCCTTTCATACTGTTCGTCGAGTGAGCTCTCCTTGTCTTTTCTAGCCAAGTGTACAAAGGATCATATAAAGTCTCAGAACATCAAGTTTATATTAGTGCGAAGGAACACCACGAGGTGTTCGCAAGTCCCTCTTGATACCGGCGCCATTTTGGGCGGGGCCGGCTCAGTCCGGAAGTAGCATCAGGGGGAAATGTTTCCCATTACTGGCAGTTTGGACCAGAGTCCTTTTCGGCAGTTCTAGAATTCATGCTAACAGAAGGAGTGGCAATGTCATGTTTGTTTCGTTGGCGGTCAAGGCAGCCGTCCCTTACCGGAAACCTGCAGAGGCCGAAGGTTCCGCCGGGGACTTTTGTAGGGTCTACAAGGCTGCGGAGATGCTGTCGGAGATGGGGGCTCGTGCCCCAGTGGGCAAATGTCCGAGTTATAT
Organism: Lissotriton helveticus; assembly: GCF_964261635.1. NCBI lineage: Eukaryota > Metazoa > Chordata > Amphibia > Caudata > Salamandridae > Lissotriton > Lissotriton helveticus. The sequence goes on from NC_136070.1 coordinate 157,509,686, forward strand.
TGCTGGTCAAAGTTACTCTAGTGGCCGGGGCCCGCCTTCCAGCGGACCCAGACGCCATTTTGAGGCCCTACAGGGGCCACTCTCGTCGAGTTTGCAAGAGTGGAAGAGATCCTTCGGAGTGAAAGGAAGAGGTCCCTGTTGTGTGAAAGCGGGACGTTCGGCTGGGGTGCAGCTGTGATGCCCCCACCTGGGGGGGGGCGAGGGAGACTCGTTCGCGCCGTCTCCTTCTCCCGGTGCACTCCGTGCTGCTCTTTTTCATCGCCCCGCATGAAGGTCTCTCCACATCCGGTGTTCCCCAAGTCTTGTGCTCAGTGCTGTGGGAGTATGGCCACCTGTGGCGTGCATTCGGCGCGGCACGAGTATCGGTGCAGTCATTGCAGGTTCGGTGTTCCGAAAATATGGCCACCATTGCACGTTCGGTGCTGCGCAAATACTGGGGTGCCACCATGGTGTGTTCGGTGCTGTGCAAGTATGGGCACCATCGCCTGACTGGGGGTGTTCGGCGTTGGGCCGGGGGCTGGGAGACCTCCTATCGGTGGAGGTGGGAGAGGCTCGTCCACGTCGCCTCTCCCTCTTGGCCCGACCTGGACGCATTCCTGCTGGGGTATGGACAGGGCATCCGCCGCCCAGAGCTGCTGCGGCTGTTGCGGAGGAGAAAAGGAAGAGGTGCCTCGCTCTTCTCTGGACATGTGGCGGGACTACTTAAGTCTATCCAGGCCCGTTGCGGCTGGGCCGAGGAGGCATGTGGCGGGACTACCGGCAACTACCCAGGGCCGTTGCGGCTGGACTCCGCTGGCCCCTGCCTCTCCTCCGGCTTCCCCATATGTTAAGATTTCCTGACCAAGAGTTGGCAGCGGGGCCCGCCTTATATGGGTTGCCGCTGGTTGGGCGTAGCCGTAACCCTGCCCTACTTTGGAAGGTTCCAGAATGGGGGGGGGGGGGCGAATGTTCTGTTTGACTTTCATTTTCTACAGTTTACCGTTATTATTTCTTGTTTGCTGTGTTAAATTAAAAGTTCAAGTTCATCAATGGTCTACGGATTTTGTTGTACCATTTCTTTCTTTCCAGGTTGCTTTTATGCTAAGTTTCTGCTTAACAGAGGTTGAGTAACACGGAAACACGTGTAGAGGGATGACGCAGATTCGTACATTACATACACACAAACTCAGACGGGGGGGGGGGGACAGTACAAGTACGACATACAAAGACCCAAGACGAATATCAAACAGTTATTGGTCATAATTATCTCTTTCCGTTTGTGAATCTTAAAGCGTGGCTGGGTTCCCGTCTTGACGTTGCCCGACCTAGGAGAACTTGAGCATGCCGCTGAAATTGTCCTGGCGAAATCTGTGCCATCGGGCATAATCAAACGTGGTGGTTCTATCTGGTCTGTCTATGTAAGTCGGGTTCTTCTTTGTCTCGCGCTTTTTCTCATACTGCCGATCTGTCGTTCCTGTCGGCCCTTTGCCTTTACTCACGCTCAGTAGAGTCGGGCATTGGGCTTTCCAGTGTCCGACATATCTACAAAAAGTGCATTGGTCTGGCCCTAAGTCTGGTCGTCTTTTGCGTAGTGTCGGGGGATAACTTGTGGGTAGCGGTGTCCTGGGGTTGTCCTGTCGGTATATTTCTCTACTTGGTTTGTCCTCGTCTTTTCTCTGTCGTTGCATAGCCTCTCTGTGCCACATACCGAGACTGTCGAGCATAATAGGCGTTGTCTTATTATTTCGAAGGGCTATTTCTAACGTTTCTATTTTATCAAGGTCAAAGGATCCTGCCAGTGGCCACTGTTTGTCTTGACTTTCTTTGGTATACCTGTGCCACAATTTATTATAGGCTATGGTAACTAATCCATAGTTTATGAACATGTCCTTATTAGGGGTGCCTTCTAGTGGAGCTATATGGTCCACCTCTAATACACGGTCCGGGCTGAACCAATTATCAATCAATGGGGAGAAGACAGACATGACGGTTCGTAACGAGGGACTAATAAGTCAGCAGTGCCTATCTTATCACTAGGTGCAAAGACTAGACAGAATATTCCTATTCTACGTTGTTTGCAGGCAGTGAATACCTCATGAACAAAAATAAAAAAGAGTAACCAAGAACGCGGAACAATCAAGCAATTAATAAATAAATAAATAGGATAGAAAAAGGACAATGGGGAGAGTAAGTAGGGCGCAAAAGTCTGCGTCCTCTACCCTTTCACTAACCGCAAAGAGGAAGCTGTTGTTTCCGGTTTGCAGACAGAGAATCTCCAGAAGACAATCTGTGACCAGTAGTTCGGGGTTAAAGAACCCAGTTAATCAGTGAGGGAGTGGGGAGTCTCCCAAAAACCGTTAAGAAATAATAGAGTCAGTGGGGGAGAAAGATAGGCGCGACGGTTACGTTACCTATCCTTCACCGTTTGCAAAAGAGAAGGAGCCTACTGTTTCTCCGTGTGCAGACAGTGAATCTCCAAATAGGTCAAACAAAGAGTAATACTAGTATTTTATAAATAATCAAGCAATCAAACAATCAAGCAATCATTTCGCAACTTGTCGTGATTACACGACCTTACCCGGACCATGTGGACAGTTTCTTGTCTTCCGAATCCAGCGCCCGTTCGTCCTCTTTTTCTCGTATTTCTCACGGCACTCCTAATGGTTCCCAGTCAGGACCGTAGATCACTCGAGAGAGGTCTGTTCGGAACTAGTGAAGTTCGGATGATCGGCTGCCAGACGAGGGTCTATTGGGCAAGAGCTCTCCCGATCGTTGCAGTCGTTCACTCTGTCGTCGGGACCTCTCCCACTGGATCCACGAGTCGCTGATGGGCCCCACGCTTGGGACGCCAATTGTTAAACCTGAGACGGGTCGGGGACAATCGGTATTTGCCCGGCGGTATTGCCTCTGTGACCCTCTAGTTATTTAATCAATGAAGAGGCAGGCGCTGGAGACTGGAAGGCAGGAAACAAGGTTTTTTATTCTCTCCGGAGGAGAACACAACAAAACGGGCAGAAGGTATCGTTCTGAGGTGCTCTAGCTACATTTCTGAGGCCTGGCCTCTTATACACTGTTTTATGACTTTATTGCAGATTACATATTCATGTTAAAGCTTTGATGTATGGAAGAGACATTCCCGGAACTCCCCTTTTGGGCCCGTTCCCACACACATTTACAGTTGAAGTCCCCACCCTAGTCACAACAGGTGATGAGTATCGCGCAGCTGGATATTCCGCCGATTCACGGAATGTGGGGGGTTCGATCGGATCTCATGGAGTGGGGGCTTTGATCAACCCGGGGATCCTTTGGTGGGGGAAGCTTTCTATTGTACGGGGAGGGGCAAGGAATGGTATCGGCAGTGCTGGGTGTCGGCCTGGGAACGGGGAAGACAAACGGGCACACGGGGGAAAAAAGGGGGTTTGCATCAAAGGGCCGGGGATCATGAAAGGGAAGAAGGGAGGTGTCGCGCTGGGAACAGGATGAGGGCCTGGGGCAGAGCAGCGCCGAAGAGGGGTTTATGATTCAAGGCAGGTGCAAGCAGGGGGTTGGTCAGCGTGCAGGCTTAGTGAGGGCGAAGGGCTATATCAGGGGCCAGCGGCATGCAAAAGGGTTCGCTCTGATCAGGGCATCTTAAAATGGCGGGTGCGCACGACAAAAGTGTGGCATCAGGGGAAGAGGCAAGATGGCGCAGATAATGTTCACCAAACCGTACTAATTTTCAACAATGGTAAGCTGTTAGACCTGGCTTTTTCAGCAGGTTTATCCCCAGACTTTTTGCTTTTGGGCATCCTGTTTTTGACCATGTTTTTGTTGGTCCCTAGTGCAGTGCACAGTTTGTGCCCAGGACCAGTAAGTCAAATGCTGCTTCTTGGCCTGTAGCACTGATTGTACCACCCACACAAGCAACCTTTCAAAGGAGTCTTAGACCTGCCACAGCAGTGTCTGCGCAAAGCCTCTACTGGCATATTGACCTGGCAAGTGCACACACTTGCTAGGCCCTGGCATTCCCTTTTATTATATGTGAGTCACCCCGAAGGTAGGCCCAATGTACCTTTGTGGTCAGGGAGCAGTGCATGTGAAAGGTAGGTCATGTACTGATGTGTGTGACATGTCCTGATAGTAAAATACAGTGTATTTCGTTTTTCACTTTTGAAAGGCTATCTGTCCTATAGGAAAGAATGAAAGTTTACTTATAGCATCTTATAAATATAATTTCTCATTGGGACACGATAGAAAGATGGAGTTTAGAGTACCTGAACTCAGAATATAAAAATGCATCTTTTAGTAAAGATGATTTTTATACTGTGTGTTTGAAAATACCACTTTCAGACAGTGGGTATTTTCTTGCCTAGTCATCCTGTGTGCCTCTGCTGGTTTGTGGATGGACTGTCTGGCTTTGGAGTGACAGGGGCTGGGGATGTGCATTCGCAGTAGACAGCCACTGGGGGGTTTGAGGTGTGTCCTGTCTTTCCTGAATGAGTCAGGTCTGGGCTGAATTGAACTGGGCTTCATCGCAAAGGGTTATTTCAGAACTGGTCAATAGGTTAAAATGTTTCTTTTGAACTTGCCAGAAAGTGTAAATGTTGGTGCTAAGTTGCAGCAATGCAACCAGCTTCGGAAACGATATTGCAGAATTACACCTGCAGTTCTAAATCTATTTAATCTGGCCCACAGCGGTAAGGCATAATACTTTCTAAAGGGTAGAAAAGGAAGAGAAAATAGAAATGCGAAGAGGGAATGCCGAAGTGGTCTAATTTAGAGAGAATTTTAAAGGTGGCAATCACATTTAAAAGTGGATGTGGATAAATGTCAGGGATAAAAATAAATGCTATTTAATATTTACGTTCACAATTAAAAACAGCCATTACTCAGTAAAAACATGCTGAAATTAGATGCCTTCCAGTTATTGTTTGGATCGTTCTCTATGCTAACTGTCTTGCCTTCTGCTAAGGTGACGTGTGATATCCTTTGCTCGGTGTATTCCTTTTCTTAAACCATGTATGAAGTGTTCATTTGACAGACAACAAAGTGACTCCAATTAGACCTCACAATTATGCACATCGCATCGAAATAATAAACAGGAAAAAAAGTTCCTTACACATGCTTTTACCTTGGCAGACAATCACAAGTTGCAAGCAGTTGTTTATATTGTTAAGGCACAGTTGTCAAACTGTGTGGGAGAGTGAATGACATTTTATTGTGAAGACATGTGGAAACTTTGCAGAGAAGCAGAAAACATTCCCAGTATAAAACTTCGAACTAGGGAGTCTATAATCTTGACTCCAGCAAATCATGCCTGTTCCATATTGCATGCTTTGATATAAAATTTTAAATACAGTCTGCACACGAGTTTCAGTATCAGGCGTTTCAAATATTACATTTATTAAGTCAATAAGGCGTTTAATCAATCAACGAATCAGTGGTTTATTTAGCGCGCTACTTATCCGTGAGGGTCTCAATGGGCTGAGGCATTACAAATATAAATTACAAAGAAATAAATCAAACAAAGGAGAATATAAGTTACCATTATTCACTATTAGTAAAAATAGGAGTTTTCATGAGTGCGACCTAAAAAATCATGAATAATTCCGGATAACTTCTTTAATGGTGGAAACAAGTGATCCGTCGGATTATTCTAAGACATAGGGGGCTCATTATGATGTCGGGAGGATCGCCACCGCCCCAACGGCGGTGGCGATCCACCCAACATCTTTCCTGGCCCACCTGTCATTTGCCCCCCGTCAAATTATAATGGCAGGGGTACACCGGCGGACGTAAAGACTGTCCGCCGCTTTTCCGCCAGTTGGATTGCCGGCTGGGCTGAAAAGGCACACAATATGGTGGCGGTGCTTGCAGGCACTGCCATTCATATTCTGATGCCTGTGGTGCATATGCCTATTCATGGCGGAGACTCCGCCATGGAAAGGCATTCAGTAAATGGCTATGGGGGCCTGTTGTGGGCCCCCGGTGGGGTGTGGGTGGCTGCACTTGGGGTGTACCCATGGTACCCCCACTACCTTGGCATGCACAAGATGGCAGGCACCGTGCAGTGCCTGTTACGTTGTTCATGCCAATTTTACATTGCAGCGGGTGCTGCTTACAGCACCACCAGCCATAATGTAAAAGATGCGGGATACGACCGCCAGGCCCGCGTGACAGGTGCCCCTCTAGCGGTCGGTCCCGTTTTCCGTCACGGTGGCAGGTGGCCATCGTAATGGGGCCCTTAGTTCATAACCACCAGCGAGAATTTTTTTTAAAGTTTGTGTCAGAAATTGGGTCAGTCTCTTGGGAAGGGGGTATGCAGTGATGTCACTGGAGGAGTATGCAACATGGTGACATCATTAGATTGTGTGACGTAGGGGTGTTTCATGCCCTTCCATGAGAGTTATTTTTGTGCTGGACGTGTCCTTTGTGCAGCTTCAATAAACTCGGTTTCCGGCATCTTGCGGTTTAGGACTCAACCATACAGGGTACTCTTATCAACCTATTAGCCAAATTAGGAATAACAAAAATCATTTAAATGAAAATATGCCTAAATAACCCATAATGACTAATTTCAGATAAGGTGAACTGCAGATATGTCAGTCATTCAATAAAACGTTATTCGGCTATGATTAGTAATAAAAGCACACAGTTACAGAATAAAATAGTTAAAAAGGAGAATGCAGTAGATATGAAATCCTTAAAAACAAATATAATACACAATTTCTTCTCTCAAAACTATCTTTAAATACAATCAAAAGACTTGGTGCAAGCATATAAAAAAGACTTCAACCAAACAGATCTAATGCTAATCCCCATCAGTACCTCTTCCTCGTGATCAGTGCATATGTTTTGGAATTTATTGGCGGGCTGCCCAGTTCTTAGTGACATGAGACTGCGTGTTTATAATGTCTGATAATGCTATCATACAACAACGTGGCTAAAAAAGGCTTCTAATGGGAAATTTCAAGAGTGCATAAAAACATAAAGTCAATAGTGCTTTGCCCAGAGGAATCATCATAGCGACATGTCAGGACATTAGAGAACCAAGGGCCCTGAGTTGGAAAGTCTACCAGAAATGGACAAAGTTAAAATGGTGCATAGGAAGGACAAAAGGGGAAACTGAGGCCTGGCGTCAGCAATGAATGTCAAGTAAACCTCCGGGGCGGGATTTGCATATAACCATTGAGGGGGGAGGGGTTGCCAGGGTTTGCGATTTGTCTCTCCTAAAATAGGGCATGCATTACTAAAGCATCCTTTGACCGTGGCTATTAATTGGCCAGAGATACTTTACGGTTGGGCATACTGCTCTGCAGTGCAAAATCGCTAAAGGTCTTCTTTATGTACTTCTACCATGGGATGTCCAATGCATGGTCCAGGCTAGACAGTCAGAGATTACTAATCGGGTACATTTGTCTATAGGATGGCTCCAAACCCTCAACCGTAACTGTAAATTTCAGTATGGCATGAGTGTGGACTGTGGTAGTGCCAGAAGTGTGCCTAAAAATATTTTTTACACTTTATGGATCTGTTTGACATCGGCATGCCCCCAGACTCCAGCACCATAGGTGCCAATTGCTTCATTTACGAATATGAACAATGGCTTGTGGCCAAGTCTTGCAGTTAATCGGAATACCAAATCTTGGACCTATGGCATTGGAGGGATCTGACATTTAATAGGAACTTCTAATTGCTTGTTCCATCTATAGGGATACTCAAGTAAGGAACAGTTTGGATTTAGGCCACTTCCACCCCTAGCAGGCTGAATGTCTTTGATTTGGCATTCTTTGCTCCACATTTCATAACAAAGGATTTTGTGAAATTCGTTTCCAGTCCCAATTTATCCATACAGATGCAGACGGCATCTAAAATGATTTGTAGTCCATTCGCATTTCTTGCCAATAAGACCACATGAGCGGCATATAGCAAGCCTGGGATCAAACAAAAACCCAACACCGCCAGATCCTTCCCCATGGTACAAAAAACTTTCTAGGCAATTAGTGTAGAGCGAAAACAAAAAGGGAGTCATAACACAGCCCTGGTGGACCACCTGGAAGGAATTTATTTTCAGCAAGAGTTCGCCCCGATTGGCAAACTGGACCTTGGCAGATGTGTGCCAAAGTAATAGACAGAATATGCCGATGAAGGCCATTCTTCTGTTCAAGTCTTCCATGATATCGCCGAGTTGGAGGTGCTACACAAAGTCAATGGCTCATGTGAGGTACATGAAAGCTAGGTGCATGGCCCCCCTCTTTGCCTTGACATAATGTTCTGTAATGAGATGTAGGTTCGAACACTGTTCCACCATGCCCAGTCCAGGGTGAAAGCTGAACAGAATATCCAACAGTGCTTTATTCTCCTCAACCCTTGCCCATAGCCCAGGGAGTAGGATCCTTCCCAAAATCTTAATAGAGCTATGCAGAAGAGAAATCAGGGTTTACAAACTGGGTGGAGACCCAGCCGCTTTTGACAATTGGGACCACTATTGCCTCCTGCCACATTCTGCCCAATGGGCCTACTATTGCTGCTCCGAGAACATTTCTGATTAAGGGGGCCAGAGTTACAGGTATTCCTTTATTAAATCCATTGGAACACTGCCCAGGTCAGAGGCTTTGCCCAAGGGACTACCATTGATTGCAAGGACCACATACTTAATAGCGATAGACTCACTATAGTGAATGGTAACTTCCTGGTCTTAAGTAACGTGCTCTATGCCCATTACACCTGGCTCCTGTCCCATTGCGTCGAAAATCTTAATGAAACGCTCAACCCAAATGTGATCTGGTATAAGAGACTCTACTTGCGGTCTTTCAATGTTTGAAAAAAAGGGAAAATTCACAACATTCCAGAAGACCTTACTGTCTTTTTCCAATCCCACAGCTACCAGGTCCACCCACGCGTTTGCACTTATTTCTACCTTTTTTGTTGCTAGTATCTCTTTGGCAAAGGCTATTTTCTTCTTCTCACGCAGGCTCTCCATAAAGCTGCTTTGAGATACTTATGTGCTGATGTAGAAATATGATTAAACCACCCAAGTTGTTGCTTATTTGGGCTTTTACCAAAAGATAACTTAGATGCAATATAATCACATAGGACATCATAAGCCTGCAGGATAGCTGGGGAGTAACCTCTGGTTTACTCTCATTAGATCACATAAAGAGTGTTCTTTATCAACATTCTCCAATTGAATTCTGACCCCCTTGTTATGGAAGACGTCTATTTCCCCCTCAGGACCTGAGCCCTAGCTTCAAACATATCAATGGTAAAATGAAGGGATAACAGAATTATAATCACTAATGCAGCTGGAGGTTACCTTGTACTCTGTTAGCTACAGTTTTCCTTGCACGTTGGTGGTAGGTGATTTGTATTCTTGGACGAAAAGCATGTTTTTTTACATAATTCCCCTATTTAGTGCATCCCTATATGGTATGTGCCTAAAGTGTGTCATCACCCCTTATCCTCCCCCCCCCGTCCCCATGTCCTGCAGGTCAAAGAAGTGCTTGTGTTGCAGGTACGTATGTTAAAATTGCTGACACACAAAATGAAAACCTCCTTGCAATGTTTTCCAGTAGATCGGTGATATGAGCCTCAAGATCATCCACCACATTACTTTTAGAAGAGTCAAAAATATAATATTAACAATTAATCAGTAATATGACATTTGATTCCTGGAGTTTAAACATTAATTACAGATACAAGGGAGAACATTTCAACTTTTCAATTGTCAATGTAGTCCTTTTAACTAAAACTAAATTAGCAAGGCCTCCTCTTGCTTGGCCCACTGGGGACAGAGTGGCTGACATGCGAAATGAATAAAAGACATCTACTCAGCGATCGATCTTTAACCCAGGCCTCACTGCAGGGCCGGCTTTAGGGCAGTGCGCCTGGTGCCGCCGCAGAGGGCACTGACCTGTGGAGGGAGCACTGAACTCAGAGGGGGGCAATAACATGACCGGAGAGATGAGGGGCAGTTTTGCCCTGTGGAAGTGAGAGAATCTGAGGAGGTGGTCATTGGGTGAGGGGGCGCCAATAATGGTTGTCGGACCGGGCGCCGTCATTGCTAAAGCCAGCCCTGCCTCCCGGCAGCATATTTCATGAGAGTTTACTCAGTTTAGTTAGTCTGGGTTAGCCGGGTTAGTACGGAGCCATGCCGCAGATGCTAGGAAAACACACAAGATGATGGATGGAACGTTGTACAATGGCTAAACATTCACCCTCAGTCACAGATCTGGGTTTAATCCATCGTTATTTTGCTCACCATGCCACCCCAGTTCAGACATGGCCATATGCAAATCAGTCTTGACCTGTGCCTCATTGGAACAGTCCAGTGCGAACTGCCAAGCCATGTCTTCCCTGGACCGGAATCAAGCATCCTAGGACTGGTTTCTGGCTATCAGCCGTCTTCAGCCAGGATAGCTTGACTCCAGTGGCTTAGTGAGCACGGGACCCACGTCGGGGCCTACCCTTCCCACATAGGGTGAACAGCAAAACACACAAGATGATGGACGGAATGTTGCATAATGGCAAAACATTCACCCCCAGTCACAGATCTGGGTTTAATCCATCGTTATTTTGCTCACCAAGCCACCCCAGTTACCTCCGATAGGCCAGGAGGGTAGTGACATGTGTCAGTCACATCTCACGCATTGGCCTTGCAAGGGCTGTGGCAACATCAGTCATATGTTACATTTAACACTGTCACATTTGCACTGGGCAGCTGCAGTCAATGTGGAGAGCTCACTTCTTCATCTCCTGCTAAATCCCACCCATCCACTGAGTTCTACATCTTGTTTTTCCCTTCTGCCAGGTACCTTTAATGCTGCTGGAATTTTATCTCTGAGATGGGCAGTGTTCATTTTATGATGACCACTGTTTTAGATAAAAAGGACACTTTTTTTCCCAAAATGGCATAACACAATACATCAGCTAATTGTGCAAAACTGGGATTCTGTGACAACGACATTGCAGGTCGATGAAAACGTGCGTTTTGCATAATTCATTGCAGATTCTGTTCTTACATGAAGATGCCATTTGTCTGTGCAGATGTTACAGATGTTTAAGATGTCCCTTTTTGAATACATTCAAATGTGATATTTTACCGGGTGTATGTGATTTTCCTACTAATAATTCTTTGGATGCAGTTCTACCAATGATTTCACTTGCCGTGCTTCAGTTTTGCTCATGTTTTGAAAACGCTAGTTTAGAGGGTATCACAGAGCAAGAGAATACCTTAGTAATTTACTAAAACGACCATTTGCTAAACGAAGCCCCTTTTCGTTAAAAATGCAGCTTTCCATAAATAGCACCTAAGTCCAAGGCACATTCATGTGAGCGAAATAGCAATTATCCTTCAGCCAATTGAATCAGCCCCCAGTCCACCCAACCTTTGCGGCTATTTGCAACTAATGAAATTGTAATGCACGTTGCAGTCATCAGCAACAAATTTGTTTTCGAATTGCACATTGTGCCAACCTCAGGTCTAATCGATACAGTAAAGGGGGTGGTGATGGACAGAGTATTCCGAATTAATGCAGAACACTCCTACCCAGTCAAGAGATCAGGGCTTGATCCATCACCGTTTTTTAGCTCACTGCACCATCCCAGTTCAGAACCTGGCTATATGCAAATTAGTCTGTCCCTGGCCCAGTGCATCATGGGAACAGGGCAGACCAAACTACCAAGCCAATTCTTTCACTGGAAAGGAAACAAGCTTCCGGGGACCGGTTTCTGGCATTACAGCCGTCTTCGGCCCGGCTTGCTTGAATCCTGATGGTGCAGTGAGCAAGGGACTCGCATCCGAGTATACCCTTCCACGCTTTTTGTCCACCCTAAGCGTGGAAGGGTATACTCAGACATGAGTCCCTTGCTCATTGCACCATCAGGATTCAAGCAAGCCGGGCCGAAGACGGCTGTAATGCCAGAAACCGGTCCCCGGAAGCTTGTTTCCTTCCCAGTGTAAGAATTGGCTTTTGTAGTTTGGTTTGCCCTGTTCCCATCATGCACTGGGACAGGAACAGACTAATTTGCATACAGCCAGGTTCTGAAACTGGGATGGTGCAGTGAGCTAAAAAACGGTGTTGGATCTAGCCCTGATCTCTTGACAGGGTGAGAGTATTCTGCTTAATTCAGAGACTCTGTCCCTCACCACCCCTTGTTGTAAATATTTTTGTCCACCCTAAGCGTGGAAGGGTATACTCAGACATGAGTCCCTTGCTCATTGCACCATCAGGATTCAAGCAAGCCGGGCCGAAGACGGCTGTAATGCCAGAAACCGGTCCCCGGAAGCTTGTTTCCTTCCCAGTGTAAGAATTGGCTTTTGTAGTTTGGTTTGCCCTGTTCCCATCATGCACTGGGACAGGAACAGACTAATTTGCATACAGCCAGGTTCTGAAACTGGGATGGTGCAGTGAGCTAAAAAACGGTGTTGGATCTAGCCCTGATCTCTTGACAGGGTGAGAGTATTCTGCTTAATTCAGAGACTCTGTCCCTCACCACCCCTTGTTGTAAATATTTTTGTCCACCCTAAGCGTGGAAGGGTATACTCAGACATGAGTCCCTTGCTCATTGCACCATCAGGATTCAAGCAAGCCGGGCCGAAGACGGCTGTAATGCCAGAAACCGGTCCCCGGAAGCTTGTTTCCTTCCCAGTGTAAGAATTGGCTTTTGTAGTTTGGTTTGCCCTGTTCCCATCATGCACTGGGACAGGAACAGACTAATTTGCATACAGCCAGGTTCTGAAACTGGGATGGTGCAGTGAGCTAAAAAACGGTGTTGGATCTAGCCCTGATCTCTTGACAGGGTGAGAGTATTCTGCTTAATTCAGAGACTCTGTCCCTCACCACCCCTTGTTGTAAATATTTTTGTCCACCCTAAGCGTGGAAGGGTATACTCAGACATGAGTCCCTTGCTCATTGCACCATCAGGATTCAAGCAAGCCGGGCCGAAGACGGCTGTAATGCCAGAAACCGGTCCCCGGAAGCTTGTTTCCTTCCCAGTGTAAGAATTGGCTTTTGTAGTTTGGTTTGCCCTGTTCCCATCATGCACTGGGACAGGAACAGACTAATTTGCATACAGCCAGGTTCTGAAACTGGGATGGTGCAGTGAGCTAAAAAACGGTGTTGGATCTAGCCCTGATCTCTTGACAGGGTGAGAGTATTCTGCTTAATTCAGAGACTCTGTCCCTCACCACCCCTTGTTGTAAATATAACCTCAGGTCTAATAGCATCTTCCTGTGAAATGACAGGCTAAAATAAGTGTCCTTCAGAATGATTTATACCAGGGATTAGTTGGTGCTTTTAAAAATACACATGTTTAAATCAATGTCAACCTTGAAAAAAACAGCAAGGAAGGTTGTGAACCCACTTAAAAGTAAACAAAACAATAGTGCTTCAGAAAGCAGATAAAAATCCACTCTTATGCAAAGGTATAATTTTTCTCCAAAGAGATAAAAACTGTCCTCGCGCTCCCCTTCCTTTCCACTAACTTTTCTTTTGGATTCTAACCTTTTCAATGTCTATGCTGCTTTTTCTTTCTGTCATTATTCCACTGGATGTATTGCACCAAATCTCTTAAAACTTTTATATTGTACCTCATAACCTGCAATAACACAATCTCCCTCTAAAAATGGTATATGAATTGTGAATTATATGCCATAAATTCCACTCGTCTCCTCATTCTAAAGATAATGGATAATTCGTTTTCGGATCTTAGGTGACAAAAGAATACGTTTGGATATGTTTCATTTTTTTGTGCACCGAAAGACCAAAGGATCGTCATAACACAAACAAACAAGCATTTACAATGCAATAGGGCTAGCATTTATTAGAGTTTGAGCTATTGGCATTGTAAATCACAAAGCCAGTTATTTATGCGTTGACCTAAAAAGGACAAAAAAAGCCTAAAACGCAGCCAGACACATCACTTTTTTTTTATATAGCGCGAACTAGAACCGAACCGAATCAGTTATCAGAGCGCTTTACATAGCACCAGTTACGTTACATGAGGACACACTTTCATTTTAGGCACGGGGAGATTAAGTGATTTGCCCAGAATCACAGGGGGTTTTTGGCGTCGTTACCGAGACTCGAACCCAGATCCCCAGGTCGGAGGTCGAGGAGGAAACGGAGCAGACACACAGTAGAGCTGTAAAATAGGGGAACTATAAAGGAGGACAAGCTAAAGCGTGGCATGCCGATATTGATACAAAAGTATACAAATGGGAAGGAAATGCTGCATCTGCCTGCTTTTTTCTATATATTTACTTTTTTTTTTTAGAAATTTAGCCCCACGCTCTTGGCTGCCCTTCCACCTTGCATGAAACGTCGTGTTTTCACCCCACGAGTTACAAATGAGAATACATCTGCATATGCAGACTTGATGCTCAGGGGACTGTCCCGTTCAGCAATCAAAGCACAATGCCACAAAACCTCGGGATTTTCAGGCAGCTGAAAATAATATGATGTAACTACAGTGCATTTCTGTATCTTTGCCTACCCGCCGAGTAGTCCTTTCCAGCAACGCGATTGGAGAATGCGGGACGAGTAGATGCCATCACTGAGCCGGTCCGTATCCAAAGAGGACGCGTGCAGACGGCGCCTTGGGCCCTAACGTAACTATGTGAAACGGGCCTCCGTCTCCACCATCTGGTTTAGTACACAAAATGACAATAATGGGGCACAGTGAGGCCCTGACACCTCAAGTCCTGCTGCACCGTTGGTAGCTGCGGCCCATGTGCGCTGAAGCACCATGGACGCCTCGCTGGAACTGTGCGCTTGGCTTTGTAGAGAGCCACTCGGGTTCTCTCATACATTGTATCCAATGCCCCCACCCACGCACGCACACCCTGGGGCGGGCTCGCGCCAAGGGTATAAATAAACATGCGGAAGACCGCTTGGGGTCTTTTTCCGGCTAAATATACTGCTGTGTCTGTGTCCTGTATTACGTGCCCCTCACCACGCGTTGGGCCTAATCATCAACGCCACATTGGCGACGAGGCCGGCCTACCTTCACGCGTGCCGTGCAGTGTACCGGTGGCGCCGCATTGCCTGCCTCCAGTTGCGGTGCCCACCCGCATTGCTGTGCCGACCTGTCCCGGCTCCCGAGGCCCGCCCACGCGTCTCCCTGGAGGGAGCGCCTTCAGCCGGCGGGGCTCGCGGGGAGTCGAGGTGCCGTCCGACAGGACCTGCGGGTGAGTCTTTTCCTCTGCCCCGCCATCGCGACACCTCTGCGTGTCCCTCCCTCCGCCTGCGCGGAGGCGTGTGCCCAGAGGTCGGCATTTCAGCGCCGACGCGAGTCAACACTCCCCAAGCGGCAGCACCACGTGGCCCAGCGAGGCCTATCGCAGCCCCAGCCGTCGCAGCAGCGAGCGAGTGTGAAGCTCGCGGAAGCCTGTGTCACTCCCCTGGCCTCGCATCGCACTATTGCGGCCCAGGGGAAGGTGTTAGATTACGGAGCAGCGACGCGCTCCAGTACACACAGCCTGAAAATAAAGGAAAACAAGCACATGCAAAGGCAAACAGCCCCTATGACACGCCGAGAAACCTGAGCTCCCTGCCTACAGCATACACGGCCAAAGAGAAAAGGGACACGTACCACACCCAGTGGACCAAGTCACAACAAGCAGTGGCAAAGCCAAGAGGCGGATATTCCACAGGGAAGATTCACCACACAAGGGACCACGAAACAGTAGAGTAACCCTAGCAGCGCACAGGGACACAGCACCGGAAGGTTCCCGAAGGGTGAAACGAAGGCCACACAATGTCTGTAGTGGCGACAGGAGCGGCCCAAGATGGGGCGGGTCAAAACCCACCTCCAGCAGTCTTGCCCCCACCAGTGATAGCTGTGCCACAGCCACAGGCCCAGGCCCAAGCAGGAGCCCCCATGCAGGCGGCACCCACCCACCTACACTCCGGCGCAGCGCCCATTCCACCATTTAGCGAGGCGGCAGACCCGGCGACAGCGGCGCTGAGATGGAAGGCATGGGTTGGGAGGCTCAACCTTTACTTTAAAGGCACAAGGAAAACGGATGGAACAGTGAAAAGGTCGCTCCTCATCTTATATGGGGGACCAGAAATTTACGAACTATTCGAATCACTCCCCAACACAGGGCCTGAGCACGACTACGACGCTGCGGTCGCAGCCTTGAACGCGCACTTTGATCCCCAACTCAATAATGACTTTGAAAAGTTTAAATTCAAACGAGCCTGGCAGACAGACTCCGAGTCAGTTGATATGTACTACGCCCGGCTCCGCCGACTTGCAAGCACATGCCCGTTCACCAACCCACGGGAGAAAATACGGGATCAAATCATAGTTGGGTGCAAGTCAAAGCTGCTGAGAAAGCTCATCCTCCGCCAACCGGGTATATCGCTCGACGAGATATTAATTCTAGCCAGATCACATGAGCTGTCCGACGCTAGGGCGGAAGAGATGGAAGCGGCGTTACGCACGCCGGTGATTACCCCGGCTACCGTGAGGTCAACGCCAATCAAAGAAGAGAGAGTCGACGCAATCCAGAGAAGATTCCCGGCAACTCGCCCACGAAGTGCCCAGCCCAGAGGAAATCAGTGCGGATACTGCGGGGAAGATCACCTAGCCACTGCCACATGTGGCGCGAAAGGAAAGACGTGCCTTAAGTGCGGGCGCCTGAACCATTTTGCTGCTGTCTGTCGGGGGGGAAAGTTCAAGTCAGCCGGTCCGCGAGCCAGGGCAGTGATGCAGCGCATCCGACAGCTGTCACTCAGTCATGAACCACCTCCTCCGGACCATCAGGCTCAAGAAAGACGACCAAGGTATGAAGGCGATGAGGACGATGAGGTGTACGTTGTCTCTTACGTAAGCAGAGCGTCCACGAGAAGAAGACCGCCGCCCATGTGCTCCATAGCAGTAGCCGGCACTGAAGTCAAAGCCCTGATAGACACGGGGGCATCCGTGAACGTCATGGATTCTGACCAATACGAGAAGATGTCTCCGAAGCCCCTACTGACACCCTCCATGGCGAGGATGTACACCTACGGAGGCACAGAACCACTACCACTCAAAGGGGTGATCCAAACGACGGTAGTCAATGGCGAGTATTCCACGGAGACAAAGTTTCACATCACCGAGGGAAAAAAGGGTACACTTCTGAGTTGCCACACGGCAGAGGACCGTGGCCTGGTATTCTTTGCCAATCAGGTGCATCAGGCACATGCAGACTTCATGCTGAAGGACTTTCCGGAGTTATTCCAGGGCCTAGGAAAGCTTAAAGGGCGGAAGTTCAAGCTACATATAGACACGTCAGTCAGGCCAGTAGCACTCCGACACAGGAGAGTGCCCTTCAACTTAAGGCCACAAGTCCAAGAGGAGCTCAGGAAGCTAGAAGACCTTGGCGTCATCGAAAAAGTGTCGGGCCCGACACCCTGGGTTTTCCCACTGGTGGTCGCACCGAAGCCGAAGCAACCAGGGGCAATCCGACTATGCGTGGACATGAGGCTGCCCAATACAGCTGTCAAACGAGAACGACACATCACTCCCACCATGGATGATATAGTGGCTGATCTGAACGGGGCGAAATGGTTTTCAAAGTTAGACCTCAACTCGGGATACCATCAGCTCGAGCTGGAACCAGCCAGCAGGTATATCACCACCTTCTCGACCCACGTGGGGCTGCGACGCTACAAACGGCTAAGCTGTGGAGTCTCCTCCGCAGCGGAAGTCTTCCAAAATGCCATACGAGAAGTACTATCAGGACTGAGTGGAGTGATCAACCTCAGCGATGATATACTAGTGTACTCTGCAACCCTAGAAGAACACCATACCCACGCTCCAAAGACTTGCGGACAGCGGATTGACCCTACACCGGGCAAAGTGCTCCTTCTACTAGGAGTCGATAGACTTTTTTGGCTACATTTTCACGAGGGAAGGCCTGAAAGTAGACCCCAAGAAGGCAGAGGCGATCAAGGCAGCAAGCACTCCCAGAAACCCCACCAAGGTGCGCAGCTTCTTGAACATGGCCACTTACTGTGGTCGGTTTTTACCCAATTTGGCCGCGATCGCAGAACCCCTCAGAGCCCTCACCAGAGCAGACCACAAGTGGGACTGGACAGGAACCGCCAACAAATCTTTCCAAACGATCAAGGCCAGTCTTCTCGATGACACTACCATGGCATACTTCCAACCACGACGCAGAACTGAACTGATCGTCGACGCCAGCCCCGTGGGTCTGGGAGCTGTGCTCCTGCAAGAATACGGACCCGAGGAGTGGAAACCAGTCGCGTACGCCAGTAAAGCGCTGTCGGACACCAAAACCAGGTATGCGCAAATCGAAAGAGAGGCCCTGGCCATCAAATGGGCGTGCCAACACTTTCACCTTTACCTGTGCGGGCATGAATTCACTGTGGTAACAGATCACAAGCCACTGCTGCCACTATTTGCAGGGTCGTCCCGGCTGGCACCCCCACGCATCGAACACTGGGCCGTTCAGCTGCATGGTTACCATTTCAAAATCGTGTTCCGCCCGGGGGCGCACAACCCAGCCGACTACCTGTCCCGACACCCTGACATCATCAACCAGTATCCGCCCAAAGAAGAAGGTGTGAAAGCCGAAGAGTTTGTCCATATGATCTCGCAAGCTGCGTGCCCGGAAAATATGTCACTCAAAGAAATCGGAGAAGCAACCGCCACGGATGAGACATTGGCGAGAGTTCACCAGGCTCTAGAAGGGAACCGGTGGGCCCATTTCCTCGATGGTGCATCGAGCCTCCGGCCGGAGGTGAGCCACGCACGACAACAACTGTGGCAGATACGCAGCGAACTAATCGTGGGCGATGAAGGAATCATCCTCCGAGGGCACCTCATCGTCATACCGGAGAGTCTCCAACAGAGAGCCTTAAGTCTGGCACACGTAGGCCATCAGGGCATGGCCAAGACAAAAGCGCGCCTTAGGAGCAAAGTGTGGTTCCCCGCCAAGTAGATGCCATGATACGATCTTGCATTGCCTGCACAATCACGGGCAGTGATCCGGCCCCAGCACCTGTAATCACGGAGGAAGCGCCTCAGACGCCCTGGACACACCTCAGCATAGACTTTGGTAGTTTCCCTGATGGCAGACACATGCTAGTCCTGATTGATTTGTTTTCAAAATTTCCGATAGTCGAAGTCATATCTTCAACTGCATTTCCACAAGTCAAAAGAGTGCTGAGCCGCATCTTTGCAACTATGGGGCTCCCGGATGAAATTAAGTCCGACAACGGACCCCCCTTTCAAGGGAGAGTATTTCAATCATACCTTGAGAGCCTCCGGATCAAGCACAGAAAAATCACCCTGCTGTGGCCCCAGGCAAATGGGGAAGTCGAAAGACTGATGCGAACACTGAACAGAGCACTGAGGATTGCGGTGGACAATGGGGAGGATCCACAAATAGCCCTCGACCAATTTCTAGGAGCTTACCGACAAACGCCTCACAGCACGACTAAATGTGCTCCCGCCCATGTGTTGTTTAAACGAGCACCCCGGGACAGCATCCCGACCGATAGCACCTAGGTACCGGAAGAGAGAGATGCTGTGACCATTCAAGCCCGGAGTGAAAACACCAACATGAAGGCGAGCGAGCATCGTCATGCAAAGGAGCCCACTTTGAAAGAAGGAGACATGGTTGTAGTGAGAGACCGCTACCCCGGATGGAAGTTCCGCACACCATACGAGTCGGAAGTGTGGAGAGTGGACAAGATCCAAGGGACAATGGTAACTGCAAGGCGAAATGGACAAGTAGTGACGCGGAACGTGTCATGCTTTAAGAAATTAGTTGAGACAGCTGGAGGACACCAAATCGAGGAAGAGACGGAGGCTGTGGAGGATGGAGATCTAGACATAGGCGGGAGCATGCCAAGATCACCGGTGACCCGACAACGCGGTGAGAGTCCACCCAGAATGACACCGCAGAATCTCATCGCAGAACGCATTTGGCCCAGGGCGACCATCGCAGGCGAAGGTGCAGAGGCAACCCCGGCCGGGGTTGTAGATCCACCGTGTGCCCGGAACTCAAGATACAGTCTGAGGCCCAACCCGAGACCTAACCTGCATCTGAGAGACTTTGCCTGGGTATCTCCGTGAATCGAGATCTGGTGGTTGCAGCAAGAACAGAACTAAATTGAAGGAGGGATGTAGAGAGCCACTCGGGCTCTCTCATACATTGTATCCAATGCCCCCACGCACGCACGCACACCCCGGGGCGGGCTCGCGCCGGGTGTATAAATGAACATGCGGAAGACCGCTCGGGGTCTTTTTCCGGCTAAATATACTGCTGTGTCTGTGTCCTGTATTACGTGCCCCTCACCACGCGTTGGGCCTAATCATCAACGCCACAGGCTTGGCTGTAGACACAGCGGGGCGAGTCTGGCACAAGGCGAGGCAGTGGTATGAGGCCCGGGGCCGAGGGCTCTAGACTTGGCAGTGGGTGGTATTCTGTGCAGGTGGGAGGCAAAGGGGTCCCTTGTGTGCTTGTCTGGGGAGAGAGCCAGGCTCGGACAGTAAACAAAAAGAAGCGCAGATTGTTTAGAGCATGGGTCCTCACAAACTTTCTCTCGGGGGCCAACTTTACAGTTTGGCTTGTGTCCGAGGGCCGCATCGGTGGGGGGCGGGGTCAGTGGGGGAGGGGAAGGGGCTAGAGCAACAACATAAAACTGACCATGAGGTTGGTCATAGGTCCCTGCAGCGGACGCCTTTGTCCACTGAGCCATCCCGGTATACACACATCTCTCTCTCTCTTTCTCTCTTGGTCTCCCTCCCTCTCTCTAGCTCTCTCTCCCTCTCTCTAGCTCTCTCTCCCTCTCACCCTCCCTCTCTCCTGTCTTCCTCTGTCTCACTCTGGCTGTCTCACTCCCTCTCTTTCACTCACTCTCTCTCACTTCCTCTCACTCCCTCTCTCTCACTCCCTCTCTCTCCTTCCCTTTCTCCCTCCCTCTCTCTCTCCCTCCCCATCTCCCTCCCTTTCCCTCCCTCTCACTCACTCTCCGTCTCAACCCCTTTCACTCCCTTTCCCTCCCTCTCCCTCCATTTCCCTTCCTTTCCCTCCCTCTCCCTCCCTCTCACTCCCTATCAGTCTACCTCCCTTTCCCTCCCTCTCACTCCCTCTCCGTCTCCCTCCCTTTCCCTCCCTCTCACTCCCTCTCTGTCTCCCTCCCTTCCACTCCCTCTCCGTCTCCCTCCCTTTCCCAACCTCTCCCTCCATTTCCCTCCCTTTCCCTCCATCTCACTTCCCATCAGTCTCTCTCCCTTTCCCTCCATCTCACTCCCCATCAGTCTCCCTCCCTTTCCCTCCATCTCACTCCCCATCAGTCTCCCTCACTCACTCCCTCTCACTCACTCCCTCTCACTCTCTCACTCTCTCTCACTCTGTCTCACTCACTCTCACTCTCTCTCACTCCCTCCCTCCCTCCCTCTCACTCACTCCCTCTCACTCACTCTCTCCCTCCCTCTCTCTCAATCCCTCTCACTCACTCACTCCCTCTCACTCACCCACTCCCTCTCACTCACTCACTCCCTCTCACTCACTCACTCCCTCTCATTCACTCACTCCCTCTCACTCACTCACTCCCTCTCACTCACTCTCACCCACTCCCTCCCTCTCACTCACTCCCTTCCTCTCACTCACTCCCGCTCACTCACTCCCTCCCACTCACTCACTCCCTCCCTCTCAGTCACTCCCTCTCACTCTCACTCACTCCCTCCCTCTCACTCACTCCATCCCTCTCACTCACCCCATCCCTCTCACTCACTCCATCCCTCTCACTCACTCCATCCCTCTCACTCACCCCATCCCTCTCACTCACCCCATCCCTCTCCCTCCCTCCCTCTCACTCCCTCCCTCCCTCTCAGTTACTCCCTCCCTCTCAGTCACTCCCTCTCACTCTCACTCACTCCCTCTCCCTCCCTCCCTCCCTCCCACTCACTCACTCCATCCCTCTCACTCACTTCATCGCTCTCACTCACTCCATCCCTCTCACTCACCCCATCCCTCTTACTGACTCCCTCTCACTCACGCACTCCCTCTCACTCCCTCCTCCCTCCCTCTCACTCCCTCTCACTCACTCACTCACTCCCTCTCACTCCCTCACTCCCTCTCACTCCCTCTCACTCTCACTCCCTCTCACTCTCACTCCCTCCCACTCCCTCTCTGTCCCCCTCCCCCTCCCTTTCCCTCCCACTCCTTCTGTCACCCTCTGTCATCTCACCCTGCCTGTGTGCCAGCCAGGGCACACACACACTCACAGCCACACCCGAGCACTTCACAGGTCTTTAAAAGACCCTTTGCATGTTAATGAGGCCTTTGTATTTCACCTCTTCTTAGGCCCCTGCAGCTTTACTCTGGACATTGCTAGGATCGCCCGGCCGGCAGCCCCCACAGAGAAGCAGAGTCTCTCGCGCTGCTGCAGACACTTAAAAAAAACTCGTAAAACACAGCTATGATTTCTCGGGGGTCTGCGGGCCAGGGAAGGCTTGCCGGGCCGCCACCGGCCCGCAGGCTGTACTATGAGTACCCCTGGTTTAGAGGAAGTGAGAACATCAAAGTGAGAGCGCAGCGAGGAGGGGCTGGGGAGGAGGGAGGGGGAAGGGGTGCCGCCTGCAGAGGGTGTGGGGGGGAAATAGATGTGGTGGAAGGGGGATGCTGGAGACCATACAGTGCCATGCACTATATAAAAGTGCAATGGCCAAAAGCTAAAAAAGAAACAAGAGTTTGCTTTGACTCTCCAAAACCAAAAAGTTGGTCCGTGGTGGCAATAGGAGTGTGCACACTCGCGGTTTTCGAATTGCACTGTCCTTGGTTGTGGGGTGCTGAAATGTGTACTCTAGCAGTATCTGCATTCACCTGTGCTCTGGGTTTTGAGAATACGCATACTCACAATGTATTCATTCGCCTCACTTCTTGGGTTTGAGAATGAGTCTACCCAAAGGGCCAGTACGCACGTTTATCCTGACATCTGAACAGGAGCATGCCTGCAGCATCTGAATGCACATGGGCACCAGAGTGTGTGACTTGGCACCCCCGGAGCGGCTCGGTGCTTCCTGGTTCTAGGGTGTGGAAATAAGCTCACAATGGCACATATGCACACCTTAGTTCTGCAATGTGGAAATGTGTGCACCTCCACTGTCTGTGTGCATTGGTTCAGGATTGTTAGAATGTGCTATCTGAACCTGCTCTGGTTCTGGGGTGTGTGAATGTGCACGTCAAAAGTGTGCGTCTTCCTGGGTCCTAGACTTCCTATATCGCACAAACTTAAATAAAGAAGCGGCACTGAAAGCGATCGCATCCGCGATCGCTATTGTAAAAAAAACCACAAAAACACGCCATACATAAAATAACCAAGGTTTGATCCAGAGGTTTAACGGCCTGCATATACATCACAACTGCAAATGTGTGAAATGTATGGATCATGTCCAACACCTGCTGGCTACAAAAGTCTTAACCATCCCCTTTCTGCCAGCTGCACTGCACTTTATATCCTAGAGCTAGTCGATTTCAAGATTTTATCAATTTAACATATGATGAATTGCTTATTGGGCATTACTATTGCTCAGAAAATATTGTTTTTACCTGTTTTAAATATGTAAAGTTGTGGTCCGCTTCTTCTTCCTCTACTTGACTTGCTTTGTAACGGTTTTAGTTAACCATGCAATAAAGAACGCATGTACATTAACATAGCTCAGATGGTTAAAGCGTCTGCTGCAGAGCCCGGGCGGCGCAAGGCAGACGGGTGGGCTCTGTGTTTGGCAGCTGGTGTGCACTGTTTTGGTTTCGCTCCTCCTCGCCCAGTACCAGAGGTGTTTGTGTGCAGTGTGCGCTATTAGTGTCCTCATTCACTCACTGACGCACAGCTCTTTCTCTTACACGCTATTGCCCGGGAATCTATGAAACCGGGGAGGGCTGGAGCAGTGAGGGGGCCTGTGCTCATGCCGGGACAGGAAGAGTGCCCCCTCCCCGGCTGGTACAGCCCAGTTCCTTAAATCCGACGGGCCTTCCTTCTGCGAGCAGAACCGGAGCTTCCTATATTGCGCAAACTTAATAAAAGAAGCGGCACTGAAAGCGTTCGGTTTCGCGATCACTATTGTTGTAAAAAAAAACACACCCGCGAGTTGTGCGAGCCACACCGGACATGTGCTTTCAATTATCGCGCCCGTGTCTGGGCACGACACTTAAAACCAAGTGGGATTTGGTGCGCATAACAGACACCAATAGGCTGTGGGAGGAGCAATGCGCCCACCTTTGGCCTATTGCGTGCTCTGTTAAAAAAATACACGCACTCAAAGCCAAATCACAGAAGAGCAGACAAAAAACACACGCGTGTACATTTCCAGGGTCCATTTCAGAACACCGGACAAAAGAGCTCTTGCTGCGCGTGTACCGCTGCGCAGTGCATCGCTAGGCGTGAGACCTAAAAATTAGCAAAGCCTGATCTCTATGTTTACCTTTTTGAAGGTATTTTCAAGTTTCAGCATGTCCTATAAAACATTTATGAAGATGACGTGAATGTCATAAAAACTTACCACAACCATATTACAGGAATATTGATGTGCTCTATCATAGTTTGTACCACAAAGCCACCTGGACAAGCAGCGCACAATAAAGTCAACTTTAAATAAATACATGCTAAAATAAAAAGTGACTTTGTTTTACCTTTTTTCAGCACAAGAAAGACTACACTCATAAACTGTAAGTTATATCTAACAAGCGCTATTCACTGGCAATTACAAAATCATGGAGGTAGCTAATCACTGGCAGAAATGAGGCCAAAAACCCCAACATCAGCTTGGTAAAAAGTAGTGTGCAAAACTGCACACTCGTTTTCACAAAAGTCTGCAACATTCCACAAAATAATGAGAAAAAATGTATCTGCCAGTAATTCTTGTGACTTTTGTTTTCATTCATTTTTGATTCATTCCTGTTTTGTGTGACTGCCTGGATTGATTTATGGACAATTGATCTGTCGGTCCTTATAGATTGGGTAATTGTGTGAGAACAGATGGGTTCACTCTGGATCATAGAAGTTACTCAGATTTGGGAGGTGAATGAGGGGAAGGGGAGTGAACATGGGGAATGAGGATAAGTGAAGAAAGCGGAGTAAGGGAACGGGGGTGAGGAAGGGTAAGAGAAGAGCAGTGAGGTTGAGGAAATAGGGGTGATAGAAAGTGGATAAAGGCAAGTAAGCATGAGACAAGGAGAGTGAGGGAGTGAGGAGACAGAGGAAGTGAAGGAAAGAGTGAGAAAAGAGGACTGAGTGAGGAAGCAAAGAAAGCTATGTGAGGGAGTGTGGCTGAGTTATAGGGAGTGAGCGTAACAGAAGAGGAGTGAGAGACTAAGAGGACGGAGAGAATGGGGGTAACAGAGAGAGAGTGACGGAAGGGGAGTGAGTAAGTAAGAGGACAGAGGGATTGAGACAAGGAGTTTTTGAAGTGGAGTAAGGAGAGTAACAGAGGGTAAAAGAGTGAAGGAGTGAAGGAAGGGAAGAGAGAGGAGGGGAAGTAAAACAGGAGATCTGAAAGAAAGTGAGTGAGGGAGTGTGTCTGAGTTCTAGGGAGTGAGCGTGGCAGAAGAGGAGTGAGAGACTAAGAGGACACAGAGAATAAGGCTAACAGAGAGAGAATGAGAGAAGGGGAGTGTAGAAGTAAGAGGACAGAGGGAGTAAGAGAAGGAGTTAGTGAAGTGGAGTAAGGAGAGTAAGGGAAGGCAAAAGAGTGAAGGAGCGAAGGAAAGGAAGAGAAAGGAAGAGAAATGAAGGAAAAGGTCTGAAAGAAGGTGAGTGTGGGAGGGGAGTGAGGAAAAGGGGAGTAAACATGGGGATTGAGAATAAGTGAGGGAAGCGCAGTATGGGAACGAGGGTGTGGGTGGGTGAGAGAAGAGTAGTGAGGTTAAAGAAAAAAGTGTTGAGAAACTAAATTTTGTACGTCAAACTTACCTTATAAGTAATGTAAACTTACTTACATATTTTCAATAAATTTAATATCTGTGGAAGAGAAAAAAAAGTAAGGTATACTATTTATAATATATATTTTACAATACAAGAGAGAAAGCAGGAGATTAAAAGTCATAAAAGGGTAGTAAGAGATAACGTAGGAGTGAAGGACTCATAAAGGAAAACAAAGCAATAGTGAAAGTTAGAGAGAGTGAAAAAGAAATAGAGGGAAAGCAAATTACTAAGAGGAAAATGTCATGGATACATCCAGTGAGAGAGAACAAGAGAAAGAGAGAGAAATGAAGTGTGTAAGTTTGTAAAGGAATGTGCATTAGGAAAACTAAAGAAAGAAAGGATAGTAAAGAAAGGGGAGTGAGTGACAGGGAAGCAGGAGTGATTGATGGTGGATTCATGACATTGAGGGATGGAATATGAGTGAGGGTGAATGTAGGGTCGTAAGACAGTGAGGGGACAATGGAAATGAGGGTAACAGAGAGGGAGTGAGAGAAGACAAGTGAGAATATGAGAGAATAGAGGGAGTGAGGAAAAGAGTGAATAAAGGGGAGTTAGGTGAGTGAGGGAAGGGGAATGACTGAGGGAGCAAAGGAAGGAAAGAAGGGGAAGAGAAGTGAAGCAAAGGGACTGGGAAAAGATGAGTGCTTGAGGAGAGAAAGAGGAAGGGGAGTTAACGATGATGAATGAGGATAACGGAAGGAACCGGAGTAAGGGAACAAGGGTGAGGGAGGGTGAGTGAAGAGCAGTGAGGTTGAGGAAAGAGGGAAGATAAAGGGAGGATAAAGGCAAGTGAGCATGAGACAAGGGGAGTGAAGGAGTGAGGACATAGAGGTAGTGAAAGAAAGAGAGACAGAAAGGGACTGAGTGAGAGAGCAAAGAAAGGTAAGTGAGAGAGTGTGAGTGAGTTATAGGGAGTGAGCGAGACAAAAGAGAAGTGAGAGACACAAGGGACGGAGAAAGTAAGGCTAAAAGAGAGGGACTGAGGGAAGGGGACTGAGGAAGTGAGAGGACAGAGAGAGTGACTTAAGGAGTGAGAGAATTTGAGTAAGGTAAGTAAAGGAAGAAGAATGAGTGAGGGAGCAAATGAAAGAAAGAGAGGGGAAAGGAAGTGAAGAAGGGAGTCTGAAAGAAGTTGAGTGTGGGAGGGGAGTTAGGGAAAGGGCAGTAAACATGAGGAATGAAAATAACTGAAGGAAGTGGAGTAAGGGAACAGGGGTAAAGTAGACTGAAAGAAGGGCAGTGAGGTTGAGGAAAGAGGAGTGATAGAGGGTGGATAAAGGCGAGTGAACAGTGTCAGTCACACACACCAGATTTTCTTAAGCAGAATCTCTGAATAATGCTTCTGTCACTGCAGCCTCAGAATAATGACACATATTCCCTCTAATTTTAGAGCCATATTCTTGTACATAACCAATCAAAATTCTTCCCACACAAATTCAAAACCAAACTGCACATTTTAATTGGTTGTACATTTCAACACTTTGAAACTCACATAATATTCACCCATCCCCCCAGTGCTCATTCAGCCTGTTACCATGGTAACTCCCACCTAACCCAGCACACAGTTCAAAAGTTTAGCATAGTATGTTGCAAAAGAATGCAGCAAGGGTGTTTGACCTTTTAATGTAATAGCTAATCATGTGCAATGTTTCTTTCAATGACTGTTATGCTTAAAGATTTTGATAGAAAATCAGACATTTGAGGTGAGAAGATCTAGAGTGTCACTGGTGTTGAGAGTGCTCTCTACAGGAGCTGTTTTCCACCTAAACTTGAGAACTACCCAGAGTTCTCTACTTCTTTTTTGCATAATTTAGTGGCTGAACCTAGGACACCTACACCTACACTAAGTATAAATTATTACCAAATTACTCCCCCAGAAGCTTTACTTTTGTTTTATTTTTTTTCAGTGTGAGAGCATACTTTGCATGAAAAAAAACTTGCAAGATACAAGCAGGCGATTTGTTCGAACAGTAAATGTCTCTCTGTAGGACATTTCCTTTTTAAAGAAGTCTCCCTTATGCAAAAATGTATGCAACATAAAGTGATGTAAAATTTTGAGAAAGTTTTCAAATTATGCATATGCTTATTTCAGAAATTATGAATATATTAATATATAATTCACATTTTGCCAACGCCTTGTAAAAAGTACATCTGTCAAGCGAGTCATCCAATATCTTGAATATTGATCCTGTATGTCTTCCAGTCTCAACGAGCTGTGGACAATCCACAGCTCAAATATATGTGAAATGGTTCATCTCAAGATATGATGGCATCTGAGCCTCATGCACACAATCGCAATGTTTAACATTGACAAATTTTGGCAGTTCTTGAAAAGGTATACTTGAAGGGAACTTTGTATGATAAATGTACAAAATAACAAAACAATATATAGCACACACATTTAACACAAAATTACCTCCTTCTCCTTCCACATTTTCCTATTAGTCAAGTAGAAAGGTTTACAATTTTATTTCACCTAAACGTGCCAGCTCTTGAAAGTTCAATGGGCCTTTTCAGTGCCATAACACTATAACATAGTGGCCTTAAAGTCAGCACCTATAATGTACTAGTAAAGTTCTCACACAAGCTGTATTGAACAGTCACAAAATAATCTAAGACTGCTATAAAAACAATAAGAGCTGAAATACACTTCAAAGATTAGCAGAGAATTAAAGTGAAAATAGGGGAATATATGTAGATGTATGTAAGTGGGGAAAGGTCTGAGACCAAGTGCAAGTCTATGTATATATTGTGATGGATTTTGTGAAAAAGACCTGGGCACAACCATAACTAGACTCAGTATGAGCCCTGTTATAATTCCAATAAATGGAGAAAAAGGAGTGTCTTACCAAAAGCAGGATTAACAGTATTGCAGAAAAAACCTGCAGAAAATGTCCTCCATTCACATTTCTCCAGGGAAAACTTAGGTGAAATATGATCCGGGAAAACAGTTTGGTCAACCCTGAAACATGCAGAAGTTTATGGCAAAGCTCCTATTTGGCATTGTTAGACCTGTCAGCCTGTGGGTGGTCTTCCCCCAAACATCCTCCTGAAGTAACATTGAATTGTAAGTCACAATTCTGAAATTTAAGAATAGTGTTTATGTCCTTAATGGTGGCCAGAGGGACATGGCGTAAAGTTTTGATAACAAAAATAATCCAGCAAATATAGGCAAAATAAAAACAGCCAAGACCATTGATTATATACATTGGTCTGAAGTCTGCTTTAATGAATAGCAGCAAGCAAATACAGTGGCCGGATTCTTTTTGTTATTAAAACTTTTAGAGATGTGACATTTTCTTGGTGCCTGCAGCCGGTTCCTGTGTCACATGACTAGGTGTAGTTATCAATTGCCCATTGTGAATTCCTCCCAGGCAGCATCACAATAGATGCATGCCAAGTTATGAGAGGATTAAGCACAGGTAAATTTAGTGTATTTTATAGTTCACCTTTAAAGGGATTGGGGTTTTTACTTGAGTAGGGTTTTACCCTCTCAACCAAAACCCAATTTCTCACATCTACAAATAGAAAAGTCGCCTACCGAAGATGTATGTAGGAAGTATGATCATGCAACTCCAGAGGAGCACATTACAACACCTCAGTGAAATAAAAGCAACAATACCAGATACTCTGTCACAGGATATTTTCATCATCTTCGTGAGAGGGGTAAATACAATGAATTATAATGTATTCAACCCGGCACCAACGAAAATGGGGGGCAGGGAAACAATGTTGGAGGTTGGATTGAAGGTATATTCTTGTCCTTGACAACTGGAAACCTAGAGGTTGACATTTTGTTGGAGAGCTGCTGCATTAATATTTATGATTTAGATTTACGGTCTTTTTGCCTAGCCATGAAACTGGATGTCAATGAGGTGTTTTTAATAGATTTCAATGGTGTTTTGTATTATGTGTCTCATTGCTAGATAAAGGTTGGTATGATATCACACTTGCCATTCAGTTCCTCTACCCATTGGGGCCCAATTAAGAGTTTAAGGAGATGGTTGGAGTTGCATCCATCCAAAGGTTTATAATATTATATTTCAATGTAAAGTTACCTGTAGTTTTTGATTATTGATTGATTAGAACTCTATTGTTTTCCGTTTTTATACATTTGTAAGGGATGTAATCCACACTGTTTTGCCACACAATGTATTTCATTTGAGGATTATGTGGCATAGCAGTTCGCGGGCGACGTGTGAGATTTAGTTAGTTGAGCATTGGGATTTTGTGGTTAATAAGGCAATCATAATTTAGAAAAATAAGGGTTGCTCATGGTTATAATGAAAAAATAGAATATATGAGATGACTTTCTTTATTTCTTACACATTGCTGCTACATTTAGCGGTGCAGGAAATATGTCTTCTATGTTAATGAAAATGGTATAGCTCATTGTCACCAAGTCTAATTTTATCTGAAACGCATCAATGTTTGCACCTTGACCTGAACAATAAATGCAAATAAAGTAATGCAAGTAATCACTTCTTGAGTGTTGGTCGCTCTTTTGGATGTCACGCGAGCAACTGATTATGACCTCACATGTTATAATATTACATATTTTATAACCTGGAAGATGTTAAAAGACTGAAAGACATGTTCATTTTTTATATAAAACTTTATTAAAAACATTTTTGCAGGTGAGTTGGGTGCCTGTGGGGTGTTGGGTGCAGGCCTGGCAAACCCTATGCTGCACATGGCGATGGACATCTTACTTTACGTTTAAAAAACATAGACATTTACAGAAACATCAAAGGGTAATGTGACATTAGAGTTATGAATTATGATTATGCATTACTTTACATTAAAAAAACATGGAAATCCACTGGAAAAAACAAAGGATAAAAGAATGTTATAGTTAGGTGTATATGTCAGTTCAAAATTAGTTTTGAATCAACAAAGCCATTGAAATTCACCAGTTAAAGTTATCTCAAGTAACTATAACTGGTGTACTGAAGTAACTATAATAATAGCTTGCGCCCTTGCCATGAATTATTATTTACCTCTGACATGACATCTCTCATTACATGTTCTATGACATCATTTATAACATCCTGCAACATCCTAAATGACATCATTGATTACAACACTGGTATATATATATCTGTTCACTGAAAAAAACAAAGGTCAGTCAGTGTCAGCATTAATGTTTTGAACTAAATAAAATTCACCAGTTGAAGTTAGCAGTGCTAACTATAACTTGCGCCCCCACTCTGAACTGATTATGACCTCACATATGACATCACTCATGAAATGTTCTATGACATTATTTCTGACGGTGAACAGACATAATATGGAGTTTTTTTTTCTGACCTACTAAAATATAGAGTTGTAAGAATCGGAGGGACAGAATATCGACATCAAGAATATCTGTGACCAGAATATCAACCTGAAGGTAAGAAATATCATTTTTGTTAATATCAAAGTTAGTAATAACTTTTCCAAACATATTGTTGTTAATAATGTCGATGTTTATATTAGTGTATTGTATTTTACTATGTATTTTATATGTATGTGCTCCACATTTTTTGTTATGTTTTATATTTTTTTTAAATATATTTATTACATTTTTAGAAGTTAGTAATTTGTTTTTAAAGTCAGTTTAGTGTTTTGCATTTAAGTACTGTAGCAGGTTGTGGGTTTATAGGGGAATAGGGTGGGAAGTAATTTAATTATAATACATTAATTATACATTTTTGGTATTGATAATTAATGTAATGTTTATTAATTATTAATTGGTAATACATTTTTATTAATTCATTAATTGATACATATATGAATTGTGTTAATTTAGTTTAGGAGTGAGTTGTGTGTTTATAGGGTAATAGGGTGTGAAGTAATTTATTATAATCAAGTAATTATTATTTGTATTTATTGGTAATTAATTGATAATTGGTAATTGTTTTTTTTAAATGATTGGGTATTATATTAATTGTGTTAATTTATTTTAGAAAAGGGTTGTGGGTATATAGGGGAATATGGTGGGGCGTAATTTAATGTCATTAAAGTAATTATTAATTGTAATTTATTGGTATTCATAATTAATTTATTGGTAATAAATTATTAATTTGTTACTTAATTTAAAAAATGGTTAAAATTAACATGCTTATCAATTAAATCATCTGCTATCCAATACGTGCCCTACAGTTTTATTTTCTGGAGTGGGAATAGTAATTTTTACCCCTACGGTATCCAACACTTTCCCTACTGTTGCACTCTCTGGAGTTGGAATAGTATTTTTTACCCCTACGCTATCCAACACTTTCCCAACAGTTATACTCTCTGGAGTGGGAATAGTAATGTTTACCCCTACAGTATCCAACACTTTCCCTATTGTTGCACTCACTGGAGTGGGAATAGTAATTTATACCCCTACTCTATCCAACACTTTACCTAATGTTACACTCTCTGGATTTGGAATAGTAATTTCAACCCCTACGCTATCCAACACTTTTCCTACAGTTATACTCTCTGGAGTGGGAATAGTAGTATTTTAGAAAAGGGTTGTGGGTATAGAGGGGAATATGGTGGGTAATTTAATGTCATTAAAGTAATTATTAATTTTAATGTATTGGTATTCGTAAGTAATGTATTGTTAATTAATTATCAATTTGTTATATAATTAGAAAAATGATTTAATTGATAGGCATGTTAATGTTAACCATCTGCTATCCAACACTTTCCCTACTTTTTCACTCTCTGGAGTGGGAATATTAATTCTAACCGCTACGCTATCGAACACTTTCCCTACTGTTGCACTCTCTGGAGTTGGAATAGTAATTTCAACCCCTACGCTATCCAACACTTTCCTTAAAGTTATACTCCCAGGAGTGGAAATAGCAATTTTATAACCATTACGCTATCCAACACTTTCCCTACTGTTGCACTCACTGGAGTGGGAATAGTACTTTTTTCCCCTTCTCTAATCAACACTTTCCCTACTGTTGCACTATCTGGAGTGGGAATAATAATTTTAACCCTTTCGCTAACCATCACTTTCCCTACTGTTGCACTCTCTGGAGTGGGAATAGTAATTTTTTCCCCTACGCAATCCTACACTTTCCCTACTGTTGCACTCTCTGGAGTGGAAATAGTAATTTTAACCCTTACGCTATCCAACAATTTTCCTACGGTTGCACTCACTGGAGTGGGACTAGTAATTTTTACCTCTTCTCTGATCAAAACGTTCCCTACTGCTATACTCTCTGGAATGGGAATAGTCTTTGTTACCCATACGCTATCCAACATTTTCCATACTGTTGCACTCTCTGGAGTGGGAATAGTAATTTTTACCCCAACTCTATTCAACACTTTACCTACTGTTGCACTCACTGGAGTGGGAATAGTAATTTTTACTCCTACTCTATCCAACACTTTCCCTACTGTTGAACTCTCTGGAGTTGGAATAGTAGTTTTATTCCCTCCGCTATGCAATTTTTTCCCTACTGTTTTAGTTAATGTGGTGTATAAGTTATTTAGAAAAGATTAAAAATATTGTAATTATTTAATGTGATATACAAATCTTTTATTTGTATATTATTGTTGTATGCGCATATATGTATTTATAGTTTATAAAATGTTTTTTTAACAATTTATAAGTTATTAAAATAATTATGTGAGAAAATTATTAAGTAAGTATATATATTACATTTTATTACCTACTGGCGGCCGCCAGTAGGTAGTTATAGTTAGGATCTATTTTCCATTGGAATTCCGCAACATTCTATTTTGAATAACTTTGGCGCTGGTTGACGAATCTTCGTGAAATTGTCAAAACTGGTGGGGCACTCCGGTCCGCTCCTATCCTGAAAGTCTTCTGGTGATTTGTGAAGTGGTGGCTGAGAAAAAAAGGGGGGCCCAAAACGTGTTTTGCCCATGCAATTTTTCATAGGTACCATTCATCGCGGCTACAGTCCGAACGGCTGAACAGAATTACACCAAATTTAGTAGTAGTCCTTGGTTCAGACTCATGCCTTTTGCTTATATGGTGTAAATTTGTTCAGTAGTTCCTGAGAAAATTACAATTAAATGTACATGTATATCTATGGCCTCTGTGGATGCGCGGATTATAAGTGCACCTTCCAGATCATGCGCAGAATGCTGATTGGCTGGCAAGTGGTTGTCAACATTCGAAACCAGGAAGTGTTGGCAGCCATTTTGTGCCTCGGTAGAAGCGAGGATCTAGGAATTAGTGGAAAAAGTGTTTAAAATGTATAAAGGGGGCAGGTAAGAAATTGTTTGACCCTTAGACCTTCTTAGGGGGTCGCACAAGAACCCCTAGGGCCCCCAATTTTAGTTTTTTTTTAAAGCTGAGAAATGTGCTGTGGGTACATGGATCTGCCATAAAAAACTAAAAATGAAGCGCGGGCTCCTGTGCTTGTTTAAAAATTAGCTACGTGGGAAGAAGGAATCCCGGGGTCTAAAATAAAGTAGGCCGAGAAAAAAGGGGGTCCCAAAACGTGTTTTCCCCATTCAATTTTCCATAGGAACTGTTCATCACGGCTACAGTCCGAACGGCTGAACTGAATTATACCAACTTTGGTAAAGTGGTAGTCCTTGGTTTAGATTTGTGCCTTTTGCTTAAATGATGTAAATCCGTTCAGTAGTTCCTGTGAAAATTACAAATTACAATGAAAAATACATATATATCTATGACCTCGGTGGATCCGCGCATCTTGCGCGCACTCTAAGCGCACCTTCCTGATCACACGCTGCATGCTAATTAGCTGTCAAGTGGTTGTCAACATTCGAAACCAGGAAGTGTTGGTAGCCATTTTGTGCCTCAGTAGAAGTGACGATCTAGAAAACAGTGGGGCAAGTGTTCAAAACTTTAAAGGGGGCATGTAAGTAATATTTTGATCATCTAGACCTGCTCAGGGGGTCCCACAGGGATCCCTTGGGCCCCCCAATTTTTTTTATTTTGTTGAAAAAACAGAGAAATGTGCGTTGGGTGCATGGATCCATTGTAATAAAAATAAAAATGAAGCACAGGCTCCTGTGCTTGTTTAAAAATTAGCTACCTGGGAGGGCCAAATCTTGGGGTCTAAAATATTACATTTGAATGGGGATCCAGAGTGAGCTCAAAGGTCCATCTAAGCCCCGGGGATTACTACCCTCCGGGGCTTTTTATATTTTGGGAGGGGGGCCGCGTGGTCTGCATTCTGGAGCAGTCAAAAACCTTGGGGAACACCACCCCCCAGAAGCAGCTACTGCTGGGTCTCGGGGTGTCTACCCCCGGGATACTGCTGTTTGGTATGGCAGGGCGGGAGTCGAGGTTCCCGCTCTGTCATAGGAAACTTAAGGGCATATTAACAAGTGCCATTTAGCTGCAATTTTGGAGAAAAAAAAGCCAAAAATGCTGTGAAAATTATATCGCCCTATTTACTAGGTGACGCTAGGATGCATTAATGTATGTTAGCAGCTGGTTTGCTAAGGGCTCGCCTCGCATCTCCAATGAGTTGCAATTTAGGTGTTCTCAGTGGCAAGGTAGGTGTTTCTATGAGAATATAAAAAGGAAGAGGGAGGTATGATAGTAGAGTTGTATTTACAAGGCGGCCCTGGATTTGAGGACCGAGTGGAAAACTCTTGCTAATTGCGGTTTATGTAGGATCCTAACATCTGTTCTGAAGTAGACTTAAGCATGTTTAATATGCAATGTGGCAGATTTACAATTTCCTTGCGTCACTATCGCATCACTTTTAACATGGGAAAAGTGACACAAAAGTGGTGCAAGGGGCTTGTAAATCTGCTACACAGTGTTCTGTCTTAGTTTGCTTTCCTTTCTCTTATGTAGAGGATCCTGGGTAAATATAACGGTTTCTGTACAGCCAGAATCTTTCAACCCTACCCCCAAACTGCTTACTGCCTGTTACCATAGTAACAGTTCATGGAATACTTGAGTGAGCACACAGGTTACAATTTCACCACACAATGTTGCTAATCCAAACAGTTACTGTGCTGGAGTTTTTAAAATTTTCCATAGGAACCGTTAATCTCAGGTACAGACTTTGGTAAAGAGCTGGTAAAGAGTTAGCCTCAGTATTATACTTCTAGTTATAAACATCATTTAGATTTTAATTGTTAAATTATTTGTAAGCATATGATTATCACACTAAATAATAGTGAAATGTTGTCAGAAAAAGAAGATGCATATACTTTTTTTAATTAACTTTTATTAAAACAACAATAAATAACTAGAAACGTAACTGTGAAATAACAATATAATAAATAACTAGAAATATAACTTTAACATAACAATATAATAAACAAAATGTTAGATGGACTCCAATGCAAGAGGGTAGGTAATCTGTGAAACTAAAATGTAAATAAATGTTTAAAATTAGATCGATGTGACTGAATGAGGTCCACGATCAAACATTAAGGTAACACTTGGAAATATTTGTTCGTTTGCACGTCTGTAGTGTTCCTGATACATTCCACCTCTCTTACAGCCCGCATTGAAGAGGTGTCTGTACGAAAGTGCCTACTGCATCAGATTTACAGTATGGACCAACAGGTCTTTAAAATGATTCAGAGATGAGACAGAATTAGGTGTGAGATCACGTCATTATACAGGACAATATTCTTTATTTGGACCACATTTAATCGGAGGCATTGTGTATCTAGACTGCTCTACTTACCTTGTGCAAACACTGTGGCGAACAGAGTTTACAACTTCAACTCAGCTTTAGATCTCCACTGCAGACTGTATTAAATTCAGCCTTGATTTTCTTTATCGGTAGAGTGGACAGGAGCATCCATAACTTTAAAAGAGAAAGAGAAACAATGTGAGAGAAAGTGAGAGAGAGAAAGAGAGAGGAAACAACATTAAAAGTGTGAGAGAGAGAAAGTAATAAATGGAGCAGTTAATACTGGAGAAAATCTTTGTAGCTCACCATTTTGCCTTCGTTGTGTGTTCAAGCACGGGCCGGTTCATAGTGCACCCTCCAGTTTAGTGATCTGAAAGATAGTATAGAGTTAGTAATAGCATAGTACATACAACTGCATAAGTATATTTTTGCTTTATGTCTTTGTACACTCAGGATATTTTATTTCATCAACTTCCACTGCAAGGAGGTGTTTGTGCAATGTTTTTTTTCCAAAGTACTATACACTATGCACTCCCACTGCATAGTGGTGAGTTCTCATTACTGCGTACCCAGACTGTTGCATCCCATTGATTCCCAGAGTTCGGAGGTGAGTGCTTCTTCTTGTGCACTCAGGGACAGATTTATATACTACTTGCGCCACTTTTGCGTAACTTTTCCCATGTTCAAAGTGATGCAATAGTGGTGCAAGGGGCTTGTTAATCTGCCCCTCGGACTGTTGCAAACTATCCACTCCCAATGCCCGGAGATAATTGTACATTTGTACGCAGTCAAACTGCAGCACACTACCCACACTCTCCGCACACAGGTGACTTCACGTTGCTTTGGAAACAAGCTTCTTTGCTCACCTTGTGCCATTGGCTACACATCATCGCAGAATCTTCGAACGTTGAGGTTTGGAGGTGTTGGGGTGGCGCCAATTTGTGAAACACAACCTGTAAGATAAAAAGGAAGTTAATATTGTGCGTCATTTCTTTATCAAACGAGAGAGGAAGTGAAAGAGTGACTGAAAAGAATATTCGTAGTTCTCCTTTCTGTCACCGGTGTGTCTTTCACCACGTGCCGGGACATAATGCACCCTGAAGCTTTACATCTAAAAGATAGTAAAAGAAAGTTATGATTGGTAATAAGATACGGTATATTAGACTGCGTATGCCTGAATCGCTGCGTCACCTTTTTGTATCCAGTCTGCTGCACCCCATCTACTCCCTCCTCTGCACATTCAGGCTTGACTGCTCACCTTTTCATAGACAGAGCATCTTCTACCTCATGCAGTCCTGATCTGCAACCAAGAAGTGTAACATATGGTGTTGAGTCTTGATATTGCTATGGCTAACAACATACTCGTGCTCCCATCACCATCGCAGGTTCATCACCCGGTCAGTCCTTGCGGTACCACTAACTCAGTGACTAAAGAGGCCACGGACGTAGTGGTGGGCCCCTTTGCTCTGTGGTTCGGGCCTTCATGAGGCGTCAGAACCACTATGACAGGCCATCGGAGCGCTTGCGATGGGAGCAACTCTAAAATGGCTTAGAGCACATGTGCCCTTTCTTTTTTATTGGTAGAGTCACGTGTGTAGTGACTCATGTGCTGGATGGGTGTGGTGTGGGTGTATACCAGCCATGAGGGAGTGTGTGTGTGTGCCGTTCTGACAACTAGACCTGGAAGTAAGAAATCACTACAATCTAAATCTGGGCCATGTAGCATTGTTGTGTGGGTTGGATGACGTATGCCAGTGCTGCGCGAGGCTGTGAACGATGATTCAGGAGCTATGGGCGTTGTTCCGTCGTGAGTTATATGAAAAATCTACTGATTTGGGTGTCTGTGTTGTAGTGCTGCTGTCACCCGGGTCTTACACACAAATGTGTCGTTATGTCTCTAAAGTTCTACAATATGGCTAACATGGAAGATACGGGGTATCAGTGACCCTATATTCATCCATAGATGCACACATAAAAGATGGTGGACATGACGTATTTCTGCAAATATGAATGTTTCTTGTACATTCAGTGGAGTGTTGTAGCTGTAGTAATGCAGGGCTGTGACAAGTTTAAGGTGCAGTTTTTAGCACATGAAGGACAGATAATATACATATATGTATGTGGTCATTGAGGTATACTGTCGAACTTGGTGCTGGAAATCATTGTTCGAGGCTCAGAGCTGCGTCCACATCCATGACGTAATCAACGCATGCATAAATGTAAATGTAAATGTGTAGTATTTATATAGCGCACTTCTACCCGGAGGCCTCGTAGCGCTGTATTCATACCGCTGTGGAACCCATCCTGGCTTTCCTGTGAAATGTCCACTCCTGGGCACCCCCAAGGTGAAGCCAGACATCCAAGCACTGCTGGGGCAGTTGTGGAGATTAAGCAAGCTATTGCCCAGAGTCACAGAGTGGGACCCATGATTAGACTAGGCACCGTGGCGAGAATTAACAGGTCCGTGGAAATTGAGTCCAAGAGCCGCCGAGGTGGGAATTGAACCCTGGTCCCGGGCCAGACTTCTGCATCAGGGTCTGCCGTTCTAACCATTGACGATTCAGAAAAGGGGGTGGTGACTTCACCAGAAAGCAGACAAGCTACCGGGGAACGGTTTCTGGCATTTCAGCCTCGCCTGGAATGGCAGAAACCGGTCCCCGGAAGCTTGTTTCCTTCCCAGTATAAGAATTGGCTTGGTAGTTTGGTTTGCCCTGTTCCCATCATGCACTGGGACAGGAACAGACTAATTTGCATATAGCCAAGTTCTGAGCTGGGATGGTGCAGTGAGCTAAAAAACGGTGCTGGATCAAGCCCTGATCTTTGGACTGGGTAAGAGTGGTCTGCTTAATTCAGGCACTCTGTTCATCACCACCCCCTTTTCTGAATCATTTTGTCCACCATAAGCGTGGAAGGGTATACTCAGATGTGAGTCCCTTGCTCATTGCACCATCAGGATTCAAGCAAGCCGGGCCGACGACGCCTGAAATGGCAGAAACCGGTCCCCGGAAGCTTGTTTCCTTCCCAGTATAAGAATTGGCTTGGTAGTTTGGTTTGCCCTGTTCCCATCATGCACTGGGACAGGAACAGACTAATTTGCATATAGCCAAGTTCTGAGCTGGGATGGTGCAGTGAGCTAAAAAACGGTGATGGATCAAGCCCTGATCTTTGGACTGGGTAAGAGTGGTCTGCTTAATTCAGGCACTCTGTTCATCACCACCCCCTTTTCTGAATCATTTTGTCCACCATAAGCGTGGAAGGGTATACTCAGATCTGAGTCCCTTGCTCATTGCACCATCAGGATTCAAGCAAGCCGGGCCGACGACGCCTGAAATGGCAGAAACCGGTCCCCGGAAGCTTGTTTCCTTCCCAGTATAAGAATTGGCTTGGTAGTTTGGTTTGCCCTGTTCCCATCATGCACTGGGACAGGAACAGACTAATTTGCATATAGCCAAGTTCTGAGCTGGGATGGTGCAGTGAGCTAAAAAATGGTGATGGATCAAGCCCTGATCTTTGGACTGGGTAAGAGTGGTCTGCTTAATTCAGGCACTCTGTTCATCACCACCCCCTTTTCTGAATCATTTTGTCCACCATAAGCGTGGAAGGGTATACTCAGATGTGAGTCCCTTGCTCATTGCACCATCAGGATTCAAGCAAGCCGGGCCGACGACGCCTGAAATGGCAGAAACCGGTCCCCGGAAGCTTGTTTCCTTCCCAGTATAAGAATTGGCTCGGTAGTTTGGTTTGCCCTGTTCCCATCATGCACTGGGACAGGAACAGACTAATTTGCATATAGCCAAGTTCTGAGCTGGGATGGTGCAGTGAGCTAAAAAACGGTGATGGATCAAGCCCTGATCTTTGGACTGGGTAAGAGTGGTCTGCTTAATTCAGGCACTCTGTTCATCACCACCCCCTTTTCTGAATCATTTTGTCCACCATAAGCGTGGAAGGGTATACTCAGATGTGAGTCCCTTGCTCATTGCACCATCAGGATTCAAGCAAGCCGGGCCGACGACGCCTGAAATGGCAGAAACCGGTCCCCGGAAGCTTGTTTCCTTCCCAGTATAAGAATTGGCTTGGTAGTTTGGTTTGCCCTGTTCCCATCATGCACTGGGACAGGAACAGACTAATTTGCATATAGCCAAGTTCTGAGCTGGGATGGTGCAGTGAGCTAAAAAACGGTGATGGATCAAGCCCTGATCTTTGGACTTGGTAAGAGTGGTCTGCCTAATTCAGGCACTCTGTTCATCACCACCCCCTTTTCTGAATCATTTTGTTCACCATAAGCGTGGAAGGGTATACTCAAATGTGAGTCCCTTGCTCATTGCACCATCAGGATTCAAGCAAGCCGGGCCCACGACGCCTGAAATGGCAGAAACCGGTCCCCGGAAGCTTGTTTCCTTCCCAGTATAAGAATTGGCTTGGTAGTTTGGTTTGCCCTGTTCCCATCATGCACTGGGACAGGAACAGACTAATTTGCATATAGCCAAGTTCTGAGCTGGGATGGTGCAGTGAGCTAAAAAACGGTGATGGATCAAGCCCTGATCTTTGGAGTGGGTATGAGTGGTCTGCTTAATTCAGGCACTCTGTTCATCACCACCCCCTTTTCTGAATCATTTTGTCCACCATAAGCGTGGAAGGGTATACGCAGATGTGAGTCCCTTGCTCATTGCACCATCAGGATTCAAGCAAGCCGGGCCGACGACGCCTGAAATGGCAGAAACCGGTCCCCGGAAGCTTGTTTCCTTCCCAGTATAAGAATTGGCTTGGTAGTTTGGTTTGCCCTGTTCCCATCATGCACTGGGACAGGAACAGACTAATTTGCATATAGCCAAGTTCTGAGCTGGGATGGTGCAGTGAGCTAAAAAACGGTGATGGATCAAGCCCTGATCTTTGGACTGGGTAAGAGTGGTCTGCTTAATTCAGGCACTCTGTTCATCACCACCCCCTTTTCTGAATCATTTTGTCCACCATAAGCGTGGAAGGGTATACTCAGATGTGAGTCCCTTGCTCATTGCACCATCAGGATTCAAGCAAGCCGGGTCGACGACGCCTGAAATGGCAGAAACCGGTCCCCGGAAGCTTGTTTCCTTCCCAGTATAAGAATTGGCTTGGTAGTTTGGTTTGCCCTGTTCCCATCATGCACTGGGACAGGAACAGACTAATTTGCATATAGCCAAGTTCTGAGCTGGGATGGTGCAGTGAGCTAAAAAACGGTGATGGATCAAGCCCTGATATTTGGACTGGGTAAGAGTGGTCTGCTTAATTCAGGCACTCTGTTCATCACCACCCCCTTTTCTGAATCATTTTGTCCACCATAAGCGTGGAAGGGTATACTCAGATGTGAGTCCCTTGCTCATTGCACCATCAGGATTCAAGCAAACCGGGCCGACGACGCCTGAAATGGCAGAAACCGGTCCCCGGAAGCTTGTTTCCTTCCCAGTATAAGAATTGGCTTGGTAGTTTGGTTTGCCCTGTTCCCATCATGCACTGGGACAGGAACAGACTAATTTGCATATAGCCAAGTTCTGAGCTGGGATGGTGCAGTGAGCTAAAAAACGGTGATGGATCAAGCCCTGATCTTTGGACTGGGTAAGAGTGGTCTGCTTAATTCAGGCACTCTGTCCATCACCACCCCCTTTTCTGAATCGTTCTAACCATTGAGCCACGCTTCTCCAAGCCTGAAAACGTACTGTTAATATGGTGCTCAAGTAAATTGCTTACATAGTTTTTGGGTCGACTTCGCGCTATATAAATATGTTTAAAAAAAAGTTAAATAGTAAACATTTATAAATTGACTATACAGTTTCTTTGCAGTATTGTAATGATCCACTTTGTACGTTCGTATTTGTAGAATGAGCGAGAGAAAGTTATATTATCAAAGTTTTTGTTATTGCAGAGGTAAGATGGTTGCATACGCTATTTACAGCACAATGTAATGTGTTAGTGCGCAGGAGCAGCATTTTACAAATATAATAAGTATACAGACACAGATAGATAGTTGAAGTGGGTACGGGCGCATGTGCTCGACTCCATTTTATTACGTTGCTGTTGGTAACAAATAGAATAGTCATCATAAAATCATACACAGATATTCAATCATAAACGGTTTATGACTTCTGCTGTACAAAGGTAGGAGCACTGTATGTGAAAATATACACAGTAGATTCTATCATAAAGGGTACATGAGTTGTGGTACACTGAGGTAGGGGCGGTTTATGTAGAGCCTGCGATGATGCGTGGTTCAAGCAGAGCGCACTTATAAGGATGTCTTTTGGCAACTAAATTTTGACTTAATAAGATCACGTGGTGATTATTTATGGTGCACTGTGTTAGTGGTACGTCTGGTGCTCAGTGTGTGCTCACCCTGCGATGATGCGTGTTTCTAGCGGTCTGTACTGAAAGCATTGACTGTTGTATACTAGACTGCATGAACTTTGAGGGGAAAAAAACTACTATCAATGGTTATCAATTGCTCTGCAAACTAGGTCTAGTGATTGCTTCCCATAACAAATTAAACAATTACATTTCACGCAGTGCATTCTAACTTTCTCAAAATGGCGACGTATGTCTGGTAGCGATGTTGAAGATGATGCCCTAGAGGTACTTGGTATTACTGGTGGTGGAGGTACATTTAGGCACAGTCTTCTACATTCTTTGTGAGCATAGTTCACAGGCTGCTGGATTTAAAGGTGCTTGTGCATACTAGCAGTGCCATAGGAGTATTTTTTGTTTGCACCTTAAATAAATCAAGGCAAAATTCCTTACTGTCTGCAGTGTAGATAGAAAGATGAATTCAAGATGTGAATCCTACTGTCCGCAGTGTACATCAAAGCCACTAGTCAGCACAGTTATAGAAGAATGCTTTTTTTCACTTATTTAAACAAAACCTGAATACATACAGAATAATTGTCACTGCATTAAGTAAATGAAGGCTGAATTCTCTACTGTCTATAGTGTAGATCAAAAACTGAATTCAAGTTGTAAACCCTGCGGTCTGCAATGTAGATGTTAGGATGGACTGCA
Organism: Lissotriton helveticus; assembly: GCF_964261635.1. NCBI lineage: Eukaryota > Metazoa > Chordata > Amphibia > Caudata > Salamandridae > Lissotriton > Lissotriton helveticus. Next base: position 157,553,199 of record NC_136070.1, read on the forward strand.
TCATCTGCAATCTTGATTGAAATGAAAGATAGAACATATATAGAATACATTATTAAAATATGTATATTTTAGGGACATTTAAAAGGGATAGTATGTCTCACTGTGACATAAAACTATTCACTCTTCTTTGCGATGATTTATGGTGTACTGAGTTAGTACTATCTTAGGCGCTGAGCTTGTACGTATCCTGCGATAATGCGTAGTGCTGGGAGGCTGCACTGGGAGCAATGTTTTTTTGCCTAGTGAATTCTGTCTTAATAAGGCTACAGGGGAGATGACTTGTGGTGCAGTGAGTTAGTGGTACCGAATGAACTCAGCGTGTGCTCACTCTGTGATGATTCGTGGTGCGGAGGGGTCGCAGTAGTATAATGTCTCTTGTCTACTGGAATGCGTTATGTACAATCGCCATTCTACCTGAATCGTGAGCCCTCACAATGTAGATCGAAGGCAGTCATCACTGACATCAAGAAATTCTTTTTGTTTTATCTTTTAACAAAACCTGAGGACATAAAGTACAAAGATCTCTACCTTAAAAAAATCAAGGCTAAATTTCATGCTGTTCGTAGAATAGATTCAAAGCTGAATTCAAGTTGTGAACCCTGCTGTCCGCACTCTGTAACTCTCGCGCCCGCAATCCACTGGTGATGATATCACATATTATATCATTCATGACTTGGTCAGTGACATCACTAATGACATCACTGATGACATCTCAAATGACATCACTGATGACATCAGCCACGTGAAAATCAGATACACCTCATCATACACTAGTATAACCTTTCATAACTCACTGTAAAACACAGAGTACCATATTTAAATCCATTGACATAGCAATACAAATATCTAAAAACCCTCTTAGTGATGCCTAAACCTACACACACATCTAATCACTTACCTATAGATTCACTCATACATGCTGTCAATGATCAATAGAAAACTATCAAATATACTTATACACCTATATCGACATAATCCACTAGCACACATCCTATTCACTTATGCAGTCATCCTACTCACTTATGCAAACAGTGGATCATACTTACCTTTAGTCACCTACACACTTATACAAACACCACTTCATTTATTCATATAGATAGTAACTCATACTTAGTGTGTTATCAAATCACTACTACAAGTACTGAGTAATCTATATAGTCACTCATGCAATCAATGAGTTTTACCTATACTTATTTATATACAACAACAATCACATACGCTGCTTTTCATTTTTTCTACTTTGCTAGACATGTACCATTGAGAAATATATTTGCACATCATCACACCCATAAAGATATTCACTCACCCAAACAACTATTATAACATGTAGTCTTAAAGTCATATACCTACTGAATTAACTATTCACATCTTTGGGCAGTCACAGATCCCCCACCGATTCACACACACATTCACTCTCCCATACAAATAGTCAGTTAACTAATCAATAACTAATATAGTCTTTCACTTAGCTAGTAACCAACTGGTGCAGTAGTTTACACAACAACTGACCAAGTAATATCGATATTCATACAGTTTAGTCACCATCTAATATATTTAGTGAGACTCTATAAATTAGTCAAGTAAACAGTCAATCACACTGCTACTAAATCCTCCATCCAGAAATTTATATATCCACTGATTCTTCAATGCAGATTGGTGTATATATAATACACATTTAAATAATGAACCAAACCACATTCACTGGATGATGTCATCAGTGATGTCATTTGAGATGTCATCAGTGATGTCATCAGTGATGTCACTGCCCATGTCATGAATGATGTAATATGTGACATAACTCTGTTTACTGTGTACTACTCACTGACCGCCGAAGAAAGGAACTTGATCTGGGCTGTCTGCAGCAGTTGGGGAATATCGTCACCTTTGTCCCCAGCTTTGACCCCTGCTGGAGTTGCCTGATTGCAGCTTGTTCTCTCCCCCGCCGCCGCTGCATATAATCATCTAGGGCACGGCCGCTGTGTGGGGAGAACACGACAACCAGAAGCCCCTGCACTCACTTGGATGAACACGCCCACCTCGCGCCCAGTGGCGCTTAAATTGCAGCCTGCCCTCCGGCAGAGCGGGAACTCTGTTTACTGTGTACTACTCACTGACCGCCAAAGAAAGGAACTTGATCTGGGCTGTCTGTAGCAGTTGAGGAATATCGTCAACTTTGTCCCCAGCTTTGACCCCTGCTGGAGTTGCCTGATTGCAGCTTGTTCTCTCCCCGCCGCCGCTGCCTATAATCATCTAGGGCGCGGCCGCTGCGTGGGGAGACCACGACAACCAGAAGCCCCTGCACTCCAGTGGATGAACACGCCCCCCTCGCGCCCGATGGCGCTTAAATTGCCGCCTGCCCTCCGGCAGAGCGGGAACTCTGTTTACTGTGTACTATTCACTGACCGCAGAAGAAAGGAACTTGATCTGGGCTGTCTGCAGCAGTTGAGGAATATCGTCAACTTTGTCCCCAGCTTTGACCTCTGCTGGAGTTGCCTGATTGCAGCTTGTTCTCTCCCCCGCCGCCGCTGCATATAATCATCTAGGGCGCGGCCGCTGTGTGGGGAGAACACGACAACCAGAAGCCCCTGCACTCACTTGGATGAACACCCCCACCTCGCGCCCAGTGGCGCTTAAATTGCAGCCTGCCCTCCGGCAGAGCGGGAACTCTGTTTACTGTGTACTACTCACTGACCGCCGAAGAAAGGAACTTGATCTGGGCTGTCTGTAGCAGTTGAGGAATATCGTCAACTTTGTCCCCAGCTTTGACCCCTGCTGGAGTTGCCTGATTGCAGCTTGTTCTCTCCCCGCCGCCGCTGCCTATAATCATCTAGGGCGCGGCCGCTGTGTGGGGAGACCACGACAACCAGAAGCCCCTGCACTCCAGTGGATGAACACGCCCCCCTCGCGCCCGATGGCGCTTAAATTGCAGCCTGCCCTCCGGCAGAGCGGGAACTCTGTTTACTGTGTACTACTCACTGACCGCAGAAGAAAGGAACTTGATCTGGGCTGTCTGCAGCAGTTGAGGAATATCGTCAACTTTGTCCCCAGCTTTGACCCCTGCTGGAGTTGCCTGATTACAGCTTGTTCTCTCCCCGCCGCCGCTGCCTATAATCATCTAGGGCGCGGCCGCTGCGTGGGGAGACCACGACAACCAGAAGCCCCTGCACTCCTGTGGATGAACACGCCCCCCTCGCGCCCAATGGCACTTAAATTGCAGCCTGCCCTCCGGCAGAGCGGGAACTCTGTTTACTGTATACTACTCACTGACCGCCAAAGAAAGGAACTTGATCTGGGCTGTCTGCAGCAGTTGGGGAATATCGTCACCTTTGTCGCCAGCTTTGACCCCTGCTGGAGTTATCTGATTGCAGCTTGTTCTCTCCCCTGCCGCCGCTGCCCATAATCATCAAGGGCGTGGCCGTGGTGTGGGGAGACCACGACAACCAGAAGCCCCTGCACTCCCGTGGATGAACACGCCCCCCTCGCGCCCGGTGGTGCTCAAATTGCAGCCTGCCCTCCCGCGTCGCGGGCCGCACGCGGGCACAGCCGGGCCAAGCCCGGGCAAAGGGCGGCCGTCTTTGGCCATCAGGGGCTGGCAGAGACTGGACTGGGCCACCCCCCTTACATCTGCCCATCATGACTCTGAGAGTAAGCTTACAGCATTCTTCCTCCGCCCGCACGCTATATGGGTGACTAACTGTCGTTTTCTTCCTTTTTTTTTTTTTATTCAGCTTCCGTACTTCGGGAGTTAGTTCCCAAGAATCATGTCAGCCCGCCTTAGTCAGGGCAGAAACTCTGTGGTGGGCGGCTCCGTTAGAGGGACATTTGATCTCTACATTACAAAGGCCGCTTCGGCGCTGGAACGAGAGATAGCCATCACCGAGCGGTGCCTCTCTTTAGAACCCCTCTACAATAAGCGTCCATCTCTGGGACATATTGAACAGGCAATTACACCGCCAATAGAGGTAACCCCCACATATTCAATTAGGGACATAAGTATCCCCAATCAACTACAAGATTCAATAGGTTCTACGGTATGCTCAAGGGACATTCAGAGACATGACTCTAACACCACCATAACGTCTGAGTCTGCATCAGATGACCTCATATCCACACCTAAACCCCCCCTTAAACATACCAAGAGGAAAAAATCCCATGAAAAATCAGCGGCTATTGGACAGATAGTATAAAGAATTAGGCACGGGGGCACTGAGCTTGTTAAGAACGGCACAGATATCCCAATACTTGCAAAAAATACCAAAAAGAGCCCAAAACCAGCCCCAAAAAAGACCATCCGGGATCATTTTCAGCCACCAGTCCCCCCTACCACTGACTTAATGGGAAATATTGAGCAAATGATGAAATCTCTCATATTACCAATAATTGCGAGGGTCAAAAAGATTGCAGAGCAACTCGCTTCCCTTGAAATTTTAACTTCCACTAATATAGAACTTATAAGGGAGCTGACCACCCACACATTGAAACATCCCACAAAACAAATAACTAAGGACCCGAAATTAAAGGCCCCCATCCCCAACAAGGTCCCCCCACCCAGAGCTAAGGTCCCCCCACCCACAATTACAGTTAACACCACCACAACGGGGACCTTAGATGCAGTGCAGACACCACATAATAGCGGTAACAACTCAGGGGGGCGGTCATACAAGTCAGAGGGTTCCCATGGAATTATCCCTGACACACGGCTACCCAACAAACATCAAAGGGGCACAATACACCAAATCAACTTACCACCTGAGGCAGCACCCTATGTAGTGGTACTTGCTAGGGGTCCCAGAACTGGCCTCGGGGAAAATAGAAGGCTATCAAGACTTAAGGAATAAAGTTGTTTATTGGTTAAGTCACAATAGGCCTCTACCCCCCAATATTGACGGCAAAATTCTCCACGTTAGAAGATTAGGATGGGTTGGCCAAAGAACAAAGGACATTGGGGGGGACGTCATCATTATTAACTTCAGAGACACCCGGGCAACCAGACACATTGTAGACTGGTACTCTGATCGGGGAGAGGGAGGTATAATGACATACGACCTAAGCTATTTTTACCCCCGCTTCTTAATGACCCACCAATCAATACCACGGCTATTAACTAGGGACAGCATAGAGAGGCCGCGTTTTAACATCCCTACATCCAACCGTTTTGCTACATTTTCCTGTCTGGAGGCAGTGGACTGACTCCCTAATTTCTCCTCGAGTGGTGGATTTCTCTCTACTTATACAGATAGGTCCTTGGTTTCCCAAGCCCTAATAGAAGGCCAGCTGTTTAATCGGCCGCCCAATATTACTTCTGTCGGAGAAACCTCTTGCAACGAAAGGGTTAGGTTAAAATCAGGTAGCTGGGTTGGGGCTATTTCTATTGCCCCCAAACCAGCAACAGTCGAAGGCACCAACAGCACCCATGCTAGTAATAAGTCGCTCAAGGATGTATATGCTGTTGCATTACCCCATACACACCTCGACCAGTTACCACCCCAAACTCGTGACCTAGAGGTTCATGATCCAGAAATTACGTCTACCCAAATCAAGGTCCCGGACAGTTCCCCCCCAATGCGCGAACCTAACAACCATGATCCCCTAGTAAGAGGCATAGACTATTTAAGCACAGGCAGGGTCCACGATTCCCCGGTTATCCCCTCCATGGGTACCGGGGAGGGTTCCCTTGCCTGCAAGAAGAGTAATGCTTCCAATCTAATTCATTCAGAAAAGGGGGTGGTGATGAACAGAGTGCCTGAATTAAGCAGACCACTCTTACCCAGTCCAAAGATCAGGGCTTGATCCATCACCGTTTTTTAGCTCACTGCACCATCCCAGCTCAGAACTTGGCTATATGCAAATTAGTCTGTTCCTGTCCCAGTGCATGATGGGAACAGGGCAAACCAAACTACCAAGCCAATTCTTATACTGGGAAGGAAACAAGCTTCCGGGGACCGGTTTCTGCCATTTCAGGCGTCGTCGGCCCGGCTTGCTTGAATCCTGATGGTGCAATGAGCAAGGGACTCACATCTGAGTATACCCTTCCACGCTTATGGTGGAGAAAATGATTCAGAAAAGGGGGTGGTGATGAACAGAGTGCCTGAATTAAGCAGACCACTCTTACCCAGTCCAAAGATCAGGGCTTGATCCATCACCGTTTTTTAGCTCACTGCACCATCCCAGCTCAGAACTTGGCTATATGCAAATTAGTCTGTTCCTGTCCCAGTGCATGATGGGAACAGGGCAAACCAAACTACCAAGCCAATTCTTATACTGGGAAGGAAACAAGCTTCCGGGGACCGGTTTCTGCCATTTCAGGCGTCGTCGGCCCGGCTTGCTTGAATCCTGATGGTGCAATGAGCAAGGGACTCACATCTGAGTATACCCTTCCACGCTTATGGTGGACAAAATGATTCAGAAAAGGGGGTGGTGATGAACAGAGTGCCTGAATTAAGCAGACCACTCTTACCCAGTCCAAAGATCAGGGCTTGATCCATCACCGTTTTTTAGCTCACTGCACCATCCCAGCTCAGAACTTGGCTATATGCAAATTAGTCTGTTCCTGTCCCAGTGCATGATGGGAACAGGGCAAACCAAACTACCAAGCCAATTCTTATACTGGGAAGGAAACAAGCTTCCGGGGACCGGTTTCTGCCATTTCAGGCGTCGTTGGCCCGGCTTGCTTGAATCCTGATGGTGCAATGAGCAAGGGACTCACATCTGAGTATACCCTTCCACGCTTATGGTGGAAAAAATGATTCAGAAAAGGGGGTGGTGATGAACAGAGTGCCTGAATTAAGCAGACCACTCTTACCCAGTCCAAAGATCAGGGCTTGATCCATCACTGTTTTTTAGCTCACTGCACCATCCCAGCTCAGAACTTGGCTATATGCAAATTAGTCTGTTCCTGTCCCAGTGCATGATGGGAACAGGGCAAACCAAAATACCAAGCCAATTCTTATACTGGGAAGGAAACAAGCTTCCGGGGACCGGTTTCTGCCATTTCAGGCGTCGTCGGCCCGGCTTGCTTGAATCCTGATGGTGCAATGAGCAAGGGACTCACATCTGAGTATACCCTTCCACGCTTATGGTGGACAAAATGATTCAGAAAAGGGGGTGGTGATGAACAGAGTGCCTGAATTAAGCAGACCACTCTTACCCAGTCCAAAGATCAGGGCTTGATCCATCACCGTTTTTTAGCTCACTGCACCATCCCAGCTCAGAACTTGGCTATATGCAAATTAGTGTGTTCCTGTCCCAGTGCATGATGGGAACAGGGCAAACCAAACTACCAAGCCAATTCTTATACTGGGAAGGAAACAAGCTTCCGGGGACCGGTTTCTGCGATTTCAGGCGTCGTCGGCCCGGCTTGCTTGAATCCTGATGGTGCAATGAGCAAGGGACTCACATCTGAGTATACCCTTCCACGCTTATGGTGGACAAAATGATTCAGAAAAGGGGGTGGTGATGAACAGAGTGCCTGAATTAAGCAGACCACTCTTACCCAGTCCAAAGATCAGGGCTTGATCCATCACCGTTTTTTAGCTCACTGCACCATCCCAGCTCAGAACTTGGCTATATGCAAATTAGTCTGTTCCTGTCCCAGTGCATGATGGGAACAGGGCAAACCAAACTACCAAGCCAATTCTTATACTGGGAAGGAAACAAGCTTCCGGGGACCGGTTTCTGCCATTTCAGGCGTCGTCGGCCCGGCTTGCTTGAATCCTGATGGTGCAATGAGCAAGGGACTCACATCTGAGTATACCCTTCCACGCTTATGGTGGACAAAATGATTCAGAAAAGGGGGTGGTGATGAACAGAGTGCCTGAATTAAGCAGACCACTCTTACCCAGTCCAAAGATCAGGGCTTGATCCATCACCGTTTTTTAGCTCACTGCACCATCCCAGCTCAGAACTTGGCTATATGCAAATTAGTCTGTTCCTGTCCCAGTGCATGATGGGAACAGGGCAAACCAAACTACCAAGCCAATTCTTATACTGGGAAGGAAACAAGCTTCCGGGGACCGGTTTCTGCCATTTCAGGCGTCGTCGGCCCGGCTTGCTTGAATCCTGATGGTGCAATGAGCAAGGGACTCACATCTGAGTATACCCTTCCACGCTTATGGTGGACAAAATGATTCAGAAAAGGGGGTGGTGATGAACAGAGTGCCTGAATTAAGCAGACCACTCTTACCCAGTCCAAAGATCAGGGCTTGATCCATCACCGTTTTTTAGCTCACTGCACCATCCCAGCTCAGAACTTGGCTATATGCAAATTAGTCTGTTCCTGTCCCAGTGCATGATGGGAACAGGGCAAACCAAACTACCAAGCCAATTCTTATACTGGGAAGGAAACAAGCTTCCGGGGACCGGTTTCTGCCATTTCAGGCGTCGTTGGCCCGGCTTGCTTGAATCCTGATGGTGCAATGAGCAAGGGACTCACATCTGAGTATACCCTTCCACGCTTATGGTGGACAAAATGATTCAGAAAAGGGGGTGGTGATGAACAGAGTGCCTGAATTAAGCAGACCACTCTTACCCAGTCCAAAGATCAGGGCTTGATCCATCACTGTTTTTTAGCTCACTGCACCATCCCAGCTCAGAACTTGGCTATATGCAAATTAGTCTGTTCCTGTCCCAGTGCATGATGGGAACAGGGCAAACCAAAATACCAAGCCAATTCTTATACTGGGAAGGAAACAAGCTTCCGGGGACCGGTTTCTTCCATTTCAGGCGTCGTCGGCCCGGCTTGCTTGAATCCTGATGGTGCAATGAGCAAGGGACTCACATCTGAGTATACCCTTCCACGCTTATGGTGGACAAAATGATTCAGAAAAGGGGGTGGTGATGAACAGAGTGCCTGAATTAAGCAGACCACTCTTACCCAGTCCAAAGATCAGGGCTTGATCCATCACCGTTTTTTAGCTCACTGCACCATCCCAGCTCAGAACTTGGCTATATGCAAATTAGTCTGTTCCTGTCCCAGTGCATGATGGGAACAGGGCAAACCAAACTACCAAGCCAATTCTTATACTGGGAAGGAAACAAGCTTCCGGGGACCGGTTTCTGCCATTTCAGGCGTCGTCGGCCCGGCTTGCTTGAATCCTGATGGTGCAATGAGCAAGGGACTCACATCTGAGTATACCCTTCCACGCTTATGGTGGACAAAATGATTCAGAAAAGGGGGTGGTGATGAACAGAGTGCCTGAATTAAGCAGACCACTCTTACCCAGTCCAAAGATCAGGGCTTGATCTATCACCGTTTTTTAGCTCACTGCACCATCCCAGCTCAGAACTTGGCTATATGCAAATTAGTCTGTTCCTGTCCCAGTGCATGATGGGAACAGGGCAAACCAAACTACCAAGCCAATTCTTATACTGGGAAGGAAACAAGCTTCCGGGGACCGGCTTCTGCCATTTCAGGCGTCGTCGGCAAGGCTTGCTTGAATCCTGATGGTGCAATGAGCAAGGGACTCACATCTGAGTATACCCTTCCACGCTTATGGTGGACAAAATGATTCAGAAAAGGGGGTGGTGATGAACAGAGTGCCTGAATTAAGCAGACCACTCTTACCCAGTCCAAAGATCAGGGCTTGATCCATCACCGTTTTTTAGCTCACTGCACCATCTCAGCTCAGAACTTGGCTATATGCAAATTAGTCTGTTCCTGTCCCAGTGCATGATGGGAACAGGGCAAACCAAACTACCAAGCCAATTCTTATACTGGGAAGGAAACAAGCTTCCGGGGACCGGTTTCTGCCATTTCAGGCGTCGTCGGCCCGGCTTGCTTGAATCCTGATGGTGCAATGAGCAAGGAACTCACATCTGAGTATACCCTTCCACGCTTATGGTGGACAAAATGATTCAGAAAAGGGGGTGGTGATGAACAGAGTGCCTGAATTAAGCAGACCACTCTTACCCAGTCCAAAGATCAGGGCTTGATCCATCACCGTTTTTTAGCTCACTGCACCATCCCAGCTCAGAACTTGGCTATATGCAAATTAGTCTGTTCCTGTCCCAGTGCATGATGGGAACAGGGCAAACCAAACTACCAAGCCAATTCTTATACTGGGAAGGAAACAAGCTTCCGGGGACCGGTTTATGCCATTTCAGGCGTCGTCGGCCCGGCGTTTTTGGCCACTATAGGTGTGGCAGGGTATACTCAGACATGAGTCCCTTGCTCACTGCTCCATCCGGATTTAAGCAAGCCGGGCCGACGAGGCTGAAATGCCAGAAACCGGTCCCCGGTAGCTTGTATCCTTTCTGGTGAAGAATTGGCTTGGTAGTTTAGTCTGCCCTGTTCCCATGATGCACTGGGCCAGGGACAGACTAATTTGCATATAGCCAGGTTCTGAGCTGGGATGGGGCAGTGAGCTAAATAACGGTGATGGATCAAGCCCTGATCTTTGGACTGGGTAAGAGTGGTCTGCTTAATTCAGACACTCTGTTCATCACCACCCCCTTTTCTGAATCGTTTTTGGCCACTATAGGTGTGGCAGGGTATACTCAGACATGAGTCCCTTGCTCACTGCTCCATCAGGATTCAAGCAAGCCGGGCCGACGAGGCTGAAATGCCAGAAACCGGTCCCCGGTAGCTTGTATCCTTTCTGGTGAAGAATTGGCTTGGTAGTTTGGTCTGCCCTGTTCCCATGATGCACTGGGCCAGGGACAGACTAATTTGCATATAGCCAGGTTCTGAGCTGGGATGGGGCAGTGAGCTAAATAACGGTGATGGATCAAGCCCTGATCTTTGGACTGGGTAAGAGTGGTCTGCTTAATTCAGACACTCTGTTCATCACCACCCCCTTTTCTGAATCGTTTTTGGCCACTATAGGTGTGGCAGGGTATACTCAGACATGAGTCCCTTGCTCACTGCTCCATCAGGATTCAAGCAAGCCGGGCCGACGAGGCTGAAATGCCAGAAACCGGTCCCCGGTAGCTTGTATCCTTTCTGGTGAAGAATTGGCTTGGTAGTTTGGTCTGCCTTGTTCCCATGATGCACTGGTCCAGGGACAGACTAATTTGCATATAGCCAGGTTCTGAGCTGGGATGGGGCAGTGAGCTAAATAACGGTGATGGATCAAGCCCTGATCTTTGGACTGGGTAAGAGTGGTCTGCTTAATTCAGACACTCTGTTCATCACCACTCCTTTTCTGAATCGTTTTTGGCCACCATAGGTGTGGCAGGGTATACTCAGACATGAGTCCCTTGCTCACTGCTCCATCAGGATTCAAGCAAGCCGGGCCGACGAGGCTGAAATGCCAGAAACCGGTCCCCGGTAGCTTGTATCCTTTCTGGTGAAGAATCGGCTTGGTAGTTTGGTCTGCCCTGTTCCCATGATGCACTGGGCCAGGGACAGACTAATTTGCATATAGCCAGGTTCGGAGCTGGGATGGGGCAGTGAGCTAAATAACGGTGATGGATCAAGCCCTGATCTTTGGACTGGGTAAGAGTGGTCTGCTTAATTCAGACACTCTGTTCATCACCACCCCCTTTTCTGAATCCAATCTAATTCAGGCACGCTATGACAACTTACTTACCTGGAATCTGGCAGGGCTACCCTATAAATATACCAATCCCACGTGGCTGGACATTGTTTCCCACTACGATATAGTCTGCCTACTGGAAACGTGGACAACTAACGAGACACATATTTTGGGATATAAGACCCTACACACACCAGCCATGCCAAGTTCTCATGGCAGGAACAAGGGGGGGGCTCTGTACATATATTTCAACTAAGTCCGGGCCGAAAGATGTAAAATTCGACGGGACGGAATTTTATCAAATAATTGTTTTTATGCGAGGACCTTTAAAAAAGTTGATCCTGCTAAACCTTTATAATAACATCCCACATAACCTCGTTGAGATGGCTCTCAAAAACCTTAAAGCACATTTAACGAAACTAGTGGATCAGACAGCCAAAGACATACCGATTTTTGGGGCGGGGGATTTTAACTGCCGCTGTGTCCTCGCAGCGGTCTGGGAATCTGTGGGTTAGGAAATTGCAAGGAAGATGCTCCAACACATTTCGCCCATACGAAAGTTGGCAACCTTTTTAACGAGTTAACCTTCAACCTCGATCTTGCGTATGCCAACGAATTATGCATGCCACCGAGCCTTTTCATCCAACTTATATCGGGAGAGGCTGCCATTCTACCATCGACTACACACTTTTCTCTGCCAGACATGCGGGGATAGTGCTGAATTGGGCAACACTCAGCACAGCTTTAAGCGACCATTACCTGATTGCGGGGACCTTAGACCTGAAACTATGTGCTCCATCCAATATAACGAGCACTCCTTCCCATAACCCTCCATTGAAGTTGGCTAGCATCAATGGATTCCGCGTTAAATGGGAAAAAGTGGTGCCCATGGACTTTTTCCAAGCGCTGGTAACAAAAACCTACGATGATATCCAGTTCTGTCTCTCACCCTCAGTGGACCCCCAGGAGGTCAGTCGCTCATTCCTTAACATTTCATTAGAGATTAAAAGATTATTGACTTGGGTACCCAGAAAAGTGTCCCCCCACAGCCAAGGTTGGTTTAATGAACCCTGTACCAAGGCTCTAAAAGCACTAAAACCGGCCCTTCAAATTATTCCTAGATCACAGGTTTTAGTTTCCGAAGTAAGGAAGGCTTACCGAGCAGCTTTAAAAAGCAGGAAAAGTCAAATGAAGAGAGACGCCTGGCTGGCCCTTTAGAAGGCTTCCGAAAAGAGGGACAACACAGTCTTTTGAAAGGCGGCAAATGCCCCCTTCTTGCAGAACGCACAGTCCCCCAAAATAGATCTGGCAATACCCGGCGACACTTGGGTGAGGCACTTTAGCACCCTGTACGGTAGCTTTGAAACAACGGCCTTGGCGGACCCAAGAAAGGATGAAGATGGTTCTTTTTTGGGAGACACCACTTGCAGTTCCTTCCCACTAGACTTTACTTTTGAATGCGAAGAAGTTGTCATAGCCTTAAAGGCAAGTCCTTCGGGCAAGGCTCCAGGCCCAGACTGCGTGCCGATTGATGTCTTTAAATCACAGTTGGACTTTTGGGCCCCACTGCTCACTAGTGTCCTAAACTCCTTAAACAATGTGGGCTTCATTTCTACCTGGCCCGAGGCAATTTTAGTGCCCATATTCAAGAAGGGCGACAGGAATGATCCTTTATGCTATCGCCCAATCTCTCTGCTTGATGCATTGATGAAAGTGGCAGGGAGGATCATTCTAAATAGAATCCAGGAGTGGACAGAGGAGCAGGGCATCATTTCTGAGTTGCAATACGGTTTTAGACCCGGAAAAGGCACCATCGAGCAAGGTTTAAATCTAGCTCTAATTATAGCAAAGTATACCCAGGCAAAAAAGGGAAACCTCTTCATTACTTTCGTAGACCTGAGTTCTGCTTTCGACTGAGTCGATCATGAACTACTCTGGGCCACTCTCACTGAAATTGGTCTAGATAAACGCATACTACTATACATAAAATAACTTGACAGAGGGGCAGGGGCGCGCGTCAGATATGGCAGAGGGGGTGAATGCTCGGAAACATTTGACATACGCAGAGGAGTGAGGCAGGGGTGCATTCTAGCACCCCTCCTTTTCACTTTATACATAAACTCTGTGGGAGAACACCTGAACGAGACATATTATGACTACCCCACTATTAATGGGACCCCCATACCAATATTACTGTATGCGGACAACGCCGCTATCCTGTCGCAAACCTCTGTGGGTCTACAAAGAGCAGTACTGAGGTTTACTGACTTCATGAAAAGACGAGGCTTACGCGTTAATGTGACTAAAACATTTACTATGGCCTGTGGTAACGGGGCTAGAAAGAAACAATGCCCAATCTTTTTAAATGGGAGAAAGTTGGAGAATATAGATAAGTTCGCCTACCTGGGCATTAACTTTGATAAAAAGAGTTTTTGGTTTGCCGCAGCACAGGCAAGAGGAATGGCGTTTTCCAGGGCAATAGGCGCCCTGATCAATTTCTCAAAAAAACTGGGTGGAAGACCGATTGGGCCCATACTACAGATCTACAGGGCAAAGTGCATTTCCACTGGCACTTATGGATCTGGGATTTTGGGGAATCAATCGGACTGATCAGATAGATAACCTTCAACGCTCTAAGAATTCCTTCCTCCGATACCTCCTGGCCGCCCCGCGTGGTACCTCAACATAAATAGTACACAGCGAATTGGGCATCACACACATCAAGGACCTAATTAACTCCTCACCAATACTCTTGTGGCACAATGTTTGGACAAATCAGGAGAAAGATTGCCTCAACCTCACTGACGCTGATAATATTAAGTGGCTCAAGTATGTGAGAGTGCTGCTCACTGACATGGGACATCCTGAGTTTTTTCACAACCCATTATCCATGACAAAAATGCCCCGAGCCGTCCTTAAAAAATTGGTATTGTATCATCTGACCGTTGACCGACAGTCCATAGAAAAGAGTAAACCCATGGTAGCGGAGCATCATTTACCAACCTCTATGGTAGGGGTACAACTGTATCTCTCCCTAGAATCATCACCTTACAAGCGCATGCTGCTCACTCGCTTCCGTATGGAAACATTCTTTAGACTACTAACTTTCCCATACCCAAACAGTTGGTCAAGACAGTTGGAAAAGTGCCCATGTGACACCCTCTCCTCACAGTCGACCATCCACTGTTTACTGTTTTGTAGGTACTATCAGCTCCCAAGGGCAATGTTCTTGAAACCTTTGCTTAAATTATGGGCTATACAATCTTGTATAGTGGCATATCGAAAACTGAAAGCCCTGGAAACCATACAATTTATTGTACTTGTCTCTACCTATCTAACAGCTATGGTTAGAGTCAGGACTTCAATGCAACCCTAATATAATTGAGTGCCTTACCAAATCGAAATGTGTTGTTTACCTAAACAATTGTTTTCTGTATTAATTGCTCGTCATTTTGGAGTATATGACCTTTTTTTTTAATTAATTGCACCATCTTATCTTTTATAACGCTTTTATTGTCAACTGAAATTTTACTGTTTGTATTCTTTTAATTCTTATGCATTTATGTACACTTTTATGATAATGTGCTTACATATCGAATAAAGTTTTATGAATTTGAATTTGATTTGACATCATCACCAGTGGATTACGGGCGACAGAGTTATAGTTAGTACAAGTAACTATAAAGGAGGAATTTCAATGGTTTTGTATGAGTGAAATGTCCAGCTAACTATAACACCCCTGAAACCTATGATTTTTTCTGTGAATATTTTTGTCAGTGAATATGTATATGTTTAATTTATTTTTACATTACATGTATTAGTTATCATTTTTAAACATTTTAAAATATTTTTAACTATGTTTCTTTTAATTTTATTTATTATTTACTTTATATTACATGAATTGCTGAATTGCAAGCCATTCAGCCAGATCTGGTTTGTCTTCAAGAGACGCATATACCTTGGCCCAGACGGTTCTTTTAAAATTTGGAATTTTCATTACTTGTGGCCTCTAAGCAACTACATTTGACTCGTGGTGTGGCTATTTTAGCCAAAACAAATATACACCCTGTGGGTAGATAGATAGTTGATAATTTAGGGCGCTGGGCCATTGTTGAATGCGGATCTGGGGAGAGTAAATTTACTGTCTGTACCATTTACGGCTCTAATTTAGATAAGCCAGAAATCCTGGAGGAACTGAATTTAGAGCTAGCTACTTTGAGACGACCTCTGATTATATGTGGGGATATAAATATTAATCTGACTAATCAAGAGTTATTGGATGGACCGCAAAGATACAAAGGTCATAAACCTCGTGTATTTAAAGCCTTATATCATTTAGTTAATGATCATGAGTTAGTTGATGTATGGGGAAAATTGAACTCTAAAGATCCGGGTTATACATTTTATTATTTTCCTCCAAAAAAGTTAGTAGGTTTAGATTAATTTTTTGTGTCCATCACTCTCCTAGCTGGGGCTTCAGTTCAATTATATCCTAGGATTTCTTACAACCATGCCCCACTTGTCCTGGAATTGTGCATATTAGGGGAGAAGATGTCGCCCAAAACATTCTCGTTTGACCGGAAACTTTGTTTTAATGATGAGTTTAGAGAATATATGGGTCATTGGATAAAGGATTTGTTTGATAATAATAGGCATTCGACTCATATGGCAATGATTTGGGATACATTTAAAGCTTGTTTTCGTGGTGAAGTTTTTAATTTTGGACTGCACCAGCAATGGGAAATTAGGTCAAGGCTACAGGGGTTATATGATATCCTGAGAGAAGCTGAGGGTAATTTAACTAGTGGGATTATTCAGCAAAGTAACAATATCATGGAGCTAGAAAACTTGGTTGCAAGTGCCCGGGCTAAATTCAAGGTCTTTGGAATAGTGAGAATGCCAAAAAGTTTCTAGTACATAAAAAGGAAAATCATGAATTTGGAGAAACAGTGGGGAGATGTCTAGCCTTACGCTTACGTATAAAAGAGGCATCTCGGTCAATATTGTCTATGAAGGATGAGAATAGTGAAATATGTCAGGATCCTCAACAGATTTTATCTATTTTTCAACAGTTTTATTCTCATTTATATACACAACAGGATATGGTGGGGGTTAATGACAGTACATTTTTGGAAGAACGAATATCAGGATTAGATCCTCTTGCAGCAGACTATTTAGACAGTCCAATTACAATGGAAGAAGTAGAAGTGGCTGTGAAAGATCTTGCACTCGGAAAAGCAGCTGGTCCTGATAAAATTCCGACTGAGGTTTATAAACTTTTTGTTCCGTTATTTAAAGGAAGAAATGCTGAACATTTCTAAAGCTGCTCAGAAAGGTTATGCCCCAAAATCATGGGCTGAAGCCAATATTGTAATGTTCTGTAAGAAGGGCAAAGATCCGGAGCTTGTTGGATCATACCACCCAATCTCTTTACTGAATTGTGACAGTAAAATATATTCTTAGATACTGGCAAATCGCTTATCTAAGGTTATTAGTTCTTTAGTTTCCGTAAACCAACATGGGTTTATACCTTCTCGTGGGACTGCTATCCATGTAAACAAAGTAATTAGTTTGTTTGATATTGCCCATACGGAGAAACGAGATCTAGGATTAATTTGATTGGATGCGGAGAATGCATTCAATCGGGTGGAGTGGGGGTATTTATGGCAACTGATGCGTAGTATTGGTTTTAGAGAGAGATTCTTGACTGCCCTCCAGGTATTATATTCTTAACCAATAGGTATAATTACTGCTATGGGATTATCATCAGATGTTATTAAAATTACTAGAGGCACCAGGCAAGGTTGCCCTTTCTCCCCACTTTTGTTTGCTGTATACATTAATCCTTTTGACCAAACAGCTAGCCAATAATCCTCGTATCAAACCTTTTTTTTGTGAATGATATTCCTTTTTCTGTATTTGCTAATGCGGATGACATCGCAGTGACTTCCTCTGATTCAATGCTTGCGCTTCAAGAGATTGAGCAATTAGCAATATTATTTGGCTAGATATCTGGCTATAAACTTAACGTGACAAAAACACAAATACTTTGTTCAAACAGTATTGTATCACAGGATACGAGAGTATTAAAAGAAGTGACTTATTTAGGCAGTAAAATTAGAGCCTTAATGGTAGAGGTGGTTGATGCTAACTGGAATGTGTTGATAAAGAGTGTTAAAGAGTCACTCGATAAATGGGCACGGTTACATTTTACCTTAATTGGTAGAAGTAACATCATTAAAATAAACATTTTACCTAAGGCTGTATATATATTTAGATCAATTCCTTTGGAGATTTCAGGTGCTCAGTTGCAGCATCTTCAATCCGTATGCACAAGATTTCTTTGGGCCCCTGGTAAGCCAAGACGAGCTAGTAGGTTCATGACCCTCCCTGTAGAGAGAGGTGGCCTTGCTATACCGGATTTTACTTTATACTTTTATGCATGTTTTTGCTAAAGATGCGGATCTTATGAGAAACCCCCTCAATTTTTGAGATTTTGTTAAGATCCGCGGCTCGACAATGTTTATTTAAAGAAATTGATGGAAGTTATTTTAAGAGAACAAGATTTAAAGTTTTGGAAGGCACTTTTAAAGTATTGAAACGAATATGGAAATGATGTTCATTGGAGAAAGTATCTTACTATACACCTATGAATGCCGAAAAGATCCTCCCTCCTATTTTTTGGGATAATGTAGCTCACATTTGGAGGAATAAAGGTATTAAAATATTAGGGGATTTTTTATCAAGGAAAGGACTCATGTCTTTCGAAGAATTAAGCGGACTGTATAATTTATCCAATTTTCAGTTTTTGTAAATTTCTCCAAATTCGGAATTATATATCTCGTAAGAAAGTCAAGGTGGCACCCAATCCTCTTGTGGAGGCAGTAAGACAGCAGGAAAAAATAGGGGTGTTGTACAAGCTAATGTTAACTTATAGACCTGATGATTTAGGGAAGCATAAAGCCAAATGGTCTAATGTTTTAGGAAAACAGAATATAGATATCAAGGAGGCTATTGCTACATGTCGGATTGTGTTAATGTCTGTGTGACAGGGCGGGGTGTCCATCAAAAGGACGAAATCATGTACTGGACTGGTGGTCAGCCACCTCCCTCTCCCCCGCTTATCTCCCCTCTCCTCAACAGCATTCGCAGGAGGAATGGCATCATCAGGAAAACGAACCCACATGGCACAGCGAGGAAGAAAATAAACAAGGTTCCTTTATGTGGGGATCCCAGCCCGGCGAGGCTCCTCCCCTGGTACACGTCACCACGCCAGCTCCGACAAAAGAGGGCGGAACCAGGAAGATGGCGGACGGCGTATCCCCGGAGGAAGAAGACGGCAAAGGAGAACGAAGAAGGAGAACGAAGCTGAGCATCCAGGAGTAAGAAGATGTGACAGTCCTACTCCGGGACTACCAAGGCGATACCACCAAGCC
Source organism: Lissotriton helveticus (assembly GCF_964261635.1). Classification (NCBI taxonomy): domain Eukaryota; kingdom Metazoa; phylum Chordata; class Amphibia; order Caudata; family Salamandridae; genus Lissotriton; species Lissotriton helveticus. Next base: position 157,572,109 of record NC_136070.1, read on the forward strand.
AGGAGGCCAACTTCCCCACGAGGCGCCCCGCCACGCTCACACTGGAGGAGCGTGGCTCAATCAGGTACAGGGCAAAGTAGCGGGTTGGGTGGGACGTCGGAGTCATCCTGCCGAGCAAGAACCCAAGTGTAAATAAGTGTATAATCGTGTATAGTCTCCTATACACCTCCCTATTCACGAGCACTTTTGAGCACAAGGACCTTACCTGTATACATCACTTACGCACTTGGTTTCCTTCACCCCCTGGCTCCATATGCTATAAGAACCCCGGACGTTGTACTAATACCCCTCAATCTGTGTCTCTTTCTTTTCCGGCTGCCGGTTTGAGCGGAGGAACCCAGCTGCCATCCGTGGGTTCCCATACTCCACTCTGGATCCCCTCAAGAACACCAAGACGGACCCTGCTGTCTTTGCCAGAGAGAGACTGATGAGCCGGAGGCGAAAATCATATACAAAAATAAAGCCTTCTCTTAAATCCTTATACAAAGCCTCTGACTCAGTTCCTCCCACCCCTTCCACCCCGTTACAGTCTGATAATTTGAAAGTACTATTTTTCAAGACTGTCTTTGATTTGTATTACACCCCTGCCCGCATGTTTAAGTGGGGGGGGGAGTTTATGATGGGAAATGCCCTCATTGTCAGGCAGATAATGCTGATAGTTTACATGTTTTTTTAGTTGTAGTAATTTGTCTACATTTATTACGGATATAGAGAAATGTATGAGTATAATCATTGATAGTCCGTTGAGGATTACACCTGCGATAATGTTGTTAGGGATGGGGTCGGAAATTGAAAAATTTACTTCATTGTATAAACATCGCTATTTGATTTTTGTGCAATGACTGTCGCTCGACTGTGTATTGCCTCTACGTGGCTTCAAATTGAACCCCCTGCATTTGAGGTATGGCGGGCAAAAATGTATAATTTGTTTAATTTAGAATTGAGTTTATTTTCTGTTAAGGGAGTTAAAAAAAGAAGATTGGTTTGACTACTTGGGGCGCTTTTGCTGGTCATGTATGAATAAGTGTTACTGCTGTGAGTTGTATTTTATGAGTGCTTTTCTGTGGATCAATAAAAAAAATGATATTTTTGACAATGGTATTTTTTTCTCTCGATATTTTTGTACTAACTATGGTGTAGATAGGATGTCGATATTCTTGAATTCGATATATTTGTTGCAATATTTTTATACCTCGATATTGTGGCCGTCGATATTTTGTCAGTGATTCATTTCAGACATCTCTAATGACATCCATCGGCTCAGACACATATGCAAAGTAAGCTGTGCGTAGAGCCAGCTCTCTCTGCACATACCTCTCTTCATTGTGATGAATATCCATAGGAGAGTAGAAAATGGAGTAACCTCTCTGTTGAGAACTCCCAGTTTTAGTCACTATTGAAATACTATACTAAAAATGAAATGTATAATAAGTGTTAAACAAAGAAAACAGACAAAAACTTTAAATATTTGTATTACTACACAACAATTTAACAACAATACAAAACTACAACTATATTAACACACTAAAAACAACTATAAAACAAACATAACAAATAACTTTATTCAAATCAATAATTGTTCTCTGAATGTCTCCCTCTTTTTGCTTCATTTGCCTGATGGATTCTGATGCAGGTAGCTATTGAAATCCTGGATTTTAACCACCTTAACCTGCCAAAGAGTCCTCGGTTTCCTACTGATTTAAAGCAGCCCAGATACCAAAATAGTCTCTGCAAAGTAACATACATATAAATTACAATAAAAAAAATAATTGATCACAAAGCATAACCAATGCAGAGTTAGCTCATGTTGTTGAACTGGACAACTGTTCTGATGCTTTCCATCTTTCCAACCTGAATACACTGTGCATGATGAGGTACGTATTGCTGAACAGCACAATAATCCTGCTTGTCTTAAAAAAGCTCTTTTTTGATGCTTATATAATCAAATACTCTTTTTCTCAACAACAAGTTTACATGTTCCTACTAATAAAAGACAAATTAACCAAAAAGATAAAAGTTACATACTAGCCAGTAATTGATAACAGTGATAGATCACTATACTGTCTAAGCTTTACTACATTGTTTCACCCACAATCAAATGTTCATATAGAGCACCAGTAACTTGTTATTCCACACCCTCAACCACTCTATTTAAATATTTTCAAAATTAAATTATAACATGCCATGAACCCTGCTTCCATAACAGTTTATAAAGTAACACATTCATCCTCACACACCTTTTCTAACACTCACCGCATTATTCACATTAGAAATAGCAATATAACCACTCAAACACCTCATAGGTCTAAAGTATATGTATAGTAAGGTTCATAAAAACATTAATATTCTATGAAAACAGAGGTTCAAACAGGGCCATATCAGTCCCAACCAAACAAGAGCAGTTGGGTTTAAAACAGTGTTAATCAATATGCCTTTACCAAAAAAGCATACAAAGTCAGTTAATGCCAGGCGGAGAAATAGTGGGCAGTTATTTCAATGTAATGATATTGAAAAACAGTGGTCTGTGACCCTTTCATTAAACTGAATTAATCAGTACATGATCAATATTTCCACATTATTAAGGGGAATGTCTCTTAGATCAACCCTAATCAATAAATGTACCAAATTCACACACGAATAGAATGCAACGGCAATAACTACAAGATCAGGGACAATTTTAATTCATTGTATTTCCCAAAACTATCTCATAAATAGAAGCTTTTAAGGTTGCGCAAAGAGAGCGTGCAAGGAATAAAGAAAGTATTAGGTGATTCAAGAAGGAAAAAGTTCAGACAGGGACATAAAATTATTCACAAATTTCCTATACACAGGATCGGTTCCACAGTACACCGTCCTACAGTAGCCTGGCCTCGAGTATAAGTTCTATACACATTTTTCAAAAAAAGGAGTACATAGCTTCCAAAGATTATTTGAACATGAAAAAGTATAACAGAGTCCAGGTTTAAAAGAAGGAGCGTCGACGTTTCGACTCGTCTTAGGGCCTATAGGTGAGTTGGACCTGGGCCATGCGAGTCTTCATCAGGACTAACACAAGGGCAACCAAAGAGTATTGCTGACCCTGAAATGGAGGCAGAATATAATTTATTTATTATTTTATTTTAGGCATTTATTAAGCGCACTGTCACCATAGCAGGCATCCTGGCGCTGACTGAATCCGATGGGGCAGGGAGGTGAGAAGCATCAGGGACGGGAGATTATCAGACAGATGTCTTAGGGAAGAGCCAGGTTTTAATCCTTTTCCTAAAAGGCAGACATTCAGAAATGTGCCTAATTTCAGCTGGAAGCGTGTTCCAAAGCTTGGCAGCTGCAACGTCGAAGGATCTGCCTCCGGATCTGATCTTTTTGAATCTGGGAACCACTGCCAGCTTGGCTTCAGAAGAGCGAAGCTGCCTAGCTGGGGTGTACCAAGCAAATTTAGATTGGAGGGAGGCAGGGCCCATTGCATGAAGCGCCCTGAACACTATACATAGGGCTTTGAATTGTACCCTCTGCCTCACCGGTATCCAGTGGAGTTTGCTCAGTGAGGACGCTCCATTTGCTCTTCTAGGAAGCCCCAGAGCCAGTTTAGCAGCTGCAGATTGGACTCTTTGGAGTCTGTCAAGCAAGAACCCAGGGGATTCCAGCAAAAGGGCATTGCAATAGTCTAATCGACTAAGGATGGTACATCTTACCACTTGGGCACGTGCATGAATGGGGAGGAGAGGCAGTACCTTCCTTAGGGAACGGAGGATGGCAAAGCAACAAGCAGTAGTCTTTTGAATATGCGTCTCCATACTAAGTCTCTGATTCAGCATAACCCCAAGGTTGCGAATTGTAGCTACTGGACAAACTGTGGTCCCAGATTCAGGGGGCCAGAAGTTATCTGGGAAAGGCCGAGGAATCTTGGTGCCAGTGCTAAAAAGTACCTCCGTTTTCCCTGCGTTGAACTGGAGGGAGTTGTCCTTTAGCCAGCGAGAGGTGTCACGCAAACAGTTGTGAAAAATCTCAACTGAGGTGGAGTCTTCTCCCTCCAGGGTGAGGATCAACTGCGTGTCGTCGGCGTAATTGACAATTTTAATATTATAGCTTTTAATTAGCGTGATCAACGGCCTTAGGTACAAATTAAGAAGAATTGGACTAATTGCAGAGCCCTGGTGGACCCCTTGCGAGACCAAAGTAAATGCCGACTCAAAAGGGGGAATAGACACAGCCTGCTGCCTATCCTGCAGAAATGAATGGAACCACTGTACTGCCGAGCCTCTTACTCCCGCCTCAAACAACCGCTTCAACAAAATGTCGTGGTTCACAGTGTCAAAGGCGGCAGACATATCAAGCAGGATCAGGAACGCTGCCTGCCTTCTGTTTGCATGCCTCTGAAGCTCGTCCATAGCGATGATTAAGGCGGTCTCGGTTCCGTGGGTGGGCCGGGAACCAAATTGGTCAACGTCAAGAAGTTGATAACGTTCCAGATGGTTAGAGAGGATGTTACTAACCGAGCTTTCGACAATTTTGGCTGGGAAGGGCAGCAAAGAGATAGGACGGTAGTTCTTGGAGCAGTCCGGGTCAAGAAAGGGCTTTTTTAACAGAGGGGATACTAATGCCCGCTTCCACTGAACAGGAACAGTTCCAGTTGCAAGTGATTGGTTGCAGATTAAGTGAAGGTAAGGAAGAAGTTCCGACTCAAATTCCTTCCATATTTTATGTGGAACAGGGTCTAAGGGAGACCCAGAGGAGATCTTTCTGGCTAGTTTACAGAAGGCCTCATACGTGAGAGATGGAAACTCAAGAAGAAGATGATTTGAGGCCAAGGATGGCACTACTGGCTGGTTCGCTGGGGGTCTCGGTCTGAGATCGGGGGAGGGATAGAGTCAGGTGAGACTTCTAAGTCCTTGATGATAAGTTCAATTTTTTCTTTGAAGAAGACAGCAAGATTCTCACAAAGATCTTGAGACGGGACAATGGTGTTTTTGGCACAATCCGGGTTGGTGACACTATTCAATATATTAAAGATGTTTCTAGAGCTGTTGGGGGAGTTGCAGATCATGGAGGAGTAATAATCGGCTTTTGATTTTTTAATCACGTTCTTATATTCCCGAACTTTATTTTTCCAAAGTTCCTTAGCAGTATCAATATAGTTTCGTCTCCACATTCTCTCTGCATGTTTACAGCTCTGCTTCAGATCTTTTAAGCTATCATTGAACCAAGGCGCGGAATTGGTGCCCTTACAGCTGCGAGTTTTTAAAGGGGCATGAACGTCAAGGATAGTAGTAATCCCTGAACAGAGAGAGGAGTAATTATCATCTACCTGTTTTTCCTCGTCAAAGAATTGATCTAATTGAAACACTTCCCCTGACGAATGCAGATGAGTAAGAGCTTTCCAATCTCTGCACTTATTTTGTTGATCAACCCAGGAGCTTTGGAATAGTCACCTTTTAGATCTATAAAGAACTTCATGAGTGAATGGTCTGTCCAATCCATAGGTAGAGTTTCTCTCATTGCTACCAACTGGGGGCCTGCGAACAATAGATCTAGAAGGTGTCCACCCCTGTGGGTTGCTCCGGTAACCAACTGGAAGAGCCCAAGGCTTTCGCAGGAGTGAAGTAGGTTGCGGAGACCAGAGTCAAGGACGCCGTTCTGCCAAAGATTGAAATCACCCAGAATAAACAGTTTGTGATGCGAGAGTGCAATATTGGTTAAAGTGGCCAAAAGCGCTTGTTGATGCTGAAGGCTGAACGCACCCAGTGGACGATAACAGACTATCCCGGTAACAATGTTCCCGGAATGAGTCTGAATTGATAGTCCTAAAAGTTCTGTTCCTTCGGTCAGATCTAGAGCAAGAGTCTTAATATTGCAGGATGCAGTAAAAATCACACCAACCCCCCCTCCTCTACCATTAGCCCTAGGGGTGTGTAGGAATTTAAACCCAGGAGGACAAGTAAAACCCGGATCAACCAGGCAGTCAGGACGGGTCCATGTTTCCGTCATGAAAAGGACGTCTAGTTCATGAGTTTCAATAAGTAATTGGTTCTCGATGCTGTGTTTGGGCAGAGACCTTACATTCAAAAGCCCACATTTTAACAGATTGTTGCCCAGGAAATCTGCTCGCGGAAAAGCCGCATGTAGCAATGTAAAGGTTCCTTTATCAGCATATAACTTACCCAGTTGTAAAAGCACCTCTCTAGAGTAAGGAGGGCCAAAGGGTAGCGTGCTGGGGTCTGTTGGAACGAGACATGCAGCGTAGCTGGCACCAGACGCTACCTTGGCGCGGACGGGCTTGCATTAGGCGCGCCTTCGGTGCGCAAACGGCGCTCCCGCTGCGCGTCCGGAAGCGACACATGATTTATGGGGAGGGGGCAGGGAAAGAAGGGGGGCGTGGCCTCGAAAAGGGGCGTGGTCACGGCAAGCGCCGGAGATGGCGCCAAGAGTGTCCCGGTTCAACTACCTCGGCAGCGCTGGATCCGCTGCGCGGCGTAGTCTGGGCGAATTAAGTCTCCAAGAAGTGCTGGAAGGGAGCAGGGGTGAGTAATAAGATACAAAGATATGTGACACTCAAATTTTTAAAATATACACAGATCGTGCTCCCGGCTTTCCGCCTCAGGAGAAACAGTCAATAATTCAGGCTGTTTCTATAAATTACGACTAAATTCAATCTTGCAAAAGAAGGGGTTGAAAATGCTTACCCTAAAATGGAGGGGGGGGGAGAAGGACCAAGTTTTGATCCCAAAACCTAAAGGAGATAGTGATGACCGGTTGGTGTGTGTTACTACATTTAACACAAAAAGTAATGCTATAAAGAAATCGATCAACCGGCATTGGCATCTAGTCAGTGAGGAATTAGGTGGATTACCACCTCCACTACATGCATTCCACAAAGGGATGAATATTAGGGACCACTTAGTTAGATCTCTTCTTCCAACTAATCAAACTATCAGTCAAACTACACTCTGGGGTCTCCCACCAGTAATGGGACATACTAAATGTGGGACATGTCGGGCATGTCCTCTGACATTAGAATGTACCACATTCACTCATAACAACAAAGTGTACACTTTGACACAACATAGTAACTGCAACACAACAGGGGTTATTTATGCTATTCTATGCCCCTGTGGTTTTATGAACATAGGCCAGACAACCCAGAGAATAAAATGCCGCATTCTACAACATTGCAGCCGCATAAGATGTAAGATACCTGGAGTACCCCTGGTTGAACATTTTATGACTTTTGAACATGACTGTAACAGTCTACGTTGGTGGGTGATTGAGAAGGTGGAAGCCAATCCACTGGGAGGCGACCTTGCCAATATCTTGAATAGAAGAGAATGTAAATGGGTATATTCCCTCAATACAGTGAACAAGGGGTTAAATGAGCAAGAGGAGATCAACAGACAGGTGGCACTCCTCAAGCTATGAGGGCCATTCACGGTACGACGGGGCGTAGTGTATCTATAAGGTCACCCTTATGTGCAATATATATATTGGGGCCAAGAGCAATTTCCCTAGACTTGATTGTTAATGTACTACATCTTGAATTTGAATGTTTCAACACTAAGTATAGACTCAACAGGCTAATTATATGTTGCCTAAATGCGATTGACTATATACACATGGTGACTATTAATGTATCATATCATGTTTTTAATGGTGAACCACTATGAGTACAGACCGATTTATTTGTTGTCATTGTTTTTCTAAAAATGCAATGAAGGATTTATGTATATATTTATAATCATTGTACATCGATGGCACATCATCACATTCATGTAAAGCTTTTCCTTGATTTAACCCTTGACCTTTGGATCGATCATCCTATTTTCTTGGGACACCGATAGAAACCTATGGTCCAGTACGTTGGTCCGTCCTCTCCTTAGATGGTGGAGGGTAAAAAGTCCAACCTCTAATTTTATGTAAAGCTCTCACGGAGCCTCGCTATGACCTTGGATGAGACTGAATTGATGGCTGTGATCATCTCATTCTTTTGGGACACATATAGAAACCCATGGTCCAATACGCTAGTTTGTCCACTCCTAAGATGGCGGAGGGTTGAAGTCTAACTTCTATTTCTATGCCCGCTGTTTAGAATAAGTGGGACTCCAGTAATATACTTTTGCCGGTATTTCAAAATGAGGTATTTGAATATTGTCCCCTTTCTAGGTTGGTGTTTACCTCTAGTTATTGGGACTAATTTATTTGAATCCCTTTGCCGATGTAGACTTTCAGAGTCAATAGTCCGCTGTCTATGTCTACTCTGTGAAGCTCTTTACATGCCCACGAACTGCCGGTCGGGGCTGTATGCCAATCCTTGGAGACGAAAGAATAGGAACCCGGTAAGACTTCCAACCGCGTTTTTGATCGCGACTAGCCATTTCTAAACGAGTCATTGAGTAAATAAGGCTCACAATCATGCCTTAACACGACTCGTTAATTTATGTTTTTCAGCATTGTGAAACGAGTTACACAAAGTAGCATCTTGGTATATATTATTGAGTAGTCGAATGCCTCGTGATACAAATCACGCTGACGAGCCCGAATTGTAGATCAACTGACAAGCTGAAAGTAAATATCCCTGCTAAGACGCTGGTTGGTGGTGATGTACAGATACACAAAGGTATCGAATATTGATCATCCCCTTTATTATTATTTTTTTTAGGGTCACTTTATATTTTTGTGATTTGAAAACGCAGAGACTGAAGCCTGCTTTACCATGAGAATCAGTGATTCAATCTACACACCGTGGATAAGGTAATGACGTGTATAGGTAATCAAGTGTGGCAGGTCTTTGGAATAGTGATACGAGACGTAGCTTTCTGATTACATTATTATTTTTTAGGAGTTAATGTTAACTTTGGTACATCGAGTGAAGAGACGCCACTTGGTCCTTCTCCCCCATCCCATTTTAGGGTAAGCATTTTCAACCTCTTCTTTTGCGAGATTGAATTTAGTCGTAATTTATAGCAACAGCCTGAATTATATTCACCCTCCATTTCAGGGTCAGCAATACTCTTTGGTTGCCCTTGTGTTAGTCCTGATGAAGACTCGCATGGCCCAGGTCCAACTCACCTATAGGCCCTAAGAAGAGTCGAAACGTCGACGCTCCTTCTTTTAAACCTGGACTCTGTTACACTTTTTCATGTGCAAATAATCTTTGGAAGCTATGTTCTCCTTTTTTTGAAAAATGTGTAAAGAACTTATACTCGAGGCCAGGCTACTGTAGGACGGAGTACCGTGGAACCGATCCTGTGTATAAGAAATTTGTGAATAATTGTATGTCCCTGTCTGAACTTTTTCCTACTTGAATCACCTAATACTTTCTTTATTCCTTGCACGCTCTCTTTGGGCGACCTTAAAAGCTTCTATTTATGAGATCGTTTTTGGAAATATAATGAATTAAAATTGTCCCTGATCTTGTAATTATTGCTGTTGCATTCTATTCTTGTGTGAATTTGGTATATTTATTGATTAGGGTTGATCTAAGAGACATACCCCTTAATAATGTGGAAATATTGATCATGTACTGATTAATTCAGTTTAATGAAAGAAAGGGTCACAGACCACTGTTTTTCAATATCATATTATACCCAGGTCTATGGCTTTTTTGGGCCACCCCATTTTGTTAATGGTTATTTCAATGTAGGCAGGGACACAGAAGGGCTTTTGCAAAGTGCAGTATTTATTTATCAACAATATTGCAACTTATTTTCCGAGATTATAGTTCAAGTGAGAAGGATTATAGACACAGCGGCTGCATGTCTCTCACTGCGGCTACTGATAAAAGCGGTCTGCAGAACAAAGTTAACCATGGCAACACCGACTGCGCGATAACTGCCTTCTCCTCAGGGATCTATTCCATTGGTGCAGCCAGCTTACATTGTACATGTCGGCACGTTCAATATAACTTAAGGACATTAACTATTAACAACCCTGTCAATCGTCCCTAATTAATATGGGGTATACTTTCACACTGGCTTCCCACTGGTTGCCTAATTCTTCATGCTCACAACTTTATGTCCTGATGATGATCTCAAATCAGTGAGATTTAAACGTTGTCAACCTTATACAGTAAGAAACTCCTTTTATTGTTTAAATTAAGTATGGGCACAAAATCCGTTCCGCTAGCATAATTTGCAAATTTTCGAAAAATTCGAAAATTCGCAAATTCGCTCGCGGGCAGATTTTTTGCACATGCCGAGTTAAAGCTCATATAATCAGCCCAAACAACTAGTGAGCACGGTCGAGGCTAGGCAGGTGTGCTTCCACCCCATCTCTACCGCCTACAATTACATGTAATCCTTGATGGAGGTCTTTGCATCCACAAGTTTCTCGAGCGCAATCCCCATGTACTTCCAGTGACCAGGAGGCTGCTTTCTCCTCATCTGGTGCTCTGATTGGTTTCTCACCCTTTATAAATAGGAGGCATGTGAACTCGCATAGAAGCCCTGCCCCACACACACTAGGGTATGCAACGTTTTCCTGCCCTTTCCTCACCATGATGGACTCTCACTCGAGGGACCTCGGCACCCAAAGAACTAGTGAGCACGGTCGAGGCTAGGCAGGTGTGCTTCCTTCCCATATCTACCGCCTACAGTTAGATGCAATCCTTGATGGAGGTCTTTGCATCCACGAGTTTCTCTAGCGCAATCCCCGTGTACTTCCAGTGACCAGGAGGCTGCTTTCTCCTCATCTGCTGCTCTGATCGGTCGCTGACCCTTTATAAACAAGAGGCATGTGAACTCGTATAGAAGCCCCGCCCATTTGGCCCCACCACACACACACTAGGGTAGGCAACGTCTTCCCACCCTTGTGTCACTATGATGGACAGCTTACTCGAGGGACCTCAGCGCCTTTCGGCGCGGTGGCAAAGTTACAGACACACGTGGTCACATTTGTGTAAATGGCAAAAAAATCCACGAGTTAGTGGGAAAATCAGCAAACTCGCAGATGTTTTTACCATTTCGCGTGAATTCGCGGACCGCGAATCCGCAAAATTCGCCCATACTTAGTTTAAATTATACTCAGGAGTCTATCTTTATTGTCAATGTGATGTATATATTTTAGAAGTCACCCTCACTTGCCACATCACGCTTGCTGTCACTTTTCTGTGAGTACTTGAACTATAATCTTGGAAAATATGTTGCAATATTGTTGATAAATAAATACTGCACGTTGAAAAGCCCTTAATAATATTACAAAAGCACTGAATGCCAAGGAAGAAAATCTCACAAACAGATCTCAAACAGCCACCTTCTTCACCTCAGTGATACCTGAACAGGTAGTGGAGTTAATTTGGACCACCAAATCTGGATCACTTAGGGTGATCTAAGCAAACACAGGGAGATGCTGGATGGAGCACTGAAACTTTTCAGAAATGCAACCCCAGTCACAGATCTGGGTTGAATCCATCATTGTTCTTTAGCCCGTCCCCAGTTCAGAATCAGTAATTCATGAAGATGTCAGACTGCTGCTTGGTGAAGTCTCAGTATGCTGGGACCCTCGGTCTTAGTTTCAGTGCCTCGTCTGCTAAGCCTATGAGATGCTGAATATTTATGATAAAAAGCATCCTTGCAATGTAGGTGTAGATTAGCAATGTTATGGATATGTAGCTAAACCTGACTCCCCATGGATGAAGAAAGAAGGACATTTGTACATTAGTGCATGAAGTCCTTGTACTTGGTGTTTGAGGCATCTTGATAATGTTATTCAGAGCCAGATGTGTGTTATGGTAATTGGTTGGTAAAGTGCTCAATTACTCAGCGGTGTCTTGGCTGTAGCAGCAGGAGCATCCCTGAAAAGAGCTCTATTTAAAATTAATTGTTTAAAATCCAGGATTCCACTTGCTTCCTAAAGGCAAGTAGTGTGGGAGCAGCTTTGATATGGAGTGGGAGAGAGTTACAACTTTATTCTGAGAGCATAAAGTTCTACTTGGCAGATACCATCTTAAAGATTTTTTTAAGAAAAAGATGCCCATATAATGAATTGCATTGAAGACCAGGCACATTGCCTTAAATTTTATACCATTTCTGACCGTTAGCCAGTGAAGATTCTTAATGGTCTGGGAGAGAGACTGAAACTTGGGTATTCCAAGGAGAAGCCTAGCAGCCAGTACACATTTGTGTAAATGGCAAAAAAATCTGCGAGTTCGTTGGAAAATCAGCACACTCGCAGATGTTTTTACCATTTCGTGCGAATTCACGGACCGCGAATCCGCAAAATTCGCCCATACTTAGTTTAAATTATACTCAGGAGTCTATCTTTATTGTAAATGTGATGTATATATTTTAGAAGTCACCCTCACTTGCCACATCACGCTTGCTGTCACTTTTTTGTGAGCACTTGAACTATAATCTTGGAAAATATGTTGCAATATTGTTGATAAATAAATACTGCACGTTGAAAAGCCCTTCTGTGTCCCTGCCTACATTTGCCTAATTGCCCACTATTGCTCTACCCGCCATTAATTGCCTGTATATATGCCTTTTTGGTACAAGCTTATTGACACTGTTTTAAACCCAACTGCTCTTGTTTGGTTGGGACCGATCCAGCCCTAAATGAACCACTGTTTTATTAGATACTAATATCCACCCCTGGTTCAAATATTGGGGTTCCCTTGTTTTTTCTTTACATAAAAACAGAGCTTGTATTACCACATTACACAATCTTTCGTTTATAGTTTGAGAAACACTGCTTCATTTACTTGCAAGTACATGCAGATGCAGCACTCCATTTTCAACACAACCTGCAATACTTGCTGATATCTCTCTGCATTTTAATGTCTACCTCTCAAAAGCTATATTAGGAAATCTACACCTCACCAAACAGCTTTTCACACAGTATAATTTCACCAACATAAGTACACTTCTTGTCACTTCACAAAAAGTTTATAAATGCTATGAAATATGTGAACTTGAAGCTCATTCTTGAATGCAGATGAAGACAGCAGTGTTTTTCAGCTCCACATAAATTCACTGCTGCTGAGCACATCTGAAAGAGACTTCCTCCTCCTCCAAAGCACCAGGCACAAACCTGAGCTATCTCTGGTTCTGCATCCAATCACATCAAGCATTTCTTCAACCATGTAATAAGTATGTTAACTACGGGTTGATCCTTGGCCCTTTTTATACTTCTCCCCATATGATCTTGTGAAACTCTTGCAGGACCATAAACCACCTCATGGCAGGCCCAGTAATTTTCCATGCAGCTTTCGCTAGTGTCTTGCAATATCCCATGAGCCTCATGTGTCAAGCCTCACCCCTGAAGCTTGCACTCTACACTTGTGAGACTCTTGTGGGATCGCAACATACTTGTAGAAAATAAGTTGTACGTGGGCGGGACTTGCCTCTTCACTGAGACCTCTTTTTTGAGTTATGGCTGTGCATCCTAGGTTTCAGAAGGGACTGCCCTCTCCTTTGAAACCTCTCTCTCAAATGACAAGTATGCATAGTAGGGTATATGAAGAGACCAGCCTCTCAGATAAGACATGACTCTTGGATGATGAGTGTGAATAGTAGGGTGTGTGCAGGGACTGGCCTCTTCAATGAGACCTCTCTTCCAGATCACAGATATGCAGAGTAGGGTCTGTGGTGGGACCGTTACAGAGAGAGACCTCTCTCTGTAACGATGGGTGTGGATAGTAGGTTGTAAAGAGGGTCTGCCTCTCCTTTTAGACGTCTTTAGCTGATGACAGGTGTGCATAGTAAGGTGTGGGAAGGGACTGCCCTCTTCTTTCAGACCTGTTTCTTAGATGATGGGTATGCATAATAGGTTGTGGAGAGGGACTAGTCCCTCTGCAGCGACCTCTTTCTGTAATAATAAATGTGCATAGTAGGATGTGGGGAGGGACTGGGCTCACCTTTCGGACCTCTCTCTTAAATGACAGGTGTGCATAGTAGAATGTGGGGAGGGACTGACCTCTCTGCTGAGACCTCTCTCTGTAATGATAAGTGTGAGTAGTTGGTGAGGGACTGGGTTCTCCTTTCAGACTTCTCTCTCAGATGACAGGTGTGTGAAGTAGGTTGTGTGCCGAGAGACTGGCCTCTACACTGAGATCTCTCTCCTGGGTGACAGGTGTTCACAGTAAGCTCTTTCCAGGGCCTGTCCTCCCTGCTAACACCCTTCTCTCTGACAATAGGTGTGCATTTCATCCTTATAAGCGTCTGTAAGATATGGCCGTGCTGGTGAGCACACCAATAGCTTTCTGCTGGAGAAAGGTGTACTTCAAAGGTGTGTAAAGCAAACACAAGTAGATGATGGACGGAGCACTGAATCCTTTCAGACACTCCCTTTGCTACCCCAGTTCAGACCCAGCCAGCCTCTACCTCATGGGAACAGTCCAGACTGAACTGCCAAGACAGGTCTTCCTTGGACCGGAAACAAGCATCCTGGGACCGGTTTCAGGGTAACAGCCCTCATCAGCCAGGCTAGCTTGAATCCAGTGGCAAAGTAAGCAAGGGACCCACATCTGGGCATACCCTGCCAACCTAGGGCGAACAAAGCAAACACAAAGAGATGATGGACAGAGCACTGAAACTTTTCAGATTCTCACCCCAGTCACAGATCTGGTTCGAATCCATCATCGTTGTTTAGCTCACTTGGCCAACCCAGTTGGGAAACAGCATTTACAACACTGCCATTATACAGCGGTGCTTTTACAATGTTGTCATTACAATGGCTGTGTTGTGAGTATGCAATACCTTTACATCGAAAGTCATTAGATTGACTTGCTGTAGGGGGCACTCTAAACTAAGGAATAGTGTAATTTACAATTCCAACACCTTCCCTACTGTTGCACACGTTGGAGTTGGAATAGTAAATTATACTATTCCTAAGTCCAGCGTGCCCGCTAAAGCAAGTCTAATCTAATGACTTGCAATGTAAAGGTATTGTGTTCTAACAACGTATTCGTTGTAACTATCGCGTTGTAATAAAAAGCGATGTAATAGCATGTGCAGTAACTCAGTCTTGACCCTGTGCCTCATGGAGACAGACGGAACTGCCAAGCTATGTCTTCTTTGGACCAGAAACAAGCATCCTGGGACCGGATTCGAGGTAACACACATCATCAGCCAGGCTAGCTTGAATACAATGGTAAAGTGAGTAGATATAATCCTTAAATTATTTGTCACTAGGAGTAATTCAAACTCCAGGAATAATATTACAAAATCACTGAATGCCAAGGAAGAAAATCTCACCAACAGAGCTCAAACAGCCACCTTCTTTGGCGTTCACCTCAGTGATACCTGAACAGGTAGTGGAGTTAATTTGGACCACCAAATCTGGATCACTTAGGGTGAACTAAGCAAACACAGGGAGATGCTGGATGGAGCACTGAAACTTTTCAGAAATACAACCCCAGTCACAGATCTGGGTTGAATCCATCATTGTTCTTTAGCCCACCCCAGTTCAGAATCAGCTATTTCATGAAGATGTCAGACTGCTGCTTGGTGAAGTCTCAGTATGCTGGGACCCTCGGTCTTAGTTGCAGTGCCTCCTCTGCTAATCCTATGAGATGCTGAATATTTATGATAAAAAGCATCCTTGCAATGTAGGTGTGATTAGCAATGTTATGGATATGTAGATAAACCTGACTCCCCATGGATGAAGAAAGAAGGACATTTGTACATTAGTGCATGAAGTCCTTGTACTTGGTGTTTGAGGCATCTTGATAATGTTATTCAGAGCCAGATGTGTGTTATGGTAATTGGTTTGTAAAGTGCTCAATTACTCAGCAGTGTCTTGGCTGTAGCAGCAGGAGCAACCCTGAAAAGAGCTCTATTTAAAATTAATTGTTTAAAATCCAGGATTCCACTTGCTTCCTAAAGGCAAGCAGTGTGGGAGCAGCTTTGATATGGAGTGGGAGAGAGTTCCAACTTTATTCTGAGAGCATAAAGTTCTACTTGGCAGATACCATCCTAAAGATTTTTTTAAAGAAAAAGATGCCCATATAATGAATTGCATTGAAGACCAGGCACATTGCCTTAAATTTTATACCATTTCTGACCGTTAGCCAGTGAAGATTCTTAATAATCTGGCAGAGAGACTGAAACTTGGGTATTGCAAGGAGAAGCCTAGCAGCCAGGATATGCAAAATGTTCAGTTTATTGAAGTACTGTTCCTGTAAGCTCAGGTAAAGATCATTACAGTAGTCAATTTTTGACAACACCAATGTGATAATGAATGTTTTTTTTGCGCTAATGGGAATGAAAGGTAATACTTTCTTAATAAATGTTAAAGTGTTCAAGGAGGATGAAATCGCTGAGTTTATTTGACTTCGCATAATTTAGTTTGTTATAAATTATGACTCTCAGATTTTTTGCCTTAACAACCGGAGCTGGGAGGTCACCAATCTCCTTTGGCCAGATGGAAGGTGACCTAAAACCGGGGTTGTTTTCAAACACATGACCTCAATCTTGCCAGAGTTTAATTTTAGACAGTGACTGCTCACCCAATCATTGATTGCACTCATGCAATCGTGAAAATGTGCTTCAATCTTATGGATATTGTTAAATGCCAGTACTACAATTTGTGTGTCATCTGCATAGGATGTAAGGGAGAACCCAAAGGACATAATCAAGGAGGCTAATCCTGTTACATAGAGATTAAATAGCGTAGGACTGAGTGAGTACTCCTGTGGGACCCCACAAGGGAGAGTTAAACGGTTTGATACAAATGGATCTAGTGTCACCTGTTTGCTCTCTACCTTCAAGAAATGATCTGAAAAATGCCAGTGCCTTGTTGCTTACACCAAAATGCTGCAACCCGTCTATTAGGACCAAGAGGTCTACTGTATCAAATGCGACTAACAGGTCGAGAAGAACACGGCAAGCTGTTCCTCCACTATCCAACGTGGCCCTGATCTCCTCTGTAGATTTTATAGGTGTTGTCTCGTTACTACGGCCTGGTCTGAACCCAAATTGTGTTGGGTTCAGAAGATGGTTGTTTTGTATAACATCAATGGTTGTTTTGTATAACATCACCAGAAACCGGTCCCCGGAAGCTTGTTTCCTTTCCAGTAAAGAATTGGCTTGGTAGTTTGGTCTGCCCTGTTCCCATGATGCACTGGGCCAGGGTCAGACTAATTTGCATATAGCCAGGTTCTGAACTGGGATGGTGCAGTGAGCTAAAAAACGGTGATGGATCAAGCCCTGATCTTTTGACTGGGTATGAGTGTTCTGTTTAACTCAGATGCTCTGTCCATCACCACCCCCTTTCTGAATCGTTTTCGCCACTATAGGAGTGGCAGGGTATGCTCAGATGTGAGTCCCTTGCTCACTGCACCATCAGGATTCAAGCAAGCCGGGCCGAAGACGGCTGTAATGCCAGAAACCGGTCCCCGGAAGCTTGTTTCCTTTCCAGTAAAGAATTGGCTTGGTAGTTTGGTCTGCTCTGTTCCCATGATGCACTGGGCCAGGGTCAGACTAATTTGCATATAGCCAGGTTCTGAACCGGGATGGTGCAGTGAGCTAAAAAACGGTGATGGATCAAGCCCTGATCTTTTGACTGGGTATGAGTGTTCTGTTTAACTCAGATGCTCTGTCCATCACCACCCTCTTTCTGAATCGTTTTGTATAAAGGCCATTAGTTGTTGATTTGAGAGATTTTCTATTATTTTTTATGGGAACGGCAAATGAGAAATGGGCCTATAGTTAGATGGGTCTTCAGAATGGAGACTAGGGGACCTTTTAGGATGGTTGGCAGGCCTGAGTCCGCCCGACATCCTAGTGGGAACGGGACCGCCCGCCTGCCATATGGCGTCCCCGCAACCCTGATCATGATGCGACCGCCACCGCAGCGGTCGCACCTGGCATTTTAACATTGGGTGGGTACTGCTGGCTGCAGCACCCGCCGCAATGGTAAAATGCCATGTTGTGCATATCTATGCACAACGTGGCAGGCACCACATGGTGCCTGCCACCTTGAGCATGGATATGTGGGGGTGTACCATGGGTACCCCCGCCAGCCTTTCCATGGTGGCATCACCGCCATGGAAAGAACTTGAAATCAAAACATCATAATATGGATGGTGGTGCCTGCTATGCACCGGCACTATATATGAGCCCCAGCTCTGCCCGGCAATCTTAACGATTGCCGACCAGTGGAAAAGCAGTGGACAGACTTTCCATCCGCCACAATACCCATCTGCCATCATAATATGGATGTTGATAATTCATGTTACGATAGCGTGAAGTGCGATCGTTGCGTGATTGTAATCACCCCCTAGCTTTTCTTAGAAGGGAAGGACTGAGGCATTCTTCTACAGTGAAGGAAAAAGACCAGTTGCAAATATGGAATTAAAAATAACAGTAAGATTGTGGCAATAAGTTCAGGGATCATTTTCTTCACTGGTGGAAGGCAAGGATCTGTAGGTGATCCAGATTTGGTGGTCCAAATTAACTCCACTACCTGTTTAGGTATCACTGAGGTGAACGCCAAAGAAGGTGGCTGTTTGAGATCTGTTGGTGAGAATTCCTTCCTTGCCATTCAGTGCTTTTGTAATATTATTCCTGGAGTTTGAAATACTCCTAGTGACAAATAATGTAAGGATTAGATTTACTCTATCCCTAAAACAATGGGCAAGTGAATCGCAAAAGGCTTGACTACTGTTACCTCCTTCGTTGTCGAGGGGTTTAGTCAGCTTGGTAACTACCTAGAATAGTTCTTTGGAGAAGTTTGTGTATTGTCTATCTGCTGGGTAAAACAAGTTGTTTTTTGTTTCATTAGAACCGTTTTATATTTGGACAGAAAGCTTTTGTAGATTTTCTTGTCAAGATTATTATATTGTGCCCTCCATTTCGTCTCTAGTCTTCTACAGTTTTGATTTACCTGCCAAAGTACCTCAGTAAACCTGGCAGCTGAGGGTTTTTGTCTACCAGCCTTTGATGTCCTAAGTGGGACTACTTCAGAAATGGCTTCACTAAGCCATTTCATATATTCACTTGAGGTTGTGTCTGCATCCTGGGAGAAAGATGATTGTAGAGCAGCCAATTGCAATAGAAGCTGCTCACTGTCCACCTTTTTCCAGTCTCTGTAGTGAGTAGTACCATTACACATTTTATTTGGCTGTATGTTTAAGAAGGCATAGATTAAACAGATTAGGCAGAGTGGTCTGACCAAGTTAAGGGTAAGATTTCTGTAAGTTTGATGTGTTGAGTGTTGGAAAAAATACCATCCGGCGCTTGACCTGCGAGATGGGTAGGCTGTTGCACAAGCTGTGAAAAATCCTAGCGTCATCATCGTTTCCAGGAGTTCTGAGGTATCCGGATCATAAGATGACTCAAGAAAAAAGTTTAAGGCTCCTAATATTGTGAAATCCTTTGCATAGGCACCAATTTCCAATTGTGAGCCCATGGTCTGCAGAAAGTTGCCCTCAGGGCTGGGAGGCCGGTAGAATTAATAAACCTTAAAAGATTTGTTTGTGTGAAATTTCAAAACTAAAGGATAGTGCATCGCAATATGAAGATGACACTGGTTCAAATCTGGCTTTAAGAAAGTAAATGACCCCCAAACACCCACCTCTTTTTAAGGGTCTATCAAGTCTATACAAAGAAAAGCCTGCCGGAGTGGCTGCCACAAGATCTGGGCTTGAGGTTGTGGTTGCACAAGGTTCTGTTACAAGAATTTGGTCAATAGGATGTGTGTCTATACATTCTGATACTTCTTAGCAGTGTTTAACTGTGAAAAAGGGATTTAAAAGGGCACAGATTACAACGGCTATTTGTTGGGTGGTATTACAGTGATTGATTGGTAAGCATAGTAGAAAACCACAGTGCTGACATAGACTATTGACTTCGGGCAGTAAATCTGTTAAATTAATACAAAGACAATTGTGATTTAATTGATGAAATAGAAAAGCATAACCTTTGAATGGAATCTGAGTCAAACCGGCAGATGTTATATATGTGTAAGTAGAAGGAGTTTCACAGATACAAATCCAACATTGTCACACATGTGAATGTGTGCAAAAGGTCACAGCGGAAATTTTATTGTGCAAAAGAGGACAATGTTAGAAAATGTGCAGCTTAGCTACATGGGCCTAACCCGGGCACATAACTCTTTGAGAACTAAACATTCCAACAGCTAAGGAGCACAGGCTAAAAAGAAATACAAGTATTATGCAGACCAAAAAAAGTAAAGAGGGGTTAGAACTTAAGGTTGGAGATTTGGTATGGCTCAATACTAAAAACCTTAGACTCAAGGGTACAGGAAATTTCCATATCCTATTGAGAAACTTATAAATCCAGTTTGCTTTCATTAACCCTGCCTTCCCATGTTAACATTCATCCTGTGTTCCATGTGTCACTGTTAAAACGGTCTTCCGCAAATCTAAGAAGGATTCTACCACTTAAACCCATTCTAGTGGAGGGCAACACAGAATTTTTAGGGAAACTCATTATGGATTCCAAAAAAAATAAAGGCCGGATTTATTATTTCATTGATTGGAAGGGCTTCGGTCTGGAGCAGAGATCTTGGGATTGCATTCTGATGTTCATGCTTGTCGATTCGTCAAGGCCTTTCATCTGAAATTTCCAAACATTTCTTCACTCCAGAAAGGGTTCAATCAAATCACTGGAGAATGAAGTGGAGTAAGAAGAACTCCAATATGGCTACTTAGATGCACATTGAGAAACCCCAGTCTCTGGGTTTACTTCTAAAGTTCAGAGTAAAATGTTCATTGTGCAGGAATTCTACTCTGAGCATTTCACTGAGGCAACTTGCTTGGTAGGAGGTTATTTTGAGAGCTCCATCATGTTAGTTCAGTTAATGAGGGTAGACACGTCATTTGGGGGTGTTTAGTTCCTTCGCGTTTTAGATAATAGCAGTACTGCTGGAGACTAGTGTACCTTGGTGAGTCTCTTCCCTGTTGTGGGCGGTACAGGGGTTTATTCCGCCTATGGTCCATAGTGTTTCTTCAGGGCAAAAGGTCTCAAATCAATGCTTGCCAAACATTAAAAAGTCAGTGTCAGGGATGACCAGTGTCTCAAACTTGCTACTTGCCCAAAATTAAAAAGTAGCCTTCTTGGAAAGACAATCCTGATAGTGCTGAAGTCGAAGGTATCATCTCAACACTCCAGAGCCTAGTTTGAAAGTTGAGAAAAAATATATCTTGGCCGGCATCTACCTTGAATATTAGAGACTCTGGGAGTAAAGTGTATTCTGTGAAGAAATAGAAATAAAACAAAATTGTTAGCTACTGAATGGAGATTAGTGTCTTCGTAGGGCTGCTGCCAATCAAATTCAGGAGTTACTGAGCAGTTCGAGTTTTCCTACAAAATGGAAGACGTGCAGAGAACACAAGTCGTCTCTGAACTCTCGACAGCTGAAGTGATCTACAATTTCCAGTTGCAAGCTAAGTGTATCTATTTATAGAGATAGTAGAACAACAGAATACAAGAAAAGAAAAGTACTAACAGCTAAATAGAATAAATAATATTTAGAAAATTACTTACCAGTAGATAGAAGTATATAGGAACGATTTCAGAATTGCAGCTATTTCCTAAATTCCTGAAACTTAAGAGATAAGAAGACATTACCTATTACGTTGCAGCGATTAAGAAATAAGACACTATAAGTGAAGAGGGGCACTATAGTGGTCCACTTTGGGTATGTACGTACACACATTAACAAGATACTTAGGTTTAGATAAACAGTAGTAATTATATATGAAAATGTGTACTTTATGTTTTTTCTTAGTTTCTTCCTACACCATTGAATAAGTACAAGTGTTGGCCAGAAGAATAAGCATGACATTGTGAAAGAAGAAAAGTCAGAGAGGACTGGGATGTCTCTGCTTGTCCCCATCCCCTTTCCCCTCTTAGTGTGCTCCAGCCAGTTGTGTAAAAGGTTGGTGGAGTGGACTGAGAAATGCATTGAGAATAGTCATCAATTTTGCATCTGAGAACGTTATTTGGCTCCTGACACCAGAGGGAGCTGCTTCTTTGCTGCCACTCAAGTTGATTTTCTACTTGAGTGGTAGCTGTTTTTCAGCGTGAGAAGTTACAAATCATGCTAGGGGACATCTATTCTCATCGCCAACTTACAACTGGTGAGCTGCGTGAAACTCCGCCATGTGGTGGTTGGCGGAATATGGCTAGAACTTCGTGCTACAAGCATAACATAGAGAGGCCATTTATTCACCAGCCCTAATCAACACTACACAACATCCAACATAGGGAACTGCAATTTAAAAGGGTTTACTTGCTGTTTACACCGCAATTTATGCTACATTAGAGAAGGTGTTGATTTTTAACAGTTGTAAATGTACTATTCCTACTCCAATATAAACTAGTTTGGGGTAGGTATTGGATTTAGAGTGATGTAGCAATAGTAAATATAACCCTCCCAAAGTCCTACACTTTACCTACTGTTGCTCAAGTTGGTGTGGGTATAGTATTCCTGCCCCTCTCCACCCACTACGTCCAACACTCACTCTCCTTACTGTTGGTCAGGGTGGAGTGCGAATAGCAAATTAACCCTTTCAAAGACCAATACTTTCCGCACTGTTGCTCACTTTGGAATTGTAATAGTAAATTTGTCTTTTACAAATGTAATTTTTTATGTGTTTTTTGTTTTTAATTTTTAAAGATTTAGTTTAGTAATTAAAGTTTAAAATTTGTTTCATTCAATTATTTGAAATAATATTAATTGTATTTATATTTGTTGTAATATTAATTGTATTGTGTATGTTCATTTTTAATATTTGATGTATATTTTTCCAATTATTGCTAATTACTATTAGTATGTTGAAATTGTATTATTGTGTTTATTTTAGAATTATAAATATTGATATGATATATTAATTATTTTTTAAATGTATTATTATATATGTTTATATATTACCTACTGGCGGTCACCAGTAGGTAGTTATAGTTAGGACGGTGTTTCTATTCAAAAAGCGTTTTTTCTTTTCCCAATAACTTTGGCGCCGGTTGAGGAATCTTCGGAGATTTTCAAAACTAGTGGGGCGCTCCGGTCAGCTCCTATCTTGAAAGTTTCGGGGTGATTCGGCAAGCGGGGACCGAGAAAAAAGGGGGTCCCAAAACGTGTTTTCTACATGTTAATTCCCATAGGAAACTTTAGACACGCTATAGCCCGAACTGCTGAACGGAATTACACAAATTTGGCAAAAAAGGTAGCCCTTGTTTCAGAAAGAACTCTTTTTGTTAAAAGGTGTAAATCCGTTCAGTATTTCCTGAGAAATTAAAAAAAGAGGTCAAAAAAGGCATTTCCCATAGGAAACTTCAGACATGGCTACAGCTCGAACTGCTGAACGGAATTACACCAAATTTGGCACAAGGATAGTGCTTGGTTCAGAAATAACTTTTTTTCTTAAATGGTGAAAGTTTCGATATATAGAGGCACGGAGGATCCGCGCACCCTGCCAATCACGAGCTGTGGGTCCCACAAGGACCCCCAGGGCCCAAAAAAGCATTTTTTATTTTTAAAAAGCGGCAAAATGCACTGAGGATCTGCGGATCCAGCCACGAAGTAAAAAAACCGAAGCCCGCACTTCGTTATTAATTAGCCCCCGGGTAGGCCAAGTCCCGGGGACAATGTTTATAATGTAATGGTGGGCCCAAAGGGGCCCCCCAGCCCTGGCGAACGTCACCCCTGGGGCTTTTCATAAATATTTGCAGGGGCTCACGGCCCCCTGCAGCCCCAGGGGCCGCCACACTCCGGAGCTTGTGTTTTAAATGGGTGGAGGGCCTCCAAGGCCCGTCCAAGCCCCGGGGATCACCACCCATTGGGGCTTTTTGAAAATATTTGTAGGGGGCACATGGCCCCCCCGCAGCCCCAGGGACCGCCACCCTTGGGCTTGTTTTTTAAAATAAACTACCTGTGTGGGGGGGCTCGAGCCCCCCTCACACACCGGAGAGCTCCACCACCCCAGGGCACTAACTATGTAAATAGGTGGGGTAATTATGGACCCCCGAGCCCCAGGGACCACCACCCCCTGGGGCTTTGCCAATCTTGGAAGGGGGGCCGCGCGGCCCCCCACCTGAAGCCAGTGATTGCGCTGGGGCTGCCACCCCCCAGGGCCGGCTCCTGCAGTGTCATGAGGTGCCTACCCCCGGGACACAAACTGTCTCTTCTAAAATCCAAACCACATTGCGTTTCCACACTAGGAGCTGCATGTCAGCAGCTCCCCATGTGGAAAAGCAATGCCGGCTCCCGCAGGGGAGCCGACAGGAACCTTGGGGGCTTTGCAGCTCCCCTTACGGTCCCCAAATGAGAGGGTCAACCCTGGGGGATGGAATCCTCGGGATAAAAGTGGCCCTGAAGGGGGGCCACGCAGCCCCCCTCCCCAGTATATTTTTTAAAAAGGCGAGTTGAGACACCTCTCTGCAACACAGCTCCCTGGTGCATACGGAAGGTACCTGGTGCGCTATTTCCCCACAGGGACCCTCAGGATTGAAGAGAAATTAATTTCCCAACTTAAAACGCGCCATGGGGCATGTTTCCTGAGTATTGCATGGAGGTGGCGGGGCCTGAGGTGACATGTGTGCAAACAAACCCTGTGGTGCGTTTTAAGTTGGGGAATTCATTCCTCTTCAATCCTGAGGGCCCCTAAGGGCCAACTAGCCCACCCACCCAGTTAGTGCCACTGCGCTGTGTTGCAGAGAGGTGGCCCAGAACACGCCCCTTTTTACACCGCTCTCCAATGCAGTTCTGTGGCACTCACTGAAGGACTCAAGGGGACTTAATCCCCAATTTTCAATGCACCAGAGGGTGCATTTTCACAGTGGTGCAGGGAAGGGGCATGGCCTGATGTCACAAGTGTGCAAAGGCGCCCTTTGGCGTGTTTTAAGTTGGAGAATTAAGTCCCCTTGAATCCTGAGGGTCCCTGGGGGACAACTAACCCACCAGGTACGTGCCACAGAGTTGTATTGCAGAGAGGTGTAAAATGGGGCATGGCCTCGAACCACCTCTCTGCAACGCAGCTCTGTGGTGCTTACTGGAGGTTCATGGTGGGCTAGTTGGACCCCAGGGACTCTCAGGATTCAAGGGGACTTAATCCCCCAACTTAAAACGTGCCACGGGGTGCCTTTGCACAGTGGTAAAGGAAGGGGGCAGGGCCTTAGGTGATGTGTGCAAACACGTCCAGTGGCACGTTTTAAGTTGGGGACTTAAGTCCCCTTCAATCCAGAGGGCCCCTGCAGGCCAACTAGGCCACCAGGTACCTCCAGTAAGTGCCACAGGCCTGCGTTGCAGGGAGGTGGTCCAGGCCATGCCCCTTTTTACACCTCTCTGCAACACAGCTCTGTGGTGCTTACTGGAGGGACCTAGTGGGCTAGTTAGACCCCAGGGACCCTCAGGATTCAAGGGGATTTAATCTCACAACTTCAAACGGCCACAGGGCGTGTTTGCACACATGTCACCTCAGGCCCCCCTCCCTTCACCACTGCGCAAATGCGCCCCATGGTGCGTTTTAAGAGGTAGTTTTAATCCCCCTGCCCTATTATGTTCTAGAGCCTTACAGAGGAGGTCATGCTAATCACAGGGGTATCCCAACGCATAGTGTTCCCTAGTGTATGTAGGTGTTTTCACTGTATTCTAAGTGTCTTTTAGCATAGCACTTGCTCTAGGCCTGGTTAGTCAGAGTCAGTTAACCCCAGTGACCTTTGAAATTCACTGAAAAAACCATAGGTTTCAAGCATGTCATAGTTAGAAACTAGCATTTAAAAAACCTTTGAAATTCACTGAAAAAAACATGGTTTCAGGCGAATATGTGATCTTACAACAAATTCCGTTGCAACGCATGCCTTTACCACGCATGCGTTACAACGGAATGCTTTTTCTTCGCATAGGCTTTTCCTCTAATCCTTCGTGGTGACGTCATACGTCGTTAAGAGGAAACGGAAGATTCTTTCCGTTTCCTCTTAAAGGACGCCGTTTTCCTACACAACTCGACGTTTTTTTAAGGTGAGTTTATTTTTTGGGGGGGAGTCCTTGGCTAATTTGCAACAAACTAGCAAGCAGATGATGCACCTGTTTATAGATCAGGAGAAATCAAGAGATAGAGAACAAGCGGTCATAGAAAAGCATAAAGTATCTAGGTACAGTAATAGCAGGGAGTACAATTTGACATTCATTCTCTTTTGAGGTGGATGGCAAGTTCCTCATCCTGGTTGAGCCCCGAAGGGATCCTGGTCTGAAAATCTACAATGTACCTAGATTCTCGCTGTCGTAGTCTCAATACTCTGTCTCCCCCTCTGTGTCCCAACTGCACCTGTTCCAATATGAAATAGTTCATGAGAGAGGAGTCTGAGAAATGATTATTCTGAAAGTGACGTGCACAGGATACTTGGGATTTGTATTGGTGATGGCACGTTTGAGCTCTAAAATTCTCTTTTAGCCATCAATGTAGTGCTCTCTATATAGTGGTGCTACATGTGAGGAATTGTGTAATTTTCTTCCTGTAGGTTCTATGTACAAAATTCTTTGTGAAAACTGCTGTTCTGGCAGGCCTTGCAGTGCCCACAAGGAAAAAACACTTTAAGACTGTGTGTTCCTACCACCTGCTGTATAGTGATGTTGCTGTGAACCAACATATCCCTAAGACTCCTGCCCTGTTTGTAAGTGATGTTAGGTCTGTCTGGGATAGTGTCCCCTATACTGTTGTCACATTTGAGGATATTCCAGTTGAGTGCTAGAATATGTCTTATAATGTCTGCATCTGTATTGTAGGTCATAATATCTCTGGTGTTGTCGTCACACAACTCATCCACATTCTTCTCCCTTTCACACAATGTTTGAGTTATGCTAAACCCTACGGCTTTGGTAATGGCTTTTTTGAGTACCCACACTGGATATCCCTTATCCTAGAATCTCTCCATCATGTTGCAGCTTTCAAGTCTGTACGCTTCCTCACTACTGCAGTTTCTTTTTAACCTCAGCAGTTCCCCATTGGGATACTCCATTTGAGTGATTCTGGGTGACTGCTAAGGGCATGCAGAATACTGTTCCCTGCCGTGCTCTTGCGAAACAAAGTAGTGCGAATCTTATTCTATCTGATCTCCAATCGCACATCAAGGTATTCCGCACTGTGAATACCGATGTTGCCAGTGAGTTGTATATTGCGATAATTGTTGTTGAGTTCCTCTATGAACCTTTTAGCTTTGGTTTTAGAACCCTTCCAAATGATGAACAAGTCATCGATGTACCTCAGCCACATCTGCACCTTATATAGATCTTGTATCTGGTCTGGACCTGTGAAAATCTCTTCCTCCCAGAGGCGCATGAAAAGATTAGCGAAGCATGGTCCCATCGCTGTCCCGGTTGTTTAGTTGTAGATGACCCGTCAAAAAAAAATGTTGTTGGACAGATAGTATTCTGTAATATAGAGGATCATGCAACTATGTTCCAAATACTTAACCTGTCTGTTTTTTAGACAGGGCTGGACTGTTCCCATGAGGCACAGGGTCAAGGCTGATTTGCATATGGCCATGTCTGAACTGGGGTGGTGGGGAGTGCAAAAAAAATGATGGATTTAGGCCCAGATCTCTGTACTGGGGTGAATGTATGACATTGTTCTGCATTCTGTCCATCAACTGTTGTTTTGCATTTGTCACCCCGAGTGGGATGGGTATGCTCAGACGTGAGTCCCATGCTCTCCACACCACTGGAGTCAAGCTATCCTGGCTGAAGACGGCTGATAGCCAGAAACCGGTCCTAGGATGCTTGATTCCGGTCCAGGAAAGACATGGCTTGGCAGTTCGGGCTGGACTGTTCCCATGAGGCACAGGGTCAAGGCTGATTTGCATTTGGCCATGTCTGAACTGGGGTGGTGTGGAGTGCAAAAAAACGATCTATTTAGGCCAAGATCTCTGTACTGGGGTGAAAGTATGACATTGTTCTGCATTCTATCCATCAACTGTTGTTTTGCATTTGTCAACCCGAGTGGGATGGGTATGCTCAGACGTGAGTCCCATGCTCTCCACACCACTGGAGTCAAGCTATTCTGGCTGAAGACGGCTGATAGCCAGAAACCGGTCCTAGGATGCTTGATTCCGGTCCAGGAAAGACATGGCTTGGCAGTTCGGGCTGAACTGTTCCCATGAGGCACAGGGTCAAGGCTGATTTGCATATGGCCATGTCTGAACTGGGGTGGTGTGGAGTGCAAATAAACAATGGATTTAGACCCAGATCTCTGTACTGAGGTGAATGTATGACATTGTTCTGCATTCTGTCCATCAACTGTTGTTTTGCATCTACCTGTGGAAGTTGGCACACACACCAGCAGAGCGTGCTGGCAAAGACGATCTTCTCGCAATAATGCAAATAAGGGCTCTCTCAGGATAAATAGACACACAATCCAGTATACCGATGCAAACCAATTTTAATCGACTACGCATTTCGCCTTTTTTTATTTGTGCACTTAGCACACGTGAGCAATCCTGTGGACGCAGTCAAAACGCATAGTGGAATAAACTTGATTTGCACCGGTATATTGGATTGTGTGTCTACTTATCCTGAAAGCGCACTTATTTGGATTATTGCAAGAATAAATATATATATATATATATATGTATATACATATATATATATATATATACATATATTACCTACTGGTGTCGCCAGTAGGTAGTTATAGTTAGGACCTAGTTTCCATAGGAAATCCACAACATTCTATGTGGAATAACTTTGGGGCCGGTGGACGAATCTTCGCAAATTTCTCCAAGAAAATGGCCTGCTTGGTTTCGCTCCTACCCTGAAAGTTTGGCGGTGATTTGTTAAGTGGGGGCCGAGGAAAAAGGGGAGTCCCAAAACGTCTTTTCCCCATGCAATTTTCCATAGGGACCTTCAGCCAGGGCTACAGCCCGAACGGCTGAACGGAATTACAAGTAAAATCATAGCGATATCTAGAGACAGAGTTCTACACGCGGACGAAGATCCGTTCAATTACGAGCGTGAGCTGCATGCTGATTGGCTGTCAACTGTCTGTCAACACTCAAAACCAGGAAGTGTTGTAGCACCGAGTCACAAGAAAACAGTAAAACAAAGTTGAAAAATAAGGAAAGGGGGCAGGGTAGAAAAATGATGACCCTCTAGGCCTGCTGTGGGGGTCCGACATGGATTTTAGGCCCCAACATTTTTTTTTTATTTTAAACCACGGGGTACGCGTATCGTACTCGTACGCTGTGGAAAAGGAAAAAAAAAACAGAAGTCCATTTTATTCTTAATTAGCTCCCGGGGGCAATTTTTTTTCTATAATGGGGTGTTGAAAGGTCCCCCGAGTCCCGGGGAACGCCACCCTCGTGGTTTTATTTTGAAGTATGAGGGAGGTTCACGGCTCCCCACATGCTCCGGGGACCGCCACCTTCCCGGGGCAGTATTATTTAAAATTGGGGTTTCGTCACGGATCCCCCAGCCGCGGGGACCACCATCTTTTGGGTCTTTTTAATGTTGGGAGTGGGTCGCGCGGCCTCCCTCCTGGAGTTCTTGATGGCCCTGGAGGTCCGTCACCGGCTCCTGCAGTGTCCCGGGGTGCCTTCCCCCGGGACACTGCTCTTTGCTATGGTAGGGCGGGAGGGTCGGGGCTTCCACTTTAGTACAGCAAACCATTTTCCTATTTGAAAGAGAGAGCAAGTTAATATGCTGTCTTTTTTAAGTAGGAAAGCAGATTGCTTTTTGTTAGAGAGAGGAGCATATAAACTGGTCTCTCTGACAAAGCAATGCCGGCTTTCGAACGACGCGGGGAGCTCGCTGGGACCGTGGGGGTATTAGGGTTCCCCACACAGTCCCAAATGTTATTTTTTGAGTCCCTGGGGATGGGGTACCTCTGCAGCTTCTTAAACATTTGTGTGGCAACGCGCTCTAGTTTATCTGAGCGTGGGCCCAGTGCATTCTTAGAACGTAGGCGGCCACGGGGGTTGCCAGGAGGCTAGCAATGGGAAGTAGCGTTACCGGCGCTCGTGACATTAAATCCTCACATTCTTATCTCTGTGTCCCTGTGGTTATTAGGAGCAGATTGTTAAAATTCTGTTTTTTTTTGTGTTTTTAGTTTTCTATTTTTTTTGTGTTTTGTGAACAAGTTTTTTTAAAAGCAAAAAAATGGAACTGGAACTCAAAAAGTGTCCAACAGGAACATAAGAATGAAAAAAAAAAACTAATGTCGAGGACAGCGATGCTTCTGCTTCCTGCGTTTTATCAGGTCAATAGACTGTTCCCCATAACACAAAACTTTATTACAATAAATTCATAGAATTTTAACTGTAGCAAAATCAGGATCAATTTGTGGGTGTGGACTGCTTGCTGAAAATGCTGTTGCAGCAGTTGATGTGCTTGGTGTAGCAGCAGGTGGGTTGTCCTGCAACCTCCGTGTTGCAGCTCGAGGAAAGTTTTTGGGGTGCAAGTTGGATCACCCCTTGAAAGAGTTGTTTGGCAAATTTTACAGGTTACTAACGGAGCATTAACCTTTTTTTGCCTTTCAGGGAAAGTAAAAAACATGCAAATCAGAGCTTCTTTCCTCTTCTTTGGAGGTTCTTCAGGAATGAAATATTCCTCTGAAGAATCGGTGGAAGATGAGTCCATTGTTGGTATTATGGTAATTTTCCTTCTATTTGGCAATATTCTGAGAAGAGATGCTTCTTCTTAGAAAGTGGAAGTAGAATGATTAAAATGGGACGGAACTTTCAACAGTTGGAATAAGAAGTGTTATGAACCAATGAAATCTCTTCTTTTAAAGTCACATGGCTTTGCGTATGCTTACGATGTGGGTTCGTATGACGTTCCACCGCGATTTGTGTAATTGCTTTTAAAAGTAATATACGATTTTTCAAAGTTTAAAAAAAACTATTTTCATAAGTATCCTACATAATGTATTCTATTAGTATGTTCATTAAATACATAAATATGTTTTTAAACAATGAAAAACATTCGCGTCTTTTGCGTACGGGGTGCAGTACGTGATGTCATATGTAAGCTTTGATGCAATGCGTAACGTGAAAGCGTATTTGTAGCATATGCTGAGCATGATTAGCAGACAAACTATGGTGCGAGCACTCTCTCACTGTCAAATCAGAGCACAAGGCGCGCTATGAGAATTGTTACACGTGGTCACTCATTGGAGATGCGATTCAGTGGCGTATCCACAGTATCATAATGTTACTTTTTAAGGCTGTTTAAGTTTGAGGTTTGTATAAAATACTATGCTATAGGCAGATATGGATCTTTAGGGAGTGCTTATCTCCATGAAACTTGGTTATTACCATTTATATACAGGTGCCTGATGAAGGGAAATTAAGTTTATCAGAATGGCGAGGATTGCACAATAGTACCAGATCACTCCTTAATTTGTAGACACATACAATTGTATGGCTCTTGTAATCAAGATGCGGCTAATTTGGCCTAAGTTTAAAAAGGCACTCCGACACCTGCTATCATACCAATGTTCAGTTTACTGGCAAACAGGAGTTATTTACTTTGAAATAATGCATATTGTTGTGCGATGTTAGCAGGCATCGCTTACATGATTACGGTAACTGAGCGTGTGGTTTGCTGTAAAAAAGTTGTGTTTACTCCTCTGCATGGGAAGCTGAATGATTCCCTCTGGCCGTCGTTTCCGACCTTGAAAGCAGAGTCAAGCAAATGAGCCGTATAAGAGCGCCATTGCCTCAAAAAGAGGTTGCTCTTACATCTGCTAGAGAAACATTTTTTCTTCATGTAGCAAACACCCGCACAGAAGCGCAAGCTTTATTAAATACAGACGTGCCCCTGAGTTTTAGGGAGTTAATTTAGACTATCTTTAATGGGTCCTCGAGTAGGGGGTTAGCTTACTTTTTTAAAGTTATAAGCAGTGGCCTTGTGACTTCTGTAGAAACTATATTTGGTGTCTTGTCGGCGTTTTTTCATTCGATTTTTTCCAGCATCTTTGGTGGATTCTCCTTAATGCTCGCATTAGTTGCCGGTGTGCTTCTATTAATTTGTTTACTTAAAAATGGATGCACATCCTGCAGCACCCGACAATATGTCCCGGCTGTTGCTGCTGCGCAACCGAATGCTTAGTTATTACGGAGCGCTGCCTCTGGCTACATTGAGCGCAGCTTATGGATTATCGTTTCGATTCTCCTTTTTCAGCAGCGCATGACTTCTTGGCACGCAGTTACATTGAAGATGACCCGAGTTTTCAGCTCGGCTAACTATAACTCGCGTGCCCGCAATGCACTGCTGATGACGTCACATATAACATCACTCATGACATGGTCAGTGACATCACTCATGACATCACTGATGACATCTCAAATGACATCACTGATTACATCACTGATGATATCATCCTTGTGAAAGAGTGGCAGACCTCCTCTCAGTGTAATATAACCTTTGATACAGACCTTCAAAAATAGAAACTAAAATTTTCAAAAAAATTGAGATACCGATACCACTTACCAACAAGCTATTCAGTAATTCTACCATCTACATACACATCCACTCATTCACCAACAGTTTTATATAGTCACTTATACATGTACTCACTGATCATATGTACTCATACACTTATACATCCTGTTACACACCAACACTCATCCATAGACTTGCTCACACACATACTCACACATGCAAATAAACTATCAAACATCCATTTATTTGCATATACAGGATATACACACAGCACTACACTTACTTTTATAGAAACGTACATATACTTACTCTCTTAAACAATCACTTACAGAAACACATATTTATTTATACAGGAACTCTTCCAATCTCTCACTCTCACATATAATCACTTATATACATCAATACTCATATATAGTAGATTAAAACATATGTAGCTACTCATAAAGATACTTTTGAGACAGTCAATCTCTCCCTAACATACCCATACACACACTCATGCACCCATACAGTCCTGCATATATGCTGTCTTCAAAACACATACCAACAATGAGTCAGTCATTCATGCATCTATGCTCTAAGTAATACGCCCCACCAAACCATA
The DNA here is from genome assembly GCF_964261635.1 of Lissotriton helveticus. Taxonomy (NCBI): domain Eukaryota; kingdom Metazoa; phylum Chordata; class Amphibia; order Caudata; family Salamandridae; genus Lissotriton; species Lissotriton helveticus. The sequence goes on from NC_136070.1 coordinate 157,605,041, forward strand.
CAGACACTCATACTGATACTCAAAAAGCCAACTAATAACTCATATAGACACTCATGTAGCTACTCACCAACCCATGCAGCCAATTATAGACAAAGTGAGACACTGATACAGATATTTATATATTTAAAAATTACTCGCTAATACATGTATTCAGTAAGATACACTTAATAAGTCAGTTATGCAATAATTTTTATTAAAAAATCCATCGAGACATTTATTTATCCATTTATTATTCCATCGACCTTGTGATACACATATAGAAAACATATTTAAATTTCAGAAAAAAACATTCACTGGATGATCTCATCAGTGATGTCATCAGTGATGTCATTTGAGATGTCATCAGTGATGTCATGAGTGATGTCACTGACCATGTCATGAGCGATGTTATATATGACCTCATCAGCAGTGCATTGCAGGCACGCGAGTTATAGTTTGCATTGCGGGCACGCAAGTTATAGTTAGCTGAACTAACTATAACGGGGAATTTCAATGGTTTTGTATGAGTGTAATGTCCAGCTAACTATAACATGTGTGAAACCTATGTTTTTTTCAGTGAATATATATATATATATATATATATATATATATATATATATATATATATAAAATAGACCGAGTTCAATTCAGCAACCAACGATTCCCGCCCTGCAGGAACAGAAACTTCGGACACGGACCTCCAGATAAGTGCAGTTTATTGTATTCCTTGCAGAAACAGTCACATAACGTTTCGGCTACGTGGAGCCTTGTTCACATGACAGCGAGTAAAATCACAGTGCTTGCATTTAAAAGGAAAGTGTACAATTAATTGAGACCCCGTGATTTACTGCAACATAGACATGGAAGAAAGAGTGGGACGCTCAATGACCTGGCTTTCCAATGCAACTTGTAGAGTAAAAGTACTGTAAATTTATACATTGTGCCAACTTTGTACAGACATCACTGTTCACATTAATATGGAACAGGCATGATAATAACAGTATTTAATAGTAATAATAATCACTGAACACATCTGCTGTATTACTGCTAAAATAGCATCTATACCGGTTGTGTATCATTGAGCAAATCACATCACCATTAATCATAGTCTTGGGTTTCTCATGAAGATACAAGATATAACTCATGCATGTTGGTGTCTGGCAACTAGTTGACATACTGCGTCGTTCTTTAAGTTTAGCAGCTAGATACAGTCACGGCTTAAATGCCTCCATTGGTTGGCTCTTACTATTCATGCTGAGCTATATCATTGCATGAAATAAAGGGCAAGCGTGCTCCTAGTTCAAATTTGGTATTATAAACAAATTTTAAATATAAAATGTTTAAAAATCTGACTGGATTCTAGTTGCACCTAGATCTAATGAAAAACATATATTTGCTTATTTCCAGGGCAAGAGCACACTGTAAACATGATACACATAGGCTGTAATCACTGCCATTAAAGTGCAAATGTGCTATCAGTGCAAATTAGTAATGTAAACATTATAAAAAACTCCGCTACCTGGGAGTTCCATGGTAGCCCTATTGCACTTAGCTCTAGTATATAAGGTGCTTAACTAATGCCGTGGTATATAACCATAATGTAAACAAACTACTCATGAAGCTCATTTGGTTAACCAATCCAAAGTGTGATACCGTGCCTGCTATTAACAGGTTACATGGCTATGGGTGATAGCTGCTCGAGTTGGATCACTAAATACAGACTGAATTAAAGTGCTTAAGTGCAGCAATGTGAAAAGATGCAATATCAGCATAATGCCAATTCCCACTGATTTCTTATTAACAATGGGCATACAATTTCCTCCTGCTATTAGTAAAGTGCAACTGGGTCTATAAAAGTGAAAAGAAGGTGTCCTTGATTCATAATTAAAATATCGTAACAAACGTGAAGCGAAAAAGAAGTTGATAGACCATACTTTTAAAACCTACTATTGTGTTATAAAAAATATAAACATATATCAACAACAGTACATCATTCATTTTTAAAAGCATAATCACAATGTATCATCATTGAGGATTTTCGGACATTTTCAATTTTACATGAGACACATTGACCATTAGTAACTAAAGGAATACCACAGATCAAATCTTATAGATGGTAACCACAGCCAGGGATACCATGACCATTCGGGGGATAGGCTATAGAGGTGACTCATAGGTAGATCCAAGAATGAATATCTAAAATCATAAATTAATTTCACAAAGGAAATGCCAGCCGGCTACCTTACTAGGATAAAATCCATTCTATGCCTATCTTAACCTCTGTACTGCTCTGATCAAAGGTAAACACGTGAACATATCTTCAGTCACGTTCAGCCCCCTGGGTGCTTAGTGTTAAGATGTAGTATGTATCTCGTCTCAAGCTTGCGAAGCTGGGCTTCTCTGTCGCCTCCTCGTCTACTGGCACTGACTGCGTCGATTACATAGTATTTTAGGCTCCTGTTATCACCTTGGTCCAAGTCTCTGAAATGCCTGGCCACCGGATAGGTGTTGTCCTGGTTGGCTATCGCTCTCAAATGTTGAAGTATGCGTTTGTGGACCGCTAACTTTGTGCTTCCTACGTACCTCAACATACATGGGCATTGCAATATATAAAATGGAAACTCTGTCGTGCAAGTCAGTACTTTGGTGATGCGGTGTTCGATGTTACTGAACCCGTCCTTGTATGATTTCATATTAATCCCATGTACACATGACTTGCAAGTCTTGCACCTGAAGAAGCCACTTTTGGTCTGCAGCCATGATGTTTTCTCAATTATTTCCGGACTGGTGTCCACCAGCCGGTCTTTCAACAAAGGGGCCTTGCTGAACGTAATAGAGGCTCTGAGAGGCAGGGTTGAGCCAATAACAGGATCATTGAGGATAGTGGGCCAATTGCGATTGATAATATAATAGATTGCTTTGTGTATCCAGTTATGAATCTGAAGGTACTGCTAGTTGCCATGATTCGGGTAGGGCTAGTATTGACAGATGTACTTTCTGATCGCATGTCCTTTTTGTATCTGTCCAACAGATCTTGTCTGCTGTGACTCATCGATTTAATGCGGGCACTTTCTATAGCCTGTCCCGAGTACTCCCTTCCAGAAACCTGCACCTTCTGGCAAGCTGAGCTGTCTCTACATCTTGGCTGTTGCTACAGACCCTCCTAATGCGTAGCATTTCACCGTAGGAAATGCTAGCAATTAGGTGGGCAGGGTGGGCACTCCCAGCATTCAGAATGGTATTACGTACGGTGCTCTTGTGGTACAGTCTGGTTTCCATTTTGTTGTCCTTAATATACACCTCAGTGTCTAAAAAAGTAACAGAGGTTTGGCTCATAGTGACTGTAAAAGTCAAATTATAATCATTCTTATTAATGTCTGTAATGAATGCCCTTGCCTGCTCTTCACTGCCTCTCCATACCATAAATAAATCGCCAATAAAACGAAACCAAGCGATCACATCGTTTTAGAATGCCTCTTGGTGTTTTATTTTGAGGACCAGTTCCTCCCAGGGCCCCATCTGAAGACAGGCGAAACTTGGAGAGAAACTGGCCTCCATTGCCACTCCTTGTAGCTGTCGATATAAAAGGTTATTGTACATAAACACATTGTTTTTCAGACAATACTCAAGCATCTGTAGAAGCATGGTGTTATGTTCCAATAAATGATCTGATCGCTAAGACAAATAATATTCAACTGCAGCTAGACCATCTGTATGTACAATACTGGTATAGAACGCCATCACATCGAGCACCATCATCCAATACCCTTCTGCCCATTTAATTTGCTGGATTTTGAGCAGAAAATCCCCTGTGTCCTGTATAAAAGATGCAAGGTTACATACAAAGCTTTGGATAAAATAGTCTATATAAATAGATGTTTTCTACAGCAGGCCCCCCTAGCTGAGATGATAGGTCTGCCAGGTTGGTTCTCCAAATCTTTGTGCACCTTTGAAATGAAGTATATTAAGGGTGTCACAGGATTTTCAACTTTAAGGTATTTGAATTCGTCTTCAGTAATCATTCTTTTGCTCTTCCATTTGATTAATTTGTGGTGGTACTCAGATTTGATAGTTTTTAATGTCTCAGTGTTTATTCTCTCATAACATTGACGATCATTCAATTGGAAGTAAGCCTCTTTGTCGTAATTGATTCTTGTCTTTAGGACGATGTTACCTCCTTTATCACTTCCTCAAATGATAATATCCTTTTCCTTAGTCATTCTGGCCACTAGTGCTTCATATTGCTGTGTTTGTTTGCTATCGATCCTCTTCTGTGTACAAACCTTTCTTTGAAGGTCTTTAAGTTGTTTGACTGGATTTTTGTGAAAAATGTCAATCGGGTCACGTGGCCTCAAAGGGTTAAAGATTGATAGGGGTTTGAAGGGAGTTTTGAGGATCAGAAAATCAGCTGGTGTATTAGTTATTCTTTCCTCACCAGCCTGTTCCTCACATTGATCACATCCTACACCTTCTGTTTCCCATAGCTCAACTAGTTCCCCTGGTATAGGGGTTCCTGAAATGGCAGTTGTACTTGCTTTGGTCAACTGTTGAGCATTGTTGGTTTTGTTGGATTTTTTTTTTTTGGTACTCATCTCACCTATCAAGCCTCTGCGGGTCTTATGAAGCCACTTTCATGATCTATGGCCCCTACGGCTTACCGCAATCGCTTGGGTCATCCGACCGGTCCCTTTTTTGTGAGGGAGCCTGGTGTAATCATTAGATCAATTATATTAATCTTAAATTTTGGCCCCATCTTACAAAAGGATGCCAGATGTTTGTTGGCTTATCCTCTGCGCCCTCGTAGTCTAGACGAGCCATGGAGAATGAGGCCTTAAGCCACTCTTCCCTTTGTGGAGGTAGGGGGTCTTTCCACCTCTTACAGATTTCCCTTCGGGCCAGCAGTACCAGATCAATTAATAAGACTCGGTTTTCTTGAGAGAGGGTCTGACTGATTCGGCAATCATTTCCAAAAAACACTAATGTCAAGCACAGAGTATCTCCCTCCGTGGCTCAGGACAGAGGGCAACGAGGCCTGCCCGCTCTGCAACTCAAAGAAGGGTGACATTCTCCATATGACCTGTCTCTGTGAAGAACTACAACAAGCCCGCCAACTGCTCCTTAAGGACCAGTTTAAGCAGAAAGGAATCAGTACCAGAAGGCAAGCGGTGCTCGCCTGCCTGAATCCTGCAAACACTAAATTGAACTGCAGATATGTCAAATTTCTCGCGATGGTGGAGCAAAGAATTCCAAGACCGCCAAAACCGGGGATTAACAACACAGATACAGGCTAACAAGCAGACGGACATAAGGAAGCAAATGCGCATGGACAGCAACACTGTACCTTTTAATTGTACGTTTATTTTTTAATGGTTGTTAAAGTTTGATATTTCATGATCCTTTGTAATATGTTTTGCACCGGTTTTAATTAACTATGCATAATAAACTTTACCTTACTTTACCTAATGACATGTTAAGGTCTATAGTGATGTTAAAAATATCTCGAATATTGTCGTCCACCTCTGTCCAAATTTTTTCAAGCACTGGACACTCTAGGAAAACATGTAGGTTGTTAGCAAGAGGTAATGAGCATCTGGGGCATTTAGGGGATGGCTCTGGGGCAAACTTGGCAATCTTAGCGGGAGTGTAATAAAGCCTGTTGATGACGAAGAAATGTTTTTTTTTTAGACAAGCAGGCTTAACATATTTATACAGAACCTTAGGATCTTAATGCATAATATTTGCGCGATTTGAGTTTCCTAACTGCTTTGTAGAGATCGCATCTCGTAGTTGCGTAAATAAAATTGCATGAGGGAGCAAAAGGGAGACCAAGTTTGAGGATCTTTTCTTCTTCATCAGAGAGCTGCACTTAAGGTTTACTATAGTGTGGTCCGTGTCGTTATTTGTAACTATTGCTTGGCTGCCCATTGGCCCCTGCCTCTCTACCTTTGCCTTCGCTTGTAGTGTGCCCGTTGTCTTTGTAGTTTCTTTGTATTTGGGCCTGAGCGATTGCATCCTTTCCTGGCATAGAAAAAATGATTTCCTCTCCTGGTGAGGGTTGAGCCAGTTGACCTGATGCATCAGCGTTGCGAAGTTCTGATTCAGATTCAGTACCTGCTCCAGAGCTAATTTCAGATGCTGAAGAGTCAGTTTGATGTTTGGATTTTCTATATGATTTGGGCTTGGATTGATTTTTGGCAGATGGGCCATGTAGGGCGTCATACTTTTTTGAAAATGTAAAAATGTGTCCCAACTCGTAATTGTTGCGATCACGCTGAAATGTATAAGTTTTCCTCTCCATGACTTGTGCTTCCTTCTTCTTGATTCATATATTCATTTCAATGGTAAGTTTCGTTTTTTCTTCCTTTTCCCCCATTGTCTCCAATTGCTCATATAGTGTTGCCATCTCTGTAAGCAGTTATACTCGGTCGATGTCAGCATATTTTATAAGTATAAGTACTAACCGACGAGAAGCTTTTAAGTTGCTCTCTGCCCACTCCCTCTTTAAATCCGGGTTTGGATTTTCATAACTGGGGGCAGTTAAAATTTGTAGACCCCTTGGAATGCGATTGACATCTATGTATCTCTGGAGGGATTTGGATTCTCACCATATATATATATATATATATATATATATATATATATATATATATATATATATATATATATATTGTTCCTGGTTCCCAAAGGGAAAATGAAAAAAGCACCCACTCGTCTTGATTTGAAGTTATAGTGGCTTTATTTCCAACCTTAACCCAATGCGTTTCGCCTTCACGATGCTTGCTCACGGGATGTTGAGCTAATTACTAAGTCCTTCTTTTAACACCATAACACAGGTGACTTCCTGTGTTGCCTCCAAATGCATGTTGGTTAATGTAGTGTGCACTGCATTATCTTCACCAACATGCTCGAGTTGTGTGTCTTATTAAAAACAAAAGAAAGGAGAGTGCACTCTGTTGAATTGCAGTTTGTTTCAACGTCTCTACTCTTTGGTGAGTATGATTTGTATTGAGTCTCTCTAGTGAGATTTATTAAGTTGATCGATCTCATTGTGCGATCCGGCGCTGTCCGCAAACACTCTGGTGTGTACATCCCCCTCTAGTGGGCGGGTGATTACAAAGATTCGGGGTCCTCGTTCATTATTGTCATGCCTTCATTTGCATTCTTAGAGATGTACATAAAGTTCTTCCGTCAGGTTCAGCCCTCTTGGTTCCAGGGTCCTGAAGTTAATGATATGTTTTGACTCTTTTCTCCTGAGGCATTTGAGACGGTCTCCTCCCCTTTCTGTGAGAGGCACCTGTTCTATGGTGCAAAATTTTAGTGATTCCCAATTGCTGTCATGGAATTGTTCCATGTGTTTAGCCACGGCATAGAAGCGATCTTTGTTGGTTGTTGCTCTCGTGTGCTCTAGAATTCTCTTTTTGGCTTCAAAGGTAGTGCTGCCAATGTATTTTTTATGGCACGGGTACTCTATTAAATACACCACCTATGTACTTTTGCAGGTTAAGTTCTGATGTATTTTCCACTTCGTGCCTTTTCTGATTTCAATTTCTTTTGTTGTTGCAGCAATCTTGCACACTTTGCAGTGTCTACATGGAAAGAAACCTTCTCAGTGTTTTTCGGTGGCTGTTCACCAGTTGATCTCCTAGATTCCTTGCTCTCCTGTATGTTATATTGGGATGATCACCTATGGTTTGTGATAACGTCGGATCTGATTTTAAGATTGACCAGTGCTTTTGAATAATTTTGGAAAGTTTATTGTTTTCTGCACTGTGAGTCGTTATCAATCTGATTGCATCTTTGTCCCCTTGATCTTCTTTGTGTTTATGGAGGATTTCATTCCGATCCTGTGCTAATACCCTGTTTAGACTTTGTTCCACCATCTTTTGCGGGTAGCCTCTTGCCAGGAACCTCTTGCTTGCCTTTCTGCTGTGAAGTTGGAAATAAAGCCGCTATAACTTCAAATCAAGACGAGTGAGTGCGTTTTTCATTTTCCCTTAGGGAACCAGGAACGTTATTAAACGACTGACCCAGTCGTAGAAACTACGCACCACGCAACAGTCAGAGCGCCGGCACCAAAAAGTGGGTCACAACTGCTGCATATATATTAATATATATCTATATATTTATATATATGCATATATATATATATATTCCACCACTCGGTTCCAGTTTCCCGGGTTTGCAGCGCTCCTCGTTGGTGCATTCTCCTGCGGCTGAACCACGCCGCTTCACATTACCACACTCTCCCTTTTGACCAGGAAAAACGGGCCGCACTCTCAAAGTAAAGATTTTATGAATTTCTTTAATTAGTTTACATGAAATCAGGGGCTGACAGTGCTCTAGATAAACGCGTTTCGGTGCTCCTCCACACCTTGCTCACGATCAACAAGCCCCCCCATTGGGAAACAATTTAAAATGTTTTGCATGACATCACTTCCTGTCAATGCCGTCACCTTTAGGAATTATGGCCTTTGAAGTTCCCAGTCAATTTTCATGTTCAGCAACCGTTTTTTTATTTTGTGTTTTTAGGTTTTGCGATATTTCCAATTTTAGTTCAGTTTTATCGTTTCTCTTCTCCTCTTTTGAAGATGAGTGTTCATTTTAACCACCACCATTATTTTTGTTTTTTGTATTTTCATTCTTATGTCTACAATCTATCCCTTCAATGGGGCTTGTGCAATTTTCTTTCATTTATCCCCCATTTAGGGTCCATCTTCACTCCCATCTTCATTTTCCTTTATTCATTTTGACTCCATACTGAATCTTTATAATCCACTTGATTTTTACCTTTCACCATCTCTGTAATGATTCCTGTGTTTTCGCTTCAAAGGTGAATGTACAAGCCGTGTGGATGCAGGGTCTTTAGATTTAAAATGTAGCGCGATTCCTTCTGTCGTAGATCTTTTTCCCCGATCTTCACCTCGGGTTTTTTTTGGCAATGTTTCAATTCCATAGATTTTGAGTAGTTTCCAATCTCCCTGATGACACTGTTCTATATGTTTCGCTACTGCTTTCGCTCGATCTTTGTGAATCGTAGCACGAACATGTTCCATGATCCTTTTTTTAAATTCACAAGTTGTGCTTCCCACATATCTTTTTGGGCATGGACATTCCACTATATATATTGTGTAGGGCTTGCATGTGATCAACTGGCGTATTTCCCATTTCCCATTTCTTGTTGTTAGCCAGTGTTATTTCTTTAGTGGGTTTGGCAATTTGGCACATTTTGCAGGAGTAACATTTTACAAACCCTTTGGTCTTTAACCAGTTGTCTCCTTTTTTCTTTCCTTGAAAGTGGCTGTGGACCATGTGATCTTGGAGGTTTTTCACCCTTCTGTATGTTACTGTCGGGTGATTTCCCAATATTGTCTTCACCGTCGTGTCTAGCTGGAGAATTTTCCAATTCTTCCTCAGGATATTCTCTATCTGTTTGCTTTCTTGTGAGAAATCCATTATCATTCTGATCTTTTCCGACTGCTTTTTATCTTGATTCGCTTTCTTTACCAAGCACTCAGCTCGGGTTTTCTTGTTGGCTCTTTCCCAGCATTTCTCCACCACTCTTGGTAAATATTTCCTTTTTACAAATCTTTCAGCTGTTTTTTTGCTTTGCATTTCCCATTCCTCTCCTTCACTGCAAATCCGACGGATTCGCAAAAATTCACCATATGGGATGCTGGGATGCTCTTTACTTTGGTCAAAAGGGAGAGTGTGGTAAGATATATATATATATATATATTCACTGAAAAAACCATAGGTTATAGACCATATATAGTTAGGAATTAGCATTTACAAAACCTTGAAAATTCACTGAAAAAACCATAGGTTATAGACCATATATAGTTAGGAATTAGCATTTAAAAAACCTTATTTTACTCACACAAAACCAATGAAATTCCATATATAGTTAGTTGCACTAACTATATATTGTGCACCCGCAATCCACTGCTGATCATGTCACATATTACATCATTCATGACATGGTCAGTGACATCACTGATGACATCACTGATGACATCTCAAATGACATCACTGATGACATCACTGATGACAACATCCAGTGACTATGTTTCTGTAAAGTTAAAATATGTCTTACATATTGAAGAATGAGTGGATGTATAAGTGTCTGGACGAAGGATTTAGTAGGTGCATGACTGAATGTATGAGTGAGTGATTAAATGTGTCTCACTGAGTGCATGGGTTAGTGACTAAACTGTCTTAATTTGTGCATCATTATGTCTGTTGTTCTGTAAACTGCTGCATGTGTTGATCAGTAGCTATATGAGTAACTATATGGGTTATTGATTGATTGCCCAAGTATTTGCATGGGAGACTGAGTGTGTGTGTGGCTGGATGGGAGGTGTGTGACTCTGTACAGATCAATGTGTACTTGTATCAATGATTGTATAAGAGAGTAAGTATGTGTTAGTATATGGTTGAAAACGTAAGGTGCTCTATGTTTAACTGTATAGAGTAGAAAATGGAAGTGTGATTGATTCTTTACAGGACTGACTAGGTGTGTGAGTAACTCCATGGATGAGTGGCAGAGTGTGAGTGTCTGTATAGGTGTATGAGTGCATATGATTGTGTTGTAAACATGAGTGATTGTATGTATGAATGATTGTATGGGTGAATGAGTGAATGTGTGTGTAGACGTAGGAATCAGTGAGTACGTATGTAGTAACTAGTATTGGTGTGTCAATGGTTTAAAAAATTATACTCTGTTTTTAACACTGGGTGAAACAGAGGTTATATTAAAATGTGAAGAGATGCATTGTATTGTCACATGAATAATATCATCAGTGATGTGGTCATTGATGTCAAATGAGATGTCATCAGTGATGTCATCAGTGATGTCATTTGAGATGTCATCAGTGATGTCATCAGTGATGTCACTGACCATGTCATGAATGATGTAATATGTGACATGATCAGCAGTGGATTGCGGGTGCGCAATATATAGTTAGTGCAACTAACTATATATGGAATTTCATTGGTTTTGTGTGAGTAAAATAAGGTTTTTTAAATGCTAATTCCTAACTATATATGGTCTATAACCTATGGTTTTTTCAGTGAATTTTCAAGGTTTTGTAAATGCTAATTCCTAACTATATATGGTCTATAACCTATGGTTTTTTCAGTGAATTTCAATGGTTTTTTAATAGCAAATATCATAAGCTGTCGAATGTCAAGTACGTGGTAAGTGAAAACATTTTCGTGTTTATGCACACTGATCTGCTTTGAATGGTGCCCCCCCCCCTCATTTCTATTAGGAGTACTCTCTCTTTGCAGATAGTGAAAGGTAGTTAACGCAGGCCTTTGCCCCCGTTGTAATCCGTCGTGCCTGCTTCTCTCTCCATTTGATTGATTGTTATCCAAGTATTTACTGTTTTAGAATTAGTTCTCTTTGGTTAATTCTCTATTTACAAACAAACACAGAGTCGCAATACTCTGTTTAGTCTTTGCAGATAACGAAAAATCGTGTAAAAAAAAGAAAAGGAATCGAGCAAAATCAGTAGGCCACTAATGGGATCTCTTTTTGACCTCGCTAAAATAGAAACATTAGGAACAACCCCTCATGACAAATACAAAACTAGTGAGATGAACTGAACTCCACACAATGATGGCTGCAAAACAGCTCGGCTCCGCCACCCACCCCGCCCAAAATAACGATAAAGAGCGGCTGCCATGATTGGTTGCGGAATGGCCACGACGGAGCTACGAAATGATGCTGCTCTCATGCTAACCCCAGCTTCAGTCTGAAACATCCAGAAACACTGTAGACTACCAATTCGATCAGTTCCGGTAGCGCCCCAATGTAACCCGGTAGAGAAGAACTAGCCCTCCCCTCTTTGACTGATGGTTCTTGTTGCCTGTCCCTTCTGTTGTCATTTAACAGAACTATTTAGCCTGCTGAAAGGGGTTGTGTTCCGACCGCTGGTTGGTGGAGACATTTTGACTATATTCTGGACCTGCGTTGTCGCGTAATGCGTCATATGACGCGCCGCGTTAGCGCATCCGGAAGTCATCCGGGGCGCGCAGCGCGTAACGTAAGCATAACAAGTCATGTGACTTGTTAATAAAACTTTTCATTGGTTCATTTTACTTTTCTTATTGTAATGATGAAAGGCTTGGTCATATGACCTAAAAATTACGCTTTTCATTACTTCCGAACATTATTTTTTCTTAAATATATGTTATAATGTTCCAGACTAATGTACTTTCCCGGAAATTTTACAACTGTCCTGCAAGTAAAATATATTCTTTTTTCGAGAAAAAGAGCGTTTCTTCGTCCCATGATGGAGCCGTTGAGCAAAAGAGGGTCGACCTGCTGTCTTAGTCGCCGATACGCCTGAATATGAGATTCTTATCGATCACTTTATGTTGCAGGAATAGAAAACACAACAGCCCTTGACCATTTATCTTTACTGCGTTCCTTCGTATTATACCTTTTACCCTTCATGTAATTGGTCTGCTTTATTTCACTTGCCTTTTAATGATTCTAAAACAGTGACTATTATTACAAACTTTACCAATGTATATACTACTACCATGTTTTCTTTTAAAAACCTTTATTGTGAAAATTTCATTATACAAATACGAGCCTATAACCACGTGGGCCGGCCACGGAGCAAACTGTAATCGTATGTGATGAGTAGACATTTACACTGTAGAGGAACGTAACGGGCGGGCCATTAGGTTGCAAGAACTAAGGTGTCTAACAGTTACGGAATCGGTGGACGTACATTTTATAATTAAAATACGACAGGGCCAGTTACAATAAAATTATCTAGATATACATTTGCGGGCAAGTACCATGGGTGACGTTAATTCGAACTTTCAACAGTACAGTAATCAATAACACATCAGAACTTAATATCAATAGGGATGTCGAAATATTCAATCAATTCTCGTCCCCGCCCGCCATGTGCTTCAAAACTGCATACGTATCTCGTGATTTCAAGGTTCTGCAACCAGTACACAACAAGGAGTTACGAGTCCCATTTATTCCGGCGCCATTTTGGGCGAGGACGGGCAGGTCCAGGATATAGTCAAAATGTCTCTACCAACCATCGACTATGATGATGTTCATATGCTGTATTTATTAGAGTAACACTCATCTGTCCACATGAAATTAATTTGCCACAATCTAAACATGTCATTTTAATCTTTCCAAAGTTCTTCTAAAAATTTGGGACCGTTTCCCTTGCCTCTGAAGCTCTCAGTGCCACTTCTTTGATGAATGTACTAGCAGGTCAGGGGTTCTCCTCCAAATCTCTCTTTTATGCAGCACTATAATTAATTGGTGCCACCTCTCCATATGACGATGCATGGTATAGTTACCACAACTATATTTTTTTTCGGTTCCTCTGGAGAGTTCATCGTGGCAGATGAAGCGTGTAACGTACCGGGCATTTACCTTTTTTTGCATGTACAGGAAAGGAAAAAAAAATCGAGCGTCCGAGTTCTAATGTGTCCCAGGGCCATTTTAGTGGAGGACATGATACAGCGATAATGCCCTGGATAAGGACACTTCCTTCGGGCACCCCACGCCGTCTTTCGGCGCAGCATTGTAGGATGGCCACACCAGTGCGGCAACTTGCTAGACACCACCTCGGTGCCATCCGGATCTCGGCGCCCCACTGCAGATGAACTGCCTCCACATGGAGAAGCGGGAGAGGCTCGTTTGCGCCGCCTCCCCCCCCCCCTTCGGGCACCCCACGCCGACTTTCGGCGCAGCATTGTAGGATGGCCACACCAGTGCGGCAACTTGCTGGACACCACCTCGGTGCCAACCGAATCTCAGCGCCTTGTGTTGTCTTCCATTCCGAAAATATTGTTGGCAGCATTTTGAAAGGAAAGACAAACAGCCGTTTGTGGCGCTCACTACACCGTTCTCCTAGTGAGTCTCACATTGTTACATTTAGGAAGAATGTTGAAGAGTAGTATGTTGAAAATCTGAAGCCATTGTTATACAAACTCTCAACCAGCCTTGGATGGAAAAATCCTGAAGAATGTACAAACTGAAAACCAGTTTTTCTCTGTATAGCATCAGCAGCAACGCTTGAGTCAGCTTTGTGTGAAGCCGCCATTTTGATTCAATCAATAGCGTCCCCCTGCACACATTCAGGGACCTGGTCGTGTCTTCAGGTCAAACGGATTGTGGGACAAGATGCACAAAGGCAAAGGAAAAAAGTTCCGCCGGACCCCGGGAGGTGGCCGCCTATGTCATGGGCGATCTTAGGCCACACCAGGGCAATAGTGAAGCTGCAGCAGGTGCAAATAAGCTTCAGACAGTGTTACAAGCGCTGCTCAGAACTCTCAACTATGACACCACCTCGGTGCCATCCGGATCTTGGCGCCTTGTGCTGGTTCCGGCCTATTCACACATCGGTCCGCTACTGACGCCACCTCACAGGCCAACGGGGCACCCCACGCCGACTTTCGGCGCAGCATTGTAGGATGGCCACACCAGTGCGGCAAATTGCTGGACACCACCTCGGTGCCATCCAGATCTCGGCGCGTTGTGCTGCCTTCGGCCTATTCGCCACAAGTGCGCACGCAACTCAGCTGCATAGCGAGTGAAACACCAAGGGGCGCCCCACTGCAGCCGAGGAACCTCCATCTTGGGGGCGACGCACAGCATCACATTGCTTTCCAATGCAGTCAGATCCTCAAACAGCCCCCACTGACTGACGCGAACTCACAGGCCAACGGGGCGCCCCACGCCGACTTTCGGCGCAGCATTGTAGGATGGCCACACCAGTGCGGCAAGTTGCTGGACACCACCTCGGTGCCATCCGGATCTTGGCGCGTTGTGCTGCCTTTGGCCCCATTCGCATATCAGTCCGCTACTGACGCCATCTCACAGGCTAATGGGGCGCCCCACGCCGACTTTCAGCATTGTAGGATGACCACACCAGTACAGCAACTTGCTAGACATCACCTCGGTGCCATCCGGATCTCGGCGCCCCACTGCAGATGAAGTGCCTCTCAACTATGAAACCACCACTGTGACATCCGGATCTTGGCGCGTTGTGCTGCCTTCGGCCTATTCGCACATCGGTCCGCTACTGACGCCATCTCACAGGCTAATGGGGCGACCCACGCCGAGTTTCAGCATTGTAGGATGACCACACCAGTGCAGCAACTTGCTAGACATCACCTCGGTGCCATCCGAATCTTGGCATCTCAACGCCTAGTGGTATCTTCCATACAGAAAATATTGTTACGCTACCTTTGGCCCCATTCGCACATCAGTCCGCAACTTAGACATCACCTCGGTGCCATCCGGATCTTGGCATCTCAGCGCCTTGTGGTGTCAGTCAGAAAATATTGTTGCGCTGCCTTTGGCCCCATTCGCACATCAGTCCGCTACTGACACCATCTCACAGGCCAACAGGGCGCCCCACGCCGACTTTCAGCATTGTAGGATGGCCACACCAGTGCGGCAACTTACTAGACACCACCTCGGTGCCATCCGGATCTTGGCGCGTTGTGCTGCCTTCGGCCTATTCGCACATCGGTCCGCTACTGACGCAAACTCACAGGCCAACGGGGCGCCCCACGCCGACTTTCAACATTGTAGGATGGCCACACCAGTGCTGCAACTTGCTGGACACCACCTCGGTGCCATCCGGATCTTGGCGCGCTGTGTTGCCTTCGGCCTATTCGCACATCGGTCCGCTACTGACGCCGCCTCACGTGCCAACGTATTTTCTCCGCATTTTACACCCTATGCCGCATAACAGGTCATGTGACTTGTTTATAAAACTTTTCATTGGTTCATTTTACTTTTGGTTTCCTAATGATGGAAGGCTTGATCATATGACCTAAAAACAACACTTTTCATTGGATGAAAACTTTTTTTTTTTCCAAACGATGAAAGCCCCACCTTGTTTCTGGATGTTTCAGACTGAAGCTGGCGTCAGCATGAGAGCACCACCATCTCGTATCTCCGTCGTAGTCATTCCGCGAGCAATCATGGCAGCCGCTCCCCACCAGAAGCCTGCAGGAGTCGGGGCCCCCAAAACTTTTGATGAATTCTCAAGGCGGAGGGGACGCTTTCGAGAATGGGGTCCAAGACCTAGCAGACAAGCGTCCGATTTCCAAGGTGTCCCAGGGCCATTTCAGTGGACCAGGCCCAAAAAGGAAAGAGCCTGCCGCCATTTTGAGAGTCCTGTGACAGCCGCCTATCGCTGCACCGCAAGAGTGGGCGCAACTCAGCTGAATTGCGGCTTTTGACACAGTGGACCAAAAACGGACGGAATGGCAACTGAAACGGTAAAGGGGCGCCCCACTACAACAGATGACACTCCACCTGGAGAGGCCCGTTCACGCCGCCTCCCCCGGGGCGCCCCACGCCGTTATTCGGAGCAGCATTGTAGGATACCAAAACCAGTGCGGCAACTTACTGGACATCACCTTGGTGCCATCGTTCTGCTGCCTTGGAACTATTCGCACAACAGTTTGCTACTGAAGACCCACCCCCCGCGACGCCCCACGCCGTTATTTGCTGGGTGGCAACTTACTAGACATCACTTTCGTGTCATCTAGATTTCAGCGCGTTCTGCTGCCTTGGAACTATTCGCACAACAGTTTGCTACTGATGACCCGCCCCACGCCGGAAATCTGGACGTTGTGCTGCGTTGGGACTATTCGCACAGCCGACCGCTACTTCGTTGTTTTTCCCTAAAAATGTTTATATGTTATTACTATTTTTGTTTTCTTGTATATATTTATAAATTATTAAAGTTTTATAATCTTACTACTTTGTCGGAGTGCTATATATTTTTAATGTGACACATAATTGTAAAAACTTTGATGTACAAAGAGTCATCCCTGGAATCTTCCGCTTCACGCTCGGTCCCCTCCCCAATCACAATACAGGATGGTTTTCAGATAATAGCAACGCTTCTGCTGTGACGGATCTCATCGAGTGTGGGCCTTGATCTACTATAACTCCTTTGAAGAGGGGTGAATCTTTACAGCTGTGGCCATAAACTACATCTGCAGGGCTAGCTGATACCCTAGGACCAGCCTGGACAATCGGACACAGAGGAAAAGGAGTGTCAGAGGGTGCAGTAGTGAATAGGGCGAAAGGGAGGTGTCGGGCGGGCACAGGGTGTGATTCTCAGGAAAGAGCAGCGCAGATGGGGGGAGGTTTATTACCCATGCATAAGACAGAGAGCGGGGGTGACCACTGCCTGGGGGAGATGCTTGCGAGGGTGGGGAGCCATGCTAAGGATCGACAGCGTGCACAGAGTGGGTCTGGTCAAGGCATCTAAAATGGCTGCCGTGCACGACAAAAGTGTGGCATTTGAAAAAAGACAAGATGGCGCAGACAATGTTTTTCAACACTTCCTGATTTCCTTCGAATCGAACGTTAACAGACGTTGGGGCATATTACCAAAGTTAAGCGATATTTATCCCTAACGATGCATTGCAAAGATTTTTTTACCGTCAGAAATTATCGCAGATAAACCTTGCCTTGCTATCATCAAAGTTTATCGCAAATACGATAAAAACCGACCGCAATGCATTAATATCGCTGAAAACTCAGCGATATTCATGCATTACCGAGCTAATCCTCTTAGCCATGTTATCCACCTCCCATAGGATAACATGGCTAAGAACTGCTCAGGGCAGCTGTTACTTTTTGGAGATATTCGCGCTTATCTCGAATATTTCCAAAAGTTGATAATAGGAGATAGCGATGTTAGCGACTGTTTCCAGTCGCTAACATCTTGGCATGCCCACTTTGCATGTCATTAGTGATAAATATCACTCACATGCAAAGTGGGGCCCAAGATGGTCGCTATCTCCTACTAGCCGTCGCTAACTGGTGTTAGCAACAGCTAGGTAATACAGATATAATTTTATCTCCGCGAAGCGGAGCGCTGTTACAGATATATATCTTGTTTTTGAACGTTAATTTCTCAAAATGCACTGAAGCACATATATTGAGACCTAGCAAAGGCACATCGGGCTACCAGTCCCTAATATTTTACCAAGTTTCGTGCAAATCCATTCAGCCGTTCGATTATTATTATTATTTATTTTTTTTGCCCCGCGGGGCCCTTTTAAAACCTCCACATCAAACCTAGGGGATCAGCGAGGATCTACTATGCCCCCTTATGGTCATTTGCCCCTTCGCTTTGGCCTCCTCTTGTCTCTCGATCCTACCGAGAGACAAGATGGCGGCCGCTACGGACTGTTTGGAATGTTTACAGACAACGGAGAGCCAATCAGCTTCGCTTCGCAAAGCTCCGTAACGCGAAAAGTACGCGAAGCGGTGCGCTGTTACAGATATATATCTTTTTTTGAACGTTAATTTCTCAAAATCCACTGAAGCACATATATTGAGACCTAGCAAAGGCACATCGGGCTACCAGTCCCTACAATTTTGCCAAGTTTCGTGCAAATCCATTCAGCCGTAAGATTATTATTATAATTTTTTTTTTTTGCCCCGCGGGGCCCTTTTAAAACCTCCACATCAAACCTAGGGGGTCAGCGAGGATCTACTATTCCCCCTTATGGTCATTTGCCCCTTCGCTTTGGCCTCCTCTTGTCTCTCGATCCTACCGAGAGACAAGATGGCGGCCACTACGGACTGTTTGCGGCCACTACGGACTGTTTGGAATGTTGACAGACGCCGGAGAACCAATCAGCTTCGCTTCACAAAGCTCCGTTGCGCGAAAAGTACGCGTCCTAGGCCGCTGCCCGGTCCGCGCTTACAGATATATATCTTTTTTTAAACGTTAATTTCTCAAAATCCACTGGAGCACATATATTGAGACCTACAAAAGGCACATCGGGCTACCAGTCCCTACAATTTTGCCAAGTTTCGTGCAAATCCATTCAGCCGTTCGGGCTAAAAGTGAGGCCAACCGCCCTATGGAAATTAACATGGGAAAAACGCGTTTTGGGACCCCCCTTTTTTCTCGGCCCCCCCTTGACGAACCCCCCCCAAATTTTCAAAGGCTGCTCAGAAACAAAATGTGCCATTTTCCTGAAAATTTCAGCCAATTCCGTCCACAAACGGCAAAGTTATTAGACATAGAATTTTCAAAAATCCCATAGAGAAAAAATCCTAACTATATATACCTACTGGCGACCGCCAGTAGGTAATATATATATATATATATATATATATATATATATATATATATATATATATATATATATATATAGTTAGAGCCTAGTTTCCATAGGAAAAGCATTTTTTATTTTGTGAATAACTTTGGCGCCGTTTTGACAAATTTTCACAACATTTTCAAAACGAATTGTTCATTAAGGTCAGCTCCTGTCTTGAAAGTTTGGGGGTGATTGGTGAAGGGGGGGGGGCTAAGGAAAAAGGGGATCCCTAAATGCATTTTCCCCATTTTAATTTCCATGGGAAACTTTAGACGTGGCTACAGCCCGAGCTGCTGAACGGAATTTCACCAAATTTGGCAGAAATGTAGCTGTTGGTTCAGAAAGCATGCATGCTTTTTTTAAAATGGTGCAAATCCATTCAGTAGTTTTTGAGATATTTATAGATCTAGAGATATCAATATTTGAGAATTGGGAGATCTGATTGGTTGAGGTGTTCCGAGCACGAGCTTCCCTGGGATTGGCTGCCAACACTTCAAACTAGGAAGCCTTGGCAGCCATTTTGTGACTCGGTTAAGTAGAAGAGGGTAGGGTAGGAACAGTGTGACCTTTCTAGGGTGCTCAGGGGTGCCACAGGGAGTCAGAACGTACAGACACATTTTTAAATGTTTTCGAGGGGATTCGCGTAGGGCCTGGAAATCACGGTGGGAAAAAGAAAATTGGAGCGCGGTGTGAAGTGCTTTGTTTAATTAAGCCCCAGCGTGGGCTAGGTCCCGGGAACAATGCTTAGTTATAATGCCGGGTTTTGGGGAGCGACACTTTCTTGGAGCAAATGTAATGATATGGGGGTGGGGGGCTCACATGTTCCCTCCCCCTCCGCTTCGAGGAGCAATAAAACTTTGGAGGCATACGTAAAAGTGTGGAGGGTGTGGTGGGGGAAGCTTCCCCAAACTGCGGGAAAAAGAGAAACGGAGAGCGGTGTGGAGTGCTTCATTTAATTAGGCCCTAGGTGGGCTAGTACCCGGGAGCAAATTTTAGTTATGCTGCAGGGTTTACTTCTGTCAGGGGCAGGGCTTTAAGTGGGCCGGGTCTCCTCTGTGGTGAACACTGGCAGTTTTTTAAAGGGGGCCTCAAACGGGCCTCTCTCGGGCTCTGTTTTGTGCCCTGGCACAGGTGGCACGTTTTTTCCCAGACTGCAGTGACAGCAGGCACATTGATGTGTGCTGCTCACACTGCTCACTTCTTACTAGTGGAGAAGTTTCTGCATGACGTCATGCCAGTTGAGCGTTGTAGGGGAAAGGAAATCCTTTAAAAAGAGTCATTTTGTGTTGTGCGCATGCTGACACTGCTCACTTCTCACTAATGGAGAAGTTACTGCATGATGTCATGCCAGGTTAGCATTGTAAGGGAAAGAAAATCCTTTAAAGAGGGTCATTTTGTGTCTGGATTTCCCTCCTCTTTTTGAAACTCAGGAGCAGAAACATTATTGTGGTGTCACCAGGGCTTAAAGTGAAAGCTTTTTCAATATTAAGCAGCACACCAAATTCCCAACAAGTGACTTATTTGCAAATTAACAAAGCATTTCAGCTGGGACGGCCTTTGTCAAGTTACCCAAGCCGTTACTGGTCCAGCATTAAATAATCGTGATGTCATTATGGACATAGAAAAGTTACTGCAGTATGAACAATATACAAAATTCAATCAGCATAACCAAATTTGTACCCATTGCAGTATGATCTGACCATGGTGCTATAAATAAATTAATTTAAAAAAAGAATAGTACTAAAACATTACTAAATTAAATCATGGTGACAATATCGCCCATTATTATTATATGCCACAATTCACCCTGTTGAACACATTGATTTATTATCATCATGTTTTGGAACTTCTTGAATGCGTATAGCCAGTGCTGTATACACATTACGTGTTACTAATGCCCGTAAATATAGGAAGTGGATTGCAACATTTCCGCTACTCAGATGCTGGCGGTCACATGATTTGGATCAAGGGGAGGTGTAACCAGTCATTCTCATCAGGCGTATTTGAAATACCAAACCTCTCAAACCATTGCACACCCATATATTTTAAACAGTCAGAAAATTCTATATTAGATAACGTACATCCTGCAGTTATACTTAACCACAACGTTAACCTTACGGCGATATCGATAGGACCGGCAAATGCCCAATCCTTTTTATCGACCTGGAGGACAGGCGTGAAATAGACCAAAATAGAAAAAGCAGAAGGGGGAAAGAAATAAAATGCTAAAAAATATGTGTGTGCCAACTTCTCATACAGGAACGAAAAGTGAAAATATTTATAGATGAGTATAGGTCTAGGAAAGGTGAATTGGGTACTTTACCTTTCTGCACACATCAAATAGAGTGCAGCCCAACAGATATCGGAGCCTAAGCTAATGAACAGGCCAATAGGCTGGCCACTTTAAATGACTGATATCTCACTGCAATAATGGTGAAGGGTTGCTATGTATCGATACAATTCCGGGCCAGTTCCCAAAAGTATATAGGTACCTAAAGCCCCCACTCCTGAACTAATATGTATGTGCATCCAATATAAAAACTTTTATTTGGAAGTAAGTACCCTTAACACAGAAGAAGAAATGAAGAAAATAAATATATGAGAATGGATAGAGCATATAGATTCAGAAAACCCTTATATTAAACAGACCGTAGTCCAAACAGTTACACCTGCATGCGGAAATTATTTGAAACGTTATATCATTGGACACCTATATGTGTGTGCAGTTCCTCCTCCCTGTTCAGTCCAAAGGGCATCCTTGTATTGAGGTCAATTGTGTATTTTAATTCAAGAATACGTAGCTGTTTTTCCCTGTCACCTCCCCATATGTGTTTCAGAACTCTATCAATGACACAGAAACTGAGAAGCTTGTTGCTTCTGCTATGGGAATTGTAGAAATGTCTTGCTATTGGATAACTGAAGTCCTTGTTTGTTGTGGCCCTTTGATGCTCCAGGGTGTGTTTCTGAAGCGGTAACTTAGTGCTTCCTGTGTTTCTAAGACCACACAGACACTCTAGTAAGTGCACTACGAATTCTGTGGTAAAGATAATAAATTTACCAATTGTCCTTTCCCTTCCATCATTAGTTTTGTATCTTTTGCAGCTGGTAGTGTATTTACAGGCTTTTCAAAAATTGCATTTATAGAAACCCTGTGTAACTTGTAACCATGATGTTGCTGGTTCTGACTGCTTACAGCTTTGCTCTAATTTATCCTTCAGTGATTCCAGTTGTTTGTAAGTTATTATCAGAGAATTTTTTACAGTTTTATCACTTATTGGGTCTGCCTGAATGATGCCCCTATGCTTCTCATGATGGTTCTAAGTCTGTTGGTTCTGGCATTATAGGTAGGTGTCATGCAGGGGCTTCTGGCTAAGTCCTTTTTCTGTGATGTCACCTTACTTTTGAAAAGGACTTCTGTTTGTTTTACATTTAACAACTTATTACTGGCCTGAGTCAGGATTTTTCAGAATATCCTCGCTGTTTGAAATGTAGTTTCATGCATTTTTTCTCCTTCGCATACGCTTCCTCAGTGCTACAATTTCTGCATGCCCGCAAAAACTCCCCATAGGGAATACTATTTAGTAGGGAGGCAGGAGGATGACTGTGTGCATGCAAGGTGGTGTTGCCTGCAGTATCCTTCCTGAGTAACTTTGTTATTAACTTATTTTGCTTAACCATGATTTTGACATCCAGGAATTCACATGAAGAGTCACTAATTGTGTGAGTAAAACTTAAATTCTGACTATTATTGGATAGAGAATCAATAAATTCCACAACTTGATTCTTCTCAACTTCCCAGATGATGAAAAGATCATCTATGTACCTTAGCCATAGAGGCACACAATCAGTATATTTCTCATTTTTCTCGGTCCATACTACTTGCTCATCCCACCAGCCCAGAAATAAATTGGCTAGGCTGGGGGCGAAACAACTTCCCATTGCTGTTCCTGACTTTTGTCTGTATAATGTCTTCTAAAATAGGTAAATAATCTCCTGTAAACAGAATAACATCATTTGTTTAAGCATCACTGTGTGGTCTAGCTTGTCAATGGATTGCCTCTGTAGATAATAAATACACGCTTCAACCCCCTTTACTTGATCTTTACACGTATAAAGAGAGCATACATCTAAGGAGATCATAACATAACTTTTCTCCCATTTGATATCATGAATTCTTTTTAAGCACTCAGAGCTATCTTTACAGTGGGATCTTAGGTCAGTGACATGTGGTGCCCAAAAATGCTCTAAAAAAATTGAAGTATTTTCAAGGAGGCCCCCATTTGAGGAAACAATCAGCCTCCTCAGTGGTCTAATGGGATCTTTATGCACATTGGGTATAAAGTACAGGCTAGGTGTATGTTCGTCATCATCCAGGAGTAAATTTTTCCACCAGTCAGTCAGCAGAATATGAAATGTTATGATTGTTTTTTCATACATATCCCAATTGATTATCTCATAACACTTTGAGTCACTGAGCTGTTGTGTGGCTTCCATTCTGTAGTTGTCAATGTCCATCAACACAATGTTTCCCACTTGATCAGAGGTTTTAATAATGACTGTTGGATCTTCGAATAAATTGCTTGCACCGACACGTAGGTCAGGGTGCACAGCGTTTCTTGGCGGAGACTTGGGAAATATATGCAAGACCACAAATACCATAATGGCCGGAGGCCGGTGGGCGGGGCTTATTTGAAAATAAAATGGTGGTGATTTGCAAACAATCTGTGAATGGTTTCCTGTTTGCCAGTGATCAAGGGAGGAATATCCTGAAACGCGTTTGGCTGAGGGGGCTGTGCGCGCTGCCCTTCCTGCTGCACACCGCGCTTGCATGGAGGTCTTTAACCCAGCAGTGGGGCTTTTTCCACAAGGTGCGAATCTTTTTGAACTATTTTAGCGGCCTGCCCGGTCGCGGAAACTGCCCGCCGCAGCAGCGGAGAACGAGTGCATGACCGCTTGGACTCGTGACTGGTGGGGTCCCAACAGCGTGATTATACATGCATAGAGGAGGAAAGCGATGCTCAACACCCACCCACTTGGATTTTAATTTGTGATGGGGAACACTCATGGAGCCCACTAGGGAAATATATGCAAGACCACAAATACCATAATGCCCGGAGGCCGGTGGGCGGGGCTTATTTGAAAATAAAATGGTGGTGATTTGCAAACAATCTGTGAATGGTTTCCTGTTTGCCAGTGATCAAGGGAGGAATATCCTGAAACGCGTTTGGCTGAGGGGGCTGTGCGCGCTGCCCTTCCTGCTGCACACCGCGCTTGCATGGAGGACTTTAACCCAGCAGTGGGGCTTTTTCCACAAGGTGCGAATCTTTTTGAACTATTTTAGCGGCCTGCCCGGTCGCGGAAACTGCCCGCCGCAGCAGCGGAGAACGAGTGCATGACCGCTTGGACTCGTGACTGGTGGGGTCCCAACAGCGTGATTATACATGCATCGAGGAGGAAAGCGATGCTCAACACCCACCCACTTGGATTTTAATTTGTGATGGGGAACACTCATGGAGCCCACTAGGGAAATATATGCAAGACCACAAATACCATAATGCCCGGAGGCAGGTCGGCGGGGCTTATTTGAAAATAAAATGGTGGTGATTTGCAAACAATCTGTGAATGGTTTCCTGTTTGCCAGTGATCAAGGGAGGAATATCCTGAAACGCGTTTGGCTGAGGGGGCTGTGCGCGCTGCCCTTCCTGCTGCACACCGCGCTTGCATGGAGGACTTTAACCCAGCAGTGGGGCTTTTTCCACAAGGTGTGAATCTTTTTGAACTATATATATATATATATATGCAAGAAATCGCCATTCACCATGTCCCCTACTCCCGCAGAAACAGAATAACGTAGAGTGAAACCACTATTTCGTGCTGAAATCCTTAGTGCTTTATTTGTGCAAAATTGTGCTAGAAATCCGCCATATATATATATATATATATATATATATATATATATACATATATATCCACAGCTCATTTCTGCGTATGAACCCAAGCCTCTCACAGTCGTGGGCTGCGGCGGGGTAGCGGACCCCTATAATCCACCTTGATCGCTCCTTACTTCTTTTTGGAAAAAACGATGCCACAGCCACTGAATCCTGAACACAGCGTGTTTATTTTAAGTTGATAAAGCCAAAATCACTTGACGCGTTTCGGAGGAGACCTCCTTTATCAAGTGATAAAGGAGGCCTCATCCGAAATGCGTTGAGAGATTTTGGCTTTATCAACTTAAAATAAGCACGCTGTGTTAAGGATTCAGTGACTGTGGCATCGTTTTTTACAAAAAGGAGTAAGGAGTGATCAAGGAGGAGATATATATATATATATATTCACTGAAAAACCATAGGTTTCACACACGTTATAGGTAAAAATTAGCATTTAAAAAACCTCAGAAATTCACTGAAAACCCAAAGGTTTCACACATGTTATAGTTAGCTGGACATTTCACTCATACAAAACCATTGAAATTCCCCCGTTATAGTTAACTATAACTCGCGCGCCCGCAATGCACTGCTGATGAAGTCACATATTACATCACTCATGACATGGTCAGTGACATCATTCATGACATCACTGATGACATCTCAAATGACATCAATGATGACATCACTGATGACATCATCCAGTGAATGTGTGTCTTTCTGAAAAATAAATATTTTTTATATATGTGTATCTAAAGGTCGATGGAAAAATACATGGGTTATATAAGTGTCTAAATGGATGATTCTGTTTGTGTAAAATTGATTGGATAACTGATTGATTAAGTGTATCTTAGCGAATACATGCATTAGCGAGTAATGTTTAAATATGTAAATATCTGTATCAGTGTCTCACTTTGTGTATAAGTGGCTGCATGGGTTGGTGACTAGCTACATGAGTGTCGATATGGGTTATTAGTTGGTTTTTAGAGTATCAGTATGAGTGTTTGTATGGTTTAGTGGGGGTATTACTTACCGCATAGATGCATGAATGGGTGACTCACTGTTACTATGTGTTTTGAAGACAGAATGTACGCCGGACTGTATGGGTGGATGAGTGTGTGTATGAGTGTGTGTTAGTGAGTGAATCACTGTCTCAATAGTATCTTTATGAGTAACTACATATGTTTTAAACTAGTATGTGTGAGTATTGATGTATATGTTAGTATATGTGAGAGCGAGAGATTGTAAGAGTTCCTGTATAACTAAGTTTTTTGTTTCTATAAGTTCTTGTTTAAGAGAGTAAGTACGTGTACGATTCTGTAGAAGTAAGTGTAGTGGTGGGTGCATAGCTGTATATGCAAGTAAATGGATCTTTGATAGTTTATTTGCATGTGTCAGTCTGTGTGCGAGTAACTCTATAAATGAGTGTCGGTGTGTAATAAGATGTATAGGTGTATGAGTACATATGATGAGTGAGTACATGTATGAGTGCCTATATAGATCAGTTAGTGAATGACTGGATGTGTATGTAGATTTTGGAATTACTGAATAGGTTGTTCTAACTGGAATTGGTATTTCCATTTTTTTTGAAAAATGTTGTTTCTATTTTTGAATGTGTGTATCAAGAGTTATATTACGCTATTACGCTGAGAGGAGGTCTGTCACTCTTTCACAAGGATGATGTCATCAGTGATGACATTTGAGATGTCATCAGTGATGTCATGAGTGATGTCACTGACCATGTCATGAGTGATGTAATATGTGACGTCATCAGCAGTGCATTGCGGGCGCGCGAGTTATATTTAACTATAACAGGGAACTTTCAATGGTATTGTATGAGTGAAATGTCCAGCTAACTATAACATGTGTGAAACCTATGGTTTTTCAGTGAATTTCTAAGGTTTTTTAAATGCTCATTTTTAACTATAATGTGGCTGAAACCTATGGTTTTTTCAGTGAATTTCAAAGGTTTTGTAAATGATAATTTTTAAAGTTATTAATTGTTGTATTTTTTTATACTAATTTACTAGATTATTTTAAATGATTTATTTTTAGATATTTTATTTTTTTAAATTACATTACATATTTTTCATATAAATTGAAAAATACATGTTTTTAAAAATATTGAAATTGTGATATATATTTTTTTCTATATATTTTTTTAATTTATATATATTTTACATAGCAGGCAATGATATCCTATAGAAGGAAATTCAAGTTACTGTAACTACAATTAGAATTACTTTTCAGGATCAGTAGTGGGCTAAAAGATGCAGCAATGACATCTCTCGTGATAACAGGTGAGTAAATCGGAATTTGTTGTTCGGCTGAATTTACAGGAATTTTTTAAACTTCCAAAACTCCACACTTTCCATGTGAAACCAGTCAATGTTAGCCTGTGCACTGTTAACTCACTCTACCTTTTTCTCACTGTTGTGCCTCTGCTGTGACCCAGAAAACGCCCTGAGACCCTGCCTGCTTATGTTCTTTGTGAAAAACGTTCTTAACGGTAGCAGCATCATCTTTTTGGTGTGTAGGAACACACAGCCTATGTCCACACGTGCTGTATACTAGGGGGTGCAAAGGCGAGAGGTGAAAATGTAAGATTGCACGTAATGACCAGCCCCTGCTCAAAGCAGGTTGTGCAAGAACAGAGAGGAGAATGACTTACCATAGATGACAGTCCAAAACCAAGACTTGCAAAGGGTGGAGCAACTATCTAAAGAATCAGGATAAGAGTTTAGTCTTACATCGTTGTGAAATATGGAGAAACTCAGAAAAGTAGTGAAGTACATTTAGGATGTTCCTCAGATGAGAGATTGGATGGACAACATTTTGAACAAAGGGATATTCTATGAAACTGTGGATGATAGTGGAGGTTCTGGAAAGCTGTGGAGAATGTATGCAACATTAGGAGCTTGTATGCAGCATGGAAGTAATATTATGTGAATTGTAAAGAGTGCAACAATTCTGTAGGTTGCTGAAGGATAGGAGCCAAGTTCTGTAGTGTCAAAGCAAACGAGCGACTTCTGTATTGTTTTGAAAGATGTGAGAGGAGTTATTTGGATTTGTGAGGAATAGAAGCGAGGTCTATGGAACTAGGAAGGATGCAAGAGGAGCTCAAGAAAGCTGCTAACGCTGTTCTGTGGAGTTGCGAGGGATGGGGGAATTCTGTGCAACTGTTAAGGAAACTGAACAAATGGAGGTGACTCAAGAGCTATAAAAGGCAGCAGATGTGGGAAAACAGAAGACATTCTGCAAATTAGTTAGGGGGATTATGCATAGTTGTAAAACATGGGAGGAAATTTCTGTATATTTTGAAGGTGTAGATTTGTGATGGATGGGAAGTATGCTCTACACTTTTGAAGGATGGGGAAGTGCTATGAAGTTGAGAAGGGGTAGAAAGACTTTGTAAAGATACGAGAGAAGTTCTGCAGATTTTGAAACATGCAACAGTTCGGTATTGTTTTGAAGGATGGGAGGTAGGAGATAGAGTGCGGCATGCTAGCCCCTGGGGGAATCTTGGTGCCGAGTACCAGAAGTGGTACTCACTTACTTTATTGACTTCGGAAAGATGAAGGGCTGAGTGGTCACGCCGGAATTGAAACCTGTGACAAGGAGGTCAAAGGGACATTGCTGACCGGGTCAGACAATAACCGAGAGAAGCAAGAGTGGCAACTACATGACCCGAAGGAAGTCAGCAAGGGAAGCATTGAGATGCTGTTCAAAGTAGCACTGTATCTTCCTGGCCTGACAGGGTGGGTGAGCTGGTGAACTCAGCAGTGTTGCTGAGACCCCGAGGCTGAAGCGGAAATGTAACAGCGCCAGCACTTGGTGTCCCAGGGGGTCCGATTGCTATTGAGAGGTGCCTGTAGTCACCAATTCAAAGTAGTGTGTCACTGCAGTGAAGAGGTGAAACTCTCCATTTCAAACGAAAGAACTGGAAGCACCCAGTGTCTGACAACACCAGCCCATTTAAAGCAGGCAAACAAGGGACGTCAGTGCAAACCGGCAATATCACTCAGTGACTCCAGGGCTCACTGTGGCCTGCAGATCACGAGACTGAATCCAGCAATATCACTCTGACTTCAGGGCTCACTGTAGCCTGCAGATCACGAAACTGAATCCACCAATGTCACTCGATGACTTCAGTGATCACTGTGGCAGGGAGTGCAGATCACGAGACTGAATCCGGCAATAGCACTCAGTGACTTCAGGGCTCACTGTGGTCTGCAGATGTCGAGCCTGAATCTGGCAATGACCGTCTCAGCCCTTCCTTCTTCCGTTGTAAGTAGGCTGGGAGTGATTACATCTGGTTAAGGTATGTCGTGATACTGTCACAAAGCTCACTTTGAGGGGCACTCCTCTGACAGAGGCCCGTGTTTGCCAGAGCACCAGAGGAGAGCATGTCCGCATCAGAGGAGAGGTGTCCGCAGCAGGAGTCAGGACAGGTTTAGGACAGAGCTAGCGAGCTATGGGGTGGGCTCAAAGACGGAGACCCCCATGGCACACTTCACACTCTGCACAGGGCCGTGCATACACACTGCGAGGCACCTACAGACACTTCACAACTAACAGACAACAAATCTGGCAACACTGGGCTACAGTTCTAGCATTTACTGAGAAACTCAGAGCAGTGCCATTTTAAAAAGACAGTGGTCAGTCCCCCTAGAAAGTACAGCAAATGAGATTCTTCACTGGTGATGTTTGGCCAATGAGAGTTGCTCTAATTTTGATAGCAAGGCTTGGAATGCAAACAGTGGTGGATAGATTGACGTATCCTTCTTCGGGTTGAGAGATGATAGAAGTTTGAGCTAGAGAGATTGGAAGCGGAAATGCGATGAGAGATATTTCGGCTCCGACTCCCAGTGCTGGTCATTGATTTAATAAAATTGTTGCCGGATGGATATTTAAAATTGGTGTTCTAGGAGTGACAGCAGAGAGGTACGGGGTCACAATAGTAGAGGCACAAGGAACGGAATTTGGCAGTCAAGTTACTCATTTATTATTGCAACTTTGTTTCCTCTGTGCCATTTTGACTACCAACTGCACACACTAGCTTAGTATTGGAAGCCCTGATTTGCCATACGACTCCTTCACTACCACCGCTTTCCAGAGCCACTAGGTTACGGATGAAATCGCCTGTCTTCAGGTCCCAAAGTTTAACGGTGCCATCATCTGAGCTTTATACCACAAACTTCGAGCTGAACTGTAAGCAAGTGACAGCACTCTGATGCTTCTGGGGGGCCTGCAGTGTCTGTAAGCACTGTCCTGTCTTTATATCCCAGATTTTCACTGTGGAGTCGGCATTTCCTGAGACGAGGGTGTTGTTCCGCAGCTCCATCCCACTGGTCAGGGACTGATGACCCATAAGCGTGTGTAAACAATTTCCACTTTCCACATCCCCGACACGGATAGAGGTGTCCAAGAAGCCGCTCACAATAAGCTCCCCATCAAACTGCAAGGAGTAGTGGTGTGTCCTTGCAGAGTGTGAATGCAAGACTCCGTCTCCGGGTCCCAGACCTTCACAGTGTAATCATTAGCACCGCTGACCACCTTCTTGCCATCGTACTGCACACAGCAAACAGCAGCCACATGACCCATAAGTACATGCAGACACTGTCCAGTCTCAATGTCCCAGAGCCGCAGGGTGGCATCACGTGAGCCGCTAACAACCCTGCTTGCGTGGAGGTGCATACAGCGCACTGTGGATGTATGCCTGTACAGGGTGTGGATGCACTCGCCAGAGTCTGCGTTCCAGACCTTCAGCGTCCTGTCTGTGGAGCCACTAATCACTATATTAGGACCAGACGCCGCCAGTGTGCCCCACCAATGTCTGTCAATTGCCATCAGACCTGCTAACTATCCGGTTCCCACAGAACTGAAGACAAGTTATGACGTGATCATCATGTCCCTTTAGCACCTTAGGGGTCCTGATGTCCCCGCTTCGCCAGTTCATATCTATCTGGTGCTGCCTCATGAAACCAAATTTCCATGGACTGTACATGAAACCAGGTGTCAGCATCCTCCGCTGCCTCAGGTTGAGGGGCTCATCAATTCCTTCATCTCTGCATTTTTCCCGCCATAGCAAATTGTCCTCAGCCAGGATCCTCCAGTAGCGGCAGGTCTGAGCGGCTCGCAGAATGTCCCGGGCGCTCTAAGAAGAATAGTACGTACAAGGCAAGCTCTTTGGGTAGTAAAGAGATGAAATCCAATGCGATAGCAAAACATATGGAGAAAGAACATGAAAGTCAGTGGGAATGTCTCAAATTCTGGGCCATAGAACAAGTGCCATTAAGTTTTATATTCATTAGAGAGCCTCCTGTTTTCATATCATCATCATTATAAACATGTGCAAATAAAATAATAAACACATGTGTGCTGCAAACAAAAAGTAAATACAATGTTTACAAATCATCGGCTTGCTGACTGTCATGGCATCTAATACATAAAGAAAACACATAAATAGTGTACGGTATATGATCACCTTGTTGTGTGGCATTATAAGTTCATTTGTGCCAAAAAATAATAGTAATAATGAATTAGTGTGAAATTTTATCAAAAAAGTCTCAGGGTGAGCCGCAAACTCTTGTCAGTAGCTGAAAACCCCCGGCAAAAGATGCACGTACTGATTGAGCTACGTCCCCGTTTACATGAAAAGCAGTCAGATAGGCAATATAGACCAGTTTACAAGCATGCAACCCAAGTGGGTTCAGCCGATATGAGTAAATACCTAAACCTACCAGTGCACTTCTCAATAAACATATGATTGATACGCCCAAGTGGGCCATAATAAAAACTCATAAAAAATAGCCTACCATGTGACACTGTCTGGATATTTAGACATATAACAATAATCAAATACACTACTGATTGAGATTTGGCTAGCTAGCAGCTTATTTGACCCGAGTGGGTAAAAATAACCAGTGTACTAAATGCCTAATGCGGGATCATATACAAACTAATAACAATGTACAAATTACATATTGTTTCGGCCTCAGGGGCCAGCATTTGTATAACATTGTAAATCACGTTGGAACTGTGGCTCAATGACTTGCATCATATACTTGATTTGAGATGGTTCACAGCGATCGATGAGCTCATCTAATGCTAGCAACTTCTTGGGACCGGTCCACTTCTGAAAGGTTCGCAGCCAGTCCTGCAGCTCTGCTGGAGGGGCGATGGAAGGGATTCGTCGACGCTGATGCCCATGGTGGTTGGCATTTCGCAGGTCCTCAAATGTTGTGGCACTGTTTATGCATTGTGCTAATGACCTAAAAGCCTTTGCATAACTTCTTTCCAGGAAATAGGGTTCTCATATCAACACCATTCTCAGACTTTCATTTCATCTTGGGCCGAACATGACGAATGAAGTTCCCCTCCTCAGTACGCTCCAGATAATCAATCCAGCGCTCATCCATCATATAATAGAAGTGGACGTCACTGTCATCCTCTCCATCTTCGCTCTCTTCCTCCCCTTCATCCTCTCCTCGCACGTCAGAGCGGTCAGGCTCTTCCGACTCATCCTCCTCTTCCTCCCCCCAAACGGCATGAATCTCTGACTCTTCTTCCTCCTCTCTGCCCGTGCCTCTGGAATGTTCCTGAGACACGTTGCAATTCAAAGCATCTCCTGTAGAACTGGATGGCCTTGGCTGTGTGTTGTTGTCCGAGCAGCTACCCCAGCCAGTATCACCAATGCACTGCCTCTTCCGGCATGTTTATTTCCAGAATGCGGGTGGTAATCCCCTTCACATGCAGGATATCTTCTAAGGAGTTGAACCCCTTCAGCTCCTCTCTCTTCCGCACGATGCCCCGGGCTCTCCTCCTGCCGATACCCCTCAGCGCCCCCTCCAGCTCCTTGACGCCCGCTCAGTTGATGTCCATCGCGCTCCTCCGCTGCGGCTCCGGATGCTCCATGCTCTCTCTACCCGGGGATCTACTCCAACCGCAGCCAGGAAACTCCGAGGACCTACAGGCCTCCGTGCGCATTTATTAATATTTTGTTTTAATTGAGCCCAAGTATGCCGAGTTGGAATCCCCATGTAAAAAAAATAATGATAATAAATATGCAAATTTTTATTTATCCCCAGGGTACGCGTACCTACGTGAACCCCGCGATTTAAAAAAACAACAACATTTTCTTGGGACCTTGGGGGTCCTTGTGGGACCCCCTGAGCAGGCCTAGGGGGTCAGGGTGTTTCTACCCTGCCCCCTTTGCATGTTTTCCACCTTTGTTTCCCTGCTTTCTTGTGCCTCAGTCTACCAAGGCACAATATGGCTGCCAACACTTTCTGGTTTAGAGTGTTGACAGACAGTGGACAGCCAATTAGCATTCAGCTCGTGCTCGGGAAGGTACAGAGTACAGTAAGCTTACAGTAAGCTTACCGTAACACCTCCAAAATATATCTATGATTTTACTTATGATTTTCTCACAAACCACTAAACGGATTTACACCATTCAACAAAAAGCGTGATCTACGAACAGAACCTTTTTGCCAAGTTTGGTGTAATTCCGTTTAGCCGTTCGGGCTGTAGCCCTGGCTAAATGTCCCATGGGAAATTGCATGGGGAAAACATGTTTTGGGACCCCCTTTTTTCTTGGCCCCCGCTTCATGAATCACCCCCAAACTTTCTGGGAAGGAGCGGAGCGGACCAGGCCATTTTCTTGGAGAAATTCGCAAAGATTCGTCCACCGGCGCCAAAGTTATTCCAAATAGAATGTTGCGGATTTCCTATGGAAACTAGGTTTTAACTATAACTACCTACTGGCGACCGCCAGTAGGTAATATATATTTATATATATATATATATAGAAATGGTATAATCTACAAATGTTAGGGAAGGAAGAACACCTATTCCTACGGAGTAATAGCCCAATGCTTCCAACGTTCTACCATCTTCCCAAGCTCCACAAAAATGCGACAGCACCACCTGGGCGTCCTATTGTGGCATCTATTTATGGACTGACAGAGAATATGTCCAAGTTCGTGGACTCTGTTCTTTTTCCCCTTGTTATTGGTCTGAATTCTTATATCCAGGACACGAAAGATTTCTTAAACATTATCGAAGGTATGAGCTGGCAACCTGACTATCTACTTATGGTGATGGATATCACCAGCCTGTACACTAACATTGACCACCAGCAGGGCTTAAATGCTGTTAGACATTTTTTGGAAAAGCGCCAACTGCGTTTTACGCAGCACAATTCCATGATTTTGGAATTTGTACAGTTTTGTCTGAATAATAACATTTTCTTATTTGGTGAGCAATTGTACTGGCAAATCTCTGGTACAGCGATGGGCACCTGCTTTGCCCCCAGCTACGCGAACTTGTTCGTTGGCTGGTGGGAGGAGCAGGTGCCCAGAAGCTAGAAGGGGGGTCAAGACTGCGGCAGGGTGGTACACTGGTACCGTTACATAGACGATCTTTTTATCGTATGGCAGGGGACTACTGCCAGTGCGGAAATGTACATCAAAGATCTGAACAACAACAGTTACAATCTGCACCTTACAGGTACTATTAGTCGAGTGGCAGTCGACTACCTGGACTTGAGGGTGTACATTGATGAGGATCGGGTACATACTTCCCTGTATAGGAAAGAAACAGCAGGGAATTCCATCCTGTATGCTGAAAGTAGCCATCCGCCTAAGCTCATTAAAAGCATCCCTTATGGGGAACTCCTCAGACTCCGCAGAAACAGCACGCAGGAACATGAGTTTGAGAAGGCGGCCCATGAGTGTCTGGAACGTTTCAGACTAAGGGGCTATGGCGACTCCCTATTACAGAGTACATTAAAAAGAGTCAGGAAAATACCCAGGACAGAATTGCTAAAAAAGAAAAAGGAATCAACAGCAAACAATCTGCAGACTAGGACTACTAGCACAGAGGTAAATAAGTTTAGGATGATAACTCCTTATTCTTCTGGAGCAAATCATCTCAAAGCTATGATGAGAAAGAACTGGCATATCCTGCGCACAGACACTATATTGAGGCAAGATCTGCCTCTCTATCCTCTAGTCACCTTTAGCAAGAGTAGATCATTGGGGGATATGTTGACACATAGCCATTTCAGCACACCCACCAATAAATCAAACAAACTGAAGGACATGAGTGGATTCTACCCTTGTGGCCGCTGCAAAGCGTGTGCCGCAAGTAAAAGAGTTCTCCGATTTGAAAATCAGATGACGGGTAGATCCATGACTATAAAGAAATTTCTAACATGTAGTACTGTCTATGCAGTGTACTGCCTGGTATGCCCGTGCGGCCTCCGCTATATTGGGAGTACCATTAATCAGTTGAAACTGAGGGTGCTTGAGCACCTCAGAGCCATTGATAAAGTTGACCCATCTTACCCCGTAGCACGTCACTTTTCTGAGTTCCATAATAAGGACCGCACCAAATTAACATACTTTGGGTTGGATTATGTACCTAATAACATCAGGGGTGGAGATAGATTAAGAAGACTCAGAAGATTAGAATCTAGATATATTATTGATTTAGCTACGAAACATCCTGGGGGTCTTAACAGTGGGGAGGAAATGGCTATTCATCTAGGCAAATGAATTTCCTATATTGACTATGTACCGTATGCTGATATCTTGGTCTGCTGATATCCTGTCCTGTGGTACATGCTATAAACAGTTATAAACCTTGAGAATGGCCTTGGAGTAGGCATGCCCTAGCCTCACGATCTTATGAAACAGGCACAGCTAACTGAAATAAGATAGAGACAAAAAGCTTTTGTGTACCTTTTATCATGAACTTGTACAGACTATACATTAATTTTGTTTATTATCAATTGTGTATATATGTGCATATTCACTGAAACTCTGAAGGAATATGAGTTGGGATAATCCTCATATGTATTTTTTGGTGTATATATACACCTTTTGATAACATCTCTTAGGTGCAATGCACATATGTGGATTTGTGCGTATATGTATATTTATATATGTATATATATAGTTGTAGATGCTTATCTGGCTTTGATATTCATGCTGATATGAACCTTATCCTGATTGCAGTAGACTAACAATGTAAGGACCCATGCCAATCCACGGCAGGATACTGTTATATAGTATAACTTACACAATCATCAAATTTGGGCATTTACCTCTTGTTATTCCAACCGATACACGGTTTGATGTTTTAGGAAGGGTAATTGTTGTGTTGATATTTACACCTTATCCACTACAAGATGGCGCCCGTATTGGATCTTGGGTTTGTCCTTCCCCTATGTCTACCACCTATAGGAGGGTTCATAATGATGTCATGTGCCCAGTGTCATCGACACTGACGAAGGCTGACGCCGAAACGCGTTTGTTTGTTGACTTTGCATATTAAAACGAGACCGTAATTTACCACCTCCTGAGTGCTGCTGTTCCTTTCGAGTAAGGGAGCTAAGAGCGTTTATATATATATATATATATATACATATATATATATATATATATATATATTACAGCTCCAGCCGTCCCTTGTTCCAAGAAGACGATCACGCACTCACGGGGTATTATTTGCTCAGATTTTAATTTACGGCTTTACTGACAAACAGACAAATAAACAGACGCGTTTCGGACTTAGAGTCCTTCGTCAGTGTCGGTGTGTGCCGTGTTACCCAGCACCCTATGTA
Source organism: Lissotriton helveticus (assembly GCF_964261635.1). NCBI lineage: Eukaryota > Metazoa > Chordata > Amphibia > Caudata > Salamandridae > Lissotriton > Lissotriton helveticus. The sequence continues at coordinate 157,641,710 of NC_136070.1, forward strand.
CACAATTCACTTCCTGTTACATGAAAAGGAAAAACGGACACCATTTAAATCTTTGCAAATGGGGCAGCCATTTCTAAGTGGGTCAGATGTTACACAAAATTATAATTCTACAATGTGTATTGACTCTTGCGTTATACTCATTCCTGATTCACTTAATTGCAGTGAATAGTATTAATCTTGCCGTGGATCGGCAAATTATGGAACCTCAACAGCCCCATTTACAAAATATTTACATATATACAATCATACCATTTCCAATTATGGTCATGTTCCTGTTGCACTGAGGGTTACGTATTTACCATCATTGTTATGATCACATTTGATGCAAACCCAAGTCGGTTAGAAACAAAATCTCGCCGTATATCGGCATGTCACCGACTATGACAGACCGGCAAAGTCATACTCAAAACAAAACTCATTATTTGTAAGATCAATTCCTCAAGTCAACCACTGCATATCCTTCATATTTACATTCATCAGATATTGAATAGGTTGAGACAATCCCCCTAGAATCTACTCTATTTACATTTCACTGCATAAATCAACCCAGTGAAACTGTAGGCCATAAGCCTCTGCGATTGGCCAGCATTCTACTATGATGTTGGGAAAGGTTTGGAAGAGTAGAGGAAGGAAAAAGGTGGGAGAGATAAAGCAAAAGGAGGGAAAAGGAAAACAAGCACAAAGGAAAAAGAATATATATATATATATATATATTGTGAGACTTGGCCCTTTCCCCAAAATTTTTCGCCTTTTTATTTCCCTTTTAAATCAGAATGCCCTCATGGTAACAACAATGTATAGGCCTTGTGTAGTGAGGAAAGCCCTGTGTACTGTGAAACTGATGTTAAGATGCAGGTGTCTTATACCCCTAACATGGCTGCCACTGACCACTGCTGCAGCGGAGTTTAGTGGGCGCATTCTAGTGGCTAGGGCCTGGCTGGAACCCTCCAAACAATGTATCAACTTAGCCTGCCAGCCTGCCCACAGGTAGAATGGTGGAACCTCCTAGAACCCCCTGGAACCTTCTGGAACAGGTGAGGTGACACCAACTGCCACTGCCAACTGTCAACTGGCACTGTATAAGGAAAGGAAGGTAAACTTTCCTGTCAGAGGGACTAAGGGGAGACCTGGGGAAGTACCTACACAGGAGGATAGGCAGTGAGGGTCAGGGCAGGGTCTTATGATGCTGGAATGACAGGGCCTAGTGTGCTGCTTTACAAGTATTGAGGCATCCTGTACCCCTCCCACTGACCTAACCCCGCGGCAGGGAACCCCCAGGGACCACTTGAAGGGATTGGCTGAGAAGAACTTGGAACACCAGCCACCAAACTATTCCCCCCTTCAAGGAACAAGAAACCAAGCAACAAAACTAAGGGCGTAAGGAACATCACGCCAACAAGAAACTAAGCTTCTATTTACAAGGGCGCAAGAAACATCACGCCAACAAGAAACTAAGCCTCTATTTACAAGGGCGCAAAAAAACCTAAAGCGCTAAGAAGAAATTAAATCATCACAGGACTTTTGAAGAAGCAAACAGGTATTGGCGCGGTACTGACCCTGCGTTTCCTGATGTCACCTGGGGTCTCCCTTGCTAACCTGCTACTGGGGTGTCACCTGTCCTGTATATCTAGCGCTGCCCTTGCTGACCCTGTGAAGAGCGCTGAAGTAATGGAGGGGGTTGCTGCCTTCTGAAGCGCTATATTTGCCTGAACTGCAGCACCCTGAACTGAATGTTATTAGACCTGCTGGTCTTGCCCCCACCTCGTGTGGGCCAAAGCGCTATAGCCCTGCACCCTGCTGTCTGTGAAGCGCTAGAATCCTGGGCGTGATTCCTGCCTGAAGCGCTATATTCTGTGGTGCCCTTCAGCAGCGCTACCTGGAATGAACTGTCTGCCGAGCGCTACCTCTGCTGTGAATTGCCTGCTATATCGTAGCGCTGTGAATCCTGAAAAGCGCTATCCCCCTGAAGCGCTGTGTCACCAAGAACTTCTTTGGCTCTAGAAGTTGCTGCCTTCTGAAGCGCTGACTCCCTGCTCCCCCAACGCTCCTTTGCTGTCCCTGTGAAGAGTGCTGAGGTACTGAAGGGGGTTGCTGCCTTGTGAAGTGCTGTACCTGCAGGGTGCTATTATCTAAACCTGATTGCCTGCTGAAGCGCTGTCCTCAGCATTGCCTGTGGCCAAGCGCTGTCATGTGAGGAACTGAGGTAGTGCCCAGGGAAGCGCTGTAATTTCACTCCAAGCGCTTTCTTGAATGTCCCATAGAAGCGCTGTAATTGTGCCTCCAAGCGCTCTCTTGTAGGCCCCAGAGAAACGCTGTATTTTTGACCTTAAGTGCCCACCTGTTGGCCCCTATGTGCCTCTAGTGACGTGGAGGCCATTAAGTTACTGTTTATGCCTGAGGACAGGCTTGCCATTCATGAACTGTTTGGGCCCTGGTTCCGGCGTAGGCCTAAAGACATACTGAGTTCATCTGCGATGGCTTAGCCCTGCATAGGGGAGTCCAAGGCATAGTAAAATGCTCATTGAGAATGCTTTACTGAATTGCTTATTGAAATGTTCACCTTAATTAACAGAAATGTTTTACTAATCTAAAGCAAGGCCTGTGCTTACTTAATGAGATGTTGCTCTCTAGCAATGAGTAATGTTCTATTTATAAGTTACTTAATAAAATGCCTATGCCTAATTCCTTCCCTGTAATGTTTACTCCTGATTAGGGGGATGTTACCTATGATTGGGGAAGAGTTTTGAAGTGGTTATTCATGCTTGGAACCAGGATTATTCTGAACTATAGAAGTTTTATTACACCCCTGCCCCAGTGTTATAACCTCTACTTATTTACAGGATTACTCTTGGGTGCTGAGAGGTTTATGCCTGCTTAATGTAGGAATTAGAATGTTGATCCTGGCCTGGGGTGGAAACGCCAACAGCTGCATAATGAACTGTGTCTGCTGACTAATGAAACATTTATTCATGTTGGTTGAAAGGTGGAGCACATGCCCACAGTTATGGAGTGAGGTGCTCCTTGCTTTAAAGAAATGTTTACATTTACTAAAAGGCTTTACATGCATAAACCAAGTCTTCTAAGCTCAGGCTTGCCTGTTAAAAATGGTTATCTCTGCCTTGAAGAGTTGTTAACTGTTGATTGCTGAGTAGGGGAACGTTAATGCTATAAGGATATAGTTACACTGCCTAATGAGATGTTTTATCCGCAGTGGCGTGTTTTTATTCCTGCCATAGGAGTTTCATTCCTGCCTAAGGAAATGGTTAATGAAATGTTTTACCCTCAGTGAAGTGTTTTACTTCTGCTAAACTGATTATCTCTATTGCAGGAAATGTTTTACCTGTAAGCTCCTGATTAATAGGGGGAAGGCCCTGCCTGTTCAGGCATCAGGTAATAGGATGGTGTGTGATGCCTAAAGAAATACTTTATGCCTAATGAAAGGTGTTGACCTCATTTGAGGCAATGTTTACTCCTGCCCAGGGAAGGGTCTCATACCCCTGCTATAACAGAGATCTACTTACACCTGCTCAATGTAGGGATTTCTACTTCCCTGATGGAATGTTGGTGTAGCCCTGATACAGTTAAACCTGCACAAGGGGATGGTTACCTAGATTGCAATGTTTTCTCCTAGTTAGTGCTGGCTAATGCAATGGTTAGCTGGGCCCAATGAGAAGTTCTCCCAAAGGGATGCCCAACCTTGTTATATGGAATAATTATTCTTAATGAAATGTTTAATTCCTATTACAGGAGGAGAGTTACGTCCACATACTTTTGTGGCAAATGAAATGTTTCATATTTAAGGAAATGTTTGAACTACACTTAACGAATTGTTTATTCCTACAGCGGGGAGATGTTTCTGTTATGGAACTGTCCCTTTGTTTACCTGAGGAAATGGATATTGATGCTTAATGCAGTGTTGTTCTTATGACTTTGAGATGTATTCCTTTCAGGTACTGACCAAGAAGCAAGGCGTAGGTCGGGCCTGTGTCCCACTAAAAATGTATTTAACTATTTATTGATCCAATATTTAATATTTATTGCAGAACGGATATTTATTCATCCAATATTGATTGCAAGTCTTGAGACACATGTATTTTAAATTAATTTATGATTTCCCTGATCCTGCTCTATCTTTCTGATTATTTATCTTAATACAAATCACTTGTTTTTATACAAGCTCTGGAGTGGAGTCATTTATTGCGTGCCCAGGTTTCTGTCTCAGTGTGAGTGTGTGCTGCATCAATCAATCAATCAGGTCATTTGTAGAGCGCACTACTCACCCGTAGGGTCTCAAGGCGCTGGGAGGGGGGGGGGGTGCCGCTACTGCTCGAACAGCCAGGTCTTGAGCTTCTTCCTGAAGGAGAGGTGGTCTTGGGTCAGGCGCAGATTGGTCGGAAGTGAGTTCCAGGTCTTGGCGGCCAGGTAGGAGAAGGATCTTCCTCCTGTTGTCGCTCTTCGGATGCGGGGGACGGCGGCGAGGGCGTGGTTGGTTGATCTGAGGAGGCGCTTGGGAGTGTAGAAGTTGATCCGGTTGTTGAGGTAGCTCGGGCCTTGGTCGTGTAGGGCTTTGTGCGCGTGGGTGAGGAGCCGGAAGGTGATTCTCTTGTTGACCGGGAGCCAGTGCAGATCTCTCAGGTGTCCGGAGATGTGGCTGCGTCGGGGGATGTCGAGGATGAGTCTCGCCGAGGCGTTCTGGATCCGCTGGAGTCTCTTCTGGAGTTTGGCAGTGGTTCCGGCGTAGAGGGCGTTGCCGTAGTCCAGTCGGCTGGTGACGAGGGCTTGGGTGACCGTCTTCCTCGTCTCGGTGGGGATCCACCGGAAGATCTTACGTAGCATGCGCAGGATGTTGAAGCATGACGAGGAGACGGCGTTGACTTGTCTGGTCATGGAGAGGGAGGAGTCCAGGATGAAGCCCAGGTTGCGTGCGTGGTCCGTCGGTTTGGGTGCGGTGCCCAGGGCGGGGGGCCACCAGGAGTCGTCCCAGGCAGAGGGCGTGGAGCCCAGGATGAGGACCTCCGTCTTGTCTGAGTTCAGTTTCAGGCGGCTGGTCGTCATCCATTCGGCTACGTCTCTCATCCCTTCGTGCAGGTTGGCTCTGGCGCTGGCGGGGTCGTTGGTCAGGGAGAGGATCAGCTGGGTGTCGTCAGCGTAGGAGATGATGTTGAGGTTGTGTTGGCGTGCGATGGTCGCGAGGGGGCTCATGTAGACGTTGAAGAGGGTGGGGCTCAGTGAGGATCCTTGAGGGACGCCGCAGATGACTTTGGTGGCCTCTGACTTGTACGGTGGTAGGCGGACTCTCTGTGTTCTTCCGTCGAGGAAGGAGATGATCCATTCCAGTGCTTTCTCCTGGATTCCGACGTTGCTGAGGCGCTGCACCAGGGTGCGATGGCAGACAGTGTCGAAAGCCGCGGAGAGGTCTAGGAGGATGAGGGCCGCTGTTTCTCCGTTGTCCATCAGGGCTCGGATGTCATCGGTGGCTGCGATGAGGGCGGTCTCGGTGCTGTGGTTCGCTCGGAAGCCGGACTGTGAGGGGTCGAGGGATCCATTCGTCTCGAGGAAGGCGGCCAGCTGTTTGTTGACGGTCTTCTCGATGACTTTGGCCGGGAACGGGAGGAGCGAGATGGGACGGTAGTTCTTGAGGTCGGTGGGGTCTGCTGTGGGTTTCTTGAGGAGAGCGCTGAGTTCGGCGTGCTTCCAGCTCTCAGGGAAGGTGGCGGAGTCGAAGGAGGTGTTGATGATGTCCCGCAGGTGGGGTGCGAGGACAGCGTCGGCTTTGTTGAAGACGTGGTGAGGGCAGGGGTCAGTCGGAGATCCGGAATGGATGGAGTTCATGGTGCGGATGGTGTCTTCGGTGCTGATCGGGGTCCAGGTGCGGAGGGTGGTGGTGGGTGGCGTCGTTGCGGTTGTGGCTTGCGTTGGTTGGTTGTTGAAGCTGTTGTGTATGTCCGTGATCTTGTTGTGGAAGTAGGACGCGAGGGAGTTGCAGAGGTCTTGCGACGGGGTGATGTCGTTGTTTCCGGCGTTGGGGTTGGAGAGCTCTTTCACGATGTTGAAGAGTTCCTTGCAGTTGTGTGCGTTGTTGTCCAGCCGGTCCTTGTATGCATTTTTCTTGGTGGCGCGGATCAGTTGGTGGTGTTTCCGGGTGGCGAGCTTGAGGGTGGTCATGTTGTCCGTCGTTGGTTCCCTTCTCCAGGCTTTCTCGAGGGCTCGACAGTTCTTCTTGGAGCACTTGAGTTCGTCGGTGAACCATGGTGTTTTTCTGCTGCAGGATCTGCTGGGTGGGGTTCTCAGAGGGGCGAGTTCGTCCGCGCAGTCGTTGATCCATTTCGTGAGGTTGTCGGCGGCCTGGCTGGGGTTCGCTGAGTTGGCGGGTGGGTGCTGGCTCAGGGAGGCGGTGAGCTGGTCGGCTGTGATCTTGTTCCAGCTTCTTCGAGCAACCTGTTGCTGGAGGTGGTGGATCGTCGTTCTTCTGAAGGTGAAGTGGACGCAGCTGTGGTCCGTCCAGTGGAGTCCTGTTGCGTGGCTGAAGGTGACGTCTTTGCTGGATGAGAAGACGGCGTCGAGTGTGTGTCCGGCGAGGTGGGTGGGGGTGGTCACCAGTTGCTTGAGTCCGAGGTTGTCGAGGTTGTCGAGCAGGGTGATGGTGTTGCGGTCGTTGTTGTTCTCCAGGTGGAAGTTGAGGTCCCCCAGGAGGATGTAGTCGGCGGAGGGGAGAGCGTGCGGGCTGACGAAGTCGGCGATGTCCTCGCTGAATCGTGTGCGTGGTCCCGGGGGTCGGTAGATCAGGGTGCCTGATCGCTTAACACATGTGCTTTCGGATGCCTACCCGCTCGTGCCATGCTACCCTAGGGGACTGGTGACCCCAGTTCCAACATATATATATATATATATTTATATACAAAGCAAGCAGATTGGATCCAACTTTGACTGAAAGAATACATGTACCAAAGGGACAATACAGAGCAAACACAGTGGCAACAATATCCGCAGGTTCTATAGTTCACAGTTCATACAGTTATACCTGCATCGATACATAGGCCAAGCTCTGTTCAAGGGGAGGAACTACGCCCAGATCGATGATTATTTCCCCAGATGAACGCCCAATTCCTCTCCAATATTCAATCCACCAGGCTGTTTCGTCTGCATATCAATTATGTGACGTGATTCTAGCCTACGTAGACGTGTTAGTCTGTCACCTCCCCTGGGATTTAAAGGGACATGATCCATACCAAAATATTGGAGAAGCTCACGATTGCTCTGGTGAGCTTGGGCGAAATGCCTGGCCACAGGGTACGTTGGGTCCTTATTCATAATGGCCCGTTGGTGTTCTAGGATACGCATTTTAACCCCATTGATTGTACTCCCTATGTATTTGTGTCCACAGGGACAAATAAGGCAGTACACCACATATGGTGTTGTGCAGGTAATAAAATGCTTGATCTTTTTTGACTGCATCAGGCCTGGAACAGAATAAGAGAGCACCCTTCGACTGTTTTCACATGCGCAGCATTTCCCGCAAGGAAAAAATCCAGCCATATCTCTTAATGTACCCTGTCCAGCAATCTTCATGGGTGTGAGGTGACTCTGTACCACCATATCCTTGATAGAGCGTGATTTTCGGAAAGTGATAAGAGGTCTCTCCGGAACATCACAGCCAATCACAGGATCGGTGCGTAGTATGTGCCAACTTCTAGTTAACATGCCTCTAAGGGCATTCGCCCCCTCTGAGAATGTAGTGATCATTCTAAACTTGTTGATCTTTTCACTTTCTTCCTTTCTTTTTGGTTAACATGTTAAAAGCTGTTGCCTGGGGATCCTAGATACTTTTCTCAAAGTTTGATCTAATAATTCTGGATCATACCCTCTCATGTGGAACCTCCGTATGCTCTCATTTGCTGCAGTCATAAACTCCTCATCTCGGGAACAGTTGCGTCTCAGCCTCAGCAATTCACCATAAGGAATGCTTTTTACCAGGCTGGGTGGGTGACTACTCTTAGCATGGAGGATACTATTTCCTGCCGTGGGTTTTCTGTAGAGGGCAGTTTGCAACTTCTCCTCTTCTACAAAAACTCTAAGATCTAAGTAGTGGACTTCCTCCCTACTTACGTCGGCAGTGAAGATCAGATGCAGATCATTATTGTTCAGATCCCTGATAAAATTGTTTGCATCTGTGGAGGAGCCCCTCCACACCACAAACAAGTCGTCGATATAGCGACGCCACATCACAATGTTATCTGCCCATTTGTTGTTTTCACCGGCAAGGGCCACCTGCTCCTCCCGCCAGCCCACGAATAAATTTGCGTAGCTGGGGGCGAAGCAGGTTCCCATCGCCGTCCCCGAGATTTGTTTAAACAGGGTGTTCTGAAACAAAAATATGTTGTTCTGTAAGCAGAATTCCAGCATCTCTATTAACATGACACCATGTTCCCTATATTTCCCAGGTCTCATATCAAGGAAATACTTAACGGCCTTCACCCCCAGATCATGCCTTATGCAGGTGTATAGGCTCGTGATGTCAAGAGTAATGAGCAGGAAAGAATTGTCCCAAGTGATGAGTTCAATCTGTTCCATGAAATGCTTCGTATCTCTCACATACGATTTTAAATTCCCCACAAATTTGGCTAAAAAAGAGTCGATGTATATTGACAAATTCTCCGTCAATCCGCCTTTAGATGATACGATCGGTCGTCCCGGAGGGTTTATTATGTCTTTGTGCACTTTTGGAAGCTGATAAAACGTAGGAGTAATTGGTTCGGGATTACGTAGGAACAGAAACTCATCCATCTCCAACATGGACTTGTTCCGTCATTTTGTCAGAAGGTCATGGTATGACTTTTTACTGCATTCATATTCCCTCTCATTGGAGATGATATAATTTTCTTGGCTTTCCAATTGTCGGAGAGATTCTTTGCAGTACTGCTCTCTGGGTAGCAGGACGATGTTCCCTCCTTTGTCGGATGGTTTCAATATAATTTTTTCATTCCTCTGGATATTATCCAAGGCCGATTGCTGTTCCATGGTCAGGTTGTGTTTCTTTTTCCAACCCCGCCTTTTGTTGTTATCCATTCTGTAATGTACTAGGTCCTGTATGACTGCCTCTGAAAAAGTGTCTATTGCATCAAAAGGCATTTGAGGGTTAAACTGTGAGGGAGCTCGGAAATTGGTTTGAGGCGATTCTTGCTCAATTCCGGTTTGTATCCCCACTGTTTGTGTTTGTTCTTCCCTCATATCTTCTAATACTTGGACTGAGTCTAAATCTCTCACGGTTAAGATGTCAGTAGGTTGTGCATATAGTGTTCTTTTCTTCTTTGTTTTATGATGAGAATCCACAACACTAGGTTTCATCTTGTGGAACTTGTGTAACTTCATTTTTCTCACTAATTTAAACAAGTCAATTCTTGTTTGCGTGAATTCTAGTCTGTCACTGGGACAAAAGGTAAGGCCCAATTGTAAGGTGTTTTTCTCAACATCCGATAGATCATGGTCAGTTAGGTTTATTATGGTTAGATTATCATTGCAATCTACCACCTGTTGCCCTTCTTGCGGGTGTTGTAGCTCGCAACTTTGCCTCTTCCTCTTCCTCTGCCAGCCACCCCTCCTTGTTTGTCGTCGTCCTCTGGGGGTTTGCTCTTTCCCCCTCTCAACCATGTCTTCTGGATTAGGTTGAACTCCAAGTGAAAAGGGTTCTTTCGCAGTTGGCTAGTCGTTCCCAAGTTCTCATCTCCAGAGGGTTCCTCATCAGTGACACTAGACTCTGAAGTAGCTGCTTCAACTGCTGGCTCAGCAGTTTGTTTCCTGCTTTTGTTCTTCATAGCTGCTCTCACACCGTCATATTTTTTAGAGAATGTTAATACTCTTCCTTGGGTATAATTGCGTTCATCCCTTTCGAACTTCTCCTGTTTTCTTGATCTTATTTTAAGTTCATACTTCATCAGTCTCTTTTTCATTTCATCTCTCAATTGCTGAATCTTCGATTGATCCTCCTCTTTTGAGAGATCTCTCTCCAAGGAGGCAATTTCTTCTAGAGCTTTCACTCGGTCGCTCCATGCAAATTTAACTAATAAGTTTAACATTGCTTTGCAGGATGCTGCCATTAACTCAGCCCATTGTTCAAGTAACATGGGGTCTGGGTTTTCATAGGCCGGCACAGTATATATTCTGAGCCCTCTCGGGACTCGATCTACATCCATATAATTTTGGAGCGAGGTGGCCTCCCACCATTTTCTAATCTCCTTCTCACAGCATCGTTCAAGCTTGTTAAGTAAAGTGGTAAGAGCGTCCTGAGACTTAGTCCCTGCGCCTCCTCTAGCCGGTATTGCCTGTGCATTAGGTGCTCTTTTTTTGAAGATGTCCAGCGCCGCTTCGCGGCGATCCGTTTCATCACACATGTTTGTCAAGGAATAATTATTTGCCGATGCGGAACAGTTCACCGCGTTTCAATGAGCATTACCCCCTCACCCTGCTCAGCTCACAGTCTTTCTAGATATGCAGTGAAGAGACTCACGTTTTATCCGTCGCTCCTTGTTGCGACCCGTGTAACACGTCTCTCCCTTTGCTGCGTTTCGCGGTGCCTCGGTACACGTTGCTCCCAGCTCCGAGGTGTACCAAAGATCCCGAGGCACTCACGTGCGGGTGCCGTTTTGCGCGTCGGTACCAGCGCGTCAATATTACAGCTCCAGCCGTCCCTTGTTCCAAGAAGACGATCACGCACTCACGGGGGTATTATTTGCTCAGATTTTAATTTACGGCTTTACTGACAAACAGACAAATAAACAGACGCTTTTCGGACTTAGAGTCCTTAGTCAGTGTCGGTGTGTGCCGTGTTACCCAGCACCCTATGTACACAATTCACTTCCTGTTACATGAAAAGGAAAAACGGACACCATTTAAATCTTTGCAAATGGGGCAGCCATTTCTAAGTGGGTCAGATGTTACACAAAATTATAATTCTACAATGTGTATTGACTCTTGCGTTATACTCATTCCTGATTCACTTAATTGCAGTGAATAGTATTAATCTTGCCGTGGATCGGCAAATTATGGAACCTCAACAGCCCCATTTACAAAATATTTACATATATACAATCATACCATTTCCAATTATGGTCATGTTCCTGTTGCACTGAGGGTTACGTATTTACCATCATTGTTATGATCACATTTGATGCAAACCCAAGTCGGTTAGAAACAAAATCTCGCCGTATATCGGCATGTCACCGACTATGACAGACCGGCAAAGTCATACTCAAAACAAAACTCATTATTTGTAAGATCAATTCCTCAAGTCAACCACTGCATATCCTTCATATTTACATTCATCAGATATTGAATAGGTTGAGACAATCCCCCTAGAATCTACTCTATTTACATTTCACTGCATAAATCAACCCAGTGAAACTGTAGGCCTTAAGCCTCTGCGATTGGCCAGCATTCTACTATGATGTTGGGAAAGGTTTGGAAGAGGAGAGGAAGGAAAAAGGTGGGAGAGATAAAGCAAAAGGAGGGAAAAGGAAAACAAGCACAAAGGAAAAAGAATATATATATATATATATATACAAAGCAAGCAGATTGGATCCAACTTTGACTGAAGGAATACATGTACCAAAGGGACAATACAGAGCAAACACAGTGGCAACAATATCCGCAGGTTCTATAGTTCACAGTTCATACAGTTATACCTGCATCGATACATAGGCCAAGCTCTGTTCAAGGGGAGAAACTACGCCCAGATCGATGATTATTTCCCCAGATGAACGCCCAATTCCTCTCCAATATTCAATCCACCAGGCTGTTTCGTCTGCATATCAATTATGTGACGTGATTCTAGCCATATATATATATGTATTCCATTTACAAAGAACCCGACACTTGGAGGCCCGCTCACATCATGTTGAAAATGTTATTCGGCAAGGCGGCAATGATCAGAAGCACGGTAGGTACAACACAAGTTCTCAGCCATCAATTTCCCAACGCGTTTCGGGCGTCAGTACGCCCTTTATCTCGGGAAGGCAATAAGGAGAAGCAGCTGGCAGATTCATTTAAGTAGTTCAAAGTTCCGCCCAGTGGGCGTGTGTTCCCGCTGCACTCTGGTAATGGTAGTCTTTTGCGGGTAATATAGCCTTTAGTAGGTGCCACCGTCAGCCTCCTAAAATTGTTTATAGACCACAGTGGGTTTGCTGCATCCAGCCAAAGCCGCTGTCATGCCACTAAATCACCTCACAGAGCACACGATGTTCCTTCCTGCTCTGCACTCGTGGCGTCGCTGGACCCGCTATATGTATATATATATATATATATATATATCCAGAGAAACTCCTTCCAGAAAGAGAATGTAGAGGCTACACAGGGGGAAATCATTTTGGAAGAACTTTATTTAATTGGTGTTTGGCGAATGCATTTCGGCTTTCATTTAGCCTTCGTCAGCGCCCAAGTGTCGAGGAGGTTTTGCAGTCAGCTGTTAGTAAGTCCTGCCTCCTTTTTGATTGTTCGAACCCACTCCACGCCTTGATTGTCCTTTCACCTGTTTGGGTTCACAATGTTGACTGAACTCCAAGTCCCAGAATCCATTGTAGTGAATGCAGGTAGGTGATGCGAGGGGGTAGAATTACCAATGTGTGGTTGTGCAGGGGTACAGGATATGATGCTTGCAGGTTAAAACCCCAATTTGCTGTTTGAAAATTCAAGAAAAGCGCCTCCTCTGGTCCCCTAACAGATTCAGCCGCAGAGATCAGGATTCCATCGGCGGGGGCAGCAGTGACAGTGCACACCGCCAGCATGAGGTTAATAACCTCACAACCACCTAATCTCTTCCCGAGATCTGAGGCGGGCCTGAACCATCCAATACCTTGGAACATGAGAGAAGTTGCCACCACAGAGCCAGTGAAGTCCAGGCATTCTTGTGAAGCGGGGGCCTCTATTTTGCGTCTCTGGCTGACGCGACAAAATATCCAGAGAAACTCCTACCAGAGAGAGAGTGTAGAGGCGACACAGGGGAAAATCCTTTTGGAAGCACTTTATTGAAGTGGTGTTTGGCGAATGCATTTCGGCTTTTCATTCAGCCTTCGTCAGCACCCAAGTGTCCAGGAGGTTTTTCAGTCAGCTGTTAGTAAGTCCTGCCTCGTTTTTGATTGTTCAAAACCGCTCCGCCCCTTGATTGTCCTCTCACCTGTGTGGGTTCACAATGTTGAGTTAACTCCAAGTCCCAGAATACATTGTAATGAATGCAGGTAGGTGATGCAAGGGGCTAGAATTAACACGGTGTGGTTGTGTGGGGGTGCAGAGTATGATGCGTGCAGATTAAAAACCCAATTTCGTACTTGAAAATTCAAGAAAAGCGCCTCCTCAGGTCCCCTAACCGATTCAGCCCCAGAGATCAAGATTCCATCCGACGTGGGCAGCATTGACAGTGCATACCACCCAGCATGAGGTTAATAACCTCACAACCGCGTAATCTCTTCCCGAGATCCGAGGCGGGCCTGGACCATCCAATAACTTGGAAAATGAGAGAAGCTGCCACCACAGAGCCAGTGAAGTCCAGGCCTTCTTGTGAAGCGGGGGCCTCTATTTCGCGTCTTTGACTGACTTGACAAAATATCCAGAGAAACTCCTTCCAGAGAGAGAGTGTAGAGGCCACACAGGGGAAAAATCTTTTGGAAGCACTTTATTGAATTGGTGTTTGGGGAATGCATTTGGGCTTTTCATTTAGCCTTAATCAGCACCCAAGTGTCCACGCGGTTTGGCAGTCAGCTGTTAGTAAGTTCTGCTTCCTTTTTGATTGTTCGAACCCACTCCGCCCCTTGACTGTCCGCTCACCTGTTTGGGTTCACAATGTTGAGTGAACTCCAAGTCCCAGATTCCATTGTAGTGAATGCAGGTAGGTGATGCGAGGGCGTAGAATTAACACTGTGTGGTTGAGAGGGGGTGCAGGGTATGATGCGTGCAGATTAAAAATAACCCTGGGCGTCCGAATCGGCTACGCCCACGGAGTAGGCGTAGTGGTGCCTCCTATGCATTTTGCGTAGGCAGCGTAGCCGGCAACACTACGCCCACTCCGTGTGCGTAGCCGAGTCGGCCGCCACCCGCCTCCCTCCCGCCCTCCCCTACATATATTATCTAAGCAAAATACCCTTATTAAAGCAATTTTAAAGCACTTACCGTGTCCGAGGCTCCCTCTTGGAATAGCGTCCCTGCACAGATACCAATGCGCATGCGCGGCCGCCCGCGCATGCGCATTGGTATCCATGATGACGCGATTCCAAGAGGGAGCCCCGGACGAGCCCCGGACACGGTAAGTGCTTTAAAATTGCTTTATTAAGGGTATTTTTCTTAAATAATGTATGTAGAGGACAGCGGGAGGGAGGTGCGTAGTGGGGCTACGCGGAGTGCGGGAGTGGGCGTAGCTTCTCGCCAACTCCGCGTAGGTCCGCGGAGCCCCACTACGCCCAGGGTTAATTAAAAACTCAAAAGCGTAGCAACAGCAGTAGCCTCAGATGCAGAGCGAGGTCACAATGTGTCGATGACTAGGGGGAGGAATCCACTGTCTTCTCTGATCTGGAGGGTACCATGCAGCGGCTGCAATAAAAAATCATGAGATCAATGCAAAGGCAGCTGGTGTCCCTAAATCATAACATGACTGACATCAAGGAGGGCATCAAGCAGCTGAACTGCTCTGTTGCAGAGGGTCTTAGGGCTAATGCAGAGAGTATCAAGGACATTACTGTAGCAATCAAAGAGCTATGCACCACCATGCAGAGGGAAAATGGCTCTAGGCGCCGTGAAAAACAACGCCTAATTAGCCGTATGGATGGGTACACAATGGCAGTCAACCGGTTGTGCACTGCCACAGCTGTAATTACCAGACGCACCATGTCCGTGCAGGTGGAAATGGCCCAATGCAGCCAGGATGTAGCCAGGGGATTGGAGGTCACCAAAGCTGTTGAACGGCTACAGACAGCCAACATAGCTGGCACAGGTATACTGGGTGCTGGGGACAATGAGCCGCAGCAGCATTATCACTCCATCAGTAACTGAGCCTAGACTGTGGTGTGTAAGGAAAGGGACAGCATCAGAACCCTCATCAAGGGAGGGCAGTGTGAACATTGACCGTTCCTGTGCTGCATGTGGGCGCCAGAAATAGTTAGTTCTGTGGCCGAGGCATGTAAATGGGTGAGGTAACCCAGGAAATAAGATTAAAAGGGTCGTAAATGTGCATGGAATGTATATATGCCATGATGAGCAACACAAGACACACAGTGGTGAGGATTTGGAGGCTGTGTGCACACATATTACCTGTTGTCAAGGACAATAAAACACAGGTATGCAACGGTCATGATTTGCTTTGTCTGATTACTCACCTAGAAATAGTTGCGTGTGATCACATCACGTCTTTGTCTCCCATCTGCAGCACCTACACCACCTGCTGCTCTGCGAGGTGTCTGTGGGTCATCATCCTCCTCTGGGTCAGAATCTCAGGTGTCCAATGGGATGCCGTTTATTGTCGCTAGGTTGTGTAGCATGGCACAGTTAGCAACGATTTTACAACATATCTCTGGCATGTACAGCCGTGCACCTCCACTTTTGTGTAGGTTGCGGAGCCTACTCTTCAGCAGTCTGAATGTTCGCTCCACCACATTGCGCGTCGACTAAAGGGCAGCATTGTATCTCCTTTCACTTGGCATTGCTGGTTTGG
This sequence comes from Lissotriton helveticus, assembly GCF_964261635.1. Classification (NCBI taxonomy): domain Eukaryota; kingdom Metazoa; phylum Chordata; class Amphibia; order Caudata; family Salamandridae; genus Lissotriton; species Lissotriton helveticus. The sequence continues at coordinate 157,657,398 of NC_136070.1, forward strand.
GATATTATGTGAGTATAAATGAACGCATGGCATATGCGCTATCACCTACATGGGAAAGGAAAAAACATTAATCACTGGCCAATTTCAACAGATCCAAGGAATCCATAAGAGTGAGTGACATACATTTACCTAGCAGGTATCCTTCTCCAAATTCTCCCCCAGTGAGACATGCATATATTCCACTGGGCCTGAAGATGCTAGAGTCATGCTACTTACTGGAAATTTGTCCACAATGTCAGTAATGATGTGTGAGCCATTACATATGACCGGGACGTTGATAGAATGAAATGATTTCCTGTTCCTATACACATACTCATTAGCTGAGGGGGGCCGATTGCGACATGTGTCCCATCAATTCACCCAATGACATGTGGGAATTGTGCCACCTGGTAGAAATCCATTTTTGTTTTCTGCAATTCCAGTTGCGAAGTGGAAAACCTGATGTAATGGTGCATTCTCTGAACCGTTGCATCCAGGAAATAATTAGTAAAGTGTGACAGGCAACTTTGGGAGACCCCTCCAGCTACTGCTATCACCCCCTGGTAACTCCCTGATGCCAGTAGGTGCAGTGAACACAGGACCTTCCCGCATGTTGGAATAGCTTGGGTCCTGCGGGTCTGGTGCTCCAGTATTGGATGTAGGTCATCTATCAGGTCTAGTATAGTAGCTGAGTCTAGCCTGTACTTCTCATGTATTTCGCATTCTGGCAGCTGAAACAGGGTAATGCGCAATCTGTAAAAACGTTCCTGTCTCCTCCTCCTTCTCTGTGTTACTGCTTGTATCCACATTCTCCTCACTATGACATACAAAGCTGCCATTGTGAAAGATTCTGAGGAACTCTGGGCCTGTTTAAATAGTGGGCCCCTGGTTACCACCTGCCTTGAGTTGGTGGTAATTTGAGAGTAGCAAATAGTGATTTTTGATGAAATTGCAAATTGCGATTTTTCATACATTTCTTTGCGATTTCTTAATTGCGATATTGCAAATAGCAATTTTGACTTCACCAAGTTCAGATTCACAAAATTAGAAATCGCAAATTTTGGAAATTGTATTTTTGTGATTTATTATTTTGTGATTGAGTTTTGCTTTCATACATTGCACACTGCGATTTTGCGATTGCAAACAGCCATATTCTGTGATTTTCACCGTTTACGATGGCAAAATCGCTTGATAACATTTGGTCCTTTACTTCTATTTAGGAAGATTACCATTTTGGCATTCAGGTTTTCCTGCATTTCGGTGTCTCGCCAGAGTTCATTCTGCACATTTTAGTTCTCCCCTACATGTCAGCTTAGTGTAATAAAAAAAAGTTAATATAAAATTCATACATATAAATAAACACAGAAGAGCCCAGGGTCAGCTCTCTTCAACAATACGTCTGTTCAACTGCCATTCCATTTTCCTGTTATTTTTTCTCTGTTTGTTTTCTTCTTTTTAGATTTCTGGCATATGCTTGCAATGTCAGAGGTAATTGATCTGTGTTTCATATGCTAGCAAATGCAACTTATGCAAATTAAGCCAGGACAAGACACGAAAGGCAAACTTTTTAAAATCTCTTTAGTTGTAAACTAATACTTCATGCAATTTAGTGGATGTACAGGTGAGAAGGCGGATTCATCTAAACAGCCAATGTTATTACGTCGAGTAAAAATTCGACTGGGATGAGTCAAGAGGTCGACAAAATCCCAAATAAAATGTTGAACGACACTAGTTGGAGAAAGGCAGTCAAAGAAAGGGAAAGTCCCAAAACCTGCAAAATGTATACTTTAAGTGACAAATTACTTGAAAACTGCACTGTCAAATCCCTGACCTAAAAATAACCATTGCGCCAGGTTGCCAAGGTAAAATCTATTGTTTCCTTGGTGCAATTGCTTTTGACACATTTCTGTTATAGTTTTATTTATCATTCAGCATGTTCGACTGGTTTTTATCTTTATATGAAATAAATGTTTTTTCTTCTCATTTATTGTCACCAGTTGAATCAGAGAAGTCTTGTAGGGCACCCACTTTGACCTAACAGAAAAGTTCTATAACTCTAGCTTTTGTTAGTACCGAAAACAGCTAAGAAGGCTATTAGATCTCCCTTGATGGTGCAATTTTAGGACACATGGGGGAAATGGGTAAGGAAGTGGAGGAGAGAGGCGTTAGCCTTCCTGGCTTAACACCTCTCTCCTCCACTTCTGAAAGACAAGGTTGCACCATATTTACAAGAATGTGGTGTAGCCTTGTATTTCCCCCTGCGATGGTGCTACCTTTAGCAACTTAGCACCAACGCATGCACCGTTGCACCAGAGTGCAAGGGTGTCTGTGTGCAGGGGAGGATTGTTTAGGTGTGGGAAGGTGTCTCTTCCTGTACATAAACATTCCTAGAAATGGCATTTTGTTACTTTCATGTGTGTTGCTTCATGCAGCAGCACACATGAAAGTGACAAAATGGAATTTGTTTTTAAAAGTTTGTTTATGTCCAGAATAGGGACACCTTCCTGTACATAACCAAACAATGGCATTTTGCTTTTTCCATGTGTGCTGCACAAGGCAATACACATGGAAAAAGCAAAAACGAGGAGAAATAATGCATTTCTCCTTGTTTCGCCATCTTAAGGCCAGTTTTTACCTGGTCTTAATTTTGGCGCTGCCTCCTATGTACGCCACCCTTGTACATAGGGGACAGCGTCAAAATGAATGGGTGTTGCAATCGAACACCAACCCCAACACTCACTGTCCACCCCTTTCACACTAACCATAGCGTGAAAGGGGGTCTTATGTACAAGGCAACGTTAAGCCATGTTAAGTGGCTGAAAGCTGTCATGTACATAAGGCACAGCCCCTTTCACCACCACAACGTCACTATAGGTAACGTGGTGGTGATAGGGGCTTGTACTTATGCCCCATGCTATATGGCAGAATGCCATAATCATGAAAAGGAATTTAAGCGAAACTGCTGTAAAATAAACTTGATAGATTTCGGTCTAAAGTACCTACCAAACAATTTACATAATTGTCCATCTATAGAGCCCTTGGAACTGTTTATAAAGACTTACTTTAAGACAATTAATTACAAACGAAGGCAATGCGGAGACCTAGATACTACCCTACCAAACTAAAATGAGCACAATTTTCAATTGTTTGCAATTAGTAAATGTCTATTTATAGTGAAATAGTTTCATTTGTAAAACAATTTTACAGGGGCTCGCAACACATCCTCTTCTAAAATGTTTTTTAAAATTATGCCATAGGTGCTTTTTTAACCTACTCTCAGTCTACTTCTGGGTGAAACATGATACATTTGAGAGAAACATTTGTAGTGGGAGGTGAGGGTTTTATGACACTTCATGAAACAATGCAGATAAAAAAGCATTTCAAACAGATCTGCCACAGTTTTTGTAAAAACTACATTTTGGAGACAATACAGGAGTGTTTCTAGGATTGATTTAGTGATATTTCTGCCCTCTTCATGGAAAACATATTACATATAATATACAAGAGCGAAATAGGAGGTTGGTTTGTTCAATATTTATGGGATTAGTAAGAGAAAGAGGCATGCAGGTATTTTAGTGTGCCTTTCTTGCAAGCTAATTAAGTATTTGCAATTTTCATTAGTGACTCACTGGGGCCTGGGCAAACCTAGGGCCATATTTATGACCCAGTTTGCATCACCCTTGCAGAATGCAAAGTGCTGCAAGATCAACGCAAACCTTAAGTCATATTTTTGAACCCACGCACACCCATTTTGCGTGGCTTTGAATGGTTTAAAAAATATGGAGAAATGCAAAGCAGTTCAAACCGTTGCGTTGCATTACTCTGAGCCAGGGAGGCACTCCATGGGCATTTCATGGTTGCTCCTTATCAACCCCCATGGTTTTCGATGCATTCCCGGATTTCCCAAACATGGGAAGGAGCTAAAAAGATACACCTTCCCAGGAGAGGTGTAGCAAGGGGAATTATCTTAATTTCTCCTCATCTTTTCCTCTTTCTATGTCTGCTGCAGCAGCAGACACAGAAAGAGGAAAAAGTCTCTCAGGGTTGTTTTTGTGCAGGAAGATGTTCCTTCCTGCACAAAAGCAATTTTGCCTACAACACAGGCACATTTGCACCTAGGTGCAAGGGTGTCTGCATTGGTGCTACCTGCCAAAACAGCATCAGTGCAAGGGAAGAGGAGAGGAATGCACTGTATTGTATAAAATCGGCCAATTCCTGTTGTTACCCTGTGATGCAGGGCACCTTTTCATAAATATTCTCCAAGTGCCATTCGAGCTGAGAGCACATATCGAGGCACTTTTTTTTGTGACAGCTGTGTGATCCAGAACAAGGTTTACTGATGTCCCTATTTTCAAAGGGTTCTACTCCTTGAAGCATTCTAGTGAGATATGCATAGCAGTAATTGTCAGAAATAAAATAAACAAATATGCATAGCTAAGTACAGTAAATAAATAAAGCTAATTAATGTAGGTGATAGTGTTGTTTTGAAATAGCAAACATATTTTGCAAACAATAAAATGCAATGTAATAAACACAGAGATGTCTAGCAGTGGTGGGTGAACTGATTAAAGTGTCCAAAGTGTGTAGCCTCTTTCTTATGGAGAAGTTAAAGGTTTTGGAGAAGATATTTTTTATGTATAGATGTGATGTATTGTAGTCATAACAGTGGTTTTCTATCATAAGATATGCTCACCACTGTACATCAAAAGTCAGATAAGAAGGTCTCTGTACTTTTGGTAAGTTCAGAAGGACGTGACTGCAGTAACCCAGGCAGTCTTCTGCACGTAAAAGTTAGTTTTGACTCTGTGAAGGTTAACACTGTTACAGGGGGAAGACATGGACCAACTTCAAATGGCCATAAGAAACGTTCAAAGAGGTCAGTTGTTGGACTTGGGCATTTCTGCAGGCTCATCCCATACTTTTTGCCATAACCCTTCTGAACCTATTTTTGTTAGCCTTTAGGAATCTGTGCACTTTGCTACTGCTAACCAGTGCTAAAGTGCTTGTGCTCTCTCCCTCATAACATGGCAGAAATTGGCTTACACTCAATTTACATATGTGTGTACATCCCTAGTAAAGTGGTAATACATGTACCAAGGGCTTGTAAAGTAAATGCTACTAGTGGGCACTGATTTTTCTAACCACTTAACAAGCCTTTAAACATGTCTCAGGCCTACCATTGCAGCATGTGTGTGGGTTTTTTTAAACTGGCATTTCCACATGGCAAAATACACCTTTTGCAAGGCTAAACATTCCTTTTTAATACACATAAGCCACCCCTAGGGTAGGCCCTGAACAACCCAATGCTCAGGGTGCATTTAAAAAGTGAGACATGTACTTTTAGGTTTTACATGTAGTGGTAGTGGAAACATTATTAAATTAGTTTACAGGACCCCTTCCCTGTTGAGAATGTCTACTCTTAAAAAATGAGGCTTAAATGTTTAAATGTTTAATTTTTTACCTAAAGGAAAACGGGCTATGCTTGAAGATAACATTGTTTTATTTAAAAGCAAGAACAGACATGGTGCTCAGCTGACTGCTGCAGGCTGCCGTCTCTATGATGGCAACACATCATAATTGGGCACAAATTGTGACCTACTTATTAATATTCATGAAGTATGTCTATTTGTGACCCACTATGAAATGCTATGCAGGAAATAGGGGTTAAATAACTCCTTTGTACTTTAGTAATAGCAGGTACCAAACAAGGAGTCACAAACAATTGTCTATTTGGTAATTACTAGCCCTAAATTACCTTTGAATATCTGACTCTGCTTGAATCAAAATGTTGGCTGGAAGTGTCTCCTGCCTGTAATTAAAACATACAACACAAAATACATGCGTGGATAGTATAGTGCGTTCCTTTCTTGGTCATTTTATGACCCGATTATACACAGTTGTACTTATTTAAATAGGCTTTGTTTTTTCACAAATCCTTTCAAACTCCATATAATGATAATCAGCGTTCGCTGGACAAGGACTGTTTCCTGAGATGTAAGCTAATGAAAATTGTATAAACATACAGCAATGTGACCATAAAAGAGTAATTATGGTCCTCTAATTAAACTTTTTCAAAAAACATTTGAATAATTAATATTAAGATGCACATTACTGTACAAAAGTCATAGCAAGTGTGCCATTTCCATTCTCGTCAGGTTGTCCTCAAACAGAGTAAATTTTGTTTCATAGGAACGGGATGAACTTTAGAAAGAACAAAAGACAAAAGGCTGTGGCCCAGATGACACAAGTCGTCGCTAGGCAACGCAAGGCCTTATCAGGGATTTTCTAAGCCACACAAAGCCACTTTGAGTCACTTTGCGGTTTAGTAAATACAAACTTTGCATCAGGGAGGAGTTCTACGTGTGGAGAATTGGCGTTTCTATTCATCCCCCCATGAATTTTGATACAATCCCAGACTTAATAGGGTAAGTAAACCTGGTATTGCAATCAAATTGTGTGCCTCACAGACCCAGGCTTAACAAGGAGAAATATCTGTATTTCTCCTCTTTACTTTCTTTTTCTATGTGTCATTCTGCATGACACATAGTAAAAGGTAAATGCATTTGGGATTGCTTTTGTGCTGGAATGTAGCCCTCTCGCACAAAAGAAATCCTGATCATAACTTAAGCACCCTTGAACAAACACGCAAGGGTGCTTACGTTGATGTTAGGAAGCCTCAAGTCCGCCAGCACAAGTAAGTAGAAGAAGTGCACCATATCTTAGTAGATATGTCACATTTCTGCTCTCTCTGTTTCACACAATTCAGCAGCTATGCTTGATGCCTCGCATTGCATGAAATGTTTGCATACATACCCCCTGGCAACAATGCTCTGTACATGTGTACATTTAAGCTTGCATGCACCAATGTGTGCTCTTAAGGCCCCTCCTTGTATTGAATCACTTCTTTGGCTTGAACGCCCATTTTGTACGCAGTTTACTGTTTTTTTTATATACATTTTTATTTGATCAGCCATTTCAAATAAATCAATACAAAATAAACATAGTTTGAGAACAAGTACACGCCATACAATCAAACACAAAATATATATATCCACTTTTCTGTTTCCCACACCCAATATTTCTTTAATTAAAGCAAATGACAGAATTGTGTTATCCCTTATTAGATCCCCGATGTGTCTTATCCCTTACTCCCTCCAAGATTCCATTTAGCCATCGTGAAAAATTTCTGGGAAAAGTTGGTTGTTTTACAAAGGCGTATACCTATGTATCCTATTCAGTTTCAGTTTTTTCCTGATTGAGGTCCATATTTTAAAAGCACCCAACAAAACCTTGAACTTTACTCTTTTAAAGTAGGCAAAATCGATGTGCCGCATCAGGCACCCATGGGTCTCGTCCCCAAGCAATAATTTGTATATGGAGGGGCAAGATCCCTCTTGGGCGTTAGAGTATCTTTTACCCAACAGCTCGGACATCTGTTGAAGATTTGCAGCCCAATAAAAAATCTGAATATCTGGGACAGACCACCCACCCTGGTCCTTGGAAAGAGTCATATACTTCAAAGCTCTCCGTGGGTGCTTCCCAGCCCATAAAAACTTAGAAATGGCTCGGTTGAAGGCAGAGAGCCAGGTTTTATTTACTTCCAGTGGGATGGATCTAAAAAAATATAAAATTCTGGGCAAAAACAGCATCTTGATAACATTACACCTTCCCAGTAATGTCAGGTGTAGGTTGTTCATTCTATTGAAGTCGGATTTGGTCTTGAGTAACAAAGGTGCCAGGTTGCATTGCACTATATCGTCCACATTGGCTGTGATTTCAACCCCTAAATATCTAGCCTTCTCTGTGACCCTGCTATCAACCAGGTCTGCCCGGGAGTTTTTAACGATCATGGTTTTCTCCCTGTTCAAATAGTAACCTGAGACTTCCCTACATTTTTTGGCCTCTTTTTCCACATCCTTAACTGCATCTGCAGGAAGAGTTGTTGTTATAGCAAGATCGTCTGCGTATGCTAAGATCTTTGATTCTCCCCCCAAGGTTTGAGCTGCCCGGATGTCAATGTTTTTCACTATTATCCTAAGAAAAGGGTCTATATATAATGCAAATAATAGTGGAGAGCAAGCACACCTTTGACAAGAGCAGCGTGTGATTTTAATTGAATCCGATGAGGCGCCCATCACGTTAATCCTAGCCTCAGGATTTTGATACATGCAGCCTATTGCATTAATATAGTTTCTGCCCAGTCCCTGTATTTTCATGGTGGCCCACTGAAAGGGCCAGGAGACCCTATCGAAGGCCTTCTCTGCGTCCATAAATATGGCCGCGATAGGGTCCCCTGACACTCTAGCAGATCAAACAGCGTGATTATCCTTCTTATGTGATCTGTAGTCCCCCTGCCTGGTACAAATCCCTGCTGGAACGGAGAAACTAGTTTTCCTATGACTGCTGAGAGCCTATTTGCCAGAATTTTAGAGTATATCTTTAAATCACTATTCAGCAGGGTTATTGGCCTGTAGGATCCTAGTTCCGCAATAGGCTTGCCTTTTTCGGGAATACTATGATATGCGCCCCTTTCCACGAATCTGGCGTGATCTGGTCCCGTTGTGCCCTTTGGAAGACTTCCAACATCAATCCCATAATGTGTGTTTTACATTTTTTATAAAATTCCCCTGGAATTAAGTTGGGCCTGTGGCTTTGCCTGTTGGGGACTGATCTATTGTGTTGACAATTCTTCCCAGGTGATTGGCTCATCTAAGCAGTTTCTTTCTTCCGCCGAGAGCTGACCCAGTGCCACCCCTGTTAAATAGTCCTGAATTTCCTGACTCCCGCCCGAGTATCTTCGGTATACAGATTTTGGTAGAATTTCTGAAAAGCGGTGATAATTGCCTTTGTCTCGGTCACCAACCCCACACCTGGATCCCTGATCTCTCTTATACTGGCGTGCACTGTTTTCACCTTAGTGCGTGTCGCTAATAGGTGCCCTATTCTTTCACTGCTCTGGTAAGCCCGTGTTTTCCAAGCCAGATATTTACCAGCTGCCGCTTTCGCTGAGATTTGTGTGATTGCAGATCTAGCAACGGTAACTTTTATCTGCGTAGCCTCTGAGTCTGTTTCAGCAGAGAGCGCCTCTATAAGCTGAGCCTCTGCTGCTCCTAGATCTTGATATAATGCTTGCAACAGGCTTTTCTCCCACCTCTGTGATTCCCACCCAAACCTGTTTGATTCTCCCCTTAGCCCTGCTTTCAGTGTGTCCCACACATTGTTTAGGTTAGTACTTCCATAATTATCTTCAATAAACCCGGGGATCCACTTGCCCATCTGACGGATATATTCTGTATCGCTTAGATATGCCCTGTTAAAAGACCACTGTGTCTGCCTGAGAGGAAGCTCGATATCTAGCTCGATCACCAAGGGGTTGTGATCTGACATAACCTTTGGGAATAGGTCAATAGTGCTTTTTGAGGCTCATTCTTGTGAGACTAGAAAATAATCCAACCTAGCATAAAACTTATAAGGAGCGGAGAAAAATGTGTATCCTAAATCTGCCCCCCTATCCAAGGCCCATACATCTTCTAACCCATGGAGTGCCTGCATCTGGGATAATGATTTAAACCATTTGGGCTTTCTGCCCTGATAGGGGATTTTCATGGAGGCAACTTGGCAATTCAGATTAATATTTAAGTCTCCGCAAACAATCAGAGGTAAAGTCCAGCCTACTAATTCAGTTCTAAGCCAATCTAGCAGAGCTGGGTCATCCAGCACAGAACCGTATACTGAGCATAGGGTAAATATTTTATTTTCTATACACCCTTGTACGATCACCCATCTGCCCAAGCTGTCAGCCTGACATCAAGGGAAGCTGAGGAAGCTCCTTGTCCCATTCCGTGCCAAGATAGCCACCCCCTTTGTACGAGTTTCTTGTGAGGTGTTTGCTACAATATAATACCCAAACAATTCCAGAAGTCTTTTCCTGCTCACCTCAATATGAGTTTCCTAGAGGCATAGGACATCAGCCCTTAAAGCTTGCACATCCACACTAACCTGCCTCCTTTTTTGGGGGTCATTTAAGCCACAAATATTAACCGAGGCAATTCAAATTTTTTCCCCCATGTACAAAATAAAGAAATATCAGAAAAACGCGATCTAACCAAGTACAACATTGTACACACCTGTCTACTGTAACATACTGCTTCTCCCATGGTCCCGCCCCCCCTCCTTCCCCAACCCATCCCTCCCCCTCCCTTCAAAATGGCAAAAAAGGTCTGGAGACCCTTGTGATGCCTCCTGCATGTGGTTGCGCCCCTAGCCGCTCCCGGACCTGACCTCACACCAATCCATTAAGTGATACTGCCTATCTTCAAAGTTAACCCTCATTTCCTAGTTTCCCTGTTCTTAAGCTCATTCAGGTACTCCTGTGCTAGGATTTCCGAAGTGAACACTCTAGTCATGCCTTTGCAAATAACTTTAAGCCTGGCCGGATTCATCAAAAAAACTTTGCACCCTGTTGCTGGAAGGGAGAGATCAGAGAGCGAAGTCTCCATCTCCTCTCTACCGTAGAGTGACAAAAGTCAGGGCGAACGAAAAAGGAATGTCCTGCAGCAGGTCTTTTTGCATCAGGCCTGGCTTGACGTAAAAGAAAATTGCCCCAAAATATTAATATGGCTCTGGGTTTATCTTCCTGGCCTGGCCTTTTCTTAAGCATTAAGGGGAACCTATGCACCCTTTGCACTTCTGCGTCCCAGTTCCAGTGAGACAGCTCTGGGAAGGCCTCCCGAAAAAGTTTCAGAACAAAGCCTCAGATGTCGCCGCCTCCCTCTTTCTCCGCAATTCCTAGTAGCCGTAGATTGTTTCGCTGATGTCTATTTTCAAAGTCTCCAGCTTCCAGAGGACGTCGGTCATTCTGGCTTCATTAGAGGTGGATTGTCAGAGTTCTCCACACTTGTGTCCAGATGAACTATGCGCTCCTCCAGCGCAGTGGTCTGATCGTTGATCTTGGAACAAGCCTTATTGACCTTCCTGACAGCGCCCTGGAGTTTCCTAGTAGCTGCGTGGGCCCTCTTATGTTCCTGTCGTGCTTCCGTCTGTATTTGTTTTAGAGTTGGATAGATTAGTTCCATAGAGGGTGGGCATCCTTTGGCCCCTGCACCGTTATCATTACCATTTGTGATACCTTGTCCAGGTGTGGGTTCTGGCTCTAGCGCACCTTCTAGATGTGAGGTGGAATAGTCCCATATCAGCTGGTTTGACTGGCTACAGTCGGAAGTAAAACCATGACCTTTCCCCATGTCTCTTAATTTTTTCTTTTTGCTGCGAAAGGGTATGCGCTTCTGAGTATCAGGCTTAAAAACAGGACTTCCGCTGTCTGATGAAAACTCGTTAGGGCTGTTTTTCCCGCTGTCCTCTGAGGCCTCAGATTCATCCGTCATTGAATAGAAATTATCCACCTCTGGGTTTTCTGCAGCAGCTCCTTCCGTTTGTGCCTGAAAGGACATGTCCAATAATACCTTTAACGAGGTGTATGGAGGCCTGTTATCTGTTCCCCCTAACTGACCTGCAATTTTCTCCCTGTCCTCCGCGGGAGGTTCCTTTGTGATTTAATTTTTGGGCCCACTGATTGTACTAGGGGGAGCGATAGTGAAAAGTTTGCCAAATCATTAGCAAGGCCATTAATCCCCTCAGCACTAGACACCATGCTTATAGGGGTAATCAGCCCATTATCTTGCGCCCCTTTATCCACTACTTGCTTTTTTTTTCCAGTATCCTTAAGCGATTTACCATTTGGGTTGACAGCAATTTTACCTTTGTTTTGATTTAGTGCTGAATGCTCCTGCGCTTATGAAGAAGAGACGATATTGGCTCCTTTGCCGGAAAACATCCCTGGCACAGTTGGGCCCTTGCCTCTGGCTGCCTTCTCCCCCTTCTGCTCGTCGGCCCCACTCGGCGCTGTTCTCCCACCCTGAGGGCCTTCTTTGATCAGACCAGAGTGCCAAGCATCGGTGCTGGATTCCAGGGATCTACTTTCCCTGGCATGCCGAGTCGAGGATGCCGTCAATGACGCCTGCTTGTCCCCAGTCCCGTCCGTGTCTTTCGCCGCCGGTTTTCATTTCGGAGGCATTCCTGCAGAGATACAGGTTATCTCACCGGAGCTTGAGGAGGCCTCTGAATCAGCAACAAAGTATCGCCAGACCCCCCGCCGCTCCACGCGTCTGTCCGCGGCTGCCGCTCTCCACGCTCTCAGCGCTTGAGTTGCGAGGGTCAGCGCCGCTGGGGAAAGTTGTATCCGCATCCGGCTGTAGCCAAGTAGGTCATGTTTTTACGAATGTTCCAATATCCGATGTCCGATATCTTCAATTTTCAAGTTTTTTTAGGCAGTCATCTTAGTCTCCTTGTCAATTACGGGGCCGTAGTCGGGAGACAGCTACCCGCAAGACTCACGAAGCCGCCATCTTGCCCCAAATGTCCTGCCTCGCAGTTTACTCTCAACTGCTCCAGGAATTCCTTCAAAGAACAACCATTTTCAACATATTTAAACGATTAGTTATCAGAACTAGAACAAATTGCATGGTTGTTTGTATCGACAAGAAACATAAAGCTCAAAACGGGGGCGGTACCAAATGAATGGAGAAGGGGGCTATGGTGGTGCTTCATTAATAGGTATATTTGAAATATATTTGATATTTTGATTTATAAAGCGTGGCATATGATAGAGGGCATCTTGGCGCTAGTGTTCAATGGGAAAAAATACTGCAAGTGAAAACATTAACTACATAGGGAATGTAAAAAGCTACGTTTTAAGACGTTTCCTGAAAATTGTCAGATTGTGCAGGCATCTAAGATGTCAGTAGCTGATTCTAAAGCTGGCAGGTGGAATATACAAAGCTTCTGCCACCCCAAGATGGCTCTGTATGAATTCTAGGAATTCTCACTGTTTTTGAAGTTGCCAACTGAAGACAACTTCTGGGTGAGTACCAGGAAAATGTGTTCTTAAGGTAATCAAGGACAGTAAGATGGAGCCACGTTATATGCTGTAAACAGAGGTTTGAAAGCCGCTATTTTTTTTAATCAGGAGCCAATGGAGCTCCGCCAGAACAGTAGAGACAGGGTCGAATGTTCTGATGTTTTTAAGGAGACGTGCAACTGCAGTCAGCACTCTCTGCTATTTCTTAAGAATACCTTTGCTATATGCCCAAATAAAGGGAATTGCAGTAGTCCGATCTCGATAGGACCAGGGAGATGACCATTTTCTGTAATTCAAGTTGAATAATTGCGAGAATATTCCTCCATGTTTTTAACTGAGAAAAACAAGAGGGAATATGTTTCTTGGTCTGTTTGGAATACAAAATTATCCCTCAAAAATTTCTCACCTTAGGTACCAGAATGGGGAAAAACAAGGTCTGGGGCCACCAGGAATCACTCAAAAAAGAAGTGTAGCTGCCAAAGAGGAGCACCTCAGTTTTTTCTGAGATCAGTATGAGACAGTGACGGCTCAACCAGCTGATTACCAATGGCAAGCAGTTGTTGAACCGATGTGCCAATTCCTTAATGCTGTTTGTGATGAACACTATTATTTGCGTATCATCAGCATTGGGGCTGGTTGAAAAGCCAAGAGACCCTATAAGCTTTGCAAGAGGAGCCTCATATATATTAAATAGTGTGTGGTTTAGTGATGAACCTTGCTGGACACCACATTGAAAGGATTGGAGTGAAATCTCCAAACGAAAACGATTGTTCTCTTCTTGTAAGGAAGCAGCATAAGAGATCATATGCTGGCCTGACAGGTCCTATCTCCACTAGTCATTGCTTCAGGACTGAGTGGTTTACTGTCAAAGGGTGCGGATAGGACTAATAGGACCTCTGCAGCCTTACCCCCACTGTCCTGTACTATGGGGTTTTCGGAAGCCAAACTGGACTCCATTCAAAATATCGATCTGATCTAGTTGTTCTGGAAGAGCAATGTTGAGGTGCTTCTTTAATATTTTTGCTGGTATGGGAAGACGTCAGATGGGACTATGGGTCTTTCCTTCACTTGGATCCCACAACTGTTTCTTGAGCTAGGGGATTATAGATGCCTTTTCCTAGTCCAACGGGAGGATGTTGATGTTGATAATGCTATTTAAAAGTGTGGTCAGAAGTGAAATCACTATGCCTACAATCTCCTGAAGGACTCTAAGTTTACATGGGTCAGATGGGGATTCTGATTTGGTTAGTTGTATTAGTTCTGACACTCTATCAGTGGTGAGAGATGGGAAATTGAGGAACTTCAGGTGAATCAAGTCCAAAATATAAGACTCTACATGGGGGTGTGGTGGATGTTAATGGTAATGGCATGAAACTCCCGATATACTGCCTCAACCTTTCTTTAAAAACATTAAACTAGGTTGTTGCAAAATGTTTGGATGGGAATTAAGGTGGCATAAGTGGATATACCTGAGAGCTTCTGCACTGCCTTAAAAAGCTCTGTGGACGGGTTTTACACCAGTTTAATTTTTTTCTGTATAGAAGTTGTTTTTTTGTGATTCTATCATGATGTTATATTTCTAAATTAGCTGTTTGTACTTTATTTTTTCATTTGTGGAGTCATTACTCATCCAGACTCTATCCTGTTTCCTACAGCTCTTTTCAATTTCCCTAAGCTTGGAAAAAAACCATGACGCTTTGGGTCGCATTCTGAAACATTTGAAACAGTGGCTGCTAGATTGATCCACTCCACATTGCTAGCTGCAGCTGTATTAGGGTCACCTATTACGGATGATTGAGAGGAGTCCAAGATCTCAATGACCCCTCCCTTTGATATTGCTCCTAGCCCACATTAATTTAACCTGACCTATGTTTTTAGTTGACAGTTAACTAGAAAATAGTTTGATTCTGAAACCAACCACCATCTAACGTATTTCAGGCACAATGTGTTGCAGTATTACCAAGTTATTTTAAATATAGACCACTCAAATTGTCAATGACAGCTATAGAGTCTATGGGGCATATGTAGGTAATTTCCATTTTGTGATTCTCAAATAGCGATTTTTACGGAATAGCGATTTGAGAATAGCAAAATGGAATGTAGGTAATAATTCACAATTTTTTAGCGAATCTCTAACATTCCTTATTTGCGATTAGCAAATTGCGAATCACAATTAAGGAATGAGTGTCCCGTTCATTCCTATGGGCCGAAAGGCCCATAGGAATGAATGGGGATACATTCTCAAATTGCGATTTTCTGTGAGAAAATCACAATTTGAGAATCGCAATTCCAAGGGTGCCAGGGTGTCCAAAGGACACCTGTTGCACCCCTGGAATGTGCCTGTAAGTACATGTGGCGCACATGCATGCCCTAAGGGCATATCTGTGTGCCACATGGCACTTTGAATTAAAAAAAAACGCATTTTTAAAGAAAATCGCAAAATACCATCTACTTGAAGTAAGTGGTATT
Organism: Lissotriton helveticus; assembly: GCF_964261635.1. Taxonomy (NCBI): domain Eukaryota; kingdom Metazoa; phylum Chordata; class Amphibia; order Caudata; family Salamandridae; genus Lissotriton; species Lissotriton helveticus. The sequence goes on from NC_136070.1 coordinate 157,672,762, forward strand.
TTGCGATTCCTTATGCCAAAATCACAATTTTTAAGGCACCCCTACATAGCATATAGGGAATCGCAATTTTTGCAATTCCTTATTTTGCTAAGTGCCCCCTACATACCAAAGGGGCGTTTGCGATTCGCAAATGCCAAAATTCGGCGAATTTCAGCGTTTGCGAATCGCAAACGACTACCTACATATGCTCCCAAATTACTTAGGTCTACCAAATTGAAATTAAAGTCTCCTATGCTAGAATAGTTCACATATTGAATGCAAGATTCTAGGAAGCCACTTAGAGCTTCCAGAAATTTCATTTTGGGGCCAGGGTCTATACATCAGTAGAACTTACAGCATAGAGTTGTTATGTAGTTTTCATTTAGTATTAAATCTTTTTATTGAATAAAAGACTCTCAAAGAAAGCAGCAAACATACAGCAGACAGCATACATGTGACAAGTGCTAAATGTGAAACAAGAACATCAGGGCATGGCTTATTAAAAGGCTTACATAGCAAAAAGGACCCCTGTTCCACACTGAAGTGTAGCTTAATCAGCTGCGTAAGTGCCAATGCCAGGAGAGAGAACAATCCCCACCACCCCTCCCCCCGATCCCAACTCCCTCTCAGCCTACCCTCCCACCACCCTCGTTCCAGGTCCAGTTCCACACACCAAACACACATCCATTCATTCAACTTCAATTCAAGCATCGGGCTGAGACAGCCGCAACAGCCGTAGATAGCGGGGGCAGGTCACCTCCCTGAATTCTGTGGCCAAAAGGGACAAGAAGGGTTGCCACAACTCTGCATATTTAGCCCCCTCTCCCGCTTTCACCAGGGACAATTTTTCCATTCCCAAGACTGACCAGAGTCTGCTCAGCCAACCCTGCATGGTGGGTACATATGCTGTGCGCCATAAGGCCAGAATAGTCTGAACTGCGGAGCCCAGCGCTATTGCAATTAACCTCCCTCTCCGAGCCTTCAGGGGAAAAGTAATGGCATTGGGAAGCCCTAAGAGAACATAGGCCGGGAATCTAGGAATCTCCGTGTCAAAGTGAGCATCGATCTCATCGAGGACTACCTTCCAGTATCCCTGAATGTGTGCGCAGTCCCACAAGAGGTGTGTCAATGTACCTGTCTCTGCGCAGCCCCTTCAACAGGACGCATCCCTGGTATGGTCCATCTCATGCAACCTTTCAGGTGTGTAATACCAGTATGACACCAGCTTGGTAAATGTGTCCGTCAGGCCTATGTGGTAAGCAGAGTGTCAGGCCCGATAACTGATGTCTTCCCACTCCTTATTGCTCAGGTCCCCACCCAGCTCCCTCTCCCATCGTACCCTCCCTGCATTATAAACTCGGGAATATCGTTCCAGTAGCATTCGGTAGAGGTCCGATATAAGTCTTTTGTCTGTCGTCCGGGAGATAAGCCAGTATTCGTATTGGCTGAGTTGTCGGTCAGCCCCCTCTCGTTCCCGAGGGTCAAGCGCCCAGTGACGCATCTGGAAATAACGGAGGCGCTCCGATTCTGGAAGGCCATGATCCTGACGTAATAGAAGGAGGGGGTCCCAGTGGAAACAACAAACAATAAAGCAATAATTCTGATTTAAAGAAATAATCAAAAATCAGCATTCAAATCCTCAAAGTTTATAATCACTGAGGGATCACGTATAGTAAATACATAATACATAGGCAATTTATTCAAGGTTGTATTGTGCCCCAGGGGGGGAGAGAGGGAGGGAGGATGTGATCATAGTGAGGATGAGGAAGTGGTAGGAGTGTGTGATTGTAAAATCAAACTTTCAAAACACGATTGGCAATTAATTATAGAGCCAAAGCAGCCAGTAAATTAATGGCACACATCATTTAGAAAAGACATGCTTCACAAAATGCAATAAATCAAAATAATCTTGGCGTGAAGCTGACACAAAGGAAGTAATAGTCGACGTTTTGACCCTCTTAATGATGCAGGGAATAGTAATGTCCTTGCGAGTCCACTATTCAAACAAAAGAATTCCAATATCACCATCTAACAGTCAAGCTCAAAAGTTTCAGTAACTGTAATTCAAGCAACATCATATATGCCATTGTCTGCCCATGTCAAAAAATCTACATAGGGCAAACGCAACAAAAAGTTAAAGCTAGAATCCTACAGCATATGAGCAGGATCCGTTGTGAGGTGCCAGGGGCACCCCTTGTGGACCACTTCAAGTCCAAATCCCACCCTCCCCACAGTCTCAAGTGGGTGGCAATTGAGAAGGTCACACTAGGCCCACGCGGTGGTGACATTTCTGTCAGTCTGAACATTAGAGAACTGAAGTGGATGTACTTCTTTGACTCAATGAATACCGGCTTGAACGAATACGATAGTTCCTTTTCTCAATTAGCATTATTACCATGATGTCAATTCCCAACATCTGGATGAACAAGTGGTGACAACCACCTTCCTCACTTGTATGACTATCCAATGACAGTGGTTGAATTTCTTGTTTTTTCATGTAAGAGACCATTGGCTTTACCCTTATGTTCGAGAGGTACGCCACTGGTATGACTATTCAATGACAGTGGTTGTATTTCCCAAATTTTCTTGTACGAGATTAATGGCTTTACCCCTATGTTCAGGAGGTACGCCATTTTTGTGACAACTTGCCATTTATATGTACTCGCTAAAAATTCTTGCACATGTTTGTTCCATGTACCTTACCCTCATGCCAGAGAGGTATGTAACATTTAATGTACCTGTCTAACAACTACCTTCGTCACCAGCAGTTAAACTGCAATCCGCGCAAGTTAGTACATTAATTACTTTTGGTTCATCCAGCTCGCAGATAATTAACTCTATTGCAATTTTTAATTCATCTCGGCAAGGTACAGTCTAATGACATGACCGATAATGGCACCTATCAGGCCGTGTCCCCTTCTAAATCGACACTGAATCATATTTCACAAAGTCTTTCCTCGACCTCTATCGGCCAGTACAACACGTGACCTGGTAGTCACGGTGATTTCAGGAACCAGGAAATGAGGCGAACGCCGACTCTCCTGCACGCAGTATCCCGATTCATTCGGCAATAGTGAGTAATCTTACAGCTCTATAGCTTTTTTACGCGGTATCCGCTCCCGCGGCTCCCTCGTAATTAATTAATTAACTAATTCGTCCCCTTTTCTCACTAGACCCGAGCGACAGATCAATTCCTTCTCTCTTTTGATACCAATAGAGTCCGGCACGGGATCAGCTCATCCTGATTCACCGGTAAGCCAAATTCATCTGGGATTCCTCATGGCCTCACCACTTGGTCATCTTAGACGTTTATGTTTCATTTAATGTTGGTTTTCAGATACGACCTTGCCCCCAAGACGTTACTCTATGAGCTAACCGAAGATTCATCAATACAGGTATGCTCTTTCCCCTTATCACTTGGTTCAAAATCACACATCCATAGAGGACATACTTTGTAATTCCAGGTCTTAATCTTGCAGACCATTTCCTGCGGATTACCTACCCTGACAGAACTCCTTCATGTCCATCATTAATCTATCCCAGGTATTTAACAGCCTTCTTTTGCCTTGATTCAGTTCAGTGTTATTGCCACCGTACCTAGCTAATTTCTGACCCCCCGCCTGAGCGGCTTAGTAAATGTAACGCAGTCACCCCTTGGTTGTTACACCCTCGGGTAACTGGATGCTCGCATCATCTATATAGACATTACAATCCCCTCTCTATGTATAATATAGTCCAACCACCATCAACCGAGTGTGGCTTCATCATGTGTATAATAGACACATGGTTGTACTTACCTTTGTGATGAATAATGAGGTAGGAATCATACCCCTCTAGGAATTAGAGCTTTCTATTTTATGTTTACTAGGTGCCTGCCCCCCATCCCTTGGTCCTGATGAAGACCCCGCAGCAAGGACATTACTATTCCCTATTCCCTGCATCATTAAGAGGGTCGAAACGTCGACTATTACTTCCTTTGTGTCAGCTTCACGCCAAGATTATTTTGATTTATTGCATTTTGTGAAGCATGTCTTTTCTAAATGATGTGTGCCATTAATTTACTGGCTGCTTTGGCTCTATAATTAATTGCCAATCGTGTTTTGAAAGTTTGATTTTACAATCAAACACTCTTACCACTTCCTCATCCTCACTATGATCACATCCTCCCTCCCTCTCTCCCCCCCTGGGGCACAATACAACCTTGAATAAATTGCCTATGTATTATGTATTTACTATACGTGATCCCTCAGTGATTATAAACTTTGAGGATTTGAATGCTGGTTTTTGATTATTTCTTTAAATCAGAATTATTGCTTTATTGTTTGTTGTTTCCACTGGGACCACCTCCTTCTATTACTCATTGAACCCAGGTCCCAGAGACTTTAGTTGGGTAAAACCCCCCCTGTGCTTAAACTACTTCGAGCAGATACTGTCTGCGAGGTTCTTTTCTTTTCCTCAATTTATTTTTTCAATATCTCATTATGGTAGAAAGAGAACTCCTGTCCTACTCCGAAGACTCCATAGACAAACTTTTGGAGAACCCTGACAACATCTTTTTCTCTACGAATGTCCCATCAATAGACTTTACATTGAAAGATAAGATCTCCCGTCTCGAGCGCCTGGAAAAGAAACTGGTACGGACACGGTGGCACGGCCACCTGCTTACAAGGTATTTGAAAGAAAACATCATACCTGTGGGATTGCAAATCAAAATTGAACCGGCGATCTTTATCGAAGTTCCAAAATTTAAACAAGGATTCAGCCACATCTCCAATAACTGTTCACGTCACTGGATGGTCCTCGGTGTGGAAACTGCAGCTGAGCAAGTGCAGCTGATCACTGTTGAAATTCAGGCACTCAAAGCCAAGATTGCGGCTGATACCAACTTTGCCAGTGCCAAAGATACACTCACTAATTTGGAAGCAACCCTCAAAGACTTTGATCTAACCACCCAAAACCGCAAACTTGAGAAACTAGCCCGGGACATACGTCTCTACGATAAAAAAAGACTTATCCATATCTACAAGACGATTATTTCCGGCAAGACGCTCAAGGCAGGTTCAGCAATCGTGGACGTGGATCCTACCGAGGTAGACGTAACTTCCAAACCTTTTTGGACTCCTCCTACAGTTCCGAGGGAGAACAAGATCTAGTGGGTCCAAGCAATTACTATCAATACCCGGACTACAGCTACCCACCTTACCAATTCAATCCTTTTTTAGGGCAACGCCAAGGATCATGGCGACCCCCCCGAGGCAGAGGCAGAGGCAACACCTGGGCCCGCGGCCAACAACAACGTGGTCCTCAACAGAATCAGAGCAATTGGGATGGAGGTCGTGGCCAAGCTCCGAAACAAGTTCACTTTCAACCCGAAGAACACGGCGAGAGGGTGACTCGCAACAAAACTTACCGATGGTAACAACAGCGGAAACTCTTAATCCGGTGGTAAATATATCCCAACATGTACTTACTAATCAAGAATCCAAAGTACTAAGCAAGGGACTGTCCTTTGTCCCAACACACCACCCTGATGATTTCACCATCCGAACTGAACTCTATAAATTCTTCCGTAAAATTCGATTAAAGTACTTCTTCCGTAACACAGAAACACAGTCCAATCAGTCAGTAACTGGTTTGAGACCTCCTTCCACCTTTGTTCCCTATGCCAATAGTATGTCAAGTAAGATTCTTGCCTATGAAGCAGTTGTCTGGAGAGATGTCCAACATTCCCTCATGGACAGAACTTTTGTGAAGTATAACACCAGCAAATCTGAAAAGGCAGCACTACAATCCTTATCCATAAACCAGCAAGTTGTGATCAAGCCGGCGGATAAGGGCGGAGCCATCGTGGTTCAAGATTTATCTGCTTATAAATCTGAGATTCTACGCCAATTAGAAGATGTTTCAAGTTACCAACTACTACGATCTGACCCCACTAAGACCATTGCCGCTGAAATTCTGGAAGTAACCCAAGAGGGCCTTGCCCAAGGCTTCTTGTCTGAAAACGAATTTCAATTTCTGAATAACAAACACCCCCGACTGGCCACAATATATACGATACCAAAGATTCATAAGAACATGGACACACCCCCAGGACGCCCAATCGTCTCCGGATGTGGATCCATTCTGGAACCGCTTGGGAAATATATTGACTATTTTCTGAAACCTTTGGCAGAGTCTGTTCCCACCTATTTAAGAGACACCATGCATACTATCAACATGGTTGAGAGTCTATCCTACAATCCTACGCTACAAATGTTAGCCACATGTGATGTGATATCTTTATACACCTGCATTCCACAACATGAGGCCTTAATGGTGATTTCCCGATATCTCAATAAACGTCCAGCCCCTGTCCAAGTTCCTTCAGATTTCATTGTGGACTTGCTAAGAATAGGGATGACAAAAAACTTTTTCCTTTTTGATTCCAAATTTTACCTCCAGACATCAGGAGTAGCCATGGGCGCTCCTTTTGCTCCAGACGTGGCCATACTTTACATGGCAGCCTTTGAGGACGATTCGGTCCTCAATCAGGTGAACCCATTCAGAGACCATCTTGATCTCTGGGTGCGGTATATCGATGATATTTTGCTAATTTGGAGAGGAAACCAAGAAGATCTGACCTCCTTCTTCGAGTGGCTCAACCAACAATCACAACATGTGAAATTTACACATCAATCACACAATGAAAACATTGATTTCTTAGACGTCACGATTTACCATCAAGCCGGGGCACTTTCTACCAAACTGTATCGTAAACCTGCGGAGAGAAATTCTCTATTGGAATACCGGAGCCACCATCCACGAGCCCTTCGTGATAATCTGCCCTTCGGGCAATTTCTAAGAATCCGTAGGAATTGTTCAAATAAAGAACATTACTTTATGGAATCAGAAGATCTCTCCGCCCGGTTGGCACACCGGGGTTACCCAAAACGTCTGATAAAGAAGGCTCGCAAACGTGCCTGGTTCAACCCCAGAGAGGAACTTTTGTCTCCTAAGGACAGAACCAGCCAACAAGAGAATCGCATCGTGTGTGTGACCACTTTCAATACAAAAAGCAACAGGATCAAACGAATCATAAATCAACATTGGCATTTGGTTTCTGATGAAATCCAACATCCCGAGTCACCGCTGCATGCGTTCAAAAAGGCCAAGAGCATTCGAGACTATGTGGTACGCTCCTTCCTACCCATGGCCAACCAACCGACCATCAGTGGATTGTGGGACCTGCCGCCGATCACCGGACATTCCAGGTGTGGAAACTGTAAAGCATGCGAGTCCACTATTCAAACAAAAGAATTCCAATATCACCATCTAACAGTCAAGCTCAAAGCTTCAGACCCCGCAGCAAGGACATTACTATTCCCTGCATCATTAAGAGGGTCGAAACGTCGACTATTACTTCCTTTGTGTCAGCTTCACGCCAAGATTATTTTGATTTATTGCATTTTGTGAAGCATGTCTTTTCTAAATGATGTGTGCCATTAATTTACTGGCTGCTTTGGCTCTATAATTAATTGCCAATCGTGTTTTGAAAGTTTGATTTTACAATCACACACTCCTACCACTTCCTCATCCTCACTATGATCACATCCTCCCTCCCTCTCTCCCCCCCTGGGGCACAATACAACCTTGAATAAATTGCCTATGTATTATGTATTTACTATACGTGATCCCTCAGTGATTATAAACTTTGAGGATTTGAATGCTGGTTTTTGATTATTTCTTTAAATCAGAATTATTGCTTTATTGTTTGTTGTTTCCACTGGGACCCCCTCCTTCTATTACTCATTGAACCCAGGTCCCAGAGACTTTAGTTGGGTAAAAAAAACCCCTGTGCTTAAACATGATCCTGACGTAGGCGCTCAAAAGATGCCACCCCCCCACCGGAGTATATGTGGAATAAGACCCGACAAGCCGCCGGGCGTCACCGAGCAAACTCCCGCACATCCCTACCGGGACCAAAGTCTGGATTTTCCAGCAGCGGCGTCATGGGCGACGGAAATGTCGTCAGACCGTGCCGAGTGCCAGTCTGGTCCCACACCTCCAGAGGCACTCTGGTGATGAAAGAGTCGTATAGATTAGGGGGTCGGTGTTGTCTATGGAGGAAGGGGACTTCCTGCAGTGGGCGGCCCGCCACCGCCTGATCCTGAAAGAGCCAGTGCCGCTCCAAACTCCCACCGGCTCCACTCCACCAGGGTGCGGAGTTGCGTCGCCTGCTAGTATATCATCAGATCAGGCAGCCCCAATCCTCCTTTCTCTGGAGGGAGCATCGCCAGTCGCAGTTTCATCCTCGGGCGCTTTCCGGTCCAGATAAACTGCGCAAGTTCCGATTGGGTTTGGCGAATCCAACCCTCAGGCGGTCAGAGCGGGATAGCCCGGAAGACATGCAAAACCTGGGGTAAGATAGTCATCTTTACTGCCGACACCCGTCCTAGCCAAGAAAGTAGCAGATGCCGCCAACGTCCCAGCTCCGCACGGATAGTGCGGTGGAGGGTGGCATAGTTTATACGCACCGTGTCCTGCAAAGTTGCCGCCAATTGAATCCCCAGGTAAGGGACCGCCTCCACGGACCAGTGGAAGGGAAAGCACTCCTCCAAGGAGGAGCGAGTCTGGTGTTTCAGGGAGAGATCCAGGGCCAGCGATTTTGCCATATTTACTTTAAAGCCAGAGGCCCCTGCGAATTCATCGAGAATCTCAACATTGGCCGGCAGAGATTCCCTCGGGGTGGCCAAGGAAAGAAGCACATCATCAGCATATAAACTGATTGTATGGGTGTAGGCTCCAAATTTCATCCCTTGAACTCTGGGATCCGTCCTCAGGGCCTGCGCCAGTGGTTCCATGTATAATGCAAAAAGTAGGGGGGTGAGCGGGCACCCCTGTCGGGTTCCGCGTTCTATAGGGAAGCGGGACGATGAACAACCATTGGCGCGTACAGTCGCCGTGGGAAAGGTATAACAATTCAGCACCCAAGTGCAGAACTTGACGCCCAGTCTCGCCTTTATCAACACCTGTTCCAAATACGGCCAATGGACCCGATCAAATGCCTTTTCGGCGTCAATTGCCAGCATCATGAATTCGCTGGGCAATCTTGTGGCCCGTTCGATCAGGTGGAGCGCTCTCTTGGTGTTGTCGGCCGTCTGTCGTTCGGGAATAAATCCCGCCTGATCCGGGCCAACCAACCCCTGCATAAGGGGCGCTAGCCGGGAGGCGAGTATGCTAGTATAAAGCTTGAGATCAACGTTGAGGAGGGAGATGGGTCTATAGGCTCAACATTGCGTGCGGTCCTTCCCAGGTTTAGGGATGACCGAGATAGTGGCCTCCATCAGTTCCCTCGGAATAGCACCCGGTTCCGAGAATGAGTTAAAAAGAGCGGTGAACAATGGAGCCAATTGGAGGCAGAAGGTCTTGTAAAAGATTCAGGTGTAATCATCCGGGCCCGGAGCCTTAGCTAATTTAAGTCGTGAGATCGCTGAAATCACCTCCTCCGGCTGGATCGCCCTCTCCAGTGCCTCCGACTGCGCCGCTGAAATAGAGGGCAGAACGACAGCACGTAAGAACGCTTCACTGTCTGCGGGGTCAAGTCTGGCTCCGGTATACAACGAGGAATAAAAATCGCTAAAGACATTCGCTATGTCCCTGGTAACTTTATCTCCCGCCTGCATGATTATCTCTTGTACCGAATGGCGCTGTACCCGCTCCCTGAGTGCCCTTCCCAGCAGACGTCCGCATCGGTCCCCGCCTGTGTAATACATATGACGGACCCTCAAAGCCGCATATTCGGCGCAATCTTGGTCAAGCGCCACCAGCTGTTGACGTGCTAGACAGAGCTGTCGCCAAACTCTCGGCGCCCCTGTTCGTAGATGAATCTTCTCTAATTCGCGAGTATGGGCCGTCAGCTCCTCCCTTTTACGCGCCCGCTCCGCATTTTCCGCCGCCGAGAGCGCTATGAATTCGCCCCTTAGCACCGCCTTAAGCGCCGCCCAATGTGTGGCCCGCGAAGTGTCAGAAGGCTGATTATGTGTCATGTACTCCTTTATGGCCCCCTTGATTTTATCTATAACCTCCTTCCGATGGAGTAACGTATCGCACAGTCTCCAACAGCGCGGGGCGCGGGCGAGGGGCGGGAAAGAGAACACTGCCGTGAGTGGCGCATGATCTGACAGAGCCATTGCCCCAATGTCAGTCTGGGTTGCCAGCGCTGTGAGTGAGGTGGATGTCAACAGATAGACTAAGCGTGCATAGGTCTTGTGAGCATTGGAGTAGTACGTGTAATCCCTGGTACCCAGATGAAAGCTCCGCCAAAGATCGGTCAACCCCAGCTCTCTCATCCTGCAATGGCCCCCTTGTGACAGAGTGCCTGACTGTGAAGAACACTGCCCTGATCTGTCCTGGAGGTTATCAAAGACCAAAATAAAATCCCCCCTATCACAATATGTCTATCTGGGGATATGGCAGTCGCACTAAGAACCTGGTGAAAAAACTGCTCTTGTCCCTCATTGGGTGCATATACTGAGCTAACCGTGAAAGTGTCCTCCCCCAAAGAAAATTTGTAGGAGAGCAGCCGCCCCTTTATTTTAGCGCTTTACTGTAGAACCTTGCCTCTGAAGCGGTGGGACACTAATATAGCAACTCCCTCAGTCTTCGTGGAAGCTGAAGAGAAAAATTGCGTTGGGAAGTGATGCGACCTCAGCCTATGGCAATCTTTAGGCAAGAGATGCGTCTCCTGTAGGAGGCAAATATCCGCTTTTGAATCCTCCAGGAGAGACAAGACCGCCCTGCGCTTCACCGGGTTGTTTAATCCTCGGACGTTCAAAGTGAGGAGGCACATGTGGGTCGCCGGCATGAGCGTCCCTCAATCTTCCAAGCTGTATCCCCTGAAACAAAGCCCCAACTGATGCTTGACCCTCTCCTGTTCTCCTGCCTGCCATACCTTTCTGGCACTCCACCGTCCGTCTGCCAACCTCCTGCAAGCCAATGTTCTCATACACATCCAACCTTACCTGAAGGTGGAACCCCTTCCCCACCCTACCAAACTACCCCCCAGAACACAGATCAATCCCCGCCCCCGTACCTCTCAACTCCAACCCGCTGTCCCCCCTAACCCCAATCGAGAACTCCCCAATAGACATAAAAGTCCTGGACCAGTCACAACCTTGTTCAGGCCCATGGCAGAAGTCAATAAAGAGGAACGTGGCACTGGCAACCCCTATGGCCCCTACCCAGCCCCTTTCAGACCCGCTTGGAAGTATAGCTATAGATGGAAACCCCCCCTTTCTCTTGGTTGTCCTCTAAAGGAGGTGTCTCACTCCAAGGCTGTAGTGTCCTTGGACACCTCTTAGATGGCTGCTGCTTGCTCCTGCGCCACCATTGTCAGGTCCGGCCTGTGAGCCGCTCTAGACGACCTCCTATGCCGTATGCACTGCCAGCCCACCCCCGTGGAGCGGGGAGGTCTCCCTTGCGAGATGCCGGTTGTGCCGGTACCGTCCATCAAGTCGTTGGTCAGGTCAATCCCCAGCAGGGCACAAGTGTCTCTCAAGGATCGGAACTGCTGCAGTACACCATTCCACTTGAAGATAAGGCAAAAAGGGTGACCCCAAGAATATGGGATCCCTTTGTCCTGCAGGAACGTGGTGGTGATTTTAAAGGCCCTCCTTTTCTGTAAAGTGATCGCGGAGAGGTCATGATAAAGTGCCACCGGTTGTCCTTGATAGTGAAGCGGTTGTTTTTGGCGTGCCTCCTTCATAATGCGCTCTTTCAGTGGGAAATCAGGCAAGAACGCTAGAATGTCCGGGGAGGGGCGGGTGCCTTGCGTGTGAGGCCCACTCTGTGTGCCCTGTCTATGCGGATGATGAAGTCCTCATTTTCTCCCAGGATTTCCTTAAAGAGGCCCTGTAGGTAGCGGGTGATATCGTCCCCTTCCGCCTTGGATGGCACTCCCTGGACCCGTATGTTGTTCCGTCTGGAGCGATTTTCGAGGTCCTCCGCATGGGCCTGTAGGTCCACTGTTGTTCCTGTAAGCGTAGTACTTCTTGCTGCAGGGCTTCTTCGACTGCTGCCACCCTTTCCCCCAGACCATCCACATCTCTACGTAGCTCCCGGTGTTCACCCGCCATGTCTTGCTTGAGGGTCTGGAAGTCCTCCCGCAGGGAACTAAATAGGGACTCCGGGAAGGCTTTGGTGATCGGGGCTCCCTCATCTTCACGTACTGCGGAGTCCCTGGTCGCAGCTGACCCTGATGGACTGTTCTCTCCCTTGACTGCCCCCTCCATGAGCAGCTCCGTTATGGTGCGGCCAGTCTGACGCTGGCCCCCCGACATGGCCAGGCACGTAGCTTTGTCCCTGGGCCCCCAGACGTGTAACAGCTTCCCCGGAGGTCCGTGAAGTCACACCGACCCTCCGCGGCTCCGACTCGTGGGCCCCCGTTCCCACCGGGGTCACTCTCCTCCGTAGCACTCACAGCCTGGGAGGACAACCGCCTGGACGGCTGCGTCTCTGTTGGGCTAGGCTTCCCGGGGCCCTGCAATGTTCAGGCTTCTTCACCTCCCACCCTCTGGCCACCAAGGGGGGCCGGCATCCGCACCCTTCTGGACGACACCTCAGGGCAGGGCCCCCCATGCAGCGCGAGCCTCTGCGGCTAGCAGCCGTGCCCTGGCATCTCCTTCCGCTACTGCACCCAGTTGAAATCCCCGAATAGGGGCCCTCTCTAGTCAGGTCTAGGGCCCCGGCTGCGCGCAGTGGACTGCTCTCCGGGACGCAGTGGGTCTCCTCACCTCTCACCCCGGCGGGATCCCCGACGCCGCTGTGCTGCACCTCAAATCTGAGGAGGTACCTCCACATGGTTCTATCAATCCTCAGAAAGGCAGGGTGGGGACCGCGAGGCCCTTCTCCAGTTGTGGGCTCCGCTTGGCGCCAACACTCCGGACGCTGTATCTGCTTCCTTTCTGTCGGGCGAGGGGGGCCTTGATTTTCGTGCTTACTGTCTGCTCTCGGCTGGGCCCCTACTCCTCCACTTCATCCGCCAGCTTCTGACCAATGCGGGCCCCTCCAAGTGCCTTCTAGTCGTGCCGCAGTTGCGATTGCTCACCTCCGTAGCACCCCTTGCGGGGTAGGCCCCGAAGCCTGGGCCTCGAGTTTCGCGCTCCCGTGGTCCGCCGCAGCTCCGGGAGCGCTCACCTCGCCTCTCACTTCCGCCGGCAGTGTAACCGGCTCAACAGCACCTCGACCCTCGGTGCCCCGGCTCTCTGCCGTCTCCGCTGTCCCTCCGACCGGGCCACACACCTCGTGAGCCCTGGAGGCCCCCTCCTGCAAGCGCGGCGTGCAGCTGATGTCGGCGCCGCCGGGGACGAAGCGCCGCGCCGGGCAGCCGCCGCAGTCACCGCAACACCGTCTGGTCAGTCGCCGCAGCCCCCGTGCCTCGGGCTGCAAAAGGCGTTGTCTGGGGGGGAGTTTCGAGCTGTTTAAGGGTCAATAATTAGGGACTCGCGTCTGCTGCCGTCGCCATCTTGGCCACGCCCCCTGTAGTTTTCATTTAAAGGAGAGTGCTTCACAATCCTCTATTTTGGAAACTTCTCTGCCATATCAAGATGGTCTTTGTAAATTATTGCTTGGCCTCCACTTCGCTTGCCTTCCTGATCCAATCGTATAATTATATAGCCTACTTGTAGTGCTGAGAAGCAGTTTGGAAACTAGCGGTTCTAACGCACCCAGATTCGGTGTCTGTGACAGGAACTCCGTGTTGCAGGAATTGAGTGTCTGCTTTTCCTATATCGTTTCGTGTGGATGAGGGATTTTGCATCGAACTAGAGGAATATAGCGCCTTACGGTTATATTGGCCGTTTTGGCCGGGTGGCAGTGGGATTGTTCCCTGCCAGCCTTGTGGTCGAAGAGAGCCACCATTCCATTCAGAGATATTGATACCTCTGTCCTGATGAAGCCGGGAGAAATCATTGGCTGAAACGCGACGGCGCCTGCATCGACATTTGCAAAGGAGTCCCATCATTTTGAGTTGTTTGAATGAAGGAAAGTGCCAGATGAGGTGTTATGCCTCAGGCGCAATAGGGACTACCTTATTTATTTATTTTTGGTAGAGTTTTATATAGACCCGAACCGAATCAGGTATCAGAGCGCTTTACATAGCACAAGTTACGTTTTTACATGAGAACACACACTTTCATTTTTAGGCACGGGGAGATTAAGTGACTTGCCCAGAATCACAGGAGGTTTTGGTGTCGTTACCGAGACTCGAACCCAGATCCCCAGGTCCGAGGTCGAGCGCCTTAGCCATTAGGCCAACTCCTCTACCTTACAGTGTACTAAGCCGAATTAAGAGTGTACACTCTAATTGTTTTGTTCTCAGTAGGGGAATTACTTAGTGATTCATTTGTTTATGATATTAGTATGTTTTTGATATATGTTGTATATGTTGTATATATTGTATATATGTAGTGTATCATATATATGAGTGTGATTCAAATGTCTTTGTAATGAATGTGTATATTTTGTATATATGAAGTTGATATATGTATTTGTTTGTTTTGATCATATTTTGCTTTGCCTCATCATCTGACACGTTTACAAGTTGAAATAGTGGAAATTAATTTGCCATAAATAAGAATTGGGACAATCAGGGTAATTAATTGTACTCTGGTAGAAAATAAATGTTTTGATTAATCCCTCAATCCCGTCTTTTCTTTGGATCCACATTGTTGATGTTTGTTTGCTCAGGTATATGAGGGTGATTTGGTCATAACCCCTATTGTGTATGTACATGAGAAGCAGTAGCAGTCACTAGTAATGTGAAGTGGTGGGCGGGGGAGGTGGAGCAAAAAAATAGATTTCCCAGCATGTGAGAAATTCTGGGATTTGACTGTGCACCTCGTTTTGGCGCTCAGACATTGACTGGGGGCCTGGGTTGTTTTCTGCTCCCAGCTGTACAACACAGCACCTTACAATTTGGCCCGCCTCTGGGACCGGACAAACCATCAAGCACACTTAGCAGTGCCCATCACTCCCCTCTCCTCCTTGATGCTTGCTGCAGCATTACTCTGGCTGTCCCCGCCCCTCCCTCGGCACGACTGGCAAACCGCCTGCAGGACGCATAATAAAAACGACGATAAAAATGTTTTATTATCATTATATTTAGTCCTTGCCTCTTTTTGCTTTCAGCAGGGGGGCAACGCTCCTACGCCATAACAGAGGAGCCACCACTGCTGAGACGTAATCTGGGTCAGAACACTTATCCAGCCAGGTTTCTATTATACATGCAATATCTGGGCAGTAGTTGAAAAGCTTATGTTTATGTTTAATGACTAAACAAGTGTTCAGCAATATGCAGATTAGTTTAGATGCATGGTTAGTATGATTTATGATATAAGGATGGGGGAGGTCCTGACTGGACTCCACCAATCTAGGTAATTGCTCTACTCTACAGTAATAGTAGCAGTTTTTGCACACAAAGTTGTTTAGCATCAAATTCAATTTAAAGTTGCTTCAAAGCAGAGATTCCTTACCTGCTGGACCATTTCTTTTGCATATTTTAAAATTTTGTCCAGGGGACCCGGAGTCGGTCGCAGTCCGGCCATGGACAGGGGAGATAGGCTTGCCTTTGGCGCACCAGCCATGCACCTGCTGTGTGTGTCAGTTCAATTTCACGCGACAGGGGGGCATGCCCAAAGGCCGACCGTAAGTCAGTGCTTATGTTTAAAAATGATTGTGCAAACAATCGTGACAAACAGGAGTCAAGCATCCTCTGACACCTGGTTTCAGGCTCCCCTGAACCCGGTGACAGCTGAGAAACAAAGGCAAATTAAAATAATAGTGCATAAAGACAAACCATAACAGTAAGTGGGCCACGCCCAGTTTGCAAGGCAGTATGGAGGCAGGCACCTCCTAAAATAGGCAATCAAATGTCTTACAAAGAAAATAAATGTGGCAACATAGAAATATATTCTCACCTGCAGATGTCCATTATGAATCCTAAAGAACACTCCAAAAGGTGCTGTTTTAGAATTTGTGAGCAACAATGAATGATTTGACTCACAGTCAAGAGCGTACATTATTGACATGACTTGGAAAAATCATAATTACTTTGTGGCCCACACCATATTTTAGAAAATCATAAGGGGGAGGTCGATGTGAATAGTACATTTGTCATCATCGTTGCAAGATGTATAATTTAATTATAATTCTATACCAGACCTGGGGTAATTTTTATAAACAATGCTAAAGTTACATCCTGCATGGAGAAGACTGCTATTCCAATGAAATCAGATACACGTAGGATGAAGGTGGCTCAGTCAGGCCTCTTCTGCATACTTTTGGCGCTGGTAGAAAAGTTAATGATTTTTAAGGATTGTGACTTTGACTGGGGCCTATTTTAAATATTTTTAGCAAATCACAGAGATAGTGTTATACTTGGCCATGAATAGGACATACCGTGTTGTGTGCTGTAAAAGGTCCAACAGTTAGAAATGGGTTAGCCTGGATCTATGAATAATGAAGAAACTCACCTATTTCAATCAAACCATCTATTAAAAGAGTGACATCTGGTGTGGGTGCTTAAATCTAATGTTAGATTAGAGGTAGAACATTTGGCTTTTAGTAAGAAATGAAGATACTGGTTTAGGGATGTGAAACTCCATTCATGCAGGAACCCTAATGAAACAGGGACCACAATCTCTTTTCAGGGGAAGTCTATGCTCAACCGTCAGGTAGCTTGGTACAGAGCAGTCAGGCTAAACTCAGAGGCAATGTGTAAAGTATTTCTGAAACACTTAAAAGTAACAAAGTAAAAATGCACCACAAAGGGATCTCATTCCAAGTTCGCAAATAGAGAAGCTTTTAATAAATATAACAAGACTAAACAACAAAAATCCGATCATTAGAAATGGAGATATGCAGTTTTATAGATAACAGTGAAAAATAGCACCAATTGCCAACTGTGGATATCTGGTTGTGCCGGACCAGGACAAATCACAAACTCAGGCACACATTGATGGGGCATGAGCCAAGTACAGGGCCCGCTAAACAAGAGTACCTTAAATCCTGGTTATAGATGTCTGAGAGGCCCAGATGGTGCGTTAGTTCTGAGAAGCAGTGGAGATGTGATATAAGGTCCTGCATCATCATAGAGGATCAAAGTCTGGCTTTGAGGATGCATTAACCAGTCGAGGTAATACATCTATTCCAAGGGACTTTGCTGTGAGAACGTGAATCGACATTGAGGCAGCGGAGGCGGAGGTTCTGATGCGGGCTGTGAGGTGGATGCGGATTTCTTGTTTTGAGAGAATGATCATAGCAGAGGTAACGCCCAGGATTGCACCGAGCAGCAGAGGAGATGGGTTGTTTTTGCTGGGTCAACAGATGTGCTGGCAGAGCACCTTCAGGCCCACTTTCAGGGTCCAAAACTGGGGTAGCACCAGTTGGCAGGATAGGACTCACAGATGGTAGAGTCCAGGTGCTGGGTTCAGGATTGTTGGAGCCTTATGTCTCGGAAGCTCTATTCAAGAGGCCGTAGTATAAGAAAACAAGGGTACCCCATAAAGCGAACCTTGTGTTGTAATGTATTTAAAGAAAACAATGGTTCAATGGTGGCCTAATTTGGTCCTGAAAAACGAGAAGAATCACTTAAATTTGATATTGAATCAGTATGGGAGTAGAACATGTAGGGCATCAAATAAAATTTGAATCATTTCCTATTTTCAATATATATATATACATTCAGGTGCTCACATCAGTGGTCGAGTGCATATCGTGACTTGAGTGAAACAGTGAAAATAGACGAAATATCACAAATACAACAAGGGGTAATCCACAGAAATATATACAATGGGGGAGATTTTCCTTGGGGGGGGTCGACGACGTTTCGATCTTTTTTTTAGTCAAGATCATCATCAGGACAGGGTAAGCATCCTGAAAGTGGAGTAAGTTAAAATAAATTAGCACTTAGCCCAATTAAATAATTCTTTCCATAGAGAATTGGTGCTCCCAGTGGCATGATTGGTTTAATCTACATGCACATTGTCCACATATTTACATGGTAACCGTGTTTTGGGGCACGCAGGGTGCGTTCTTGAGGCTAGGTACTATGATCCGAGGAGCACGCCTTTTTAAATTTCATAGAGTTTGTAAAACGTACTCTTTTGGAGAGCCATTTTTTTTTTTTGCAGAGTTTTATAAAGGGCGAACTAGAACCGAACTGAACCAGGTATCAGAGCGCTTTACATAGCACCAGTTACGTTACACAAGGACACACATTAGTTTTGTTAGGCACGTGGAGATTAAGTGATTTGCGCAGAATCACCGGAGGTTTAGCGACATTACCGAGACTCAAACCGGGTTCCCCAGGTCCGAGGTCGAGGGCCCTAGCCATTAGACCAACTCCTCTCCCCATTTAATGGGGAGTGTAGGAGACAACATAGCACCAGTTACGTTACACAAGGACACACATTAGTTTTGTTAGGCACGGGGAGATTAAGTGATTTGCGCAGAATCACCGGAGGTTTTGCGACATTACCGAGACTCGAACCGGGTTCCCCAGGTCCGAGGTCGAGGGCCCTAGCCATTAGACCAACTCCTCTCCCCATTTAATGGGGAGTGTAGGAGACACTCAGTTTGGATAAGTCGCTGCTGCTGCTTTTCTTTGGTACTGTCAAGGGGTAGACCTATTATGTGGGAGAATGTAGTTAGTCATATTGGTTTCCCGAATCGTACTTACTGAACTGAAGTTAAAGGAGGGAATTTCTTACATGGGTTAAATTTGGGTCTTAACAACTCCGATTGTGTAGGCCAAGGAGTATTCAGGGTGATTACATCAGCAGTCGCTGCTGTTGCTTCATTTGAATTCCTTCAGGGGATAATGCAATTAATCATATTGGTATTCTTATTAATGCTTGCTATACTAGTTGTTAGTAGGAGGGGGTTCTTACATAAAAAGGAATCAATTCCGTTAAGTCTCAAACAGACTGCTTGCATCGGCCAGCGATTGTTCATGCTCTGTGAAGTGAGACAGGTAAATCAATTGACATCTGCATGTTAGAGACAATTATCAGGCTCAAATAGTCTCTGTGGCACTTACTTGTGACAAATGCAAAACAACAGGTGATGGACAGAATGCAGAACAATGTCATACATTCACCCCAGTACAGAGATCTGGGCCTAAATTAATCGTTTTTTTGCTCACCACGCCTTTCCAGTTTGAACCCAGCCATATGCAAATCAGTCTTGACCCAGTGCCCCATGGGAACAGTCCAGCCCGAACTGCTAAGCCAGGTCCTCCCTGGACTGGAAACAAGCATCCAAGGACCGGTTTCGGGCTTTCAGCCCTCTTCAGCCTGGATAGCTTGATTCCAGTGGCATGGAGAGCACGGGACTCACGTCTGAGCATACCCGTCCTACTCGGGGTGACAAATTAAAAACAACAGGTGATGGACAGAATGCAGAACAATGTCATACATTCACCCTAGTACAGAGATCTGGGCCTAAATCCATCGTTTTTTTGCTCACCATGCCTTTCCAGTTTGAACCAAGCCATATGCAAATCAGTCTTGACCCTGTGCCCCATGGGAACAGTCCAGCCCGAACTGCTAAGCCAGGTCCTCCCTGGACTGGAAACAAGCATCCAATGACCGGTTTCGGGCTTTCAGCAATCTTCAGCCTGGATAGCTTGATTCCAGTGGCATGGAGAGCACGGGACTCATGTCTGAGCATACCCGTCCCACTCGGGGTGACAAATGCAAAACAACAGGTGATGGACAGAATGCAGAACAATGTCATACATTCACCCCAGTACAGAGATCTGGAAGAAATTCCCTCCTTTAACTTCAGTTCAGTAAGCACGATTCGGGAGACCAATATGACTAACTACATTCTCCCACATAATAGGTCGACCCCTTGACAGTACTAAAGAAAAGCAGCAGCAGCGACTTATCCAAACTGAGTGACTCCTACACTCCCTGTTAAATGGCTCTCCAAAAGAGTAAGTTGTACAAACTCTATGAAATTTAAAAAGGCGCGCTCCTCGGATCATAGTACCTAGCCTCAAGAAAGCACCCTGCGCGCTCCAAAACACGGTTACCATGTAAATATTTGGACAATGTGCATGTAGATTAAACCAATCATGCCACTGGGAGCACCAATTCACTATGGAAAGAATGAATTTAATAGGGCTAAGTGCTAATTTATTTTAACGTACTCCAGTTTCAGGATGCTTACCCTGTCCTGAGGATGATCTTGACTAAACAAAAGATGGAAACGTCGTCGACCCCCCAAGGAAAATCTCCCCCCATTATATATATTTCTGTGGATTACCCCTTGTTGTATTTGTGATATTTCCTCTATTTTCACTGTTTCACTCAAGTCATGATATGCACTCCACCACTGATGTGAGCACCTGAACGTATATATACATATTGAAAATATGAAATGATTAAAATTTCACATGCTGCCCTACATGTTCTGCTCCCAAACTGATATAATATAAAATTTAAGTGATTCTTCTCGTTTTTCAGGACCTAATTAGGCCACCATTGAACCATTGTTTTCTTTAAATACTATTTACTAGGCCACCCAACTAGCCCATAGAGTCACTCTGTGGCCTTAGGTTGAAAAGATGCAGGTCCAGTCCTTCTAACCTAAACAACAAATCAGTAGGTCAGCACCGCAAGAAAGCAGTTCAGCAAGGGAGCAGTCCAGCAGAATGGCATTCCTTTCAGTAGCACAGTAGCCCTTCTTCCTGGCACAGTAAATGGCCCATAAGTGTGCTAAAGGGCTGGTGTCTGAAGCCCGATATATATACCTGGGCCTTCCTTTGAAGTGGGAGAAGATTTTTCTTTGAAGTCCACAGGTTTCCTGCCTTCCCTGCTCTGGCTTCAGTCTAACTATGGGGGTATGCAGCCCTTTGTGTGAAAGCAGGACACAGCGTATTCGAGTGTGGCAGGACTGTGTTCAGGTCTGCCCTCCCATCCTGTCAGTGATGGCCCATTCAGGCACACCTATGCTCTCTATTGCGTGTGCCTGCCTAAGGGCAATACACAAAGCCCAACTATGAGCTACACCTAGTCATGTGACACAGAGGCAGGCTTATTGCACTATACAGACAAGGCAGGAAAATGCCATAATTCGAAAAGTGATGACCTCAGCCAATGCTCAGGATACTGTGTGCACTAAGCAAGCCCAAAATAGGGTCAACCCATGTGTTAAAATGTACACATACATATACATATCTTCAAAACATCCAATTAGAACAATTATGACAGCATAGTTATCAAAGAACAAAAATTCAAATGTATGTAGAAAGCTCAATGCAACAGAGAAATGTGAATCCAGTCAATTTAATGTCAAAGACCAAATTCTTGATTCATAACATTGAGTTCTCAGATGATCATGAAATGTATTATGCTTCTCAATGCATTTCGGGCTTTCAGTGAGCCCTTCTTAAAATCTTAATGACCCTGCTTTTAGACCAATTGTCACAGGTTGCGGATCAATCCATGAACCACTTGGACAATACCTTGACTATTTTTTACATCCAATGGTAAATCTAGCCCATCTTACCTGCAGGATACAACTCACTTATTGAACCCGCTGATGTCCATTTGGTTACAGACAAGCAGATAGATGTGGTAGCCTTGTATACCTCAATCCCTCACAATGAAGGAATAGAGGCCATTGAATGGGCATTGCTGAGAGTGGGAGAACTAGAAGCCAACAAAGTGTTTCTTCTTGAGTTGTTACATTTTTGTTTGTAACACAGTTATTTTCAGGGGAAGGGGAATTTATTTCTCCAAACGAATGGGACATCAATGGGATTTTCTGGGGCGCCAAGTTTGTTCATGTTGAAATTCGAGATTGAACACATCTTGTCTGGCTTGTCTGACAATAGCTGGATGCAGAGTCTGATCTTGTACCGTCGTTATATTGATGGCATTCTGCTTATTTGGAAGGGAGATTTGTTGGATTTGGAGAATCACCAGAAAAACCTGGATCAGAAGAATCCTAGGATCCAGTTCACATCTTGTGTTCAAGCACAGAAGATCAACTATTTGGATGTGGAAATCACGTTAGTAGGGACACAGATTCACACTGACGTATATAAAAAGTCTATTGATAGGAATAATGCTATTTTATTTAGTAGTTTCCATCCTCTTACTCTCAAGTGTCACTTACCTTTCTCACAAGTATCCAGAATCAAACGGATCACATCTGATGCTGACAGGTGTGTTATTGCGATGGATGAATACAAATATCAATTCTTGGAAAGTGGTTATCCTTTGGAAGTAGTGGATCAAGCTGTACAGAGAGTACATTCATTGGAAAGATTTTGTGTCAACATTTTCCACGAGTTCAGCATTGATTAAGAAAATCATACTGAAACGATGGGAGTGCAGACAGAGCCTGATTTAGGAGACACATTTGCCCAGCTATCGTTATTCGCATATAGAGAAAACTTTTACCAGGCAAAGATCGACTGGTGAGATCATGTACAAAGGCATGAATTTTTTTTTACAATTGCACTCATTGTAACAATGTATTGGAAGGCAGGGCCATTTCCCACCCTTGGACCGGGAAGATGATTAACCTGAACTACACAGCAGATTGCAATACTCAAGGGGTGATTTATGTGAATAAGTGCCCATGCGGTTCACTTTATCTGGGTAAAACTGAAAGAAAAATCAGGATAAGAATGACGGAACACAAAAACCGCATCCAACCCAAGTCCTTAAATTCACCATTAGCTGCACATTTTAGTGCGTGTCTTCAATCTATTGCGCAAATGCATTTTACCATTCTGGAGGAAGTGCACCAACAAGTGGTTATGTATTACAACAGGAGACTGTTACAACGTAAATCGTACCGGACACATTTTTTGGATACTTTAACTCCAAAAGGACTCAATGACAAAATGGAATTTACATGCTTTTTATAACTCTGGACACTTGGTATTATTTTTGTTAGTCATCTCCAGGTAGGCAGGATTATTTAGTAGTGGTCAGAGACAGGGGGTTATGATTTCCTTCCATTTACTTCACATGTTTACACATTACAAATACATAGAACTCTGTGAATTGCACTGTTTGGCTTGGGTTTTTTTGTTTTCTGAATACTAATTTCTTCATTTTTAGGTGTGTTGTATTTGTGATTCTGTCACCAAAGGCTAATTTTGTGACACACTATGAATGTTCATACTCACTTGCATTGAGTCCAGTTCGGAACTATTTGTGTTATCATACTGTGATTCCACATTGAATGTAATCTCTGTTAATTACCAAGATTGCGACTTTGTAATTCACATTTGCTGTTTTCTCATTATCCATTTTTATCGAATTTTTGTTTTCCTGTTTATAACGATTTGTGTTTTCACACTGTGACCCTTACAATGAATGTTACTTTCAAGAATCACATCCATTGTTTACATTCCTCATATTGACTGCAGTTTGAAATTCCATGTATCTCTACATTGCAACATCCACATAGAATGTTATTGGTTCAAAATCATTAAGATTGCAGCTTTAAACCACACAACTGTTCACCTGACTCAGGATGTAGCATTATTGCATTTGTTTTCATTAGTTTGAAAATACACGACATTTTGCGCATTTCCTAATTTAAATTCATCTTTTTCTTTCCGTCTTACCATTTTAATGGGTTGGTTTAAATGACCTTTATTGTGTGGTGAGTTGGTAGCATGATTCATAGGCTGTTTCTATTTTTTACTGCTCACTTGCATGTACTTTTTATGCACCCGCACATTTCAGTTAGTGTAGATGCTTTGGTGCCTACTTGTTTTGAGCTTTTGAGGGAGAGGAGAGGAAGGTTTTGGGCTGCTGTTGGCAGTCTTCTTCTATTGTCGTGAAGTACGCATTTAACGCAGAGATGTATGTGCGGTTTTGCATACGTCAGTTTGATACATTGGGGTCAGACTGTTAGCAACATTAGCCTTTCAGGGTTCTGGTGAGTGCATTGGCACAAAGCTTCACTATTGTTTCACTACCTCTGTGCACCTACAGGAGATATTGGCTCACAGGAACATATTCTCCTTTCAGATATTGAAGGCCTTTGCTGAAGGACCGTTAACTGCAGTTTCTTTGTCACTTTAAACATGCATGCGTTCGCGAGTCATGAAAAGAGTAGGTTTGAAGCCGGGTACTATTTACAGAAGTGGGTTGGTGAGTTCACCAGCTGGCCATTTGTTTAAGTTACTATCACATGTTTGTGTATCATAAGAAGAGACTGGTTGATTTGGTTTTCATATTTTTTTTAGATTTGGAGACTTATAAAGTTTACTTGACTATCTGTCTTCTTGAGCATTCACGGTAAGGAGTTGCATTAAGGAATCACATGAATGGTTTGTTGCACGTGTTTAGTTTGATTATGTCTTTTTTGAAACTTTGATTTATGTTTATGACAGAAGAGCAATTGTTTACTGTTGGAGTCAGGTTTACCCGGATCACCTATTTCGAGGATTCTGTGGAGTTTTCATAGATGGTAATTTATTGAATATATTATTGTTGTTATTCACTTGCCAATCACTGGGTTTGGTTCTATTTATGAGCATGGGTTTCATTACTTTCTTCATATTTTCACCTTTTGTGCACATGAAATATTGAGGACTTATCAATTCAATTCATTAGTCTTTATTCGATAATTTACCATCATAAAAGACACAGAACATACATAAAAGTGCCGATAAAGATTGGCACCATAAAAAAACAGACAATTCATACAAGATTTGATACCAAACATTATTGAATCCTAGCAAGAACGATAAAGATAAAATCATATATAAAATTCTATACAGTTACTCTTTTAAAATCAAGGACTAAATCTGGTTCCTCAACAGCCATCAGTTTTTTCTTCCTCAATACCCATGCCCAGCTCAAAGATTTTGCAATAGCAAAGACTATATCTGAATGGGTATTCGTTACCAGTATACGCATAGCTGTCATACAGGATCTCGTGCCAAGGTTTGCACACAGTGGCTTAAACCACCTACGACGAGGACCTTGGTAAACAGGACAAACAAAAAGCAGATGAGTTTTTGTCTCTTCCCCAGTGTAGCAAAATGGGCAATTAGTCGTCAGAGCCTTATACCATTTAGCTACAAACAATCTTAATGGGAGGGTACCCACACGTAATTGATGATATAGTTTTCTATCTCCAGTTTTTGTGATCAAATTCCAATATGTTTCTGCTTTTGTTAGAAACTTGTGGTCATAGAAGATACCTGTGAGCGACGTACTGCTCACCTTTGACAGGGTCTTCTTGGTTAACATATCCCAGTAAAGCTCTTTATAGTCATTTTCTACTAGGGAATGTATTCCCTGCTGGGTCAACCCACAGATAGCTGAGGCCCATTTCAAACAAGGTATACTTAATCTTCTGGAGCCATTTAATTTTGGAAGCCATGTCTACATTCCTAACATGCAATATTGCGTTAGCATAGGGTGTCAGTTCTGTGGTAGTCCACAATCTCCTCAAGTAGGCTAAGGGTCTGAAACCTGCGACCTCATCAATGAAAGTACAACCTAGGTCTAAAAGCAAGGGCTTAATTGGAGTTGATTGAGGGAGAGCAGTCAGGGATCTTAAAAACTTGTTTTGCGCTTGGACTAAGGGTGATAGGTTTTCAAATCCCAAAGTTCAGCGCCATAAATATTTGAAGATCTGATTTTCTCATTATAAATTGCTACAGTGGGCCCTATAGGTTTAGTATAAGACAACCTATGTTCTTTTAATAGGGCTCCTGCTAGCTGGCTTTGCCCAAGGACTAGAAGGTAAGGTGGGGCGCCCAATTCATCTTCCTACCCATAGTTACCCCTAAGTAGGTAAAAGTATCAGTTTGCTCTAGGGATACATTATCCATAACTACCCTGCCTTTAACAGATTTATGTCTATGTATTACCATATACTTAGTTTTGTCGACATTCAATGCCAACTCGTGGTCATTGCAAAAAACTGTAAATTGATCAAGGGCTCGTTGCAGACCAGCCTGGGTTTTTGATAAAATTAGCGTGTCGTCCGCAAACATTGGCAGTGGAACCCTTGTTCCTGCAAGGGATGGAGCGTCTGTTGGGTAATTAGAATAATAAGCAATAACCCTATTTATAAATAGGGAAAATAGGGTAGGAGCAAGGACACACCCTTGACGCACACCTTTATTAACTGGGAAAGCATCAGTCAATTCGCCCTGCTGCCCCATCTTACTTTAGCATAATTTGCCTCATGCAACTTAATAATAAAAGCAAGGATTTGTAAGGGCATGCCAGCCTCCTTTAGTGAATCCCACAGCTTAGAGCGAGGTACTAAATCAAATGCTGATTTTAAATCAACAAATGCTGCATATAAGGTTCCCCCTGCTAGTATTACTGTGGACCAATAAATCATCGTAAATCGAAATACTTGATCAATTGTGCTTACATTGGGTCGAAAACCCACTTGATAGGTAGATAAAACACTCTGCTCTATAATCCACTCATTAACTCCACCTAGTACAAGTCTCGCAATTATTTTCTGTAAGGTATCAATTAGGCTTATCGGCCAATAATTGCAGGGACAGGCGCGGTCTCACTTTTTATATATGGGGAATATTTCGGCCCCTCACCAGGTGTCTGGTATTATCGCACCTTTAGCAATGGCATTTACAATGATAAAAATGTATTCAATCCAGATTTTCCTATCCTGTTTGTAAAGGTCAGCCGGAATACAATCTAGACCAGGAGCCCTCCCAGCAGGCACCCTGTCTAATACTCTATCTATCTCACTTTTAGTGAAGAGAAGAACTGCATCTGCCTTAACCTCTGGATACTTAGAGCCAATACTTCGTTTCGAAGAGAAACCAGAGTAAGTTCACTAGCCCACCCTTCCAGCTGACAAACAGGTTCTCTGCCATTTCCGATCTAGATACCCTTGATTGACCCTTACCCCAATCTCAATCAACTGACACCGTTTTTATTGCTCCCATGGAGATTGTTATAACTAATACTGACAATGGGGTGGAAAGTGTCATCTTAGATAATCGTACTGACCCATCCCTATTACGGGTGCTGAGCTGGAATGTGGCCGGGCCGGTTTGGCCTCTAAATTAAATATTGAAGAATGGGTTAACATGATCAATCAATTTGACATTCTTATGCACCAGGAGACCTGGGCAACTAAAGAGTTATTCCTTGAAGGATATGAGTGATTCAATATTATATCTCCTCATCCTAAGTTTGGCAGACCTTCGGGTGGTTTATCGATTTGGGTCAGTATTATTTCAGGCGGTAGAGTGAAATCAATCCACACCAATAATGCTAAGTTTCAAGTACTGGTCTACACATGGGGTATCTCTATTTGTTTTATTAATTTTTATAATAATGACTATTTTAACTTTACCTAATGTTAGTTTTGTTAATATTTTTGATTTTATTTCAGGCATGGATAACTTGCTGGAAAAATATAACCCGGTAGGGATATGTTTGGGTGGAGACTTTAATGCAAAAATAGAATGGGGAAACATTGAGAGTCCCACCAAACATACCTCAGTTAATCCTTGCAAGAGAGGTAACAAATTAATATTCCATTTATCAAATATTAGTTTTTTAAATGTCATGGATATGGCAGCTGAAAATAACGAGGATAGCCCAATTCCTACTTCTAGAGGTTCCGGACGAGCATCAACTATAGATTATGTTTTTATATCTGCTCAGTTGGTAGATTATTTAGTTCCAGCAGAGGTCAGGGCATCTACTTTTGGGGACCACAAATCTATCCTAGTTTCTTTTAAGGCAGCCCCTAGACCCAAAATTAGAAAGGAGCCAGGGTCTGGTAATTTAGTCATCTCTACTGACAATCTCAGAGTTAAATGGAAGGGTATGGACTGCACAAAGATGTTTCAACAGATGGCAAAAATGTATCCATCACTCTGTGGGACCTGTTTTTCTAACCCAGCGGCCGTATCAGCTTTCACCTTATTATGTGCAGGCATCAAAGAATTAATTTCTAGACCCATAGCCACACCTAAATCCGACCCTAGGTGGTTTGATAGTATCTGTTCTAGGGTGAACAGGAAACTTAGAGCTGCCCTGTTAGTTTTCCACAGAGACCCTGACCTTATCAGAGTACTAAGGCATTCCTATAAAAGCGCAGTAAGGCATAGGCGGGACGTGGTTTTAAAAGAGCACTGGAGTAACTTGGCCTGCGCTGCCAAGCTTAACAATACAAACGGTTTCTGGTCAGCTACTAAATCATTAAGAGCGTTTGGCACTGTATCCACCCCGTTAAGCTGCAATGTAACAAGCGAAGCGTGGGTAACTCATTTTTCAAAAATATATGCCTCATCATCTCAATATGAAGACATCTTTGAAAATTATAATCCTGCCCAAATTTCAATATCTCTGACAGAAGTTGAGGATGCAATAGACCAGAGCTTGGGAAATAAAGCCCCGGGCCCGGATGGACTTCCAATAGACCATATAAAATCTAGGCCAGAGTTTTGTGCCCGTTTGTTACTTAATGTTTTTAATAATTTAACAACAACAAAGATTCCAAACACCTGCTCCACATCGGTAAAAGTCCCCATTTTCAAAAAGGGAGATAGATCTAAACCAATTTGTTATAGACCTATCTCCCTGATAGACAACACTCTTAAGATATTGGGGAGAGTTTTATTTAACAAGATTAGAACCTGGGCAGAGGGTGCAAACATATTAAATAAATGCCATTTGGGTTACCGAAGCCACCTTGAAACTGTGGAACAGTGTCTGAATCTCAACTTAATTATAGGGAAGTATACCATCGCCCGACACAGTCCCCTTTACCTGATATTTATGGAGGTTACATCCGCTTTCGATTTTGTTAATCGATCCAGGCTCTGTCAATGCCTCCTAGATTATGGGCTGGACAAAGATATGGTGTACTTCCTAGCATATTTGCACAGGGACCTAAGGGCTCGGGTGAGAATAAGCAAGGAGGGGGCAGTTTCAGGTGACATAGTAGTAGGTAGAGGCGTTAGACAAGGGTGCGTCCTTGCCCCACTTTTATTTACTTTATATATTAATGAGTTACATAATGTCTTGTCCAACCAAACAACAGATGTCCCAATAATCAATGGTAATAAATTGCCCTCCCTACTATACGCGGATGAAGCTGTTTTAATGGGGAGTACACCCAATGCCCTACGAATTTTAGTCAAGGGCTTTGTAGCTTTTATGAATAGTTTGAACCTTTGTACAAATTTTAAGAAATCTTTTTTAATGTGTTGTGGCCCTAAAAAATATTCCATTAATACCATTACTCTGGGCACAGATTATTTGTTATGCACCCGCACTTTCCCATATCTAAGTTTACAATTCTCAGATAATGGGTCCTGGACACCGCATCTGGCATATGGACGAACCACATTTTTAAACACAATAAACTCAGTTATAAGCCTCCCCCAACCAAAAAGAAGTGGTACTATCCTTACTTAAAATCTATAGGACACAATGTGTACCAGTTATGACTTACAGGCCTGAAATCTGGGGCTATATAAACCTGAAAAGTGTCCAGGCTGAAGAAAATAGATTTTGTAGGAGAAATTTAGGTTTACTGATTTCATCATCTACTTTCATCTGTCAAAATGAGCTAAGATTACCCTATTTGGAGGACTATATTAGATCCCACCCTGCCTTGTTTTGGCTAAAAGTTTTGCAAAATCCAGCAGACACACTAACAAGGGAAATTTTGGCTGATTGCCTAAAATGTGACAGGGGCGGTGATATACAGTGGACTGTGGAAGTACGGGCAAATTTGACAGCTGTTAACCTTCGCCACATTTTTCATAATACAGATCAATTAGATAGCATTGATGGAAAGTCTGTTCGCAAAATATTATATAAACATTACGAGGACATAAGACATACCCAGGAGTCTATTAAAGAATCCGTGGGACAATACATTACAATGGCAGAAGAGGGAGGACCTCCATCCTGTCTACCTGCCAGCTATCTGTTAAAAGATATTACTCGCTGGGAGCGACGCCTTCATTTCCGCCTTAGATCGGGTGCAATACAATATTTGTTGTATTTCCCCTTAGGATATCAACCTAATATTGATGATCTGGCTTGCCCATGTGGCAATATAAAAAACAGTCAATGCTGCATTTTTTGTTTTTCTGCACCTTTTATCAAAGATATAGTATGTAGTTATTGATACCGTTTTTGTGGTCAAAGGGGATAACGGATTTTAAGGTTGCCTATAAAATAATTCTGCAGGTTAAAAATGTTGATTTAATATACCGAGTATGTACCTTTTTGAAAATGGCTATCCATTCACGCTCTTCCATGAATCCTTGAATGCTGGACTAGGTCGCATTTTATATATACCTCTGGATTGTATTTTTAAATTGGGGAATATGTAATACAATTAATATGAGGGCACACAGAGTACTTTGTTTACAATTTTTCCCTGTTCTTTGCACATTGGGACTTCTATATAATGCTGCTATTCGTAATTTGAATGTCATTTATTAATTTGCCTACTCCTTACATATTTGCACATTGCACCTTGCACTTCAGTATTGAAGTTACAATTGGCTCTGTGATCCTTGATTTGCACATTGCACTCTGGCACTTTAGTATTGAAGTTGCAATTGGCTATGTGACTTACTACTTTGTTTGCTCCCTGCATATTTGAACATTGCACCATGGCACTTTAGTATTGAAGTTGCAATTGTTCATGTGATTCACTAATTTGCCTGCATATTTTCACATTGCACCTTGCACTTCAGTATTGAAGCTGTAATTGGTTATGCGTGATATCCTTGTAATATTTTATTGATTAGCTGCAGAACTACACTTGGTTTTAACATTTTTTACTGATTTAGGATTATGTAACTGACAATGAGAAATGCTTAAACGACCAGCTTGTAATATAATCCATGTTTAGTCACAATCTTTTATTAACGATGGATTATGTGAAATGTATGTACTTTTACGGATAATACATATCCGAATAAAGATCATGATTGATAGTGCCAATACTAAGTGGATAATCGAATTGACCTTGAAAAATCTGGACCCAAAGTTCGGGTGAGACATTATTGTCTGGTGTTGTTCCGGCCATATGACTGCCCCATTTGACCAATTCCCAAAACTTGGCTCCAGTTCTTTCTTTCAGAGGCATTAGTTAGGCTTGCCCATCTTTCCTCGTCATATTCTTTCTCAGCCTTAATTTGTACCCTTTTATAGTTTACCCCTGCTTCTTTAACCTGTTGGGGAACTCCCAGCTTTATTGCCAAGAGAGGTCTCGAAATGTGGTACCACAGGCCTCGTTGTACCACTTGGACCTTTTTATTGGGGAGGTTTAAACGGTTTCTTAATTTTTGTAAACAGGGACTTCAGATTTAAAAAGTGGTCCTCATGAATCTTCATAATATCTGAAAAAATATTATCATTAGCATCTAGGGAGCTCATCAAAGCAAGGGTCTCTTCCGTAGAGGATCTGATCCGCTTTTGTAGGGCATCGTCCCCTGAGACCACTGCCAATTTTAGCCGGCGATAGTCTTGAGACATGATCACCTCTCCTATCTTAGATACAGTGTTCATATTTGGGTGGCCTTTGCCAGGCCTTGTTAGGGTCAGTAGTAGGGGATCATGATCACTTTCTGGTCTGCGGTAAACCACAATATCCTCAAGGCTGGTCCAAAGTTCAAGACTTATAAATATGTAGTCAATCCTACTATTTCTAATCCCATTAGAAAATGTGAAACAGCCCTCTGAGTCTGAGAGTTCTCCCATTAGTAGCTCTAATCCCACACCCTAGTGATAAACTTTTCAGTTAGAGCGCCGCCTCAGTCCACTTATTAATTGGTTTCAATGGGAGTGGAGGCACCCCCCAATTCTGATCCTCATCCATAGTGAGACTACAATCGTCTATGCCTAATGGCTCAAATGTGCAGTTGAAATCGCCTACAATAACAAAGACACATGAGCCATCCAAGCCATCCTTAAATGTGTCTATTTGGGCAATGGTTGGTGCAGCTTTCCCACCCGGTAACCCACGCGCAGAGAAATTGATTAATATAAGATCTGGCTCACCCTTGTAAGAAATCGTAATAGGGAGGATGTCTGGGCTGTCTGTTGATAGTACCTTTATTTGAATGGATTGTTGTTGTTTAACCCATATAACCAGTCCCCCACTAGGTCTCCCCGTTTTGTTTGCAATTGCCGCTTTACCGTAAGCCAGGTAACCCGGGCGGCAAATCGTATCTAACGACAAGGTCTCCTGTAAAGCAATAAAATTGTGCCCCCCAACAAAGCACGACCAATCGGAGGACATGGTTTTGTTAAAAAGCCCTATGACGTTCCAAGATAGTCGGGATAATACATGATTGTGCGAATTCCCTGGATCAGCAAGGGATAGGGCGAGGTCATAATCTGGTTCTTAACATTGAGGACTTATCACTACTTGTGATTTCACTTTCTTTTTTTACTGTCACTTATTCTGGATGGTCTTTCTGGCACTGGCCAACACTTGCTCCATTTAATATACAGATTTGCCTACTATTTTGGGACAAATTGTGACTTAAGAGTGATATAAGTCATTGATTTGCTGTCTTTCACGTATGGGGTTGCTGCAATAAGATTGATATGAATGAGAGGTATATTCAGACAATCGTTGCTTCTGTTTAATTTGCAAACTCCACTGAAGAAGGGCTCACTGAAAGCCTGAAATGCATTGGGAAGCATAATGAATTTCTTTTTTTTCATTCAGTCTTTATTTTGATCATGCTGATCATAAAAGACACACAGAATATTTACAATAATAAAGTAAATGATCTTTGAAAAAAAACAGAATCTCTAAAATGAGCAAACAAAATACATGATAGTTATTGGTAGAAACAAACGATAAAACCATGTTAAAATAGTCAATTTTAAAAAGGCATAATTCATTACAAAAGATATGTCTATTTGGAATGCTAGGCTACGACCGATATCAATTTTCAAGTTTCATTTCAGTCATGCATTTACTTAAAGAGAGCCCATGACAACTGCTACATGCAGGTCAATGGCTGAACATCAGGCAATGGGTTGGAACTGTTCGATAGCGGCTGTTGCTTCTTAACCCCTTGCCTGCTGATGACGAGCCCAGCTCATCAGGAGGCACAGTGGAGCTGTGCTCATGATGAGCTGGGCTCGTCATAACTGCCGTGTCACTCCCCCGCGCGGCGAATTTGACACCTGTGCGGACGTTCTACAGGAGTGGGTAGAGTCATGACGAGCCCAGCTCGGCATGAGCACAGCTGCACTGTGCCTCATGACGAGCTGGACAGGAGGGGAATTACCCCCGCGATTAAGGGGTTAATGAAAGTGACCGAATTCTCCATATCCAGCTAACAAATTTTGCTAAGCCTATCACAATGGACTCTTGACTACAGGTCTTCAATATTCCTAAAGCAATTGCACATGACCTAGTACCCAAGTTACGACATACCGGTTTTAGCCATCTGCTTCATGGGGAAGTATAGGCCGGACATACAAATAGAATGCATTTCATTATCATCTGAGAATTCAATGTTATGAATCAAAAATTTGGTCTTTGACATAAAATCGACTGGATTCACTTTTCTCTTTTGCATTGAGATTTCTATATACTTTTGAATATTTGGTCTTTGATAACTATGTTGTCATAATTGTTCTAATAAGATGTTTTGAAGATATGAATAAGTATGTGTAAATTTTAACACATTGGTTGACCCTATTTAGGGCTCGCGTAGTACACACTGTATCCTGAACATTCGCTGAGGTCGTCAGTTTTGACTCAATAAGGGGCAGGGGTGGATCCCCTTTACAGAGTGCACAATAAGACATATTGTTAGGTTTACATTGTTTAATGTTGTGAATTCACATCGGATTGTTGCACATCTTTTCAAAAGTAGCATTTTCAACATTGGTATTTAAAATCCAACTTTACCATAATAGAGTCGTTTTCAGTACATTTCCAAAGACACCAAACATGAACTGGTTACCTGTTACTAAATGTAGGTAACTCCAATGTTATCCTATGGGAGAGGTAGGTCTTTCAATATTGAAAAACAAATTTAGGAGTTTTCTTTACAAGGACATGTAAAGCTTAAAAGTACATGTTAATTTTTTTTAGATACACTGCACCCTGCCCTGTGGGCTATACAGGGCCTACCCTAGGGGTAACATATCTGTACTAAAAAGTTAGGTTTGAGCTTTTGCAGAGTGTGTTTGCAGAGTGGTATAAAAAAGGGGGCGTGACCTCTGACCAGTCTCAGCAATACAGCTGTGTGGGGCTTACTAGAGCTAACAGGAGGGCTAGTTGGCCCCCAGGGACCCTCGGAGGCAAGGGGACTTCATCCCCCAACCAAGAGCACCACAGGAGGTACGTTTGCAAATTGGTGGAGCAAAGCGGCGTGTCCACATCTCAGCAATACCACTGTGTGTGGCTTACTGGAGGTAACAGGCAGGCTCGTAGGAACCTAAAGACCCCCACAAGAGAAGGGGACTTTAAACCCATCCAAGAGCATGCCAGGGAGCGCATTTTCAGGCTGTTGGGCAAAGGGGGCGTGGTCTACTTTGAGAACTTACCAATGCTGCTGAGTAGGACTTACTGGAGGTAATAGGAGGAATAGTTGGCCCCCAAGGTTGTCCTTGGGGGCTGACTACCCCTCCTGTTACCTCCAGCAAGTCCCACACAGTGGTATTAATAAGAGGTCTTCGGAGGCCACGCCCACCTTTCTCAACCACTCTGCAAAATTGCCTCCTGGGCGATGAAGTCCTGTTGTGTAGTTCCAATAAACCTATATAGGATCTGCACATTTAGACAACATATGCTCTATGCTTGGAGTGTTTTTAGACACCCCAACCGAATATGTCAGCCTGTATACCTGCTAGCTCACAGTGCCACTAGAAACCCCTCTTACCAAAGAGAGAATAGTGCTTGGCCACTATCGATCATAACATCCTTGTCCCATCAGGGATCGTGAAAACAGTGTACTACGTTTCACTCAGTCACTCATGCTCACTTTGTCTCAGAGAGTTACACAGAATAAAGGGTGGAGATGTTTTTCAATAAGCATTTATTGAACCAGCGTCATTCAAATGTAAAATAGCTGTACTGAAACAACCATTAGACAGTAACACAGTAACAGATATAAATGATTACAAGCACTAACAAAGTAAAAGGATGGTAGATTCCTACCTAAGTGCTAAAACAATTAATACAGGCATGTATATGAAATACATTACAGTGCAATGCACACTCCTATAAGGCATCCCTAACTAGATGTGCCTGAGTGTACCTAGTCTGTATGTGGGTGTAAAGCCAAGAATCCCTCTAGAATAAAGTCAACCCCATTACCTGAAGTGAGAGACTGTAGGACACTGTCTTGGTCTCAAGATGAACACCCTGCAAGGGATGTCAGACCACCGTAAGCTGGAGTGTCTGCGTGCAGGACCCTCAGCATCTTGTGTCAGTGTGTCTGCATGGAAGTCCTTTTCTCCTCTGACTACCTCAGCAAGAGATTATGTACATATACCCAAAGTGGTACCCCCGGGGATATACCTTGCTGTGTCATGTCGGACTGGGATGACGGAAGGAATGACCCTTATACATAGTTTTCATGCAGGAGATGGAAGGCCTGCTGTCTTGCTGTGATTCCAAGAATCCTCATGCATGATGAATGAGGCTTAAACTTTTTGGAGAAAATCCCATGTCATCTTTGAACATTGCCATAACTAGGAAAAAGGTCAACAGTAAGAACCATTATGCAGTTTAATGGTAGGAGAGAATATAGGTGAAAGGTTGGTGATTCCCAGGGCCTATATTGGAGCAACTATATGGAACATAACAGTCCACTGAGGGACTTTGGGGGCCAAGATGCCCTCCTGGAACCTCCTGTAAGTCAAACACAAAGCGGAATTCCTGAGCGCTGGTGGCGGCCCAGGCCCCTTTCTGCACTACTCTGCAAATGAGACTACTACGTTATACTTATAAATTAGTGTGTCTATGGTTTTGAGAATGGTATTCTGTATTTTAGAGTGGGTGTATGAAAAGTTATGTTTGGGTGTGAGAAGGTGACTCAGATATTAAGTGGATGATATCATCAGTGATGTCACTGACCATGTCATGAGTGATGTAATATGTGACGGCATCAGCAGAGCATTGCAGGGGCGTGAGTTATAGTTAATTCAACTAACTATAACGGCCAAATTTCTCTTGTTTTGTACGAAGGAAATGCCCAACTAACTATAACGTCCCTGAAACGTGTGTTTTTTCAATGAATTTCTATGTTTTTTTAAATGCTAATTTCTAACTAGCATTTAATCTATAGTTTTTTCAGTGAATTTCAAAGGTTTTTTAAATGCTAATTACTAACTATACCGTCCTTGAGACCAATGGTTTTTTCAATGAATTTTTAAGTTTTTTTAAATGCTAATTTATAACTAGACTGTCCCTGAAACCTATGGATTTTTCAGTGAGTATATATATACATATATATATCTTTGTGGAGATGAATACCAAGATGTGGTATTTAAACCATCATATAGTTTTTAAACTTAGTAAACATCATGGTTACTGCATTTTATTTCAGATTTAATATTTCTAATAATGTAATGCAAATGCTTCAACAAAGACTCTTTTAGAATCCCCGATGGGAGACTGAAAATCAGAATGAAATTTAATTGCTGTTTAATCCAATTACAATTAGAGATTCTATTAATATCTTTCAGGAACAGGTGGTAAACGGCTTAACCATCAGGTACAGGGGGCAGGGAAGCATAAAAACAACAAACAAGAAATCCAGTACCATATACTAATGAACAAACTTAATTACAATAATGATATAATTATACGTAATGCAGATAAAGGCGGAAATTTGGCACTATGGAAAAAGACGGAATACATTGAGGAAGCCATGAACCACCTTTCAGATAGAAATTGCTATCATTGCAGTGACCAACTTGCGCTAAGGGGCATGTACAATCAATACAATATGAAACTTGTGGCATGGAAAAATGCAGGGCATTTGACTATTCCTGAGTATAAGTTTCTATGGAACGAACATCCTGTTACACCTGTACTTTATTTCATACCCAAGATTCACAAACACTTTTCTAAGCCCCCTCGGAGGCCGATTATTTCTGCCCGCAATAAATTAGAGAGAATATCACAATGTGTAGACTTCTTTTTACAAGAGCATGTGCAACATCTACCTTTGTACATTAAAGACACAGGTGATTTTCTTTCCAAAATACAACATTTCAAATGGCAAAGTGATTATCTACTCAATGCATTGGATGTTACCTATTTATATACATTGATTAACCATCATGATGGATTGAGAGTGCTCCAGCACTATCTAGCCAAAAGACCACCTAATTTTGCGCAACATAACAAGATGCTGATAAGTATGGTGAACATTTTTCTTTTTCAGAGTATGCTGTACAAACAGCAACGGGCGTAGAGATGGGAGCCAGCTTTTCCCCCAGCTATGCGTGTCTACACATGGGGTGGTGGGAGGAGCTGGTACTATTGAAAGAATTTGCTACCGCTTTGAACAATCACAATAAGACCTGGTTCAGGTTTATCGACAAACTATTTGTAATCTGGCAGGGTTCTGAAATTGATGCTGAAAAAGTTCATAAATGATTTGAATGTGAATAACCTCAATCTACATTTTACTACTTCAATTAGTGCAACTACAGTAAATTTCTTAGATGTTGAGGTCTACATTAGGAATGGCCATCTTGAAACCAAGTTACACTGGAAGCCCACTGCGGGCATTGCTGTCCTGCTTGCCAGCAGTTCACATCCACAGCACTAAATACACAGCATCATATATGGCAAGATGCTGTGGATTAATCAGATATGGAGCTGTGAGGAAGACTTAAGAATAGCCCAACAAGCCAGTAAAAGCAGATTTCTAGCGAAGGGTTATTCTACCAGATGTGTTAATACTGCTATTTAAAAATAAAATGCAATGCAGTATCTAGGGAAAGTCTCCTCAACCTGACCCTTAAGACAGCCAGCATGCAATCTGAGGATGCAATCAGTTTTAGGTTCATTTTAGGATACAATAGGCAGTATAAGGCCATTAGAAAGATTATCAGAAAAAATTGGCCCCTAATCCTGAATGACCCCATCATTGACCATTTAGTCCCCAAGAATGCAGCCATTACTTACAGCAGGGCCCCACCTATGAAGGGCACTTTAGTTCGCAATGACCTTCCATGTCAAACCAAGGGAACCTGGCTGTCACAGAGAAAGGGCTTTTACCCCCCCTGCAAAACTTGCAAGGCATGCCAATTTGGGATCAAGAAAACAGCCCCCAAATTGTCCGACCAATTGGCAAATCGTTATCCTGCTAATCTGATTATGTGGTATATGTGCTGGAGTGTCCCTGTGACCTATGATATGTAGGCAGTACTATACTACGGGGGCACAACAGGAAACTCCAGCACCTTAGAGCAATCACAAAACCAGGACACCTCGTACTCCGTGGCCCGGCATTTGGGGAAACACACAAAGGAAATCCAGCTGATTTAAAGTGTTATCTACAGGATGCTGTCCCACCCACAAAAAGAGGAGGAGACAGAGAAAAAGCCTTAAGGGGCCTGGAGACAAGATATATTCTGAATTTTGATACTAAGTCTCTGGGGGTGCTCAAAATAACTGAAGAACTTTATACCAGTCTGTAAATAGATTTGGCTAGAAGGACACAATATACATAAACAAGCAGGAATTATTTGCATCATTAGTATATTTTATAAAAATTCATTAGATTTTATATAGCCGCCAAAATCACACTTTTTAAATCTTTTGGACATATTTTTTGCACATGGTTTTTA
This sequence comes from Lissotriton helveticus, assembly GCF_964261635.1. Taxonomy (NCBI): domain Eukaryota; kingdom Metazoa; phylum Chordata; class Amphibia; order Caudata; family Salamandridae; genus Lissotriton; species Lissotriton helveticus. The sequence continues at coordinate 157,711,575 of NC_136070.1, forward strand.
GAAAAGGTTTTAAGACTAACACACATTAGAATAGGTATACCCACAGCACACTGGGGATCCACATTTGCACTAAATAAGGTTGTAAGAGAAGGGAACAGACTGGTAACATCAAAAAAGTACTGTAGATAAAATTTTGGACTTTGTGGAGTTGTATACCAAGATGTGGTTTTTAAACCGTCATATAGTTTTTTGACTTGGCAAACATCATGGTTACTGAATTCTATTTTATATTTAATATTTATATTAATGTAATGCAAATGTTCCAACAAAGGTTTTTTTAGAATCCCCGATGGGAGACTGAAAATCAGAATCAAATTTAATTGCACTTATACTGTACTGTATACAGCATTGGCGCTTTAGGAAAATATGTAAACTAGAGTACTCATACCTTCACTTTAAAAACACTCACAATGTTTATATAATTCATAGTTACGTACAGGTTTTAACTATGTCTTTTACAATTGTGTGTTTCCAATTTTAACATCGGTTTTTTACAACTTGAAATGTTTAATCAATAATTACTTCTTATTAATTATTTTCCTATATATGTTGAATTATGATTGATTGGGAATTTAAACCTAAACTGAGTAATTGACAATGGAGAGCAAATAGGTTGATGGTTTGTATCTTGTTTTCTATGTCTATATTTACTCATCAACCCATGCAGCCACTTATACACAAAGTGAAACACTAATACATATATTTAAATATTTAAGCATTACTCACTAATATATGTATTCACTAAGATATTCAATAATATATACATATATAACACATATTTATTTTTCAGAAAGACACACATTCACTGGATGGTGTCATCAGTGATGTCATGAGTGATGTAATATGTGACGTCATCAGCAGTGCATTACACGCGAAAGTTATAGTGAGTCCAACTAACTATAACGTGGAATTTCATTGGTTTTATATCAATAAAATTTCCAGCTAACTATAACTGGTGTCAAACCTATGGTTTTTTCAGTGAATTTCATAGGTTTTGTAAATGCTAGTTCCTAACTATAACGTGTGTAAAACCTATGGTTTTTTCAGTGAATTTCATTGGTTTTTAAAATGCTAATTCCTAACTATCTCGTGTATACAACCTATACTTTTGTCAATAAAGTTCTGGCAATATTTTTTTCGAAAACAAGCCGTTTTCTTCACTGTTCAAGTTGCATAGAGACTCCTTGTAAAACAATACAGAATTAGAAAGTATGTACCTTGCCTTTTTTTGAACGCATTAAAATTTGTCTGTAAATAAAAATAGCCTTTCTAAACTTTCGTGCGCGACCCGGTGTGCGCACTCTCGGCAACAGTTCTCAATAAAATGGATAGCGCATTTCCAAGCTTTCGTGCGCGACCGACTGCGCGCACCCACCTATATATTTTGTGAAAACTTTGCAATCTGAACCTTTTGAATTTCTTCATAGACCCATCAAAGAACTTATAATACGTCAAACAGACTAAACCTAGACTTCTTTTTTAATATTATGAAAATTTTCATTAATTGGAGCCGAATGTCTTTTTAAACTTTCGTGTGTGACCGAATGTACACACCTTGGTATTTTTAAAAAAAATATAAAAGGTTTTATACTTTAACAATTGTATGCTTGAATCGAGCTCAAAAGATATATTAAATCCGAATATGTTTGAATTTACTTCTTTTCACGTTTTGAAACTTCGCTGAATTAGACCGCTACTTCCAAATGACGTACGTGACTAGATACTATCACCGCGTACACGTCCTGAGACGCGCATGTGAAGTCATGTGACTTGAAAACAACACTTCCAATTGGTTCTTAGTAGTTTCTATTCTGCAATTTACACGGAGGACTCCACCCACTTCCCTCACTATCTTTTGTACTCTCAAAAGAGAACAACGTTCAACACCCTTCGGAAGACTTTGCTGAAATGGCTGCCGCCCCGCATTCATCTTCCGAATCTGAAGGAAATGAACGACTACCTTTAAAAAGAAAAAAGGAATCTTTTATTTGGGAATTTTTTACTTATCCTGAAGAATTAAAGAAAGTAAATGCGCCAAAAGTTACCTGCACGATATGCAATTCGGTTCTCTCAAGAGGAAATCCAAGAAAAAAATATTCCTTTTCCATACATACCATGATGCGGCATGTCAAACAAGTGCACCCTGTGGAATTTGCAAAGGCATCGACAAGAGCCCTGGCCACGCTATTACCATCAGAGGTGGCCAGCACATCTTCTGGTGGACGACCTGTATCTCCATCGAGTGCTGTGATGGACTTGAGACCATATCTTGCAAAGGTGCACATGAAATGCAACGAGTGTGGAGAAATTCTTCTGTACGGAGAGCAGAGCCTCATTCTTACTAAACTAAAAATTGAGAGTCATAAATGCCCCGAGAAAAGATAAATTTCTTCATTTCATTTTGATCCTGTGTCACACTTGAAAATGTTGTTGCAAGTTTAAAAAATAAAAAACAACATAACAGTTGTTTTAAAAAAAAAAGTTCTTTTCAGAACTAACTCATTGTACCAAAAACAGCTCCAGGAGCATATTATAAAGGGCGTTTATCTCTCGTTTTTTGGCTTTCGATCGTGCACGACCGTGTGCGCGCACCCGCCTATATATTTCGGGAAAACTACGCGATTGCAACTTATTAAATTTCTTCATAGACCCATCATAGAACTTATACTACTCAGAAGATATATTAAATCCGGATATGTTTCGATTTACTCCTTTTCACGTTTTGAAACTTCCCTGAATTAGACCGCTACTTCCAACCAGATACTATCACCGCGTACACGTCCTGAGACACGCATGTGAAGTCATGTGACTTGAAAACAACACTTCCAATTGGTTCCTAGTAGTTTCTATGCTGCGTCAATACCTACGCCTGCTTCAAACACATGCACAGTTTTGAAACAGCATGGGCCTGAAAGTCACTGAGTGAAATATCATACATTACAGTCAGCCACTTTCAAGACGCATTCCTTCAGAGGAACACTTACCGTTTATTAGAGGTAGATCGTCCGACTCCACCGGAAGACACCCCTAATAAAAAAGACATATATATAAAATGCGGACTAGCCGCTGTATCGTACTAGCAAACTTTAACTTAAAAATCATTAGAGAAAACAAAAGGAATCGAACAAAATCAGTAGGCCACTGATAGGATCTCTTTTTGACCTTGCTAAAATAGAAACATTAGGAACAACCCCTCATGAGAAATATGAAACTAGTGAGAGAAACCGAGCTCGACGCCATCTTGCCCCCTTTTAGGCCCCATCACGAACATAGATGGCCCCACATAGCAAAACGTGATCTTATCGCCTGCCCAACTTCAGATCTGACCCCCCCCCTTTTGCTCTCATGTCCTGTCGGAATGTCCGGCTGTAGATTACAATCACATGTTACATTTGGGAGGGGAAACGACATCAGAGCGACAAATATTAGAACTATACCACACGACAGCAAAATAACAGGTTAAAACGTTTTTATTCTTGAACAAAAATATATTAAAACAACTATGGAGAACCATTACGCGAATAGTCCGGAGGCGACACCACGCGCCAAGGCCTGTCCCCAGGATGAGCCAAGGTATCCGTTTCTGGGGCTTTGGCAAAGAGCAGCCGGCCGCCATCGGCCAGAGAAGGCATGGGCCCGACCCGAGATGTAGTTGTGGTCCCATTCTCTTCCTCTTTCAGCGCCTTGCAGGCCACGAGGGGGGGATGTCTTGCATATGCCTCCGACCCCCCCCTCTCTTCATCGCCTGGTCCAGCCATAACAAATGTCAGCAAGACGCCGTGGGGTGCACTGGGAGGGAGAGGCGGCGCGGACGAGCCTCTCCCGCCTCCCCACGTGGAGGCCCCTCAGCTGCACCCCCAACGCTCCACGCACCCGTCAAAGGACTCGTCCACTCTTGCGGTGCAGCGACGCTCTACGCACCCTGCAAAGGGTTCCTCCACTCTTGCGGTGCAGCGACGCTCCACGCACCCATCAAAGGACTCGTCCACTCTTGCGGTGCAGCGACGCTCCATGCACCCGGCAAAGGACTCGTCCACTGTGGCGGTGCAACGATGCTTCGCCCGACATGCTTGAGTCCATCAGCTCCTGCAACCCAGTGACTGCCGGTGGTTGCAGATCTTTCCTTTCAAAATGCTGCCAACAATATTTTCTGAATGGCGTAGCCACGAGACGTTGGCGCTCTCATGCTGACGCCAGCCTCAGTTTGAATGACCAACAATCCAGGGGGGCGGCGCGGAGCGCGTAACGTAAGCATAACAGGTCATATGACTTGTTAATAAAGCTTTTCATTGGTTTAGAAATATTTTTATGAGCATATTTGACTATTTTATTAAAAACACTACACATAACCTGTTTTTCAAGTTATGTTTAATTTTAAATGAAACGGTTTACATTTTCACTTTTTATTTACAGTACATTTTAAAAATAAATGTTTATAGTTCCATATGCTGAAGCACGTCAGCTTCCCACCCTATGTCATACAATTCTGACAAATTTGCATCCTCATCATGTTCTTCATCATCCTCAGGATTTAATTCATCTAAGGGATCCACTTCCACTGACGTTTCAATGACAAGTTCAACGATAAGATCGAGATCAACGGATTGCTTATTATCACTCATGGTTAATGTTGTCATTATCTTTAAAGAAAGAGAACAACAATGAGATGTTGCAGAGTAAGAGACAAATCTCAGAGACTATAATAGTAAATTTTTTTAACAAGAGTAACATTTTGCAGCTATTATTTAGCCATGTCCAGCGATGCTGAGGAGGTGAGTCCTATGTCCAAGTTTTCAGTGAACAGGACTCATCTCTTTTTAACCTTGGATAAGCCTCACCAACTCTGTGTCCCCTGCTCATACTTAAATGTAAAGGGGCAGATTTATGTTAACTGGCGCATCCCCAGAGATGCACCAGTTAATGTGCACCGCTGCTCTGCCACCCATGGTGTGCCGCATTTACAATGTGGAGCACCATTGAGCAAAAACCAAAAACAGATGCATCACGCACCTGTGCCGCAAAAGCAGCACATTGCAGGAATCACGTCGTAAGCACGACATGTCTACTCCAATGCACAGGAGCAAGCCACACATTGCATGGTGCATCACTCCTTATGCCTGTTTCAAACAGGCGTAAGGATTTGATTCAGGAATGCTATAAAGCTGACTCAGTGAAATCTTCTAAATTTCACTGTGTTAGTTTTACAGGGCTTTCATGCAAATGAATGCCCACGTGCAACAAAACGCCTATATGAAACCTGACACAGGTTTCATGTGGTGTAGAAAATGAAAATGTATATGTACATAAGCGGCGTTCATTTGTGTTCACCCTCACCACTGTTGGAGTTAAAGCGAAAGTCACGGCACAGTGGCCCCGCCATCTTGCCCCCTTTTAGGCCCCATCACGAACATAGATAGCCCCACATAGCAAAACGTGATCTTATCGCCTGCCCAACTTCAGATCTGACCCCCCCCCTTTTGCTCTCATGTCCTGTCGGAATGTCCGGCTGTAGATTACAATCACATGTTACATTTGGGAGGGGAAACGACATCAGAGCGACAAATATTAGAAATATACCACACGACAGCAAAATAACAGGTTAAAACGTTTTTATTCTTGAACAAAAATATATTAAAACAACTATTTACATGACAAACGGCCGCAGCAACAAACCCACAATGCATTTCGCCGTCTACTTGACGCCGTCCCTGTCCCCCCTTCCCCAAAGTAGAAATGTTGGGCTACTTTTGGGCTGCTTTCTAGTAGGGTTTTTGAGCGTCAGAAAGTCTACAAAAGCCGTCGGCAACGGCCTGGGGTGGAGAACCATTACGTGAATAGTCCGGAGGCGACACCACTCGCCAAGGCCTGTCCCCAGGATGAACCAAGGGATCCGTTCCTGGGGCCGTGGCAAAGAGCGGCCGGCCGCCATCGGCCAGAGAAGGCATGGGCCCTACCCGAGATGTAGTTGTCTTCCCATTCTCTTCTTTTTTCGGCGCCTTGCAGGCCACAAGGGGGGAATGTCTTGCATATGCCTCCGACCCGCCCCCCTCTCTTCATCGCCTGGTCCGGCCATAACAAATGTCAGCAAGACGCCGTGGGGTGCACTGGGCGGGAGAGGCGGCGCGGACGAGCCTCTCCCGCCTCCCCAGGTGGAGGCCCCTCAGCTGCACGCCCAACGCTCCACGCACCCAGCAAAGGGTTCCTCCACTCTTGCGGTGCAGCGACGCTCCACGCACCCGGCAAAGGGTTCCTCCACTCTTGCGGTTCAGCGACGCTCCACGCACCCGGCAAAGGACTCGTCCACTCTTGCGGTGCATCGACGCTCCACGCACCCAGCAGGGTCTCGTCCACTGTGGCGGTGCAGCGACGCTTCGCCCGACAGGCTTGAGTCCATCTGCTCCTGCAACCCAGTGACTGCCGGTGGTTGCAGATCTCCTAAAAATGGCGGTCGACTTTGCAGGAATGGGCCTGGCGTGAAAAGTTGGCCTGGTCGCCTGTTAACCAGAAAATGGGCCCCTGTCTTTCCTTTCAAAATGCTGCCAACAATATTATATCAGACTCTGCATCGGTACTTACTTATAAATGCAGAAACAACTCAATTAACACAAGGGCTCTTTTCAGAGCCACCTTATATCAAAGCACTCAAACTTCTGATTTATCTCCATTTTCACACTTTTGTAAATAGTTGTGCGCGCCCGAGAGCGCGCACCCCGCAACTTTTTTCGGAAAACAAAAAAAATATTTTCGCGTTTAAGGTCCTTACTGCACACCCTGAGAAAACCTACGCAGCAAAACAATCTCTACCTTCTCCCCTTTCCATGTTCCAACGCTTTGAAATGACAATATATTTACTCGCAGTGACAAAATGGCGGTCAACACTTCCTGATTTCCTTCGAATCGAACGTTAACAGACGTCACGCAGCAAAAAAAAAACCGGCCGCAGCAACAAACCCACAATGCATTTCGCCGTCTACTTGACGCCGTCCCTGTCCCTCCTTCCCCAAAGTAGCAATGTTGGGCTACTTTTGGGCTGCTTTCTAGTAGGGTTTTTGAGCATCAGAAAGTCTACAAAAGCCGTCAGCAATGGCCTGGGGTGGAGAACCATTACGTGAATAGTCCGGAGGCGACACAACTCGCCAAGGCCTGTCCCCAGGATGAACCAAGGGATCCGTTCCTGGGGCCGTGGCAAAGAGCAGCCGGCCGCCATCGGCAAGAGAAGGCATGGGCCCTACCCGAGATGTAGTTGTCTTCCCATTCTCTTCTTTTTTCGGCGCCTTGCAGGCCACAAGGGGGGAATGTCTTGCATATGCCTCCGTCCCCCCCCCCTCTCTTCATCGCCTGGTCCGGCCATAACAAATGTCAGCAAGACGCCGTGGGGTGCACTGGGAGGGAGAAGCGGCGGAGCCTCTCCCGCCTCCCCAGGTGGAGGCCCCTCAGCTGCACCCCCAACGATCCACGCACCCGGCAAAGGGTTCGGCCACTGTGGCGATATAGGGACGCTCCACGAGCCCAGCAAAGGACTCGCCCACTGTTGCGGTACATCGACGCTCCACTCACCCAGCAGGTTCTCGTCCACTGTGGGGGTGCAACGATGCTTCGCCCGACAGGCTTGAGTCCATCTGCTCCTGCAACCCAGTGACTGCCGGTGGTTGCAGATCTCCTAAAAATGGCGGTCGACTTTGCAGGAATGGGCCTGGCGTGAAAAGTTGGCCTGGTCGCCTGTTAACCAGAAAATGGGCCCCTGTCTTTCCTTTCAAAATGCTGCCAACAATATTATATCAGACTCTGCATCGGTACTTACTTATAAATGCAGAAACAACTCAATTAACACAAGGGCTCTTTTCAGAGCCACCTTATATCAAAGCACTCAAACTTCTGATTTATCTCCATTTTCACACTTTTGTAAATAGTTGTGCGCGCCCGAGTGCGCGCACCCCGCAACTTTTTTCGGGAAAAAAAATATATATATTTTCGCGTTTAAGGTCCTTACTGCACACCCTGAGAAAACCTACCCAGCAAAACAATCTCTACCTTCACCCCTTTCCATGTTCCAACGCTTTGAAACGAGAATATATTTACTCGCGCGCACCCCGCAACTTTAAAAAAAAATATATATATATATATTTTCGCCTTTAAGGGCCTTACTGCACACCCTGAGAGAACCTACGCAGCAAAACAATCTCTACCTTCTCCCCTTTCCATGTTCTAACGCTTTGAAACGAGAATATATTTACTCGCGCGCACCCCACAACTTTTTTCAAAAAAAAAATATATATATTTTCGCGTTTAAGGTCCTTACTGCACACCCTGAGAAAACCTACGCAGCAAAACAATCTCTACCTTCTCCCCTTTCCATGTTCCAACGCTTTGAAATGACAATATATTTACTCGCAGTGACAAAATGGCGGTCAACACTTCCTGATTTCCTTCGAATCGAACGTTAACAGACGTCACGCAGCAAAAAAAAATCCCGCTCGCGCGCAGCCGCTTGAGTGCGCGCACCCGTCCGCGCTTATAGATATATAATTGACTTTGACTTTAATTTTCTCAACAACTACTGAACGGATTTACACCATTCCACAAAAAGCGTAATCTGCGAGCCGGACTCTACAGTTTTGCCAAATTTCTTATAAATCCATTCAGCCGTTCGACCTGTAGCCGTGTCTAAACGTCCTATGGAAAATAACATGGAGAAAACACGTTTTGGGACCCCCCTTTTATCTCAGCCCCCACTTCACCAATCCCCCCCAAATTTTCAGGGAAGGAGTGCAGCGGACCGAGCCATCTTCTTTGAGAAATTCGCAAAGATTCATCCACCAGGGCCAAAGTTAATCCAAATAGAATGTTGACGATTTCCTATGGAAACTAGGTCCTAACTATAACTACCTACTGGCGACAGCCAGTAGGTAATATATATATATATATATATATATATATATATATATATATATATATATATATGTATATATATATCTGGCATTGCTTTGGCTTCGTTGTCACCAAGGGATTGATACAGCCTGGGCTCGCCATGATGTTTGGATATGAATGTAAATGTAAATGTAAATTGATACTTGTATAGCGCACTACTCACCCGCAAGGGTCTCAAGGCGCTTGTACGAATAACGCTGTGGAACCCATCCTGGCTTTCCCTGTGAGGTGTCCACTCCTGGGCACCCCCAAGGTGGAGGCCAGGCATCCTTAGCGTTGTGTGGGCCGTTGTGGAGATTAAGCAAGCTATTGCCCAGAGTTGCAGAATGGGACTCCATGATTGAAATAGGCACCGAGGCGAGAATTATCAGGTCCGTGGAATTTTTGAGCCCAAGACCCGCCGAGGCGGGGAATTGAACCCTGGTCCCAGGCTAGACCTCTGCATCAGGGTCTGCCGCTCTAACCATTGAGCCACACTTCTCCACTGTGAAGGAAGCGGTTGCGGGGTTATTATCCCTGTACAGGGCGGCATGTACTGACACTGTTGCCCCTGTGAATATTCGGAACTGAGCATCTGGGCTGAAGCGGTATGGGGCATAAGAAGGCACCTTGTTTTTACTTCTAGCAGGGCTGGGTTTCCATCCACGCCAGCCTGCTTTTCCGCCCGACCACATGGCTTGACATCTGATTCCATCACCTACCTGGGGGCAAAGCACTGCACTCTGGGAGTTGCAGTTCGGGACTATGACCAGAACTTCAGCAGGTGGGTCTCTGTACATCGGGGGCAGAACCTTGGCCACATGGCTACATAAGGCAGCAGGACAGTTTTCAGTGCGTAAGGGGAAGCATCCAGGGCGCTTGTGGCGCTGAGGAAGGCAAACTAATGCTGAAATGCAGTCGCCAAAAACCAGTGAAAATAAATGCTTCCCTGTTGTCCCCAATTGTGGCCTCTACTCTTTTATTGTGAAGGAGGTGATTTGGATGTTATCTGCGTATTGCCAGAGACGCAGCATGGAGGCCCCCGCTTCGTCAAGATGGCCCGGACTTTTCTGGCATTGCTTCGGCTTCGTTGTCACCAAGGGATTGGTACGGCCTGGGCCCGCCACGATGTTTGGATGAGAAGGAAGCGGTTGCGGGGATATTATCCCTGTACAGGGCGGCTGTACTGACACTGCTTTTGCCGGAATTATGGGGTTAGTGTTGAACAAAAATCTATATTCGTCCTCACTGATCATATTGTTATCCCTACCGTAATTAAAAAACCTGGCCACTTCTCTTTTCAAGGTTTTAATCGAATTCCATGAAACTGGTTTGTAATGTTCAGTAACGTTTAACAGGGATTTCATCCTATTGTCATAATCATTACTGCTCAATACCACTACTCCCCCCCCTTGTCTTCCGGTTTGATTGTTATTTGATCACATTCTTGTAGTTGTTTTAAAGCTGTTCTATGATTTTTCGAGAGATTGTTGGCTTGTATCTGATGGGAACCAAGACTATTCTTGATTTCAATTTCTACAATTCTCTCGAACAGTTCAACATTTTTTTCTACCTGACTGAGGTTGGGGGTGAAGGTAGATTGGGGCGTGAAACCTGTTACACTCAAAGTGGGTTGGTATTCTCTGTCTGCAAAAAATCTATTTAATCTAACTTTCCTAAAAAAACTCTTCATATCTTTTTCCAACTCAAATCTATTTGGGGGACTGTAGGTGCAAAACTAAATCCAAATCTTAGAACCTCTTTTTCATCCCTACTTAATTCCCTATCAGATAGATTGATTATCGGAAATTCATTCACCTCCGATAACGTGCATTCCTTGTATTCAGGTAATTCGGAGTTCCCTGATTTGGAGGTGGATGGCTCCTCATCGGTTCTTCCCAGGAGTAATTCCGATACCCTCTCTGGCCCCTGTAAGGGCGACCTCCTAAATAATGATGACTATCTTGTTGAAAGTTGGAAGTTTGTCTACCCCCTTGTTCATTGTAATGTTCCTCGTCCTCACTGGACCCTGAGGTTTCCGAGAAGGTAATTCTTCTATTTCCTCCTCTGGAGTAAACCTGTCTTGGATATCGGGGTTTTTCCCATCTTGTTTCTCTTTTGTTGGTATAATAGTCTTTCTGAGGAAAGGGATAAACGGATTCTGCACTAAATTGTTCTATGTCTTTTCTTAGTTTTGATGTTTTTTTATTTGTTAGATATTCCTGATACCCTTCTGTCTCTAGTGCGACCTCCTCTAATTTCTTTTTGGCATCCTCTACTGCTGTATTTTGGTTTAGTGCAGTTTCTAATTCTTCTATTTGTCTTCTCTCTAGTATTACTACTTCCTGTGCTGTCTAAATTATGAGGATGAGCCAATCTCTGCTACATTGATTAGCGATGTGCGTCCAAATCTCCCGAAATTTTTCATCATCAGTAAAAAGCCCAGGCTCATTCCTGATGCGTAGTCCTAATGGTATAACCCCAGCTCTTAAAAATCCTGTTAGGAATTCTGCATGTAATTCTGTTCTTATTAATTTTTTCCTCAGATTAAGGATTTTCATTAGCTCATCATGACTGTTTTTAATGGTCATTGATGTACCCCCTGCTCATGGGTTTTGATTTAGAAGTCGATTGAGACGGTCCTCGGTAACCCCAAAGGTCTTTAGGGTATCCATTGTATGGTTTTCTTAATTACCACGGTAGATATGATTTTGTTTGATACAAGTAAAAGCCAGAGACTATGGGTATTAGTTCAAGGGCCCTCTTATATGCTCTCCAATCCAAAGGACTGTGCAATAAATGTATAAAAATAGGAGAGAGACCCCGTGCAACCAGGGGATTAGGGTACTAGTCAGTAGTGAAAAGAGGGGGGATCCCTTGGTGATACAACCTATCGGTACACTATGATGTATAAATTACATCATTGTAGCCCATATATAAAAAATAGATATTTGGCACAAAATACAATTTTCTTTATATTACCTTTTTATTTTAAGCAAGAAGGATTTTTTTTGATATTTGTACAAAATTAAAAACACAACATTACAAATACATTCAAATGCATATACATTAGCACCATTTCATGTTAAAATCAATCCTTTGCTAGAAAGGGATATACTAATTCATAAAAACATTTTCATAAAAAAGAGAATCACACAGGAAAAGAGAAATATAAGGAGAGAAACAAGACAGACAATCCTATTTGTCGTATGGATACATATCAGGGAACCTGAATTATAGAAACCACAAATATCTAAAAAAATCCTTCTTACTTAAAATAAAAAGGTAATATCAAGAAAATTGTATTTTGTGCCAAATATCTATTTTTTATATATGGGCTACAATGATGTAATTTATACATCATAGTGTACCAATAGGTTGTATCACCAAGGGACCCTAAGAACCCCCAGCATCGTAGGAGACTTTAATCCCCGTCCTAGAGCCCGCCAGGAAGCACGTTTGCAGAATTGTGGGCAAAGGGGGCGGGGCCTGCTATGAGTACTTACCAATGCTGCTGTGTGGGACTTACTGGAGGTAATAGGAGAGCTAGTTGGCCCCCAAGGACGTCGTGAGGGCCAACTACCCCTCCTAATATCTCCAGTAAGTCCCACACAGTGGTATTGCTAAGAGGTCTTTCTCCACCACTCTGCAAAAGCACCTCCTGGCACACTACGGGTTGGGGGATGAAATCCGCTATACTTCTGAGGGACTTTGGGGGTCAAGGAGCCCTCCTATTACCTCCTGCAAGTCCTACCCACGGAATTCCTGAGTGCTGGTTGGAGGCCCAGCCCCCTTTCTCCACCGCTCTGCAAACGCGACTACCAGTTGAAGAAGCATTTGTAATTTAATAGGTCTTGCATTTGCAAGAGTTAGAGCTATGGGTGTTGTAAATGCAAAAGTTTTTTACTAATGTTTTTTTGAGTGGAGTGGCTGTACATTGTGTGTAGTGGAAAAATGTGGTATGTTCTGTAGTGAAATTATGTGGAAAGGAAGTATGTTGTATTTAGTGTTTAGGAATTATGTAGAGTGGGAATATGTGTTATGGAGCGTAATTATGTGGTATGTTAGTGTGTGTGGTGGAATGGTAACCTCAATGTTTAGTATTCCTCATTTCCATAGAGGCTAAGGTATGAACTCAATGAGACAAAAAAAGAAGGAATCACCGAGAAGCACTTCTGGACCTAGTAAGAAGTATGAGCAGGGCCACTGGATTTATGCGACTGTTTGGCTGCACCGACTTTCGCACAATTATACATTTTCCGCATTAGCCACATAATCACTCATCTGCTGCCTAATCTGGAGAATTGAACAAAAAAAGCCTTGATTTTGGCTCAAACATTACCAGAAATGCAGCCACAAGTGTTACAGCGTAGTGGAAGGTCCTTTGCAAATCAAGAATGGTCACCTGTTACTTATTGCTAAATGTGGGTGTTAAATTGGTACTGATAGTGTGCAAGCCACTCTTGCTTTTTTCTGGGCCTCTCTTGCCTCTTTCTGCATTTCTGTTGCTTCTTTCTGCACGTTTCTTTCATTTTCTGCACTTTTCTTGCCTCTTTCTGCAAATCTCTTCTACTTTCTGCTCCTCTTTTATCTTTTTCTACACCCCTCATCCTTCTTTCTGCAACCCTCTTGCCTCTTTCTGCACCTCTATTCCTTCTTTCAGTACTTTTTTCTTTCTTTTTGCACCGCTCTTGCTTCTTTCTGCACCCCTTTTGCCACTTTCTCCATCTCTAGTCCCCTTTTGGCACCTCTGTTGCTTCTTTCTGCTCTTCGCTTGCCTCTTTTCCATCCTTTATACCTCTTTCTGCACCTCTGTTGCTTCTTTCTGCCATCTCTTGCTTCTTTCTGCACCTCTGTCCCTTTTTTCTGCAACTCTTGTGTCTCTTTCTTCACCCTCTTCCCTCTTTTTGCACCTCTGTTCCTTCTTTCTGCCCTTCTTTTGTTTTTCTGCAACTCTTTTGCTTCTTTCTGAACACCTCTTGCTTCTTTCTGCACCTCTCATACCTCTTTCACACCCCTCTTCCCTCGTTCTGCACCCCTCCTGATTTTTTCTGCACCTCTCTTGTTTCTTTGTGTATCCCTCTTGCCTCTTTGTCCACCCCACTTCCCCCTTTCTGCATCTCTGTTGCTTTTTTCTGCATTTCTCTTGCTTCTTTTTGCATCTCTCTTGCTTTTTCTGCATCCCTTGTGTCTCTTTCTGCACCCCTCATCCCACTTTCTACACTCCTCTTCCCTCTTACACTCCTACACTCCTCTTGCCTCTTTCTGCACCTCTGTTGCTTCTTTTGGCACTTCTTTTGTCTCTTTCTGTGTCTCTCTTCCCTCTTTTTGCACCCCTCTTGCCTCTTTCTGCACCTATGTTGCTTCTTTCTGCACTCTTCTTGCTTCTTTCTGTACCTCTCTTGCTTCTTTCTGCACCACTGGTGCTTCTTTCTACATCCCTCATCCCTCCTTCTGCACCCCTCTTGCCTCTTTATGCACCTCTGTTTCTTCTTTCTGCACTTCTGTTGTTTATTTCTGTACCTCTCTTGCTTCTTTCGGCACCCCTCTTGCCATTTGCCCCACCCCTGTTCCCCCCTTTTGCATCTCTGTTGCTTCTTTCTGTACTTCTCTTGCCTCTTTCTCCATCCCGCATCCATTTTTCTGCACCTCAGTTGCTTCTTTCTGCATTTCTCTTGCTTCTTTTTGTAATTCTCTTGCTTCTTTCTGATGCCTCTTGCTTCTTTCTGCACCCCTTGTGCCTCTTTCACACCCCTCTTCCCTCTTTTTGCATCCTTCTTGCCTCTTTGTGCACCTTTGCTCTTTCTTTCTGCACTTCTTTAGTTTCTTTCTGCACCTCTCTTGTTTCTTTCTGTATCCCTTTTGCCTCTTCGTCCACCCACCTTCCCCCTTTCTGCATCTCTGTTGCATTATTTATGCATTTCTCTTGCTTCTTTTTGCATCTCTAGGGATGTATGACGTTACAACGCATACTTTTACCACGCATACCTTTACAACGCGGTTTTTACATCGCATACCATTACAACGCATAGCGCTTTTGGGTGTTGGATAGTGAATAGTTTAATTTACTATTCCAACTCCAGTCCCCGTGGACACTAGGGAAGGTTATTGGATAGTAAATTAAACTATTCCCTATCCTAGAGCGCCCCCAGAGCAATGCGTTGTAATAGTTTGCGTTGTAAAAGTTGTGTTGTAATGGTAGTTCGTTGTAAAAGTTTCGTTGTAAAGGTTGTATACCCATCTCTAGTGCTTCTTTCTTCACCCCTTGTACCTCTTTCTGTACCCCTCATCCCTCTGGCTGCACTACCATGGCCTCTTTCTGCACCTCTGTTGCTTCTTTTTGCACTTCTTTCATTTCCTTTTGCACTCCTCTTGCCTCTTTCTGCACCTCGGTTCCTTCTTTATGTACTTCTTTTGTTTCTTTATGCACCTCTCATTTCTTTCTGCACCCCTTTTTCCTCTTTCTGCACCCATCTTGCCTCTTTCTGCACCTCTGTTCCTTCTTTCTGTACTTCTTTTGATTCTTTCTTTAGCTGTCTTGCTTCTTTCTGCACCTCGTTGCCTCTTTTTCTACCCCTCTGCCCTCTTTCTTCACCCCTGTTGCCTCTTTCTACACCTCTGTTCCTTCTTTCTGTACTTCTTTTGTTTCTTTCTGTACATCTCTTGCTTCTTTATGCACCTTTTTGCTTCTTTCTGCACCACTTGTGCTTCTTTCTGCATCCTTCTCCCTCTTCCTGCACCTCTCTTACCTCTTTCTGCACCTTTTACTTGTTTCTGCTCTTCTTTTATTTATATCTGCACCTCTCTGCACTGCTCTTGCTACTTTCTTCACCCCTGTTCCCCCTCTTGCATCTCTGTTGCTTCTTTCTACACTTCCCTTGCCTCTTTTTCTATCCCTCCTCCCTCTTTCTGCACCTCTGTTGCTTCTTTTTGCAGTTCTCTTGCGTCTTTCTGTACCTCTGTCCCTTCTTTCTGCAACCTTTGTGCCTCTTTCTGCATCCCTCTTTCTGCACCTCTCTTTCCTCTTTGTGCACCTCTGTTCCTTCTTTCTTCACTTTTGTTTCTTTCCGCACCTCTCTTGCTTCTGTCTCCGCTCTTCTCTCCTTTCTGCATCTCTGTTGCTTCTTTCTGCGGTTCTGTTGCCTCATCCTCTACCCCTCTTCCCTCGTTCTGCACCTATGTTGTGCCTCTTTCTGCAACCCTTTTCCCTCTTTCTGCACATTTCTTGCCTCTCTCTGTACCACTGTTTCTTTTTTCTGTAATTCTATTGTTTCTTTCTACAGGTCTCTTGTTTCTTACTACACCCCTTTGCCTCTTTCTCCACCCTCTTCTCTCTTTATGCACACCTTTTGCCTCATTCTGCACCGCTGTTCTTTCTTTCTGTCCTTCTTTTCTTTCTTCCTGCAACTCTCTTGCTTCTTTTTGCAGCCCTCTTGCCTCTTTCTCCATCCCTCTTCCCCCTTTCTGCATCTCCGTTGCTTCTTTCTGCACCCCTCTTCCTTGTTTCTGCACTTCTTTTGCTTCTTCCTGCACCCCTCGTGCTTCTTTCTGCATACCTTTTCCCTCTTTCTGCACCTTTCTTGCCTCTCTCTGCCCCTTCTTCCTGCACTTCTTTTGGTTCTTTCTACAGGTCTCTTGCTTCTTTCTACACCCCTTGCTTTTTTCTGCACCCCTCTTCCTCTTTCTATACCTTCTTTCCCCTTTCTACACCTCTCTTGATTCTTTCTGCACCTTTTCCCCTTTTTTTGCATCCCTCTTGCCTATTTTGGCAGTTCTCTTGTCATTTTCTGCATCTCTCTAACCTCTTTCTGTACCTCACTTGCCTCTTTCTGCACTTCTCTTGCTTCTTTCTATACCTCTCTTGCTTCTTTCAGCAATTCTCTTGCCACTTTCTGCACGTCTCTTGCTTGTTTCTGTACCACTCTTGCGTTTTCTGCACCTCTGATGCTACTTTCTGCAGCTCAAGTGCTTCTTTCTGCACCCCTCTTGCCTCTTTCTGAATCCCTCTTTCCTCTTTCTACACTGCTCTTGCCTTTTTCTGCACCTCTGTTCCCTCGTTCTGTACCTTTCCTGCCTGTTTCTGCATGTCTCTTTCCTCTCTCTCTACCGCTGTTGCTTCTTTCTACACTGCTCTTGCCTCTTTCTGTACCCTTTTGCTTCTTTCAGCCCCTCTGTTGCTTCTTTCTGCACTTCTCTTTCTTTGTCCTGCCACTTGCCTCTTTGTACACCTCTCCTACCCGTTTCTGCATCTCTCGTGCCTCTTTCAACACCCCTCTTCCCTCTTTCTCCACCCGTCTTGCCTCTTTCTGCTCCTCTTTTGCTTCTTTCTGCACTTCTCTTGCTTCTTTCTGTACCCCTCTTGCCTCTTTCTGCATTTCAGTTGGTTCTTTATGGGCTGCTCTTGCTTCTTTCTGCACCTCTGTTGTTTCTTTCTGCAATTCTCTTGCTTCTTCCTAAAACTCTCTTGCTTCTTTATGCACCCCACTTGCTTCTTTCTACACCCTTCTTCCCTCTTTGTGTACCTCTCTTGCCTCTTTCTGTACCTCTCTTGCCTCTTTTTGAGCCCCTCTAGCCTCTTCCTGCATCTCTATGCTTGTTCCTGCTCTTCTTTTGCCTCTTTATGTACCCCTCTTGCCTCCTTCTACACCTCTATTGTTTCTTACTGCAATGCTCTTGTTTTTTTCTGCACCTCTCTTGTGAATTTCTGCACCCCCCTTGCCTCTTTTGGTACCCTTCTTCTCTCCTTCGGCACCCATGTTCCATCTTTCTGCCCCTCATTTTCCTCTTTCTGCACTCTTTTGTTTCTTTCTGTACTTCTCTTACCTCTTTCTGTACCCTTCTTCCCTTTCTGCACCTCATTTGCCTCTTTCTGTACCTCTCTTGCCTCTTTCTGCACACACATAGATAATTAGCTCCCAGTTCAGAGTGACATACAAAGTTATAGAAACTAGAAGGGAGTTCCAAAAGATTTTTAATAAAAGCATTTTCCACCACCTGTAGTGATTCAACATTTGCGTATCCCCATATTTCAGAACCATACATTGCAATAGATCGACATTTTGTGTTGTAGATGGTTAACATTTCTTTCAGCTGATTACGCCCCAGTTTCCTTGCGAAGCTACGAAGAGCCATGATAGATCTAACAAATTGCAGTCTTCTCAAAGTAATAGCACTTTGCCAATTCCCTTCACTGTCAAATAAAATTCCCAAATATGAGAAGGCCAAGGTTATAGGTAAAATGGCTTTTCCTATAAAGATGTTACAACATTTAGTTGAGTTAAGTCCCACTTTTATAACAAAAGTCTTGCTTATATTAAATCATAACCCCAGATTTTCCATAAAAAGGACAAAGCTGTCAAGGAGATGCTGCAAAGCTAACGGGGTGCGCGCCATAAGTACAGCGTAATCTGCATGAAGCAGAACAGGAATTGGTCGGTACCTAATCTGTGGCACATTAGTGGACGTACTAGCGAGTTTGTTACCCAGGTTATTATTATACAGCTTAAATAAAAAAGGGGCAAGTACGCACCCTTGACGAACCTCTTTTTCAATACTAAAGGGACATGTATCAGCGTGACCATCCCCCCATCAGCCTGGCCAGACGTGTTCGGGGAAATTCCCACCCCGAAAAAAGAAATTAAGACCCTAGGAGTCTGGCTAGAACCCGAGCTCTCAATGAAAACACAAGCGGCCAAAACTGCAGGAACCTGTTTTGGGTTTATGCGCACCACCCGCAAGATTCTTCCCCTACTCCCGCCCACCTCCAGAAAACTCCTAGTCCAAGGGCTAATACTGTCACGGTTGGACTACAGTAACATGGTTTACCTGGGTGCCCCAGAGGCCACCTTGGCTAAATTACAACGAACACAGAACGCTGCAGCCCGACTACTCATGAACCTTCCCTCCAGAGTGTCAGCTAAACCTGCCATCAAAGCCCTGCACTGGCTCCCGATGCGTCAAAGGGTGGAATTCAAAGCCATGTGCACGGCTTACAAACTGATTAATGGAGCTGGCCCTCCGATTCTCAGCGACCTGGTAACTCCTTATATAGCTCCCAGATCCCTGCGGTCCGAGAATGAACATCTAGCCAACATCCCCAAATTTAAAAATACACGCACTGGAGGCCGACGCTTCTCTGTGAAAGCTCCCACCGGATGGAACTCACTCCCCCGTACCCTCAGACTGGAACCCAGCTATCTTATTTTTAGAAAAAAATTGAAAACACTTCTATTTCCGAAATAACGTCCCCCCCTTTTCTTTTTTTTCCTCCACCTCATCTGGATATCAAAATCATTACAGCGCGGGGATGCCTTCGGGTCACCAGGCGCTCTACAAGTCGTTAAAATAAATAAAATAAAAAAATAAATAAAATGTACACTCACCATTTATACCAAAACATACCTTTGCGTAACTACTTAAATATATGTATACAATAGTAAAAACAATACCCATCAAACTCATTACAGACCAGAGCTTCCCATGGATTACACAGTCGAAAGCTGATGATAAATCAACAAAAACCATATACAGGTTGCAACTTTTGATGTATGCATATTTGCCCAGTAGCACATTCAAGTTAATGTCTTGCTCCGTGGTCCGAATTCCCTGGCGGAATCCATATTGTAAGTCAAAGATCGTATTATTACAATAAGTTCGGCTTTGTAGTCTGCCTAAAAGAATACGGCCCACCACCTTAACCTGTGAATCTAGCAAGGAGATGGGTCTATAATGGACTTGGGCAGTTGGTCATTTTTCTTAAATATTGGTGCAATCTGAGACTCGGCCCTAGAAAAAGGAAACCTCACCCTCTGGCAGGATATGAAAAAAACATGGGTGAGAAGTGGGCCCCAAAGATCAATATTCACTTTAAATAGGTGAAACAGGCCCCATCAGGTCCTGGAGGTTTATTTCCCATACTTGAAAGCAGACCGATCTAAGGCAGGAGTAAGCATCGAGGGAGCTACAGTAGGAGCTGGGACAGGGTGATTTATATCACATTCTGTAGTAGCCGCATACAAGCTGGAACAATGTGCTACCCAGTCCTCTTCGGTCACCGCAGCCTCTATTTTTGGCTTATCACCTTTACTAAAGAATTGAGAGTTCACAACACACTAGAATGCAGTGGTATCGTTACTACAGCTAGCCTCAAACAGTTTCTCCCAGGGCTCCTCTTTTAGTGCTTTTTAACGATTTTTTAGAGTAAGCATGAATTGCCATCTCCAGTGCTGAACCTCCCATTGTTCCTAGGTTTATTTTTCAGAGCTCGTATATGTTTTTTGTGGGCCTCACTGCATGCATGATCAAACCAAGCCTTCCTCTTTACTGCTTCTGTCTTCTGGTTAGATGTTAACCCCATTTTAATAGATCTAGTCATTTGGCCAAAAGACTCCATGATAGCAGAGGCTTCCTCCAAAGTATCCAGACAGACATCAAAGGCACTCCCTTGTTGCTGGAATAATTGCTCTAAGAAGCTAGTCGGGTCAATAATGAACCATCGTTAAGTATAACCATTCAATCGAGAGAACTCTAAGTTCTCCATGGCTAAAGTGTGATGACAAGCCCTTTGATCTTTTGCTAACCCAGAGTTCAGCACTAAACTCTGGGGATAATATCACTCATTGCACAGTCATGTAATATAAAATTAGTGAGTAGTGCTAAATAACGATTGGGGAAAAACAGAAAATCGATGACACTTTTACCGATAGGGCCATCAAAAGTGCAGGATACCTCAACTGGGCTGTCCCCAAATTCATAACTGAACCTAAATTATATTTAAAAATAAGCTTGTTTAGTTGCTTGCCAAAGTCTGAGTGTAGGAAATGAGTGACATCTTCATTCAATGGTGAGGTCATGCCACAAATACTGTTGGAAGGCATTTTACAGGGTTGAATGTTAAAGTCCCCCCCACCGCAAGTCAGGATTTTGTCCCCATTCTCCTGAGAAAGTATGGATTCCAAATCAATATCAAGTAAGCCCCATGTAACCAGTATATCTGAATCACAAGCATTGTTATGTTATGTTATGTTATGTTATTTTATTTTATATAGCGCGCAGATGCCGCAGCCAAGTGGCGTCCCGGCGCTTAGGAGATGATAAACACAACACAACAGAAATAACCAAAAAACGCATGAGACTAAACTATAGAAAATAGGAAGGTTTTTAGGGCCTTCCTAAAAAGGAGCAAATCAGGGATGGAACGGAGAGGGGCAGGCAAAGAGTTCCAGAGAGCGGCCGCCAGCACTGAAAAAGAACGTCCACCCATTCTAGCTCTTTTAAAGCGTGGCACGATGGCAAGATTTAACCCTGAGGATCGAAGGGCTCTGGAAGGGACATAGTGAAGGATTGTCTGCGAAAGGATAGGAGGGGAGGCTGATTTAAGAATTTTAAAAGTTAAGCAAAGAGCTTTGAACTTAATTCTTTGCCCTACAGGCAACCAGTGGAGATCTTGAATAGTTCGGCAGGCAGAGACAAACTTCGGAAGGCCAACCAGCATCCGGGCCGCCGCATTTTGCACCCTCTGAAGGCGAATTAGTTCTGCCTGATTCATACCCAAAAACAGAGAGCTGGCATAGTCCAATCGGGTAAGAACCAGAGCTTGGACCATGATCTGTCTGGTGTCCGCATCAAAAAACTTAAAAATGGGTCGGAGACACTGCAGGGCACCAAAACATGTACCAGCTACACGTTTAGTGTGGGAGGTGAAAGAGAGTTTGTCGTCGAGCCACACCCCAAGATTTCTGACTTCGGCGACAGGGGTGGGAACAGGGCCCAATTCAGGTGGCCACCATTGATCTCCCCAGAGCCCACTTTCCCTACCAAAAATAATAACCTCGGTCTTAGAGGCATTAAGTTGGAGTCGATTATTCGCCATCCAGCCTGCCACAGCTTTGAGAGCTGACTGAAAGGTAGGGGCATCCATGTTGGAATCACCATTAAGTGCCACCGCCAGCTGCGTGTCATCGGCGTATGACACCATGGTGAGACCAAAACTATGGGCTACCTCCGCCAGTGGCTGAACATACAAATAAAAAAGGGTAGGGCTAAGGGCCGATCCCTGCGGGACACCCTGAAGAATGGGGCGAGGAGCAGAGAAAAAGGGAGGTGTAGATACTTTGAAGGTTCGATCCGTGAGAAAGGATCGAAACCACTCAAGTGCTATCTCACCAACTCCAAAAATTAACTAAGATCAGCTTGGAGTATATACATAACTCAACAGTGACACTTTGATAGAAAGTACTAAGTGACTTAGGGCCAGATGTTGGAAGGGTATTACCAGTCGGTAATGGCCGAAATTAACTAATTTTGGCCGTTACCGACTGGTAATAGGCTTTTCTGATGTAGGGGCCGAAATTAACGATTCAGTAATTTACCGAATCGGTAATTTAAGGAATCGGTAAATTACCGATTTCTTAAATACCGATACGGTGATTTACCAAATTCCTAATGTAGGGAGCACTTAAATGAGTGCTTATCGCATGTTAGGATTCGTTATTTGCCACCAACTACAAGTTGGTGGTAAATAACGAAAACACCCCAAAAAGCAATTTTTATGCAAATTGCTTCAGTGCCATGTTGTAACTGGGGCACTGTAGTTAACACTGGTTGAAGGGGTTGAAGTAGTTAAAGGGGCGCCTCACGAACTCCTGGAACAAGTTGTTGTACCGAGGGGGTTCTGAATGTTCTGGGGACAGCACCATCAGTACTACGTTAATCATTTGGCCCTTCCCTCCCATTCCCAGTGTGCAAATTGGCTGGACCTAATCTTTCTGCACGTTAGCACAGCACATTCAACAGCTTTAAATCGATATGTAAGACTACACACAGAGGATTTGATAAGATCTATCAATGCTTGCACTGAGGTCACTAGTGAAGAACAGTCCAGGGAGTCAGAAAATGCAGACGCCAATGATTTATTACCGTCTCTCTGGGGCTTAGAACTTGAGCCCAGTTTTAACACAGATGCCTTTTTGTAACCTTTATTTTCCCATTACATCATTCCGTATTGGTATTAGTATTTTGTGGATTTTAGCCGTTTAGATGGGAGAATAGGGTTCGGAGTGCCCGGTAAAATTAGGTAAGGTTATTGACAGACTCATCTTCATTCACTATGTCTAAACTCGTGGGCAGCATTTCAAGCATTTGAGGACGTTATACATGTGTTCAATGCCACTCTCAGTACAAATAGGGAGAGTTTCTTCCACACTTGAGATTTGCTTCTCGAAGACCCTCATTGCCTCTGTTATATAATTCATATTGGACTGCCGCAATTTTGGAGGTGATTTTGCTAGGGCAGAACTCAGATGTTTCCTTTTCCCCATGTCCATAAATAAAAACACCACTAATTGATCCAGAAACTACACGTGCAACGATAGAGTAATATGAATGTAAAACTAACAGCAAAATGAAAATTCAAAAGTTAGAGGTAACATAGCCGAAGTAGTCGTCGGTGGATGAAAAGGCAGAAGACTAAGAGTTGCTGCCAGAATACACATCAAAGAGGGGGGCCCGAGCTTCCTTTATGCACCTCCTGGTGCTTGCAGCACCTGCATGCAGAGCTGTTGGGGGATGAGTCCCCTTCTCAAAGTGCTGGTGCCAGGAAAATTCAGAAAACGGCTTCCCAATTTAGTGGTGTTACTGGGGTTAGAAGGTTGTAGCCAATGGGCTTCCTACCTTTATGATGCCTACAACCTTTGTGTGTCCACTCCCACAAAACAATATGGAGGTTTTTCAAAGCAGGGGTCACTTCATCGCAGGGCACCTCGGGGGGGGGGAGGGACCAGGTTAAAAGGGGCAACACCTGTCTTACTAATTTTCTCGCCGACCTTGCCACCAAAAGTGGGGCTTTGTCAGGGGGGCAGGTATTTCCCCTAGTTGGAGAGGCCTTGGTCAGTATAATAAAGGACAGAAAGCCATTGAGCTCCACACTATTGACCCACAAGAGCAAAAGGTCCACACCTCAGGGGGTCAGAAACATGTCTAGAGATGGCAGTCTGGTGCAGACCAGTCAGGCACACACTAGTGGCTTGTTAGGTTTCTAGGTGGACCTCAGAGGTGCCCTCTGAGTGCATTTATTAATGAATCCCACACTGGTATCAGTGTGGGCTCATTAATCTGAGATGTCTGGTATCAAACATCTTGGAATTCAGTGAACCCATTATGGAGCTGTGGAACTCATAGTGACAAGATTTCATCCCATGTACTCAGTATGGCTTCAACGTGCACTTAGGCACAATAGGGGCACATCTGCTCATTTAGTTATGCCCTCACATGAGGTATAGTGCACCCTGCCTTAGACCTGTAAGGCCTGCTGTAGGGATGACTTACTATGCCTCTTACAGTGCTGGTAGGCCTGGCACACTTTTGAAAGGGACTTATATGTGTCCCAATTGTGGAAACAAAGGTACAGTTTTGGGAAAGAACACAGGCACTGAGAACCTGGTTAACAGAAACCCAGTGCACATTTAGTCAAAGATGCATCAGTCAGGCAAAAAGTGGGGTGTAACCATGCAAAAGGGGGTACTTTACTATAGTTAGCTTGTGCCCTCGAATATGTACAACATACATATTGGTCTTTTTAAAATACATTGGCAGGCGGGACTTTGATCACATTTTGCACACTGGGGTCTTCCATTAAAATTGAAACACTGTGATTTGAACTTGGTTTGTCAAGTACTTTTGTTCTGATAATAACAGATGTCATTCAGTGGTGCTGTTTAGTGATTCATGCCCCAGGAGAGTCATCAAAGCGGCTTTTTAAACATGAACTTCTATCTAACGATACTTCTTCTGGTTCCTTCTTATCAAATTTTCATTATGCACTATAATTGCTTGAACTATCCGTTATTTCAATACTATCTCAGGCCTTTGTGCAGCTGAGACTAACTTTAAAAAGAGCAACCCCACATTTGAGATTTAATCTTGACAATGAGTACTGCTAAAGTTTGAAAATGTGCATTCAAGGTTGTTATACCAGAGTCTTGAATACTACGGGTAATCCTCCAGGATAGAAGCATTTTGAGATATATTGAACAATTCTTGCAATATCCATTTATTGAGAGAATTAGGGGATATCCTAGGACTCATAGAATGTGATGATTTTGTGTAGTCATAATTAACAAGTCGTCCACCAAGATTGGCACAGGCAGAGGGGAGGAGAACTGGAGCAAATCTGACTAAATCACTAGCTCTCCTATGATAGTGTTCAGATTCATAAAGCAGCAGACCACCAAAAATGACTGCTAGCAAGATCTGACCATAGATGCATAATTGATTATCTACTGTTAATTATGTTTCCTTCAATTGTTTTGACTAAGTCCAAGAGCTGAATTGATAGATTATTGGTAAGGAAAAATCCTTTGAGTTCTAAAGAAAGTGCAAATTATTTAATACAATTTGTTGAACACAGAGAAAGTATGGTGAATTAAATGCATGCAGTGATTACTTTTCACTAAATTTAGCCCTACTTCTAGAAATTGGAGGTTCCTCTCAAAACAATCAATTCTAATTGATTGCTTATGTCCCTGCCAATTTAACCAAAGGCTAAGTCAAAGAAATATTCTTTAAGAAGGTCTTTAGTTTGCTTCTGGGATGAACTACTGGCAAATGTTTAGTGGAGTTTGAGCTAAAGCGCCTTGCACCTAGAGGGTTATCTTTTAGTGGCATTTATGGGACAAATGAGCCTTTTTTCAAAGCATTGTGAGCTGTTATTTGGTGGTAAAATGAGTATATTAAAAAAGGAAGAAGTTTCATACAACCAAAAAACTGATGTTTTGAAAGTCCGAGAATAGTAGATCATAGATTATCTTTGATAGAAAACAATCCCCATGTAGGAAGAAGAGGCGGAAGTATATAGAAAGAAATGAGGTACAGGGAAAGTTAACATCTGGGGTAGTATCACTAAGCAGCCCAGACTTAGCACTTCTTCATTCAATGCAACATAGTAGCCAAATTTACAGTTCAGCATTGTCCAAGGAGGAAAACACAGTGGCGTACCTTATCTGTTAGTATTGGCCTGCTTCTAATGCCATCCACTGCTCTGGCACTTCGAAATGATGACCTATATGACGCACAGCCTTGCACAGGTCAGTGTGTTGTCTAATATAGGCTTTGTACTAAATATAACTTTCAACTACAAATTTGTATTGCCAGTCAAGCATAAAAGGATCCCACACACTGGATAAGTGCTATGCACCTCAACATACATGATTCCTAACTGTACTACTCCTAAATGCCTTTTGTGAATACCAAAAGTTATAAAGTTAGGATTTTGTCTGAGATTACTTTTGTGAATCGGGGCCACAGAGAGGTGATTGATGCCGTTTGTTTGTGAGCTGAGCTGTGTTGTGTACAGCCGATACACAAACTCTGAGATTTTGTAAGGTAATGGATGCACTGAAAACGTGAAAAAGAAATGTGCAAACATATTCTGTGCCGGGCAGAAAACATGATCAAACAAGCATTTGCAATGCAATAGGTCTCGCAGTTACACGAGTTAAAGCTATTGGCATTGTAAATGGCAAAGCCTTTTATTTATGTTTTTAAAAGGAAAGCAAATATAAAAGGCATTGTTATTTGCAATGTCAATAGCTCAAACTCGCGTAAATGCGAGACCTATTGTATTGCGAATGCTTTTTAAAGGTGGAAGAGATTTTTTAAGTGCCACATGTGCTGATCAGTGAGAAATGGTATCAAAGAAATGCTAACGGCTGGCCCTACAAAACCAGCATTTTAGCCATTAGATGAAGTTTTCTTCTTTTTACTCCTTTCTGGCTGAGTGGTAGTGAATAAAATAAATACACATACCTCTCCAACTGCTTAAGAACGCTATAAAATATGAGGTTAGTAGTGTAAAAACAAACGTTATCCCTCGAAGACAAAACAAGCAGCTGTAACTGTCGGTGCTGAGTAGGTGATGTAGTGACTGTGATGTGTGACCTCTGTTGTGTTCAGCAGCTGTACAGAGATCAGCCAGGATGCCAGTCAGAGTGGGTAAATATGTTATACCTTTTAGAATAAAGAAATATCATTTTATACATGTGCAAGGAATAATTCATATTTGTAAAGCGCGAAGATATCACCCCTTATGGTTTCAAGGCGCTGGGGGCAGTCGGGGAAATTAAATTAGCGATTGCCCACAGTCATATGGTGCTGAGCTGCGGCCGGCACCGGCGATCGGACCGTGCTCCAGAGTCAGCCAGCCGCTCTGCCCGCTGCGCCACACCTCTCCCCCAAGGAAGGCCACTTCCTCTACTCGTGCTTCGCATTGGCACTGCTCTCTTAAATCTGCAGGGCAGGTTCGCCTGTCCAGCGACCTTGCATCCGATAAAACATCACCTGGATGTCAGCTTCGGGTCACTGAAAACAGAACTGTCCTTTGGGGTCAGATGTCATTTAGACTCAATTAACTGTGCACGGCACGGACGCGGCCTGTTTCCTGGTAACAGTTACATTTGCCTACATTAGAGCTTTTGCAATTGTAAATGGTGTTTTAAATGATAATGTATTTTATTGCATAGAAACATTTGAAATGAAAGACGATGGCGATTAACCCTTTGCTGTCAAGCTTTTCCCAACCTACAACGTTTAAAACTTGGCCTATTTGGGAAACGTCGTGTGTCACAGGGGAACAACCACCACGATCGCCCAGTGGGTTTGTGTGCCTGCTACAGAGATGTGTTTGTAATTTGAAGAACAAATAAAAATAAATACTGAGTTACATTTTAGTAATAATATTAATTTTGAGTTTGTACAAATGAAGCTCTCCTTTGTTTTTTGTGCATGTGGGGTTGCTGTGATTGTAACTTCCTGGGATGTGTTGGTTTGGTCTGTTTGGTAGGATTTGTGAGTGAATAGATCACTGTGGGTATGTTGGGTGTGTGTGATTTATGGTTGTTCTGCCTCTGGAGATTGTTGTGTGTGGTTGTGTTACACCAGGAAAAGAACAAATACATCTAGGCCGTTTACAGCATTAGCAGATAAAAAGATACGACTTACCTGCATGACGAGATTTCTGGTCGGGGTGACTGACTTGTAGAATGAAGAGAGAGGAGGGGAGCGGATTGGGAGAAGCAGGTAAGAATAGTGAGAGAAGCGGGTGCAGAGGTGAGAGTGATAGGTGGACAGAAATGAACGGTTGGAAAGTGTTAAGGGCTGGGGGGAGGAGTGGAACGGTCCAATGGTCGAAGGATGTGTGGGTTAGCATGGGTGACGGTGGTGAAAGGGGGAGATGTGCAAGAATGTTGCTATGGACGGAGGGGGAGGCAGGGTAAAAGTGTGAGCGGCTTAGGCAGGACGAAGGGCTGAAGTGTGTGGGGAATGCTCTTGTACCGGTATTGGTGCATGCTGCAGAAGGTCTCGCCTGTCCATGGAATGAGACTTCTCCCCGAGCACCCATTAACCGGCCAGCACGGCCCCCGCCCGTCCTCGTGAAAGCCGAGATTGCCTTGCTGTGCGCGCGGCCTTGCTGATGAGCTTACCAAAACCTTTGCAGTTAATGGCTGTGACCGCGCGCTTGCGACGCCAGCGAGACCAAAAAAGGGAATTCTGTAGGTTTTGACAATCCCATAGGCTGAGAATCACTGGCTGTGCTGTTAATGAACCCAACCCTGATTACATTTTCTTAATAGCATGGCCTCGTCAGCAGCAGAATGCAGCATTTTAGGATCGCATTGCAACACTTAAGTTGTTTCTCCGGGAGCAATAAGACTAGATTAGTTAAAACTGCTGTGACTTCCAGCAACTACACTTTACAGCCATTGTGCACAGAAAAATGCATACACTTATAATTTTTAAATGTTCACCAAGATCCTGCATGTTGCCATACAAGAGCACCGGTTTTCCCCTGAGCACTAGATGATGTCCTTTGAAACAATTGCAGTTTTCAGTTAAATGGGTATAGGAAGGAAGGTGCACAAGGGGCTTGTCCAGTCATGTGTGGCGAGGCACGAGATTCCCCCTCTGTATGAAACAAGTTCTCGCTGCAGCTCAGCCTTATCACACAACCACGAGGGGGATTACGGATGCTGGAAGACGTCGCAGAGCAACGTGACCAGCGCCTGCGAACACCATAACCGCGAAGGGTACATCAGCAGCAGTGGAACCTTATGTGATACGTCACTGCGCAGTGGAACCCTCTAAAATAAAATGAGACGTCACTGCGCAGGGGAGACGCCCAACGAAGAGCTGGTGTCAGGAAGCATACTTCATACCTTATTAACAAGCAAACAAATCCCCCCTCACCCCCCCCGGCCCTCACTTACCTAACGCTGGAACACGCACACCACAAGTCGGCCTGGAGCGCGCCTCGGAAGAGACGCGGGAGGACAGGAGCGTGAAGCGCGTGAACGTGCACGTTGACGTTCCCGTGCGTTCACGGACCTGAGTCGGCTCGTGCACAGGTCTGGAGCTGCTCGCTCACTGCTCTGCCTCCCTTGGCAGGGAGCAAGGCGGCTATAAGTCTCGTTGGCGGCAGGGCTTCGCCCTGCAACGCCAGCGAGACCTAAATATCGCCCCTGGGGGCAAAGTGCAGAAACAGCTGCCAGTAATAACCTCTTTATCTTTCCAAGCTCTGCTGCCTGATGCCTATGTACAAACTTATAGATTTTTAGATTTAATGTATGCACTGCAGATAGGAAAAATAAACTTGCAGCCTCCGTCTGTGTGGAGGCAGCGCAGAGAATAGGATTGTGAGACGACCCCTGAATGTTTCCTTTGCAAATGCATATTCTGTAGGCTGTATATCCTGGTCATGCAGATGCCACCCAATTTTCAGATAGCAATATCCAGAATGCGTCGGCGTTTTGTCCATTTGTAAACAGAAAACAGCAGCGTTGAATGAGAGGTTGTTTAATAAAATTGAATAATGAAGAATTTGTAATGTGCAATCTTAATAAATAATTATATACCAGCTGCTGAGAACGTTGTGATAGCTTTTTAATGATTTTTTTTCCCCGAGGTGTTTTCAAAAATGAATTCAAATATTTTCTTTTAAACTAACTGTTCTTTATTGCCTTTTAGCAATTCTGTATTGCATTAATTCACTTACTGTTGACGGGTTTATTCTTTGACACGCTCTAAAAAAGAGCAAATCATATAATATAAAATCTTGTTTGATTGCAGCCGCCATGATACTCACCAATCCATCATTACAAAAAAATAATAGAAGAACGATGCCACACATTCCTAAAATTGACAGCATATATTAGTGTACTTGTTTCTCATGTAAAACACTCTGCTAAAGAGATGGTATTATCTTCAATGTGCTAATTTAGTTACATAACTTAATCTGCTTCATTACTACAGTTTTCACATTTTGAGCACAGAGGGGCTATTCCATTTAAGCATGAACATTGAAGTTCTTATGCACGTCTTTTTTAAGAGTGTAAAGTCACACTTTTGGGTTGCAAACCAAAGTTTTACAGTTGTAAAAAGAGATAGGGTTGGATTGAAAGTATGGCAAGATGGTAGAATCACGGTTTATTGGGGGTTCTCCTGCCGGCCCAGCTCACAGAACCCTGTGCTCCCTTAGATCAGGGGAACACTTAACTGAGCCAGGTGAGGCCCTCAGTGGTCAATGAAATGCAAAGACCCACCCAGGCCGTGGTCATCCTCTCATGCCAGGAAGTACAAAAACTTTAGTGTAGTCCTGATGCATATTTTCACTGCTGAGTTCTGTCACGCAATGTTTGGTTGACATCGGCAATAAAAAGAGGAACGAACAGTTTACTTACACAATTTCGAAACCATAAATATCATGATACCAAAATATTGTGTAAAAAAAATAGATCACAAAAATGTTATTTTTCTACAGATAAAATGGTAAGTACAAAAATAGCGAGAAACGATATATAGAACTATTGTTTTTTACTATATATGTAAGTAACATAAATATTTTTACATATAACATTTATATAATGTAAATAAAATATGTTTAAATAATATTAAAATATAAATATTTGCTCACTTAAACACATATATATATATCAAAGTTTGTATGTTCATATACACATATATAATGTAAAACTATATAAAAAAATATTAATTTCAACTTATATTATATTTTTATAATTGTTCTTAAATTTACGTATATCTTTATATATATATATTTATATATCGCCAGAAAGTAGTTAATGTTAGGACCTATTTTCCATAGGAAATTCGCAACCTTCTATTCCCAATAACTTTAGCGCCGATTGACGAATCTTTGTGAAAATTTCCAAACTTATGGCCCGCTCTGGTCCGCTACTATCAGGGTGATTCGGCAAGTGGGGGTCGAGAAAAAAGGGAGGTCCCAAAACGTGTTTTCCAAGGCAATTTCCCATAGGAAACTTTAGACACGGCCGCAGCCCGAACTGCTGAACGGAATTACTCCAAATTTGGCAAAAACGTAGCTCTTGGTTCAAAAAAGATCACTTTTTGTTAAATGGTGTAAATCCGTTCAGTAGTTGCTGAGAAAATCAAAAGTAAAAAACTTTATATATCTAAGGCCGCGCAGGATCCGCACACCCTCCCGATCCCGAGCTTTATGGTAATTGGCTGTCAACTCGCCAAATCAGGAAGTGTTGGCAGATTTTTTGTAAAAACCAGCGAAATCCACGCAGGATGCGCGGATCCAGCCGCGGAAAAAAAGCGAAGAGCAGGCTCCTGTGCTTTGTTAATAATTAGCCCCCGGGTAGGTCAAATCCTGGGGGCAATATTTGTAAGGGGATGGGGGACCCAAAGGGGCCCCCCAGCCCCAGGGACCGCCACCCCAGGGCTTTTATAATTATATGTGCGAGGGGGCTCACAGCGCCCCCAGCCCTGGGGACCGCCATTCCCAGGGGCTTAGAAGATACATGGGTGGCGGGGCTCAAAGAACCCCCCCAAGCCCCACGGACCACCACCCCCGCAGGCTTTAAGAAAATATTTGCAGGTTCTCACGGTCCCCCGCAGCCCTGGGGACCACCACCTCCTGGGGCTTGTGTTTTTTATTAAAAAAAATAACCTGTGTGGGGGGGCTCGAGCCTCCCCGAGGCTCTAACTATTAAAATTGGGGGTCTGTGACGGACCCACAAACCCCCCGGGGCTCTGGGGACCGCCACCCCTCAGGGCCACCTCCTGCAGTGTCCCGGGGTGCCCACCCTCCCGGACACTGCTGTTTGCTATGGCAGGGTGGGAGCCTCGCAGCGCATAATTCCATCAGTCAGAGCCTCATCCTTCTGCATCGGCACCCGTCCTTCCGGATGCCGCAGATCCGCTTGGCGGTGGGCCATTCTCGCGACCGGGCCGGCCGCTAATATTCCAATGTACACAGGTTGCCCCCAAGTAGAATTGCTGCAGGGTAGGAATCCCTCTGTGTACTGAGGAAAACAGCACATCAGCATAAAAATGTCTTTCACAACAGGCAGCTCAACGCGTTTCAAACCAAAGTTCTTGTTCACGAGCCATCATTGAAAGCAAACACAACAGCTGCATAGAGCACCAATTCATTTTATTTTGCAGTGCCACCTCAGTGGGCTTATCACTTGCTTGCGTTAGGCGCTATGCCTGCTGGTATTTGTGGTGCTCAAAAGGTAAGTATTAACCAAGTGGGTGCTGTTGTCCGCTCCAATCCTCAATAAAACCCCAGTGGGCTGTAGAAACACCGAATGTCTGCTGCCTTGTTATTCGTAATTCCATATGTCAGAGCCTCACCCTTCTGTATCGGCACCCAGCCTTCCGGACGCCACAGATCCGCTTGGCGGCAGGCCATTCTCGTGACCGTGCCAGCCGCTAATATTCCAACGTAAACAGGTTGCCCCCAATGAGAACTGCTGCAGGGAAGGAATCCCTCTGTGTACTGAGGAAAACAGCGCATCAGCATACAAATGTCTCTCACAGCAGGCAGCTCAACGCGTTTCAAACCGAAGTTCTTGTTCACGAGCCATCGTTGAAAGCAAACACAACAGCTGCAGAGAGCACAAATCCATTTTATTTTGCAGTCCCGCCTCAGTGGCCGTATCACTTGCTCGCGTCAGGCGCTATGCCTCCTGGTATTTGTGGTGCTCAAAAGGTAAGTATTAACCAAGTGGGTGCTGTTGTCTGCTCCAATCCTCAATAAAACCCCAGTGGGCTGTAGAAACACCGAATGTCTGCTGCATTGTTATTCATAATTACATCAGTCAGAGCCTCACCCTTCTGCATCGGCACCCGGCCTTCCGGATGCCACAGATCCGCTTGGCGGCGGGCCATTCTCGGGACTGGGCCGGCCGCTAATATTCCAACGTAAACTGGTTGCTCCCAATGAGAATTGCCACAGGGAAGGAATCCCTCTGTGTACTGAGGAAAACAGCGCATCAGCATACAAATGTCTCTCACAACAGGTAGCTCAACGCGTTTCAAACCGAAGTTCTTGTTCACGAGCCATCATTGAAAGCAAACACAACAGCTGCAGAGAGCACCAATTCATTTTATTTTGCAGTCCTGACTCAGTGGGCATATCACTTGCTTGCGTCAGGCGCTATGCCTCCTGGTATTTGTGGTGCTCAAATGGTAAGTATTAACCAAGTGGGTGCTGTTGTCCACTCCAATCCTCAATAAAACCCCAGTGGGCTGTAGAAACACCGAATGTCTGCTGCATTGTTATTCATAATTCCGTCAGTCAGAGCCTCACCCTTCTGCATCGGCACCCAGCCTTCCGCACGCTGCAGATCCGCTTGGCGGCGGGCCATTCTCGCAACCGGGCCGGTATTACATCACTCATGACATGGTCAATGACATCACTCATGACATCACTGATGACATCTCAAATGACATCACTGATGACATTTAACTATAACGTGGCTGAAACCTATGGTTGTTGAGTGAATTTCAAAGGTTTTGTAAATGATAATGTTTAAATGTATTAATTGTTATATTTTTTATACTGATTTACTACATTATTTAACATTATTTATTTTTAGATATTTTATTTTTTAAATTACATTAAATATTTTTTATATAAATTGAAAAATAAATGTTTTTAAACATTTTGAAATTTTAATATTTTTTTTATATATTTTTTCAATTGATATATATTTTGAAATTTTTATATTTTTTTAATATATTTTTTCAATTGATATATATTTTATATAGCAGGCAATGCTATCCTATGGAAGAAAATTCAAGTTACTGGTAAGTACAGTTAAATTTACTTTTCAGGAACAGTAGTGAGCTGAAAGATGCAGCACTGAGGTCTCTCCTCAAAACAGCTGAGTAAATCGGAATTTGTAGTTCGGCTGATTTTTGAGGAATCTTTTAAAGTTCCAAAACTCCACACTTAAAAAAAATTGTAAGTGAAACATGTCAATGTTACCCTATGGAAGGAAATTCAAGTTACTGTAACTACGATTAGAATTACTTTTCAGGATCAGTAGTGGGCTAAAAGATGCAGCAATGAGGTCTCTCCTGATAACAGGTGAGTAAATCGGAATTCGTACTTCGGCTGATTTTAGAGGAATTTTAAGTTCCAAAAGTCCACACTTAGAAGAATTTCCAAATAAAACATGTCAATGTTAGCCTATGGAAGGAAATTCAAGTTACTGTAAATATGATTAGAATCTTTTTTCAGGATCAGTAGTGGGCTGAAATTATCTCTATTTCACATGGGAAAAACATAATGGCATAAACGCTACACGTAGATGCCTAGAGTGCAATATGCTGTTCAGTACAATTATTGAAGCAGGGAAGGTGCATCATGACTTAACTTTGCCTCTTGTGAGTCTTGTACCCACACCACAAACACCAATGGAAATAAGTAGCATAATGCACTCTGCCATCTGCATTTATAAGTAGATATATACATGTATAATAAAAACACCGTTAATATATAAATAAGATCAATGTAATACAGTTTTCATTTGTTATCGCCCTACCATAAATCAATAGAAGGGAATACTAAATAAAGAAGATTAATTTCTCTGATTCTCTTCTATCATCTCTTATTTGAGTTTCATCCTTCTGGGCTGTTTATCACACGTTTGTTTCCTGTTTTATATCACGTTGAAGTTACAGAAATTACAAAGGACGTCTATGCACCTCTTCTGATAGCTATTATCTGAAAATCTGTAAGAAGCATAATTTTACCGCAAAAAATGAAATTATGGACCATGTTAATTGCATGGTCCTCACCATCAACTAAATGATAAATTTGTGCTTAAATATTAGCTGTAAATATTGCAAAACTAAACATTCCTCATTTAATAAAGAGAGATGAAATTCTGCACTGGGGTTATGATCTGAAGTTTATCTACCAGCAGATTGTCAACTCACTGAGGTATCTCGTTTGAATCTTGGCAGAATACATTACAATGCAACTAAATGAAGTACTTTAATTGGTAATGGAAGCTCCTGGGCAAAACAACACTGTGATCATGACTTTGGTTTTACAGCGCACTTGTGGCTTACTTGTCTGGTGGTGGATTATGGCGGAGGCGAACGGGCCCAGTAAGCTGAAGAGATACAAGAGCGCCGGAGCGAGCCTGTCGAAAAAGAAAGAGAAATGCAAGCGTAAGTTTCGGTGAAAACAGCAGGTCAATCCTTCTGTACATTTGCTCTGACATGGTATTCGTTTGGACATTCTCTACAGATGGCCTGCCCTGCATAGTCCCTTCCCTGCACACTCACATCCCGACCTGTAAACACACCACCGATCCAGCTGAGATGTTGTCACCCTCTGCTTTTGTCCTCCATGGAGGCGCCGGTCCCTTCCCATGTGTTGATTCTGCATTCTTGGTTAGGCTCTTTCATACTCATGTACACGCTTTCTCAACATGTGTCCATGCCTGTTTCCATGCCATCCTCATGCACACGTGCTCTCAAGTTCCCGTGCTCTCAAGTACCCGTGCTCTCAACTGCCCCTGCTCTCAAGTACCAGTGCTCTCAAGTACCAGTGCTCTCAAGTACCCGTGCTGTCAAGTGCCCGTGCTCTCAAGTACCCGTGCTCTGAAGTGCCGTGCTCTCAAGTACCCGTGCTCTCAAGTACCCGTGCTCTCAAGTACCCGTGCTCTCAAGTGCCCGTGCTCTCAAGTGCCCTGTGGAATTTTAGTTTATGAACTGAATATCATCTGCGCCATCTTGTCCATTCCTCAGACTCACGTATGAGCATACACGGCAGCCATTTTAGGTACCATGGTCTCCCTGTTTACGATCATCGGTCACCAGCACACTTCCCTGACCCTGCAAGCCTCCCCCATGCACCCTGACTGCCTCCGCTCTCACATGTACAAGTCATGACCTCTCCTTCCACATGACTCTGTCTCTGGGAATCACACCCCGCGCCTGACCGACACCTCCTTTCCTTCCATGAATGCCCCTCTTTCGATAAATCCTCCCTCTACGCTCGATTATCCACACTGACCCTTTCTTTCATGAATACCTCTCCTTTGATGACCCCTTCCTCTGAGCCCGATTGTCTGTACGGACCGCTGGTCATCCCTTGGCCTGAGGATACAGTTTATTGCCTTCCACTGTATGCACTCGACCCTTTTCAACGAAGCTACTATTGATCATGGTTTCCCCACCCCTTGAGATTCGATCAGGCGCACACATTCCAAAGGAATCGGCGGAACACTCAGCTGCATGATTAGCCTCCTCTTATTGTATGGGGGGTGAGGACCTCTACTGTAGCCATGTGTTGGAAAGAGCCGGAACTGGAGGAGGGGGGGGGGGGGGTACCGGGGATGTCATCTGTCGCTACCTTACAATGTCTTTATTGTAATAAAGAACGGTCTCATTCATAAAGCAGTGTATAAAAGGTCGGGCCTCCGAGAGGCTTTCAGAGAGCACCTCGAGACGATACCTTGTTGTCCGATCTGATGTGTTCTGCTCCGTTGGAATAAAACGTGTTTCCTGTCTTCCTGTCTCCAGCGCCTGCCTCTTTATTTTGATAATCTTCATAAGGTATTAGAGGCGTTTAACGCCGGGCAAAATTACTTAAGAAACACCGACTAAATCGCCTGACCATTTTGCTTGCTCACCTTCAACAATTGGCGTCCCAACGTGTGGGGCCCATCAGCGACACGTGGATCCGGTGGGAGAGGTCCCAACGACAGAGTGAACGACTGCAACGATCGGAAGAGCTCCTGTCCGATAGACCCTCGTCTGACAGCCGATCATCTGAACTTCACTGGTTCCGAGCAGACCTCTCCCCGAGTGATCTTCGGTCCTGACTGGGAACCATCAGGAGTGCCACGGTAGCAGCAGAGAGTAGAGGACGATCGGGCGCTGGAAGCGGAAGACGAGAAACTGTCCATACGGTCCGGGTAAGGTCGTGTAACACGACAAACTAAGAAATATTTGATTGTTTGATTGAAAATACTAGTATTACTCTCCGAATTGTTGGTTCTCTTGGAGATTCTCTGTCTGCAAACTGAGAGGGATAAAAGTATTCTCTCTTCCTTTGCATGCAGCGAAGGGTAGGTAACGCAGGCTTTTGCCCCCGTTGTAATCCGTCGTGCCTATCTTTTCTCCCCCACTGATTGATTGTTTGCCCAAACATTGTTTGTTCGAGGATTGTTTTTTTCTCGAGAATTCTCTGTCTACAAACGGGGAAGGGTAAAAAGTATTCTGTCCTCCTTTGCAGATAGTGAAGAATAGGTAGTGCAGGCTTTTGCCCCCGTTGTAACCCGTCGCGCCTATTTCTTTCTCGCCACTGATTGTTTGATTGAACGAACATTAATTGTTCGATATTGGTTCTCTCTTTGGGTATTCCCTATTTGAGAATACTGCAGAATAAAAATATTCTGTCTAGTCTTCGCAAAGTAGTGAAGGATAGGTAGTGCAAACTTTTGTCCCCGTTGTAACCTGTCATGCCTATCTTCTCCCCATTGGTCAGTAGTTGGATCAACCCGGACCGCTTATTAGAGATGAACCATCCAGCTCCATTGGAAGGCACCCCTAATAAGGACATGTTCACTAAACAAGGACTAGTGGCCATAGCTTATAGTAAGCTATGGCATAAATATACGAAAAGGGACCCCAAAAATCAGTGGCCACTGATAGGTTCCTTTGATGATCATAAAATAAAAGCGCTAGAAACAGCTGTTAGAATAAATAAGGCAACACCCACTATGCTCGATAGTATCGGCATGTGGCGCAAAGAAGCAGAACAACGAAGGAAAAGAGAAGAAACAAAAATAGGGAAAGAATTACGAAAGGCAGCCCACCTGGCAGCGAAGGAACTAGATGAAGAGATAAAAAGGAGAGAGGAAGTTAGACAAACGCAAGAATCAGGGTCAACAGGCCAATGCCCTGTTAGGACCCCCTCTACGCTCTACCCAGAAATGCCCTCCAAACAACGGGCAAACGACGAGTTACTGCTAGGTCCTCCGATCATCTACATGCCCCCTCCTTATGCCCCCTGCCAGCCACTGGCACAGCACCTACCAGTCCTGAGTGCGGGCGAGGGTGACCCTAGCGCTAGTGCCCCGGCTCCTACGGCCTTCGCACCAGCCACATCGGGAACATCAGATGAACTCGAGACTAGCAAGCAGCTAACGGCAAGACCAAATAGGTTGAGCAAAGATGAGCGGGATGGGATTGATAAGATAGCAAAGACACTGGTAGAACGGAAAGAGAGCGAAGAATATGCGATGGATATGTGCAATTCACATGCCGGTAGCCACAGGCGGCATTTCATTTTACGGTCCAGCTTCCACACCCTGAACGCATATGAGGATAGGTATCAAACTAAGGGTCCTGCTAAGCTGACGGCTCTATATAGAAAGATCGATGTTGGAGATGGGACTGAGCATGACGTGACGGACATCTTCATGCAAACGCTTGAAGTCTTCCGCCACCTCACTGAACAGAAACCAGAGGTTAAGCTCACAGTCTCTGAAACGGCTGAGCCCCCATTAGAAGTAGCCAACACTATGATGCCTATCAGAGAAGCCGCCCCCTACTGGGTTCCCCCAAGAGGTCAGGGAACAAACGACGATATTAACCACGCAGATGCAAAAGGGAGGGTTGTGTACAACTGGGTTTATCAACCATGGGATCGACAAGATATTTTAACCTTTAGGCAAACCCTGCCCGATTTAAGAAAGAACCTGACAGCATTTTATACCGAACTAAGTACAGCCTTGGGCTCAACCATAATGACTCTAGCGGACATTGATTTGTTTTTTGGGTTATGTCTGCCGGATGACGTGTGGAAGCAAATCCAGAAGGCCAACCACACAGATCTGTTTGGACATACCTGGAATCAACTCGGTGAACTAGATAGGCAGCGAGAGCCCGGTAAGAAACCTGTAAAAGACATACTGGAACTCCCGGACAAAATAGTACAGAAGTTAAAGACATTGATCCCAGAGAGAAAGGTAGACTGGTCGATAGTCACGGCTTGCCGTCAGAAACCCCAGGAAGACGTATCAGAGTATTTCTCCCGATTTGAGACAGTGTTCTCCGATTACAGTGGCCAAGACATGACCACCGCAACCGGACAGCACCTATTCGTGCAAAACTACGTAAAGGGGCTATTACAAGAGGTCTCCCAGAAGTTACAGACAAGCGAGAGTAGTTGGGGGGCCTCAAAACCTGCAGCTATCCTTCAGATGGCTCAGTATTACGAACACCAAAAGAACGAGAACGAGAGGGCAACTGAGAGAAAGAAAAAGGACTTAAAAGAACGAGTGATGATTGCTCAATTACAGGGAGTGACTAGAGGAAGGGAGCAGTATAGGAGAAACTACCAGTCGAATGCCCCTAGAAATCCACCCCCTAGAGACTGCACACCCACACCTGGCGCTCCACGAACAGACCTCGATGAGAACCAGTGTGCGTTTTGCAAAGGATTTGGCCACTGGAAGTCTCAGTGCGCGGTCCTCCGAGAAACGATTAAGAATAACGAGACAAGGGATATGGCAAATGGCCCCAGGACAAGAGGGCAGGGACGAGGGCACACCCACGACACCAACAGTAACCAACCTGGCAGACCGAACACATTTGACCGCCCCCGACAGAATCAGTGCCAACAGTCCGGCTGCGACAATGCTCACGACTTTGCATAGGACTGCCAAGGGCGAGGGAGGGATCCAGTCAAGCTCTGTGTTGACCAGCAAGGTCCTTACGTCACCGCTAAGGTCCTGGGTACAAAGTCTCCATTTTTGGTAGACACTGGAGCGACACGTAGTGTATTATCAAAGCGACTGATTCCAAGGGCACCCTTGTCTGGCTCACACATTACATCGATAGGTTTTGATGGAACGCCCTCCACTAATCCCCTGTCTGTACCTATCTCTTTTGACCTAGGAAACAACCCCACGGACACAACATTTCTGCTCTCCTCCAACTCCCCAGACGCCATTATGGGTATTGATCTACTAAAACATTTCCAAGCTACTATTAGGTGTTCCCCAGATGGAGTCCGAGTCATCCTGTACGACAACCCGAGCATGTCCAGATCCTGCCCCGCACGACATATGTACTCTATCACTGATGCTGACCTAACCTTGCTCGACACCCTACCCCTGTACCTGTGGGCCAGCAACGACTCGGATGTAGGACGAATGATGATCGATCCTGTGCACATAACTGTCCGACCAGACGCCATACTCCCGAAACTCCCACAGTACCGGGTATCGCCCGAAGGCGAGAAGGCATTGGTAGCGATTATTCAGTCCCTGGTAGATGCAGGAGTGGTAGAGGAAGTGGTTAGTAATGTTTGCAACAGCCCTATCCTACCCATTGTTAAGAAGCAAGGTGAGGGAGATGAGAAAGCGTACCGCTTCATCATCGACCTGCGAGAAGTCAACAAAGTGGTAGTGCCACAGTACCCCGTAGTCTCAGACATCACCACCATTCTGACCCTCATCCCGTCCACTGCCACCACCTTCACTGTTATCGATCTCAAGAATGAATTTTTCTCTATCCCCATCCATCCAGACAGCCGCTACCTCTTCAGCTTCACATTAAGAAACCGTTCGTACCGATTTTGTAGAGCTCCCCAGGGCTACACTGAAAGTCCCAGCATCTACAGCCAGGCCCTCAAAAGACAGCTGGACACCGTCCAGCTACCAGATGGAGTGGTGTTGATCCAATATGTCGATGATATCCTTTTGGCGGCCGACACCACTCTTCTTGCAATCACAGCCACCATCCAACTCTTGCACTTTCTTGCGGAGAATGGCCACAAAGTCTCCAAAAAGAAACTGCAGTTCTGCCAACCTCAAGTGACCTACCTAGGCCATCTCCTGTCCAAAGAAGGGAGGAAACTTACACCCGACCGAATCCAGACCATCCTAGACACCCCCATCCCAAAAACACAGAAGCAAGTCCGTTCATTGGTGGGCCTTACCTCTTTTTGCCGACAATGGTTGCCAAATTTCAGTCTTGTCATAAAACCCCTACTTTCCCTGTTGGCCAAAGATGTTCCCTTCCCACTCCCTTGGACCCCCGAATGCCAAGCATCCTTTAAGGAGTTGCGAGACGCCCTTTGCTCGGCACCCGTCCTAGGAACGCCAGATTACTCCAAGCCCTTCTCTCTCTTCACTCACGAAAGGGAGGGATGCGCATTGTCTGTTCTAACTCAGCCCATCGGCTCCAAACAACGCCCTTGTGCCTACTTCTCTGCCACTCTTGACCCAGTCGCCAGAGCTTTACCTGCCTGCCTTCGAGCAGTAGCCGCCGCTGCTGTCTCTATCCGTCAGAGTGAGGGAATTGTACTTTCAAACTCTCTCACGGTGTTAGTACCCCACGCAGTTGATACCCTTTTGAACCAGACCAAGACCCAACACCTGACTAGTGCACGACTGACGGGATACGAATTGACTCTACTTGCACCCCACATCACTCTTAAGAGATGCACGACTTTGAATCCTGCTACACTGCTGCCCTTGCCTGAAAATGACCACGATGTGCCCCCTATACACGACTTTGTGACCCTCACGGACGAACAGACCAGAAGTAGAATTGACCTTAGAGACACTGCTTTTACAGACCCTGATGGAGAACTATGGGTAGACGGTTCTTGTATCAAACTCCTAGACGGCACCACCTCAGCTGCCTATGCGGTGACGACCGCCCGAACAGTAGTTGAAACAGCCCGTATCACGGAACGATCCGCACAGGCGGCCAAACTAATTGCCCTCACACGAGCATGTATCATAGCAGCAGGAACCACGGCGAACATTTACACGGACAGCCAGTATGCCTTCGGGGTGGTTCATCATTTTGGGCTCTTGTGGAGGGAAAGGGGATTCCTGACGTCCCATGGCACACCCATTCTCCATGGAGATCTAGTCTCCGCCCTGATCGAAGCAGTTCTCCTCCCCGAACGATTAGCAGTGATCAAATGCCAGGCACACAAGAAGGTGACGGACTTAGTTGGACAGGGAAACGCACTGGCCGACATCACTGCCCAAACCACAGCTGAGAATAGGACGACGACACGCATGTATGTGACCAGGTCACAAGCAGAAAAATGGACTGACGCAAGGGAAACGATCAAGGACATCCAGTCGGCCAGCATACCTCACGAACTAACTGAGTGGGCACGGGTGGGTTTAAAGGACGACGAAGGCTGCTGGCGGACACAAGACACAAACAAGTGGTTGTTGCCTGACTCATACTTGATCCCCATACTGACTATGGCACACTCCCCTGCACACATAGGTTCTGCCCCCATGATTGAACTCATTTCCAAAGTCTGGCACAACAACAAAATCCCCGACTCAGCCAAATGCCTGGTTCAGCAGTGCCTTATCTGCCTACAACACAACCCCGGGAAAGGAACTGTGGTACCCCGGGGAGGGTTTGGGACCCCCGACCACCCCTTTGAAGTCCTTCAGATGGATTACATCCAGCTGGAAAGATGCCAAGGCTTGAAGTATGTACTAGTCATTGTATGCGCTTTCAGCAAATGGGTGGAAGCCTATCCAACCCGAGATAACACTGCCATGACTACTGCCAAAGTACTACTGAAAGAGTTTTTCCCTCGCTACGGCCTTTACCGAATTTTATGGAGCGACAATGGCCCCCACTTCATAGCTGAAGTTATCCAACTAATCCTGAAGGGGCTGGGAGTAAAACAAAGGTTCCATGCGGTCTTCCATCCCCAATCCGCTGGCCTAGTTGAGCGACACAATGCTACACTGAAACTGAAACTGTCAAAAATAGTGGCCACCACAGGACTTAAGTGGCCAGATGCCCTCCCACTGGCATTGCTATCGATGCGCTCCA
This sequence comes from Lissotriton helveticus, assembly GCF_964261635.1. Lineage (NCBI taxonomy): Eukaryota > Metazoa > Chordata > Amphibia > Caudata > Salamandridae > Lissotriton > Lissotriton helveticus. Next base: position 157,754,655 of record NC_136070.1, read on the forward strand.
CTCCCACTAAGCACCACTTGACCCCCTACGAGGTGGTGTTTGGGCGACCAATGAACCTCTGGACTGCCCCCAAACCAACCTCCTTTCACGACGTCCCCGACGTCCTGCTGTCAGATTATTTGTGCAAATTAACTAAAACGTTGTCTGTCATTCATCAACAGGTACAGCAGACCATCCCCGATGCTTCCAGGGGCCCTGGTCACAATATCCAACCGGGAGATTATGTTCTAGTCCGGAACTTTCAATGAGCGAAGAGTCTGGAACCCCGGTGGACGGGCCCCTGGCAAGTACTGATCACCACTCGGTCGGCTCTTCGAGTGGAGGGAAAGAGGCACTGGCTGCACGGCCATCACTGCAAGAAGGTCTCCTCGACCCTGGCCACGACAGAAAACGTCGACACCCAAGAAGAGCTCCTGAACAAAGACCGACCATCACTGAACTGCTATCCTGATACAGAGGCACTTGAACTTGCAAAATTCTCTGATCCCACTGTGCCATCCCGGGAAGGGTATTTCCTGCGTCGAAAGGGGGGAGCTTCGGCTAAGTAGACCACGGACTAAGTTAAAATCTCAGAACGGTGACCTAAAACAACCAAGGGTCACCTGGAGAGAAGCTAAACAAAGTCTGTGGTTCTGCCCACTACCGAGCACCTTGAAGATGAAGATGATGGAAGCGCCAGACAAGAAGATGATGGAAGCGCCAGATAAGAAGATGATGGACGCAACCGGAAATACCCACTGCAGGAACCCAAAGACTGACAATTTGCACAAATCAAAGACAATCGCCTTCTTCATCCTCTTTCTCTTTTGCCTCCTCCTCATGACTTCCTTCTGGATCTTGGAGGACAGCACACCCGCTCATCAGATATTGCTGGCCACTGTACAGCCAACCACCATGAAAGAGCATCACTTGATCCCCCTTTCGCCTCAGCTCCGAGAGAGGCATAGGGAGTTCTGGAACAATTCCTTCGTGCAACTGCTGCACCAGCACAACCTTGCTACAAATGCCACGAACTGCTGGATCTGCGGGTTGCTCCCGCATGCCACTGAACACTCCATACCTTTCATCCCTTCTCCTTTCTCAGTTCATGGCTCCTGCCTCGCCTGTTTGATCCTCTTGCAGGAGAGCCACAAGGACAACGCCGCTTCTGGTCAGACAGTGTCACACTTCTACTATGGGTTCTGGCTGAACAAAACAGGAAGAACGTCTGCCCCCATTTGTCCTGCAGCCTCAGGTTCCGCCTTCCTTATGAACATCCCTGCCAAAGAAAGAGTCGCAATGCAAGTGCTCCATAATCCAGCCAGACCCACCTGCGGAAGCAAACGGCTGCCACCCTGACCGTGGCCCTGTCTGTCATCAATGTCACAGGACTCGTGTGTCTCGAAGGCCAGGGAACGCAGTTAGTGGGTCACAGTTCCTGCCGCACCACCAGAACATTGGTCTCAGTTGATCCCCCTTCCTTTATTGCTTCTCCGAATATGTACTTTGTTTGTGGCACCAAAGCTTACACCTGGCTCCCGAAAGGTTGGAGGGGTACGTGCTACATCGCCTTCATTCTTCCTCCCACGTATGTGGCCTCAGCCTACCATCACCGGCAAAAGCGCGCCGGAGACGTTGAACAAGCCGACTCCACCGGAGCACAGTTCCTGGATGCAGCAAAGGGACTTGTTCCTCTGTGGGGACCAATGGCAAACAGCCGCGCTATCCAACACCTAACTCAGGCAGTAGAAACAACCATTAACATCACGGCTGGCATCCTTGCTAACAACACGGCTGAGCTTCAGGCAGTCCGCCTGGTGGCTCTCCAAAACCGCCTTGTTCTAGATGTGATTCTGGCCGACCGTGGAGGAGCATGCTGCATCATCGGCTCCAGCTGCTGCACCTACGTGCCAGATAACTCGCCTTCAGTCTACAAAGCAATTGAACACCTCCATAGACTATCCTCAGAGGTTCACCAAGAGCAAGAAGGATGGTCGCTTGGGAGCTGGATTTGGGACACTTTGAAGGACTGGGGATGGAGGTTGTTTTCATTTATATTGATACCAGTCGTGGTACTGTGTGGGTGCTGCTTAGGTATTCAATGTCTGCCACCTTTGTGTTCACTAATTTCTAACTGTATGTGCCCTAAGACTTTGGACTTCAGACCTGAGCACATGAGTCCTCTCTATGAGATAGAGATACGTGGTCTTATGGGGATAGATCCGAATTGACAAGCTGGCGAGACATGTTAAAAGGGAGGACTGTGGAATTTTAGTTTATGAACTGAACATCATCTGCGCCATCTTGTCCATTCCTCAGACTCACATATGAGCATACACGGCAGCCATTTTAGGTACCATGGTCTCCCTGTTTACGATCGGTCACCAGCACACTTCCCTGACCCTGCAAGCCTCCCCCATGCACCCTGACTGCCTCCGCTCTCACATGTACAAGTCATGACCTCTCCTTCCACATGACTCTGTCTCTGGGAATCACACCCCGTGCCTGACCGACACCTCCTTTCCTTCCATGAATGCCCCTCTTTCGATAAATCCTCCCTCTACGCTCGATTATCCACACTGACCCTTTCTTTCATGAATACCTCTCCTTTGATGACCCCTTCCTCTGAGCCCGATTGTCTGTACGGACCGCTGGTCATCCCTTGGCCTGAGGATACAGTTTATTGCCTTCCACTGTATGCACTCGACCCTTTTCAACGAAGCTACTATTGATCATGGTTTCCCCACCCCTTGAGATTCGATCAGGCGCACACATTCCAAAGGAATCGGCGGAACACTCAGCTGCATGATAAGCCTCCTCTTATTGTATGGGGGGTGAGGACCTCTACTGTAGCCACGGTTGGAAAGAGCCGGAACTGGAGGAGGGGGGGGGGGGTACCGGGGATGTCATCTGTCGCTACCTTACAATGTCTTTATTGTAATAAAGAACGGTCTCATTCATAAAGCAGTGTATAAAAGGTCGGGCCTCAGAGAGGCTTTCAGAGAGCAGCTCCAGACGATACCTTGTTGTCCGATCTGATGTGTTCTGCTCCGTCGGAATAAAATGTGTTTCCTGTCTTCCTGTCTCCAGCGCCTGCCTCTTTATTTTGATAATCTTCATAAGGTATTAGAGGCGTTTAACGCCGGGCAAAATTACTTAAGAAACACCGACTAAATAGCCTGACCATTTTGCTTGCTCACCTTCAACAGCCCGTGCTCTCAAGTACCAGTGCTCTCAAGTACCAGTGCTCTATTCCTGTGTGTCACCCTCGTGTACACATGCCTTGGCTGCATAATGCCCTTATCACGCTCTGTTTTGGCACCATCATGTACTTTCATCCCCTAGTGCTCTTGGAGTGTTCACACACTATCCAAGCCCTCGTTATGAACAGGCAGTCATCCTGTAAACATGCCCTGATGGATGTCATTTAGGGGTTGGCCAGGGTAGCTGCTGCAACCCTTGGCATTCCCCTTGAGACCCCGGGCACTGCATTTGTGCCCCTTAGCTTCAGCAGTGGCAAAATCAGGGGCAGGAAAAGAAGCAGTTCGTCCTTATGGACGTCGGTGGGGGCTGTAATCACCTCGTATTTTTGTCAATTTGTTATTATATCAATACAGAATAATATTACATCATTCGCTATGAGTTTCCTAAAACTTGGAGTACCAACAAATAGCTGGGATATGTCTTTCCCTGGCAGCGGAGATAAGGAAAGTAATATGCTTTTAAATGTATGTATTTTGTCTGCATGCTTCGGGTTTTGTGTGTTTATGTAAGAGTGTGCGAATGTGTAGGCAGAATGTGTGTGTGTATTTGTAAATGCATGTTTATGTTTAAGCATATGTATGTGTGAGTGAAAGTGAAGGTCAAGGGGCATGTGAAGTCACTTCCGCTACCCGTGGCATTTTGGTGAAATGACGCTCATGCATGCCCTCACCATTTACACACGTTCTCATAAAATAATATGCTCTCTTCAAGCACTGTTGCCCTCCTCATACACACTTGCGCTAATGGAGTACACGTCCTGATGTTACATACTCATCCCTTCAGTACCTGCGCTTACATCCTCTAAACGTTAGATCATCATAAACATGTGCTGTCATCCTTTACATGATCATTTTTTGGCACGAGCTCTGATTGGTCTGGTATGCACAAGCTCGCATTATATAGACACACTGCAATCCGTGGACCTGCCCTCTATGTTTGTGGCCCTATCAAAAACACGCTGTAGTCCTGCTTGCCTGCATTCTTTACAAAAGCCCCCACCGTCTACACATTCTTTTCTTTTAGCAGGTTCTCATTATGCTGACATGCACACCCAGTGCACACCTTTACATTAAATACAGGCTGCCTCACCTGTGCGCACCCCTCATCGTTTACACGTGCCCATCCAGTCAGTATACTGTATACACACTTAGTCTCATCATGCTCACGTGCTCACTATGTGCACATGGTTTAACAAACACGTGCTCTTATCCTCTACAAACGCACTTTCTCCTGTATAGGTACCCTCATCCTGTCCACATGTTGTAAATATGCATGTCAGCATGTCCTTCCATCCCTCCTACCACTGATTAAAGGCACTACACTCCTTGCCACCAACCCCCGGAGGATGTCCTCCCCTTGAACATCCTCCAGTCCGTTGCCCGCTTTTCTCCATCTTCCCTCCAGTGGCTGCCAGCAGCGCGGGCTCCTCAGACTCTGGATTCAATGGAGCAGCCTATATTTATAGCGTGCCTGTCCTTCATTGCCGTTCCCTTCATTCCACCAATCAGAGGGGTGTCTACCGGTGAACAGGTGCTCCACCCGGCCTCAAGGGCCTCATAAAGACCAGGGGCAGGAAGGAGGGTGTTCTAAATAGAGTGTGCGAGGGGGTGGAGCGCCGCTTGGCAGACATCTAATTGCTGGAGGCTCGCGCCCATTAGCAGGCACTTTCACTTCCCAGACAGTCTGGCAGGACAGGCTAGGATTCCGCAGCCGATAAGCTGTCGACAGGCTAGCTTGATGTACAGATGTGAAACTGCAGTAAAGGGATGGGCTGGTTTTCGCGTGAGACTAGTGCAAGGTGTCTGGCCAGATCCCCCACTCCAAGGAGAGCGCAAGGGCCAACGTGTGCTTCCTAAACGTGCGTGCTGCCATTACACGAGCAGATGCTGCTACAGTCTTCGAAATGCATGTGCCTGATTCCACAGCAGCCTGCACTTACACTACTACAGCAGTATTAGCAAACTAATGCTAATACCGAGTCGGAATCCCCATGTTAAAAAAATAAATTTAAAAAATGCAATTTTTTTTAATCGTCAGGGTACGCGTACCTACGCTTACCCCGTGATTTTTTGGCCTTGGGGGCTGAGCAGGCCTAGGGGGTCAGGGTGTTTCTACCCTGCTCCCTTTGCGTGTTTTCCACCTTTGTTTCCCTGCTTTCTTGTGCCTCAGGCTACCGAGGCGCAAGATGGCTGCCAACACTTTCTGGTTTACAGTGTTGACAGACAGTTGACAGCCAATTAGCATTCAGCTCATGCTCGGGAAGGTACAGAGTACAGTAAGCTTACAGTAAGCTTACCGTAACACCTCCAATATATATCTATGATTTTACTTTTGATTTACTCAGGAACTACTGAACGGATTTACACCATTTAACAAAAAGGCCCATCTGCGAACAGAAGTCTACCTTTTTGCCAAATTTGGTGTAATTGCGTTCAGCTGTTCGGGCTGTAACCCCGGCTAAACGTCCCTATGGGAAATTGCATGGAGAAAACACGTTTTGGGACCCCCCTTTTTTCTCAGCCCCCGCCAAATTTATTCCAAATAGAATGTTGCGGATTTCCTATGGAAACTAGGTTTTAACTAGTAATATAGATACATATATATATATATATATATATATATATTCACTGAAAAAACCATAGGTTAGAGACCATATATAGTTAGCTGGACATTTTATTGACATAAAACCAATGAAATTCCATATATAGTTAGTTGCACTAACTATATATCGCGCACCCGCAATCCACTGCTGATGATGTCACATATTACATCATTCATGACATGGTCAGTGACATCACTGATGACATCACTGATGACATCTCAAATGACATCACTGATGACATCACTGATGACATCTCAAATGACATCACTGATGACATCACTGATGACATCATCTAGTGTCTGTGTGTTTTTGTAAAGTTTAAATATGTTTTACATATTGAAGAATGAGTGGATGTATGGAAGACTGAGTGTGTGTGTGGCTGGCTGGGAGGTGTGTGACTCTGTGCATATCAATGTGTACTTGTATCAGTGATTGTATAAGAGAGTAAGTATGTGTTAGTATATGTGTGAAAAAGTATGGTGTTCTGTGTTTAACTGTATAGATGAGGAAATCGAAGTGTGATTGATTCTTCACAGGACTGACTAGGTGTATGAGTGCATATGATAGTGTTGTAATAATGAGTGACTGTATGTATGAGTGATTGTATGGGTGAATGAGTGAATGTGTGTGTAGACGTAGGAATCAGTGAGTGCGTATGTAGTAACTGGTATTGGTGTGTCATGATGTCATCAGTGATGTCATTTGAGATGTCAGCAGTGATGTCATTTGAGATGTCATCAGTGATGTCATCAGTGATGTCACTGAAGTATGGTGTTCTGTGTTTAACTGTATAGATGAGGAAATGGAAGTGTGATTGATTCTTTACAGGACTGACTAGGTGTGTGAGTAACTCCATGGATGAGTGGCAGTGTGTGAGTGTCTGCATAGGTGTATGAGTGCATATGATAGTGTTGTAATAATGAGTGACTGTATGTATGAGTGATTGTATGGTTGAATGAGTGAATGTGTGTGTAGACGTAGGAATCAGTGAGTGCGTATGTAGTAACTGGTATTGGTGTGTCATGATGTCATTTGAGATGTCATCAGTGATGTCATCAGTGATGTCATTTGAGATGTCATCAGTGATGTCATCAGTGATGTCACTGACCATGTCATGAATGATGTAATATGTGACATCATCAGCAGTGGATTGCGGGTGCGCGATATATAGTTAGTGCAACTAACTATATATGGAATTTCATTGGTTTTATGTCAATAAAATGTCCAGCTAACTATATATGGTCTCTAACCTATGGTTTTTTCAGTGAATTTTCAAGGTTTTGTAAATGCAAATTCCTAACTATATATGGTCTATAACCTATGGTTTTTTCAGTGAATTTCATTGTTTTTTTAAAAGCTAATATCTATAGCTGTAAAATATATTCTTTATTACGTGACGTATCACGTAGCCACGTGAGACGCCTCATGACGCGTTGCATAACCGTGACGTATCGGCTCTGCAGCGCAAACAAAACCCGTAACGTCAGCGTGCCGGAGCACGCTTACAGATATATATATTTTTTTTAACCTTAATTAGACAAAATCCACACGTGCACATATCTTGAGGCCTTGCAAAGGCACATCAAACAAACAGTCCCTACAATTTTGCCAAGTTTGCTGGAAATCTATTCCCTTAATTTTTTTTTTACTGTTTCTCTTGGTTTTCCCCTTGTTACGCTTACCGGGACGCTACCCGGTACGCGAACCGGACGCTCCAAAAACACAAGACGGCGGACTCCCGTTACGCTGCCGGTTAGCTGCCCGGTTCGCGTACCGGGAAGCGCCTCTACCGTGATAAATCGCAACAATTTTTTTATTTTTTTTGCCCCGCGGGGGACTTTAATATCCCCCTCATCACTCCTAGGGGGTCAGGAGGGGTTTACCTTGCCCCCTTTCCTTCATTTCCCCCTTCTTTTTTCACCACATCTTGTCTCTCGAACCTACCGAGAGACAAGATGGCGGCCGCTCCGGACTGTTTACAATGTTGACAGCTACGCTGCCGGTTAGCTGCCCGGTTAGCTGCCCGGTGAGCTGCCCAGTGAGCTGCCCGGTTCGCGTACCGGGACGCGCCTCTACGGCATAAAATCGCAAAAAAATATATATATTTTTTTTTTGCCCCGCGGGGCACTTTAATATCCCCCTCATCAATCCTAGGGGGTCAGGAGGGGTCTACCTTGCCCCCTTTCCTTCATTTCCCCCTTCGTTTTTCACCACATCTTGTCTCTCGATCCTACCGAGAGACAAGATGGCGGCTGCTCCGGACTGTTTAGAATGTTGACAGACATTGAGAGCCAATCAGCTTCGCGAAGTTCCGTTACGCGTCAGGTACGCGAACCGGGGCGCTAACCGGAGCGCTGTCACAGATATATATATTTTTTTAAACGTTAATTTCTCAAAATCCACTGGAGCACATATATTGAGACATAGCAAAGGCACGTAGGGCAAACCATATCTACAATTTTGCCAAGTTTCATGTAAATCCATTAAGCCATTCGAGCTAAAAGTGAGTCCAACCGCCCTATGGAAAAATGAATGGGAAAAACGTGTTTTGGGACCCCCCTTTTTTCTTGGCCCCCCCTTGACGAAACCCCCCCAAATTTCCAGGGGCTGCTCATAAACGAAATGTGCCATTTTCCTGAAAATGTCAGCCAATTCCGTCCACAAACGCCAAAGTTATTAGACATAGAATTTTCAGAAATCCCATAGAGAAAAAATCCTAACTATATATACCCACTGGCTATCGCCAGTAGGTAATATACATATATAAACATATATAATCTGCATATCTATATAAATATAAATGCATGCATACATATACATATATGCATACATATGCATGTTATTTACATGAAAGTTTTAAAAACACTAATAAAAGCAAAGCTAAAAAGCCACCTCATTACAAACAGAATGGCTTTAACTTAAACGAGGGCGAGATCTATTGCATTTTCAATGCTTGTTTACTTTGGTTCTATCAAGAAGGCATTCAGATGTGTCACACATTTGCCATAAATTCTGAATGTTAGCACTCTAGTTGCTCATTAGATCACTGTAGTAAAGCTAGTGCTCACCAGGGAAGTGTGCTGCTAATCATGGTTTGCAGCCATTTTCCCGCATTTTTTATCCCGCGGACTTTCAGTCCGCATACCATTATCCCACAAGGTCATTGACCTCGCATACCATTATCCCGCATTTTTTCAAAACGCATGTGCATTTATCACGCATGCCTTTACAAAGAATTACGTTTTAAAGGCATGTATGGTAAATGCATTTGCGTTGTGAAAACCACGATGACGAGAGGTAAGTGGGTTTGTGTTAATTTTTTCGTGGGTTAGTTATTGTGTAGTGTAGTGTTGGGTAGTGTAGTGTTGTGTTAGTGTAGTGTAGAGTTGTGGTGATTGTTTAGTGTAGGGTCATGCTGGGGGTAGTGTTTAGGGTTTAGGGTTGTGTTGTAGTGTTTGCGTAGTGTAGGGTCATGCTGGGGGTAGTGTTTTAGGGTTTAGGGTTGTGTTGTAGTGTTTGCGTAGTGTAGGGTCATGCTGGGGCTAGTGTTTTAGGGTTTTGGGTAGTGGTGTAGTGTTTGCGTAGTGTAGGGTCATGCTGGGGCTAGTGTTTTAGGGTTTAGGGTAGTGTTGTAGTGTTTGCGTAGTGTAGGGTCATGCTGGGGGTAGTGTTTTAGGGCTTAGGGTTGTGTTGTAGTGTTTGCGTAGTGTAGGGTCATGCTGGGGGTAGTGTTTTAGGGTTAAGGGTAGTGTTGTAGTGTTTGCGTAGTGTAGGGTCATGCTGGGGTGTAGTGTTTTAGGGTTTAGGGTTGTGTTGTAGTGTTTGCGTAGTGTAGGGTCATGCTGGGGGTAGTGTTTTAGGGTTTTGGGTAGTGGTGTAGTGTTTGCGTAGTGTAGGGTCATGCTGGGGGTAGTGTTTTAGGGCTTAGGGTTGTGTTGTAGTGTTTGCGTAGTGTAGGGTCATGCTGGGGGTAGTGTTTTAGGGTTAAGGGTAGTGTTGTAGTGTTTGCGTAGTGTAGGGTCATGCTGGGGTGTAGTGTTTTAGGGTTTAGGGTTGTGTTGTAGTGTTTGCGTAGTGTAGGGTCATGCTGGGGGTAGTGTTTTAGGGTTTTGGGTAGTGTTGTAGTATTTGGGTAGTGTAGGGTCATGCTGGGGTGTAGTGTTTTAGGGTTTTGGGTAGTGTTGTAGTGTTTGCGTAGTGTAGGGTCATGCTGGGGGTAGTGTTTTAGGCTTTTGGGTAGTGTTGTAGTGTTTGCGTAGTGTAGGGTCATGCTGGGGGTAGTGTTTTAGGGTTTAGGGTAGTGTTGTAGTGTTTGCGTAGTATAGGGTCATGCTGGTGGTAGTGTTTTAGGGTTTAGGGTAGTGTTGTAGTGTTTGCGCAGTGTAGGGTCATGCTGGGGGTAGTGTTTTAGGGTTTAGGGTAGTGTTGTAGTGTTTGCGTAGTGTAGGGTCATGCTGGGGGTAGTGTTTTAGGGTTTAGGGTAGTGTTGTAGTGTTTGCGCAGTGTAGGGTCATGCTGGGGTGTAGTGTTTTAGGGTTTAGGGTAGTGTTGTAGTGTTTGCGCAGTGTAGGGTCATGCTGGGGGTAGTGTTTTAGGGTTTAGGGTTGTGTTGCAGTGTTTGCGTAGTGTAGGGTCATGCTGGGGGTAGTGTTTTAGGGTTTAGGGTAGTGTTGTAGTGTTTGCGTAGTGTAGGATCATGCTGGGGTGTAGTGTTTTAGGGTTTTGGGTAGTGTTGTAGTGTTTGCGTAGTGTAGGGTCATGCTGGGGTGTAGTGTTTTAGGGTTTAGGGTAGTGTTGTAGTGTTTGCGTACCGTAGGGTCATGCTGGGGGTAGTGTTTTAGGGTTTAGGGTAGTGTTGTAGTGTTTGTGTAGTGTAGGGTCATGCTGGGGTGTAGTGTTTTAGGGTTTAGGGTAGTGTTGTAGTGTTTGCGTAGTGTAGGGTCATGCTGGGGGTAGTGTTTTAGGGTTTAGGGTAGTGTTGTAGTGTTTGCGTAGTGTAGGGTCATGCTGGGGGTAGTGTTTTAGGGTTTAGGGTTGTGTTGTAGTGTTTGCGTAGTGTAGGGTCATGCTGGGGGTAGTGTTTTAGGGTTTAGGGTAGTGTTGTATTGTTTGCGTAGTGTAGGGTCATGCTGGGGTGTAGTGTTTTAGGGTTTTGGGTAGTGTTGTAGTGTTTGCGTAGTGTAGGGTCATGCTGAGGGTAGTGTTTTAGGGTTTATGGTAGTGTTGTAGTGTTTGCGTAGTGTAGGGTCATGCTGGGGGTAGTGTTTTAGGGTTTAGGGTAGTGTTGTAGTGTTGTAGTGTTTGTGTAGTGTAGGGTCATGCTGGGGGTAGTGTTTTAGGGTTTAGGGTAGTTTAGTTGTTTAGTGTATGCTAAAGGCATATTCGTTCTAAAAGTTTTCGTTATTTTAATTTGCGGCCTAATAGTACATGCGGGACTCTGATGGTATGCGGGATTTCGTCATATATTCGCTAATCATACTTTCTATGGCAAAATGAACCCCCTCATTTTGCTCCTTTTTAAATTAAATGTTTTAAGAGTTACCACTTTATTTCAATCAAGATGGCTTCAGGTGTGCCATACCTTTGTAATAAGTAGGACTGTTAGCACTCTAGTTGTTCTTTAGAACACTCTGGGACATTCTGTCATTGGGCTATAGTTGGGCTACATCTGGCTGATATTTGGGCTACATTTGTTTTTTTTGTCTCTGGTGGCCATCTTTGGGCTACATTGGGCTACATTGGGCTACATTGGGCTACATTTGGGCTCCAACATATATATTGCCCAATGTAGCCCAATATATATTTTTCAAAGTTAATTTTCGTAAAAACCACTGGAGCATATATCTTGAGACATAGCAAAGGCACATCGGGCTACCAGTCCCTACAATTTTGCCAAGTTTGGTGTAAATCCATTCAGCCGTTCGGGCTAAAAGTGAGGCCAACCACCCTATGGAAAATTGCATGGGAAAAGCACGTTTTGGGACCCCCCTTTTTTCTCGGCCCCCCCTTGACGAAACCCCCCCAAATTTTCAGGGGCTGCTCAGAAACAAAATGTTCCATTTTCCTGAAAATTTCAGCCAATTCTGTCCTCAAACGCCAAAGTTATTCGACATAGAATTTTCAAAAATCCCATAGGAAAAAAATCCTAACTATATATACCTACTGGCTATCGCCAGTAGGTAATATATATATATATATATATATATATATATTACCTACTGGCGGTCGCCAGTAGGTATATATAGTTAGGATTTTTTCTCTATGGGATTTTTGAAAATTCTATGTCTAATAACTTTGGCGTTTGTGGACGGAATTGGCTGAAATTTTCAGGAAAATGGAACATTATGTTTCTGAGCAGCCCCTGAAAATTTGGGGGGGTTTCGTCAAGGGGGGGCCGAGAAAAAAGGGGGGTCCCAAAACGTGTTTTTAACATTGAGTTTCCCATAGGGCGGTTGGCCTCACTTTTAGCCCGAACGGCTGAATGGATTTGCACGAAACTTGGCAAAATTGTAGGGACTGGTAGCCCGAGGTGCCTTTGCTAGTTCTCAATATATGTGCTTCAGTGGATTTTGAGAAATTAACGTTCAAAAAAAGATATATATCTGTAACAGCGGACCGGGCAGCGCTCCGGTTCGCGGACTTTTCGCGGTACGGAGCTTTGTGAAGCGAAGCTGATTGGTTCTCCGGCGTCTGTGAACATTCCAAACAGTCCGTAGCGGCCGCCATCTTGTCTCTCGGTAGGATCGAGAGACAAGAGGAGGCCAAAGCGAAGGAGCAAATGACCATAAGGGGGCATAGTAGATCCTCGCTGACCCCCTAGGTTTGATGTGGAGGTTTTAAAAGGGCCCCGCGGGGCAAAAAAAAAAAATAATAATAATAATCGAACGGCTGAATGGATTTGCACGAAACTTGGCAAAATATTAGGGACTGGTAGCCCGATGTGCCTTTGCTAGGTCTCAATATATGTGCTCCAGTGGATTTTGAGAAATTAACGTTCAAAAAAAGATATATATCTGTAACAGCGCTCCGCTTCGCGTACTTTTCGCGTTACGGAGCTTTGCGAAGCTGATTGGTTCTCCGGCGTCTGTAAACATTCCAAACAGTCCGTAGCGGCCGCCATCTTGTCTCTCGGTAGGATCGAGAGACAAGAGGAGGCCAAAGCGAAGGGGCAAATGACCATAAGGGGGCATAGTAGATCCTTCCTGACCTCTTAGGTTTGATGTACCATTTTGCCAAGTTTGGTGTAATTCCGTTCAGCCATTCAGGCTGTAGACGTATGTAAATGTCCTATGGAAAATTGCATGGGGAAAACACATTTGAAAGTGTTGAAATTTAGAACCAATTAAAATGTTACTTTGGTTTTGTATTTGTGTGTGATGAAAGTTAATTGGTTATGTATATATCTCAAATGAGAGGAAACCACAGCCATTTTGTGATACTACTGTCTGAGGTACATTTGTGAGGAATTTTTGGTGGTGAATTTCTGGTGTTTGATTTACACAGTACTAACACTTCTCCTACTTTTAAAAAGGTGAGTTGTTAATTTGTAAGGGGAACTATGTTGTACACTTGAAGATAATTTGAAAAATGTTTTCTGTTATTTATTTGCAGTCCTTCTGTTATACTAAATACTTGATAAAGTTAGTTTTATATTATGTATTACTAAAAACGATGAATGAAAGTGATTATTTTTTTCTGCAATTTACAGCAAGCAATTTCAAAATAAAATGGCTCACAATGAAGAGACCGTGGCAATTTCTTTTGAATTGTCCACTACATTGATTGAAATTGACAGCACCAATAATGAAATATTGTCACAAGGAGGAGATGACTTGAATGATTCCACTACATTGATTGAAATTGACAGCACCAATAATGAAATATTGTCACAAGGAGGAGATGACTTGAATGATTTTTTTGATCAATCTGTTGATGGCGAATTTATCGAATGTTTGGAGACCATAGAGTTACAAGAATCATCATTGCAGACTTTTAATGAGGAGATTCCAGATGAGATGATTGAAGAGGAAATTACTGATGAGGACATGTTACTAGTTCTTTCAAATTTAGAAAATTCAGAAGAATAAATTTATATTTAGAAATCAAAAATTGTTTGAGACATTATTCATTTTTATTTTTAATTTATGAGGTTGTAGCGAAGTGATTGTAGTATAAAATGAGACTTATAGTATAGAGTGCAACATTTTTATGTTACATGGTAAGTTTACTCATATTTACTTCCCTTCTCCCACTATATTATCTCCAATGTGTATTTGACATCTCTTCTTCATCTCCGGCCTCCTTTCTCTCACTGTGTGTCTCTGATGCATCTTATCGCTGCTATTTTGTGTAATTACAGAAGAGAGTAAAATAAAATAGTTCGGAACGTGAAAAGGGGGCAAAGTAGAGTACCCCTCACCCCCTAGGCCTTCTCAGGCGGTCCCAAAAGGATCAGTTTCTGCTTTCCTGAGAGATTATGGTATGAGTTCCATATACCACAATAATTTGCATTACAACATGCAAGATATATATCTCCTATTACCAACTTTTGGAGATATTCGCGCTAAGCGCGAATATCTCCAAAAACTAACACCTGCCCTGAGCAGTTCTTAGCCATGTTATCCAATGGGAGGTGGATAACATGGCTAAGAGCATTAGCTCGGTAATGCATGAATATCGCTGAGTTTTCAGCGATATTAATGCATTGCGGTCGTTTTTTATCGCATTTGCGATAAACCTTGATAATAGCAAGGTTTATCTTCGATAATTTCTGACGATACTTAGCGGTAAAAAATTCGTTGGTAAGCATCGTTAGCGATAAATATCGCTTAACTTTGGTAATATGCACCAACGTCTGTTAACGTTCGATTCGAAGGAAATGAGGAAGTGTTGAAAAACATTGTTTGCGCCATCTTGCCTTTTTTGAAATGCCACACTTTTGTCGTGCACGGCAGCCATTTTAGATGCCTTGACCAGACCCACTCTCTGCACGCTGTCGATTCGTAGCATGGCTCCCCACCCTCGCAAGCATCTTCCCCAGGCACTGGTCACCCCCGCTCTCTGTGTTATGCATGGGCAATAAACCTCTCCCCATCTGCGCTGCTCTTCCCTGAGAATCACACTCTGTGCCCGCCCGACACCTCCCTTTCGCCCTATTTACTACCGCACCCTCTAAAACTCCTCTTCCTCTGTGTCCGATTGTCCAGGCTAACAGCTAGCCCTGCAGATGTAGTTTATGGCCCCAGCTGTAAAGAATCACCCCTCTTCAAAGGAGTTATAGTAGATCAAGGCCCACACCGATGAGATCCGTCACACCACACGTGTTCCTACTATCTGAAAACCATCCTGTATTGTGATTGGGGAGGGGACCGAGCCTGAAGCGGAAGATTCCAGGGATGACTCTTTGTACATCAAAGTTTTTACATTTATGTGTCACATTAAAAATATATAGCACTCCAACAAAGTAGTAGGATTATAAAACTTTAATAACTTATAAATATATACAACAAAACAAAAACAGTAAAAACATTTAAACAACGAAGAGACCGTGGCAATTTCTTTTGAATTATCCAATACATTTATTGAAATTGACAGCACCAATAATGAAATATTCTCACAAGGAGGAGATGACTTGAATGATTTTTTTGATCAATCTCTTGATGGCGAATTTATCGAATGTTTGGAGACCATAGAGTTACAAGAATCATCATTGCAGACTTTTCATGAGGAAATTCCTGATGAGGACATGTTACTAGTTCTTTCAAATTATGAAAATTCAGAAGATGTTGCCTGGGGGTGGGTCGTCAGTAGCAGTCTGTTGTGCGAATAGTTCCAAGGCAGCAGAACGCGCTGAAATCTAGATGGCACGAAGGTGATGTCTAGTAAGTTGCCGCCCAGCAAATAACGGCGTGGGTGCGCCGCGGGGGTGAGTGAGTCCAGTAGGCACCACAGCTATTCTTACCGGCATTGCAGAATTACTGCTGGGGACAATGCCTGTGCTGTAGCAGGGTCACAGCAGAAACAAAAAGGATTCTGTTGAAGATGTTGTTGGTTTTCAATTTGAAAACAGTTCTGGTGTCAACTGCTATGCTAATGTAGTGGTTAATGTTTTGTTTTCTCTAGAAAATGTAAAAGAGGGGGAGGCAGTCCAAAGTTCTGGTAAAAGGGCAAAGGAAAGGATCGGTGGTTTGAACTATCAGTCAAAAAGGGGAGGGGATGCAACAATTTTTCCTACCGGGTCACAGTGTGCTTTCACCGGAACTGAGGTTTGCAGGATTCTAGTAATTCAAAGTGAGGCTGGCGCCAGCATGGGAGCGCCGACGTCCCGCGGATACAGTTTCGTCACTCCACGGGCGATCATGGCAGTCATTCCCCATCGGGGGTGTCTGCGGGGGTCGGAGACTCCCGCGGCTCCTCTAGAATCTTCAAGGTCGTGGAGGACTACGGTGGTGGAGTCAACCAGTGACCGGGCCATTTCTTTATGCTGGGCCCGCTCTTGCCAGGTCGATCGCCATTTTGAGAGTTCGGTAGCTACTGGCGATCGCGGGGTCAAAGGAGCGGACGGGCTCCACCCTGCCGGGCGAGACGTTGCAGCATCGCCATAGTGGAAGAACCCTTTTCCGGGCGCCTGGAGCGCTGAGGGTGCAGGTGGGAAGCCTCCACTGGGGAGGCGGGAGAGGCCTGTTCGCACCGTCTCTCCCTCCCAGTGCACCCCACGGCGTCTCGCTTGAGATTTGTTATGGCCGGACCAGGCGATGAGGACGAGGGGGGGGGGGGGGTCGGAGGCATGTGCAAGACATCCCCCCCAGTGTTGTCAAAGCCATTATTCAAGAAAGAAGAAGTGTCCCGTCCGTCTTCGGGCCGGGCTTCCGGTGGATGTCGGCCGGACGCCCCTTGCTCTGGCCCCATGAACGGGTTCCTTGGTTTATCGGCTGCAGCCGGATCCCATCGGCCCCGGCCGTTGGTGGCCGGACTGGTAGAGAATGTGGCGGGACTACCTGAAACTGTCAAGGGCCACCGCGGCCGGACTGGGAGAGAGAGGGGAGGGTCGAGGACACGGACATTCCCCCCCTGCAACTCTCCAGCGTTGTCAATCCCCCTGGCCGGGTCCCGCTGGCCTCGGCCTCGGCCTCTCCTCCGGCTACACCCTACGTGATGATCTCCGAGGCGTGGCAGCAGGACCCGCCTTATATGTGTTGCTTCCGGCTGGGCGTAGCCGAAAACCTGTTGCCCTTTGGAAGTTTCTAGAATGGGGCGGATGTCTGCTGACTTCTATCTTTCCCAGTTTGCCGTTATTTGGCCGTGGCAGGCGGTGGGACAGACACGTTTTGGGGCAGTGAGGGGCGATGTTTTCAGGTTTCTTATTACGGGCTTACTTCTAACGTTTCTTGTTTCTAGGACAATAATAAGTTTTATCATTACGTATTGTTATCGTTTCTTTGTTTGTTATTTAATAAAAAGTTCATCAGTGGCCTACTGATTTTCGTTTTCCTATTCTTTTCTTTCCAGGTTGTTTCATGCTAAAGTTTCTGTTAACAGGATACAGTGATCACTTCGTTATTATTGCATATGTCCTTTTCACTAGGGGTGCTCTCTTGTTGGGCCAGATGACCTATCTCTAGTAAATGGTCCGGGTGAAACAGGTGCATCAATCAGTGGGGAGTAGATAGGCATGACAGATTACAACGGGGGAGAAAGGTCCGCATTACCTACCCTTTCACTACTTGCAAAGATTTTCCTACGTTTATTTGCAAACAGGGAATACCTCCAAAAAGAACGAATTCCCAAACAGTCAATGTTCGGACAATCAATCAATCAATGAGGAATGAAATAGGTACGACGTGTTAAAGGCTTGCGTTACCTACCCTTCACTATCTGCAAAGGGAGAGAGAATATTCCTATTCTTCCTCGTTTGCAGGCAGAGAAGATCCTTAAGAGAACCAACTTCGAACAATTCAATGCTCGATTCAAACAATCAACAAGGGGTACTGTGAACACAAATGAACGCCGCTTATGTACATACACATTGCTATTTTCAACAGGTTGTTCCTAATGTTTCTATTTTAGCGAGGTCAAAAAGAGATCCCATTAGTGGCCTACTGATTTTGCTCGATTCCTTTTGTTTTTGTACACGATTTTTCGCTATCTGCAAAGACTAAACAGAGTATTGCGACTCTGTGCTTGTTTGTAAATAGAGAATGAACCAAAGAGAACAATCAATCAAATGGAGAGAAAAGCAGGCACGACGTATTACAACGGGGGCAAAGGCCTGCGTTAACTACCTTTCACCTGCAAAGAGAGAGTACTCCTAATAGAAATGAGGGGGGGGGCAGCATTCAAAGCAGATCAGTGTGCATAAACACGAAAATGTTTTTACTTACCACGTACTTGACATTTGACAGCTTATGATATTTGCTATTAAAAAACATTGAAATTCACTGAAAAAACCATAGGTTATAGACCATATATAGTTAGGAATTAGCATTTACAAAACCTTGAAAATTCACTGAAAAAACCATAGGTTATAGACCATATATAGTTAGGAATTAGCATTTACAAAACCTTGAAAATTCACTGAAAAAACCATAGGTTATAGACCATATATCGTTAGGAATTAGCATTTAAAAAACCTTATTTTACCCACACAAAACCATTGAAATTCCATATATAGTTAGTTGCACTAACTATATATCGCGCACCCGCAATCCACTGCTGATGATGTCACATATTACATCATTCATGACATGGTCAGTGACATCACTGATGACATCACTGATGACATCTCAAATGACATCACTGATGACATCACTGATGACAACATCCAGTGACTGTATGTTTCTGTAAAGTTAAAATATGTCTTACATATTGAAGAATGAGTAGATGTATAAGTGTCTGGACGAAGGATTTAGTAGGTGCATGACTGAATGTATGAGTGAGTGATTAAATGTGTCTCACTGAGTGCATGGGTTAGTGACTAAACTGTCTTAATTTGTGCATCATTATGTCTTTTGTTCTGTAAACTGCTGCATGTGTTGATCAGTAGCTATATGAGTAACTATATGGGTTATTGATTGATTGCCCAAGTATTTGTATGGGAGACTGAGTGTGTGTGTGGCTGGCTGGGAGGTGTGTGACTCTGTGCAGATCAATGTGTACTTGTATCAATGATTGTATAAGAGAGTAAGTATGTGTTAGTATATGTTTGAAAATGTAAGGTGCTCTATGTTTAACTGTATAGATTAGAAAATGGAAGTGTGATTGATTCTTTACAGGACTGACTAGGTGTGTGAGTAACTCCATGGATGAGTGGCAGAGTGTAAGTGTCTGTATAGGTGTATGAGTGCATATGATAGTGTTGTAAAGATGAGTGATTGTATGAATGAATGATTGTATGGGTGAATGAGTGAGTGTTTGTGTAAACATAGGAATCAGTGAGTGCGTATGTAGTAACTAGTATTGGTGTGTCAATGGTTTAAAAAATTATACTCTGTATTTAACACTGGGTGTAACAGAGGTTATATGAAAGTGTGAGGAGATGCATTGTATTGTCACATGAATGATATCATCAGTGATGTGACCAATGATGTCAAATGAGATGTCATCAGTGATGTCATCAGTGATGTCATTTGAGATGTCATCAGTGATGTCATTTGAGATGTTATCAGTGATGTCATTTGAGATGTCATCAGTGATGTAATCAGTGATGTCATTTGAGATGTCATCAGTGATGTCATCAGTGATGTCATTTGAGATGTCATCAGTGATGTCATCAGTGATGTCACTGACCATGTCATGAATGATGTAATATGTGACATCATCAGCAGTGAATTGCGGGTGCGCGATATATAGTTAGTGCAACTAACTATTTATGGAATTTCAATGGTTTTGTGTGAGTAAAATAAGGTTTTTTAAATGCTAATTCCTAACTATATATGGTCTATAACCTATGGTTTTTTCAGTGAATTTTCAAGGTTTTGTAAATGCTAATTCCTAACTATATATGGTCTCTAACCTATGGTTTTTTCAGTGAATTTCAATGGTTTTTTAATAGCAAATATCATAAGCTGTCGAATGTCAAGTACATGGTAAGTAAAAACATTTTCGTGTTTATGCACACTGATCTGCTTTGAATGCTGCCCCCCCCCTCATTTCTATTAGGAGTACTCTCTCTTTGCAGATAGTGATGGGTAGTTAACGCAGGCCTTTGCCCCCGTTGTAATACGTCGTGCCTGCTTCTCTCTCCATTTGATTGATTGTTATCCAAGCATTTACTGTTTTAGAATTGGTTCTCTTTGGTTCATTCTCTATTTACAAACAAGCACAGAGTCGCAATACTCTGTTTAGTCTTTGCAGATAGTGAAAAATCGTGTAAAAAAACAAAAGGAATCGAGCAAAATCAGTAGGCCACTAATGGGATCTCTTTTTGACCTCGCTAAAATAGAAACATTAGGAACAACCCCTCATGAGAAATACGAAACTAGTGAGATGAACTGAGCTCCACACCATGATGGCTGCAAGACAGCTCGGCTCCGCCACCCACCCCGCCCAAAATAACGATAAACTCTATGCAAATATTACAAATATATACAACACACCAGCAAAGTAACAGGGTAAAACATTTTATTAAATAACTATTTACATAACTATTTTATACTTTTTGGTGCCCGATCCGGCTAGCTCAATCGATCGAGCATGAAACTCATGCACTCTGATAGTTCAAAGTTTTGAGGAGTGCTTGTAACACTGTCTGAAGCTTATTTGCACTTGCTACAGCTTCACTATTCTCAATGTAAGTGGGGGCTGTTTGAGGACGTGACTGCATTTGAAAACAATGTGATGCGGTGCCACCCTGAACCGCTTGACGGAGGCCCCCGAGGGACGGTGTGATGGCGCGGACTCGGAGGGGGCGCTTGGCTCCGGCCCCCTCCCCAAGTCGTGTTGCCCTGGTGTGGCCTGAGATCGCCCCCGACATAGGTGGCCGGCTCCCGGGGTCAAGCGGAACTTTTTGCCTTTTGGTGACTCTTCCATTCTTGACCTTGTCCCACAATCCGTTTCACCTAAAGACACGCTGTAGTGGGGCGCCCCTTTACCGTTCCAGTTGACATTCCGCCCGCTTTTGCTACACTGTGCCTCTTCCGCTATTCAGCTGTTTACCGCCCGCTCTTTTGACTACAGCGTCTCGCTCACCATGTAGTTGAGTTGCTCCCGCTCTTGCGGTGCAGCGATAGGCGGCTGCCACAGGACTCTCAAAATGGCGTCCGGCTCTTCAGATTTGGGCGTGGTCCACTAAAATGGCCCTGCGACACCTTGGAACTCGGACGCTTGTCTGCTAGGGCTTGGGCTCCATTCTCGAACGTGTCCCCTCAGCCTTGAAGATTCTACAAAAGTCTTGGGGGCCCCCGACTCCCGCAGGCTTCTGGTGGGGAGCGGCTGCCATGATTGCTCGTGGAATGGCCACGACGGAGCTACGAGATGGTGGTGCTCTCATGCTGACGCCAGCTTCAGTCTGAAACATCCAGAAACACTGTAGACTACCAATTCGATCAGTTCCGGTAGCGCCCCAACGTGACCCGGTAGAGAAGAACTTGCCCTCCCCTCTTTGACTGATGGTTCTTGTTGCCTGTCTCTTCTGTTGTCATTTAACAGAACTATTTAGCCTGCTGAAAGGGGTTGTGTTCCGACCGCTGGTTGGTGGAGACATTTTGACTATATTCTGGACCTGCGTTGTCGCGTAATGCGTCATATGACGCGCCGCGTTAGCGCATCCGGAAGTGCTCCGGTGCGCGAAGCGCAGCTTCCCGGAAGCGATCCGGGGCGCGGCGCGCAGCGCGTAACGTAAGCATAACAGGTCATGTGACTTGTTAATAAAACTTTTCACTGGTTCATTTACTTTTCTTATTCTAATGATGAAAGGCTTGGTCATATGACCTAAAAATTACGCTTTTTATTACTTTCGAACATTATTTTTTCTTAAACATATGTTATAATGTTCCAGGCTAATGTACTTTCCCGGAAAATTTACAACTGTTCTGCAAGTAAAATATACTCCTTTTTCGAGAAAAAGGGCGTTTCTTCGTCCCATGACGGAGCCGTTGAGCAAAAGAGGCTCGGCCTGCTGTCTTAGTCGCCGATACGCCTGAATATCAGATTCTTATCGATCACTTTATGTTGCAGGAGTATAAAACACAACAGCCCTTGACCATTTATCTTTACTGCGTTCCTGCGTATTATACCTTTTACCCTTCATGTAATTGGACTGCTTTATTTCACTTGCCTTTTACTGATTCTAAAACAGTGACTATTATTAAAAACTTTACCAATGTAAATACTACTACCATGTTTTCTTTTAAAAACCTTTATTGTGAAAATGTCAGTATACAAATACGGGCCTATAACCACGTGGGCCGGCCACGGAGCAAACTGTAATCGTATATGATGAGTAGACATTTACACTGTAGAGGAACGTAACGGGCGGGCCATTAGGTTGCAAGAACTAAGGTGTCTAACAGTTGCGGAATCGGTGGACGTACATTTTATAATTAAAATACGACAGGGCCAGTTACAATAAAATTATCTAGATATACATTTGCGGGCAAGTACCATGGGTGACGTTAATTCGAACTTTCAATAGTACAGTAATCAATAACACATCAGAACTTAATATCAATAGGGATGTCGAAATATTCAATCAATTCTCGTCCCCGCCCGCCATGTGCTTCAAAACTGCATACGTATCTCGTGATATCAAGGTTGTGCAACCAGTACACAACAAGGAGTTACGAGTCCCATTTATTCCGGCGCCATTTTGGGCGAGGACGGGCAGGTCCAGGATATAGTCAAAATGTCTCCACCAACCATCGACTATGATGATGTTCATATGCTGTATTTATTAGAGTAACACTCATCTGTCCACATGAAATTAATTTGCCACAATCTAAACATGTCATTTTAATCTTTCCAAAGTTCTTCTAAATATTTGGGACCGTTTCCCTTGCCTCTGATGCTGTCAGTGCCACTTCTTTGGTGAATGTACTGGCAGATCGGGGGTTCTCCTCCAAATCTCTCTTTTGTGCAGCACTATAATTAATCGGTGCCACCTCTCCATATGACGATGCATGGTATAATTACCATAACTATATTTTTTTTCGGTTCCTCTGGAGAGTACATCGTGGCAGATGAGGCAGGTAACGTACCGGGCATTTACCTTTTTTGCATGTAGAGGAAAGGAAAAAAAAATTGAGCGTCCGAGTTCTAAGGTGTCCCAGGGCCATTTTAGTGGACCAGGCCCAAATCCAAAGAACAGGCCGCCATTTTGAGAGTCCTGTTGCAGCCGCCTGTCGCTGTAGCATCAAGAGCGGCCGAAACTCAGCTGAATGGCAACTGAAATGGTAAAGGGGTGCCCCACTACAGCAGACGAGCCTCCACCTGGGGAGGCCCGTTCACGCCGCCTCCCCCCCCCTTCGGGCACCCCACGCTGTTATTCGGAGCAGCATTGTGGGATGGCCACACCAGTGCGGCAACTTGCTAGACACCACCTCGGTGCCAACCGAATCTCAGCGCCTTGTGGTGTCTTCCATTCCGAAAATATTGTTGTGCTGCCTTCGGCCTATTCGCCGCAAGTGCGCACGCAACTCAGCTGCATAGCGAGTGAAACACCAAGGGGCGCCCCACTGCAGCCGAGGAACCTTCATCTTGGGGGCGACGCACAGCATCACATTGCTTTCCAATGCAGTCAGATCCTCAAACAGCCCCCACTGACTGACGCCGCCTCACAGGCCAACGGGGCGCCCCACGCCGACTTTCGGCGCAGCATTGTAGGATGGCCACACCAGTGCGGCAACTTGCTGGACCCCACCTCGGTGCCATCCGGATCTTGGCGCGTTGCGCTGCCTTTGGCCCTATTCGCACATCGGTCCGCTACTGACGCCACCTCACAGGCCAACGGGGCGCCCCACGCCGACTTTCGGTGCAGCATTGTAGGATGGCCACACCAGTGCAGCAACTTGCTGGACACCACCTCGGTGCCATCTTGATCTTGGCGCGTTGTGCTGCCTTTGGCCTATTCGCACATCGGTCCGCTACTGACGCCGCCTCACAGGCCAACGGGGCACCCCACGCCGACTTTCGGCGCAGCATTGTAGGATGGCCACACCAGTGCGGCAACTTGCTGGACCCCACCTCGGTGCCATCCGGATCTTGGCGCGTTGTGCTGCCTTCGGCCTATTCGCACATCGGTCCGCTACTGACGCCGCCTCACAGGCCAAC
The DNA here is from genome assembly GCF_964261635.1 of Lissotriton helveticus. Taxonomy (NCBI): domain Eukaryota; kingdom Metazoa; phylum Chordata; class Amphibia; order Caudata; family Salamandridae; genus Lissotriton; species Lissotriton helveticus. The sequence continues at coordinate 157,778,764 of NC_136070.1, forward strand.
GGGGCGCCCCACGCCGACTTTCGGCGCAGCATTGTAGGATGGCCACACCAGTGCGGCAACTTGCTGGACCCCACCTCGGTGCCATCCGGATCTTGGCGCGTTGTGCTGCCTTCGGCCTATTTGCACATCGGTCCGCTACTGACGCGAACTCACAGGCCAACGGGGCGCCCCACGCCGACTTTCGGCGCAGCATTGTAGGATGGCCACACCAGTGCGGCAACTTGCTGGACCCCACCTCGGTGCCATCCGGATCTTGGCGCGTTGTGCTGCCTTCGGCCTATTCGCACATCGGTCCGCTACTGACGCCGCCTCACAGGCCAACGGGGCACCCCACGCCGACTTTCGGCGCAGCATTGTAGGATGGCCACACCAGTGCGGCAACTTGGTGGACACCACCTCGGTGCCATCCGGATCTTGGCGCGTTGTGCTGCCTTCGGCCTATTCGCACATCGGTCCGCTACTGACGCCGCCTCACAGGCCAACGGGGCGCCCCACGCCGACTTTCGGCGCAGCATTGTAGGATGGCCACACCAGTGCGGCAACTTGCTGGACCCCACCTCGGTGCCATCCGGATCTTGGCGCATTGTGCTGCCTTTTTATGCCCTATGCCGCATAACAGGTCATGTGACTTGTTTATAAAACTTTTCATTGGTTCATTTTACTTTTGGTTTCCTAATGATGGAAGGCTTGATCATATGACCTAAAAATAACACTTTTCATTGGATGAAAATTTTTTTTTTTTCCCAAACGATGAAAGCCCCACCTTGTTTCTGGATGTTTCAGACTGAAGCTGGCGTCAGCATGAAAGCACCACCATCTCGTGGCTCCGTCGTGTTCATTCCGCGAGCAATCATGGCAGCCGCTCCCCACTGGAAGCCTGCAGGAGTCGGGGGCCCCCAAGACTTTTGTAGAATCTTCAAGGCTGAGGGGACGCTTTCGAGAATGGGGTCCAAGACCTAGCAGACAAGCGTCCGATTTCCAAGGTGTCCCAGAGCCATTTCAGTGGACCAGGCCCAAAAAGGAAAGAGCCTGCCGCCATTTTGAGAGTCCTGTGGCAGCCGCCTATCGCTGCACCGCAAGAGTGGGCGCAACTCAGCTGAATGGCGGATTTTGGCACAGTGTACCAAAAGCGGGCGGAATGGCAACTGAAACGGTAAAGGGGCGCCCCACTACAGCAGACGAGCCTCCACCTGGGGAGGCCCGTTCACGCCGCCTCACCCTCCCCCCCGGGGCGCCCCACGCCGTTATTCGGAGCAGCATTGTAGGATACCAAAACCAGTCCTGCAACTTACTTGACATCACCTGGGTGCCATCCACATCTCAGCGCGTTCTGCTGCCTTGGGACTATTCGCACAACAGACCGCTACTGACGAGCCACCCCCCGGGACGCCCCACGCCGTTATTCGGAGCAGCATTGTAGGATACCAAAACCAGTGCGGCAACTTACTGGACATCACCTGGGTACCATCCACATCACAGCGCGTTCTGCTGCCTTGGGACTATTCGCACAACAGACCGCTACTGACAAGGCCACCCCCCGGGACGCCCCACGCCGTTTTTCGGAGCTGCATTGTAGGATACCCAAAACCAGTGCGGCACCCAGGCAACATCACCTGGGTGCCGTCCAGAACTCAGCACGTTGTGCTGCCTTGGGACTATTCGCACAAAACACAGCTACTGACCATTGTTGCTTCTTTTTTCCTAAAAATGTTTAAATGTTTTTACTGTTTTTGTTGCGTTGTATATATTTATAAGTTATTAAAGTTTTATAATCCTACTACTTTGTTGGAGTGCTATATATTTTTAATGTGACACATAATTGTAAAAACTTTGATGTACAAAGAGGCATCCCTCGAATCTTCCGCTTCAGGCTCGGTCCCCTCCCCAATCACAATACAGGATGGTTTTCAGATAGTAGGAACGCGTGTGGTGTGACGGATCTCATCGGGTGGGGGCCTTGATCTACTGTAACTCCTTTGAAGAGGGGTGATTCTTTACAGCTGGGGCCATAAACTACATCTGCAGGGCTAGGTGATAGCCTGGGACCGGCCTGGACAATCGGACACAGAGGAAGAGGAGTTTCAGAGGGTGCAGTAGTGAATAGGGCGAAAGGGAGGTGTCGGGCGGGCACAGGGTGTGATTCTCAGGGAAGAGCAGCGCAGATGGGGGGAGGTTTATTGCCCATGCATAAGACAGAGAGCGGGGGTGACCAGTGCCTGGGGGAGATGCTTGCGAGGGTGGGGAGCCATGCTAAGGATCGACAGCGTGCAGAGAGTGGGTCTGGTCAAGGCATCTAAAATGGCTGCCGTGCACGACAAAAGTGTGGCATTTGAAAAAAGGCAAGATGGCGCAGACAATGTTTATCAATACTTCCTGATTTCCTTCGAATCGAACGTTAACAGACGTTATCTCTCCCACACTACCGGTCCCCCTCGGCTTAAACGCCGAGATGGTAGGGACTGCATCCCGTGGAGATAGGCCGAGACGTCACTCAGCAGAAAAAAAAGAAAAAAAAAAAGTCTATAAACATACAATAAGTTAAAAGTCAATCATTCTTGTTTCCTTGTAGTACGCTCCCCAGTCCGCTTCCCGTTACGCGAACTTTTTTTTGCCCGGCGGAGCCCTTATAAAACCTCCACATCAAACCTAGGGGGTCAGGGAGGATCTACTATGCCCCCTTATGGTAATTTGCCCCTTCGCTTTGGCCTCCTCTTGTCTCTCGATCCTACCGAGAGACAAGATGGCGGCCGCTCCGTACTGTTTGGAATGTTTACAGACACCAGAGAGCCAATCAGCTTCGCTTCGCAAAGCTCCGTAACGCGAAAAGTACGCGAAACGGAGCGCTACCCGGGACGCTGTCACAGATATATATTTTTTTTTAACGTTCATTTCTCAAAATCCACTGGAGCACATATATTGAGACCTAGCAAAGGCACATCGAGCTACCAGTCCCTACAATTTTGCCAAGTTTCGTGCAAATCCATTCAGCCGTTCGGGCTAAAAGTGAGGCCAACCGCCCTATGGAAATTAACATGGGAAAAACGCGTTTTGGGACCCCCCTTTTTTCTCGGCCCCCCTTCACGAACCCCCCCAAATTTTCAGGGGCTGCTCAGAAACAAAATGTTCCATTTTCCTGAAAATTTCAGCCAATTCCGTCCACAAACGCCAAAGTTATTAGACATAGAATTTTCAAAAATCCCATAGAGAAAAAATCCTAACTATATATACCTACTGGCGACCGCCAGTAGGTAATATATATATATATATATATATATATATATATATATATATATATATATATATATATATATATATATATTCACAGAAAAAAACATAGGTTATAGACCATATATAGTTAGGAATTAGCATTTACAAAACCTTGAAAATTCACTGAAAAAACCATAGGTTATAGACCATATATAGTTAGGAATTAGCATTTAGAAAACCTTATTTTACTCACACAAAACCATTGAAATTCCATATATAGTTAGTTGCACTAACTATATATCGCGCACCCGCAATCCACTGCTGATGATGTCACATATTACATCATTCATGACATGGTCAGTGACATCACTGATGACATCACTGACATAGTTATTAGACATAGATTTTCAAAAATCCCATAGAGAAAAAATCCTAACTATATATACCTACTGGCGACCGCCAGTAGGTAATATATATATATATAAATATGAATCCACAATCCTGAAGCGCCGAACACACACAGCAACGGACACAGCCAGGTACAGACCACAAACCAAGGTTTCACAGCGAAATAGTGTGCTTTATTCCATCAATGGGGATGGCGGCATGACGCGTTTCGTCCGGTAAACCCGGACTTGATCACATGACAAGACCCAGAGACATAAGTGGTTAAATACTGGTGGAAAACGAGACTCCTCCCACATATGAGTAGACATAAAAGTAATATCATTCAGTAGAGAAAGTATTTCATCCACATGCTATGTACAATGTAAAGTAAATGCTAAATGCAATAACACTGAAATCACTGTACAATTTTAACTGTCTTCAATACAGTAAAAAATTCTCTTAATAGACATAAAGGGCAAGTGCCCAATGGATAATCATAATACCTTATTAGTATATTATAACTGAACGATAAGAGCCAATCTCAGTGGGGTATGTTTTAAAACCAGTAATGAAGTTATAATAACCACAAAAAGTTTTTTTTTTTTTTTTTTTTTTTTTTTTTTTAAAGTGCATAGAAGAAAAGTGCAGGGTGCAAAATCCCAAAAATTCAGCATCAAACATTTTATATCCAGATAAGAATCCGGAGCAGATTAGAAAACCTAATAAAGTGCAAAGTGCTAATAAAGTGCAAAAGTCGGCAGTGCATATCTATGATTAATCAGGGGAGGGGGAACTAGGGCAATCACATCTTTTTAGAATTCATATGGTAGCAGACAATAGGACATACCTATAAACTACAAGTTAGTACAGCTCGGTATATAGAAAATCAGACATCAATGCAACAATAATACGATGGTCAGAGTAACAATGTAAATTCATCCATAGATCATCCATAACGAAATCAAAATAGATTAAAACCATATACAAAAGGTATAAAATCCATTATAAAAAGGTTATGCATATAATGAAATAAAATATTTACAAAAAATTGTTCAGATCTTCTCCCATGTTAAGCCCATTTGGGATCTTACTATTTAACCTCAGAATATATTGACTTTCTAGTTGTCTGAGTCTCTTCTCTCTATCTCCACCCCTCTTATTCACGGGGACTGCATCAATAACAAAGTATTGCAGGTCATTCAGGTTGTTATTGTGTACCAGCTTAAAGTGGCGTGCCACTGGATAATTAGGATCGGAGTTCACAATAGCACGTAGATGCTGTAAAATTCGATTGAATACTTGCAACTTAGTGCTCCCAACATAGTATAGCTTGCACGTGCATCTTAAAACATAGACCGCATGGTCTGTTTTGCAAGTATATACATTCTTTATGGTAATTACTGCATCCGTAAAAGCCTCAACAAACTCGCTGGTGTTCACACCGAATTTACATGCCCGGCATGAACTACACTTACGAAAGCCTGTTTTGCTGGAGTACCAATTAGGTTTAATGATGGTTTCAGGACTAGTTTTGACTAGAGCATCCCTCATAGAGGGTGCTCGTCGAAAAGTAATATTGGGAAGGTCTCCCACCAATGGGCCCACCACAATATCTGTTTTTAAGATGGGCCAATTAGATTTAATTATTTGCCTCATCTTTTTGTGTTGGTTGTTAAAAGTGGTGATTAGCCGAATGGAAGATTCTTTCACTGTAACAACTGCCTCTTCAGAGGTGTCTGAAGCAGGTTGTTGTACCATTACACTTGTTTGAGTTGATAAAGCCCTTTTGAGAGAATTAGTGAGGTTAGAAACTTCATAGCCTCTTTGTAAAAATCTTTGGTAAGATCCATTCAAACAGTTCATGAGATCAATCTCATTATTGCATATCCGTTTAATTCTTAAAAACTCCCCATACGGGATGCTCTTAATAAGATGGTGGGGATGGTTACTCTGGGCATGTAGGATTGAGTTCCCAGCTGTGGATTTTCTGTACATCCTAGTCATGATTTCATTATTCTTAATGTAGACCTCCACGTCTAGGAAGTTGACACTAACATCGCTAATATTGGCACTAAACTCTAGGTTTAAAGAATTGTTATTGATATTACTAACAAATTCTTTTGCTGATGAACTGCACCCTTGCCAAATTATAAAAACATCATCGATGAAGCGCCACATCTTTACTATGCCAATATCATCCTCCTCCAGACTACGGATGCCACCCAGGACGCGCCTCTCCCACCAGCCCACGTGTAAACACGCGTAGCTGGGGGAGAAGCACGCACCCATGGCTACACCACGTAGTTGCTGATAAACTTCATTGTTGAAAAGGAAAAAATTATTCTTAAGGCATAAATCAATCATACTGATGAGCATTTTACTATGTTCATAGAACTTGATGTCTCTAGTAGATAAAAAATATTCAATAGCATTCAACCCATCAGCATGATTAATGGAGGTGTACAGAGATGTTATGTCCATGACTACAAAAAGATAGCTAGGATTCCAAACAACTTCTTTAAGTTTCATCAAAAAGTCACCAGTGTCTTTTAGGTAACTAGGAAGAGCCTCCATATATCCATGTAAATAGAAATCAACATATTTGGAGAGGGGTTCCAACAGGCTATTTTGAGCGGAAATAATTGGCCGCCCTGGTATCGGTGTAGTGCCTTTATGAATCTTCGGTAAAAGATACAATGTCGGAGTGATAGGAAAATCTTTTTTCAAAAAGTCAAATTCCTTTTTACTAATCAATCCTACCCTCTTCCAAGATGCAAGATTAGAATGTACAAGAGTTTTTACTTTGTTGAGTTCATTATAGGAGGCTTTCCTGTAGCAAAGTGGGTCTTTTAATTGTCTTTCCGCTTCTTCTAGATATAAAGTACGTGGCCATAAAACAACATTGCCACCTTTGTCCGCTTTGTTGACAATAATGTCACCCTTAGATTTAATTTTGCGCATTAGTAGAGAATATTGTTTATCTCTGAAACTTCTTCTTTTTTTGTTCTTAGCCACAGTTTTATTGAGCTCCTTCAAATCATCCACAACTCTGTCATTAAAAATGTCAATGGCGTCCCGAGGCATCACTGGGACAAATGTGGATTTGGGACAAATGAGAAAAAAACATAGGTTATAGACCATATATAGTTAGGAATTAGCATTTACAAAACCTTGAAAATTCACTGAAAAAACCATAGGTTATAGACCATATATAGTTAGGAATTAGCATTTAGAAAACCTTATTTTACTCACACAAAACCATTGAAATTCCATATATAGTTAGTTGCACTAACTATATATCGCGCACCCGCAATCCACTGCTGATGATGTCACATATTACATCATTCATGACATGGTCAGTGACATCACTGATGACATCACTGACATAGTTATTAGACATAGAATTTTCAAAAATCCCATAGAGAAAAAATCCTAACTATATATACCTACTGGCGACCGCCAGTAGGTAATATATATATATATAAATATATAAACACGAAGTTTGCCTGCAAAAAGGAAGGAGCCCACAAGCAAGGTGAAATCACGGCTTTTTATTCCTGTTGGGAGCAGCAGTGAAATGGATGCAAATTTCCAGCAACAAGCATCAAAGTCCAGCCTGACGCGTTTCGTAGCCTTACTTCATCAGAGGCTTGGGCTTGTACTCGGAGGCAAGCATTTTTATCAGGCAGCAACATACTTCCCGCCTCAGTGGGCGTTGCCAATCAGATGGCCTTGTGGTCTTGGTAGTCACCTGTCTTACTCGAGTGAGTAGCCTGCCCCCAAGCACTTAGATAATGTCACAATAAAACCCGAGTGGGGTGTGCTGTTATGCTTCTCAATATATATATATATACACATATATTTTACCTACTGGCGGTCGCCAGTAGGTAGTTATAGTTAGGACCTAGTTTCCATAGGAAATCCGCAACATTCTATTGGGAATAACTTTGGCCCTGGTGGACGAATGTTTGCGAATTTTTCAAAGAAGATGGCTCGGTCCGCTGCGCTCATTCTGTGAAAGTTTTGGGGGATTCATCAAGTGGGGGCTGAGATAAAAGGGGGGTCCCAAAACGTATTTTTCCCATGTTATTTTCCATAGGACGTTTAGACACGGCTACAGCTCGAACGGCTTAATGGATTTATAAGTAATTTGGTAGAAAGGTAGAGTGTGGGTCGCAGATCACGCTTTTGTTTAAATGGTGTAAATCTGTTCAGTAGTTGCTGAGAAAATTAAAGTTGAAATCAGTTATATATCTGTAAGCGCGCACGGGTGCGCGCACCTATGCGGGTGTGCGCGAGCGGCATTGTGATTTGCTGTTTAACGTCGGTCAACATTCGATTCGGAGGAAATCAGGAAGTGTTGTCTGCCATTTTGTTAGTGCGAGTGAATATATTGTACAGAACAAAGGGTTAGAACATGGAAAGGGGGGAAGGTAGAGATTGTCTGGCCGGGTAGGTTTTCTCAGGGGGTGCAGTATGGACCCTGAACGCCAAAAGAACATTTTTTTTTTGTGAAAAAAGTTGCGTAGTTAGGACCTAGTTTCCATAGGAAATCCGCAACATTGTATTGGGAATAACTTTGGTCGTGGTGAACGAATGTTTGCGAATTTGTCTAAGAAGATGGCTCGGTCCGCTGCGATCCTTCTCTGAAAGTTTTGGGGGGATTCGTCAAGTGGGGGCTGAGATAAAAGGGGGTCCCAAAACGTGTTTTTCCCATGTTATTTTCCATAGGATGTTTAGACACGGCTACAGCTCGAACGGCTGAATGGATTTATAAGAAATTTGGTAGAAAGGTAGAGTGTGGGTCGCAGATCACGCTTTTGTTTAAATGGTGTAAATCTGTTCAGTAGTTGCTGAGAAAATTAAAGTTGAAATCAGTTATATAGCTGTAAGCGCGCACCTATGTGGGTGTGCGCGAGCGGCATTGTGCTTTGCTGTTTAACGTCTGTCAACATTCGATTCGGAGGAAATCAGGAAGTGTTGTCCGCCATTTTGTTAGTGCGAGTGAATATATATTACAGAACAAAGGGTTAGAACATGGAAAGGGGAGAAGGTAGAGATTGTGTGGCCGGGTAGGTTTTCTCAGGGGGTGCAGCATGGACCCTGAACGCGAAAAGACATTTTTTTTTTGTGAAAAAAGTTGCGTGGTGCGCGCACTCGGTCGCGTACCCCTATTTACAAGACTGTGAAAAACTATAGTGGAGAGAATGGAAAGGGAGCAGGGTGGAGACTGTTTGATTTCGTAGGTTTCTTGAGGGGTTTATTAAGGATGCCGAAAGTCTAAAAGTAGCTTTTTTTTTTTGCAAAAAAGTTACGTGGTGCGCGCACCCGGTCGCACACGGCGAACATAAAACAAAAAGAAAGATGGAGATAAATTACAAGTTTGAGTGTTTAGATCTAAGGTGGCTCTTAAAAGAGCCCTTGTGTTAATTGAATTTTTTCTGCACTTATAAGTAAGTTCCGATGCAGAGTCTCATGTTACAGAGGAAAATTCTATTTCCCTCATCCGTGAAATGAACACCATCTCTCCGATAGATGCCTTCCATGTTGAAACGCAAGTTGCTGTTGTATATAGAACCCATGTTATATTCTCTGAGGAAAGCAGAAACAGATTTATTTACATGTTTCCTTGCTTTCTCAATCTGTGGACAACGTTGATTGGACCAATTCCATTTTTGTCTTTGGCATATATTTGAATACACCAAGACAGTTCGAGGAAAAAGTGACATCAATTGACGAAAGGTGTCTTTTAGAAGCATTTCCAGACCTACCCCTGTTAATGTGCCTAGATCATTCCCACCACAGTGCACAATTATCAGGTTAGGTTCAGGGAGATGCATAAAAGTTTTCACCAATGGTATCAATTGGTGACATCTTAATCCTCTTTGGCCAATCCACGTAATTTGCACATTTGGTAAGTCAAGGTTAGAAATTCGTCTGTTTGCAGCATATTTTTCACTCCAGTGAATATACCTGTGTCCTACAAGCCAAACCTTCATTTTCAAGGCAGATGCAGTAGTACTCCGATGGGTTCTGGAAGTGAAATGGCAAGTAGATGGTGAAAGTCACGATAAAAAAGTGTGTGAGGCTTGGTGTTGATGAAAAACTGAACGTGATTGGTTGATTGTTATACGTCAAGATTCAAGACTACGTTGTATGTTACTGTTTTATTAAAACCAAATCTATTGGTCGTGGAAAAAAAAGAAATGTAAAAAAACAGTGGATAGGCAGGTGTGTTTGGAGGGAAATTAGCCTTTTTGCTTTGATTTAGAACATTGAGATATGAACTTTTGACCTGTGCCTTCAGCCAGGTGCAGAATGAGCTGTTACTATGGTAACAGCCAGAGAAGGCAGAGGGTGAAGGGTGACCTTTATGTGACTTTGAAAAAATTGAAAGGGATAACCAACTGAAATGTTAATTTGATTATGAAATTGTGCGGGAACAAATATGATTGGTTGAAGAGACATATATGAGTGTGTATTGACAGAAAATCTATGCCATTATTCTTTGGTTGCAGTGATAGAAGTATTATTGAGAGCTCCGTCAAACGGCTATCGTTTTGCTACTATCATTGTTCTACATCTTATAAAGTATTGGTAAAGGTGAGTGTCTAACTGTTTCTTTTATGATGTACCGTTAAATGTGGTTTGATCACTATATTTGATTATTTGACTTACAGTCTCTAAGCAACCAAACTTTTGACTTTGTCACGGTTTTATGTTTCCAACTACTGTTCCATTTCATTACATCAGTCTTTTTAAACATTGTTTCTTTGTAATTATTAGTTTTAAATTACGATTAATAAATTTGATTAAGGTCAGTGGACTTCAGTCATGTTTTTATGCTATCCACTACTGTTAGGTCTTTTAATTAAATGTCAGTTAGAGACGGATCTGCAACGAAATTTGGGTGGGGGAGGAAAAAAAATGTTTTTTGCTAGGGGGACATGAACGTTTAATAAGTAGGAAGAGTGAAACTGGAGGGGCTGTTAGAATGGGTAAAACAAGTGCAAGGCCTAATTAACATTCAAATGGTTCTTTATAGAGATGTGAAACGTTCAGGTGCTGCTCTGTGTGTATCTGGGATGTATGTTATCTTGGGCTTCCACAGCAGACGGGAGGGGGGGGAGGTGGCTGAAGTTGTGTGAAGTTAATAGGGGTTGTGCGCAGTTTCTTCACTTTGTTTCAAGTGTGAATTATAGTTTTGGATGTATTTGTGGTATACTGAATAAATAGAATATAAAATATGATAAAATAGACAGAAATTAATTGAGATTTGGGAGCGTTTTCACATAATCTGTAAAGTTGGTTACAGATCAAAAAAAAAGAATTAGCAGAAACAGAGATAATGCAGGTAGAGAGAGAAATGGTAGATTATATGTCATATAGTCGACAAAAAGTGCTAATGCTTTAGGTATTATAAACTTTAAGTTTGAGGAAAAAATTACAGTGTGGTTTGTGGCCGAGGGATGCACTGGTGGGGGTGGGGTGAGAAGGAGAGGTGTCCCAGTACAATCAAATGAAAAGTTGTGACCATGAGGTTGTACACAGGTTCGTGGAGTATATGCCTTCATAAATTGATGTAGAAGACCGAATATACATAGAGGTCTCTGTGTTTCGCCGTGTGACTCTATTTTTATCTCCCTCCTGCTTTCAGTATTCGTTGCTCTGTGTTATCTTAGTGTGTGTGTGTCTGTCTGTGTCTGCGTTCAGTCTGGGCTGAGGAAGTTTGTTCTGCAGGCAGACACAGATAGTCGCATCAGAGTACTTGGCAGGTTTCGAAAATACTATTTATATAATTGAGATGGTTTTTGGAAGCGTTAGTCAGTGTATGTCGAGTTTCAGAATTACCGCTCGGTCGGGTCCACAGAGCAGAGGGTTTCTCGTATTTCACTTCTTGGCTATTTTCGTTTTTCACTTTGTTCTCTGATGGCTGGGAAAGAAGTGTTTGTTATAGCGGAGATGAAAGGGTGATAAGTAGTGAAATACGACATAGCGTGTGCTCTGTAGAAGCGGGGGAGCAGTGATTATCAGTCTGAGTGAAGTACAACTGCGGCGGTGCTTGGTTACAGTAATAAACTATTTTTTTCACCAGAGGTACGATTGATGCCATGGTTCACAACCCGCAAAGAAAGGCTTGACTGGCCGTCGCAGGCCAGCGGGTTGCACTATGAATAATTCAGGTTGACAAAAGAAAAGATGAACTGAGTTCAGCTGAGATTACGTCAAACACATGAATACAGTTTTAGTATACATTATTTCAGTTGTGAATATGGATTAAAAGAGGGAACGTATATATTTGAAATATTTATTCATTGATGCAGTGCTTTGAATCGAGGTTTATTATCTAATACGAGTAAAGATATTATAAAGAAAGTAATCGGCATAGTTACTAGTCCATACAACACAAATGATTGAAATGTAGTATGAAGCAAAATGAATAACGTTTAAAAAACATATTGTACAGCCTCGTAATAAAATATATTAAATTATATTGCATGTAAGAAGGTGTCTTTTGATTTTAAGTTCAGTAATCATATATGAAAATGCTAGTGGTTAAACATCACCTCATTAACAATTAGTTCTCTGCATACGAAGCACTATCAAGCTTGTTGTATGGTATTGTGTAAGGAAATAAAAAACGCGCCAAAAGCGAGAACTTGGCTGGAGGTGCATGTATGTTATCTGCAGGGACATTCGAAAATCAGTGTTCAGAACAACTACTGTATTGAGATAATTTTTTGAAAAGTTTCAGTACTGGATGTGACATACAGGTTGATAAGCAAGGGTAATATCAGTGTAATCATATACTTTTCAGTTATGAATCAAAAATATTTCACTAGGCAGAAAACAAAAGTAGCACATATGTGTGTAAGGCGGAAATTGGAGTAGAAAGGGAAAATGGCGAAAAACGATATAAAAAGTCATTGTAACTATACACATTTATCAGGGCACATTTAACCATATTTTAACCAGCATTGCTTCGAGAATATTTCAAATGAGATAAGATAACATAAGCTAGTGATTTGTTGAAATTAGAGCATCATGAAATGTTTTGAACAAAATCGAGTAGGTGAGGAAAAAAAATGTACTCTACATAAAACAAAAAAATCTCACCAACACAAAATTGCAATGTCCACTGTTAGTAAAGCCAATAGGTCTGTTTATATAAAAAATAAAAATAAAAAAATAATAAGAAAAATAGGGAGGGAGAAAACAGTCAAGACGTCAATGGCTTGCATAACAGTCATCCTTCCATTGAGTAGGCAAAGTAAGTAGCAACCGCCTCTAAAAGGAAGTCATTGTTATCGTCCGAAAACAAGTCAGCCATCCAATTGAAAAGAGGAAATGAACATACATGTTCTTTAATTACCGGAGCCTCTAGTACCATCAGATGACAATTCGGTGAATTTTCAATGTAGCTGTGTGCCAAGAAATCTTGTGCCGCTGCGAATATATTCCAATGACCCAGAACTCCATCTATCGCTGCAAAGGCCATAATCCTTCCGTCGGAACAAAGCTGTTCGTGATCAATTAACGGATTCATGAGATGATTGTAATTCACTTCAGGAGATACCGAGTTGCAGAGACATAAGTCCAGGGCCCATATGAAATCACATCTCAGGCAATGAAATACAGGTTGCACACAGGTGAAATAGGAAAATCGAAATGATAACCCATATGATGCACTCAAAGTCGCGAGTGGTAGGATGCCATAGTACTCAAGCATCTTGTGGCTAAAGAGTTCTAAGTGCTCCAGCTTGTTTGCGAAGACAGGACGGAATTCCATTTTGTAATAAAGAAAATAGGAACAGAAAAGTAGTAGCTGCTGGTAGTAGGTGAGGAAGTTCAGAAACATAGGTCAGAGAATATGGAGTGAAGAGTAGCAGAATGCCTTTAAATAATTTGGTGGAAAAAAATCACCAAGTAGTTGCAAAAAAAATAGGCCAGCTGGGAAGTGGAGGAGCGTTAAAGATTATGAGAGTCACCTCAGGAAATTGTAAAGGAAGGTCACTATTTAATAAGGTATGCAGTTTTCTGCGAGTGATAGCTAAGTGAATGAGATATGTTTGTGAACAGATGCTCGGGTAGCTTGATTTTGTGACAATAAGGCTGTTGTTCAAGTCTTGGGATGGAACTTTGAGTTCAAGGCCGGATTTCGCGGCCCCATGCGGGGGTGGATAAACTATATTTTTACAGAGGGGTATATGCAGAGTGACTATTACAGAGAAGGCTTGTCGTTTAAAAACTCATAGTAATTCACATTGCTTGAAAATAAATAATCACTGCTGAGTGTTAACGTAAAATTCGGCATTATAGGAGGTACCGGTGTACCTTTGAAAACACATGCAACATTACAGCGCTTCCTGTTAAATAAGTCATGCAATTGGTAGTGCCTGGATGTGAACGACTAATTCCATGTTTCAGTACGCTGATATCTATACAAATATATTTTTTTGCCGTCTCTAAGGGAGCGACTTGGTTTCATGTTACTAAGAGTTACTGAGCCGGTGGTATGTATTTTTGTGAAAAAAATATGTGGAATTTAAACATTGAAAAAGCGCGAAAGATAGAGTAATTAGTTCAAGGATGAGGCATGTTGGAGGTGCAGCTTCTGACTAAAAAGGGTAAAGTGCCGAGGCGTTGAATGTGGAAAATCGAAAAAGAATCGTGTGTGATGAAAAGTAAACGTGGTTTGAATATAAAATTTAAAGGTGGAAAGGGACCGGAGACATGAAGATAGTTTCAGGGCTTTAAGTTTGTCGGGTGTTTTCGGGTGTCAGTAGAGGCAGTTTCTTAAAGTTAGGCTGGGTGTGTATCGAGGTGCACTTTTGTCATCTGGCATAGGTAGATTGTTTTTTTTGTCGGCCTATCATGACAGCATGGTGTTGCAGTACTTCAAGAAAAACTGGCAGAGTAAACACCTAGAGTGCAGTACAGACACGTTCAGAAAGTACATGTAGATTATGTGCGGTATTGATATTTTTGACACTGTGTACTTATGAGTAGTGGAGAAGTGACGCAATGAGATGATGCTAGGTGAGTGTTGTGTAGTAACGGAACGGAAAACTTTTAAAGAGAGTTACATTTAGTGTGGAATACTTTTTATTTTTTATGAAACTTAGGAATGAGAATATTGTTGTGGTGTCAGCCGGAGTGTAAATTGAAGTTTTGTAAACAATATTGAGAGGAGTAAATTAAGGTTTATTTAACTTGTGCAGCTATAAATGTGTGTGAGAGGCAATAGTCCACAGTCTTGTAAATAGGGGTGCGCGACCGAGTGCGTGCACCCCACAACTTTTTTCAAAGAAAAAAAAATTTGTTTTCGCGTTCAGGGTCTATACTGCACCCCGTGAGAAAACCTACCCGGTTAGACAATCTGTACCTTCTCCCCTTTCCATTTTCTAACCCTTTGTTTTGTACAATATATTCACTCACACTAACAAAATGGCCGTCAACACTTCCTGATTTCCTCCGATTCAAATGTTGACAGACGTTAAACAGCAAATGACAATTCCGCAAACTGTACATTTTTGCAATTTTGAAGAATAGGCAAAATTACATAACTTAAAGCCCTGAAACTATCTTCATGTCTCCTCTCCCTTTCCACCATTAAAATTTAATTTACAAACCACGTTTCCTTTTCATCACACACGATTGTTTGTCGGTTTTCCACATTCAATGCGTAGACACTTTACCCTTTTTAGTCACTTATGCGGCTGTGCGCGAGCGGAATTGTGATTTGCTGTTTAACGTCTGTAAAGATTCGATTCGGAGGAAATCAGGAAGTGTTGACCGCCATTTTGTTAGAAAAGACCCTGCACATAATCTACATGTATTTGGGTAACAAATATACTAAGTAAGGTTGTGTAGCAGTGTATATCATAAATATTGCATGTAGTATCCTGGTAATGTGTGGTAGATTATACTGTAAATGATGATTCATTTTTAAAAAATGTGGGTGAAAAATTTGGTAATTGTATGTGTTTATTAAAGAAATATTAAACTTAGTTAGGCTTTAGGATATATAATGGATAGAAAATTAGGGAATGTATCTGTTAGGCATGATATTTGGCATAATGGGTGTATGTTGTCTAATAAATATGTCTGTAATATGTTAACTAAAATTCAGTTGTTTATTTTTTTTAAGAGTGTTTGGTGCTGAAAAGCAACAACCTGAAGTCAACGTGACAGAGTATACAACGATCAAATTCTTTTTTACAGGTGAGTTGACATTTTTTAATGACAATATATTTTTGTGCAGATTACCATAATAAGCAAGATTTTTTTTTAATATTTGCACTGCTTCTCTTTTGCAGGAGGATTTTATTTTCTATTTTAAACATGTCTGTACCTGCTTGCACTACATATGTATTTTGAGATACGGTTCCACTGTTTGTTGGTACTATCTTTTTATGGGCCGGGTCCATGTGTTATTTTCTATGCAGTTCGGGTTCATCTATTCTTTGACTGTAAAAGTTTGCTGTTTACGTGGATTAATTCTTGCTAAGTCATCATTATCTCTCTAACTTATGCTGTATTATTTGTGTACAGTCATTTTTCTTGATTTATAGAGGTGTATTATGATATGGCTGTTGGCATGATGGGCATTTCTGATGCATTTCTGTGACTGTACTATCTATTTGCACCCTATTATATGCATTTGCACAGGTGTATTATGATGTGGTCAGTCGGAGGCCATGGAGGGACTTACGGTGGGGCAGGGAGGCAGAGAGGGGGAGGTGTAGGGTGGAGAGATCTAAAATCTGGCATATGGATAATTGCAGGTAAGTATACAATTCAATTAATAAAATGAATTTTGTAGTGTACACAGCATCGCATTTTGCGATGCAGTGCGCACTACAAAATTCATTTCAATAATTAAATTATGTATTTACCTGAAATTATCTATATCCTGGTTTTTAGGTCCCTCCACCCTACACCTTCCCCTACCCGTCTCCCTGCCCCACCGTAACTCCCTCCACGAGTCGTGGCTGAATGTGGTTTCATATGGTTAAGATGAAATGTTGTACATTAGATGAAATTTACATGTTGGGTATGCTGTTTAAAGGTAAAAGCAACTGCCTCTGTGGGAAGTAGTAATCTGTTTAGTGAATGTTTTAATTGGTATATTGTGAGTCACCCCTTCAGTTTGCATACAGTTTGAATCACAGTTTGTAGTGGTGAACTCAGAAAATAGATCCCTACAAATAAATTAGAAAGTGTATAAATAGTTCTACAGCACACAAATCCTGAAAACAAATTTCACACTAAAATGTGTTTTTACAGCACAATTGTAATTAAAAAAATTAAAAGGCATAGTGTTAATGTCTATGATCATAGTGTCAGTTTCTTTCTAAAATAAAGAGGAAGGTGCTATCTTAATCTATGTAATGTCTTAAAAAGTATGAAAATGTATGAAGTTTAAAGATTAGTCAAGGTAATTTTTGGTTATCTAATCATGAAAAAGATATAATTTAGTCTTTATATTTTCTTAAAAGGACACAGAAGACAGAAAAGAAGTACTAAAATGGAACATTATTCAGAAAATATAAATGTCCATTTTGAAATTGCAAATGAACTTATAGAAGATTTATTAGAAGGAATATTTGAAGAGGAAAATGGAACAGAAAATGTGGACTTTTTGGACCGCAGTTTTGATAGTGCATACTTAGAAATGGTGGAAGGGGAAGAAGAAGAGAATTTGGAAGAAGAAAATAATATTAATGAAGTATCTGATGAAATGATGCTACAAGTGCTTTTAGAATACGAATTATTAAATGATTAAAATTATTTTTGTTTAAAAAAATAATCTTGAAAACATTATTGTTGTACTATTCGTCGGTATTCTCCTTTTTGAGAATGAGAATAAAAGTTTTCATGAGGTGTATAACAGATTAAAGTTAAAAAAATTAAAAGCATTAGGAACACCTACAATGCTTGAAAATTAGTATAGTATTTATATGCCTGAAAAATTAGATTCATAAAATACGTGTATAATGATGACACAGGTATGGAGTGTCATAAATTTAGAAACAATATTTACTATAGGATTTCCTACTCTGTCCAGAGACTGTTTCTTTGTCTTTATTCTAGTTATAAAATGAAGCAGTGGTTATAATTTGTATGTTATATGGTAGTAGGGGTCTATAATATTTTTTAACTTTTTTCCAAACAGATTGTCATTTATATCACAAACATCAATCACTATGCCGACCAGAAATGAAAAAAGAAAGCTGTATAAAAAGACATACCATTTGAAGAGGAAAGAAGGACAAGATTTACATAATCAACAAAGGACGGAGAAAAACAAGAGTGCTCCTGGTAAGAGCAGCAAGGATTTTTTTAAAAAGTTGTGTCAAAGGAAAAGTCAATTGGATAATGTTCAAAAGGAAAAACAGTTTTCAGTATCTACAAGGAGAAATGGAAGAAAAAAGAAAAATGTGTCTGAAATCAGTGGTGAGGAAATTATGTACAGTAAAAGACGTACTAATCAGTTTGCGGAAATAAGGAAACGTATGTTTCATAAGAGAGTAGTTTTGAATTTATTAAAAAAGGAAAAAGTTTCTAAAAGGAAATCTGCTTTTTATAAGAAGAAAAAATATATAGAGGAAGTTGTGGATGATGCGTTTGAGACAAAAATTTTTTTTTTATTTTAGTACTTAATAGAATAAATACACTAAATAGGGCAATCAGAGTTTTAAAGGCTAAGACTAAATGGAAGAGACACATAAATAGAACTAATTTTTGTAAAGTCTTTTCTGGTAAATGGATGCATACTTCAAATTCTGAGCCATTTTTTAGTGAAGAGAGTTACTTTCAAAGTAACGATTTATTGCATGCAGTTGACACCAGTGGTCGAGCGTATGAAGTGAAGGATGGCTGTCCTATTGAGAAAGAGAAAATTGAGGTCAGAAATCTAGAAGGGGAAATAGGTGGAGAAGTTTTACAGGGACGTGTTCATGCTCCTGTTTATAGTTGGAATTGTAGCAGTATTTGCAGTGTACGACAGGATTCAATTGATTTCTTTCGCAATTTCTTACGTAAGTACACTAAGGAAAGTCTAAAAAAAAATTGTAATGTTGCAAGAATTAGATCGTTGCAGAGTGAGAGAAAAAACAGGTTTGCAAGGCCATTCTCTGGCTTGTCTTTCTAAAAAAATATGCCAGAGTGTTTTTCATCACTTCAGGATGTTAGCAGTGCATCATACCAAAATGAGGAAATTAGTGAGAAAGTTGTATTATGCAAAAAGTCCAGCACTTAAACTTAAAGAGTTAAATAATGCTCTTTTGCATGGATGTGCATTAGATGTGAAGAATATTTGTGCAGAAATTGAGGTAAGTTATTTTGGTCGAGATGAAGACAATGCAGAAACTGATATAGTTATAGAAGGAAATGTGTTAGAAAATGTTGGACATTTTAATACTGAAGATTTTGAACAGGAAATAACAAAGTTTAAGGTCATTGCAGGTAAAAAACCAAATTTAACTTGTGTGTGTTGTCGACGCATTCATTACAAAAGTCAAACTAGGTTAGTTGATTTATATTTAAAAAGTGAAGATGAAGATAATACTCAGTGGAGACAGTTTGCGACTTATTTGCTGGTAGAAAACTATTTTGATTTGGTTTTTGAGCAACGTATTTGTAAATATTGTTATAATAAATTAAATGAAAATAGAATGCCTGCTAGAGCTGTATATAATAATCTTGAGTTGATAAATATTCCATTGGAACTGAAGGATTTAAATACTTATGAGACTATTCTGATTCAATGTGTACATCCTTTTCAGGCTATTGTTCGTATGGAGCCTAAGACTGGGAAATTAAATCCTTCAGATTTACAAAGAGGATTAAAGGGTAGAGTTGTATATTTGCCACTTGATTTAAAAAACAATATGGAGGCAATTGGTATTGAAAGTGTAGAAGAGGAACCTCTAGTTATTCTAGTTAATGGTGTACCTACAAAGAGTAAGAAAATCTGGCAAGATTTAGTGGATGTTAGGAAAGTCAAAAAGGCAGCGTTGTATTTAGTCAAAAATAATAAATACTATAATAATGTGTATGTAGAAGAAGAGGATGTAAGTGAAGAAGAGGATAATGATTTGTCTATTGGACAAATTGAAAAAGTCGACTTGTCCAGAACTGAAGAAATTTATGAACATTATAGTGTTCATCCACTGCATTCGAAAGAAGCAATGGGGAATGCTATTGAGTTATTTCAGATGAAAAAAGCAGAAGGAAGTCCTATTAGTGTATGGGAAGAAAGTTTGGAAGGTCGTTGTTTCCCACAGTTATTCCCAACAGGTGAAGGTGCGCGATATCATGATCGACCTATGCAGATTCCTGCATCTGAGTACCGGACAACAAGATTATATGCTGCAGATCCCAGATTTCGTCAATATATTCCATATTTGTTTCATCTTCTGTTTGAGAGTGACTTATCTGGTCTATCTTATGCAGTAAACCATATCTTAAAAAGTGGAGTGCATCTGCAAAATGTTTCCGCAAAGGAATTTTTGGATAAAGTGCAACATAAAGATAGTGTTTTGGATTCTCACCTAATTAATTTAATGGCATGTCAGCGTGGTACTAATGAGTATTGGTACCGTCGTCATGGAGATTTAAAATGCATGCTAAGAAACTTAGGAGCACCAACATGGTTTTTAACTCTAAGCTGTGCAGAGTATGCCTGGGAAGATTTACTTGAATTTCTTCGAGAGGCGAATGCAAATATTGAAAATATAAACTACAAGACACCAGGAGAATTGTGTTTGTTGGATCTGGTTAATGTTTGCAGATATTTTAATCATAGATTTGAAGCTATGATGTCTTTTATTACAAACAAGAAAAATCCACCGCTTGGTGAAGTTCTGGATTTCTTCTGGAGAAAAGAGTATCAAGCAAGAGGTGCTCCTCATATTCATATGCTACTACGGATCAAGGATGCTCCCAAATTTGTACTGTCTTTTATTGAACAATATGCCACTTGTGACATACCTAACAATACAACTGATAAGGACTTAAGAGGAAAAGTGTTACGGTTTCAAAGACATCGTTGTGGAAAATATTGTCTGCGAAAATTCAAATCAAAGGATAAATTCTATACTAAATGTCGTTTTGGATTTGCACGACCGGAGCTTTCAAAAGGAAGAGTCAACAATTTGATGTCATCTTTGCGACATGATATCACAAGAAGATCACCCTAAAATACATACAATTTAAGAAGAGGTGAAGAGTCCAAATATATAAATGACTACAACCCTGTCATTTTGACCATGTGGAATGCTAACATGGATATACAATATGTTGCGGACAACTCTATTGCTGTGGCTTATGTAACGTCTTACATCACGAAATCTGAAAAGACGGAACTGAAGGAGATGTGGGAAGATATTTCTCATGAAAAGAGCCTAAGCAAGAAATTGTATACATACAGTTTGAAGATGTTATCTCATCGAGAAATTGGAGCATATGAATGTTGTGATCGATTATCATCATCAAGTCTTTATGCGAAATCTCGAAGTATCCTGTGGGTGAGTTTAGGTCTTGCAGGAACACGAAACCGTGTTTTGAAAACTGTGCAAGAAATTGAATATTTAGCACTGAAAGAACCAAACAGTACAGACATTCTAAAAACAAATATGTTGGATACATACTATCCAAATAGAAGTACTGTGCTTGAAAACATTTGTCTGTATGAAGTACTTGAAAAATACACTTTTAAAAGGAATATTAGAGAGAATGTTGAAAAAGGTATATACGTTGTAATTGGACAGGAAGGATGTCTGGTGAAACAAAGAAAAGGACACTTGATTAATCACCGAAAACTGAGTTGCGAAAATCCAGACAAAAGAGAATTTTACTATTTAGCTCTTTTGCAACTCCTTAAACCATGGCGTACTGAAGAGGAACTACTTGGAGACTTTGTAAGTTATGAAGATTCCTTTAACGCATCTAAAAGTAGTATAGAATGTCCTGTTTTTAGTAATTATCTCAAAATGTTGAACGATGAAATAGAGCAAGAAGCAACAATTGCAGCGGAGATTGCTAGAGAAAGTTCACAAGACACTCAAAGTTCTGCATCGTTGAGTCAGGATCCACTGGGAGAACCAATTATCCGAAATGAAGCAGCCACTGCCATGGATGAGGTGGAAAGAGCAATGCAGCAAGCTCAAGAGGATATAATAAACTTAGAAGAATTGGAGAAGGAATTTAATCTTGAGCAAAGACAGATATATGACGAAGTGACAGAGCACATTGAGCATGGTTTTCGTCATGACAAAAAAGAATGCTCATGTATGTCATTTGAACCTATTCGACTATATGTAAGTGGAGAAGCTGGAACAGGGAAAAGTTTTCTTATAAAAGGAATTACTACATATCTACAGCAAAGAACTCAGTCACCACTGTCTTGTGTTGTTACTGCTCCAACTGGATTGGCAGCACATAATATTAAAGGTATTACTTTACATCGTTTACTGATGCTGCCAGTTGAACATGAAAATAAATTACAATATCACAAGCTATCTGGAGACGCTTGTTATGAAGTTTCTAGAGTCCTTAAAGAAATGAAACTTCTCATTGTTGATGAGGTAAGCATGGTATCCAATTTAATGCTTGCTTTTGTACATTTAAGAATGCAACAGATACTTAAAACTGACTATGATGTGTTATTTGGAGGGAAACATGTCATTGTTTTTGGAGATCCACTGCAACTAACTCCTATGAAAGGACAATCTGTATTTGAACTGTTACACATGAAGACACCAGTAAGTGCCTCGGCAGTATTGGCAATGTTAATATATGGTCACATTTCAAATATACTGAACTGATTCAAAATATGCGACAGGCAAAGGATACTAAATGTGGAAATATTCTTCAAGATATAAGGACTGGAAAACTAACTGAAGATGCGAAAGAAACTCTACGAACCCGATTACTTTGTAAGTTGTTTCCCAATGAAGATAATGTACCTGAGAAAATATATAGTAAAGAGGCAAGTAGTACTGACATACACACAGAAAGATTTATATATTTAACATTACCAGATTGTAAAACAGTGTCCTTTAATAAACTAGTTAAAGATGTGTATCAGAACATGGTCTGCTCTCAATGTAATTCGGAAATGTTATCAACCTTATTTATCCACAGATATGGACAGTATGTAATTTTAATGCTTCAACGATGCAGAGCTGATGGAAGTAAATTGTCAACTTCAATTAAAAATTGTGTGGCTTCTCAAATATCTATTTCTAGAAGAACATTTGTAACTGTAGCAATTATTTTTCATGAAGGGCCATCAATATCATCAGGACATTACATAGCTTATTTGAAGTGTCCAACTGGTTGGACGCTCTGCAATGATAGTCAATTAAGTTTTAAGAAATGTTTGCCTTGTGAGTTAACAAATTCTTATCTGATATTTTTGCAACCAAAATTTCAGTAAAATTACTTGGTCTACTCAGATTAATACTGTAAGGATATGAAACTGTGTTGTTTAGAAATATCATGTGATTGAGGGTGTTCAGATCTTGAAATGAAACTTTTATGTGGCAAAGTGATAGTATCAGGTAAGGTTTCCTTAATGTTTATGGTACAGGATATGTTGGAATTAACTCATACTATTTGGCCATGCGGAAAAGAATGAGATATCAAAATGTGGACTTGAGATAAATGTTTTTAGAACATACTTACTCGGAAGTTTGTTGAGAGGTACTAAAAAAAAAACAAATTAACTCATACTATTTGGCCACGCGGAAAAGAATGAGATATCAAAATGTTGACTTGAGATAAATGTTTTAAGAACATAGTTGCACACTTATTTGTTGAGAGGTTTTTAAAAGTAACTGGTATACTTTAATTAGTTTGTAATTGTGGAGTATGTGCTGTGCTTACTCAAGAAATTGCGAATTAGAGAAAAACATTTAAGACATGTTTTTTTCTAGGTATTTATATTATGTATAGAGATCTTGTACGGGTTTTTAAAACACAATCATTTTGATTGTGTTTTTTTTTCCCCGCTGTTACATGATGATTACTATTGAAATCACTGTTTATAGTGAAAATCAATTTATCCGAGGACAGCAAAAATAAACCATTTAATATGTTGTCTAAGTTATTTTGTTACATTGGATTTAGAAATATGTATTATAACAGATTTCTTTATTGTCTTCCACAGATATTACATTTATAAGGTAAGTACAACTAATCATATCTGAGAGTTTCGTGTACTTCTCTCTTATTCAGATTTCTTTCAGCCTCTTCCTTTGTTAGTGGTGTTTAGACATGGTTATTCCCTTTAACTCATGCACATTTTGCATTTTTAAATTTTCTATCCTGTTTCTCTTACGTCTTTTCTGTTAGTATTCTATTCAGTCTATCTAACTCTTCAGTTTGTTACTTACGTTGTTTTATACTGAGTTACCTTTATTGACCATGTATCACCTTTGTTTCCTGAATCTTAATTTCTTTGTCTTACTGTACCTTACAATTTGTTCCCTTACTCTGCTTTCATTAATTATGATCAATTTCCAAACTTAAATCTATAGTTTAGTTCTCTTTATCTCTCTCTCTTACACTCCATGTCTGTTTCTATTCCATTCATCTTCTGTTACTCATCCTTTTTCACTCTGTTTCTCTTAGTGTTGTTCCTTTATTTTATCTATCTCTTTAAGACATTTCGGTACTCTTAGTCTGTTTATTTTACAGACTGTTTGTTTCGTGTATTATCACTGATCATACTCTCATTTTGTCTCTCACTTTACTTTCCTTTAGATAGTCATTCTTTGAGTGCTATTATTTATTTCAATTAATTCTTTTATTTATTGATTTATATACTACATATTCTGTCTCGGTCTCTTTCTGTCCCTCAGTCTTCTTTTCTTTCACTTTCTGTTTCAATCACTTTTACTTTGTTTTGTTTTATGAAATGACACTATAACCTTATTTTTACTTTTCTTCCACAGATACCATGTTTTTTAAAGATTTAAAGTTTTTCTTTATTACTATTTCTTAGGTAAGTATAAAAAATAAAAATACTTTTTCATCACTGTGTCATTTCTTTGAGTATCCTGGTCATACAAGTGTCGTGTTTTATGTGAGCACTTCCACGGAGGATTGGCTGCACGGTCACAAGGAGCCTCTTAAAAATGAATTTAAGAAATCAGCAACATTTCAGTGAGTCAGTTCACTAATGCGGATGTGTCAAAACATTGCAGGTAAATGATATGTGTTAAAGAACTTTGGGGCATATTATCAAGGGGGTTCTACTCTGCTTTTTTGGCTTTAAAAGCCAAGAAAGCGGAGATAAAATTATCTCTCTAGTACGTAGGTGAAGCTAACAGCAGTTAGCGACATCTAATAACAGATAATGACCATCTTGTGACCCGCTTTGTTTGTCTGTGAAATTTATCACTATTGACATGCAAAGTTAGCATTGCAAGATGTTAGTGACTGGAAACAGTTCCTAACATTGCTATTTCCTTTTACCCACTTTTGAACATATTTGTGCTACGGTCGAAAATGTCCAAAACCTAATAGCTGCCCCTGAGCAGTTCTTAGCTATGTCATGTAATGGTAGGTAGATAACATGACTAAGACCAATAGCTCGGTAATGCATGAATATTGCTGACTTCACAGCAATATTTATGTATTTGGACCGATTTTTATCACTTAGGACAGTGGTTCACAAACTTTGTTGCCCTGTGGTTTCCTTGACCTACTGAGCAATTTACAGTGGCTCCCCACCATTTTTTTAACGGTGGGTAGGTGGTATGTACGTCCTGTTATCTTCCTTAAAGTAATTGGGACACATTCTTTCACTCATCCAATCATCTGTTCACTGATCCAGCCATCCGCTCTCTTATCCATCCACCCTTTTACTTCACTGATGTATCCATGCATTTGTCCATCTATCCCCTTTCACTTACAAATTAATCTTTATAATCACCCTTTCAGTTATCCAGTCTTTTACCTTTTCACTTATCAATTTATCTATCCACGCATTCACTTGCCCATCATCTACCCTTTCATTTATTCATCTATCTATGCTTTCACACATCCATCCACTAAATCACTGATCCATCAGGTGCTCTTTTACTCATGCATCCATCCTTTAACATATCTATCCATCCTTCTAGACATTTATGCACCCTTCCAGCCATACATCCATCTATTTATCTTTTGTCTCATCTATACTTCCACTCATTCATCCATTCATCCTTTCAGTAATCGATCCAGCCATTTAGACATTCCATACTTATTTACTCGCCCAGCTTTGTACTTTATGACCTGAGTCTTTGTCTGCAGAGTTGTAGGGAGAAGAGGCCTGTGAAGAACAAACTACAGCAAGGGGTAGGGTGCGGTGGGGGAGAGTTCACAATGCCTCCGTACATAGGCAGACTGAAAACGTAGACGTTATCAGTCATACATGATGTCCAGTAACAGGATGTGAGGTTACTGTAAAATGGTGTTGTTTCCATGGCTTTAAGCACTGTTAAAAAAAAATGGAGGGGTCTTTTCAAAGGAGGTGTTGGATGTAATTCCGAGGGCAGTTTAAAACACCTTAGCTACAAATATGCGTTTATAATAGTGTTGTGCTCGACTGGTGTTATGTTGTATGTGTCATTGCATGCAGATATGTAGAACAGCAACTATCTTTACACCAACAACAAGCAAAGACTATTGGCTTTGACAATGGGTGCTAGTTCCTTTAAGTACAAAAGCAGTAACCATGGCATTGTTGAATATATTAATGAAAATACTGCTGTTCAAAAATGATGAGAGAATGAAAGAACGTTAATCTGATTTTTTAATTTTCCTTCATAGCCTTCTTTAAAGGAAGTGTTTTCTAATATTGCATGGTGGTGGTTTCACTTTTTTTATCTAAGAGAATGCCTTCTGTTCGTTGAGGCAGGAAGAGCGCTATCTGCTTTAAAAACCTTGACTGCCATATTCTCATTCAGTAAGTGCCAATTCATTCCATAGAGAATTTCAGTGAGCGGGAGGGGTGCTCCTGGAGCAGTGATATCCAAGGCCGTTCCAGCAGCGGCTGTCAGCCTTCATACAGGGGAGGAGCGCACAGCTCTCTGAGATGGATACAGTTACACATAACAGGGTAGTGACGTCCGTGGAATTTACGGACGGTTGGTCACCCTAGTGTGCGCCGTGCCCTTGGCACCATATTACGGCGCACTGGGGAGCCGCGGTGCACAGTTTGGGAATCACAGGTTTTAGAAGTAAACCTTGATAATTGCAAGACTCCTAAGCGATAAAAATCGCCGCAGGTCGACAAAAAAAATATTGGAACTAAGCCAACATAGTGATAATTATCGCTAGTTGTTTAGGGTAACCAGATTTCTAAAGGCAAAAACCGGGACATTTCAGAAAAATAGAAGAAGGACTATGATTTTACTTCTAGTGATGAGAGTGCTCGTTAGCAGAGAATTACAGAAGAGGCAGTAAGAACATAAATAAAATGTAATTTTTAATCTGTGTACGTTGCCTGTCAATTACATTGCATTGTGGAAACAACAGGTAACTTTAACTGCTTTGTAAAAAATATTTCTTTCCATTTTCAGTCGAATGTCTCTAAAAACGGGGAGATGAGCAATATTTAATGAAATTTGCTGGGATAGCTGGTTAAAAGAAGGGAAACCGTCCTGGCAAAACGGGGACGCCTGGTGAATCTATACATGTTGTTAATATGCCCTGAACATCGTATATTTGACTTTCGCCAGCTATCGCTAGAGTTTTCCGCAGTGTAACTACGTAATTATTAATTTGAATATATATGTGATAGTACCCCTGTAACAGCCAGCGGCAGTTAACATTACCGCGTGAAAACAAGCGTTGTTTTTACGCACTAATGTGTGCCTTGTAATTACGAGAGGGGGTTGATTTAGTTTTATTTTCCACACCTCCATGTTAACGCTGCCAAAGGCTTCATCAAAGCAGGCCGCGGCATTCGTACGATAAACAAGTTTATTTAACCTTTTTTTCTAACAATAGCCGTGTTCGTGATAGTATTTTTGCCTCCAAACACATTTTGCTTGTGGTTTAACGTACGCCTACTATGCATGTCATTAACTGTCTGTGCGGCACACATGCAAAGTGCTGTTACGGCTGGCGGTGTTATGACGTTGTCACAAAGGTGTTGAGGAATAATTACAAGGATACGGAAGACATTATCGCCGCCCTTAACGGCAGGAAATTGCCGATATAGGGGCGAAAACGGCGTTCACAATATGCTCTATGAATTGCAATCGAACGTAATGTTAGATATAAAGACATATAACATACATTTCAATTGGAATTTATAGAACATAGGGGCATATTATCAAGGAAGGGCGATATATTTTCGCCGCTTTTATCGACAGGAAATTGTCGATAAAGCGGCGATAATGGGCTTGATAATATGCCCTATGGAAATCCTATTGAAGCCCATGGGGTCTAACCTTTTGTTATCGTAATTGGGACCTATATTCTCAAAATCATAACAGCTAACAATTAAAATGTAATTCAAATTAAAAAGCATAACACAATCAATATATTACAGTAGAAATAACAACATTTTGAATAAACTAATAAATATTTTTTTATGTAGAATTAAATACCTTCCCATCTTGTACTTCTAAACGACACACACCTAAAATATAATGTAACAAATAATTAAATACAAATTAATAATTAAATTAAAATAAATAACAACCCACACATAAAATACATCTTAAAAATTATAATAATTACACAATTTACATAATTAATTACCAATTAAACAACTTATAATAATTCCCTAACAATTAATTAGTTATATGAATTAACTAACTACACTTTACCCCTACAAACTGGCACCTAAAACATAACCTAAAAAAAATCTCAATTACCCAGCTTACATATTAATTATCAATTAAATAATTATTAATTAACATTAATTATCAATTCATTATAATTAATTTACCCAACAAACCCTACAACCCGCATCTAAAACGTCACTAAAAAGATAATGAATTACACCATTTACATAATGATTTATCAATTGAAAATTAAATATTTATTGATTAAAAATTCATTACTACCCTTACCCCTACAAACCCCAGAACCTGCTATTATACTAAACGTTACGATAAACAATTAAACTAAATTTAAAAACATCAACAATTTTACAAATTATATACTAAAAAACATTTTTATACAAAGAATTTATAACATATACAATAAAAACCTATACTAAAATACATAAAAATAATTAACTTTTTTTTATTAATAACAACATTTTTATCAATGATATTACCAACATAGATATTTTTTACATCGATAATAACATAGATATCTTTGTGAATTATATTAATAACATAGATATCTTTGTGAATTATATTATTAACATAGATATTTTTGACATCGATATGACTTACCTCAGAAAATCGATATTCTTGTCATCATGATAGTTGTAGATCACAATATTAAAAATTCAATATTTCTGCATCTCAATATTATGTCTGAATCCCGATTAGGCTACACCATCATGTAGTCTGCTTGGCATTTAACCGTGTCAAAAGTGCATCTGCGCACCATTGGATACAGTTTTCTCAAAGAGATCCCTATCAGGCAGACAAGGATCTTTCAGTCGGGGTGGGAATCTTCCATCCAGGGAGTTGAGGCGAGGCCCTCTGCTGATCCAGCTGGCTGCCAAATCATGAATAACACCCTTAGTCACTTATACGTCTTCATGTGAGTAAATCTTCTCCCACAGGAGGAGAGGAGGGGTCCCTGGGTTGGAATACAAAAATGCTTCTGAGCTGAAGTGGTACAGTAGTTGGTATTGGGGAGGGAACAATTCTTAAGGGATGGTGTTTACCAATGAGTACAAATATGTTTCGAACAGAATAAACAAGTAAAATGACATGAATCCCCATGCATAAATTTATGTTGTAAATTTTTGGATTGTAAATTCACAAACAATTTCAAATAGCAGGACTCCAGGGAACTATCACATGCTCCTGGAAACATATGAAAATCCCAAACAAATCGAAAGTGTTCTCCAGACCAAGTATTTTCTGAATAATTGTGAGATTCAGGCCCTGTGATTTGGAGATGACATGTGGAAATACAATTTCTGTGCCCAGCAAAAGGCAGGTGATATATGGGATGTTTTTATCAAGCCTATAGTTTTATTTCATTTTAGTTGGAATATTATAAGAATTATTCTGATATAGTTAATTGTAATATATGTGATGTAATCAAATTCCTTTACATTGACAGCAAATTTCAAATTTCCTAAACAATGGTCTTTCAGATTATGCTTCAAGACTTTGGTAACTACAAATTGGGGTTATGGCATTGTGCCATGGCAATAGTGTCATCCACAGGAAACGTATGCTGCTAAATATCTCTTGATGCAATTACTTAAATTTAAAATGCAGTGAAAAATCAAACTACAGTATTAATATTTAGGTATTATTATTATTAAAAAACATCGACGTCTGGAAACCGTGTTTATGAGCAAGTGCCTATTTTTCCTAATGTTGTCCCGATCTGATATCATTACTCATATATAATAACGTTCTAGGACACTGCTTTTTTCTGTCCTGTAGATGGTAGATAGATCCTGCTCACACTCTACAGGCAAAACATCTTTTCTCCCACCTGTTTGGGAGAAATAAAATCAAGTTGGAATGGGTTGCTGTCCCAAGTGATTGCTAGTGTGTGAGATTATTTAAAGTATTCCATTCATCACTTTGTTGTTGCAGGTGACGCCCTAAGTGCAACAGGTATGCCCAGATGTGGGTCATGAGCTCACTGTGCAACTGTAATCAATATATACTTGGCTGATGATCCCTTATCAGGGTAAAACCGGTACAAGGTTGCTTGGATTCCAGTTCAGGGAGGACCTAGCGTGGCAGTTTAGGCTGGGCTGTTCCCACTGGAGCAGGGTCATGACTAATTTGCATATGACTGACTCCGAACTGAGGCGGCATGGTGAGCAAAAAATTATGTATTGAGATGCAACCTAAGCGATTACAAGTGGCTTAGATTAACTCAAGCATTCCTTCCATCACCTTGTTGTTGTTGCAGTTACTGTCTGGGCAGGAGCAAAGGAAAATGGTAGCAGTTCCTGCCAGCACCAATATGGGTGCTGGCTGGGGAGTCGACAAAGGATTTGGGGGCATTGGAGCTCACTGTGCAACTGTAATCAATAGATACTTGGCTGATGATCCCTTATCAGGGTAAAAACCGGTACAAGGTTGCTTGGATTCCAGTTCAGGAAGGACCTGGCGTGGCAGTTTAGGCTGGGCTGTTCCCACTGGAGCAGGGTCATGACTAATTTGCATATGACTGACTCCGAACTGAGGCGGAATGGTGAGCAAAAAATGATGTATTGAGATGTAACCTAAGCGATTACAAGTGGCTTAGATTACTCAAGCATTCCTTCCATCACCTTGTTGTTGTTGCAGTTACTGTCTGGGCAGGAGCAAAGGAAAATGGTAGCGGTTCCTGCCAGCACCAATATGGGTGCTGGCTGGGGAGTCGACAAAGGATTTGGGCTCCACCCACAGCTCACAGCTAAGAATGCATGACGGGTGCTCCAGTTAGGTACTGAGGCCCCCACAATAAAGTGAGGGTCTGGCTCCTGTGAGTAAAGCCGTCAGTAATTGTGGGGGTGCTGGTGCTCTCCGTGTGGTGGTGGGGGTAATGTGGGGGCCCTGGAGTACACCCACCCAAAAATAAAATAAAAAAAGCCAGACTCCCTCCACGGAAGTGGCTAGGGAGGAATCAGGGTCTAGAGGGCTCTTGCAGCCTGATTCATCAAGCCGAATTGCGCTCGCAAAGGGCCAGATTCTGAGAATCTGGCCCATTGCGAGCGCAATTTTTGCATTTGGGATTCATCATCCCAAATGCAAAATTCGGTAATTGCTAATTCGCTAAATTGCGAGGATTTACATTTAAGGAATCTCTATTTGAGATTCCTTAAATGCAATTCATCAACCATTTTTAAATTGCTAATTCGCAATTTCGGGCCGCTATTTACCGAGAGGTCAGACCTCTCGGTAAATAGCAAAAACGTAGAAAAATGCTTTTAAAAGCATTTTTCTAAGTTGCATGTTGCACACACACATGTCCTTTGGACATGTGTGTGCACAACACCAGTTTCAATTTGCATTTAAGGGGTGCTACAGGGTGTCCTTTGGACACCCATGGCACCCTTTAAATCGCTATCTTATTTGCGAGTAGCAAATTGCTAATCGCAAATAAGGAATACTCCCCATTCATTCCTATGGGCCTTTGGCCCATAGGAATGAATGGGGAGTATTCCTTATTTGCGATTAGCAATTTGCTACTCGCAAATAAGGAATGTGTAGGAATCGCTATTTATTTAGCAATTCCTACATGAATACCGTTTTGCGAGTCCTTAATAGCGATTCGCTATGAATTTAAGGGGTGCTACAGGGTGTCCTTTGGACACCCATGGCACCCTTTAAATCGCTATCTTATTTGCGAGTAGCAAATTGCTAATCGCAAATAAGGAATACTCCCCATTCATTCCTATGGGCCTTTGGCCCATAGGAATGAATGGGGAGTATTCCTTATTTGCGATTAGCAATTTGCTACTCGCAAATAAGGAATGTGTAGGAATCGCTATTTATTTAGCAATTCCTACATGAATACCGTTTTGCGAGTCCTTAATAGCGATTCGCTATGAATCGCTATTAGGGGCTCGCAAAACGGCCCGTTGATGAATCAGGCTGTTGCTGATTCCCTGAAGCCTCAGACATCTAAAAAAGTGTGGCTATCCTGGGTGGGCTCCTGAGCTCCAACAAACATTTAAAAAAAAA
This sequence comes from Lissotriton helveticus, assembly GCF_964261635.1. Lineage (NCBI taxonomy): Eukaryota > Metazoa > Chordata > Amphibia > Caudata > Salamandridae > Lissotriton > Lissotriton helveticus. Next base: position 157,811,190 of record NC_136070.1, read on the forward strand.
AAAGGAATATTATTCTAATTTATTATTCGCAAGGAGCCTCTTATAATGGTCTGCAAGAGTTTTTTAATTATATATTTTTTGGAGCTTAGTGGAGCCCCTAGAAGGGGCAGCACCAAGCATTTTTTTATGGTGTGGGGGTCTGCAGGTAATGCAACAGGGCCCCAGCAACAATAAAACAAAAACGCAGTAAGTCTCCTAGATCATTAAACCCATAATCCCAGGAGAGCTTACCATGTTTTTTAAGGCACCCTGATCTGTAGCTGTATACTTATCAGCTGGAGTGCATGATCCTCTTGTGGTTGGTTTGATGGCTGCACTTTGTGGCCTGAAAAATGTTAAAACAAAAGCTCAAAGACATGTTGATGTTTTTATTTTTCAATACACCTTTATAAAAAACGTGTGATTTTATCAAATCTATATTTGATCATAAATACTGGTGACTTTTTGAAAAAGATAATAAGTCTGCTTATATTTTAATATGCTGAATTCGTCATTAAGGCAAAAGGCCTAGTGTTTGACCTGGCATCATTGGTGTGGTTTCCCCCTAACATTTTGGCTTCACCTGTTTTGCTGACATTCTTCTTGCTGGTGGTAGGACTCTGTAGAGATTACCCTTGCTAACCAGTGCTAAAGTGCTTGTGCTCGCTCTTTAAAACATGATAGCATGATAATATTAGCTCATACTCCTTCCGCATATTTAATATACTTGTAAGTCCTAGTAACGAGGCACTACCTGTGCCCAGGGCATGTCAATTAAATGCCACTAGTGGGCCTGCTGATAGAAAAGAGGGGGTTAGGCCCTTAGCTGCCAACTAGATCGGGCCTCCTTAAATTTTATAAACTAAAAAATTATCTAGTTGCCAAATTTTTGGCAAACCTTTCAAAATAAAGGGACCAATAATCCTATTTCCATTAGCCCTTGTGATTTATTTAACTTTTTTTATATATTAGTTCCAAGATTTCTTGAACTTCTAGTCACATGTCTTTTTTGATGGGCATACTTTTTTTAGAGAAGAGTTCAAATATACACATCAAACACATTTAACATTGCAACAATACAAAAACCATATAATGACAAAAACACATAATGTGAATGACCTTTCTTAGATCAGTCCTTCATTTAAACATATTAACACCTGGCAGAATATTCAGTTCCTGTTTTTAACACACTATATCCTGCACGTGTAAAATACTGGGGGCCACTAACTCTCAAGGTTTTTATCAGGAGAGTAGATTTTCTGTTAAAAACTCGCAAACAGTGTTAATTTGATTGTGGATATTCTTCCCCAGAGGCTAGTTGGCCTGCAGCACTGATTGTGCCACTCCCCTAAGTCGCCCTCTATTCATTTCTCCAGCCTATCATTGTAGAGCCTGCAAGTGCAGTTTTACATAAGGGTGGGCGTCAAATTCCGCTCTGCTTGTGGAATTTGCAATATTTTGACATTTTTGCATCCCGCAGAACGCGAAAATGTTAAGATTTCTGCGATTCGCAGCATAGCAGAGATTTTTTTCATGTTTGTGCTTTGAAAATGGGTTCTTGTGCACGCGATCGCCTTACCGGGATCCCTGCATTCGACGACGAGTTTTCTGATTGGTTTGCGTGCTCCAAGAGATGTTGGTAGCCGTTCGCGCTATCCCGCGAGAGTTCGCGACCACGATCATGTCATTCTCCTCGCCATCAGACACCGTGAGAGTCTGATATCACTAGCATGTCATTCTCCACCGCGAGAGAGAGCATGAGGTCGTGAACACGTCATTTTGGACGTGACATCGACATCCGGCAGTTGCTGCAACTACAATGTTGATACTTATTCTTTTTTGTTTTTAATTGTTGTGCATAGCCACTAGCCAGTAGGCTAGTCATGGGTGGGTGCATGATGAAGCAACTATTCCTTTGGTGTGTGTTAAATATATTCCAAACATCATTTAGGGCATGGATGGCATTGGAATGAGTTGCAAAATGTGTTTTTTGGGGGGTATTTCTGTCTTTGGGTGTGGGTTAAAGAAATGCCGCTGTTGTGTGTGTCTGGTGTGTTGGTGTGTACCTTGCAGACTTTGTTTAGCCCTGTGGATTTTTGTTTTTGCATTTTATTGCATTAAAAAGGCAAAGCAGTTTGGTTTAGCATGCATCCTTTGCCTGGCTACTGTAGGCCTTTTGTCAGTAAATGGTTTCCCAGGACTCCTGCTTTTTGCTTGTGATTTGTGAGTGTCCATGTGGCTGGTGGCCTATTCTGGTGGGAGTTATTAGTGTGCTGCTTTTGCCATAAAGGCCTGCATGGTATTCCTGTGTGGCCTAGGCTTCTTGTTGTGGGCCTGGCCATGAGGCTGGTGGCCATTTTGAAGACAGGTAGTGTGCTTTTTGCAATAGGCCTGGATTGTCTGTCTTCGCTTTCTTGTAGTTGTCTGGGCCTGGCCATGTGACTGGGGGCCATTTTGAAGCCCAGTACAGTGCTTTTGCCATTGGCCTGGAAGGCCTTACATCCAGTAGGCTCAGAGGAGGTAGCCACAGGTGCATTAAATAAGTGTTTCTGTGTGTCCTGTTGAATTTAAACCTCATTGAGGGCATGGATGGCATCCAAAATTTGTTTTATGGGGTAGTTCTGTTATTGGGTGTGTGTTAAAGAAATGCGGTACAAAAGGGGGTGGTGATGGACGGAGCATCTGAACCAATCAAACACTCACACCCAGTCAAAAGATCTGGGTTTGATCCATCACCATTCTTTAGCCCACTCTGCCACCCCAGTTCAGACATGGCTATATGCAAATCAGTCTGACCCTGTGCCTCATGGGAACAGTCCAGCCCGAACTGCCAAGCCATGCCTTCCCTGGCCCGGAAACAAGCTTCCGAGGACCGGTTTCTGGCATTCCAGCCGTCTTCAGCCCGGCTTGCTAGAATCAAGTGTCAAAGTGAGCAAGGGACTCACGTCTGAGCATACCCTGCCACACTTATGGCGGCCAAAGTGGTACAAAAGGGGGTGGTGATGGACGGAGCATCTAAACCAATCAAACACTCACACCCAGTCAAAAGATCTGGGTTTGATCCATCACCATTCTTTAGCCCACTCTGCCACCCCAGTTCAGACATGGCTATATGCAAATCAGTCTGACCCTGTGCCTCATGGGAACAGTACAGCCCGAACTGCCAAGCCATGCCTTCCCTGGACCGGAAACAAGCTTCCGAGGACCGGTTTCTGGCATTCCAGCCGTCTTCAGCCCGGCTTGCTTGAATCCAGTGGCAAAGTGAGCAAGGGACTCACGTCTGAGCAAACCCTGCCACACTTATGGCGGCCAAAGCGATACAAAAGGGGGTGGTGATGGACGGAGCATCTGAACCAATCAAACACTCACATCCAGTCAAAATATCTGGGTTTGATCCATCACCGTTCTTTAGCCCACTCTGCCACCCCAGTTCAGACATGGCTATATGCAAATCAGTCTGACCCTGTGCCTCATGGGAACAGTCCAGCCCGAACTGCCAAGCCATGCCTTCCCTGGACTGGAAATAAGCTTCCGAGGACCGGTTTCTGGCATTCCAGCCGTCTTCAGCCCGGCTTGCTTGAATCCAGTGGCAAAGTGAGCAAGGGACTCACGTCTGAGCATACCCTGCCACACTTATGGCGACCAAAGCGGTGCAAAAGGGGGTGGTGATGGACGGAGCATCTGAACCAATCAAACACTCACACCCAGTCAAAAGATCTGGGTTAAAGAAATGCCTGTGTTGTGTGTGTCTGTTGTGTTGGTGTGTACCGTGCGACCTTGTTTTGCCCTGTGGATTTTCGTTTTTTGCATTTTATTGCATTAAAAATGTAAAGCAGTGTGGCATAGCATGCATCCTTTGCCTGGTTTTTATAGCCTTTTGGCAGTACATTGTTTTCCAGGTCTCCTGCTTTTTGCTTGTGATTTGTGAGTGTCCATCTGGCTGGTGGCCTTTTCTGGTGGGAGTTATTAGTGTGCTGCTTTTGCCATACAGGCCTCCGTGGTTTTCCTCTTGGCTTACTGCTTCCATCCATCCCCTTTGCCAGCAGCAGCTCCCTGAAAGATATGATGATCAAGTAATTTAATACCAAACAGGGTCCACTTCCATTACATTTGTATTTTGGTTGTTGTTCTTATTCTTTCCTATCCTTCCTTAGAGTGTAGTGTGTACACACAGTATTATACCATAGCCTTGAGGAGGAGGAGGTATCATCATCACCCTTTGTACTGCCAGACAGAAGTCCTGCTGCGCACCACACCACGTCCACGTGTGACCACAGACATCTCTGCAACTTGTGCACCTGTGTCCTGCCTGACATCTGAAGTAGATGGCCCCAAAGAAAGGTACCAGGTCCTCCAGTACCAAGAAAGTTGCAGGTGAGAAGAAGAAGGAACAGAAAAAGGAAGTGGCACTTACCATGACTGGTGTGCCGGCCAATGTGTTTTTTGGGACCAAAGAAATTATGCCTGCAGCAGCGTTGTCCGGGGACCAAGCTGGGAGCAGCACCTCCACACCAGAGGGCCAACCCCACCAACCTAGGCCCAAGCCCATGAGTGTCGCAGAGGTAGCCAGTCTACTAATGAGCAGCGATGTTGAAATGTCATTATCACAAAGTAGTACATAATCAACGCAGGCGGAAACTCAGCAGATAAGTGTGCAGCAGCAGGCACAGCCACAAGAACAGCAGCAGCCACAAGAACAGCAGCAGCCGCAAGAACAGCAGCAGCCACAACAACAGCCCACAATAGTAGTTGTTTCTCCTGAAGTAGGACCATTTCAGGAAATCGAGCTTCCTGCAGACAAAGTGGAGCAAGCCACTGTTTCAGAAGATCCATGGTCTTCCAGACCCCCAGCAAGGAAAAGGAGGGTTAGTCCACCATCTTCTTCTTCAAGCCCCGCTTCTGATGATTGAGATGCCACTTGGAAGCCACCACCTCAGTCTGAGAGTGATGCATGGCACAAGACAAAGCCTTAGAGTTATGGAGGTTGATGTACAAGAGGGGGATGATGATGATGATGAACCAGTCATCACGAACATCCCTACTGGCCCAAAGGAGATGAAGACCAGCATTATTACCCTATCCAAAATGGCTGTGAGGAATGTAGCGTGGATACCACCAACACAGGTAACACCACCATGACCTCCAGCTTCCATATTTACATTTTAAAAGGCCAGGCCGGGACCTACATCCAGCTCAACCACCACCTCAGTAGGTAGTGGTAGAAGTCACATTGTAGCTGCACAGTCACATTCTAAGCACACCTTCCAGTTCATCTGGTATTGAACGTGGCACATCCAGCAGCGCCAGAAAGTTCTCCTCCCAGTTTGGGACTTCTTTTGAGTTAGCAGTAAGAAGGAGAACATAGCTATATGCTCAATTTGTCTACATGCTGTCAGGCGGGATAAGCTTGGTACAAACTATGGTACCGGAGGCCAAACAAGTCATCTAAAAATACACCACAAAATCATGTGAGAGGCTCACCTACTTTGCTTAAACCAATGTAAATCTCAACCAGTTGTTGTTGGCCATGGAGCATCAGGGGAAGATATTATCGCGTTGGAAGGTGAACAAGAGGGAGACATTTCTAGCCCTGTCCCCATTAGTGTAGTGGTACTGCCCACATCCTCAGCAACATCTCAGTGGCACCGCTGTAAGAGCCGTACTCAGAGTCAGACTGAGACACCAAGGCGACGGAATACTGCAATGAAGCAAAGTGCGTCGTTGATCCTAACTGGGTTCAGAAAAACAACTGCACCACAAAGGAAAATAATCCAGCCTACCATTGAGAGCATGCTTAGGTTGGAGGGCCGTACCAACGCAACCACCCAATGGCACGGTTGTACAATGCGAAGCTGGCTAAAATGTTAGCGCTGGACCTTCTCCCTTTTTCATTTGTGGAAGGGGTGGGTTTCCTTTAATTTGTGTCAGTCATATGCCCTAAATGGAAGGTTCCCAGCCGAGCCTATTTTGACAGAGTTGCTGTTCCAGCACAACATCATGATGTGCTGGAATTGGTTGGACAAGCTTTGCAGCAGAGTGCTGTTCACAATATCCACCTGAGAACAGACATGTGGACCAGTTGCCAAGCCATTGATTACATGTGCATCACTGCACACTTGGTCTCTTTTGTTTGGGTAAGAGATAAACTATTTGAAGTAGGTGCTGTTGACACAGCGCAGATTTTGAATGCTACTCGGAAACATGCAAATTTAGCCATGTTCGCCATGGACAAATCTCATACTGCTGTAAACATATGGGAAGAGTTTTACAGCAAGGTTTTTGAATGGCTACGCCCAAGAGGCCATGGCGTTTGGTTCCTATTTCAGGGTCCCGTGTTTGGCGCACTGCATTGACATTATAGTTCAAGACTTTCTGAAAAAAGAAGCCATACTCAGCAACTTACTGACGACCTGCCGAAGAATATGCACTCATTTCAGCCATTCGTTTAAAGCTCGGAAGAAGCTGAGGATCATTTAATGTGACTATAGAATGCCAGTCAAAGCACTCATCCAGGAGGTGGCAACACATTGGAACTCAACTTATTACATGCTTGACCTTCTGTTTGAGCAGTATAGGCCAATCAATGAATATGTCATGCGAAGAGGGGATGCTACTATGAAAGTCATGACCCTTCAGATGGACCAATGGTGCCTAGTTAAATGCCTGACTGAGATGCTATTTCCTTTCCAGGTCTTCACACGTGAAGTCAGCAAGGAGGACTATACTATTGGCCAAGCTATCCAATTGTTGCAAATGCTAGAGCAACAGCTGAAGGAGGTGTCTGAATCATACAAAGTTGTGGAGAAAAAAAAGAAGCATATGAGTTGGTGGAGATATTAGCCCATCGCTTAGCTGACAATACAAGGGTGCAAAATAAGATGTTGTCACAAGAACATTACATTTGTGCCACAATTCTGGATCCAGTCTAAATGGGCACTGGAAAGTAAGACATTAATTCCTTTTTCAGAAATGGATGTTGCCCAGTACAAAACGTGGATAGCTGAGTCAGCCAGTAAGTTGGAAAATGACCAGCTGCTAATTAAAAGCCTGCTAGATAAACCCACAACAAGTACTGCAGCTGGGCATCCGGCGTCAAGTTCAACTTAGGGGCCTGAGGGCAGTGCGTTTGGCTCAGATTACTCACCAACACTATCAACACCAGCAAGAACTGGATCATTAGGCCCAGTAAATTTGTTCAAAGATTGATATTTACAGCAATACATTTGTAGGTCCAGTGCTGATGCAAAGGCAAAAGAGCCTGAAAAAAGTGTAGCACACCTGAACATTGAGCGGATGGTTCAGGCCTATCTGGATGACCCAACAGAGATGTAAATTGATCAAAACCCATTGCGATATTTGTATGTGAAAAGGGGCCAATGGCCGCTGCTCAGCAGTCTGGCGTTAAACTATCTCTTGCCCTGTCGCAAATGTCTCTTCTGAACATGTTTTCAGTGCTGCTGGTTCCATTTTAACAGTGAGAAGGACCAGTCTCTGACCAAAAATGTGGAGAGGTTACCATGATCAAAATGAATCAGCACTTTATACCACCGAATTACACAATATCTGAATCAAGGGAGGAAGATTAGGACAGTAGCTCAGGTGATGGAAGTAGTTAGTTAGATGATGATTACCAACTTCTGGTTGAACCCCCAGAGTTTGAGGACGAGCTATACTTCCCTGAATATTAGGCTTGCACTTCTTACTGTCTTCCTCCCTTATTTTGTTTTATTTGTGTGTCTGTCTTTCTGGTTAGAAACTTTGAATCACAACGATTCCATCACCACCGTCTTCTAGTCTTTTTATTCCCATTTGCAAGTTTCAGCTGTCTGCATTTCACAGTCCACTCCTCTGAATGCTGCTCCTCCATCCTCCTGAATCTCCCTAAATCCATTGCCCTTAAGCCAAATGATGATTGGATGTTGCAAAACAAAAGAAAAAAGAAAATCTTTCCTAGTCCCTCCAAAAGAAGTGGAACATGATTATGACTATTATAGCTATCCTCCTTTCTAAGCCGAGAGAGACTGCCCATTAACTGAAGATGAGAAGGAACAGGTAATGAAGGACGCCATGCATTGGACGCTAACTGAGTGATTTTGTTGTTGTTTGTTGTGCATTAATTTAATTCATTGTGTACTATATGTAATCTACACACTAAAAGTAACTCAAGGCAATTTTTCCCTTCTTATATTTTTAATAAAAAAATTGTACTTCTACTGCAGGCCGATACATTGCATTTTTTTTTAATATAGAAAGGGGACTCAATCTGTACACTGCACACTGAGTAGGACAACACCATGATGATGATGGCGAGAGAGACTGCCCCTTCACTTGAGATGAGAAGGAACAGAAAATGAATGGCATGCATTGGACACCGACTGAGTGATTGGTGTTTGTGTTGTTGTTGTTTGCTTGAAATGAAGTCAAAGTGTACTAGTATTTAATCTACAGTGACTAAAGTCAATATTTCCACTCTTGTTGTTTAATAACAAAATTGTACTCCTACTGCGGGCCGATCCATTGCATTTTTCTAATATGGAATCTGGACTCACTCGGTACACTGCAGACTGAGTTGAGCAACACCATCATGATGACCACAGTGACATAGTATCTTCGCAGTCACTCAGTACAAGGATCGGAGATAATTGATGGAATAAGCCAGGGCGTTTCATGAGTGGCATAAAAGGTAAACAAGTCAACAACAACCACAGCAGACCTAAATGTCTGTATAGCTGTGGAGTTGAGTGTAGTTTGGTATGGCAGCGGTGCATTGACTTAGTCACTTAAATTGTAAAATGCTATGTTGCTGGATATGTGCTTTGTCCAACTCTTTAAAAAAATGTACGCTAAATGGAGGGTGTGCAAAGGGTGCCGTCACCGTGGGCCTGCTCTGTCCTGTTGTTGTTGTAGGTTAATGCTGGATAGAAACTAGAGTAGACATGATGCATCCATGCCGCCTCTGAAAGTGTTCTTGTTGCACTACACCATAACTTGTGCATTTGTTTCGACTTGGTTTCTCAATATCCCTTTTGTTTTTCCATCTACAATTACAGGCCGGGCCTTACCCTGTGTTATACTTGGCAAAACAATGCACACTTACCTTACCAATGAATCTACATCTGCCAGGCAGGCAGTGGCATCATCCAAGATTGATGGACAGAGCATCCATGTAAGGGCGGACCAAGAGGAATGCCGAGATGCAACTTCCCATTTTGACCAGGATAACACGGTAACAGTATCAACTTTCATCATCTTTTAAATAATTTGATTCATTTTTTTGTCTTCAGTCATTACAACAGTGTGTTCTTTTTATTGTCATTATGTTTACTCTCTGTTTATAATTCATCCCTACAGATATTTTTTAATTTTCTTTGCTATCTTTAAAAGTAAGCCCGGTACAACTAAACACAAACTGTATGCATTCCGGGTCTCCTTATCATCATCATGCATGCATTTCCTTTTTCTCCATTAACAGATTGATATGGATATGGCAGTCTACAAAGATTGTGTTTTGATGTTTGTCCCTGCGTACTGTTTTTCCTTGTCAAACCTTTCCCCAAAACCCCCCTTTCCAACCATTCAACAAACCCTAACCCTCTTCCCCCGGGCTGTGTTACCTATTGAGGTGTGACTAAATTAAATGTACACCAATAATTTATCAAATGCTTGCTGGAGAGGATGTGGCAATAGCAACAGTTATTCAATTTCAAGGCAGGGTGAGGATCTTCTTCTGCTTGCCCACCCATGAGCAGTATAATTGTGCGGTAAATTTTTTACCAAAAGGAAGCTCATACATCAGCATTAACTGCCGGCATCGATTGGATTTGTTGTCATCCTCCTACACAGCACTAACAGCTACGCTTGTGTCCAGTATACTGTAGGCCTAGTCGAGTGACTCATCACAACTAGAGTTTTTAACTCTATGTACTAGGCTATCCCCACCACCATTATGTTTTGTTCTATTTTTGCATATTATTGTTTGGCAGTAAGTTCTGTACTGTACTTCATTCTACTACTCCTCGAAGAGTCCCTCTCAGGCGACTAACTGTTTCATTCTCTCAAAGGTAAGAGAAGTTTGGGAGAGGCATAATTAATAATGGACATTTTTTCATTAATTCAGTTTCACACACCCCTTCGAGTCCAGTTGCAAAATGCATAGACTAGGAGAGACTGAAAGTACTAGTAGGACAAGTCACTCAGTGAGAGGTGCTACACCTATCTGTTTGTGTCTTACAAAGCCAGCCAATTATTTCAATCAAACACTGGCTGTGGCCCTGCACCAGCAAGGAAATAGTGTCATGTAAAACAGTAACCCCACCCACAAAACATTAACAACATTGTATGTAAAGTATAAATATATAATTTAATCCCCTAACAAAAATTAACTATGTAAAAAAATCCCACAACAACACTGGACCCACCCCTCTCCCTAACCCCAACCAATGTCCGTAACGAAAAAGTCCAACCTAAATGAATGTCCAATTGTCTAAAGAAACCCCGACGACCCATTCCCACCCACCAAAAGAAGAAATAAAGAAGAGGCAATGAACAGGGTCTTATGATCGGCGGGCTTGACTCTCCTGGAGGACACGTACTTGCTTCTCTAGCCAGGCAGCACAGCGCTTTAATGCACGGCAGTTGCATCCACAGGGGAGGGCAGCAGTGATGTTAAAAGAGGGGTGGTGGGGGGGGGGGGGAAAGGGGCGCGAGGGACCGGTGGTGGCAGCTCTGTATGGAATGTCTGGATTGCCGAGAATGGGGAGAGACGCGTGTTTTACTGCTTGTTCCTGCTCTTCTGGTGTTGGGGATCCGCTTTGGCCTCCGATTCACGGGAGAGGATGATCTGGGGGGTGACAGAAGGGTGTATGGGGAGATCAAACGTTTGATGACAGTCTCACCTGTCCTTCATATGTTGTTCTGCGGTTTGATGGGTATGCAGGTCCAGTACAGGGAGTGCGGCTGTTTGGTTGTGTACATGGCGTGGAGTGATTACTTTCCCTAATGCCTGTCAGCGTGGGAACTTGGAATGTAAAGGGTCTTAACTCCCCGCAGAAGCGGCAGAAACTTTGGAAGTACATTGTAGATCACCACTTAGACGTGGTTGCCCTTCAGGAGACCCACCTGGCTAGGCGAGATGAGTTGAGGCTTCGTCATAGGCAGTTCCCTCTTATTTACAGGGCGTCTGCGTCCACGAAGCATAGAGGGGTGGCCCTACTTTTTCGGGCTTCCCTGCATTTTCAGCCCACGGGGATGTCTGCGGACAAAGAAGGCCGGTGGCTCCTGGTGAAGGGGCTGTTGCATGGTCGTCTGTGTACTTTTGCTGTGATGTATGCTCCTAATGCGGGCCAGAATGCCTTCTTACAGGGACTACTGGACAGGGTGGGGAACTTCGTGGAGGGTCACCTGTTCTTGTTGGGGGATTTCAATATGGTGTGGAACAGGGGGTTGGATAGCTCTGGGGGCCACAGAGCGGACGCAGGAGTCTTCTCAGACGAAACTCTGCGTCAACTAGGGGACATGGGATTGATTGATAGTTGGCGTTTTCTTCACGCTCAGACTAGGGATTACACCTTCTTTTCCAATGTTCACCACTCATACTCCCGCATTGACTACATCTTGACTAGCCAGGCTCTTCAGGGGGACATACAGTTAGCTGACATCTTTCCACTCTCACTCTCGGACCATAGCCTCGTGGTACTGAGTTTACATTGGGCCGCCGGGGGAGACGGTTGGAGGAAGTGGTACTTCCCGGCCGCATTGGTGCGAGATGAGGTGTCTTGTAAAGCTCTACGCGCAGCTATTGGCGAATTTTTTCTCCTCAATCCACCTACGGACACATCGGTATATACCACTTGGGACGCGTGCAAGGCTTCTTTGAGGGGCACGTGCCTCGCTCTCAACGCGAACCTGAACAGACTGCGACGGGAAGAGAGAGAGGCTCTTGAATCCGAGCTGGCCTCCCTAGAACAGGCTCACAAGGCGAACCCCTCTAGGGTGACTTTACGCCCCCTGACAGCGGTGCGTGGGAAGCTGAGGGCCCATTATAATAACAGGGCGGAGTTTACTATCTTACGTCTCCGATGCACCTCCTACTCCCAGGGCAATAAATTCGGGCGCCATCTTGCCCGGCAGCTTCGGGATAAGCGCGAGAAGGATTATATCGGAGGTATTCGCGACCATGCGGGCTTCGTTCAGCATAGAGATGCGGACAAGGCTACTATATTCGGGCGCTTCTATGCTGCGCTTTACTCGAGTGATTTGCTTGATCCGGGGGCCCAATCCAGATTCCTGGAGGGCCTGCCCCTCCCGAAAGTCTCTGGGGTCTGGAACGAGCAGTTATCCTCCCCCGTCACTCGAGAGGAGGTCTTGGATGCCATTAAGGCCCTGAAGCTGCATAAGGCCCCTGGGCCTGACGGTTACACGGCCCTCTTCTATAAAACATTCGCCTCTGACATTTGCGACTACTTAGTCTCCTTTTCAACGCAATGGCGAGTGATGGTAAGACCACGGATTCTATGGCCGAAGCTTTAATCACGGTTATCCCCAAGCCTGGGAAGGATCCTACCTCTTATCGCCCGATAGCACTTCTTAACTTGGACGCCAAGCTGTACTCCTCCATTCTGGCGGGTAGATTGCAGGATCTGATGCCTGCCTTGATCCATCCTGATCAATCGGGGTTTATTAAGGGTAGGCAGACTCACGATAACCTGCGTCGCGTCGTCCATCTCATTGAAAAGGCGGACAGGTTTCGTATTCCGGCGGTGCTGGTTGGGCTCGACGCGGAGAAAGCTTTCGACCGCGTTGACTGGGGCTTTCTGCACCAGACGTTGGTAGCCTTCGGATTCTCGGCTGCTTTCATTAGGATGATCGAGGCCAACTATAGTGGCCCTACCTCTCGGGTGATAATCAACGGCCACAGATCGGCGAGTTTTCGCCATTCCCGGGGGACGCGCCAGGGATGTCCCCTGTCACCCCTGCTTTTTGCTCTTAGTATAGAGCCGTTAGCTTTGGCGGTACGGGAGGACGAGCAGATTCTGGGTCTTCCCTTTACAGGTGAGCAGCATAAGATCTCGCTTTTTGCTGACGACGTCCTGCTGTCCATCCAGGACCCAGCGCTATCATTGCCCCATGTCCACTCGGTGCTCTCTACCTACGAGGAGGTGGCGGGCTTCAAAGTTAATTTTGGTAAATCTTACATCCTAAATTTAACCCTGTCACCGGGGGAGGTGCAGCGGATCCAGCTGCTTACTCCGCTCGCTTGGGCGTCGACGTCCTTGCTATATCTGGGCGTACGGTTGACCGCCACAGTGGGTGCTTTGTTCCAAGCCAACTTCCCCTCGATGTTAACTTCCATTAAATCTGAACTGGAGCGTTGGAAGCCTAAATTCATCTCGTGGCTGGGCAGGATACACGCCCTTAAAATGGTGCTCCTTCCTAAATTGTTGTACTTGTTTCAGGCCTTACCTATCCCGATAGGATCAGACTACTTCCGCCGCTTGAAGACCGTCATGTTGCGATATGTCTGGCAAGGTGGCCGAGCGCGGCTTCCGTTTTCGGTTCTGCGCCGTCCGAGGCTGGAGGGGGGAGTTGGCTATCCGGACATGCATTTGTACTATAAGGCCGCCCAACTGAGGGTCATCGTGGAGTGGTCTCAGCAGATGTCGGAGAAGCATTGGCTCCATATGGATCGGAGTGTGGCGGGACGCTCCATCTGGAGTCTGGCCTGGTTACCCAAGGCAAATAGGCCCAGGAATGCTTACATCAGCACTCCCACGAGCACGGTGTTAAAAGTCTGGGACACGGTATGCAGCGACGATCGCTGGACCACATTCCCGTCCCCGTTTACCCCGATTCACTATAACCCGGCCTTTCCCCCGGCCCTGATGGAAGGCCCCTTTGAGGCCTGGAGGGACGGCGGCTGTAGAGCCCTTACCCATTTGTTTCATGGCACCGAACCCCTTACCTTCCACAACTGTATGAGGGATTATGGCGTTCCCCCGACAGAACGCTTCAGACACCTTCAGCTCCTGCATTGGGCGACGTCACCGGCGGTAGTGGACGCTGCTACTAGACCCTTATCGAAATTCGAATCTTTCCTTCTCCGCACATCTGCCATGAAGGGAGAAATCTCGTTCCTGTACAAATTGCTGTTAGACTCTACTGTGGCCCCGCGGCCGCGATATCAAGGTCATTGGGAATCCACCCTGGGGAGGGACATCTCTACTAGTGAGTGGCAGGGCTTATGGAGGGACGTGACGGCGCATAATCACTCTACTGACCTCAGGGAGGCACATATGAAACTCATCTTTGATTGGTACCTGTATCCCTCTAAATTGCACCGCATATTTCCCACTACTTCAGATAGGTGTTGGCGGGGCTGTGGGATGTTGGGAAACTTTAGCCATATATGGTGGGAATGCCCTACCATTCGGCCATTCTGGACTGAGATCTTGTCCCACATTAAGGACATTTTGGGTTACCCGATCCCGGACTCCATGGCTTTTGTTTTATTAGGGCTTAGAGACCCGCTGCTTGAGCACCAGACTAGAGCGGATAAGCGTATTATGTGGTTATGCCTGGGGGCGGCTAAGATGACACTGGCAGCCGCTTGGAAATCCCCGTCTGCTCCCGCTATTTCCTTATGGCATGCCCGACTGTGGCGTCTGTTGAGCATGGAACGTCTCTCTGATATCTTTCGGGGGAATTTCAAGAATTTTATGTACAACTGGGGCCCACTTGTGAGGTTTTTGTCCCGAGGCTTGCCCTCGGCAGTATGTCCATCAGCAGTGAGGTCCCTACATCTCTTCCAGATTTAAATTCCTGAAGACCTGATTTGCTTGCGTGCTTGTTGGCTGCCACCACTGGGAGGGGAGGGAGATGTTGGGGAGGGACGAGGGGGGGGGTTAGTTGGGGTTATTGCCTTCTGTTTCTTCTTCTGTTGCGATTGGCTCTGCCTGAGGAGGACCTCTAGACTCTGGATGATATCTGGGCTGTCCTTTCTGTCTGAGGATGCGATGTCCACTGTTGACAATCTGTCCTACACAAGAACTGAGCTGAGCAGACATTTCCTTGTTGCCTTATCGGATTATTGCTGGCTTCTTGTGGACTTTGGAGCCCTGTCGCCCTTTTTCTTCAATGATTCAGTCCCTATCTTTGCTCCCCCTGTGTGGGGCTTTATGGCGTTATGTCGCCTATCTTCCTCTCTTTCTTTCCTGTTCCCCTTTTCCTGTTTCCCTCCCCCTTCTATTTCTTCTGATGTTTAAAATAAATAAAAATTTTACAAAAAAAAGAGGGGTGGTGGTGGGCGGCTGCCAGATGGTGGCACCATAACACTGGAGGGTTGGCTGCCGCCTCCTCCACCTCCTCTGCCAGAACCACCAGCCAACGGTATTCCCGATGTATAGCCTCCAGCTTCCGGCACCGGGCCTTGGCTGCCAACTCCTTCCGGTCTGTTTTCCCCTTGGAAGGAGTAGCTATATATCAAGAAGAAAAAACAAGACTATTGTAAAATATACTCTTAGCAAAGCAGTAAGACAAATTAATTCTACACATAGTGTCACGGTAGCACTAGCAAGCACAGTACATAACATTTGTGGTATGTATCGATCCAGCCACATCCTTGGCCTTTAACATTTGTGGTAGTTTCAGGCATTCAACCAACCATGCATCTGATTCCCATCAGCCACCTATGAATGCGTGCATTCCACGTATCCTTCTCTGCCAGTCATGAATATTAAATCTCGCCCGTCCTTCTTCCTTCCACCCTTCTTTCCCTTTTCGTTCAACCCATCCATCAAGTTCATCTGATCTGACTTTTAGACCACTCCATAAAACTTTCACAGCTGAGTTGAAGTCAGATTGGTTACTCAACACTCCCGCGGCTAATGCTTTTACTATTGCTGAGTAAAGGGTGTCTTCAACCGTTCACAACAACTTCTTACTTAATAAGTCTCAACAGTACAGTATACAGTACAGACTGGCAGTGAGTGTAATGTCAATAAGCAAGGATTAGGAATTTAACTTACTGCCACTGCTGCTAGGTCACCCCCTGCAGCTCCTTCTACAACTGCTGCATCTTCTCCCTCAGCAGCCGCATCGCCATTGCCGCTGGCCATGGCACTGGTGGTCAGTAGTATGCCTGGAAAAAACATTACACATTGTTTAGATGTCATACCTCCGCCTATTTTTCACTAGCAAGATTGAAAAAGGAGTTAATACATACATATACAACATACATCACTAGTACAAATCAGGTAGTAGAGTAGACACTAATAGTTATGTGGTCCCTAGGGTCATTCTAGTCTTTGCTTAGTTAGCACAAGCCATGCAACCATTTTACCTTTGTGTCTTTTATTTTTGGGCATGTTACCTTGCAGCTTGTTGTGTAAGAAGCCTTTAAGCCCACATGAGCTCATACTTCTACTGTCTAAGCACTGCGTACAAGGTCGAACAAAACAAGCCACTTTGTTATGGAGTTCTGGTGTTAGTCCATAATGCTTATCCATAAAAATGCTACACTGTTTGGCACGACTGAGAAATGCTTGCAATATACTAACGAGCACCATTTTTCTTATAACAAAAGGAAGATTCCCTTTTACAAACCAGAGCTTTGCAGAGCTTATGATGTAACCAGAACTAGGTTCTTCTGAGGTGAGGGGTTCCAGGAATTTTCTCAGAGATCTTCATTTATAATTGTATATAAACTATATTCCTACCAAGGGGAGGCTGGTGCTTCCACCACTGTTCAGTTATCATGATTTCAAATTTCTTTGTCTTCGTTCTATGGACTTGTAGTTGTTGTAAGTGTAACTAAGTGTAACAATTTGTATTGCTTTAATCCTATGCATTTTGCTGTTGGTGCTGCATTATAGAACAACGTAGAGAGCTTGTCAGTTGAAAATAAACCTTTTGAACTTACATAGACTCGGTGGTATTTGGTGTGGACTTACGCGAGTGAGTGAGCAAAAGGAAGGGTGTGCATGTGCATTGCTTCCACAACTGAGAGGTCGGGAGTGTTATGTTCTGGGTTGTCAACTCATTTGGTATCTTGGGGGGGTTCGAAGAGCTAATAGTAATGAGACACTATTATTACTAGTCGGGCAGGGGATTGTGGTGGGTTCTGATTGAGGTGTGAGGAAGGTCCAACCTCCCACCAACGTCCTATTTTCTTTTGCAAAGTTCTGTATGTGCAAAGTCCCAACAACAGTAGTAGTATGTCCTATCCTATCGAAATAGTAAAAACTGGTTGGGCATTTTGTTGGTAGGAATTGTCAAAAAGCCTCAAGATTAAGAAGACTAGAAGTAGTGGAAGAGGACAACCCAAAGGACTGGACTCAATGGCTGGAGCTACTGATGAATCTGAGTTTTATTTAAAACCTTTTAAATGAAGTGTATCCAACAGGGCAAGCATAGCTACAGACAGACTAATAGCTGTAGTACAGAGAGTTATAGAAGAGGCAGTTAGAGGCAAGGATAACAAGAATTTAGAAACAGATAATCTAGATGGAAGGATAATTTGTAAAAAATAGCATTAGGAAACAATAGTTCGGAAAAAATACGGTGAAGTAAAAGTTAGGTAATACGAATTATTAATATTAAAAAAAGGAAGACTTACTGGGGCCAGCAGCAGAGCACTTGTCCTGGTCCTCCTGTCCCTGGTGTTCAACTGCTCCCGCCGACTCTGACCCCGTCTTCTTGCCTCTGGGTACTGAACATGAAAGATATACAAAAGAAAGAGACACACATTGATAATTGGTATAAAACAAATAAAATATTTTTAAAGGACTGTCAAAAAAACATTTATGTAAACAACAATTGCAATAAAATTGACATATCTAATGTGGTTGATTAGTAGTATCGGGGGATTTGCGGACCGACTAGTTAATATTTATCAACACTAATCCAGTGTTCCATTATGATTCCAGAATACTAACTAAGCATATGTACCACCTAACCTAGCCCACCTATTCCAGGCGTGCCAATTGTTCATTAAGTCTGCATTTCCACTTCTTTTAGACCTCGAAAATGCATAAATGGAGGACACATTCCCACATTTCTGCATACAGCAAATTGTTGGTTGATTGTTTCTGATTTTCTGCTAGTGCTAAGCGTATTACCACTCACTGAACAAACTACAAAAGGTTCTATGAAGGCCGGGCGCAAAGCAGCTCTCAGCAGCAAGTGACATAACAGAGGGTGCGTCAAGCAAACCACTAAAAAATGACAACTCATACTAATAAGTAACTAAACCTAAGTATCAATCCACCATTATCTTTTAGTGACAGGACAAAGGAAGGACTAGAGTCACTAGAGCAACACCTAACTTAAGTTCTCTAAAATAAAACCTTTCATAAAAATGCTAAGCGAGCGCAAAGTTGCAAACAAGTAAGATTAGTAGCGCAGAGCACCTGTGTCATAACAATCACAGAAGACTTTTAAGTGTAATTTACCTGCAATGTAAGCAGCAGCATCCTAGCTGGTCCGAAAAAAATATATTTGCAATATATAATACAGAGCAGAAGAACAGACACAAAGTAGTAATAATTAAATAGCTACTCACCAGGCCCCCGGGATCTCCACTCCTAGCACGTCCAGCAGGTCCTGCTCCTAGTCCAGAATATCCGACCACCGGTGCTTTAACTGGTTATGGATGTGCCGGACACTAGAGCAGTGAAACACTGCCCGGTGCACCTTTCCCCCTGCTGCCAATGCTCCCAGAACCTGCACCCGGACCCAGACCTGCCGCCTGCTGCCAGAGCTGAGGGGAGGTGGCGCTTCACAAAACATTCAGTGCGGCCAACTCCGCCTCCCCAAAAAAGGCCCATGCCTGCACCCCTTGTGGGCACCCATGGCTCTGGCTGCAACAAGCCCCGTGGCCTTTTGCCATGGTTCTGGGTAGGCGGGGGTGAAAGAAAAAAGGTAAAGATAAATAAAGTAAGTAAAAGAAATGAGTGAAAAGGTAGTTAAAAACACACAAAAAGTAGACTAAAAATATAGAATCAGGAAAACAGAGAGAAAGATAATAAATAAAAATAGATTTAAAAAAAGTTTCCTGAAACGAAGGATTGAAAAGATGGAGGGAGGATTGAAAAGCAGGCCCCAGAACCATAGCAATAGAGTGAAAAAAAGATGGCCGCGCACATTGTGACTGGGTGTAGTTGACAATTCAGCTTTGTGTATTCGTACTAGACAGCCACATCACTGGCAGGACGGGAGGGAGAAGCTGGGCATAGACCTACATACACTTGAATAAGCTGTGCCCTTTGTCCACACAAAGGGTGCATTCCCTCTGCAGTTAGTCTGGAATGAGGATAAGGAAGGCAGGGTACCTGTGCACTTCAAAGGCAAGCCTCTAGAATATTCTCCCCACTTCAAAGGCACAACCGAGTATAAGTATTGGACCTTCATATCTGCCTTTTTTTTCTTCCAAACCTTCACTATGTGTTGCGTGGGGCCGGTGAGTGGGTATCTGTCCAGTTTGGAGTACAGTGCAGGGGTAAAAGACCCGTTTGGGAGGAGCCAGCAATCCATCATCTGGACGGCAGTATGTGCAGTGATTGATAGCCGTGAGGTGCGCCGCCCAATAGTACCTCTTGATGTCAGGTAACCCAATACCGCCATCGTACCAACTAAGAGTACGTTTTTGCGCGGCAATTCGCGGTCTTCCACCTCACAAAAGGTCCAGCTGTAGCCCTTCGATCTCTTTAAAATATGCGTTTGTGACAGGATCAACGGAGTTTGGTAGGGCATACAGAAAGTGAAGCAGGGACATAATTTTAAAAAGGGACGCCTTACCCAACAGTGAAAGTGGGAGTGTCTTCCAATGCGCGATGTCACTTCTGAGATGCTGTGGGGGGGCTAGGTTACGGGCGTGTTTGCCCTTTTGGTCAAGAGAGATGTATATACCCAGGTATTTGAAGCCATCGGAGACTACAGGTATGGGGCAATTCTGGGGTAAAGGAGGAGAATCTCTGTGTAAAACATAAAGGAGAGATTTCCGTCAGTTTACAAGGAATCCGGAATACCTTCCGAAGATGGCTAGGATATCAAAAACTGCAATGAGGGATCTCTTGGGGACGTGAGATAAAGGAGGATATCGTCCGCATATAGGGAGATACGGTCCTCCCAGTCAGCCGACCAGCGCATCCCTCGGATCATTACGTCCTTGCGGATCCATGCTGCAAGGGGTTTGAGGGCCAGAGCGAATAGCAACGGTGAAAGGGGGCACCCCTGACGGGTTCCCTGGCTGAGCTTCAATGTCTCAGATTTCCTGTTATTAACAACTACTTGAGCCATGGGACCACTATACAGCAAGCGCACCCATTGACCGAAGACCAGACCGAATTCCATTTTTCCAAGTACTGCAAAGACATAGGGCCATTCAAGTGTATCAAATGCCATAGTGGCATCTAAGGAAGCTATGACTGCATCCTCTCGTATAGTAGGAGTTCTACCCAGTACCCCATGCAGTGTACCCAGATTCAGAGCCGTGTTTCTGCGTGGTGTAAAGCTTGATTGGTCGTGATGGACCCAATTACTTTAACCAGTCTGTTAGCGAGTAAGTATTTTGGGTTCTGAGTTTAGAAGGGATATGAAGCGGTAGTAAGTGCAGTCTGTTTTAGGCTTTCCGTCTTTGTGGATTGTAACTATAGTGGCTAATTTGTCAGGGCGGAGCTTGTACAGTTCAATTGGAAGTCCATTCGGGCCAAGATCATTGCCTGGTTGGAGTATTCGGATCGCTAATGCGATTTCGTCTGTGGTGAGGGCGCTGTCAAGGAAATTTTGGTCCGTGTCAGAGAGGAATGGAAGTGAGATATCTCTGATGAGGTCCGAAGAGTCTTTCTCCGTGTAAGGTGCCACTGAGCTGTAAACTGTGTGAAAGTGCATTGCAAAGTGATTGACTATGGATTGGGGGCCCGAGATAGGGAATCCGTCTGCTTCTCTCAATTCTGGGACAAGTCTACTGGCGTGCTCTCTCTTGTCAAGCTAGGCAATTAATTTCCCAGCCTTATCTTCCCAGTCGTAGATGCGGCCTAGCCTATCGTGTCCCAATTAGCTTTGCACGGTTGGTGGCCAGCGCCCGATATTCATTTTGATACAAAAGGCGTGTGTGCAGGGATTCAGGGGTGGTGACGGTACTTATGTCCTGTTCGTGACGGTATATCTTTTGTTCAGCATCCGAGACGGCTTTAAGCCAGTCTTTTTTGGATCCTGATATGGGAGAGAGGGCCTGGCCCCGAATCACGGTTTTAAGGGCCTCCCACAATATCTGGGGAGATTCTACCGTACCCTAGTTTTCCAGGAAGTAGTTGTCTATGGATTTACAGAGGTCGCTACGAATTCTAAGGATTTTTGAGGTACCACGGATTGATAGGTGCAGTGTGCCCCCACCTGAGTGTGATCAAGGACGATGTGGACCCATAAGGGCAAATGGTCTGATATATCTCTAGCCAGGTGTCGGATCTCGTGAATAGTGGAGACCTGTGAAGCCAGGACAATTATGTATTCAAGGCGTGAGTGGAAAGTGTGTTGGATCTTGTCTGGGTTGTCTGAATTTGTGCGTGCAGTGTGGCAGGTGACATTGTGAGCAAAGATTGTACCATCGAGATAAAACAAAATACAATAAACAAGAAAAAACAACCCCTCCCAACAACGCCCAACCCTGCTTCCCTGCACTCTGGGCTCAGAACTGCCCATATATAAAAATGCAGAGTGCCTGTCACCCAACTAAGGGACTAAAAGTAGAGCGTTGGGGGAGGCCCTCCTGCCCAAGTTGCCCTCCCCTCCCACCTTTAAGGATTTTAGGTGCATAGTGACATTAGTATATCATAAAAGGAACATTAGCTACTAAAGGAAGCGTGCGCCCAGTTTAACTATATCAAATGTCAGAGTTCTGCAGGCGAGGTCACGGCCAAAAGTAAAGAAAACGATTCAGAAAAGGGGGTGGTGATGAACAGAGTGTCTGAATTAAGCAGACCACTCTTACCCAGTCCAAAGATCAGGGCTTGATCCATCACCATTATTTAGCTCACTGCCCCATCCCAGCTCAGAACCTGGCTATATGCAAATTAGTCTGTCCCTGGCCCAGTGCATCATGGGAACAGGGCAGACCAAACTACCAAGCCAATTCTTCACCAGAAAGGAGACAAGCTACCGGGGACCGGTTTCTGGCATTTCAGCCTCGTCGGCCCGGCTTGCTTGAATCCTGATGGAGCAGTGAGCAAGGGACTCATGTCTGAGTATACCCTGCCACACCTATAGTGGCCAAAAACGATTCAGAAAAGGGGGTGGTGATGAACAGAGTGTCTGAATTAAGCAGACCACTCTTACCCAGTCCAAAGATCAGGGCTTGATCCATCACCGTTATTTAGCTCACTGCCCCATCCCAGCTCAGAACCTGGCTATATGCAAATTAGTCTGTCCCTGGCCCAGTGCATCATGGGAACAGGGCAGACCAAACTACCAAGCCAATTCTTCACCAGAAAGGAGACAAGCTACCGGGGACCGGTTTCTGGCATTTCAGCCTCGTCGGCCCGGCTTGCTTGAATCCTGATGGAGCAGTGAGCAAGGGACTCATGTCTGAGTATACCCTGCCACACCTATAGTGGCCAAAAACGATTCAGAAAAGGGGGTGGTGATGAACAGAGTGTCTGAATTAAGCAGACCACTCTTACCCAGTCCAAAGATCAGGGCTTGATCCATCACCGTTATTTAGCTCACTGCCCCATCCCAGCTCAGAACCTGGCTATATGCAAATTAGTCTGTCCCTGGCCCAGTGCATCATGGGAACAGGGCAGACCAAACTACCAAGCCAATTCTTCACCAGAAAGGAGACAAGCTACCGGGGACCGGTTTCTGGCATTTCAGCCTCGTCGGCCCGGCTTGCTTGAATCCTGATGGAGCAGTGAGCAAGGGACTCATGTCTGAGTATACCCTGCCACACCTATAGTGGCCAAAAACGATTCAGAAAAGGGGGTGGTGATGAACAGAGTGTCTGAATTAAGCAGACCACTCTTACCCAGTCCAAAGATCAGGGCTTGATCCATCACCGTTATTTAGCTCACTGCCCCATCCCAGCTCAGAACCTGGCTATATGCAAATTAGTCTGTCCCTGGCCCAGTGCATCATGGGAACAGGGCAGACCCAACTACCAAGCCAATTCTTCACCAGAAAGGAGACAAGCTACCGGGGACCGGTTTCTGGCATTTCAGCCTCGTCGGCCCGGCTTGCTTGAATCCTGATGGAGCAGTGAGCAAGGGACTCATGTCTGAGTATACCCTGCCACACCTATAGTGGCCAAAAACGATTCAGAAAAGGGGGTGGTGATGAACAGAGTGTCTGAATTAAGCAGACCACTCTTACCCAGTCCAAAGATCAGGGCTTGATCCATCACCGTTATTTAGCTCACTGCCCCATCCCAGCTCAGAACCTGGCTATATGCAAATTAGTCTGTCCCTGGCCCAGTGCATCATGGGAACAGGGCAGACCAAACTACCAAGCCAATTCTTCACCAGAAAGGAGACAAGCTACCGGGGACCGGTTTCTGGCATTTCAGCCTCGTCGGCCCGGCTTGCTTGAATCCTGATGGAGCAGTGAGCAAGGGACTCATGTCTGAGTATACCCTGCCACACCTATAGTGGCCAAAAACGATTCAGAAAAGGGGGTGGTGATGAACAGAGTGTCTGAATTAAGCAGACCACTCTTACCCAGTCCAAAGATCAGGGCTTGATCCATCACCGTTATTTAGCTCACTGCCCCATCCCAGCTCAGAACCTGGCTATATGCAAATTAGTCTGTCCCTGGCCCAGTGCATCATGGGAACAGGGCAGACCAAACTACCAAGCCAATTCTTCACCAGAAAGGAGACAAGCTACCGGGGACCGGTTTCTGGCATTTCAGCCTCGTCGGCCCGGCTTGCTTGAATCCTGATGGAGCAGTGAGCAAGGGACTCATGTCTGAGTATACCCTGCCACACCTATAGTGGCCAAAAACGATTCAGAAAAGGGGGTGGTGATGAACAGAGTGTCTGAATTAAGCAGACCACTCTTACCCAGTCCAAAGATCAGGGCTTGATCCATCACCGTTATTTAGCTCACTGCCCCATCCCAGCTCAGAACCTGGCTATATGCAAATTAGTCTGTCCCTGGCCCAGTGCATCATGGGAACAGGGCAGACCAAACTACCAAGCCAATTCTTCACCAGAAAGGAGACAAGCTACCGGGGACCGGTTTCTGGCATTTCAGCCTCGTCGGCCCGGCTTGCTTGAATCCTGATGGAGCAGTGAGCAAGGGACTCATGTCTGAGTATACCTTGCCACACCTATAGTGGCCAAAAACGATTCAGAAAAGGGGGTGGTGATGAACAGAGTGTCTGAATTAAGCAGACCACTCTTACCCATTCCAAAGATCAGGGCTTGATCCATCACCGTTATTTAGCTCACTGCCCCATCCCAGCTCAGAACCTGGCTATATGCAAATTAGTCTGTCCCTGGCCCAGTGCATCATGGGAACAGGGCAGACCAAACTACCAAGCCAATTCTTCACCAGAAAGGAGACAAGCTACCGGGGACCGGTTTCTGGCATTTCAGCCTCGTCGGCCCGGCTTGCTTGAATCCTGATGGAGCAGTGAGCAAGGGACTCATGTCTGAGTATACCCTGCCACACCTATAGTGGCCAAAAACGATTCAGAAAAGGGGGTGGTGATGAACAGAGTGTCTGAATTAAGCAGACCACTCTTACCCAGTCCAAAGATCAGGGCTTGATCCATCACCGTTATTTAGCTCACTGCCCCATCCCAGCTCAGAACCTGGCTATATGCAAATTAGTCTGTCCCTGGCCCATTGCATCATGGGAACAGGGCAGACCAAACTACCAAGCCAATTCTTCACCAGAAAGGAGACAAGCTACCGGGGACCGGTTTCTGGCATTTCAGCCTCGTCGGCCCGGCTTGCTTGAATCCTGATGGAGCAGTGAGCAAGGGACTCATGTCTGAGTATACCCTGCCACACCTATAGTGGCCAAAAACGATTCAGAAAAGGGGGTGGTGATGAACAGAGTGTCTGAATTAAGCAGACCACTCTTACCCAGTCCAAAGATCAGGGCTTGATCCATCACCGTTATTTAGCTCACTGCCCCATCCCAGCTCAGAACCTGGCTATATGCAAATTAGTCTGTCCCTGGCCCAGTGCATCATGGGAACAGGGCAGACCAAACTACCAAGCCAATTCTTCACCAGAAAGGAGACAAGCTACCGGGGACCGGTTTCTGGCATTTCAGCCTCGTCGGCCCGGCTTGCTTGAATCCTGATGGAGCAGTGAGCAAGGGACTCATGTCTGAGTATACCCTGCCACACCTATAGTGGCCAAAAACGATTCAGAAAAGGGGGTGGTGATGAACAGAGTGTCTGAATTAAGCAGACCACTCTTATCCAGTCCAAAGATCAGGGCTTGATCCATCACCGTTATTTAGCTCACTGCCCCATCCCAGCTCAGAACCTGGCTATATGCAAATTAGTCTGTCCCTGGCCCAGTGCATCATGGGAACAGGGCAGACCAAACTACCAAGCCAATTCTTCACCAGAAAGGAGACAAGCTACCGGGGACCGGTTTCTGGCATTTCAGCCTCGTTGGCCCGGCTTGCTTGAATCCTGATGGAGCAGTGAGCAAGGGACTCATATCTGAGTATACCCTGCCACACCTATAGTGGCCAAAAACGATTCAGAAAAGGGGGTGGTGATGAACAGAGTGTCTGAATTAAGCAGACCACTCTTACCCAGTCCAAAGATCAGGGCTTGATCCATCACCGTTATTTAGCTCACTGCCCCATCCCAGCTCAGAACCTGGCTATATGCAAATTAGTCTGTCCCTGGCCCAGTGCATCATGGGAACAGGGCAGACCAAACTACCAAGCCAATTCTTCACCAGAAAGGAGACAAGCTACCGGGGACCGGTTTCTGGCATTTCAGCCTCGTCGGCCCGGCTTGCTTGAATCCTGATGGAGCAGTGAGCAAGGGACTCATGTCTGAGTATACCCTGCCACACCTATAGTGGCCAAAAACGATTCAGAAAAGGGGGTGGTGATGAACAGAGTGTCTGAATTAAGCAGACCACTCTTACCCAGTCCAAAGATCAGGGCTTGATCCATCACCGTTATTTAGCTCACTGCCCCATTCCAGCTCAGAACCTGGCTATATGCAAATTAGTCTGTCCCTGGCCCAGTGCATCATGGGAACAGGGCAGACCAAACTACCAAGCCAATTCTTCACCAGAAAGGAGACAGGCTACCGGGGACCGGTTTCTGGCATTTCAGCCTCGTCGGCCCGGCTTGCTTGAATCCTGATGGAGCAGTGAGCAAGGGACTCATGTCTGAGTATACCCTGCCACACCTATAGTGGCCAAAAACGATTCAGAAAAGGGGGTGGTGATGAACAGAGTGTCTGAATTAAGCAGACCACTCTTACCCAGTCCAAAGATCAGGGCTTGATCCATCACCGTTATTTAGCTCACTGCCCCATCCCAGCTCAGAACCTGGCTATATGCAAATTAGTCTGTCCCTGGCCCAGTGCATCATGGGAACAGGGCAGACCAAACTACCAAGCCAATTCTTCACCAGAAAGGAGACAAGCTACCGGGGACCGGTTTCTGGCATTTCAGCCTCGTCGGCCCGGCTTGCTTGAATCCTGATGGAGCAGTGAGCAAGGGACTCATGTCTGAGTATACCCTGCCACACCTATAGTGGCCAAAAACGATTCAGAAAAGGGGGTGGTGATGAACAGAGTGTCTGAATTAAGCAGACCACTCTTACCCAGTCCAAAGATCAGGGCTTGATCCATCACCGTTATTTAGCTCACTGCCCCATCCCAGCTCAGAACCTGGCTATATGCAAATTAGTCTGTCGCTGGCCCAGTGCATCATGGGAACAGGGCAGACCAAACTACCAAGCCAATTCTTCACCAGAAAGGAGACAAGCTACCGGGGACCGGTTTCTGGCATTTCAGCCTCGTCGGCCCGGCTTGCTTGAATCCTGATGGAGCAGTGAGCAAGGGACTCATGTCTGAGTATACCCTGCCACACCTATAGTGGCCAAAAACGATTCAGAAAAGGGGGTGGTGATGAACAGAGTGTCTGAATTAAGCAGACCACTCTTACCCAGTCCAAAGATCAGGGCTTGATCCATCACCGTTATTTAGCTCACTGCCCCATCCCAGCTCAGAACCTGGCTATATGCAAATTAGTCTGTCCCTGGCCCAGTGCATCATGGGAACAGGGCAGACCAAACTACCAAGCCAATTCTTCACCAGAAAGGAGACAAGCTACCGGGGACCGGTTTCTGGCATTTCAGCCTCGTCGGCCCTGCTTGCTTGAATCCTGATGGAGCAGTGAGCAAGGGACTCATGTCTGAGTATACCCTGCCACACCTATAGTGGCCAAAAACGATTCAGAAAAGGGGGTGGTGATGAACAGAGTGTCTGAATTAAGCAGACCACTCTTACCCAGTCCAAAGATCAGGGCTTGATCCATCACCGTTATTTAGCTCACTGCCCCATCCCAGCTCAGAACCTGGCTATATGCAAATTAGTCTGTCCCTGGCCCAGTGCATCATGGGAACAGGGCAGACCAAACTACCAAGCCAATTCTTCACCAGAAAGGAGACAAGCTACCGGGGACCGGTTTCTGGCATTTCAGCCTCGTCGGCCCGGCTTGCTTGAATCCTGATGGAGCAGTGAGCAAGGGACTCATGTCTGAGTATACCCTGCCACACCTATAGTGGCCAAAAACGATTCAGAAAAGGGGGTGGTGATGAACAGAGTGTCTGAATTAAGCAGACCACTCTTACCCAGTCCAAAGATCAGGGCTTGATCCATCACCGTTATTTAGCTCACTGCCCCATCCCAGCTCAGAACCTGGCTATATGCAAATTAGTCTGTCCCTGGCCCAGTGCATCATGGGAACAGGGCAGACCAAACTACCAAGCCAATTCTTCACCAGTGTAAGAATTGGCTTTTGTAGTCTGGTCTGCCCTGTTCCCATGATGCACTGGGCCAGGGACAGACTAATTTGCATACAGCCAGGTACTGAAACTGGGATGGTGCAATGAGCTAAAAAACGGTGTTGGATCTAGCCCTGATCTCTTGACTGGGTGAGAGTACTCTGCTTAATTCAGAGACTCTGTCCATCACCACCCCTTGTTTTCAAAAGTAAAGAAAAGGCCTGGCTCTGCCAGAGACAGGCTGGTCAAAGGATCCTTGCAAGGCAAAGGACTCAGGGTCCTCACTTCGACGACGTCTTCAGGGTATCCAGCCAGTCAGATGCGACCTCCGGCAAGTCGAAAAACCTGGTTTTGCCGTCAATCTCCACACGCAGACGGACGGGGAAGAGCATGGCGTATTTGAGACCAATGTCCCGCAGTCTTCTCTTAACATCCAGGAAGGAGCGGCGGGGCATCTGCACCGCACGAGTGAAGTCGGGAAAAAAGGAGATCTCAGAGTTATCCAGCTGGACCTGTGGGGCGACCCTAGCCGCCTGTAGGATGGTGTCCCTATCCCTATAGTTCAGTAGTCTAGCCAGAATCGGACGAGGTGGGGCAACCGGCCTAGGGCAGCCCCCAGGTGTCCTGTGAGCTCGTTCAACCACGAACAGTGTAGACAGTCCCTTCGGCTGCAGTTTCGTAGCAATAAGGTTTTCAATAAACAGGTCGACGGCATGCCCCTCCGCATTCTCCGTCACTCCGAGGATGCGAATGTTGTTGCGACGCAAGCGTCCCTCATAGTCATCTAGCTTATCTTCAGCAAATCTTCGGAATGCTTGGAGCTCCCGTACGTCAGTCTGTAATTGCGATGTGTCTTCCACTAGGCTGGCAGTGGTAAGTTCCAGCTGCTTGACCTTTTCCCGGTTCTTGGAAAGGTCCGCCCTGATCAGCGTCACCTCGGTTGAAAGGGTATATATGGAGGTGCAAACCCTGGTTATCGCCGCCATTAGATCTTTCATGGTAGGTTCAGTGGGGTTGTGTTCCATGGCGCATGGCTGCTTGTCGCCAGCCCCTTTTCTGTCAGGGAGATCAGCCTTCGGACAGGTGTAGCGGTCCAATCTGCTCTGCTGGGAGGCCCTTGCACCCTTCGCGTTGGACATGGTGAGGGTTAAATTCATGCACTGGGCGAGAGGAGCACCGATCGGCAAGCGCGTCTAGTAAGTGACACACAGGGCAGAGTCAGCGCAGGGCAGTGGTGAAAAAGTCACTGGGCACAATTAGTTGAATACCGGTCTTGCTCTCTTATGGTGGTGTTCGTCCCGGCACCTTTCTCTGTGCATGTTGCGACGGCCCCTCCAACCACAGGGAGCAGGTCAGGCAGGGGTGGTCCGAGAGGCTGTGGCTAGAAATGTGTGGGGAATGCAGGCCCCCGTCCTCCCACGCAGTGCAGGTCCTGCGTCGTTGGTATGGGGTATGGGCCAGAGCAAGCAAGATCTAGAGGGAGGCAGCACAAGGGGCCCCCAGCCGTTAAGTCTGAAAGAGCTCTCTGGGCAGTGGGGGGGCACCCAAGCCGCTCACCTATGTATAAGCAGTCTCAGGTGCTCCAATGTGTCCAGCAGTAAGCAGCAGCCTCATACGGGGGGGGGAGGCAAAGGTCCACAAGCCTCCAGCCCACGTCCCACGAAGTTCTTGATATGAGGCCACCGCCCGGTGTCCCCTCCACCCAGGCCGTAAACAGAACAGTCCTGCATGCACAGGCAGCCTTTCCCCTCCTCAGTGACAGCCACACACGGTGCCGGGCCAAGCAGCGATGGGGCGGAGCCGCTCCCAGCTCTGCAGCGGCCCCAGTCAAGAGCCGCCACGTCCCAAGGCCGAGCTCCGCGCAGCAACAATATCCCCGGTGTTGTGGGCTCAGCGGTAGGGCCCAGAGCAGGTGCTGCAGTCCAGGAGTCAAGTAGCGGCTGCTAGGAAAGTTACAGCGCAGCTGCCAGGTAACGTACCGGGGATGGGGGAGGGGGCACGCCGGCAGCCGCAGCACCCCAGGCGGCAGGATCAATACTCGAGGCCCCGGCTTGCACGCGTGGAAGGCCTCAGGATTGGAGTGCGGGCAGTTTAGGCCCCGCCGACCAATTTCGCCCCAAGTTAGAGCGTCTGACACCGCTTTCCTTCAGGAGTAAAGATCTGCACTTGAAACACGGATGAGTATAACTGATTATTGGGGCAAGATCGAGGGGCTACAGAGAGACACTAACAAGCAGCCATCTCAGCCTGCCTCATAGCCACGACCCCCATACATGCCTTTTTGAAAGTGTTTCAGAAAACATGTAAAATGAAATGTTGATATTGTCAACGTAATGAAACCATGGATCAGAAATACAGCAGATGGTGTTTCTTCTACTGTAAAAGTCAATATTTCTAAACACGCTGTGCCTCATTTGGATGTCGGTCGGAAAGCCTCCTACAACTGGTCAGAGGAATTCTGACCCACATCCCTAGTTTGACTTCCAACCTCCTAATAAGAATGTAGTCGGTCGAAAGTCAAACCAGCCGGTCATTCCGACTGGCTTCCCGAAAACCTCAACATAATTCCTAAGGACAGCACGTCTGACGTCGGGCTTATGATGACAGTTTTGAACAGGCTTTTCATGTCAGGTTTTCTGACATGAGAAGCCTGTTGGAAATGGACTTTGGGGGCGCCTAGCAGGGACCCCTTCTTCCTGCGGCCTCTGGTTGAGGGCTGAAGGGGCACCTATGGTCCCCCCTGTGAATCCCTGTACTGTGTTGCCACACAGTGCAGGGATTTACACAAACTTCAATTTCCCTCTGGGAGCTTGTGCTACTAGCAGAAAATTCCCGCAGCACAAGCTCCCATAGAGAAATGGGAGTTTGTGACCGCACCATGTGCAGTTGCATCCTAATATGGTAGGCGGAACCTCTGACCTACAGTCAGTCGGTTCCTACACCGAAACAGTGTAAGGCAGACTCAAGTCCATCCAACTTCGTAATTAGGGCCTCAATGTTAAGCACTGTAGAAGTTGCATATTTATTTGCCATCAGTTTCTGTGTGCAGGCTAAGTTGTAAGACAAAAATGATTTTGTTGCATACCAGATTTTTCCATGGCACACTCAGTTGAATAATCAATCTCAGCTGTCTTTTCCCATGCTGGAGGAGTGACATGTCTTTCTGTATTATATTGAATGCAGATGATACAATATTATTCAAAGAAAAAATTTGAGTTGACAATGTAGTCACACCATTATCAACGTGCTAATACCTTTTTACAAATTTGCCCTGTCAATCAGTCTCAGGCGTTCAGCAGCTTCTATCTTCCAAAGTTCATTGTATGTGACGTATATGAAACATTTAGAACATAGTGATCTAGGAACCAACAAGAAATCTTGTAAATCCATGTAATTGGAAAGGAGAATTAGAGGTTCGTTAACTGCAGATAAGGTAGAATGCTCTAACCATTGCTGGCATAACTTTCCTATGCTTCAGTTGGTAACCACCCCTAAATGTTGTGACTGCATGTACCACGGTTCTAGTCTGCTATTTTAAAATCCTGGTGAGGAGTTTTAAAAAAAAGTGTGTTACAACCATAAGTGTCAAATGGCCACACTAACTACCCTTCTGAATCTGAAATAGAAGAGCTAAATAATCTATTCTTTACCATGCTATGGAGCTGTTCTTCTGTAAAATTTGCAAAGTACTGTCAATTGTCAAAACGTGCATTTTTCCCCAGAATTTTATGTTTTTCTCCTGTTGGGAAAGAGAGAGGTATTCCATTAAAAAGATAGGTCAGCTTTGGCAAGATGGACATTTTTACCAGATTTACTCTCCTGTATATGGAAAGGGGCAATTTCTTCCATCTGGTTAATTGTTTCTCCACCTCTCTCATAACTCTCTTCAGATTATAAGAAGGAATCTCCTCAATTGTGTCAATGATATCTATCCCCAGATATCTAATTTCCTTGCATCTTATGCCTCCCCACCCCTCCATATTACAGTACATCACTCCCGTCTTAGATGAATTAATAGCATACCCTGATTACGACCCATATTCACTTGTCAGTTGTTCTATTCTTGTTAGTGTAGAGGTTGGATCAGAAGTATATATTATTAGGTCGTCTGCATACAGCGCGATTCTACTATGAGACGAGAGTTGGTGTATAGGAGTGATCTGTTCATCTGCTCTCAACAGTTGTGCAAGTGGCTCTATATAAATGTAAATGTAAATTGATACTTGTATAGCGCACTACTCACCCGCAAGGGTCTCAAGGTGCTTGTACGAATACCGCTGTGGAACCCATCCTAGCTTTCCCTGTGAGGTGTCCACTCCTGGGCACCCCCAAGGTGGAGGCCAGGCATCCTTAGCGTTGTGGGGGCCGTTGTGGAGATTAAGCAAGCTATTGCCCAGAGTTGCAGAGTGGGGCTCCATGATTGGAATAGGCACCGAGGTGAGAATTATCAGGTCCATGGAATTTTTTGAGCCCAAGACCCGCCGAGGCGGGGAATTGAACCCTGGTCCCGGGCTAGATCTCTGCATCAGGGTCTGCCGCTCTAACCATTGAGCCACACTTCTCCACTACATCGAGATCAAATCGGAGCGGGGATAAAGGACAGCCCTGCCTTGTCCCTCTGTGTATCTCAACATTTTTGGTCAACTTCCCATTGATAAGAATCTTGGCCGTTGGGTGTCTATTCAGTTTCTACAAGGCCCTTATAAAATCATGACTAAAACCCAAAGTATACAATACCCCCCACAGCAACCCTAGTTCACTTGCTCTAATGCCTTAGCAGCATCTATTGTTATTACTGCCAAGGGAATTGATCGTGCGACTACCAAGTCTATAGTTCCAGTCAAGAACATTGTGATGTCCTGTATTTGTCACTTTGGGACAAAACCTTTCTGGTCCATATGGATTAATTGGGGGGCGAACATGGCCAGGCGGCTTGCAAATATTCCTGTGTACATCTTATGGTCCGTATTGAGTAAAGAAATCGGACGATAAGAATCTGCTCTCTTTGGATCTTTTAAGGGTTCTAAAATCAAAGTTGTTATAGCCTCGTCCCAGGACCTCGGAGTGGCACCTTCCTCTCTATAGGCTGCATTGAAGAGAGCCTTCATCTCTGGCACAATTTCACCTAATAACAATTTATATACTACTGGTATAGAGTCTGGGCCTGCCGCCTTGCCATTTTTTATACGTTTAAGCTGCTCGATTATTTCCCTTTCAGTGATCGGGGCATCCAATTTATTCCTACCATCATCTGTAAGGGCTGGTAGGCCTAAGTTTCTCAGCCAAGTTTTTAATGCTTCCCTATCTGGTCACTCAGCTTCCGAAAATAGCTCAGTAAAGAGGGAAACAAAGATCTCTTTACAATTCTCTTCTTTATTGGTAATCGTTCCCCCCTGATTAGTTGACAGCTCATTGATGTAGTTTCTAGTTCTCTCAGCTTTAGATTTCCAAGCAAGAAGTGCACCTGCTTTTTCCCCATACTCGAAGTGTTGCATACGAGCATTGTCTCACCTTGCCCTACCCTTCCAGTCTAATGCAATCCTATAGTTTATCCTGGCCACCAGAGTCTCTTCTTTTGATTGGATATTGTCTGTGTCTTGCTGTGCTCTTCCTTCTAACTTTCCAATCTCCTCCTCCAGTCTTTTCAATTCAGCCTTTTCTATCTTGTTCTTATAAAGAGCCGCTCTTTCTAACTCCCCCCTCAGGAACGCCTTAAAAGCATCCCATACGACACCTATTGCGGCTGTTTGGTTATAAATCTGAAACAAATCCAGGGTAGCTTCTTTCAAGCGAGCAGAGACATCTAAATCTGACAATATGGACCTTTTAAGTGCCCATCTTGGATTATTCGGTTTTTTAAGACCCTTCAGTATAATACTCACCATTGCATGATCAGAAATATGTCCTGGGAGTATACAAACTTCTTTGCCACTCCCTGCCAACTCCCTATCCACAAATAAATAATCCAGTCGGGAAAAATGTTGGTATTTCAGGGGAAATTACGAGTTTTATCTGGGCTTCCAGGGGTGTCCGTTTATCATGGAGAAAATTATGGTGTAGTCTCAAAAAAGGGGGCTAGCTTTGCCAGATCTCAAATTGTACTGCATGGCTTTCCAATTTAAAAATATGTGTATGCTTCTGGAGGAACCTATGACCAAAGTCCAAAGTTAGGTTGAAAGGTCTAGGATCTGCACTAAAACTATGGTCAACAGTGAAAAGACTTTCAAAGATGCACTATTTTTCAGACTTGGCCTCCATTTTCGAATCCGCGGGAACACCGGAATGTTGGGAAGATGCATTGAGATTACCATTGAAGCAGGCTGGAATAAATCACTGGGGTAGAGGGTGCCACATTGAGGGTCCTAAGCAAAGAGTCTACTGCATATGAAAGAGTAGAGAATGTTCATAATTAGGTAGTGGAGGACTCTATAGCATACAAATGGAAAATGCCAAGCAAGCAGTATTAAACAGAAATGTTATCACATAGCAAAATAGTAGATGCAAACTGTGAAACCACCATGCAGAGCATTAGAGACTGCTGCCTGACCATTTATGTATCCTCTAACCGGAGATGCAACTAGTGTCTTTAGTCAGACCACAGTCCTCAAATGGACCCATTCCGGGCTCATACTATCACCTATACTTCACCATTCCACTTGCTTTGCTGGTCGATGTCTAACAAAGGTCTCCTTTTGTACAACAGCTTTTGCACAACCTGCTTGTAACTGTGAGGGATATATGCCAATGTCGGAGTCCATGCAGTTTTGACTGGTGCTATTGATGAATTGTAATTGAACAATCCACCATTTGTCTTAACCTTATCATGAAATTCATTAATTCATGTGGGACCTATACTATTTCCCTTGTAAAATGAAAATCAGATTTTGTTTAGTGTTCAACATTGTTGCATCCCTAAAATGTTTAAAACATACTGTTCGCAACTAATTTCCCGAAATGTTGTTGCTGGATATGCTCTAAGCTCATCCTTCAGTAAATACGTAAAGAGTGTGGAGGCTGGACGTTCCCCACCTGTGGTTAGAGATGTGGGAGTGAGCGATCAGAGTGAAGACCAGCTTATTTTCCCAAAGAATGAACTTAAGAAGCTTTGCATTGCACAACGATTGAACAGTTTCGAAAATAAACAAAGCTGCAAGTCAGCCTACTTTACAACTTTACACCCTTCTACTTTAAATCCCAACTAATAGATGGGATTTAAAGTTGCATTGTGAAAAGTCGATTGAGAGTGCTTTAATATGTACTTTGAAAAAATGCTCATATTTCTTAACTTAGAATCACACGGTGTACCTGAACAGTGAAATCTGAATATTGATAGCACAGAATATCGAGGACAGCATTAAATAAAAAAACATAGAAAAGTAAACAAGTATAGTTTTTATAGACCTTACTCCACAATTATGTACCTACACAATCTATACATCTTTATGGTATGTTTATGTGGAATTAGGCAAATTAAATCTATGCTTCCTCTATATGCATTTGCCTTTCAATATTCTGTCCTCTATTTTCTACAAAATTCTGCTGGTAGTTACTTAGTAATACAATTAATATTTGGAAACAATACTCCTATACAGCACTGCTTTAGTTTTTGGTCATAGCTGAGGCAATGCCCCCCTAAAAATATACTTTTGACTATGGCCCTGTATCCATAGTCGGTGCTTTGTGCTTTTTGGTGCTACTTTTATTGAAATCTTCATACTTGCATATAATCAGTTCTACTGATCACATTCAAGTCATTTTGGTCTTGTTTTAGTTATTATAAATAGGTCTATTCTTCCAACTTGGTGTGGGATCTTTTTTGTAATGTTTTGTTCACTTTATTACTATTTAAAGGGTTACACAAACACTTTACACATTGCCTCTAATTTAAGCCTGACTGCTCTGTGCCAAACTAACAGAAGGTTGAGCACAGGTTAATTTAGGGTTGGCTTGTGCCTCACTCTGATAAAGATTGTAGTTGCTGCTTGACCAAGGCTTACACCCTTCAACCTAAGTTCTTAAACCCACTTTTTACATTTTGGTGTTCTGACTCTTTGACAAAGTCAGTAGGTCTGCCTTACTCAAAATGACACCCTTTATATTGCTGAAACACATAGGTAGCCGTGCATGTCTGCAGGGATTTGGGGGCCTGCGGGTGTTGGATGTAGGGCCTGGCCACAGACCAGGCCCTGTGAACAACAACACTCTGTGCACGGGCGAAGGCTGTGTGCAGAGTGGGGTTGGGGTTGTCTAAAGTTATAAAACAATACTTTACGTTATGAAAAACCCTAGAAATTTACTGGAAGAAACAAAGGTTATATACACATTACAGTTAGGTATGGTCAGAAAATCTAGTTTTGCATTAAAAAAATATAAAGTTCACTGAAAAAACAAAAGCTAAAGAGACATTAGAGTTAGGTGAAAATATCAGTTGAAACATACCGTTTTAAACTAACAGACTCACTGAAATCGACCAGTAATAGTTATCTTAAGTAACTATAACTTGTGCCTTAAAGTAACTATAACTCATTCCCTCGCCATGTACTGCTTATGACTGCACCTATTACAACACTCATGACATGTCCTATGACATCATTAATAAAATCCCAGAAAAACGTGATATGGCATAATTTACAAGAACACTGAGCATGGTGGGTCAGAATACCAAAATATAAAAAGTGGGCCTATTGACTTTATGAACGGTTCAAGATTTCGAGAAATTCAGGAACCCCCTGTCAAGGGTTCAGAGACCTAGTTGGTGTGTATGGTTACTGTCAATTATGTCAGTGTGTACCCATTAAAAGAAAGAAAAATTTCTTTCTAGAGTCCCCTCACTCACCGGGGTTTCCCCACGGTGACATGCTTCATCATTGGGGCCATCCCAGTTCTCTACGAAAAGGGGCGTGCTGCGACTAGCGAACTACGCAGGAGCACTTCTTTGTGAAATGACTATGTGTGGTGTAAAGTGTAGTGATGGTGGAGTGGGTGTGATTAAAAATACCGTGCTAGTGGGCCTAACCAATTTATTTTGCTCCTAGTTTGGTATAATTTAAAATGGGGTAAACACTGTATTCTAACCTTAAATTTGGGCTAGATCAGTGTTACGGTCGACATGTTTCAAGCTCCCCAAGCTTTTCATCAGGACCATACAGGGTCCAGCCCTGTATTTGCCACTCCTATATTTCAATGAATAAAAATTATAGTTGTGCTGTGCGCTGTTAATGATTAAACATGCGTTTTATACATACGATTTGTATCCTACTCGTATTTCTGTAAAAGAGAATGACACTTGATTAGTGGCAAACATCCCCCTCAAAAAAGAGCGAGGGGATCACACATGCAGCTCACTTCGTCTAGGGCGTGGGTGTGGCTTGGGCACCATATTGGTGCGTGCAGGTTTACAAAACTGTGTAAACATGAAAGAACTGTGAAAAAAGTGGTTTCGTGATTCCACACAAATAAATGACACAGGACTTAACGTGACTATAGACAATACACAACATATATACACAGAATATTTGTCATGGCAAATGGTATATTTACATGTGTAAGTGCTAAGTTACACTTCTTGGTCTCAGGCGAGGGCAGGATCGCCTCGTGGAAACATTGCTGTGAAATTTAAGACGGGAGTTACATTTCTTTTCATTTATAAATGCACGTTGCCATCTTTAAAGAGTTCAAAACCTTCAGAAGGGCTTGAAACATCTGCTTTGTTTCGCAATATTGTACTTACTTCCTATCGGCGAACCCACTCGGTACTACCAGTTCAATCCTCACCCGACCGCATATTGATGCTGGTAGGGTACGCCGGTGTATTTAGAATCACCGCGCTTCCGGGTTCAGAGCGTTTGTGAACGCTAGACCGTACAATATGCGGCGGCCATCTTAGAAGTATGTCGATGATGTCGACACGAGTACGTGATAAAAACATTTGTAAATTTTTGTTTAGCCATGTTTTGGAAAAAGGAGTTTTTTTAGAGTGATGGACCAATGTTGAGTTTTCATTCTATGTAATTTAGAGCCCAATCTTAGAAGAATTAATAAAAATTAATAGGTCGATATTTATTTAATTCAGATAGGAGTCTGAAAAATAGGGTTGGGCCAAACTGCATGAGTTAGGTTAGATTATGGGTTCTGTAATAGTAGAATTTCGCTGTTCTATTGTTGGGTATAGTTCAAAATTTGGTCAGAGATATTTTATGGAGAATCATGGACCTCCGTGGTCTATTGTTGTTTCTCATAGTTATGTTAGGTTCTGAAGGCGCCCCATGGAATTTCATCGTTGAGCCCAAGCGTGTCTGTATGCAATCGATACACCCATCTCTGTTCTCGTTCATGGAGAATTCT
Organism: Lissotriton helveticus; assembly: GCF_964261635.1. NCBI lineage: Eukaryota > Metazoa > Chordata > Amphibia > Caudata > Salamandridae > Lissotriton > Lissotriton helveticus. Next base: position 157,849,496 of record NC_136070.1, read on the forward strand.
CTCAAGGTTGTCCTTATTTCTCACTGTTTCTAACACTACCCAGGTCAGATCATTAGGTGTATGGTTTTGCTCAATAAAGTGGGTAGTCATTCTGGTGGTGGCTCGTTTGCACCTGATGGTGCTTCTGTGTTCCACTATGCGGGTACTGACCTTCCTCGTGGTCATCCCTACATAGTGTAAGTTACATGTGCATGTTAAAAGATATACCACTCCACTGGTATTGCAATTAGAAAAACCTCTTAATTCCCATTTTGTAGCGTTGTTGAAGGTCACAGTTTTTGTTACAGCTGTCAAGTGACAAACACTACAATTGCTACATGGAAAATGTCCACTTGGTAGTGGTTGGGTTCTTATTGTCTGGTTTGTTGATATGGGGCGAGTATGAACCAAGAAATCCTTCAAGTTTTTCCCCCGTCGGTGGCTAAACATAGGGGTTAGTATGGTTAGTCCCCCACTATTGATCATGGGCCAATGTTTTTTGATTATTTTAGCCACTGTGTCTGAAACTTGGTTGAATGTGGTGATACAGATTGGTCTTGTGTTCACTGATACGGTTTTCTCTTTTGGTTCTAAAAGAGCATCTCTGTTATTGTTTCCAGCACGTTTTTTGGCTTCCTTTATCAATTTGCTTGGGTATTTTCTGTTACTCAACTTTACACTCAGATCTTCTGCTTGGGCCAGGTAATCAACTCTGTTGCTACAATTCCTTCGTAGTCGAAGGAACTGCCCAAAGGGAAGGTTTTGTCTGAGGTGGCGAGGGTGAAAGCTGTCAAAAGCGAAGAGACAGTTACGTGATGTCTCTTTGAAGTGAGTTGTTGTGACAAGTTTGCCTGATTCTGCATGTATGTTCAGGTCTAAGAACACCAGGTTGGTCTTACTCATTGAGCATGTGAATTTTAGGAAGGCATCTTGAGTGTTAAGCCATATCAAAAAGGCTTCCGCTTCCTCCTCTGTACCTTGCCAGATTAAGAAAATGTCGTCGATGTAACGTTTCCAATTCAGAATCTGGTGTCTGTAGGGGTTTCTCTCATTCAGTATCTTGTTCTTCTCCAATTGATGGACGTACAGTCCCGCTATGCTCGGCGCAAATGTGCTGCCCATGCTGGTCCCATGTTGTTGTTTGTACAGTGTTGATTCGAAACGGAAAAAATTCTCAGACAGTGCTAATTGACAGCATTCCATCACCACATGTCGTGGGGTGTGGAATTCCCACTCACTTTCAAACAGTACTTCCTCCAATATCTTTAAGGTCTCGATGTGTGGCAAACTGGTGTATAAACTCTCCACATCCAGGCTGATGAGGATGCTGGATGTGGGGTCAAAGGCCAGATCTTTCAGGAGGCAGAGTACATCTTTGGTGTCTCTAAGATAAGTGTCAGTTGTTTGGACCAGAGGTCTCAGAAAAGCATCCGCGAATTGCAACAAGGGTTCCAGGATTGACCCTATCCCCGAGACTATTGGCCTCCCTGGTGGGTTTTCTAGTCTCTTATGAATTTTGGGGATAGTATAGAAGTATGGAGTAATGGGTTTCTTATTTGTCAGAAAATCTATTTCTTTTTTGCTCAACCAATCGTTGGCCTGACACTCCTCAGTCAGGTAGGCAATTGAAATTCTTAGCCGTTCTGTAGGATCCTCATTTAGTATGACATAATTCCTTGTGTCATCTAAAAGGCGAAGGCATTCTTTTCTGTAGTTAGCGGTGTCCTGTAGGACTATTGCCCCGCCTTTGTCGGCTGGCTTAATGGTAATGAGATAATTCTTTGAAAGTTCTTGTATTGCTGTTAATTCAGCCTTGCTGGTATTGTGAAAAACTTTCACTGTATGTGGGTCTAGTTCTTGCACCTCCTTCATACCTGCTTTCTCGAAAGCTAGTAGTTCGACTGGTAAGTGTTGAGCCGGTGGAACAAAGTTTGATTTCCTCTGTAGTCCTGTGTCACTCCTTGTTTGCTCCTCAGATTTTTTGTCTTTAAAGAATACCTGTAGTTTAATTTTTCTGAGGAATTCTTTTAATTCGCAGCACAGTTTAAATTTGTCTGTGACTGGGGTTGGCACGAAACCTAAACCCTTGTTTAGTACTTGAGTCTGTATATCTGTTAGGGTTATGGAGGACAGGTTGACCACTAGACCGAGTTGGTGCTCGTTGTTGGCTCTGGTGGTCCTTTGCTCCGTGTGTGGCGTCCTGTTGTCACTACTGGTTCTGCCCATTGTACTCCCTGATTGGGTTTGTTCTTTGTTTGTTAAGCTGAGCGGCCTCTCCCTAAAAAAGGTTTTCCCTGGTTACCTTGATTGCCTTGGTTATTTCCCCAGTTTTGGTAGTTTGGTTGTTGGTACATGGGTGGGCCATAAAAGAAAGGTGGAGGTGGAGGCCCGTAATTGTATGGATCCTGATACATTGGCCACATGGGTCCTGGATTTCCTCTATAATTCCTCATGTTGCCTCTTCCTCTTCTTGGTCTCCTGTTGGGGGTTGTGTTGTAATTACTTGATCCCCCAGAGCTGTCTGATCTTGCGTCGGATCCATCGCTATCAGTGTTGTAACCTGGATTCCTGCTGATGGTCCTGTAATCATCCCTAAGATATGGATATACTTTCTCATGTGAGAATATTTTCTTGTCTTTGGATAATTTGATATATTTTGAGTCTTTCAGACTGATCTCGAAGTCGGACATGGTTTTGTTAAGTTCGTTCAATCTTTTTGTGAGTTCTGCTGGACTTTGGAAGGATTTAAGGCGAATCTCCATTGATTGTATCTCGTCTTTCAGGGAGTCTACTAGTCTGCTTGCTGTTTTAATAATCAGAACTAGCCAGTCTCTAGTACAGTGCCATGATATTTGTGACCAGTCAAGTTTGAACTGTTTGTCATGCTGAAATATGAATGGTTCATTCCTTACTATGAGGCCTCTTGGTGCTGCGTTGGCTTATAAATATTCTGCCATCATGATGCCATGTATCAGCGTCTTAATCTGCGTTCTTTTAAGTTCTGTGAGTTCATCCCAACATTGGCTTGCATCACTATTTTCTCCGGTAGGTGCCCCTGCGTGTGGTAGCATAGAGGCAATGGCCCTGTCTACTTTGTCTTCTGAAAAAGACAGGCCAATGTTCTGTGCCATGACGGTTTCGTAATGTTTTTGCGTGTGGTGTCTAGTTACTAGGTCACTCAGGTTTGTATCGTTTGAATGACCTATTATCTGAAGAATTATAAAAACTCCCGCAGCCCGTGGCTGCCTAATGCACACAACAAAGAAGGGGGAGAGAGAAGGAGGTTAAACCAGACTAGGTCGGCCTCCAGTCAGAATCAGAAATTCAGGAACCCCCTGTCAAGGGTTCAGAGACCTAGTTGGTGTGTATGGTTACTGTCAATTATGTCAGTGTGTACCCATTATAAGAAAGAAAAATTTCTTTCTAGAGTCCCCTCACTCACCGGGGTTTCCCCACGGTGACATGCTTCATCATTGGGGCCATCCCAGTTCTCTACGAAAAGGGGCGTGCTGCGACTAGCGAACTACGCAGGAGCACTTCTTTGTGAAATGACTATGTGTGGTGTAAAGTGGAGTGATGGTGGAGTGGGTGTGATTAAAAATACCGTGCTAGTGGGCCTAACCAATTTATTTTGCTCCTAGTTTGGTATAATTTAAAATGGGGTAAACACTGTATTCTAACCTTAAATTTGGGCTAGATCAGTGTTACGGTCGACATGTTTCAAGCTCCCCAAGCTTTTCATCAGGACCATACAGGGTCCAGCCCTGTATTTGCCTCTCCTATATTTCAATGAATAAAAATTATAGTTGTGCTATGCGCTGTTAATGATTAAACATGCGTTTTATACATACGATTTGTATCCTACTCGTATTTCTGTAAAAGAGAATGACACTTGATTAGTGGCAAACATCCCCCTCAAAAAAGAGCGAGGGGATCACACATGCAGCTCACTTCGTCTAGGGCGTGGGTGTGCCTTGGGCACCATATTGGTGCGTGCAGGTTTACAAAACTGTGTAAACATGAAAGAACTGTGAAAAAAGTGGTTTCGTGATTCCACACAAATAAATGACACAGGACTTAACGTGACTATAGACAATACACAACATATATACACAGAATATTTGTCATGGCAAATGGTATATTTACATGTGTAAGTGCTAAGTTACACTTCATGGTCTCAGGCGAGGGCAGGATCGCCTCGTGGAAACATTGCTGTGAAATTTAAGACGGGAGTTACATTTCTTTTCATTTATAAATGCACGTTACCATCTTTAAAGAGTTCAAAACCTTCAGAAGGGCTTGAAACATCTGCTTTGTTTCGCAATATTGTACTTACTTCCTATCGGCGAACCCACTCGGTACTACCTGTTCAATCCTCACCCGACCGCATATTGATGCTGGTAGGGTACGCCGGTGTATTTAGAATCACCGCGCTTCCGGGTTCAGAGCGTTTGTGAACGCTAGACCGTACAATATGCGGCGGCCATCTTAGAAGTATGTCGATGATGTCGACACGAGTACGTGATAAAAACATTTGTAAATTTTTGTTCAGCCATGTTTTGGAAAAAGGAGTTTTTTTAGAGTGATGGACCAATGTTGAGTTTTCATTCTATGTAATTTAGAGCCCAATCTTAGAAGAATTAATAAAAATTAATAGGTCGATATTTATTTAATTCAGATAGGAGTCTGAAAAATAGGGTTGGGCCCAACTGCATGAGTTAGGTTAGATTATGGGTTCTGTAATAGTAGAATTTCGCTGTTCTATTGTTGGGTATAGTTCAAAATTTGGTCAGAGATATTTTATGGAGAATCATGGACCTCCGTGGTCTATTGTTGTTTCTCATAGTTATGTTAGGGTCTGAAGGCGCCCCATGGAATTTCATCGTTGAGCCCAAGCGTGTCTGTATGCAATCAATACACCCATCTCTGTTCTCGTTCATGGAGAATTCTCTCAAGGTTGTCCTTATTTCTCACTGTTTCTAACACTACCCAGGTCAGATCATTAGGTGTATGGTTTTGCTCAATAAAGTGGGTAGTCATTCTGGTGGTGGCTCGTTTGCACCTGATGGTGCTTCTGTGTTCCACTATGCGGGTACTGACCTTCCTCGTGGTCATCCCTACATAGTGTAAGTTACATGTGCATGTTATTAGATATACCACTCCACTGGTATTGCAATTAGAAAAACCTCTTAATTCCCATTTTGTAGCGTTGTTGAAGGTCACAGTTTTTGTTACAGCTGTCAAGTGACAAACACTACAATTGCTACATGGAAAATGTCCACTTGGTAGTGGTTGGGTTCTTATTGTCTGGTTTGTTGATATGGGGCGAGTATGAACCAAGAAATCCTTCAAGTTTTTCCCCCGTCGGTGGCTAAACATAGGGGTAGGTATGGTTAGTCCTCCACTATTGATCATGGGCCAATGTTTTTTGATTATTTTAGCCACTGTGTCTGAAACTTGGTTGAATGTGGTGATACAGATTGGTCTTGTGTTCACTGATACGGTTTTCTCTTTTGGTTCTAAAAGAGCATCTCTGTTATTGTTTCCAGCACGTTTTTTGGCTTCCTTTATCAATTTGCTTGGGTATTTTCTGTTACTCAACTTTACACTCAGATCTTCTGCTTGGGCCAGGTAATCAACTCTGTTGCTACAATTCCTTCGTAGTCGAAGGAACTGCCCAAAGGGAAGGTTTTGTCTGAGGTGGCGAGGGTGAAAGCTGTCAAAAGCTAAGAGACAGTTACGTGATGTCTCTTTGAAGTGAGTTGTTGTGACAAGTTTGCCTGATTCTGCATGTATGTTCAGGTCTAAGAACACCAGGTTGGTCTTACTCATTGAGCATGTGAATTTTAGGAAGGCGTCTTGAGTGTTAAGCCATATCAAAAAGGCTTCCGCTTCCTCCTCTGTACCTTGCCAGATTAAGAAAATGTCGTCGATGTAACGTTTCCAATTCAGATTCTGGTGTCTGTAGGGGTTTCTCTCATTCAGTATCTTGTTCTTCTCCAATTGATGGACGTACAGTCCCGCTATGCTCGGCGCAAATGTGCTGCCCATGCTGGTCCCATGTTGTTGTTTGTACAGTGTTGATTCGAAACGGAAAAAATTCTCAGACAGTGCTAATTGACAGCATTCCATCACCACATGTCGTGGGGTGTGGAATTCCCACTCACTTTCAAACAGTACTTCCTCCAATATCTGTAAGGTCTCGATGTGTGGCAAACTGGTTTATAAACTCTCCACATCCAGGCTGATGAGGATGCTGGATGTGGGGTCAAAGGCCAGATCTTTCAGGAGGCAGAGTACATCTTTGGTGTCTCTAAGATAAGTGTCAGTTTTTTGGACCAGAGGTCTCAGAAAAGCATCCGCGAATTGCGACAAGGGTTCCAGGATTGACCCTATCCTCGAGACTATTGGCCTCCCTGGTGGGTTTTCTAGTCTCTTATGAATTTTGGGGATAGTATAGAAGTATGGAGTAATGGGTTTCTTATTTGTCAGAAAATCTATTTCTTTTTTGCTCAACCAATCGTTGGCCTGACACTCCTCAGTCAGGTAGGCAATTGAAATTCTTAGCCGTTCTGTAGGGTCCTCATTTAGTATGACATAATTCCTTGTGTCATCTAAAAGGCGAAGGCATTCTTTTCTGTAGTTAGCGGTGTCCTGTAGGACTATTACCCCGCCTTTGTCGGCTGGCTTAATGGTAATGAGATCATTCTTTGAAAGTTCTTGTATTGCTGTTAATTCAGCCTTGCTGGTATTGTGAAAAACTTTCACTGTATGTGGGTCTAGTTCTTGCACCTCCTTCATAACTGCTTTCTCGAAAGCTAGTTGTTCGACTGGTAAGTTGTGAGCCGGTGGAACAAAGTTTGATTTCCTCTGTAGTCCTGTGTCACTCCTTGTTTGCTCCTCAGATTTTTTGTCTTTAAAGAATACCTGTAGTTTAATTTTTCTGAGGAATTCTTTTAATTCGCAGCACAGTTTAAATTTGTCTGTGACTGGGGTTGGCACGAAACCTAAACCCTTGTTTAGTACTTGAGTCTGTATATCTGTTAGGGTTATGGAGGACAGGTTGACCACTAGACCGAGTTGGTGCTCGTTGTTGGCTCTGGTGGTCCTTTGCTCCGTGTGTGGCGTCCTGTTGTCACTACTGGTTCTGCCCATTGTACTCCCTGATTGGGTTTGTTCTTTGTTCGTTGAGCTGAGCGGCCTCTCCCTAAAAAAGGTTTTCCCTGGTTACCTTGATTGCCTTGGTTATTTCCCCAGTTTTGGTAGTTTGGTTGTTGGTACATGGGTGTGCCATAAAAGAAAGGTGGAGGTGGAGGCCCGTAATTGTATGGATCCTGATACATTGGCCACATGGGTCCTGGATTTCCTCTATAATTCCTCATGTTGCCTCTTCCTCTTCTTGGTCTCCTGTTGGGGGTTGTGTTGTAATTACTTGATCCCCCAGAGCTGTCTGATCCTGCGTCGGATCCATCGCTATCAGTGTTGTAACCTGGATTCCTGCTGCTGGTCCTGTAATCATCCCTAACATATGGATATACTTTCTCATGTGAGAATATTTTCTTGTCTTTGGATAATTTGATATATTTTGAGTCTTTCAGACTGATCTCGAAGTCGGACATGGTTTTGTTAAGTTCGTTCAATCTTTTTGTGAGTTCTGCTGGACTTTGGAAGGATTTAAGGCGAATCTCCATTGATTGTATCTCGTCTTTCAGGGAGTCTACTAGTCTGCTTGCTGTTTTAATAATCAGAACTAGCCAGTCTCTAGTACAGTGCCATGATATTTGTGACCAGTCAAGTTTGAACTGTTTGTCATGCTGAAATATGAATGGTTCATTCCTTACTATGAGGCCTCTTGGTGCTGCATTGGCTTGTAAATATTCTGCCATCATGATGCCATGTATCAGCGTCTTAATCTGCGTTCTTTTAAGTTCTGTGAGTTCATCCCAACATTGGCTTGCATCACTATTTTCTCCGGTAGGTGCCCCTGCGTGTGGTAGCATAGAGGCAATGGCCCTGTCTACTTCGTCTTCTGAAAAAGACAGGCCTATGTTCTGTGCCATGACGGTTTCGTAATGTTTTTGCGTGTGGTGTCTAGTTACTAGGTCACTCAGGTTTGTATCGTTTGAATGACCTATTATCTGAAGAATTATAAAAACTCCCGCAGCCCGTGGCTGCCTAATGCACACAACAAAGAAGGGGGAGAGAGAAGGAGGTTAAACCAGACTAGGTCGGCCTCCAGTCAGAATCAGAAATTCAGGAACCCCCTGTCAAGGGTTCAGAGACCTAGTTGGTGTGTATGGTTACTGTCAATTATGTCAGTGTGTACCCATTATAAGAAAGAAAAATTTCTTTCTAGAGTCCCCTCACTCACTCACTTTCCCCACGGTGACATGGTCCTGATGAAAAGCTTGGGGAGCTTGAAACATGTCGACCGTAACACTGATCTAGCCCAAATTTAAGGTTAGAATACAGTGTTTACCCCATTTTAAATTATACCAAACTAGGAGCAAAATAAATTGGTTAGGCCCACTAGCACGGTATTTTTAATCACACCCACTCCACCATCACTACACTTTACACCACACATAGTCATTTCACAAAGAAGTGCTCCTGCGTAGTTCGCTAGTCGCAGCACGCCCCTTTTCGTAGAGAACTGGGATGGCCCCAATGATGAAGCATGTCACCGTGGGGAAACCCCGGTGAGTGAGGGGACTCTAGAAAGAAATTTTTCTTTCTTATAATGGGTACACAATGACATAATTGACAGTAACCATACACACCAACTAGGTCTCTGAACCATTGACAGGGGGTTCCTGAATTTCTGATTCTGACTGGAGGCCGACCTAGTCTGGTTTAACCTCCTTCTCTCTCCCCCTTCTTTGTTGTGTGCATTAGGCAGCCACGGGCTGCGGGAGTTTTTATAATTCTTCAGATAATAGGTCATTCAAACGATACAAACCTGAGTGACCTAGTAACTAGACACCACACGCAAAAACATTACGAAACCGTCATGGCACAGAACATAGGCCTGTCTTTTTCAGAAGACGAAGTAGACAGGGCCATTGCCTCTATGCTACCACACGCAGGGGCACCTACCGGAGAAAATAGTGATGCAAGCCAATGTTGGGATGAACTCACAGAACTTAAAAGAACGCAGATTAAGACGCTGATACATGGCATCATGATGGCAGAATATTTACAAGCCAACGCAGCACCAAGAGGCCTCATAGTAAGGAATGAACCATTCATATTTCAGCATGACAAACAGTTCAAACTTGACTGGTCACAAATATCATGGCACTGTACTAGAGACTGGCTAGTTCTGATTATTAAAACAGCAAGCAGACTAGTAGACTCCCTGAAAGACGAGATACAATCAATGGAGATTCGCCTTAAATCCTTCCAAAGTCCAGCAGAACTCACAAAAAGATTGAACGAACTTAACAAAACCATGTCCGACTTCGAGATCAGTCTGAAAGACTCAAAATATATCAAATTATCCAAAGACAAGAAAATATTCTCACATGAGAAAGTATATCCATATGTTAGGGATGATTACAGGACCAGCAGCAGGAATCCAGGTTACAACACTGATAGCGATGGATCCGACGCAGGATCAGACAGCTCTGGGGGATCAAGTAATTACAACACAACCCCCAACAGGAGACCAAGAAGAGGAAGAGGCAACATGAGGAATTATAGAGGAAATCCAGGACCCATGTGGCCAATGTATCAGGATCCATACAATTACGGGCCTCCACCTCCACCTTTCTTTTATGGCCCACCCATGTACCAACAACCAAACTACCAAAACTGGGGAAATAACCAAGGCAATCAAGGTAACCAGGGAAAACCTTTTTTAGGGAGAGGCCGCTCAGCTCAACGAACAAAGAACAAACCCAATCAGGGAGTACAATGGGCAGAACCAGTAGTGACAACAGGACGCCAAACACGGAGCAAAGGACCACCAGAGCCAACAACGAGCACCAACTCGGTCTAGTGGTCAACCTGTCCTCCATAACCCTAACAGATATACAGACTCAAGTACTAAACAAGGGTTTAGGTTTCGTGCCAACCCCAGTCACAGACAAATTTAAACTGTGCTGCGAATTAAAAGAATTCCTCAGAAAAATTAAACTACAGGTATTCTTTAAAGACAAAAAATCTGAGGAGCAAACAAGGAGTGACACAGGACTACAGAGGAAATCAAACTTTGTTCCACCGGCTCACAACTTACCAGTCGAACTACTAGCTTTCGAGAAAGCAGTTATGAAGGAGGTGCAAGAACTAGACCCACATACAGTGAAAGTTTTTCACAATACCAGCAAGGCTGAATTAACAGCAATACAAGAACTTTCAAAGAATGATCTCATTACCATTAAGCCAGCCGACAAAGGTGGGGCAATAGTCCTACAGGACACCGCTAACTACAGAAAAGAATGCCTTCGCCTTTTAGATGACACAAGGAATTATGTCATACTAAATGAGGATCCTACAGAACGGCTAAGAATTTCAATTGCCTACCTGACTGAGGAGTGTCAGGCCAACGATTGGTTGAGCAAAAAAGAAATAGATTTTCTGACAAATAAGAAACCCATTACTCCATACTTCTATACTATCCCCAAAATTCATAAGAGACTAGAAAACCCACCAGGGAGGCCAATAGTCTCGGGGATAGGGTCAATCCTGGAACCCTTGTCGCAATTCGCGGATGCTTTTCTGAGACCTCTGGTCCAAAAAACTGACACTTATCTTAGAGACACCAAAGATGTACTCTGCCTCCTGAAAGATCTGGCCTTTGACCCCACATCCAGCATCCTCATCAGCCTGGATGTGGAGAGTTTATACACCAGTTTGCCACACATCGAGACCTTACAGATATTGGAGGAAGTACTGTTTGAAAGTGAGTGGGAATTCCACACCCCACGACATGTGGTGATGGAATGCTGTCAATTAGCACTGTCTGAGAATTTTTTCCGTTTCGAATCAACACTGTACAAACAACAACATGGGACCAGCATGGGCAGCACATTTGCGCCGAGCATAGCGGGACTGTACATCCATCAATTGGAGAAGAACAAGATACTGAATGAGAGAAACCCCTACAGACACCAGATTCTGAATTGGAAACGTTACATCGACGACATTTTCTTAATCTGGCAAGGTACAGAGGAGGAAGCGGAAGCCTTTTTGATATGGCTTAACACTCAAGACGCCTTCCTAAAATTCACATGCTCAATGAGTAAGACCAACCTGGCGTTCTTAGACCTGAACATACATGCAGAATCAGGCAAACTTGTCACAACAACTCACTTCAAAGAGACATCACGTAACTGTCTCTTAGCTTTTGACAGCTTTCACCCTCGCCACCTGAGACAAAACCTTCCCTTTGGGCAGTTCCTTCGACTACGAAGGAATTGTAGCAACAGAGTTAGTTACCTGGCCCAAGCAGAAGATCTGAGTGTAAAGTTGAGTAACAGAAAATACCCAAGCAAATTGATAAAGGAAGCCAAAAAACGTGCTGGAAACAATAACAGAGATGCTCTTTTAGAACCAAAAGAGAAAACCGTATCAGTGAACACAAGACCAATCTGTATCACTACATTCAACCAAGTTTCAGACACAGTGGCTAAAATAATCAAAAAACATTGGCCCATGATCAATAGTGGGGGACTAACCATACCTACCCCTATGTTTAGCCACCGACGGGGGAAAAACTTGAAGGATTTCTTGGTTCATACTCGCCCCATATCAACAAACCAGACAATAAGAACCCAACCACTACCAAGTGGACATTTTCCATGTAGCAATTGTAGTGTTTGTCACGTGACAGCTGTAACAAAAACTGTGACCTTCAACAACGCTACAAAATGGGAATTAAGAGGTTTTTCTAATTGCAATACCAGTGGAGTGGTATATCTAATAACATGCACATGTAACTTACACTATGTAGGGATGACCACGAGGAAGGTCAGTACCCGCATAATGGAACACAGAAGCACCATCAGGTGCAAACGAGCCACCACCAGAATGACTACCCACTTTATTGAGCAAAACCATACACCTAATGATCTGACCTGGGTAGTGTTAGAAACAGTGAGAAATAAGGACAACCTTGAGAGAATTCTCCATGAACGAGAACAGAGATGGGTGTATCGATTGCATACAGACACGCTTGGGCTCAACGATGAAATTCCATGGGGCGCCTTCAGAACCTAACATAACTATGAGAAACAACAATAGACCACGGAGGTCCATGATTCTCCATAAAATATCTCTGACCAAATTTTGAACTATACCCAACAATAGAACAGCGAAATTCTACTATTACAGAACCCATAATCTATCCAAAATCATGCAGTTGGGCCCAACCCTATTTTTCAGACTCCTATCTGAATTAAATAAATATCGACCTATTAATTTTTATTAATTCTTCTAAGATTGGGCTCTAAATTACATAGAATGAAAACTCAACATTGGTCCATCACTCTAAAAAAACTCCTTTTTCCAAAACATGGCTAAACAAAAATTTACAAATGTTTTTATCACGTACTCGTGTCGACATCATCGACATACTTCTAAGATGGCCGCCGCATATTGTACGGTCTAGCGTTCACAAACGCTCTGAACCCGGAAGCGCGGTGATTCTAAATACACCGGCGTACCCTACCAGCATCAATATGCGGTCGGGTGAGGATTGAACAGGTAGTACCGAGTGGGTTCGCCGATAGGAAGTAAGTACAATATTGCGAAACAAAGCAGATGTTTCAAGCCCTTCTGAAGGTTTTGAACTCTTTAAAGATGGCAACGTGCATTTATAAATGAAAAGAAATGTAACTCCCGTCTTAAATTTCACAGCAATGTTTCCACGAGGCGATCCTGCCCTCGCCTGAGACCATGAAGTGTAACTTAGCACTTACACATGTAAATATACCATTTGCCATGACAAATATTCTGTGTATATATGTTGTGTATTGTCTATAGTCACGTTAAGTCCTGTGTCATTTATTTGTGTGGAATCACGAAACCACTTTTTTCACAGTTCTTTCATGTTTACACAGTTTTGTAAACCTGCACGCACCAATATGGTGCCCAAGGCACACCCACGCCCTAGACGAAGTGAGCTGCATGTGTGATCCCCTCGCTCTTTTTTGAGGGGGATGTTTGCCACTAATCAAGTGTCATTCTCTTTTACAGAAATACGAGTAGGATACAAATCGTATGTATAAAACGCATGTTTAATCATTAACAGCGCATAGCACAACTATAATTTTTATTCATTGAAATATAGGAGTGGCAAATACAGGGCTGGACCCTGTATGGTCCTGATGAAAAGCTTGGGGAGCTTGAAACATGTCGACCGTAACACTGATCTAGCCCAAATTTAAGGTTAGAATACAGTGTTTACCCCATTTTAAATTATACCAAACTAGGAGCAAAATAAATTGGTTAGGCCCACTAGCACGGTATTTTTAATCACACCCACTCCACCATCACTACACTTTACACCACACATAGTCATTTCACAAAGAAGTGCTCCTGCGTAGTTCGCTAGTCGCAGCACGCCCCTTTTCGTAGAGAACTGGGATGGCCCCAATGATGAAGCATGTCACCGTGGGGAAACCCCGGTGAGTGAGGGGACTCTAGAAAGAAATTTTTCTTTCTTATAATGGGTACACACTGACATAATTGACAGTAACCATACACACCAACTAGGTCTCTGAACCCTTGACAGGGGGTTCCTGAATTTCTGATTCTGACTGGAGGCCGACCTAGTCTGGTTTAACCTCCTTCTCTCTCCCCCTTCTTTGTTGTGTGCATTAGGCAGCCACGGGCTGCGGGAGTTTTTATAATTCTTCAGATAATAGGTCATTCAAACGATACAAACCTGAGTGACCTAGTAACTAGACACCACATGCAAAAACATTACGAAACCGTCATGGCACAGAACATAGGCCTGTCTTTTTCAGAAGACGAAGTAGACAGGGCCATTGCCTCTATGCTACCACACGCAGGGGCACCTACCGGAGAAAATAGTGGTGCAAGCCAATGTTGGGATGAACTCACAGAACTTAAAAGAACGCAGATTAAGACGCTGATACATGGCATCATGATGGCAGAATATTTACAAGCCAACACAGCACCAAGAGGCCTCATAGTAAGGAATGAACCATTCATATTTCAGCATGACAAACAGTTCAAACTTGACTGGTCACAAATATCATGGCACTGTACTAGAGACTGGCTAGTTCAGATTATTAAAACAGCAAGCAGACTAGTAGACTCCCTGAAAGACTAGATACAATCAATGGAGATTCGCCTTAAATCCTTCCAAAGTCCAGCAGAACTCACAAAAAGATTGAACGAACTTAACAAAACCATGTCCGACTTCGAGATCAGTCTGAAAGACTCAAAATATATCAAATTATCCAAAGACAAGAAAATATTCTCACATGAGAAAGTATATCCATATGTTAGGGATGATTACAGGAACAGCAGCAGGAATCCAGGTTACAACACTGATAGCGATGGATCCGACGCAGGATCAGACAGCTCTGGGGGATCAAGTAATTACAACACAACCCCCAACAGGAGACCAAGAAGAGGAAGAGGCAACATGAGGAATTATAGAGGAAATCCAGGACCCATGTGGCCAATGTATCAGGATCCATACAATTACGGGCCTCCACCTCCACCTTTCTTTTATGGCCCACCCATGTACCAACAACCAAACTACCAAAACTGGGGAAATAACCAAGGCAATCAAGGTAACCAGGGAAAACCTTTTTTAGGGAGAGGCCGCTCAGCTCAACGAACAAAGAACAAACCCAATCAGGGAGTACAATGGGCAGAACCAGTAGTGACAACAGGACGCCACACACGGAGCAAAGGACCACCAGAGCCAACAACGAGCACCAACTCGGTCTAGTGGTCAACCTGTCCTCCATAACCCTAACAGATATACAGACTCAAGTACTAAACAAGGGTTTAGGTTTCGTGCCAACCCCAGTCACAGACAAATTTAAACTGTGCTGCGAATTAAAAGAATTCCTCAGAAAAATTAAACTACAGGTATTCTTTAAAGACAAAAAATCTGAGGAGCAAACAAGGAGTGACACAGGACTACAGAGGAAATCAAACTTTGTTCCACCGGCTCACAACTTACCAGTCGAACTACTAGCTTTCGAAAAAGCAGTTATGAAGGAGGTGCAAGAACTAGACCCACATACAGTGAAAGTTTTTCACAATACCAGCAAGGCTGAATTAACAGCAATACAAGAACTTTCAAAGAATGATCTCATTACCATTAAGCCAGCCGACAAAGGCGGGGCAATAGTCCTACAGGACACCGCTAACTACAGAAAAGAATGCCTTCGTCTTTTAGATGACACAAGGAATTATGTCATACTAAATGAGGACCCTACAGAACGGCTAAGAATTTCAATTGCCTACCTGACTGAGGAGTGTCAGGCCAACGATTGGTTGAGCAAAAAAGAAATAGATTTTCTGACAAATAAGAAACCCATTACTCCATACTTCTATACTATCCCCAAAATTCATAAGAGACTAGAAAACCCACCAGGGAGGCCAATAGTCTCGGGGATAGGGTCAATCCTGGAACCCTTGTCGCAATTCGCGGATGCTTTTCTGAGACCTCTGGTCCAAAAAACTGACACTTATCTTAGAGACACCAAAGATGTACTCTGCCTCCTGAAAGATCTGGCCTTTGACCCCACATCCAGCATCCTCATCAGCCTGGATGTGGAGAGTTTATACACCAGTTTTCCACACATCGAGACCTTACAGATATTGGAGGAAGTACTGTTTGAAAGTGAGTGGGAATTCCACACCCCACGACATGTGGTGATGGAATGCTGTCAATTAGCACTGTCTGAGAATTTTTTCCATTTCGAATCAACACTGTACAAACAACAACATGGGACCAGCATGGGCAGCACATTTGCGCCGAGCATAGCGGGACTGTACGTCCATCAATTGGAGAAGAACAAGATACTGAATGAGAGAAACCCCTACAGACACCAGATTCTGAATTGGAAACGTTACATCGACGAAATTTTCTTAATCTGGCAAGGTACAGAGGAGGAAGCGGAAGCCTTTTTGATATGGCTTAACACTCAAGACGCCTTCCTAAAATTCACATGCTCAATGAGTAAGACCAACCTGGTGTTCTTAGACCTGAACATACATGCAGAATCAGGCAAACTTGTCACAACAACTCACTTCAAAGAGACATCACGTAACTGTCTCTTAGCTTTTGACAGCTTTCACCCTCGCCACCTCAGACAAAACCTTCCCTTTGGGCAGTTCCTTCGACTACGAAGGAATTGTAGCAACAGAGTTGATTACCTGGCCCAAGCAGAAGATCTGAGTGTAAAGTTGAGTAACAGAAAATACCCAAGCAAATTGATAAAGGAAGCCAAAAAACGTGCTGGAAACAATAACAGAGATGCTCTTTTAGAACCAAAAGAGAAAACCGTATCAGTGAACACAAGACCAATCTGTATCACCACATTCAACCAAGTTTCAGACACAGTGGCTAAAATAATCAAAAAACATTGGCCCATGATCAATAGTGGGGGACTAACCATACCTACCCCTATGTTTAGCCACCGACGAGGGAAAAACTTGAAGGATTTCTTCGTTCATACTCGCCCCATATCAACAAACCAGACAATAAGAACCCAACCACTACCAAGTGGACATTTTCCATGTAGCAATTGTAGTGTTTGTCACTTGACAGCTGTAACAAAAACTGTGACCTTCAACAACGCTACAAAATGGGAATTAAGAGGTTTTTCTAATTGCAATACCAGTGGAGTGGTATATCTAATAACATGCACATGTAACTTACACTATGTAGGGATGACCACGAGGAAGGTCAGTACCCGCATAGTGAAACACAGAAGCACCATCAGGTGCAAACGAGCCACCACCAGAATGACTACCCACTTTATTGAGCAAAACCATACACCTAATGATCTGACCTGGGTAGTGTTAGAAACAGTGAGAAATAAGGACAACCTTGAGAGAATTCTCCATGAACGAGAACAGAGATGGGTGTATCGATTGCATACAGACACGCTTGGGCTCAACAAAGAAATTCCATGGGGCGCCTTCAGAACCTAACATAACTATGAGAAACAACAATAGACCACGGAGGTCCATGATTCTCCATAAAATATCTCTGACCAAATTTTGAACTATACCCAACAATAGAACAGCGAAATTCTACTATTACAGAACCCATAATCTAACCTAACTCATGCAGTTGGGCCCAACCCTATTTTTCAGACTCCTATCTGAATTAAATAAATATCGACCTATTAATTTGTATTAATTCTTCTAAGATTGGGCTCTAAATTACATAGAATGAAAACTCAACATTGGTCCATCACTCTAAAAAAACTCCTTTTTCCAAAACATGGCTAAACAAAAATTTACAAATGTTTTTATCACGTACTCGTGTCGACATCATCGACATACTTCTAAGATGGCCGCCGCATATTGTACGGTCTAGCGTTCACAAACGCTCTGAACCCGGAAGCGCGGTGATTCTAAATACACCGGCGTACCCTACCAGCATCAATATGCGGTCGGGTGAGGATTGAACAGGTAGTACCGAGTGGGTTCGCCGATAGGAAGTAAGTACAATATTGCGAAACAAAGCAGATGTTTCAAGCCCTTCTGAAGGTTTTGAACTCTTTAAAGATGGCAACGTGCATTTATAAATGAAAAGAAATGTAACTCCCGTCTTAAATTTCACAGCAATGTTTCCACGAGGCGATCCTGCCCTCGCCTGAGACCATGAAGTGTAACTTAGCACTTACACATGTAAATATACCATTTGCCATGACAAATATTCTGTGTATATATGTTGTGTATTGTCTATAGTCACGTTAAGTCCTGTGTCATTTATTTGTGTGGAATCACGAAACCACTTTTTTCACAGTTCTTTCATGTTTACACAGTTTTGTAAACCTGCACGCACCAATATGGTGCCCAAGGCACACCCACGCCCTAGACGAAGTGAGCTGCATGTGTGATCCCCTCGCTCTTTTTTGAGGGGGATGTTTGCCACTAATCAAGTGTCATTCTCTTTTACAGAAATACGAGTAGGATACAAATCGTATGCATAAAACGCATGTTTAATCATTAACAGCGCATAGCACAACTATAATTTTTATTCATTGAAATATAGGAGTGGCAAATACAGGGCTGGACCCTGTATGGTCCTGATGAAAAGCTTGGGGAGCTTGAAACATGTCGACCGTAACACTGATCTAGCCCAAATTTAAGGTTAGAATACAGTGTTTACCCCATTTTAAATTATACCAAACTAGGAGCAAAATAAATTGGTTAGGCCCACTAGCACGGTATTTTTAATCACACCCACTCCACCATCACTACACTTTACACCACACATAGTCATTTCACAAAGAAGTGCTCCTGCGTAGTTCGCAGCACGCCCCTTTTCGTAGAGAACTGGGATGGCCCCAATGATGAAGCATGTCACCGTGGGGAAACCCCGGTGAGTGAGGGGACTCTAGAAAGAAATTTTTCTTTCTTATAATGGGTACACACTGACATAATTGACAGTAACCATACACACCAACTAGGTCTCTGAACCCTTGACAGGGGGTTCCTGAATTTCTGATTCTGACTGGAGGCCGACCTAGTCTGGTTTAACCTCCTTCTCTCTCCCCCTTCTTTGTCGGTTCAAGATTTCAACATAAATAAAGAACATGTAATGTCTTTGTCAAAAAAGGAACACTATTTATAATGAAATTTATTTTTTTAAGAATTCGCACATTGTAATATTTATAAAAAAATAATTGTCATTTTAAAAATGTACTAAAGTTTTATTTAAGCAGTGAACAATAAATGAGAGGCTATGGCCATCTACATATTATTCATGGTTTCCTTTGATTTATATTTGCTGTGGGTATCCCGGTTTTACCTGTGCCACCCACAGATTTATTTGTGATTGGGGGTGGGCTTAAAGCCCTAGGGCCACCGTGCAGAGCCCCACAAACTCCTTGCAAACAGCCCCATTTCACTGGACCATGCGGGAATAGTCAATTTGGTTTCATTTGTATTCTTGGGTTTCCTGTGCCCACCTGGAACAGTTCAAATGCAAGTTTTATTTTCGTGCCAAAGGCGGTAGCCCCAGGTCCCTCCCAACACTGCCAGATCCCTGCTCCTCTTTTTTTTATTTTTAAGTGAGCCACACCACAACCGTTCCCTTGTTGGGGGCTGGCTGTGGGAGGAGAACCCACTGACTCTCCTGGCTGTATCCATCCCAGGTGCAGTGGGAGCTGTCATTGCTTTCGCTCAGCAGGAACAGTTTTCTTTTGCTCAAGCCGGGTTCGAAGAATTCTCTGCATTTCTCGGCCAGAGAGCATGCACAGGGAAAACGTTTGTTCTTCCACTCAGCTGGAGCAGTTTTGTGCAGGGAAAAGATGGTGTCTCATGAGGTAGGGATCCTGGGACATTATCCATGATCCATGACATTGGGCTGTGGTCCACAGGTACATTAAAGGTCTCTGGGAGAGATGTTGGGTGCCCCCTCCTAATCTTTTAAGTTACAGCCCAGGGGGGGTTGTATCCTCCCGGCTTCTTACATGCTTGCATTTGAGATGTCATCAGTGATGTCATCAGTGATGTTGTGGTGGTGAGCATCAGCAAGGCCCACCAGTGCAAGGGATTCGCCCTTCTCTGCACAGAATCCTCAGACCAATAGGAAGAAGTTGGCACAGAAACTGGAATTGAAAGTACAGAGTTTATTAAACCTCATGAGGTGGAACCACATTCACACAACACCCTTCGGTAATGTATGATGTAGCACACTGAATAGAAGGAGCTTGGTCCTTTTATACCCACACAGGGGCGCAAACGAAGGTGGTACAAGTACAGAATGCTGGTTCCAGGTACAAATAAGGTCATACAGAAAATGTACTGGCAACAAGTAGGAGGGGCTAACTGTTAGCTAATTCTGGTGGACACATCCTATCAGTTACAGACTATAACAGCTGCAAGCTCAACTGAGCATGTGCGAAGGCGGAAGATGCTAAATATATCTCGTCACTAGGCAGATTTCAAGAGCAGTTGACAGAAAGGTAGGACAGAGCAAGCACATGGCAAACAAAATGTCTGCCAGAAATACAAAATGGATTCCACAAACCGGAAAAGATAATCTCTAAATACAAGATGTCTTCTGCTAATGCTTAACCTAATCGCTGCTAAATTACAACAGACGACCCTTTGAGCATTAGCTGAAGACATTTGTTTATCTGGGGTAATCTAGATATGCATCCTGTACATTGATGTTCATCATCTCAGCTACTTTTTTATTTAACATTTGTTGTGCTTTCATATTTGCAATATTTATTTTGGCAGGTGTACAAGCAGTGATGCACATGGAGCATTGTATACAAGTACAGCATGTAAATAGTATTACCAGTAGTATACATAGAATAGTCAGTAGCTTACAACCCCAAGTAATAAAGAGTGTCGATATCCAGTTCGAAAAATTTCCATGTACCAGTCTCTGGGTGAATTTCTGCAGCAATCTTATGCAGTTTTGAGATTGTATCATATACTGATGGTGAGTGATCTGGTATGAACACACAACAACTGCTGCCGATGATGCGACATGCACCACCTCGATCAGCCAAAATCACATCTAATACCATCTTATTTTGGAGTGCTACAATCCTCACAATTTGTAGTTCCTCTGGAATGTTCCCAAGTGCCATAGCTGTTTGATTGGTGACAGCTTCCACAATACGAGTCAATCGCCTGATTTTTCTGCTATTCAATGCAGCACCCACAAAGAAGAATAAACCCAAATTGAAATCGACATATTTTTGCAAAGTGGTATCTGTCTGGTCCACTTCCTCTGTACTTATTGTTCGTTTATATCTATTCTTAGAAATTTCATTATACAACTGTAAATTCAGGTGATATGATGGAGGGGCCAATAACACAGGTGGTAACAAAAATGATATGTAACATACCCTTACCACCCAACAGGTAATTGATAGTATCCTTTATTACCACATACAAAATAAGTATTATGCAAAGACGTAAAACTACTGTTATTAGCACCTTCAATAGACAATGTCAAAATACATTCACTCCGTCCTACTGGAATTCTACCAACGCTACTTATACACAGTTCTGCTTTTGCTCTGGTCACATAAATTACAAACGGTTCATTGTCTTTAATGTTCCTCATATTCGTGAAGACATATGGTGTCGAAATATTGTCCGGGTGGTACTCTTCCCATTCCCATTTAGTCCCATTAGCTTGAGGATAACCATCTTTATCTTGATAGCATACTTTATTCAGACAAAAGAAAATTCCTCCTACTGAAGGCTTTCCAAAAGCAAACAAAAGAGCATACCAAGCTTGACATGAACCATTATGAGAAACCGGTAGAGGAATAAAAGGTGTTCCTCCTTTCTTTTGGTGTGCAGGTATCATTCCACACACCCAACAGTTGGTAGCATTCGTGGAATTGTGTGTATGATGCAACATATGGATGAATGTGTTATTTAAGTAGGATTGTCGATGCTTTAGCTCGTGATAGGGAAGTATAAAATAATGATGTTCCACTGAAACTGGAGTAGTGGCAACAAGAAGCTGTTGAGCAGGAGCCACTTTCTCAAGAAACCAGGTGGGTATTGCCACAACAACAAACCCTACAGCACAAATGATTCTTTTGTTATTCATTTCGGCAACAGCGATAATTGATCTTTCTAAAAACTTGTTGAAAACAATCGTTGGACCTCTTATCCCTTGGGCAGCCGCTGGTTTCTTCACCACGGGCCAAGATGGGTGTCACTACACTAACGCAGGGCTGATCCCCCCCCTTGCCACATCGGCTCTCCGTTTCACTAACCCAGGGCTGTAGCTCAACCAGTCTTTTCAATACTGCAGATTCTTTCCTCGGTCTCAAGTGGTATCGCGATGCTCCATGAATCGTGTGGTCCGGGAAGGCTTCCGCAGATTCGTCAGGTGAGATAGCTTGACCTTTCTCCGTCTCCAGAATCTCTCGATGGTCGGTCAGCACAGTAGGTTCCACCAAGGCAGGCGACACACGTTTGCAGTGTGTGCTATGCACCCAGTTCTTCTTGTTCATCACTCGAACTGCTGTCCTTGTCGCAAGGAGCACTTGCTCCGGACCTCGCCACCTCGGTTCCAGGCTGTTCGATCTGTCGAAGACCTTGACCATCACATAGTCGCCAGGACGGAGTTTGTGGGCCTCACCTGCAGATCTGTCAGGAAGCGCTTCTCGAACCTGTTGATGAATAGAAATCAAACTGTCGGTAAACTGTGCCAAATAATCATTCATCAGAACACAAGGAACATCATGTATGGGGCGTGGCTTAGAAACTCACCAAATATTCATCGGTCTCCCAAAGACCACTTCATACGGGGTGAGACCAGATCGAGAGTGTGGCACCGATCATATGGATAACAATGCCAAGGGTAATGCATCTGGCCTCTTCAAAGATGTGAAAGCCAGTATTTTCGCCAACTTCAATTTTAAAGTAGCATTGTATCTTTCCACTAATCCTGCTGATTGTGGGTGGTAGACTGTATGGAACTTCTGTTTGATCCCTAATCCTTTGAGGACATGCTCAACAACTTGCCCAATAAAATTAGGTCCGTTGTCACTCAACAGAAATTTACAAACACCATATCTAGGGACAAACTCCTTCAGAAGCACCTTTGCTGTGGTGAAAGCAGTATTATCCTTCGTAGGGTATGCCTCTATCCATTTACTGAAGGCACATACCACCACTAGGACATATTTCAGATTATTGCAGCGTTCAAGCTGGATGTAATCCATCTGCAAAACTTCAAAAGGTGCGGTTAGTGTAGAAAACCATCCTGTAGGAGTCCGTGTCCCTTTTCCAGGATTATACTGCCAACAGATCAAACAGGACTGTACCACTCTTTTAGCTGTGCTGGCAATTTCAGGATGCTCCCAAACTTGCGTAAGCAATTTAGTTATTGGTAGAGCTCCAACATGTGCCAGCTCATGTGCCATTTGAACCATAGGTTGTAAATAGGCTGCAGGCAATTCCCACCTATTCATTTCTTTGTTACGCCAACAACCCTCATCGTCTAACATTCCTTCTTTAGACCATTGCTCAAGCTCTTCCACAGAGGCAGATCTCTGTATATCCAATACTTCCTCTCTAGCATCATGGCAACCCTCAGCTTGAGACTTCACTATGTACATGGAAGTAGTGCTTCCCTGCATCGCAGTCTCACGAGCTACGCAATCTGCAAAGGCATTGCCTTGTCCTATTTTGTCAATGATTTTCCTGTGTGCGCTACACTTCATAATATCAACTTTCTTCGGGTATGTAAGTGCAGTCAAGAGGTTATGCACTAATTCTCCGTGCATTATCTGCATCTCCTTCCAGAGTAGGCCAAAATCATGAACCACTCCAAAAGCATAGTGGATATCCGTGTAAATATTCACACACAAGTGTCAAAAATATTAGTTCAGCTGCTTGAGCCAACTTCTGAGGTATGCGAGCTGTTTCCACTACTGTCTCAAGCATGGTAATTGCATAAGCAGCTGAAGTCGTGCCATCTGGTAACTTCAGACAGGACCCATCAACCCACAGTTCCCCATCTACATCTGGGAGGGGCGTATCTTGCAAATCGATGCGACCCTTTGTCTGTTCCTCAGTAAGGAATATACAATCGTGATGTTCCTTTGAAAAGTGGCTGGGTTCAGTGTCACTCACCTCTTCAAGGTGATATGAGGCGCTAACAGTGTCAATTCATATTCTGTCAAACGAGCACTAGTTAAGTGTTGTGTCTTGGTCTGATTCAAAAGGGCATCTACTGCATGGGGTACTAGCACCAACAGTTTGTGTGACAAAACTATCCCTTCACTCTGACGTATGGACACAGCTGTCACTGCAACTGAATGAAAACACCCAGGCAATGCACGAGCAACAGGATCAACAGGATCAAGACTGCAGAAAAATATGCACAAGGGCGCTGCTTATCACCGTGTGGCTGTACTAAAACTGACATGCACACCCATCTTTATCGTGTACATAGAGTGTAAAAACTTTCGTAAAACCTCGTGTGCCTAACACTGGTGCAGAACAAAGAGCTTGTTTGTAAGCAATTTGGCATTCATCTGTCCATGGAAGGGGGATCGGAGTGTTTTTAGTCAGAAGCGCTAGCAGGGGTTTTGCAATGTGTGAAAAGCCCAATTTCCATTGCCTATCAAACGAAGTCAAACCAATAAATGCACGGACATCTTTCTGTGTGGAAGGTACTGGGGTGTCTAATATTGCTTGAATGCGATCTGGTGTCAGTGCACGGCCCTCCTTAGACAGAAGGTGACCTAAGTAGGTTACCTTCGGTCTACAATATTGCAATTTCTTTCGTGACACTTTATGATGGTGTGTAGCAAGAAAAGAAAGCAAAGACAAAGTACACTCTTCACATAGTTCAGGCATATCGGCTGCCAACAAGATATCATCGACATATTGTATGAGAGCCACCCCTTCAGGCAAAGTAAAGGAATCAAGCTGTCTCTTCAATGCTTGACTGTAAATACTAGGACTCTCAGTATACCCTTGAGGAACTCTACAAAATCTGTACGATCGATTATTCAAAGTGAAACCGAACAAATATCGGCTTTCAGGATGAATAGGGATCGAAAAGAAAGCGTTCTTCAAGTCTAGAACAGAGAATGTAGTTGCTGTCGGAGGAACCAAAGTAAGTAGTGTCGTTATGTCAGAAACCACAGGGTACTGCGGTACTACAATCTTGTTTACTTCTCTCAAGTCAATGATGAATCTGTAAATATTAGTGTCAGTACATTTTTTCAAAATGGGAAGAATCGGACTATTGCAAACATTGTAAGGAACTTCTTCCACGACCCCTACTTTAATCAAATCATGTACAATGCGTGTGAGTGCTTCTTCTCCTTCTCGAGAAATCTTACACCGAGACAGTCTTGGCAATGAAGCACCCTCCTTGACACTAATATGCACTGCCGGAATAACCATTTGCCCTACATCGGTGTCTGAAGTAGCCTACAAAGTACTAGGGAGTGAGGCTAGTGCAGTGACCTCTTTAACAACACAAAATCTCTCAATCGCAGGGTAGTTGTCATTCAAAAAACCCCGTACTCCTTCCGGAGAACATCGTATTGAAGCCCTGAAATATTTAAGTGTATCAAGACCCACAATATTGTCTGGTGTTTTCGGAGAAAGCAAAAACGGGCATGGAGCAGTAAACTTATCAACATGGAATGTGAGTGGTTTTGACAATGGGCTAAGGGAAGGTGTTCAATCGAAACCTATCGATGTAATTGTTAAGCCAGACAGGGGAGCCCTTGGAACCAGTTGCTCAGATAAGGCGCTACGAGTAGCTCCTGTATCAACTAGAAACTGATCAGTAGAACCCAAATCATGTGCTGTAACATAGGGACCCCTCT
Organism: Lissotriton helveticus; assembly: GCF_964261635.1. Classification (NCBI taxonomy): domain Eukaryota; kingdom Metazoa; phylum Chordata; class Amphibia; order Caudata; family Salamandridae; genus Lissotriton; species Lissotriton helveticus. The sequence goes on from NC_136070.1 coordinate 157,874,983, forward strand.
GATCTACTGGAACTTCAACTGATTCCTTACCCCTTCCTAGGCAATCCTATGCATAAGCAGAATCTTGAAAATCAGAGGGCACATAGTCGGACATTTGATATTGGTTCCTTCTATCAAAAGAGTTAAACTCATCCTGCCCACGTGTATTTGCATCAATCCTTGCATGATCATTCGTGCTTCCTCTAGGCCCTGAATATCCTGAGCGATTTCTAATTTATCCCCGACCACGTGGACAATGCTGAGCACGCAGTACTGGACAATCAGAAAGCCAGTGTCCAAATTTCTTTCAGTACGCACACTGGTCAACAGACAAATCCGCATGAGTATAAGAAGAAAAAGACGAACCATAAGATCCACGTCTGCCACTATCATTACCTCTAGAAGGTGGTCCATAAGCTTGAGCTAACATAACCTTTGTTTTCAACTCTTTAGACTTTTTATCCTCATTTCCTTTAGCTTCTAATTCTTGTCGCTCATAATACTGAGCCATGGTAAGGAGAGAAACCGGAGAAGAGGTAGTCCATGAACTGTCACTGGCCTTTAGGCGACTAGCTATTCCTGGCAAAAGGTTTGTGACATATTTATCGACAAATAGATGCCTACCCGTGTCATCTGTCAATGACTGGCCACTAAATCGTGGAATGCCTCTTCAAAGCGTGTAAAGAAATCTAAAACCCATTAATCTGCCTTTTGCTTACACAACGCTAATACAGTCCAATCTATCTTTTCAGGGGGAATAATCGTCTTTAACTTAAATAATATAGCTGCCGGAAGATTTAAAATGTACTACACGGTTTCTGTGCAGGTTGTCTATCTTCATCTAACTGCTCTAAATCTTTCCATAATGCTCCAAATGTCGTACGATCATCACCTTTACGCACAGTTCTCCACATATCAGGCGTTAATATTAATCCAAAAAACAAATCAATATCAGGCAAAGTCATAGTACAAGAACTAATTGCACCCTCAACTTCCTCATAAAAGGCTGCTGGATTCTTTCGCGGATCAGGCAATGCATTTTTAAGGGCCATACAATCTGCTCTATTCCAAGGAGTGTAAAACCAATTATAAATAAAATACCCTTTAGCATCTGTAGAAGTCTTATCATCATTTGTACCCGTTCCTATAGGAGGAACATATAAAGGCACGGCTTCCCGCATGGGTTTCACATTAAATATATCATTCTTATCTGTTTCAGGAGTAGAAGTTCATGCAATGCTGATCTGGGATGTTTGTGCAGCTGCGTCTGCTGCCTTTTTGTCTCCTCTCGTAAACGGGCTGCTTCAACACGCACTTTAACCAAGCGTCTGATCGTGTCAGCCACCTGGGAGAAGACAAAAAGACCTTCACGTAATTGTTTACAATCAGCTGCTACATCATAGGGCTCCATTTCTACCGAATGTGTCCTAAATCGTTAAATAACCTCTGAGGCAAATGTATCGGTAAAATATATTTGCTCCCTTTCCTGCCAACCTTTTATACTATCTAAAAGTTCAGAAGCAGTGGCAGTACTAAGAACGGCTTTACGCGCAGCAGATCTAATATGAGACGTGTGGCTCAATGGTTAGAGCGGCAGACCCTGATGCAAAGGTCTAGCCCGGGACCAGGGTTCAATTCCTCGCCTCGGCGGGTCTTGGGCTCAAAATTCCACGGACCTGACAATTCTCGCCTCGGTGCCTATTCCAATCATGGAGTCCCACTCTGCAACTCTGGGCAATAGCTTGCTTAATCTCCACAACGGCCCCCACAACGCTAAGGATGCCTGGCCTCCACCTTGGGGGTGCCCAGGAGTGGACACCTCACAGGGAAAGCCAGGATGGGTTCCACAGCGGTATTTATAGAAGTGCCTTGAGACCCTTGCGGGTGAGTAGTGCGCTATACAAGTATCAATTTACAATTTTTACACGTACAGCAGATAATATTGAGCGAGTTTCTCTAGTTTTGTCCTGGTCTGTAGAAGAATCCTCATCTGACTCATAAGGAGCAGAGGGAAGAGTATACGGAGGTGGACATCGATCTAATAGGAGAGAATCATCTTGGGGTTTATTAAGAATAGGATAAAGAGGTCTACGAACAGCGTATTGGCCATTTACCTGTAAATGACGCTCCCTATCTTCCCTCTCTTTAATTTCTTTAATTTCCCTATTTTTCATTTCCAATGCTTTCGCATGAATCGTCTTACATTGTTCTTTTTCAATCAAGGCTTGCTCATGCTTCATTAGCTCACACACTTCTTTCTCCCACATTCTCACACAGTCAAACATATCTTGCCTAGCCTTTTGCTTAAACATCCATTGCTCCACATACTGAATCTTTCGCAAATCAAATGACCCATGCATAGGCCTACGCAACTCAGAATCTTTACAAGTATATTTATTCCATAAAGTGCTGTACATTATGGGCGAAATACCATACTTAATATCCATATCCCTATTAGACGTCCCCTCCGGGGGTGGCCGGTTGTGCTTTGTCGAGTTTCAAATTGGTACCATTACAAAAGCAACACATCCTACAAAGTGTGCTGGAAACAGGCATGCCAAAAATAGTGCAGAATATGCAGTATTATGATCAAAGTAGTGCTTAAAGTACTCTTCGTATGTTGCCTTTTTAAAATTATTGCTAGTTTCTCTAAAACCTTTACCAATTAAAAGCACTCTTTTAAAATACATATATCATATACTGCTAAAAATATACTGTTATTTATGTATTTAGAACTTACATTTATATTTACTTTTTATTGCATTGTTATGCTTTTTTTCCCTTTTTTGAAAATATTTTTACAAAGGAGTCACGCACCCTACGCGAACCTACTTGAGGGGTGCGTGAACCCTGCTGGTGCGTATTTCCAGAGTCGCACAAGAGACGCGATTTCGGCAAAATTTAAAAAGCATTTGAATAATATAATTTATGAAACAATTTATAAACGGGAATTTATACTTTATATTTAACTACACAGAATTTTTGACTATGCGACGTATGCGTGTGGGGTGCACGACCCTTGACGGCATGTATTTCCGGGGTCGTGCAGGGGTCATGATTCCAGTGTAATTTTCAGTGTGGAATATCACTGTACAAAGTTTACATATTAGTTTTTTTAAACACTTTCACTAATATACTTAAAAAAATATTTTAGAAACACCTATTTAGAACAACAACAGAGAACCTCTCCTTGACATATAATTATTAATCGGGTAATACCTCAAACGTCAGAAGTACATTGTCCCACAAAAAATTTGTTGATATTGTTTTTATTTATCAAAAATATTTTTGTATATTCATTTTTCAATTAGTGTAAATCAGCTCAATAATATAAGAGCCCAGAAAACAAATTCAAAAATAAACTCAAAACATGCACTCAACCATCATCAGACACACGGGGGGCGTGACCTGCTGAGCAGCGGAAAGGCCGCTCTTTGAGTGTGCTCCGCAGGTCGGGACAAAATCCTCAAATTATCCTGCACTATGGTATGATCTTATGCCACCAGGAACCTTTACAACTGTAGCGGACTGTGCGGTGAAGAGCTGACTGAAATCCTGAGACCCCTGGACAAACTGGGGCTGAGTGCGAGCGATGCAAACTTCCCGCCAAGGGGGCCGCAGGAGGACGTGGAGACCAGCGGGAGGAGGAGAGAGCAATCTAGCCCACGGCTCTGGAGGCCTAGACGGGGTCGAAGCGGCGAAGCCCGGTCTCTTTCATGATTACGCTGTGATGTTTGCAACATTGCTAACAATGCAGCATGGGTAACTTTATAAGTGCCACGACACCTTCATACTGAGAGGCAGAGCACAGAAGTGATAACCGGCATGAGGGGAGGCGGCGAATACGCCTGAGCTTGGACCCGCTGTGGCACCGATATGTGGGCTGAGGGGGAGCTATGGAGAACGGGAGTGACGCCACGGTGGCCCCGTGAGTAGATGTGGGGGCGCCTGAGTGGGACTGCGTACCTAAATTAGCTGAGCTCGCCTGTGTGGGCCCTGTGAGGGAGACGGTCTTGGCGTAAGTGGTGCAGGGTGGTGAAACACGCGGATCAGAGGTTGGCGATAATTGAGGCTGACCGGGTCTGATTGGAGGAGCCGCTGCGCGGATAGACAGGGAAAGCTAAGCTATTGCAGCGGCCGAGCTGCTCACTAGGCATTGGCTTGGCCCGGAGCTGAGAATCGGTTGCACAACGAGGAGGCAGCCATTTTGTGGAGATTACTTGGAAGCGTCCGACACCAGAGGGGGTGGCAGAGTGCTTTAGCCCAGGGATATCTACGGCCCCTTGGAAGGGGAACTGGATGCAAGGACCCTGGCTGAGAATATAGCGGGCGATACGTACCCAGACCGGAGTTGTAGTCCTCGCTGGACACCTGTCCGCCATTTTGCAATCGCCCTCACTGCTGGTGTCGCGACATGGGACGGTGGATGTGATAAGAGAGCCGCTGGGGTCAGAGGTGTTCTGTTGGATCGAGAGGGACGGATGCCCTAAATGGAAACATCCTGTATCCTGGAGTGAGGTGCTGATCGGAGGTGATTGTGTGGTAGTAGACGCTCCGCAGCAGCCCGCCATTTGCCAGCCTGAACTTTACTAGTGGGCGCTCTTGTTAAACTTGTGAGCTACTCTGCTTGACTGGCCCGCGCACCTGCAATCATGGGGAGGCAAGACACCAGGCAGCCCAAACTAACATTCGAGAACAAAATGGCCGCTAAACAAGGAGAGCCAGAGCCGGACACACAGGCGGAAAGCTCCCGGGACCCAGATGGGGATGACCAGGGTCCGGATCTTAGAACCCTAATGCTGGACATGCGTTCTAGCCTACGCAATATAGACGCTAAGCTTGACAACTTAACGTCGCAGCTAGATGCTGTCAAATCTCAGGTTGGGACACACGAGAGTGAGACACGTCTGGACGCCCTTGAAAACCGACACACAGAATGCCAGGAATTTCAAGTCGAGGCCAAGGAACAACTACTTCAAATGTATAAGCTGCTAGGGATAATCAGGGCTAAGAATGAAGATTTGGAGGCGAGATCAAGACGTAACAATCTACACATTACTGGGATACCGGAGACGACTGCCATCACTAAAATGGAGACATACGTGGCTGATTTGCTTCGAGAACTGTTTAACCCACATCTCTCTGGAGTATTTGTGGTGGAGAGAGCGCATAGGTCACTGGGACCAAGACCTCCTTTTGGAACACCGCCTAGGCCCATAATTGCGAGACTGATGAATTACCAGGACAGGGATCTAGTTCTTCGTATGGCCAGAGAAAAATGCGCGATCACTCATAAGGGTAATGTCATCTCGTTCTACCCAGACTTCACGCCTGCGGTATAGGCGGCAAGAAGGGAATTCCTCCCTGCTAAATGCATCCTGTTACAGGCACAGATCCCCTACTCTCTGCTCTACCCTGCGAAATTGAAGATCTCCGTGGATGAACACCACACTTCTTTACAGATGCAAAATCGGCACTGAAATTTGCAAAACATGTGGGAGGAAAGACGTCTAAGAAGAAACAAGCTGTGGAGGAGGCGTCGGGAGGAACTCTAAGTGACAATGATTAACTGGGGTATCGTATGAACAGGTGTTACTTATTGTGTTGGCGTTCAGATCGGAGGCCATGTTTGACTGCCTGATTTGGACTGAGGAGATTTTGGGCAGTTGTACCGCACAGTTTTTCTTCATCTTTTAGGCTAAGGGTTCCTGGGCAAGCTGAGACATCCACAGTTTTCCCGACCACCTTGTATAATGCAAGGTTGTATGCCGGTGCAGCTGCGCCTCCAAGGGAAGGCTCCCGCTTTTTGATGATGCACTGTTTGAAGTTTATTGTGGTGTAGGATACTCTGCAACTTATTTGGGGGGTTGGAGTGGGTGGGGGTGGATGGGAGGGGTTGTTATGTTGTGTAATGCCAGTCACTCAGAAATGTGGTGCATAGTTGTTGCCTCTCATTCATGTTATGTCATGTGTTACGGAATATCAATGGATGCCATAGTGTAGTTTGGCCATGTCTCCTGGTAATACGTTGAAATGTCTTAGTTGGAATGTTCGTGGTCTGAACGATGGCAGGAAATCGAGGTTGGTGCATGCCTATCTGGCCCACCACAATGTTGATTAATGCCTTTTACAGGAAACACACTTAAACAATGTGCCATCCTGAAGACTTCACCACAATAGATGGGGGCATGTATACTCGGTGATATATTCTAACTACGCCCGGGGGTAGCGATTCTGATAAGACGGGTGTTAGAAGCGGCTGTCTCTAGTTGGCAGAGGTATACACTTCTGACAAATAGGGACACACCTTTTCTAGTCAGGGCAAGGGGATCACACACTTAGATAACCCCTGCTCACCCCCTTGGTAGCTTGGCAAAGCAGACAGGCTTATCTCAGAGGCAGTGCGTTAAGCATTTATGACCACATACAGTAATAAAGTGAATACACTACAAATGGACACGACACAGTAGTATTATAAAAATAAGGATTTTTATATAAGGCTTAGCACAAGACCAAATAACGACAAAAATATACCACAGTCTTAATAAATACTCTTGGAAGGAAAAATAATGATTCAAGCACGGTTTCTTCTTAGCACAAAGTCTTTAGTATCAAAAGCAACTCTTCTTCTTTAAAACACAGTTCTTGGCAACAATGTAACCCACACGGGAGTCACACGACGTCGAGGCAAAGTTAATCCAAAGGTTCGGCGTCGACCGCGAGGAGTGCTACGTCGAGCCCGAAGTCGCACAGACCCCCACAACACAGTACCTTGGAAAAGTGAAGCACTCGATGATCAGCGGCGTCGAGATGTCCGGCGTCGCGTCTTCGGCGTCGATCGGGCCTTGGAGTCGGGGCGATCTGCAGCGGCGTCGACCGAAGTCAGGCGGGAGCAGCGCTCACGAGGTGAAGCAGTATACGGCGTCGTCGATGTCGATGTTGCAAGAGTGAGCAGCGCTCACGGCGTCGAGAGGGCTCGAAGTCGATGCGATCAGCAGCGGTGCAGACACGAGGTCACTTGGAGCTGGAGCCGAACTCACTACTCACTGGCGTTGTTGCTGGCGTCGATCGGGCCCGGCGGCCGGCGTCGAGGAAGCGGGACACTGGAGCCGTTACTCACGATGTCGAGCTGGATTCGGCGGCGTCCGTCGGCGTCGAGATTGCTGGATTCTTTCAGAGGTGCTGGAGTCACAAGTTCCAGCAAACAGCACTTTAAGCAGATGAAGTCCTTTAGCCCTGTGACTTCAACAGGAGACTGGCACTCTTCCAGCCCTTGGAGATTTTCTTAGCAAAGATTGAGAGTACACACACAGTTCCTCCCTCCTGGTTCCTTGGCAAAAATAAAGAAGCAATGCAGGATTCCCCCAACAAACAGCACTCTGGCAGAAGGGGTAGGCAGTCCTTAGATCAGCAGGCTTCTTGTCCTTGGTTCAGGTTTCCTTGTCAGAAGTGATCTAAATTCTTGGTTCAGGGGTCCTTCTCTTATACCCCTTTTTGGCTTTGATCCCTTTGTCCATGCAGGGGAATTTCCCCCCATCTTGGGTTTGTTGTGGGTGTTGCCAGGCCGAAGCACCTGGCCTATTCACTGTGCAGGGCAGAGTCTTCAGCCGCCCAGCAGGAGCGGAGCCAGCATTGTCACTGGCAGGGGCAGGGCCATCAGTTGCCCGGCAGGAGGTGGGCCAGGAAAGTCCCAGGCAGGCACAGAGCCATCAGTCGCCTGGCAGGGGGAAGAAGCCATCATTGTATCAGGCAGGGCAGGCTATCAGGAGCTACTCTTCCCCTACTCTCAATGCAAATGCCCCGCTCACCCCACACTGACTCATTCAGACCTCTGGAGCCACCCAGCTCCTGTCACACGCACACCAGAACCAGCAGAGACCGGTAGACAGTTAGACAAGAAAATAGCTACTTTCTAAAAGTGCTATTTTCAAACACAGAGTCCAAAAACCATCCACACAAACGGATGCGTTATTAAACCCTGAGTTCAGGGATACCAAACTCGACATTGCACCATGCTCCCCGAGCCCGCTAGGATTATAGCATTAATAATCCTGGCAGCCCATTCTAACTGATGGAGAGCAGGTTACCTTACACTAGTGAAAAACGAATATGGCTGTAATTCACTATTAGGACATGCCAACCTTGTCAGGCTTGTCCTACCTAATGCTTACAATGCACCCTGCCCGTGGGCCTACCATAGGGGTGACTAACATGAAGTTAAGGGAAGGTTTAGGGACTGGCAAGTAGGTGTACTTGCGCAGTCTGCGTGACAGTACCAGACTGCACGTGGTCTAGCAATGGTAGACCTTCAGACATACTTTTACTAGGCCGCTCTTGTGGGTGGCACAACACGTGCTGCAGGCCCACTAGCAGCATTTGTATTTACAAGCCCTGGCACCCCTGGTGCACTCTACTAGGGACTGACAGTAAACCAAATAAGCCAAACATGGAATTCAATCAATACAGCAATTTCACATAGGGAGCACTTGCACTGTGGCACTGACCAGCAGTGGCACAGTGCCCAAAGCATTTACCAGCAAAAACATCGTAAACAGAGGAGGCAAACAGAAAAAATGGAGGAGAGACTCATGCCAATGATGCCAGGTCTAACACGTGTCCCCTCCAGCTGAAATGTGGGGAGAACTACTCTTACCCTAGGGAGTCCTCATCACTAAGGCGGAAAAATCTGGACAGACCATCAGCATTGGCGTGATCTGTGCCAGGGCGGTGTTCCACCGTGAAGTCCATCCCCTGTAGGGAAATGGACCACCTCAACAGCTTTGGATTCTCACCCCTCATCTGCATCAACCATCTGAGGGGCCTGTGGTCTGTCTGAACCCGGAAGTGAGTCCCAAACAGGTAGGGTCTTAGCTTCTTCAGCGCCCAGACCACAGCAAACGCTTCTCGCTCTATCGCACTCCACCTCTGTTCCCTGGGAAGTAACCTCCTACTGATGAAGGCTACAGGTAAGTCTCGGCCCTCTTCATTCACCTGAGCTAGAACAGCCCCCACGCCATGCTCTGAAGCGTCCGTCTGGACAACAAATTCTTTAGAAAAGTCGGGTGCCTGGAGTATGGGTGCTGTGCACATTGCAGTTTTTAGGGTGTCAAAGGCCGTCTGACAGGCGTCAGTCCAGATCACAAGTCGTGGCTGCTTCCTGGAAGTCAGCGAAGTCAAGGGGTGCACAATGTTACCATAATCCTTGACGAACCTCCTGTAATAACCCGTGAGACCCAAGAAGGCTCTCACCTGAGTCTGGGTTTTGGGCGGTGCCCATGCCAGGATGGTATCAATCTTGGGTTGCAGGGGGGCCACCTTGCCGCTCCCTACTTGGTGCCCCACGTACACCACTGAACCCTGCCCAATCTGGCACTTACTGGCTTTGATTGTGAGGGATGCTCTGCGCAGGGCCAACAACACTTCCTGGAGGTGGCGCAAGTGTTCCTCCCAGCTGGCGCTGAACACTGCGATGTCGTCCAGGTAGGCGGCACTGAAATCCTCCAGTCCAGCCAAGACCTGGTTGACCAACCTCTGGAAGGTGGCAGTGGCATTCTTCATCCCAAAGGGCATAACCCGGAATTGGTAGTGCCCATCTGGTGTGGAGAATGCTGACCTCTCTTTTGCCCCATCAGTCAAGGCGATCTGCCAGTACCCAGACGTTAGATCAAACGTACTAAGGTACCGGGCAGCCCCTAACCGGTCTATGAGCTCATCAGCTCTGGGGATGGGGTGCGCGTCAGTCTTGGTGACTGAATTGAGTCCTCGGTAATCCACACAGAACCGAAGTTCCGGTGAAGCACCAGGCACTGCAGCCTTTGGGACCAAGACCACTGAGCTGGCCCAAGGACTGCTAGAGGACTCAACCACCCCTAAGGCAAACATTTTGGAGACCTCCTCCTTGATGTATGCTCTGACCTTGTCAGTCACTCTGTAAGCCTTGTGCTTGACAGGAGTGCTGTCCCCGGTGTCCACATCATGGACACACCACTGCGTGACACCAGGAATCAAGGAGAACAGAACAGGGAATTGTCCCAACAGTTGGCGACAATCCTGCTGCTGCTCAGGGGTCAGTGTGTCAGAGAGGACAACACCATCCACTGACCCATCTTGCTCTTTTGCATACAGGAGGTCAGGAAGAGGCTCACTCTCCTCCTCCATTCCAGCATCTGTAGCTAGGAGCATGCCCACTTCGGACCTTTCTAAGTGGGGCTTTAAACGGTTGACATGCAGGACCCGCAAGGGGTTCCTGGGAGACTTCAAGTCCAACATGTAGGTGACATCGCTCTTTTTCTCCACAACCTCAAATGGTCCAGTCCACCTGTCCTTGAGCGCACAAGGTTCCACAGGGGACATAACCCAAACTTTTTGTCCAGGCTGAAGCTCTACCAGAGTGGCCTTCTGGTCGTACCACCGCTTCATCTCCTCCTGGCTGGCCTGCAGATTTGCCTGAGCAAGATCTCTGAAGCGCCTAGTCTGGTTCCTAAAGGCCAGCATGTAACTGTATACATCCTGGGGAGGTTTCCTGGGAGATTGCTCCCAGCCTTCTTTGACCAGACTCAAAGGTCCTCTTACCGGGTGACCATACAAGAGCTCAAAGGGGCTGAACCCGAGAGACTTTTGTGGCACCTCACGGTAAGCAAACAACAGGCATGGCAAGAGGACATCCCATTTACGCCTCATTGGTTCTTCAAGACCCATAATCATGCCTTTAAGGGTACGGTTGAATCTTTCAACCAACCCATTACCTTGAGGGTGGTAAGGAGTGGTGAACTTGTAAGTTACCCCACACTCCTTCCACAGAGACTTCATATAGTTGGAAATGAAGTTGGTGCCCCGGTCTGACACCACCTCTCTGGGGAATCCCATTCGGGAAAAAACACCCATCAGTGCCCGTCCCACCACGGGGGCCGTCACTGTTCTGAGAGGGATGGCTTCCGGGTACCGTGAGGCATGGTCCACCAAGACCAGGATGAACCTGTTGCCCAGGGCTGTCTTGGGGTCCAGGGGCCCAACAATGTCAATCCCCACCCGGTCAAAGGGGGTACTGACCACGGGAAAAGGTTGGAGGGGAGCCTTCTGCTTCCGCCCGCTTTTCCCACTTGCCTGGCAAGTTTGACAGGTCTTGCAATGGATATCTGTATCCCTTCTCATCTGAGGCCAATAAAAATGGGTGACAAGCCTGTCATAGGTCTTGTCCTGCCCCAGATGTCCAGCTAAAGGAACGTCATGAGCCAAACCCAGTAGGAAGGCTCTGAAGCGCTGGGGTACCACCAGCACACGGGCTGACCCAGGCTCAGCAGCCTTAGGCTCGCTATACAGGAGGTCGTTCTCCCAGTAAACAAAATGTGACCCTGACTGATCACCTGAGGTTTGGGCTGAGGCCTGCTGCCTCATACCCACAAGAGAAGGGCACACTTTCTGTTCTGCGCAGAATTCCTCCCTGGAAGGACCACCATCCTGCTGCCAATGGGTCAGCTCGGGCAGGTCTCCCAATTCAGCAACTTGTTCACCTGTGGGTTCCAGGGCATGCCCCTCAAGGCCTGCCTCCTCCTGGACCACGGGAACTACGGGGGACGGTTTCCCGTGCCCCCTGCCTCTTCTCTTCACAGCTGGGTCCTGGGCCATACTTTCAGGCTCCAGAACCCCATCAACACCCTTACTTGCTGTCATGGATCGAGTGGTTGCACGTACCCACTCTGGCACACCCAACATTTTCAAATGTGTCTCCCTCTCCACCTTAGCCCAAGGGGAGTCTTCCAAATCATTGCCCAGAAGACAATCAACAGGCATGGCGGGCCTTACAGCAACTTGAAGAGTACCTGAAACTCCCCCCCATTCAAAGGAAACTTGAGCTACCTCACACTCTCTCTGGGAGTTGTCAGCAGCTATCACAGGGTAGAATGCGTGGGGAACAACCTGCTCTCTGGACACCAAGTGACACTTGACAGCTGTCACACTCGCTCCGGTGTCTCTGAGAGCTTCCACTCTATGGCCATTAATGGTCACCCACTGCCTATATTTCTTAGTGTTACTAGGCAGAGGGGGTGGAGGGACCAATTCCATGTCTCCTAGAGAGACCAGGGACATCTCTGCGGGACCCTCCCCACCATGGGCAACCATCTCCTCCCCTCCCAGGGCTACACTCGCCAACTGACGGGGGCGGCACGTGGTGGTGCACTGGGTGGTGCACTAGAGTTCTTCAAGGGACACTGGGGATCATAAAACCGGTGTCCCACCTGCTTACAAGCGAAGCAGGTCATTGGGCCCCTACGAACAGGTCTACCTGTCGGGGCCTCTGATTTCTTCTCTGGGGGAGGCTGGGAACCCTTCCCTTGGTTCCCTTGGGGATTACTTTGGGGCCCTTTCTGGAACTCCCTCTGTTTACCCTTGTCCCCCCCACTCTTCTGCTGGGGACCCTGCCCACCTTTGGCTGAGTCTCCCACTGGACCCTTGTGGACCCTGGTACTGACCCAGCGGTCCGCCTCCTCAGCAAGTTTTCTAGGGTTAGATATCTTGCTATCGATAAGGTGCTGGCGCAGCTCTGGAAAACAGTTATTAGACAAGTGCTCCCAAGCAAACAAATCATAAAGAGCATCATAACTTTCCACTTTGCTGCCCTTTACCCAACCATCCATGGCTCTGCAAAAAAAGACACATATTCAACCCACGTAGTACCAGGCAACTTCTTACATTCTCTAAAGGCCTGTCTGTACTTTTCTGGGGTTAGGCCATACCTTAACATTAAAGCATCTTTCATATGAGTAAAAGACATCCTATCCTCAACAGGCATGTCTAACAGGGTATCTCTTCCCTCATTCACAAAGCGACCCCACAACCCCGCTCCCCAATCCTTCTCAGGGACCCGGTGGGCCAACAATGCTAACTCATATGCTTTAAACCATTGACCAATATCTTCATTCTTCTGAAAATCTTTGATCACATCTTTAGGAAAATAAAACCTACTTTCTGCAGGCACAGATGGGATGCTGCCACCAGAGGGATTCAATTCTAACTCTTTAGCTTTGAGCTCCAACTCCCTCAACTTGGTATCATGCTCCAAAGCTAACTTTTCCCTTTCAAACTCCAACCTTTTGATCTCCAGATCAGTTTCTCTCCTGCCTCTTGCATTCTCTATCTCCAACTGCCCATTTATCTTAAGTTTTGCCATTTCCATGTTGTATGCTCGCTCCGTCGCCCTTTCTTCTCTTTCTTCAGGAGAAAGACCTTTGGAGGAAACACTGCTGCCAGGAGGGGAGGGGGGCCCATTCACTGGCACCTCCTCTTCCCCTTCCCCTGTCGGTACCACCACCGGATCAGAGGGATCTCTGGCCTCTACCCAGGCTTGCAATGCTTTGAGATATTCTGGTTTGTTTTTGCAGCCTGTGGTAGGAACTTTAAATTGCTTGCAAAAGGATTTCAGATCCTTTAACTGATAGTCGTTGATCTTACTCCTATCAAATTCCTCCTCAACAACAGGTGTAGTGCCTCCAGCATTACTCATGGTCAAAACTGGCAGTTTCCAAAAATCAAGCTTCAGGAAAGCGGAGAACAAAAATATGATATCCAACCAAAACAGATTGTGGCTGCGCTATGGTCTGCTTTCACTATGTAGCGCACACTAATCACTGCACATGGGTCATAAATGCAAAGTTCAAATCCTCACCGCTGACCCACCAATGTTAGAAGCGGCTGTCTCTAGTTGGCAGAGGTATACACTTCTGACAAATAGGGACACACCTTTTCTAGTCAGGGCAAGGGGATCACACACTTAGATAACCCCTGCTCACCCCCTTGGTAGCTTGGCAAAGCAGACAGGCTTATCTCAGAGGCAGTGTGTTAAGCATTTATGACCACATACAGTAATAAAGTGAATACACTACAAATGGACACGACACAGTAGTATTATAAAAATAAGGATTTTTATATAAGGCTTAGCACAAGACCAAATAACGACAAAAATATACCACAGTCCTAATAAATACTCTTGGAAGGAAAAATAATGATTCAAGCACGGTTTCTTCTTAGCACAAAGTCTTTAGTATCAAAAGCAACTCTTCTTCTTTAAAACACAGTTCTTGGCAACAATGTAACCCACACGGGAGTCACACGACGTCGAGGCAAAGTTAATCCAAAGGTTCGGCGTCGACCGCGAGGAGCGCTACGTCGAGCCCGGAGTCGCACAGACCCCCACAACACAGTACCTTGGAAAAGTGAAGCACTCAATGATCAGCGGCGTCGAGATGTCCGGCGTCGCGTCTTCGGCGTCGATCGGGCCTCGGAGTCGGGGCGATCTGCAGCGGCATCGACCGAAGTCAGGCGGGAGCAGCGCTCACGAGATGAAGCAGGATACGGCGTCGTCGATGTCGATGTTGCAAGAGTGAGCAGCGCTCATGGCGTCGAGAGGGCTCGAAGTCGATGCGATCAGCAGCGGTGCAGACACGAGGTCACTTGGAGCTGGAGCCAAACTCACTACTCACTGGCGTTGTTGCGGGCGTCGATCGGGCCCGGCGGCCGGCGTCGAGGAAGCGGGACACTGGAGCCGTTACTCACGATGTCGAGCTGGATTCGGCGGCGTCCGTCGGCGTCGAGATTGCTGGATTCTTTCAGAGGTGCTGGAGTCACAAGTTCCAGCAAACAGCACTTTAAGCAGATGAAGTCCTTTAGCCCTGTGACTTCAACAGGAGACTGGCACTCTTCCAGCCCTTGGAGATTTTCTTAGCAAAGATTGAGAGTGCACACACAGTTCCTCCCTCCTGGTTCCTTGGCAAAAATAAAGAAGCAATGCAGGATTCCCCCAACAAACAGCACTCTGGCAGAAGGGGTAGGCAGTCCTTAGATCAGCAGGCTTCTTGTCCTTGGTTCAGGTTTCCTTGTCAGAAGTGATCTAAATTCTTGGTTCAGGGGTCCTTCTCTTATACCCCTTTTTGGCTTTGATCCCTTTGTCCATGCAGGGGAATTTCCCCCCATCTTGGGTTTGTTGTGGGTGTTGCCAGGCCAAAGCACCTGGCCTATTCACTGTGCAGGGCAGAGTCTTCAGCCGCCCAGCAGGAGCGGAGCCAGCATTGTCACTGGCAGGGGCAGGGCCATCAGTTGCCCGGCAGGAGGTGGGCCAGGAAAGTCCCAGGCAGGCACAGAGCCATCAGTCGCCTGGCAGGGGGGCTGAGCCATCATTGTATCAGGCAGGGCAGGCTATCAGGAGCTACTCTTCCCCTACTCTCAATGCAAATGCCCCACTCACCCCACACTGACTCAATTCAATTCATAAAGCTTTATTCGGAACATTAAAAAACATGTCCATAAAAGCACATACATTTACAGATACAAGCATTTCTTTAAAAAAAAAAGAAAAGAAAAACACATGATACATATATTATCCAGAGGGGGATGGAATAAATATTTAAAAAAGCTTAAAAACACATACTTTTCCTTGCGCTAATTGATTTAAGCAAAAATGTAGCAGTAAAAAAGCAAATGTCCTGGTTGGGAAAATTAAAAACCAGTTTCATAGAGTCCGTGATTGTTCTCACTTCAAATCTTTTCAACATTGGCTTTAAATAAAGTTTCCGTAATTCACTATACAATTTGCATGATAAAAGAAAGTGCTTAGTGCTCTGTTCCGTTTCATTATCACAAGCACAGGGTCCTGTGGGACGCAATTTAATATCTGGGCACCCAACAAGCTAATGTACTGTTCCCATCCTCATTCTGGTTAGTACAAACTGATGCGAAACTCTAGTTACCTGTGACAAGTACGGATGAAATCCAATAAAATCATTCATGCTATTGTACAGTAAACATGTGGATAATTTAGAATCCTCATGACAATGCCTTTCATTGCAATGATTCAAGAAAGTTATTTTCATATTTAATTTGGAGATATCGGAGGCACTGTAAGGATCATTGATCACATTAAGTCCATAGATCTTTAGGAAGCATTCAATAATGTATTTAATCCACGGGATTTTAAGATGCTGGTCCAAAGAAAGGCAATCCTCAATAATAGCTCTATTCAATGAGGTGCCATCGCTCAACCAAATAGAGCGCCACAATAGTAGTGGTCTCAATAAAATCATGTCATTTAAAGGTTGAGACCCTGTTTCCTTGTGAACCAAGGAGTTGGAGGTAGATTTGGGTAAACACAGGAGTCTTTTCAGGAAATTATTCTCTTCTACCTGAAGGCTCCCTGCTGGTGACACACCCCATACACCTGCCCCATAAAGGGCTACAGAAAGACATTTAGATTGATAGATTTTTAACATGTCTTTGATGCGTCTACTCCCCAGCTTCTTGGCAAATACAAAAACCCCATTAGCGCTCCTGATCATCTTTGTTTTGACAGATTTATGTTCGATATCCCATCGACCATTATTCGAAAAATTAATTCCCAGGTAGCAGAAGTTTTCAACCTTTTGGACCGGTTCACCATCAATAAAATAATGGGATTTATTTTTCAGTTTAGCTCGTCCAAGCCCGCACTCCATCACATATGTTTTGGATTTATTAATCACCAGTTTCCTATCTTTGATGAACTGCACAAAGCTGTCCATCAAATGTTGAAGACCTAAGGGGGTCCTAGACAGTAACACGGCGTCATCCGCATAGAGTAACACGGGTATGTTAAGATTGTTAACTCTAGGGGTATCCGCCGTGACTGTCTGCAGGACAGAATCCATCTCATTTATGAAGAGGGTGAAAAGCAGGGGTGCTAGAACACACCCCTGTCTAATTCCCCTCCCGATCCTGAACTTAGTCGTACACTCCCCATTAGGTCCATATCGGACACTGGTACTAAGCTTTTCGTATAGGCGGGCTAGGAAATAAATAATACCTTTGGGAGCCCCCATTTCTATCAGTTTGGTCCATAGTATAGCGTGGTCTACCATATCAAAAGCGCTGCTTAGGTCAGCAAAACATAAGTAAAGCGACCCTTGTTTGGCCTGGGTATATTTCCCTACCAAAAGCTCTAAATTCAGACACTGCTCAATGGTGCCACGCCCTTTTCTGAACCCATACTGACAATTAGTTAAAATCTCATTTGTTTCTGCCCATTCCTCTAATCTTACTAAGAGGACCCGACTCATAATTTTGACAGATGAGTCCAGTAAAGATATTGGTCGGTAATTCTTGGCATCTGCCCGGTCACCTTTTTTATAAATAGGAACAATTATTGATTCCTCCCAAGTAGACGGTATTTTACAACAAATAGCTGCATTGAAGATTTTCGCCAACAATGGACCCCAAATCTCCGGTGCAGTCTTGTACACGTCTATGGGTACTCCATCGGGACCCTGGGCCTTTCCTCCCTTACTGGCTCTAATACTGACCATAACCTCATCAATGGTGATGTTAAAGGCTGTAATAGGCCAGCCTTCTCCATTGGGGACAGGTCTATTACTCGTATCAAAAATAATGGAAAAATGTTGGATCCAAGATTCCATACTCACGTTAGATGTGAGTTCTGGAACCTTTTCATCTTTTAGGAATTGGCTATTTACCGTAGACCAAAACAGAGTGCAATTCTTCAATTCTGCTGCTTGGTTCAAATTGTCCCACGCTTCCTGCTGTAATTCGGTTTTTCTACGTTTAAGGATCAAATTATAATCCTGCCTAAGATTAATCACCCTGCTCCTATCTCTTGGTTTAACTGCCAAGGCATTTTTAAGATTTCTTCGGGCAATAGTGCACGCATGATCAAACCACCCCCTTTTATATCTATCATTGTGATCAACCTTTTTGGTAAACTTCTTATTGATGGTTGAATTGATTCTATCAAAGTGGCCAATACTGTCGACCGAGGTGTCATCCTGTTCTAGAATTGCCGTAATATCTATTATACAACTTGTGATGATGGCCTCAGATGTTATATCCGCTTTGTCTCCCTTCCACCTCAGCCTATGACCATTCCGTCTATGAGGTACAATATTAACAATACTACCTTGTTCACATATAGGGACACGGTTCCATATTATTACATCAGTAGTTAAACAGTTATGATCACTTAGCATGACATCAACCACCTTGATCACAGAGCATAACGGGGTAAGGGTTGAGGACATGCATATAAAATCAATAATAGTGTTAGCGCCCCTTCCTTTAAAAGTCGGTATATTCTCGCCCTCATCATTTTTGGCATTATCCATAATTTCCATATCATGGTCTATCAAGAAGTTATTCAGGGTTTCTCCATAGGAGTGATGGGGAAAGTGGACTTCAGCATCCCCCAGACGATTATACACCCCACATAACTTCTGAGATGATAATGGGCATACTGAGACATTAAAATCCCCCACAAAAATAAATTCAAAAACACCATTAAAATTGTTGACACAATTGGTCAATGCCCTATCTAGTTCATTAATAACAACATGTCTAGTGCCATCAAATATGTTATTGTAGAAATTAATTAAAAGTATATTTCTACCCGCTTCTTGCGCTAGCCATAAAATTTGTGAATGGTCCCCCACTTTAACATATTTTTTCACCAGAATAGGCAACTTTACTGAAATCAGCATCAGCAACCCTCCTTTAGCTCTACCGTGGGTTGAGGCCAAGGCAGGAAGTTCATAGGATACAAAGCCATCAATGCCCTTAAAGTTTTTACACCAGGTTTCCTGAAGGCAAATGATGTCAAATAAATTCACAAAATCTATCCATCCCAACATATCCTCCTTGGCCACTAGGCCTGCAATATTCCAACTGGCAATGTGGCAAGTTACTCTATCACTCTCATGGCTAATAATAAGCGGTTCATCACTGGGTATGGACATGTTATCCTCTGAATTAAAAAGCTCTATGTTATGCATTATATTTGAGACATCTCCCCCTACTAATGTACACTCTACAATCACGTTATCATCTGGTTCATTCACGTGGGTAACTACTGTTCCGCAATTATTACTAGGTACATCACCCCGGGAGGGGTCAGTCTCATGTCAATCATTCTGATCCAGAAAGCTCAACGACTGATACCTGTTCTGAATAGGGACTTGGTAGACCATCCCATTGACAGGCGGAGGGATGATACCATAGTTGGTAAGAGGATTGGGGGAATAAGCTACAAATTTGTTCCCCAAATTGTTCCCACCTATCGCAGAACTCATCGCATGCATCAGCGGGATAAATGTGCCATCATGGAAACCGGGACGGGGATTAGGCAACACAGGTCTATTTACAAAGGGTGGACAGGCGAAGTTACTTGTTACCCCCTCCCCGCAATCAACAGAGGGTGGCCTACTAAGATGGTTATAAAAGTAGCCCAGAGGTCTAGCAACTACATCTGTCTCTGACTGCGTGAGTGAGGCTGCTCTAAGGAGAACAGTCGCAACGTGTTGCGGATGTTTAAAATTAATAATCACGCAGTCCCCCCCACATGTTTTTCTTGTATTACCAATCCAATTGACTCTTCTGATCGAAACAATTTGATCAGAGTAGCCAACTGGAAAACCACAGTGGCGGTTTAACCAGGAAATTGTTTTATTCTTCAAAGATTCCGCTGACTCCTGGGTAATAGGGACCTGGGTTAAAATCGGAACATTAGTAAGTACCACTACATAAGGTACACATTCAGGTGGAAGGTCAACTGGGCGCCTACATATCCGCATGGATACACCATTCGTTCCCCTTGTTGCAGCGGGCAAAGATAAACCAGCTGATACCGGAGCTGCCCTTACACTATTTGGGGCCGGTATAGGTCTAACATCATTCTGTAAAATACCCGACCCTGAGCTTGAGCTTGAGCTTGTCGACCCAACGCTTAATTGCTGTAAAGGTCGGCCTGCCTCCTGAGCTATCATATGGCTAGGTATAGGTGGCTCATTGGGCTGTTGTTTCCTACTCATTCAGACCTCTGGAGCCACCCAGCTCCTGTCACACGCACACCAGAACCAGCAGAGACCGGTAGACAGTTAGACAAGAAAATAGCTACTTTCTAAAAGTGCTATTTTCAAACACAGAGTCCAAAAACCATCCACACAAACGGATGCGTTTTAAACCCTGAGTTCAGGGATACCAAACTCGACATTGCACCATGCTCCCCGAGCCCGCTAGGATTATAGCATTAATAATCCTGGCAGACCATTCTAACTGATGGAGAGCAGGTTACCTTACACTAGTGAAAAACGAATATGGCTGTAATTCACTATTAGGACATGCCAACCTTGTCAGGCTTGTCCTACCATATGCTTACAATGCACCCTGCCCGTGGGCCTACCATAGGGGTGACTAACATGAAGTTAAGGGAAGGTTTAGGGACTGGCAAGTAGGTGTACTTGCGCAGTCTGCGTGACAGTACCAGACTGCACGTGGTCTAGCAATGGTAGACCTTCAGACATACTTTTACTAGGCCGCTCTTGTGGGTGGCACAACACGTGCTGCAGGCCCACTAGCAGCATTTGTATTTACAAGCCCTGGCACCCCTGGTGCACTCTACTAGGGACTGACAGTAAACCAAATAAGCCAAACATGGAATTCAATCAATACAGCAATTTCACATAGGGAGCACTTGCACTGTGGCACTGACCAGCAGTGGCACAGTGCCCAAAGCATTTACCAGCAAAAACATCGTAAACAGAGGAGGCAAACAGAAAAAATGGAGGAGAGACTCATGCCAATGATGCCAGGTCTAACAACGGGGAATGGATTGGAAGGAGGGTTTAACACAAGTGGATCTGGAAGGGCGTTATATCCTGGTACAGGGGCTCCTGTGTGGTGTGTCCATCCTCATAGTGATCGTATACGGCCCGAATACTGATTCTCCTGATTTTTTCAATACAATATGGTCAAAAATTAAACAATTGGATGTGACACAATTTTATGGGGAGGAGATTTTAACGCAATACTTAAGGAGAGCTTAGATAGAAGAGGCACGGCTAGGACCCTGCACCTGGCAGCCAGCGTGGCCCTTCAGGAGATAATAGTGGAAGGTGACTTGATAGACATCTGGAGAAGCAGACATGGAGTGTTGAAGGAGGGCACTTGTATTTCAGAGCATCGCAATGCATGGTCACGCCTAGACTATTGGCTATTGTCCCGAGATATGGCTGCCTGCACGGTCGAGGTCGAGCACTTGCCCCGTTCCTTGTCTGATCATGCCCCATGCCTGTTGCAGCTGTCCCTACCAACTATGACTAGGCGTGCATTTACATGGAGACTTCCACCACACGCCCTACTTGATGCAGCCTTTAGGGAAGAGATCGGTAATGATATTGCAGAATACTTTCAAAATAACGTTGAGTCAGTCGACTCAGAAGGTGCACTTTGGGAGGCCTTTAAGGTAGGTATAAGGGGGCAATGCATTGCCAGACAAGCGGGGGTGCTTAAGCTATAAGGGGTTCCCTGGCTTCCTTGGAGGCTGATATCAAGAAACTCGAAACGCAGTACTATGATGTGGGAGATTGTGGTACTACCGGGCTACTGAAAGCTAAACTGTTAGATTATGCGGAAGAGGCACAACGCGAGGTGAAATTCCTCGGTAAATATGCAGAGGCAAGGAGGTATGGGGAGGGGGACAGATCAGGGCGCACATTGGCAAATATGATCAGTCCTTCCAGAACCGCGACACACATTCATGAGATATAGGACACATCTGGCAATGTGGTAAGAAGGCAGGAGAAGATATTAAAGACGTTCTCGGGCTTCTACTCCGCCCTCTACACTGCCACCCAGAGTGAATGCCCGGAGGGGATGGGGTAATTTCTTGAATCCATTGAGCTAGCATGGTTTAATGACACATACAGGAAATACATGGACCTTCCGATAACAACTGAGGACGTTGGGCAAGTTATCAAAGGTTTGCCTCTAAATAAAGCTCCAGGCCCTGATGGCCTCACAACCGCATTCTACAAGGCCTATGCGGAGGTGCTGGCGCCTAGGTTGCTGGCGGTGTATGAGGAGGCTTTGTAAATGGGCAAACTGCCTGACACGAAGAAGAGGCTTTAATAATTACACTGCTGAAGCCGGGCAAGGCTGACGACGAGTTGGACTCATATAGGCCTCTCTCATTAATCAATGTTGATGTAAAACTTTTCACCAAGTTACTGGCTAACCGGCTGCAGCCCTTGTTGCCCCTAATAGCTCTCCCTGACCAATCAGGGTTTATCACCGGGAGATCAACTTCGCACAATTTACGCACAATTTTTTCTACATTACATCATCTGCACCCCAGTGTCCACGCTGCAGTGGTGTTTTTGGACGCCACTAAAGCATTTGACACCCTGGAATGGCCGTATTTATTTGCTATTTTGACCAGAATGGGCTTCAGTCTGCTCTTTATCAGTAGGATTTGTTTATTATACACAGCTCCAAGTGCCAGAATACAAGTGAACGGATTGGTCTCTGATCCCTTTTCCATTTCGTGGGGTACGCGGCAGGGATGACCCTATCCCCGCTGCTCTTTGCCATAGCAATGGAGCCGTTGGTGGCCCGAGTATGACAGCATCATACTGCACGGGGAATAGGATTTAGCTCCAGAAGTCTGTTAATATCCTTATATGCAGATGATGTGACCCTGTACCTTATTGATCCAGAAATCAATCTAGACCCAGTATTGCATGAGTTTATCCGGTTTGGAGGTCTGGCAGGTGTTTGTATCAATTGGTCTAAGTCAGTCGTGTTCCCTTTGACAGACAGTACTCCAGAGGTCGCATCTGAGTTCCCTCTGAGATGGGAGGCAGAAGAGGTTAAATACTTGGGAATTTGGATAAGTAGAGATCTTCAGGAAATCTGGAATCTGAACTATGGACGTGCTATGACATGGCTGGAGGGGAAAGTAAAGCTGTGGGCGATGTTACCTCTGTCTCTTACGGGGCGGATCGCTCTGGCAAAAATGATCATATTACCCAAATTTTTGTACCTATTCGTTAATGTCCCGATCCCACTGACGTCACATTTCTTTGCCACACTAAAGTCACAACTTGTCGCTTTGGCATGGGCGGGTAGACAATCCAGGGCGGCCTGGGGCGTGCTGACGCTGCCTTTGCAATAAGGAGGACTGGGAGCCCCGGACATGCACCTCTATGCGCTATGTGCTCAAGCACAATAATTAGACTTTTGGGTACACCCGTCCCCATTCCAGCCTCACGTCCCTGTAGAACATGACACTATGGCACCGATACCACTACAGGTGGCTGTATGCGTGAAAGCAAGACGCCCTAGGGGTGATGTTGACACGGCAGAGACATTGAGATGGGTGTGGGACGAGTTGAGAAAGAGGGCGGATATCCCGCTGATGAATGCCCCATCATTATCTTTGGTACAAAATCCCCTACTGCCCTGCATTGAGGGAGGTATTAGCACATCTCTGCAGCAAAAACTAGGCCTGCACACATGTGCTGATTTGTTCCCTAACAATGAATTCATGCCCCCCCGTGGCTGCTGAGGGACGGGAGGTGCTCTTTTCAGAACTGTTTTTGTACCATAGACTGAAGTTGAAGAGTGAGTTTCCGCTGGCTCCTCCAACCTTTCAAGCACTAGAAGCGATAGTGAGCTCCCCCTCTCCCCGGAAACTGGTAACTAGAATATATAGGCAAATGCATAAAAGCGCTCCCATAGTACAGCTCACAGCCCTGCGAAAATGGAATGACGAGCTTTCTACCTTACTCACTGAGGAGCAATGGGACTTTTGCTGTGGGCAACTTACTGGATTATCTCCCAACTACAGGCAGCGATTAATCCATTTTAAATATTTGCACAGGTTCTATAGGACGCCGGATAGTCTACACAGAATGGGGCTAAGGGAGGAGGATAGTTGCTGGAGGTGTGGGTATTCCCCTGCAATGTTTCTGAACACGGCGTGGTCGTGCGAGAAGCTCGGAGGCTATTGGTCTTCGGTATTTGAGTCAATAAACCAGATTGTGGGAAGAGCTGATGTCCCATCCCCTGAATTAGGAATTTTGGGATTTGTGCAACACACTGTGCCCAAATTAGGAAAGTTGCATGTGCTGCTGTTTCTGTATGCTAAATGTCAAGTGGCAGTGAATTGGGGGAGGCGGGGGGTGCCGTCAGTCCAGAGCTGGCTAGCTGATGTCACTTATGGGCACACGCAACTGGGGACCTTTTGGGAGTTAATGCCGCCCACCTCCAGGCCACGCGATATTTGGGAGCCGTTCACTCAATGGAAACGGGAGAGACAACAAGAAGATGGGATTGGGGGAGGGACATTGTATGAGCGGGACATATATTGAAGTGATGGTACATAGCTATGGTTATAGAACCGCATAAAGGCCGATGGGATGCTGAGGTACATATGGTCGATCATGGGTAACTGCGTTGTATTCATGATGACAATATCCTGAAATGTGTTGATGCTATTGACCTGTAGGACAGCAGACTGCTGGAGTACGGACTTCGAACGAATGCAACTATATAAATGTATGTAATTATAGTAATGTGATGACATAACGTTATAGAACGATTATTATTTTAGACTATGGCACAGGTCTGCACTGGAATAAGCTATTGAAGATGCATAATGACTGGCTCACGTTATGTTTGCTATGTGGTTGTACACTGTTTGAAAATGCTAATAAAAAATAAATAAAAAAACCATCATTAGACACACAACTACAATCATACATAACACTATCCTACTACCAGACTTAGCTCAACAAATCAATACATATCATATTACATTTCATAAATACATGAGATAAAACATAAGAAGAAAAGCGCTGATGCTCTTCAGATGGGGATCCAAAACCCTTGGTTCCTTTGTCAGGGCGCAGCTGGTCAATTATACATTGGAAGATTAGTGGTCATTCATAAACCTCCAATAGATTTCTTATACGTGGTGCACAGCGAGCTCTATATAACAATAATTTGAGCTGTATTTCAACAGTTAATCTGTGGGAACAATAAAAAACTTACATAAGCACATTTCTAATATATACACAACAATCCATATGAAGCTTTGGCCATGCTCCCATAGAGTAGTGCTCAGAAAGACACTATTGTTACACCCAAAGGAGTAAAAGAGAAAAAAATCAAGCCAAACACCATACCCAAGTGAATGTGCAAGAGAGAAGATAACTTCTAAGTAACACAACAACCTACAAGATGAAACGTAGTGAAAGCTTGACTCTCTCAAAACGGTAGTGGGTGTGAAGCCAAGGTGCCTAATTGTTTTCATCCACAGATAAGACCTGGCAAGAAAACAGAACGATGTTAAAAAACAATATGCTTAAGGCACTGAGTAAGTACGTGCAAACCTACAAGCTAGGTATGCGTAGAAAGCTACCATCCCTGTCCATACTCCAAAAGGTGGTGAATGCTTAAATAAACAGCGGGGTATCTGACGGAATTATAGAGTTGGAGTTCCTAAAGGACTCTGCAGGCGTAAGGACCGAACCGCCAAATGGTGGAAAAAAACAAGCACCAAGGGCTCTTACCATGCATGAACTATTTGTTTAAAGGTCCTCTGGCAGTCCTCACAAACATGAACAAAGGTAGGGCAATATTTGTCTCTATAGAAAAAGTGAGGAAAGCCTACATGAGTTTTAAACGCATGAATGAAGAACTTTCACCAACTAGCTAAAAAATAACGTATCTAATACCTACCGAAGCAGTGTGTATTGCTGTAACATACACCTTTATGCCAATATGATCAGAAAAAAACTATGTTTTAATTGAACCACGGTTCTGCAAGAAAAAAGAGGAGATAAAAGAATTTAAGTCAAATCATAGCCTTAGCTCAGGAGAGTCTGAATTCCAGGGGGTAAAAATGTAACTTACGGCTTACACTTTCAAAGGATTACAAACATTCAAATCCGTACTTGCTATGGTCCTGCCCCATACGTATACATGGAAAAAAGACGGGTAAATATAACAGAGCGCCGGAGAGGAAAAAGAATATAATACACTAATAAAGCTTATATCCCAGCAATTTAGGTAACCATAACTAACAGAGGGCTACCACCCTAACGCACCTGGTGAATGCTTCTGGGTATACGGACGGGATAACTCCTCCATTGTTTGAGGAACACGGGCACGCAAGCTGGTGAGAGTCAGCTGTGATATATATACTCCTATAGCAGAGGTCTTCAAACTTTTTGAATTCCGAGACCCCCTTGTAAAACCTTTTTAGGCGTAAGGACCCCCTTCCGACAAAAGTTTCTAGAAACTGGTACTCCTCATCATCAACTTTTGACAACCATAAATGCGCCTGTTAGACCTCATCGCATCCCTCCATCATTCATCCACCCACACTTTCACACGTCCATCCATCCACCCTTTCATCCTTCCATCCATACATCCATCCTTCATCCATCCACCCTTTCATCCTCCCATCCATACATCCATCCTTCATCCATCCACCCTTTCATCCTCCCATCCATACATCCATCCTTTACCCATCCACCCTTTCATCCATCCACCCATCTATCATCCACCCACCTTTTCACACATCCATCCATCATTCGTCCTTGAAACCTTTTATCCATTCATACATCCACCCACCCTTTCATCCTCCCATCCATACATCCATCCATCTACCCTTTCATCCTCCCATCCATACATCCATCCTTCATCCGTCCACCCTTTCATCCTCCCATCAATACATCCATCCTTCATCCACACTTTCATCCATGCATCCATCCACCCACCCTTTCATCCATCCAGCCATCATTCATCCCCCCACCTTTTCACACATCCATCCATACATCATTCATCCATGCAACCTTTTATCCATCCATACATCCATCCACCCTTTCATCCATACATCCTTCATCCGTCCACCCTTTCATCCTCCCATCCATACATCTATCCTTCACCAATCTATCCTTCATCCATACACCCTTTCATCCATCCATTCACCCATCATTCATCCACCCACACTTTCACACATCCATCCATCCACCCTTTCATCCTTCCATCCATACATCCATCCATCATCCATCCACCCTTTCATCCTTCCATCCATACATCCATCCTTTACCCATACAGCCTTCCATTCATCCATCCATCCTTCATCCATTTACCCTTTCATCCATACATCCATCCACCCACCCTTTCATCCATCCATCCACCCATCATTCATCCACCCATCTTTTTACACATCCATCCATCCATCATTCATCCATCCACCCTTTCATCCATCCATTCTTCATCCGTCCACCCTTTCATTCTTCCATCCATACATCTATCCTTCACCATTCTTCCATCCATACATCTATCCTTCACCAATCTATCGTTCATCATCCACCCTTTCATCCTTCCATCCATACATCCATCATTCATCCACCCACCTTTTCCCACATCCATCCATCCTTTAGCCTTACATCCATCCATCCACCCATCATTCATCCACCCACCTTTTCTGTGCCTCTCTCA
Organism: Lissotriton helveticus; assembly: GCF_964261635.1. NCBI lineage: Eukaryota > Metazoa > Chordata > Amphibia > Caudata > Salamandridae > Lissotriton > Lissotriton helveticus. The sequence continues at coordinate 157,902,283 of NC_136070.1, forward strand.
TGGGGGGGGATCAGTATCCCTCTGCGTCGTCTTCCTTCTTCTTTCCCGCTCATGGGAGGGCATCTCTGTGCCTCCCTGCTGGGGGCGGGGGATGTGTCACTGGACCCACAGCTCCAGGCGCGCAACATCCATTGAACTCAAAGGGCTACACTACAGCCTGCTCCCCCAGGCCCCCCCTCCCCCCAGCTCGTGTATGTGAGCCCGGCTGAAACAGCTTCAGGGACAAACACACAGTCACACCCAAGTACTTGTCTTTAAAAGACCTTTTACTTGTTAATGAGGCGTTAATGTTTTTCACACCTCGGTGTGAATTAGGCCTCCGCCGTGAGCACCCTCGATCAGCCCAATGCCAGGAACTGCACTCTGCAGAATCTGCGACCCCCTTCCCAGGACTCCACGACCCCCCTGGGGGTCGCGCCCCACAGATTGAAGACTGCTGTCCTATAGTATCAGGTAAGACTATCGAGAAAACGACGTAAAATGCGTCATTACGCTACGTGTGTTGGTTGGAGCGCTCGTATGTCTAGACGCACCTGTTGTGTGCTTGTTTTGAGAACTTTAGTAGTACCCCATTGAGATACCCGAAAGCGAAGAGATCATTTGTCTAGACCGCGCTAGCCATATTAATGATATGGAAACTGAAGGTGCCATATATGAAATACCCAAAGGAAGCCAACAATCACAATGTACAAAAAAATAGCATACATAGAGAAAATACTACATGCGGATCACCCAAACTACAATCACGAGGTGATGAGCGTCCCATGTATGTAACAACATTAAAAACTAAAAAGAAAATGCATAAAACCCCGACGTCTGTTCAAAGGCAAGAAACATCATAAGTGAAAGAGTCAGATGCTAATACCTGAAAGCGAAAATAGATGTCTCTCAAGTCAGTTGGTCCTGGTCTGAAGTAAAGTGAAACCCATACCACAAACCCCACAAAAGTCCTACAAGGATAATTAATAAGGAACTTACTACTTTTGACTTTAGTTAGTGAATCATAAATCAAACTCCAAAATTTAAAGAATGACTCTGACTGACAACGCTCCATATGATGTAAAGTTTCAGCTGAGGCTAAATAATGGAAGGATCCGGAACTAAATTGCGCTGTCTGACAGGGCAAAAAGCTAGTTATCTGAAGGAAACCCACTATTGGCACAATTCCCCTAACAGTACGACCGGAGCCCCCCATCTCGTGAAGACAAGGGATGTCCACTAGGAGATAAGAAATAAACAAGATGAACCCTTGGCAGGCAGGTCAAGGGGAGTGTGTATGGAAAACGCACATATCCGGTCGTGCCGAATATGGAAGCAAAATAATGATACAGTGAGGCACAGAAGTAACTGACAAGGGTTACATTCAGAGGAGAGCATTCTCCCATGGTAGATGCTCATTGAGTCCTGAGGATGCTGTCTGTAATATAAACATCCAATATACCTCCCTTTTTTTCCTTAAGGCATCAATTTTATTATCCCTGGGGTTGTGTACCTTCTCCAAGATGATTCATTTAATGTTAGAGACCAGATGTTGTTTCTCGAGCCAATGTTCTACAAGGGGTGCTCTTCTACGGTTGTCTTTAATTGACAATTTATGCTCACTTAATCTTATCCTAAACCCCCTATTTATACTTTATAATTAGGTAAATTAGATTTTACGGGTGCGCTACTTTTATGCGACGGGTGCGCGCACCCTATGTGACTCCATGTGACCGGAAAAGAAAGCTTTTGATTGGTTTAAAACCATTTCCTTCTGTTAGAGGGAGGATCTAACACCTATTTTATTTCTCTTATTATTTGTTTGTCCTCCTGGCAAGACCTGTTTATTGTAGCTTCTTGCAATTTCTTTTATGGGTGTGTTTTTTGACTTTTTTTGGAAAAAAGGCATCCAGTCATCCAGAGGAAGATCTCCTGAAATAGGTAGAAGATGTGGAGGAGCCTGTGAAGAAAAGAAAGGAGAGTGTGGTTTGGGCTTTCTTTACCGTGCCAGAGGGTGAGAAAAAGGTGAATGCAAGGAAGGTTACTTGCAAGTTGTGCGAAAGAGTACTATAGGGTGAGAAAAAGGTGAATGCAAGGAAGGTTACTTGCAAGTTGTGCGAAAGAGTACTATTGAGAAAAAATTAGAAAAAAATACTCTTGCAGAACATCCTTCATGAAAAAACACTTGGAGACCATTCACCCAGTGCATTTGGCTAAAGAAATCTCACAGAGAGAGAAAAATGAACAAGCTACGTAGGTTGACCCAAATGCTCCATCTACGTCATCAGTAGGAGTTCCACCTTCACCTCCTAAACACACTTTCCCTGAGTTTCTGGATACTACATTCAACTGTAAAAAGTGTGATGCAAGACTCTGCATTGGGAAGCAATCAATGCAATTAAAACACACAAATGTTAATTTTTTTTTGTATCTGCTCTCAAATCTTCTTTTCCTTTTTTTCCAAAGGTTATAATGGACTTTTGAATTTAGTTTTGTTTAAAAAAAAGTCAAAAACACCAGCAAAAAGAAGATTTTTATAAAATACAAAAAAAATTAAAATTGTTAAAAAAACAATGGTTCTTATTGAAACACATATACTGGTTAAAAATAGAAAAATTGCTTGAATGATTGCATGAGTGCAGGGATACTGCCTGGGTGATGGAAGAAGTACTTGTAGAGTGCCTGGGAGATTGCATGAGTGCATGGGTAGTGCCTGGGTGATTGCATGAGTACATGGTTTCTGCCAGGGTGATTGGAGGAGTGCATGTATATTGTCTAACTAATTGCAAGAATGCAGGGGTAATGCCCGAGTGCATGGATGAATGCATGATTGAGCCTGAAGGATTGAATGAGTACATGGGTGGTGCCTGAGCGATTGAAGAAGTGCATGGGTAGTGCCTGTGTGATTGCATGAATGCAGGGGTAGAGCCGGAGGGCATGGATGAGTGCTATAGTAGAGTTTGAGAGAATGGATGAGTGCATGTGTACTGCCTGAGTACTTTCAGGAGTGCAGGAGTAGTGCCTGAGTGTATGGAAGAGTGCAAAGGTAGTGTCTGGCTATTTGCATGAGTGCATGGGTAGTGTCTGGTTGATTGGAGGATTGTATGGGTAGTGCTTGGGTAATTGAAGAAGTGCATGGATAGTGTCTGGGTGATTGAAGAGGTGCATGGGTAGTGCCTGTGTGATTGGATGAGTGCAGGGGAAGCACTACAGGACATGGATGAGTGCATAGGTAATATTTGAGAGAATGGATGGGTGCATGGGTAGAGTCTGTGTGATTGCATGAATGCATGGCTACTGTCTGGGTGTTTGGAGGAGTGCATCTGTGCTGTCTGAGTGATTGCAAGAGTGCAGGAGTAATGCCTGACTGCATGGATGAGTGCACAAGTAGTGTCTGAGTGATTGCGTGAGGGCATGGCTAATGCCTAGGTGTTTTGAGGAGTGCATGTGTAGTGTCTGAGTGATTACAAGAGTGCAGGAGTAATGCCTGACTGCATAGATGTGTCTGAGTGATTGTATCAGTGCATGTGTAGAGCTTTGGTCAATGGAGGACTGCATGAGTACTGCCTGAGTGATTGGATGAGTGCATGGTTAGTGCCTGTGAAATTGCATGAGTGCATGCATAGTGCATTAGTGCATGGATGAAAACATGGGTGCTGCCTTGGTGATTGCATTAGCGCATGGGTGGTGTCTGGGTGATTGGAGGAGTGCATGAGTACTGCTTGGATGATTGCAGGGATAGTCCCAGGGGGCATGGATAAGTGCATGGATAGTGCCTAAGTGATTTCAGGAATGCATAGGTAGTGCTTGGATGATTGGAGGAGTGCATGGGTAGTGTCTGAGTGATTGAATTAGTGCAAGAGTAGTACCTGAGGGCATGGATGAGTGCATGGGTAATATTTGACAGAATGGATGAGTGCATAAGTACTGCCTGGTTGATTGGAGGAGTGCTTATGTACTGCCTGACTGAATGCATACGAGCAAGGGTAGTGCCTGAGTGCATGTATGAGTGCATGGGTAGTTCCTGGGTGATTGAAGGAGTGCCTAGGTAGTGCCTGTGTGATTGCATGAGTACAGGGTAGTGCCTGAGGACATTGATGAGTGCATGGGTAGTGCCCAGGTGATGCATGAGGGCATGGCTACTGCCTGGGTGATTGAAGGAGTGGAGTGCATATGTACTGCCTGAGTACATTCAAGACTGCAAGGGTAGTGCCTGAAAGCACCAATAAGTTCATGTGTAGTGCCTCGGTGACTGCATGACTGTGGGTTGTGCCTTAGCGATTGAATGACTACATGGGTAGTGCTTGTGTGTTTGCATCAGTGCAGGGGTAACACCTGAGGGCATGGATGAGTGCATGGGTAGTATTTCACAGAATGGATGAATGCATGGGTACTGTCTGGGTGATTGCATGAGCGCATGGCTACTGCCTGAGTGATTAGAGGAATACTTATGTACTGCCTGAGTGATTTTAAGAGTGCAGGGGTAGTGTGTGAGTGCATGGATGAGTTCACAGAAAGTGCCTCAGTGATTTTAAGAGTGCATGGGTACTGCCTGGTTGTTTGGAGGGGTACATGTATACTGCCTGAGAGATTGGAGGAGTGCATGGGTAGTGCCTGTGAGATTGCATGAGTGCATGCGTAGTGCCTGAGTGCATGGATGAGTGCATGGGTACTTCCTGGGTGATTGCATAAATATATGCATAGTGCTTGGGTGACTGCAGTAGTGCATCTGTACTTCTTGGGTGAATGCATCACTGCAGGGGTAGTGTGTGAGTGCATGGATAATTGCATGGGTAGTGTGTAAATGATTGCATGAATGCTTGGGTAGTGCCTAAGTGATTGTAGGAGTGCATAGATAGTGCTTGGGTTATTGAAGGAGTGCATCGGTAGTGCCTGTGTGATTGCCTGGGTGAAGGGGTAATACCTGAGGGCATGAATGAGTGCATAAGTAGTATTTGAGAGAATGGGTGAGTGCATGGGTAGTGCCTGGGTGATTGCATGAGTGATTGGAGGAGTGCTTGTGTACGGCCTGAGTGAATGCAAACAGGCAGGGGTAGTGCCTGATAGCATGGATGTGTGCATGGGTAGTGCCTGGTGACTACCCATGGGTGACAACTGTTTTTATCTTCACTCACCATCTGCCTCCACACTGGTTTCTGCAGCGGATTTAGCGCTGCCCGATACCGGCGATAGACACTCTTTGCCGCCATCCCGGCCAGGCCACAGGCTACGCCCCCTTTTAGGAGGCCACGCCCCCGCCCAACTCTATATAGCGACGCTGACTGCAAGCGCCGCCATTGTAAGGTACTTAACTCCTGAGGCGGAAGCCGGGAGTCAGATAGCTTTTTAACAATTTGTTTGTCACTCTTTACAACTGTTTTTATCTTTACTCACCATCTGCCTCCACACTGGTTTCTGCAGCGGATCTAGCGCTGCCCGATACCGGCGATAGACACTCTTTGCCGCCATCCCGGCAAGGCCGCTGGCCACGCCCCCTTTTAGGAGGCCAAGCCCCCCGCCCAACTCTATATAGCGACGCTGACTGAAAGCGCCGCAATTGTAAGGTACTTAACTCCTGAGGCGGAAGCCGGGAGTCAGATATCTTTTTAACAATTTGTTTGTCACTCTTTACAACTGTTTTTATCTTCACTCACCATCTGCCTCCACACTAGTTTCTGCAGCGGATTTAGCGCTGCCTGATACCGGCGATAGACACTCTTTGCCGCCATCCCGGCCAGGTCCCCTTTTAGGAGGCCACGCCCCCGCCCAACTCTATATAGCGACGCTGACTGCAAGCGCCGCCATTGTAAGGTACTTAACTCCTGAGGCGGAAGCCGGGAGTCAGATAGCTTTTTAACAATTGGTTTCGTCACTCTTTACAACTGTTTTTATCTTCACTCACCATCTGCCTCCACACTGGTTTCTGCAGCGGATTTAGCGCTGCCCGATACCGGCGATAGACACTCTTTGCCGCCATCCCCTTTTAGGAGACCACGCCCCCCCGGCCCAATTCCATCTATCCATAAATCATGTGCCTCCATCGGAAGCGCAGCGGGCATGACGATTGCGTGCCGAAGGCGCACCTAAGGCAAGCCCGTCTGCGCCCGTCCGCGTCCAACCGGGGCTAGGGGCCACCCCCTATACCCATTCTATACAATACTCTCCCACGCAGCTGACCGAACTCCAGGGTCCCTGGCCCCTGGATGACACAGCAACAGCTTGCATCAATAAGCTGGGATTGTCTGCCACTTATACTTCCCCCCACTCCCCCCCTTTCCTCCTCTCCTTACCACTCGTCCCTGTCCGGGCCCACCAGTGCCCCCATCCCCCACCCTTCTATCCACTTACTACCTTAACACCAGGTCAGAGGTTAAACACTATCACAAACTTTTCAACTTACTGGACCTGCACAAACCCGACCTCTTATTTCTTACAGAGACCTGGTTTTGTGACAGTTCCCTCCCCCCGCTACTAGCCATGCTACCAGCCTCCTATTATGCTCTTCGAGCCGACCGTTCCCCCGGCAAACCGGGCGGAGGAGTCGCCCTGATTGCCCACAGAGAAATTGCATTTCAACCCCTAGTCTTCTCCTCCATCGGCTCTTCAGACTTCTTAGTGGTCCGCTCACTTTCCTTTAGCACTCCGCTCACCTGTGTTCTTATGTACCGCCCCCCCACAGCTCCTCAACTCTTTCTTCCCAGCTTCCAAGACCTGGTGGCTACCTTAGCAGTAAACAACTCCTCCATCTTGATTATTGGAGACTTTAACTTTTGGCCTTCAGACCCAGCTGAATGTTCCACATCGAAAGAGTTTTCTGAGACCCTCCGCTCCCTCAACTTTGTTCCCTCCGTTCATGCCCCAACACACCTCCAGGGACACATACTCAATCAGATCTGGTCTCTCAACTGCCCAGTTTCCTCGTTGTCCATTTCCCCTTGCACTTGGTCCAATCACTTCCTTATTTCATTTTCCCTACTCCTTAGCCCAGCTCTTAAGTCCCCTCTTCAAAAAAACACCTGGGTGCGCTCTTGGAACCGCGTGGACATGGTCTCCCTGTCGGCCACTCTCTCTGCCTCCAGCCCGGATCTCCACGGGTTGTCGTCCTCCGGGCAAGCCGACTCCATCAACTCTTTATTTATTTTATTTATTTATTTATTTATTTGATTTGTAAAGCGCTACAGCTACCCAAAAAGTGTTTCCCGGCGCTGGTAGAGAGATTGAGTGCAGAAAAGGAAAGGAGGGAGATGAATAGCCAGGCCAGGTTTACTGGTTGAACAGCCAGGTTTTCAGGGATCTACGGAATGTAACGAGATTAGTTTCAATGCGCAATTCCAGGGGGAGGGAATTCCATTACCTAGGACCTAGGTAGGAAAAGGACCTGCCTCCCATTCTGGAAAGCCGGACTTTAGGCACGTTGAAGAGGCCCTGAGAAAAGGATCTGAGATGCCGAGTGGGAAGATAGACATGAGCTAGGGATTTTAGATATCTTGGGGCCGAACCAAATTTTATCTTATGCATGAAACAGAGAGTCTTGAATTTTACTCTGCTCTCAATTTTAAGCCAATGCAAAGTTTTTACGTGTTCCGACATGTGTTCTCTTCTATGGCACTTGCGCAATAGACGGGCCGCAGCATATTGTACACGCTGCAGTCGTTTCATTACAGCTTGGGTTGCTCCTAGGTAAAGGACATTCCCGTAGTCAAGCCTAGAAGTTATTAGGGCATTAACTACAGATTTCTTAGTGTCTTCGGGGATCATCCATATGATCTTACGGAGCCATCTCAGGATTACAAAACACATGGCAGTAAGTTTTCCAACTTGAGGCTGCATCGTAAGTCCTTTATCAATAGTTATACCTAGGTTCCGGACTTGGTCACATGGGATGGGAAGAGGGCCCATGCTGGATGGCCAGTGGGAGGCATTCCATAGATCATGGTTGGGGCCAAAGATTAGAACCTCTGTTTTTTCTCCGTTAAGTTTCAACAGATTGGTCCGCATCCAGGTTGCGATTTTGGCAAGGCCAGATTTCAGGGGCGAAGGTAAGTCCTTGTTTGTGCTGGACAGAGAGAAAATTATTTGCGAATCGTCAGCGTAACTAAACATAGTTAGGCCTTCATTTTCCGCAATACGGGCAAGAGGGGCAACGTATAAGTTAAAAAGCAGGGGGCTAAGCACCGAGCCCTGAGGGACACCATAAGGGGACTGGTAGACACCTGAGGTGCCTATATTAGAATTAATTTGAAAAGAGCGCTGGTCTAAATAAGAGGTTAGCCACTCAAGAGCAATTCCCCTTATGCCAACATCAAAAAGGGAGTTAAGCAGGATACTATGCGAAATGGTATCAAATGCTGCACTGAGATCAAGAAGTATCAGTGCAGCCGTGAGTCCCTTATCAACTAAGCTCCGCAGATGTTCTACGACCCCCAACAAGGTAGTCTCGGTTGAGTAACCGGGTCGAAAGCCCGACTGAGAGGAGTGAAAGATGTCATTTGTCTCTAAGTAGTGTGCCAGATGGTGATAGACGTGTTTTTCCAAAATTTTGGAAAATGCGGGTAACAAAGAGATCGGACGAAAGTTACCCAGAACTTTAGGGTCAGCCGTAGGTTTCTTCAACAGAGGTGTAACCTTAGCATGTTTCCATGATAAGGGGACATGGGCAGAGACAAGGGACTGGTTTAAAATTTTACAAATTAAAAACAAATGCCTAGTGTCAAGTTTCTTGAGTATAGACACAGGGAGAGGATCTACCGGGGAGCCCGATTTTAGTGTCCTAACAATTTCTTGTAAATTTTGGCTAGTAATCTCAGGCCAGCAAATTAGAGGGAGATATGTTGGCGTAGATTGTATTTGCTGATTATTATTGGCAGTATTATTAGTTTCTTCCGCTTGCTGCTTAGAGATATCATCATAGATTCTTTCAATTTTGTATATAAAAAACTGAGCCAATTCGTCACATTGAGCATTGTTCAAAGAGGGGGGATCAGCAGTAGACTTAGATCCTGCTAATTCTTTAACTAGATTGAATAATGTCCTCGATTTGTTTGATGCGGCTGAAATAGACTGGGTGACATAGGCTGCACGAGCTGCAGCACACTCCCTATGACATTGCTTGAGTTCTTTTTTGTAGGTTTCCCTGGAGGTATGAGAGTAGTCTTTCCTCCAGAGACGCTCGTAGCGTTTACATTTAGACTTAGCTGCCTTAGGTGCGTCGTTAAACCATGGCGCTGGGGTGTTATGAGATTTGATTCTTTTATTTGTCAACGGCAGGCAGATGTCAATGGCTCCCAGGAGCCACCTGTCCGTTGAAGCAGCTATATCCTCCGTATTAGTTACGCCATTCAAAAGTTCATCAGGGACAGAGTTCAGTGCCGAATTCAATTGAGTCAGATCAAGTTTCTTCCAATTTCTGTGGCCATAGAGGGATGATATGTAGGGAGGGGACGAGGCTTCCCCGCCAGAGATAGTAAAATATGTAAGAAAGTGATCTGACCATAAGAGGGGTAAGGCAGGAAGGCATTGGATCTGAGGAAAGTTGCCAAATATAGGGTCAAGTAAGTGGCCATCTCTATGAGTGGCCTCCTGATTATGAAGCAAAATATGCATGGCCGCTAAATCATTGATCAAAATATTGGCAGCCATATTTTGAGGGTCGTTTAAATGAATATTTAAGTCACCTACAATCAGGAAGGTGCTGGTGTCGATCAGAAGAGAGCCTACTAAGTCAGAGAACTGAGATATCCAGGTTGTTGCCGAACCAGGTGGTCGGTATACCAGTAGGCCAGTCAGTGTAAAAGTAGGAAGTAATGCGAGTTTAAAACAAGCTATCTCACAGGCATTCAAGGATAGGGGTTCAAGATAGCATTTATAAGAGTCAAGAACTCTTGGCTCCGCTCAGGCTGCGTCCTAGTCGCCCCCTTAAAACGGGTGTCATCCAGGCGCACCAACGATGCAAACCGTTGGTTTAATGAGGAACTGAAGGCTCTCAAACTTAATGTCCGCCGCGCGGAATGCTCCTGGAGGCGACACTATTTCCCGAACCTCAGGAACCAGTACACCACCCTACTGGCCTGCTACAAAAAATCTATTTTGGCCACTAAGAATGCCTACTTTTCCTCAAAAATTTTAACAGCCGAAAACCAGCCTAGAGAAATCTTCACCATAGTGCACGATCTCGCTTACTCTGATTGGGCCACCCTCAAACCCTCTCCCTCCCAGCACCTATGTGACTCCCTCAACTCTTTTTTTTAGATAAAATCTCCAACATAAAAGCAAACATTCCCCCCCTCCCCCTCCTTTGTTGACCCCCTGTTTCCCTCCGCCGTAGCACTTCTTGACTCTTTCCCTCTTCTCACAGAAGAATCTTTTCTTTCCCTTTTACCTTTGGTTAAGTCGGGCTCCCCTCTAGACCCTTGTCCTGCTCACATTCTCAAACAGATCTTTTCCGCTTGTGTACTGCCCCCTCTCACCCTTCTCAATAGCTCAATATCACAGGGCATCGTCATTCCACCCCTCAAATCAGCCATCATTTTGCCCATCCTCAAAAAACCTGGCGCCGACCCCTCAGTACTGATCAACTATCGCCCCATCTCACTTCTGCCTTTTTTGGCGAAGGTACTGGAGCGCCACGTAACGAGCACGCTCAGTGCCTTCGTAGAGGAGAATAGGATATTAGCCCCCCGTCAGGCTGGGTTCCGCCCCGCACACTCCACGGAGTCCGTAGTGCTATCGGTCCTTGACAACCTCAGAGAGGGTATGGACACTAACCACCCCCAGGCCTTGGTACTCCTTGATCTCTCCGCCGCCTTTGACACGGTGGAACATGCCATCTTAATTTCCCGTGTCAGAGCGGCGGGGATCGGAGGCTCTGCCTTGGTCTGGCTGTCCTCCTTCCTGAGAGACCGCACCCAGGCAGTGCGCTTGGGTGACTTTTTGGCGGACTTCCGTGCGGTCCAATGCGGGGTTCCACAGGGCTCTTCCCTTTCTCCCGTTATTTAATTTGTATATTGCCCCCCTTATTTTCGCCCTCCAACAACAGGAGGTCTCCGTCTATAACTATGCGGACGACCTCCAGCTCATTTTTTCTTTATCCGCATCCCCTGAGTCCATGTCCAATTTTCAATCCATCATGACATTCATCCAGGACTGGATGAACTTCAACCACCTGAAATTAAACCCAGACAAAACGGAATTGGTGCTGACAGGTGGCTGCTCCAGTCCTTGGTCTTCTCTCTTCTGGCCCCCCTCCTTAGGCCCCCCTCCCACTCAGTCTTCCTCTGTAAAAACACTCGGGTTCAAATTGAATGACCAACTCTCCCTTCACTCCCAAGTCAGCTCGGTGGTGTCCTTGTCTTTCCTCTCTCTCTCCGCACCATCCGCAAAGTCTCTCGTTTTTTTTCATTTTCGGCCCTGAAACGCATAGTACTGGCGATGGTCATCTCCCGCCTGGACTACGGCAATGCCCTTTATTGTAGCATGCCCGCCTATAGCGTGCGACGACTCCAGCTAGTCCAAATCCCATCACGTCACTACCCTCCTTAAGTCCCTACACTGGCTCCCCATCCGTGAACGAGCCCTGTTTAAACTGGGCTGCATCACCTTCAATGCCCGGTCCGGCTCAGCCCCTGCCTTCATCTCCTCTGAAATCCAATCTTATGTCCCGGCCAGGGAGCTGCGCTCATCTGCCCAGCAACTGCTCGTAGTTCCTCGTTTTAAACGGAAAAAATGGGGAGGCTCTAAATTCTCTACACTCGCTCCTGCACTTTGGAATTCTCTTCCGACCCACCTCAGATCCTGTGCCCAGTACACCCTTTTTCGTAAGGGACTGAAGACCTTTCTTTTCACACAAGCCTTCTCCCCATAAACTCCTTCCCTCGTATTTTCCTGTTCTTCATGTCCCTCTGGTTGGCCAGTACTTTATGGTGCCATGAAACCGCCAGGTGTACGTGCGCTTAAGAAATATTTTAAACTCAAACTCAAACTGTATGAGTACAGGGGTAATGCCTGAGGGCAGGTGTGAGTACATGGGTAGTATTTCACAGAATGGATGAGTGCATGGGTAGTGCCTGGGTGATTGCATGAGTGCATAGCTACTGTCTGGGTGATTGGAGGAATGCATGTGTAATGCCTGTGTGAATGCAAGAGTAGTGCCTGGATGAGTGTAAGGGTAAGGCCTGGGTGATTGCCTGAGTGCAGAGGTAGTGCTTGAGTGCATTGAGCGCAGAGGTAGTGCCTGAGTGCATGAATAAGTACATGGATAGTGTATGAGTGATTGCATGAGTGCATGGGTAGTGCCAGAATGAGTGTGGGAATAGTGCCTAAGTATATAGAAGAGTGCATGGGTAGTATTTGAGGGAAAGGATGAGTACAATAAAAGTTGTTCTAAACATTATTTCACATTATCATGCATATTACATTATGTATTACCTTTTTAATTAATGTACATACAAAACTCAGTGGAACTATTTTACGGTAGTGTTGTTGTAAACTGAATTTAAAATCTTTTCAAACTTCACCATTACCTTCTATAAAAAAGAAGAAAAGCTGTTATTTAATATAATATTACACTTTTAAGAATAGAACATCATTTTAGAATTACATAACATTTTCAGTTTCTCTTTTTTGCTTTTCTCAGATTCTACTGAATGTCATCATTCACATTGATTTCAATGTAGTATCATCATACAACAGCGGGGCAAAAAAACAAGTAACGAGATTGTAAAAAAAAAAATCACCGTTGTGCATGAATTAGAACATGTGTAAGTAGGGGTTTATCTATCTACAGTTTCTTGATTACATTCTTCAACTACATTAAGTATTTTATTTCTCTCAAGTACATTTTGTAAGATGTATACTCTCATTTACAGCTCGTATAATATAGACAATTAATATATAAAAAATGTGTTTCTAGACACATATTTACAAATGCAATATGAATTAGCACAAACAATAATGCATATACTTACAAGCACATGCATCAATGTAGGCTTTTGCTATTCCTTAATTACAAGTATTAAGGAATCGCAATAAAGGAATTCTAAAGGCCTATGAATGTAGTAATTAGTATAAAATTTGTGATTCACAAACATTCCTTAATTGTGAATCGCAAATTGGGAGTTGCAATTAAGGAACGCCTTCCCATTCATGCCTATGGGCTTACAGACCCATAGGAATGAATGGCAGATTGCATGCACAATTTGCGAGTACCAATAGGTTCTCGCAAATTGTGCATGCAATTTCAAGGGTGCAAGGAAGGCAAAAGGACACCCTGTTGCACCCCTGAAATTGATCTGTGCACGCATGTTGCGCACACACATGCACCAAGGGTATGTGTGTGTAACCTACAACTTTAAAGTTTTTGCAAATTACCATCAAGTATAAATTGATGGTAATGTACGCACCCTATTAGCAATATCACAATTTGCGATTCTTTCACACATTGCATTTAAGGAATCACTATTTGCAATTCCTTAAATGCAATTGCAATTTAAGAAATCTGAATAATTAGCGATTTCTTAATTTGCGAGAGGCTGACATCGCAGGGGCCCTTTTTGTGAGTGCACACAGCTGATTTTTGTGAATCGCACCGTTTCCGCTCACAAAAACGGTTAATGCACGTGCCTGTAATTTTTCACATCTTCCCAATATGTTGATTAATGTTTCCGAAACTTTTGCATTGAAAATATCTAAAATAAACTCATACATTTGTGTTCATATCTTCCCATTAGGCCAAATTATGTTTTTAAAACTTTGGCATAAAAAATACCAGATATGAATTTGGTATTTGCAACCTACATTTTTCCAAATAGGCATCATTTCTAGGCCTGGGCGGTAAATTCTGTTTCGTTCACGGAATTTCTGTAATTTCGCATTCCGCGGGGAATGCGAAATTGCCCAAAATTCTGCATTCCGTGACTTCGCAAAATGTTTTGCTTGTTCGCATTCACACAATGCGTGTTCACAAGATATTTCCCTCCGAGCATGCAAACAGCGATTGCGAACAGTAAAAAAGCAGCGCGAACAAGAAATTCCGCCATTTTGCAGAGATTTGCGTAACGCTATTACACCGATTCTGCCCACCCCTAATCATTTCAATGAGTCCATCCTTTATTGCACTTTACATACACAGTATAGTGTCCAGATGTTGTAGTAGGTCCATCATGGAAAATAATAGCCACTGCTTTAAAGTTTCTTCCTAAAATTGATACTTGACTTGCCACAACATTTTTAATTTTGGTTTCCAATTTTTTTCCATTTGCTCTACAACGTTGTAGCATTAAATTGACATATTTTCCAAATCTTTCTATATATAATGTTGACAACATTTCTGATTTACAGTGAGAACATTTCATATCTTGATTCGCTGTTTTTACTAATTTGTTAAAAGATACTGATTTGCAATCTGGTGTATGAATTGCTCAGTGTCTATTTCAGTGGTAGAAGAAAATGAACACTCTTCACATTTATGATCCCATCTGTCACTTAGTCCAAATAAATGTTCAATTTCTATTCCTTCATTTCCAATACAGCAAGCATAAGGATTAGAATTATTGTGCATCTTGTTTCATATTGGTGTAAATTTCAAAGACGCAGTACATATATCCAAAAGATGCCGAATGACAGAACAGTATGTATTTTGCTTCTGTCAGTTACCAACTTAAAAAAAATATAACGTAGTAAAGCACAGAATCTTTTTTTCTCGAATTACCATATTTTCATGATGAAGAACTTCTAGATAAAACACAACATTCACAATTACATTAGCATAGCAGTTGATACCTGAACTATTTTCTAACTGGGATCGCAGATTATCATCAACAGTGTCCATTTGCATTTTCTTTGAACCTTCAAGATTCTCTTGAATTGTTTTCTTTTTTGAATCTCAGTAGAATGTTTGTCCTATTTCCATTTTGGACACAGTACACGTTTCTCATACACAGGATATTCACCTAAGTTAGGAGCATAAAGTCTTCTTAACCAATTGCACTCTCTTACACAATTTGCATCAGCACTAACCAGATATTGTTCTTACTCGAGAAAATGCAACGTATGCCATGCCCTCTTTAAACAATGTACTTCCAATATTTGTCTACACTTAAACCTTGAGATTTATTAATGGTTACTGCATATGCTAAAGAAAGAGGAAACTGTTTCCTAAGAACATACAAGTCTTTTACAAGCAAAAAAACGTACAGGACAACGTCCAAACTGTTTTAACTCTTCAATCTGATCAAATTTAATCTTCAAAAATTCAATTCCATCTCTGTTCTGAAAATTTACAAACCAACAACTTTTCCCATTGCTCCATTTACTAAACCTCCTTCTACATTCAAAGTATGCCGTAAAATTACCCGACAGTTTACACATATATGTTAGGTCTTTTCTAAACCTGTACTCATATATACAGACTTTTCTTAAGGATCCAATTTTGACTGTAATTTCTCTGAGAGAAGAATAGTAACACCTTTGTGTTCGATTTTATCAATAGCTTCCATTTTCACTCTTGATTGTTGTTCCAATTTCAAAAGTTCTTGAGTGAATGTAGAACACTCTTGCAGTGTAGGCACTAGGCGACCTATAGACATCTGTTCTCCAATTGTTTTGTATATTATTTCAGGTGCCATGTTTTTGTTTGTAAACAAGCTCCTTAGTAGCCAACTTTGTAACGCTGGTTTACCATGTTTTGTCAAAACACCAATTCTTATATTTCCACAATCGTCATCATTTGCTTGTGGCATATTCTTAATAAGTTCTTTATATTCAAAACATAACCAAATATTCCTATTTCCAATACTTCCCAAAGACTTCCTACTATCTTCATGGACAAGTGTTTTAAGAACTGGTTGCCCTTTTACAGGAGTAAGTTGTAATAGATCGCCGAATAAAATTATATGTTTTCCTCCAAACAGAACATCATAATCTGTTTTTAAAATCTGTTACACTCTTAAATGTACAAAGACAAGAATTAAGTGTGAGACCATGCTCACCTCATCAATGATTAGAAGTTTCATTTTCTTCAGTGTCTCTTGAAACTTTGTAACACGCTTCTCCAGATAGCTTCTGATATTCCAATTTATTTTCATGTTCAACTGGTGCCATGAGTAATCGCTGTAAAGTAATCCCTTTAATGTTATGTGCTGCTAATCCAGTTGGAGCTTTTACAACACAAGATAAATGTGATTTAGTAGTTTTGTGTAGATAACTGGTAAAACTTTAATTAAAACATGTTTTCCTGTTCCGGCTTCACCACTGATGCCCATTTGAATAAGTTTAAATGATGTGCATTAGCATTGTTTTTTTTCATGCTGTATCTATCCTGTCACTTGCTAATATATTTCTTTTTGTTCAATGTTTAGCTTCAACAAGGCAAACAACTAGGGAAATACAACAGTCTTCCTCTGTGACATACTTATGTGACACGCTGTAAGCAGACAAATAAAGGAATGTTGGAACTTGACTGCAACTCTGGAGAGTCAAAAATAACTGAGGGAAAATGTCCTCAAGCGCTGGTACTGCAACCCAACACGTAGTTGAACTAATAACTACAGTTGAAAATTCGATTACACCTAAATGCACTGGAAAACTGTATGGGCGTTCTGCCAGGCACTGTTACAGCCATAACGGTCTTGGTGAAGTGCGCACAGCTGAGGGCAAATGCAAGCCTCAGCTGTGTCTTGACCCTCACGCTACTGAAAATAGGCTTAAACGCTAACCCTAACGTTGTCAGATTTCTTTAGATTAAACACTCTAACCAATTCAGTCCAGGACCGTCTCTGTTGATCCCGGTGGAAACTAGAGTTCTTAATTTGATTGTCTCTGTGATTTTTTGTGATGACTCCCACTAATTGACATTTAGTTAGTTTAGAATTTGGATTCCTGACAGTACCCCTCCACAAGGGGGTTTTCCCAGGTTTCGCCTTGACAGGATTTTGTTCATGAAAGATCTTAACTGATCTCAGGCATTCACATTAGAACATGGTTCCCAAGATCTCTCCTCAGGGCCATAACGCTTCCCATCGACAAAATAGTACAGTTTTTTCTTCTTCCACTTAGAATCTAAAATTCCTTTAATCTCAAATTCTTCTTCGTTTTTGGTTTGGATAGGTTTGGGAGGTTTACTGGGCCTAAGAAATGGTGAGGATCTCTTTAGCAAGGAGACATGAAACACTGGGTAAAATCTCAGTTGAGGAGGTAGACTTAACCTGTAGATTACTGGATTTAACTTTTTCCTAATTTTAAAGGGGCCTAAGAAACAAGGTTGGAACTTTCGGGTTCCCTTTAATTTTAAATTCTTAGTGCTAAGCCATACCTTGCTACCTAGAGTATAGTTATCCTCTGGTCTCCTTTTCTGGCTGCATAATGTTTCTACTGCCTCTTTGATTCTTCTAGCTTTTCTCTAGCTGCCTCATGAGTTCAACTTATATGTTTTACCAGATCTTTGACTGCAGGAACCGAATCCTCACACGTGCTAATCATCAACTTTGGGTGTCGACCATAGTTTAGAAAGAATGGAGATTGGCCTGTAGAGCTATTTTAGGAATTATTATGCCCAAATTCAGCAGCCCAGAGAAGGTCTGTCAAGTCCCCTTCCATATCTAACAAAAACAATCTTAGATACTGCTTCAACTCCTGATTAGCTCTCTCAGTCTGCCCATCTGTCTCTGAGTGATAACTAGTGGAGTATCTGGTTACTATATTTAAACCTCGGGTGAAAGCCTTCCAAAAATGGAACAGGAATTGAGACCCCCAATCAGAAATGAGGAACTTGGGGATTCCATGTAACCTCACTACATGTAGACTGAACTTTGTGGCTAATTCCTTAGCACTGGGAATGTCTTGGAGAGGAATAAAGTGAACCATCTTGGTAAATGCATCTACAAAGTCCAGAATCGTATTGCAGCCTGACTGGATGGAAGGTCCACAATCAGATGCATGGTCACTGTGTACAAAGGGTAGGGGGGTTGGCATGGGCTGTAATAAACCTTGTGGTGATTGCTGTGTCGGTTTCCCATGAGCACAACTTCTACAACCTAAAACATATTGCTTAATATCCTTAGTCATATTGGGCCACCAATATTGTCTCTTAATCAACTCTTCAGTCTTATTTATTCCCTTGTTTCCCGCCATTGGGTGATCATGGCAGTCATACAAAATTTGCTCTTGTAGTTCCACTGTAGGTATGAATAGGGCTTCTCCTTGGAAAGATAAATCCCTTCGTATTTCTCGAGTCGGATCAGACAAGACCCATTCCTGAAGTTATTCTGGCGAGATGGACTCTTTTATTTTTTTACTTTGAGTTTTTCATGAGAGATAAGCCCAACAATCTTTGATTCTGGAATTATCTTTTGGTCTTCAATCAAGGCCCTTTGTCTTTCTGTATCCAACCAGGACAAGGCATCTGCCTTTCCATTCATGTTTCCGGGTCGATAGGTGATCCCAAAATTGTAGTCCGCAAAATATAAAGACCATCTGTGTTGACATGGAGTCAGGGTTCTTGCTGATTTTAAGAACTGCAGATTCTTGTGGTCAGTATAAACAGTTACTGTGTGTCTAGCCCCCATCAACTAGTGTCTCCGCTCCTTGAAGTCATCCTTGATCGCCAATAACTCCTTTTCTGTGATTGTATAATTGATTTCTGCTGGAAAGAGTTTCCAAGAGTGATAAGCAACTGGATGTAATTGGCCAGTCTCCTTATGTCTCTGAGACAAGACTCCCCTGATTGCTTGATCTGGTTCCATAGGATCCGCATGGAGGATCATGGGTGCAGTGGTAAAGCTGTTTTTTAGAGATTGAAAGGCGTCTTCAACTTATGTAGACCAGGAAAAGGGAACTCCTTTTCAAAGTAGACGAGTAATCGGAATCACCCAAAGAGGGAAATCCTTGATAAATCTCCAGTAAAAATTGGTAAAACCAATAAACCGTTGTTTTTCTTTTACAGAAGTGGGGGAAGGCCAATCCAAAACTGCCTTTATTTTGTCTGTATCTATGGTAATACCTTCAGGAGACAGAACAAAACCGAGCAAATCCACGGAACGTATGTGGAAGGCACATTTTTCAAGTTTGACATAAAGACTGTTATCACATAGCTTCTCCAAAATTCCTTTAACATGTGCTTGATGCTCTTTTTCAGATGCTGAGTAAATTAGAATGTCATCTATATAGACGATCATACCCTTGTCAATATACTGATTTAAGACGTCATTAATGAAGAACTGAAAGGCGGCTGGCAAAGCACAGAGCCCATAAGGCATTACCTGGTATTCATATAGACCAAACTTGGTCCTGAATGCGGTCTTCCAGTCATCGCCCTCTCTGATCCGAACAAGGTGATATGCTCCTCGAAGATCTAGTTTAGTGTAAATCTGAGCTCCTTTAACTTGGTCAAGGAGCACAGAGATTAAAGGCAAAGGGTATCTGTTCTTAATAGTTATCTGGTTAAGTGTGCGGTAGTCTATGCATGGCCACAGAGCACCACCTTCTTTTTTTGGCACGAAGAATAACGGCAAGAAGACAGGAGACTGTGAAGGCCTTATAAAGCTGTTCTTCAAATAAGTCTGGATATACTCCTTCGAAAATGTATCCTCCTTCTCCGTCAGAGCATAAATCCCGCTGCAAGGAAGATTCGCCCCTGATTCTAACTCAATTTTACAGTCATAGGGTCGGTGTGGAGGAAGTCTTTTAGCATCTACTTCACTGAACACGTCCTTGAATTATTTGTAAACCTGTGGAATCTCTTCAGTATGGATGTCGCACACCAAAACTCTGCTGTCACATAAACAGTTTGCTATGCTGGATTCTTTTTCTAGTTCCTTTCCATGAAAACACATCTCCTTACAGTAATCCGAATTCATCTTTATAAAACGCTTCTCCAAATCAATTTGGGGATTGTGCTCCGTTAGCCAGGGAACACCAAGGATTAGTTGGAATTGCGAAGTGTCGATGAGGTTGAACTGTAAACACTCCTGGTGTCCATCTGGAAGGATGAGTTCCACCATTTCCATATGGCTAACAGCGGGGGCAGAAGATAGGTTAATACCGTCCACTGCTCCCACCGCTTCATTTCTCAATTTTCGCCGAGCCTACAAACCAGCTTTCGAAGCAAACCTCAGATCGCAAAAATTCCTGGTGGCACCGGAGGCAATCATCACTGAAATGTCGGTTTGGATCATGGTTCAAAATTTAAGAGTGACCGGGAGAGTTAAGTGTGGAGCAGCTGACTTTTAAATGTTCGCTCATTGATGTGTGTCGGGTTGTAATTTTGTTAGCATCCACCAGTCCAACCCCTGCTACTAGTGGTGCCACAAGTTTTCCTTCAAAGGAGTCTTGCGTTTTTTGGGCAAACCTTGACAAAATTACTGCTAGCACCACAATACATACAAAGATTGTTCAATCGTTTTTTTCTTTCTCTTCTTTAGTAAGGGGGCCACATACTGCCCCAATTTGCATGGGCTCAAGCGCTTAAGCGCTACGAGGCCTTAGGGTAGAAATGCGCTATATAAATATAATTTCATTCATTCATTCATTCATTCAACTGTTTGATTACTCTCTGCAGTTTTAATACCTTCGGATCTCATCCGATCAAACCTTGGAACGCTTGGTCGAAACTCTCTACGTTTCTCTACTCTCTGTTAGCAGGTAATCCAGTTCCAAAACTAAATTAATAAGAGCGGAAACCTCCATTGGTCAGTTAGGTATCTGTGATAGGGTGTCTTTAAGTTAGTTGTTCAAACCCCTGTAGAACAATGCTGCTCTTTTATTTTCTGGCCAGTCTAACTCCACAATGAGCTCATTAAACTGAGCCAAGTATGCCACTAATTCCTTGTTTCCTTGCCTTAAATCGAGCAACTCATTATCTATAGCTTGAGCCACCTTCCTCCGGTAAAATATTCTCTAGAATTCCTTCTTAAATTCTTCATGGTCATAAAATATAGCTGAATCTTTTGAAACTAACCATAAGGACCAGGCCGCTGCGTTACCACTTAAATATGAAAGGATTAAGGCCACCCGGGATTGTGCATTTGGGAATACGGCGGGGTGACACATAAAATGGAGGGAGCATTGGGTAACAAAAATGTGGGCCTTCTGCTGGTCTCCACTAAAACGCTCAGGGGGGCCAGTGGAATAACTGGGGATAGGGAATGCACAACCTGTGTGGGTGTTCTAGTGTGATAAATGGGGGTAGAACTTGAAGCCTGTGTGTCTTGCAAAAAGGGTGCAAAGCTTGTACCTCAAATGTAACCATCCATTCTAGTAGCTAAGTCGGTAGTTTCTCTTCTAGAGGCTATAAGGTCCTGTCTGACACTTCTGTTCTCCTCTCTCACCCCTAGTAACTCTTTTTGTATGGCTTCTAATACTGAGCCCAGATTCTTGAGGTCTAACCCCTCAGCGATTCTGTTCAGGTGAGTAAAAAAGTGTGGGCACTTCACTCTGTCAGAAGTCTTACTTGAAGTTTCCCACGTTCTGCACAGGAGCAGAATGGCGACTATTCCCAACGCCTGCCTGAGCCTTCCTCCAAATGCCCAAATATCACTAGGGTAGTCTGAAGAAAGTTCCAGGGGGGGAAGGTGTATGGGACAGAGAAGCGATTGCCACATCTTAAACACCAGGTGTCTTCTGGTACTGGTACTCCTAGCTGTTCTTCAAACTGCTCTCAGCTTTTGGACACTGAAACACAAAAACACCATTTTTGCTGCAGAAGAATAACCTAATGTGTATCTATTTCATTTAAACTTCTTACTAATGTACCCCATGGATACCTGGCAATTGCCCCTCCTCTATTAGTGTATTTTCTTAATTGGCTTCACTGGATTGTTAATTATATGCTGCCAATCTGTGGAGATAAGCACACGCTTGAATAAATACTTTTATCTTTTTCCCTCTCTCTCTATTTTATATAGCTGGCTAACTATTTACCTTTTATTTTACTTATTAGTAGATTTATTTCTTTTTTTTTTCTTTTCTCGAGACGGACATTAATGAGACCCATTGGTGGGAAACACTAAGGTAAGTTTGGCGAAGGTTTTGTCAAATGTATTAGCTCAATAATAAACCAATAATCTGTTCCTTTCCCTTTTACTGGAACAATAGTTTGATTTAAGAGATATGATACCATCAGGCAAACAACTAGGGAAAAGCAACAGTCTTTCTCTGTGAGGTACTTGCATGACAGGCTGTAAGCGGACAAATGAAGGGATGCTGGAACTTGACTGGAACTCTGGAGAGTCAAAAACAAGAAAGGGAAAATGACCTCAAGCGCTGGTACTGCAACCCGACGCGTAGTTGAACTAATCACTACCGTTGAAAATTCAATTCCACCTAACTACACTGGAAAACTGCACGGACGTTCTGCCAAGCACTGTTACAGCAGGAACGGTCTTGGTGAAGTGGGCACAGCTTAGGACGAACGCGAGCCTCAGCTGTGCATTCAGCCTTGCGCTACTGAAAATAGGCTGAAGAGCTAGCCCTAGTGCTGTCAGCCATCTTTAGATTAAACACTCTAACCAATTCAGTCCAGGACTGGCTCTTTTGATCTCGGTGAAGACTAGAGCTTTTAATTTGATTCTCTCTGTGATTATTTGTGATGGCTCCCACTAATTGGCATTTAGTTAGTCTAGAATTTGGATTCCTGACACAGACACTGCACAATTCCTTCATTTAGAAGACATCACAACCTCCGTAACAGAATGACAGAGCAGAACTGAAGGATTTCTCTACTACTACCCAAATCAACCAGGTTCAAACACAGACTGGCGTTCCTAATTCAAAATAACACCTAAAGTGTTGAGTTTACCCAAATATAAAACAGCAACCTTTAACATGCCTCTGTTGTAAGTCTCACCATATTCAAGAAATCATCCATACATATATATTTTCCATTTGCTAGTGACACCTTATATAAAATACATTTACAAATAGTTCTATACATGTGTTGGTTCACAGACTCATACAAAATACCCTAGTTACTAAAGCCTCTGCCAACATGTCTTTACCATCGATTGTGTACTACAGCTTCACCATTCTGCGACTATCAACATGTTGGGCATACCCAAATATAAAGCAGCAAACCTCCACATGACTCTGTTGTAAATCACACCATATTCCTGAAAGCATGTATGCATGTGTCTGTGCCTTTTGCTAGTGGAATCATATATAAAAGAAACATACAAATTAACCTAATCACTAATCCTCTGCCACATATAAAACACAAATATACATCTATTTCAATATCTCTTTTATATATGATGCTGCTAGCAAAAGCTACAGATATATGCATGCATGCTTTCAGGAATATGGTGAGACTTACAGCAGAGACATGTGAAGGATTGCAGCTTTATATTTGGCTAGGCCCAACACACTATGTAGTCGTAGAATGGTGAAGCAGCAGCGCAAAAGTGAGGTTTAAGGCATGTTAGGGGATGGATTTGTTATTACGCTACTTTGTATGAGTCTGTGGAAAGCTACATTTCAAATATATGACACAAAATTTTCATTATCTGCTTCAAATGTTAAGTGTCATCTGTCAAGTTTTAAGGTCTGCCTGGTGTTCTGACTAAGGCATGTCTCTGTTTACACATGTATTCTGATACGTATTATCCATCTGTAGATGCAAGATGTGTAAGAGGTATTCATCCATTTGTATGCTTCTTTTATATATGTTGTCACTAGAAAAAGGTACAGTTACATACATTCATGCTTTTAGAAATATGGGGAGACTAGTAGCAGAGACATGTGAAGGGTTGCTGATTTGCTCTTAGCTATGCTCAATACCTGATTAGTAGTTGAATAGTGAAGCAGTAGCAGCAGAAAAGTGATGTTTAAGATAAGTGGGGTGAGAAATTAGTGATTATGGAACTTTGAAAGAGTCTGTGGAAAAGTTCACTTGAAGTATGCCACATAATTATAGGTGTGTGTTTGAAATGTGAAGTGCAGTCTGTCAAGTTTTAAAGCCCTTATAGTCTTGTGACTGAGGTGTGTCTCTACTTGCATGTGCATTTTGATACCTATCACGCATGCAAAGTTGAAAGACATTTAAAACATAGGTTTATTTGCATATTACTTTTATATATGATGTTGCTAGCAACAGGTACAGACATATGTATACATGGTTTCAGGAATATGGTGAGACTTACAGCTGAGACATGGAATGGGTGTGTCTGAGTGATTGCATGACTCCATGGGTAGTGCCTGGGTGATTGTATGAGTGCAATGGTAGTGGCTGGGCAATTGGAAGAGAGGATAGTGACTGGCTGATTGCATGAGTGCATAGGTAGTGCCTGGGGGATTTTATGAGAGCATGGATAAATGGATGAGTGCGGGAGTGGTGCCTGGGTGATTGCAGACTTACAGCTGAGACATGCGATGGGTTGCTACTTTATATTTAACTAGGCCCATCATCCTGAGTAGCCGCAGAATAGTGGAATTGCAGCAAAAAAAGTGGGGTTTATGACATGGTGTACACTTTTGTCTTACAGCTTCACCATTCTGTAACTATTCAGGAATGTTGGGGCTACCCAAATATAAAGCATTTAAACCTTCACATAAGTCTTAATACATTTCACAATATTTTTTAATCATGTATGCCTGTGTCTGTACCTTTTACTAGTACTACCATATATAATAGAAACATACAAATAGAGATATATCTCTCTTTTATATGTCTAGCATCTTCAGATGTATATCACATTGGGAATACATATGCAAGTAGAGACATACATAAAACACAAGACCATGCAGACCTTAGAACTTGAGAGACTGCACTTCCCATTTCAAACATGTACCTAGATTTATGCATTGTACTTTAAATGTACCTTTCCACACACTCATACAAACTAGCCTAATCTCTAATCCATTTCCTAACATGTCTTAAAACTCACTTTTGTGCTGCAGATTCACCATTCTGCAACTTCTTAGGGTGTTGGGCCTAGCAAAGTATTACATGATTCAGCTGTAAGTCTCACCATATTCCTGAAAGCATTCATGTATTTGTCTCTACCTTTTTAAATCATCATCATATATAAAATGAATATACAAATAGATGTATACCTGTGTTATATATGTCTAGCATTATCAAATGCATAGCACATATGAGAATACTTGTGCCAGTATAGACATATATCAATCAGACCTTAAATTTAAAACTTGACAGACTGCACTTTAGATTTGAAAGAGACACCGACATTTCTGTTGTGTACTTCAAGTGTACACTTCCCAAAAACTCATAGAAAGCTTAATCACCAATCCCTCTGCCAACATGTCTTAAAACTTACTTTTCTGCTGCAGCTTCACCATTCTACGAATACTCAGAATGTTGGGCCTAGCCAAATATAAAGCAGCAACCTATCACATGTCTCTGCCATAAATCTCACCATATTCCTAAAAGCATGCATGCTTGTATCTGTACCTATTGCCAAAAGCATAACACATATCAGAATAAATGTGCAAGTAGAGCCATACCTCACTCACAAGACCATAAAGGTCTTAAAACTTGACAGGCTACACTTAACATTTCAAACACACACCTAGATTTATGAAGCATACTTCAAGTGAAGTTTTACACAGACTCTTATAAAGTACCATAATCACCAATTCCTCCCTCAACGTATCTTAAACATCACTTTTCTGCTCCTTCACTATTTACTACCACTTAATGAATTTGTCCTCATGTAAAACTGGTGTTTGTGTAAAGCGCTCTAAAATCCGATACCTTAGGGTCAAGTTTGCGCTAAATAAGACTCCATAAAAATCTCTCAGTTGTAAGTTTCCCCGTATATCTAAAAGCATGGATGCATATGTCTGTACCTTTTCCTAGTGCCATCATGTATAAAAGAAACATACAAATAGATGTATAACTGTATTTTATACATTCAAGCTTGTTGCAGGTATAACGCACTCTCATGAGTTTTGCCAAAACAGTTTATTTTCGGTAACGCGTTTCAACAGTCAAGCTGTCTGGTTCACACAGTGACCAATAAACTTAGGAGGCATTACATAGCCGCAAGTAAACACAAATAATTGACTCCTCATTATTGTGGTAGTCGGCAATAAACGCAGGGGCCATTTTAGCATGACAAGAAAGTCTCAAAAGGTCAATACATTACTATAAAGCATAGTCAAGTCTTCATATATTCACACTGTGTTTACATGATACAATTTAAGGTATAGCCATTTGTATTACACAGTGCGAGGCTACACGTGTTTATAATACCAAAGTGGTAATGTATGTAAAGTACTTGTAATGACACTCATCATAGTTATTCATGAACAATGCATTATGATGTGCTCATAATGGCATTCATCACAGTGATAAGGCAAGAACAATACCAATGAACTTGAAGGCTTCGCACAGCGCTGACATAATGCACGCACCATATTTGGGCATTAGCAGACACCATAGTGGTGATGCGATAGCAGTTCAATTACATGCATTGTGCACACTGTTCAAAATTCCAAGCACCATAGTGGTGTACTCCACAGAAACAATACGGTTGATAGACTCGTAGAGACGATAATTTGGTGCAATACAAATTGGACATGGAAGCTCTGTATAATGTCTAGTTCTCATAATGTCCAGTTCTCAAAGTGGTGTATTACACAAGTGTGTATATATGCAAAGTAGGGGGTAGCAATGACTAATTGAAAGGCCAATTGCAACGCATGAGAGAAAATTATACAAACTCATACACAGATGGACCCCAAACTACTGGCGGTAAGTAAGCTTCCCAAAGAACATAGTGAAGGAATAGAATAAATCAAGATCGGAAAAGATAAATCTTATTTCTGTGATGTGTGAACCCGGAGATGGGGAAGAAAAGGGTAGGGAACTCATGCCGAATGTGCCATTCCGGAGGCAGTGGGTCCCTTCCTTTCCTCTCGTGAAAGAGAAAAGAAAAAGAAAATAAATGTATGGTTAAAATTAACCTGAAATACTATTGCGAGACAGTATTCATAGTATCAGGAAAGTTAAATTTAACACCATAGCAATAGATGGATCTAAAACCAGAACAGAATATCACAGGTTATAAGGGTATCAAATTGTCATTCTTCATGTATATGGGTACTTAATTCCTCATCAAGATTGTGCCCCCCCGGGTACTTAGTTTTGAGTTCCAATATCCATTTGGATTCACGTTTGCACAATTTGAGAACTCTATTACCGCCTCTAGAGCCGGTATGTACCTGTTCCATAATGAAGTAGCTCAGCAGGGAACTGTTGGAGAGATGGAATTCCTGGAAATGCCTTGCTATCGGGAAGTGGATATCTTTTTATTTATAGCACATATGTGCTCTTGCACCCTCTTTTTAGCCATAAATGTGGTTCTTCCCACATACCTTAATTTACATGGGCATTCCAAAACGTATATAATGAAGGGAGTGCTGCAAGTTAAAAATTGGTTTATGTGTTTCATTCTGTTATGTCAAGGTATTGCAAACTCTTGCATCATATGGCTGTTAGGACAGGCTTTACAATGCCTACAAGGAAAAAAGCCTTTGAGATGATGTTCTCCTTGTGGTATTACTTGTGTGATGTCAATATAGTCAATTATAGTGTATAACAAGTTGACATTGATTGTTACCATGAGATCGCTGTCATCTCAAGTTATACCTTCCAATTTAGAAAGAAAATCTTTGATATCTCTAACGCGACGGTAGAGAGATGACATACTCTCGGAGAAAGTAGTCAACATATTTTGATACGTTCTCTAAAACATTACTAATGGAGGAAACGATCGGTCTTCCAGGTGGCATGGTGGGGTCCTTATGTATTTTGGGCAAAAGATACATAACTGATAGCTTCGGGTAATCTCATTGCAGGTTTCAAAAATACTTTGATTATTTATATCAACATTGACCTTTACATAAAACTTGGAATCATTCAGTTTTCTCAATGCTTCGTTAATATACATTTCTCTGTTCCAGAGTACAATAATGCCTACCCTTATCAGCAGGTCAGATAATAATTTCAGTGTGATCTGCTAATGATCTCACTATTTCCTTTTGTTTAGTAGACAGATTAGAGTTAGATGGAATGTGTCTCCAGTTCTAATGTTTCAATTTCTGTTCAGATTTAGGAACCACTTCGTGAAAAGTGTCAATATTATCATGAGGTAAGTTAGGGTACAAAATAGAGTGGGTTTGAATTTAGTGGAGGCAGCCAGCCAGGTCCGTTGGAACATCAAGCTTCCGTGGCTCCCCCGATGATCCTACAGTGAGGTCAGATCCCATGGGTAGATAATGTATAAGGTGAAGGGTTTCAGCATCTTCAACTGTCAGGTTGGGAAAGAAGCTAATGGTTGGATAAGTGCCCATGTTTCTGTTAGCCCCAGTGTTTTTAAGTGAATGCCATTTCTTTAATTTGATTTTTTTACAAACTTTTATAGGTCATTACGAGTTTCAGAATAATTAAAAACCTCAGTAGGACAGAAAGTCAAACCTAAGCATTGAGTTTTCTTTTTGAGAAGTGAAAGAGGACGGTCAGTGAGATTAATGATGGCCTTGTTTACCATATTGGTATCCATTACTGGTGTTGTATTTTTTGTTCTTTTTGCTTCCTTCGCTTTCTCCTTTGTTACTCCAACCCAGCCTCTTCCTCCTCCTCTGCCCCTTGTGCTCTCCCTCTTCCCTGGGCTGATGGTATCGGTGTCACTCTTGATGTCTGTTGGGCCCTTCTTGGGACCCGCCCTGTATTTTATACATCTAGCATCTTCAGATGCATAACACATATGAAAATACATCTGCAAGTACAGAGATACCTCAGTCAAAAGACCATGCAGACCGTAAAACTTAAGAAGCTGCACTTCTCATTTCAAGTTGAGACCTAAAATCAGGTGATGTATTTCAAGCATACCTTTTCACACACTCATGCAAAGTAGCCTAATCACTAATTTCTCTGCCAAAATGTCTTAAACCTCACTTTTGATCTGCAATATCACCATCCTGCAACTACTTAGGGTGTTGGGCCTAGACAAATATAATCCAGCAACCCTTTACATATCTCTGCTTCAAGTCTCACCATCTTCCCAGAAAGCATGCATGCATGTGTTTAGACCTTTTGCTAGTGCCATTGCATATCAAAGAAACAAACAAATAAATGTATATTTGTGTTTCATGCATCTAGCATCTTCAGATGCATAACACATATCACAATACATATAAAAGTACACACATACCTCAATCAAAAGACCATGAAGACCTTAAACCTTGACAGTTTGCGCTTCACATTTCAAACAGACACCTACATTTATAAGGTGCACTTCATGTAAACTTTTCCATAAACTCTTACAAAGTATCATAATCACTAATTTCTCACCTAACATATCTTAAACATCAATTTACTGCTGCTGCTGTTTCACCATTCTACTACCACTCAGGTATTGGGCATAGCCAAAAACAAAGCAGCAACCCATATTCCTGAAAGCATGTATGCATATGTCTGTACCTTTTGCTAGCAGCATCTTATGTAAAAGAAATATACAGATAGATGTGTACCTGTGTTTTATACGTCTATAATCTTCAGATGCATAACCCGTACCATAATACATGTGCAAGTAGAGACATACCTCAGTCACAACACCATCCACAACTTAAAACTTGACAGACTAAACTTCAAATTTCAAACAGACACTGGAAATTATGTGGTATGTTTGAAGTGTAGCTTTCCACCCACTCATAGAAATTAGCCTAATCACTAATCCCTCTGCGGACATGTCTTAAACCTCACTTTTGTGTGGCAGCTTTAAAATTCTATGAATTCTTAGAGTGTTACACCTAACCAAATATAAAGCAGCAACCCTTCACAGAACTCTGCTTAAAGTCTCACCATCTTCCTGAAAGCATACATGCATATGTCTGTATCTTTTGCTAGCAGCTTCACATATAAATGAAATATACAAATAGATGCATACGTGTGTTTTAAACATTTAGCATCTTCAGATACAAAACACATATCAGAATATATCTCCTGGTAGAGAGTTTCTTCAATCACAACACTATGCACACATGAAAAATTCACAGAACACACTTCCCATTTCAAGCAAACACCAAAGATTATGTGGCATATTTCAACTGTACCTCTCTAGAGGCATACCAAAAGTAGCCTAATCACTAATACCTTATGTCAACATGTTTTAAACTACAATTTTGTGCTGCAACATCCCCATTCTACTACTACTCACAGTCTTGAGCCTAGCCACAAAAAAAGCAACAACACCTCTTTGTTATATATCATGCATCTTCAAATGTATAAAACATATGAGAATACTTCAGTCACGAGGAGCAATACCATAGTTAGATTCGTAGTGACGATTATTTGGTGCAATGCAAATTGGGCATGGAAGCTCCGTATAATGTCCAGTTCTCATAATGTCCAGTTCTCAAAGTGGTGTATTACACAAGTGTGTATATACGCAAAGTAGAACAGGGATAGCAATGACTAAGTGAGAGGCCAATTGCAACACATGAGAGAAAATTACACAAACTCATACACGGATGAACCCCAAATTACTGGCGGTAAGTAAGCTTCCCAAAGAACATGGTGAAGGAATAGAATAAATCAAGATCAGAAAAGAGAAATGTATGGTTAAAATTAAAGCTTGACAAGTAGTGACATACTTCAGTCACAAGTCCTTAAAGCTGGACAGAGAGCACTTCCAATTTGAAAGCGACACCTAAAATGATGTGGTATACTTCAATTGTACATTTCCACACACTAATACAAACTACCATAATCCCTAATCCATCTTCCAATATACACATATTACTATACACAATGTATTGCAAGCAACATTTAAGTACAATAAAACAAACTACAATGCACATCTCTACATTTAATAATATATTTGAAACTTCACAGTTCTTGAATAATTTTTAAAGTTTGAAAAGTAAGCTAATACAAAATACACCTCACACATTTATAATGCACCTTCCAAATAGTTTTGTAGAATATGAAATATCAGAAACTCATAAATGATTTTCTTATGCACACAATCAATGTAATGCCCCACTCTCAACAACATAAAACCAGTAATGGCAACATTTCCCTCTCTTTCTCCACGCAAATAAATGTAAGTAACAAATCACATTGCTGCCTACATTATTTCAAATTGTAAACACATTATTATTGGTTAGACATATTAACCCTTACCAACTGACTTCTAAAAGAGCCTAAACTGGTTCTGGAATTTTCAGGAGTTGTGACTCCACCACAGTGCCTCAGAAACGCTGCAAATCCGTACTGGAGTTCAAAAACCGATTACTAATAATACTAGCATTATTTTTTAAAGAACACACCACTTCTAAACATAGAACTGATTTGTGAAATATCACTTTTATAACATATACATTTATACATAAATTAGAATTCCATTTTTTAACACCACATTTAAGATTTTTCCCCTTCCCCCATTCTGCTTAATCCCAGTTTCCATAGTAACAGTTTCTGCAACAGTCAACTGAACAGGCAGGTCACAAGTTCACCATATTTTCAAGTTCAGCACACAAGGTTCAAATGCAATTAACAGGTGTGGTTGAGTTTTGCTAAATATTACCTTATCCTATCTACTCTACCTTTCAAACATTTTTAATAACCAATATGAAACATGCTTTTTATAGAAAGTAACGTGCACCCCATTTTTGAGTGTACAATGTTCATAAACAACCAATAAATGATCTGCTTCTTAAAAAACAGCATCTTGTCCACCATTTTAGATTCCTGTCATTCTACCAACTGACTACCTCAGCCACAGATATCTTTTCATTACTTCCAGGCATCCCTTCAAGATGCTTACAGTATGGATAGTTGGGCACAGCTATGTTTTCTGGTGCAAAAGGTATGTTGAATGCACATGTATTGACAAAGACCTAGCTTTACAAATGTGGACATTAAATGGATTGCACGTAGAGGATTAAAGCGGCACCAATTGATGCCTTTGGCTAAAACCTTTTTGCATCTCCAACCCCGACCTCATAATTGTTCACTGTGGTGGCAATGACCTATGCACATTGACTGGGGTGGGTCTGGAAATGGTAAAGAAGGACACCTTTGCACAATTAATGTTGCTTTTGCCTCAAACTGTCTTTGTAAACTCTAATCTATGCCAAAGACAGAAATGGAAGTGGTCAAATCAATTATTTTTAGAGCCACCCTATAACACAATAGTGAATCTATGTTTTTTAAAACATACATACTCTAATTTAATTTTTTGTGGATTTGCGCACCCGTCGCAAATCTGCAAATCATGAATTCAATGTGCTACAATACCACACACTTTTCAGGTTAAACTTTGAATTTTTAATTTTTTATATTTTAACTGACTATCAAATGTAATGTTATTATTAACTTCAATCACACTACCTCTATGAAACAAGTTCACAAATGCAACACTACCTTCTAAATTATATACTATCAAATTATTTATTTGAGGTGGAAACACGAATCCACAGTGACGTTACACAAGGGGGCAATGCTGAGAGCTGCAATCGGGTCGCAACTCCAAAATCAAAAGAAAAAAAATGCCCCACTTCCAATATTCGGTATCCGCCCCAGGGACCCCATCCCGCAGGGCATGCCTCATGTTGGGGACTGCAGGGGGAGCCCCAATGCCCCCACTGACCTGAGTGGCTCCCCACCTCCTGAGGGAGCCAGCACTACTTTTAGACAAGGGGAGCTGCTGACACAAAGCAAAGCAGAGGGTGCAATGACATGGTGGGTTTTATGGACCTCAACTGTAATAAGTTAAAAGTTCTGTCATTACAATGCCTGCTGCCAGAGCAAGCAGCCAAGATGTAAGTCAGGTCACGGAACAGCTGTTTAAAGCAACAAAAATGAACAGTTGCTTTCCTCTCTTCTGCTCTATTTTTCTAGCTTACATTGACAAATAGAAAGAATATGTTTATTATTTTACTCCTCATATAATAAAATGGAAAGTAGACTCTGCATGTTTCTATACATTCTGAGCTGCTGCACCTTTCTTTAATCTACCATACTAAACTGTTTCTAATATACTTTTGCAGCAAATATTTAACAGGTGGTTGATGTGTTTAATTTTGCACTTAGTGTTATATTTTTATTCCTCATGTTTGCAAACATGCTTCCTCTTTCATATGAAAGAGCTATGCACCAAGGTTTGACAAGGTTTATGGCAAAGGTGATGCTGTGATCATGTAATATATGGGATAAAGTACCTCCTGATGTACATGATAAGTATATTGGTAGTCATCTCGGAATTCCATAGCCTTGTTCCTCTTTATAGTTATGGAACTCCTTTGTGACCTCTAAAATCCTTATAATGTATGACAGGGGTACTTTATCCCTTATATGAATCCACTCAGTGTGCTTTGATTCCACTCCTTGACTTTGTAGACATCTTTCATTGCAATATGGCCATCCAGCACTTGTCTGTAGCACGAGCTGTATTATATTGTCTTTGGAATCCCTCTGTATAATTACGTCAACTTAAAAACAAACATAGGCAATGTGTCCTTCTTAATTGAGTACGTACAATTTGAACAGCACTGCACCACGAAAGAGCCACCTCAGCGCTGGTTGTAATAAATAGGAATACATCTCGCAGCCCTGTGGCTGAATAAAGGCTGCAATGCCAGAGTTAGTTGTCATGGCGGGTGGTATTATGGTTTTTCATTTTTTTGGGCACCGTTAACTATTGTTCACCTGGGAAAAACAGTATTAATTTATTTTGGGTGACAAAGCTCATGTAGGGTATTACAGAAAATAATATACCCCTAGTTGAATGGGTGGTCAGTAAGTCAAATATTCTTTATTCAGTTTTTCATAGCCATAAAAGAATACATTAAACATGCAGATGAAAAAAAAATACTATATATATGTCTGAAACAAGTCACAATGAAGCATAAAAAGAAACAAAGTGCCAACATACAAGCATTAATAAATTTCATTAAGGCCAACTCAGCTGACCATTATATATTGCAGATGAAGTTCAAATTAGCTCATTAAGTTGCAATAAAATCCATAAAAAAGAGAGCAACATACAATATATATATCAACTTTGTTGGACCCTCCCAGGATTACCTGTAGTAGATAAACATCATATTAGATCAGTGAACGCACATCTGACACACACAATGAAGAACAATGTGCATTGTGCAGGCTAAAAGAATATAAACTTCAACATCAAACAGTATAAGATATAACATTGTTCATTTTCCTACTAAATTACGTAATAGGACTGCAGAGGAAATACATTTATATCCCATTGGGCATAAATATATATATATATTCTGTTTTCAGCAACTGAAGGTGATGTCTGACCGGTCGACATTTCCTAATATTCAAAGCCCTTAATAATGGAATGATAAAATCTCCCTGTGGTTTGGAGTATAATTGACAAAAGAAAAGAAAGAGCAACATGTTCTGATGTCACAGAGTCACATGGACATAAATCAAGCTCACAATCACAGTATGCTTTACGAGAACAAGAAACCAACAGATGTGCAATACTGAACCTGAATCTAAGAAGATAAAACCTTTCAGAGTGACATAAAGGAAACAATAAATAAGGCTGTAAACGTTCAGTGCAAACCAGCTGCCGGTATTCCTCTACACTCTTCTTATCTAACCCCATGCGCTCACTGTTTACCTTTAACATGGATAAGAAATCCCTCTTCAGCTGAAATTTCGGGATTTTTTAAATCAGTTTCGAGTTATTAAAAGAATCCACTCTCCCAACTTGTTCAAACTGCTTTTTGATATAACTGAGCCACAGTATTTTCTACAAATGTTCTAGGCTCATTCAATTTAGTATTATTGCATGATTAAGTGCAGGCTCTTCTTTTGCCCATAATAAATGCCACAGCCTTCGTCAATTTTTATACGATGAGTTAAATGGGTCAAACTTATAATATAATCATCAAACCTTTATTTTTAACTTACTCTCCCCTGAGGCGGAAGCCGGGGGATCTCTTCCTATCCCTGTAATAGCTTTTAATTACCGTACTCGGCACTAACTGTGGTTACCGTCCGTTCATTGGGCTAAAACCTTGGAGGTGTATTTTTAAATACATCATTGGTGGCTAAACACTTAGATTACCTTTCTGGAATTTAGCGCGCGCTGCATTGCGCGACTGCAGCTCATCTACATCAGCGCTGCCCTCTCGGTTGCGGTCACGTGACTACTCGTGACTCACCCGCCATCTTGAGCAGGGAAGGGCTGCGCTCCAGTCTATCGAGCGCTCCCGCCCCCTGTGTGTACTTAAGGGCCGTCTCTCCCAACTTCGGTAAAACCTTTATTTTTAACTTACTCTCCCCTGAGGCGGAAGCCGGGGGATCTCTTCCTATCCCTGTAATAGCTTTTAATTACCGTACTCGGCACTAACTGTGGTTACCGTCCGTTCATTGGGCTAAAACCTTGGAGGTGTATTTTTAAATACATCATTGGTGGCTAAACACTTAGATTACCTTTCTGGAATTTAGCGCGCGCTGCATTGCGCGACTGCAGCTCATCTACATCAGCGCTGCCCTCTCGGTTGCGGTCACGTGACTACTCGTGACTCACCCGCCATCTTGAGCAGGGAAGGGCTGCGCTCCAGTCTATCGAGCGCTCCCGCCCCCTGTGTGTACTTAAGGGCCGTCTCTCCCAACTTCGGTAAAACCTTTATTTTTAACTTACTCTCCCCTGAGGCGGAAGCCGGGGGATCTCTTCCTATCCCTGTAATAGCTTTTAATTACCGTACTCGGCACTAACTGTGGTTACCGTCCGTTCATTGGGCTAAAACCTTGGAGGTGTATTTTTAAATACATCATTGGTGGCTAAACACTTAGATTACCTTTCTGGAATTTAGCGCGCGCTGCATTGCGCGACTGCAGCTCATCTACATCAGCGCTGCCCTCTCGGTTGCGGTCACGTGACTACTCGTGACTCACCCGCCATCTTGAGCAGGGAAGGGCTGCGCTCCAGTCTATCGAACGCTCCCTCCCTTCCCGCCCCTTTCATGCATAAAATCAAAGGTACTTCCCGTCCGCGCAGCGGGCGGGCGCAGCGGGCGCGCCGGCGGCGCGCCGGAGGCGCGCCAGAGGCAAGCCCGTCTGCGCCCGTCCGCGCCGGGCCCGGGCCCAGGGCCATAAACCCTGCCAAAAATTCATCAGGTAATGCCATAACTTACTCCAGACACAATTTACTGGCCGTATGTCCACCCGAAACGTCCAACTGTCTAAAAATTAACCCTTCAGAAATCCATAAAGACATGGCCACCGCTTGTCCTCACTGTCTCTATTCTATCCCCCTCCTCCCTCCCCATCAGATCATCGGCACTCCTATTAACCAAGATGCAGGTGCTACTACCTCCATAGCCCTAATAAATGCGCGCTCTCTTGGCAAACATAGACAGGAAATATTCGATCTTATTACTGACTATGCTTTGGATATTTTGTTCATTACTGAAACTTGGACAGATGACTCCTCACAGCCGGATCTGGTCATCGCCGTGCCACCGGGATTTAAGGCTTACTGTCAGGACAGGCCCAAACAAAGAGGGGGTGGGCTGGCCATAATTGCTAGAGATGCTTACCCAGTTAGAACAACCCTCATTCCATCCACTGCCTGTGAGGCTATGCAATTTTCTATTAACATCTCCCCTTCTTTCAATTTCAAGGGTATATTGATATACCGGCCCCCGGGATCAAAAACTACTTTTCTGTCCAATATAAATACCATAATGGAATCCGTAGCTACGGAAACCAGTTTCACAGTTCTCGGTGACCTGAACTTTCATTTAGATCTCGATCATTTAGCCGACTCCGTTGCTCTCACCACTGACTTAGGCAACCTAGGGCTAAAACAGCTTGTTAAGTCCTCCACGCACCAAGCAGGCCACATTTTGGATCCTATTTTCTCCAATCTAGAAGGACTCCAAATCACCAACATTTTGCCCATGCAGTGGACAGATCACTTTGCAATCTTCGCTAATATTGCCTCTTGCAATGACTGTAACAATAATCCTCAACCGGCACCTAAACTACCGTTCAAAGACTGGAAAAATATAAATCTAGAACACTTTAAACTCACACTCATACAAACCTGCCCAGAGTTCGCTACAGACCCCAATCTAGCTCTCCAGCAATTATATGACTGGATTGGCCAGGCATCTCACCAATCAGCCCCTTCCAAGGAACACTCCAGCAACAGAGTTAAACCCACCGCTCCTTGGTATAATGAAAAACTCAGGACACAAAAACAGATCAACCGTAGCAAGGAGAGAACTTGGAGAAAAGATTATGATGCAGGTAGTAAGTCTGCCTATAGGGAAGCCGTAGCCCTATATAAAAATATGATAGCACAAGCCAAAAGAGAATATTACACCGACCAAATTGAGCAGGCCAGGAATTCCAGTAAGCAACTATTTTCCATTACCAAAGCTTTATCAGGTAACTCCCCGGATCTCACGCCCCCCCCGTCGCAGTCACTGTGTGACTCTCTTGCAGCTTTTTTCTACACTAAAGTAGATGACATCTATCAAGCATTTTCTTCCAAATCACTTCCGGCCCCCACATCAGCCGTCACTTCCTCCTCAGCCAATGCCTTTCCGTGCTTTCAACCAGTCACCCAGGAGCAAATAAAAAACACACTTCTGACCATCAAATCAGGCTCACCCCTAGATCCCTGCCCTCTATCGGTTCTCAGACCAGTCCTAGACGTTATCACACCGGCACTTACACAGGTCTGTAATTTGATTTTGCGGTCAGGTCACTACCCTAACCCGCTCAAAAACACTCTGCTAAAGCCGCTGTTAAAAAAACCCTCGCTCGACAAAAATGAGCTAAAAAAATACCGTCCAATTGCCAGTCTTCCTTTCATTGCAAAGACAATTGAAAAGATCATGAACACCCAGATCTCTGAGTTTATTGAATTGCACCAGCTCCTCGACAACACGCAGTTTGGATTTCGGAAACATCACGGGACCGAGACAGCCCTGATCAAAGCCGCTGATGACATCAGGGTCATTAGGGACCAAGGTGGCACTGCCATACTGGTTCTGCTAGACCTATCAGCGGCTTTCGACACGGTCGATCACAACATCTTGGTCGACCGTGTCCAAGGATTTGGCATCTGTCATACGGCCAAATACCTAATTGCCTCTTTCCTCGCCAATAGAACGCAGGCGGTCATTCTAGGACCCTTTCAATCAGCACAACTCTCCGCCCCCTCTGGTGTTCCTCAAGGCTCATCCCTTAGTCCGACACTCTTCAACATCTATGTGTCGGACCTAGCAAAGACCATCAAAGCACATGGGATGAGCCTTACCTCGTACGCCGACGACACCCAACTAGTGTTGGCGATCAAAGGTGACGGAGAGCAAGTAGCTGAAAAATTCAAGAAAGGGCTCCTAGATATAGGAGATTGGATGGCGACAAACTGCTTAAAGCTAAACTCAGAAAAAACTGAGGTACTTATTTTCGGTCCATTATCCCCAGCCTGGTCCACCACCTGGTGGCCAGAGACCTTCGGTACACCTCCTACACCGACTTCCAAGGTCAGGAACTTGGGGATTGTTTTCGATGATGGACTGAACTTCATGGATCACGCCAACAAGACAGCATCCACTGCGCACCTAAAACTAAAAATGATTCGCAAAATACGTCCTTTTCTTCCCGAATCTGCGATTAAGACACTGGTTTCTGCCCTTGTCCTATCATCCTTGGACTATTGTAATGGTTTATTTCTTAACGCGCAAACCCGAGTTACTGCAAAACTTCAAACTATACAAAATGCAGCAGCCCGTCTCATCACCGGCAAAACAAAGTTCGAACCCATTGCCAAAAACATAAAAGACCTCCATTGGCTGACTGTACAAAAAAGAGTCCACTTTAAGGCCCTCTGTATAGTCTTTAAATCAGTCAATAATCAAGGACCACATTTTCTACGAGACAAACTTCAATTTTACAAGCCTACAAGAGCTCTACGATCAGCCACCCTTAACCAACTGCTTGTTCCACGCACCAAAACAGTGTCCTGGGGGGACCGTCGCTTTTTGGTGGCGGCCCCCAGACTTTGGAGCACCTTGCCTCTCAACATCAGACAAAGTGCCACGCTGTTCCAGTTTCGCAAACTTCTGAAAACCTGGCTTTTCTCTCAGTAACCCATTCTAATCCGTCAACCTGTTTAGTCTTTCATTCCTCACTCTCTTCAATAATGGTTTTGAGCGCCTTGACGCCTTAGGGTATAAGCAGCGCTTTACAAGTGTTAAAAATAAATAAATAAATAAATAAACTAGTAGGAACTGCCAATAGACATATGAGAACATAGTTTTCTACAACCTGTAGACCTGAAAAGTTACTGGAACCCCAAACTCCAGCCCCATATAAAATGACAGATGAGGAACGTGCCTTGTAGATATTAATTAACAGATCAATACATCTAGATCCCACTTTCTTCACAACCCTAAACAATGCCTCCAAATTTCAACCAAAACAACTTTTCCTAGTCTCAAGATGATGATGCCATGTTCCTCTCTGATCGAAAGGTACACCTTAATAAGAGAAGGTCAGGACATAAAACAGCTTATCATTGTTAATAAAACAAGACTTTAAAAGGGGAGACATGTTCCCAACCACCATGGAATAAGACTTGGCCGTGTTCATCTTTAATACAAGGGCACACATAAAATCATTGAATCTACTAAAAAGTATTTGCAGGCCAGCACCAGTTCTGGACATCAACACACATCAGTGTAGAGCAGGGCTGGCATATTTCTACTACCTACCCTCGGGACACCAGCCTGCCCCTGGCTAAGGTGACTCTCCAAATCATGAATATATAAATAGGATAGAAAGGGGCTTGCACACTCCCTTGACAAACTCCACAGTTCATATTGATGACGGGGACAAGTTCTCCATCCACTTCATATCTCACTCTCCTACTCACATCTTGATGCATATGCGCTAAAAAATGGACCAGGGTGTGTCTATACCCATACCTAACATTTTCCTCCACAGTTACCCTCTATCTACCTAATCAAAATGCAGATGTTAATCCATAAAACCCAACTAGAGGGATCCATTCTGAGCTAACATATATTTTCCTATAAGCAAGTGAAGATTAAGGCACTGTTCAACATTACCCAAAACTTTCCTGAAGCAGTATTGAATATCGTAGAATTTCCCTTTTTCGGCTGCCCAACATTCTAAGCGGTCCAGTTTGACCCTACCCATTAGCTTGCATGTACCATCAATCAGCAAAATAGGGGGATATCACTTGGGATCTTCCCCATCTCCTTTTTAAAAAAATAGGTACAATGATCACATTAGACTGAAATCTAAGCGGGCCCAAATGTGCTACACAGGTTAGAATATTGGGTAACATTGGGATCCAAAAATCAAGGTTAGACAGGAAGAGGTCGGCAGGGCACCATCTTGTTCAGATGGTTTATTCTTAGTAGTTTAATTTAAAGCTTTAGTAACTTTTCTAATGGTAGTGGGTGCCAACTTCATAGCAGTAAATCTGCAAAATTACCAACAAAGTCTGGAGGGCAAGAAGACTCCCCCTACTGCTATATACCACAGAGACATGCTCAACCCATTTCTCAGGGGTAATTATGACTTTAATACAGATATTATGCCTCTCTTGGCAGAACATAGCATTAACAGTGTTCTGGAAAAGATTGGGATATTTACTAACACTTGCTTCATAAAGTTTCACCCAGGCCTCCTGTCTAATAGTCATCTTGGGAGTACCTGTTTGAATTGATGTTGACAAGACCTCACCAATGTATTATCCCTGGGCTTTTGTTTCAAAGCCGTAATAAGATTATAATGGGTCCATGAGCAATTACCGTTAAACCATTTATGGGGTCTTTGGGGAAGTAATCTTCTGCCCCCTGTAATGCTTCATTTATTGTCCAAATTATATCAGCAAAATCTACAAGCATACTTTTTGGATTAATCAGGCTCTTTAAACACCCCCGAATTTTTAACATGCTAGTGGTCAGTATCTGTTCTAATATAATGTCAGAGTTTACAGTAGACCATTTCCTTAATATACCCTTACTGTTAATATGAGTTATGGGATTTTTCAATGTGGGATTCAATGAGAATAGATAACGGCAAATGATCACTAAAACATTCTTCAATAATGGAGAACTCACTGATTATGGTTTATAATCAGAAAGAACAATGCAATCAATGAGGCTTCCTTGGTATCTGCCTGTATATGTTATCTGATTTGATGAAAACTGCTTAGAGATATAGATTGTTAGAAAAGGGAAAAATTTAGAACGTATAGAGTAAAATAATTCCCTACTGGGATTATGATCAAAATGACACTTCTCTGCAATTAAAATATTCTCCCCAGGGGAGAATATAGTCAGCATTAAGATCCCTTAGATGTACACTAAGGGAATGTTCCAACTTCTCAGCCATGTCAGTATTTGTATATATCAAAATAAATGTGATAAATATTAGTGATGACCAATGTTACATTCTGCTCAAACATGATATTAATAAATTGAAAATGTGGACCGTCAAGCTGTATCTCGCAAACATTATTTTCTAAAGTGGTTGCTATTAAAGTAAGCAAATTCCCCTTATGATAACCCCCCATGCACGGCCAGCTGTGGTAGGGATAGATACATACTCATCAATCTGAACAACTTCCCTAGCCCAGGTTTTGGGGGAGACAGATGACAGTATAACCCTTCACTAGGTCAAGTATATCATCATTCTTCACTTTGTTTGATAAACCTGCTACATTCCAAAACAGACAGCTAAAAACAATAACATAATTTTTAGAAGATACACCATAACTACGTGCATAATCACTGTTTCTAGGGTCACCGGTGGGTCCCAGGACTATGTTTAAGGAAGATGCATTTACAAACATATTTACCGCCATTTCTAGCCCCAATATAGATGTATTTTCTGGAACAACGTTATCATTAACCGGAAGAGCGAGCTTTGACCCTACCAGTTAGGTCGCTCCGCCTCCACACAGCACTGTCTGTGTGTCCCTGCCCCAGCTGCTGCTGCTGGGGAAGTTCGAGGCCCTCCACCACCCGCAGGTACCACCTACGCCTCATCCTTGGTGGCCAGTGGCAGGTTTTGTTCACTCTCCGCTTTATTGCTTTTATTGTATTGCCTGTATTTTCATTGTTGTGTCTGTGACTGCTGTTGTCTGTCTTCACCCATTGCCTGTATGTGCTCCGTGCCCCTTTTGCTTCTCTCTGTTCCCCTCGCTGTCCCCGTGCTCTCTCTGCCCGGTCTTTCCTTCTGTACCCCTGGCTGCCCCGTGTCCCTGCCCGGTTTTCCCTTCTGTTCTCCTCGCTGCCTCTGTGCCTCTCTGCCCGTTCTGCCTTCTGTTCTTAGCTGCCCCTCTTTCTGTGTTCCGTATTTTGCCCTTTTTGTCTTCTGGTCCACTCGTTTTTTGTGCCCTTCTGCCCTCTGTTGCACTCATTTTTTTGTGCCCTCCTACCCTCTGTGCCACTCGTTTCTTGTGCCCTTCTGCCCTCTGTTCCACTTGTTTTTTTGTGCCCTCTGTGCCATTTTTTTCCCTTGTTTTTGTGCCCCTTTTGCCTTCTGTTCTACTCCTTTTTTGTGCCCTCTGCCCTTTATTCCACTCGTTTTTTTATGCCCTTCTGCCCTTAGTGCCACTTGATTTTCCCTCTTTTTTTGTGCCCTCTACCCCCTGTGCCACTCGTTTTTCCCTCGTTTTGTGCCCCTTTGGCATTCTGTTCCACTCGTTTTTGTGCCCTTCTGCCCTCTGTTCCACTCGTTTTTTTGTGCCCTTCTGATCTCTGTGCCACTCATTTTTCCCTTGTTTTGTGCCCCTTTTGCCTTCTGTTCCACTCCTTTTTTTGTGCCCTCTGCCTTCTGTTCCACTCGTTTTTTTGTGCCCTGTGCAACTCATTTTTCCCTCGTTTTTTGTGCCCTTCTGCCTTCTGTTCCACTCATTTTTTGTGCC
Organism: Lissotriton helveticus; assembly: GCF_964261635.1. Taxonomy (NCBI): domain Eukaryota; kingdom Metazoa; phylum Chordata; class Amphibia; order Caudata; family Salamandridae; genus Lissotriton; species Lissotriton helveticus. The sequence goes on from NC_136070.1 coordinate 157,945,179, forward strand.
CTTCTGCCCTCTGTTCCACTTGTTTTTTTGTGCCCTTCTGCACTCTGTGACACTCGTTTTTCCCTCATTTTTTGTGCCCTTCTGCCTTCTGTTCCACTCGCTTTTTGTGCCCTTCTGCCCTCTGTTCTACTCGTTTTTTGTGCCCTTCTGCCCTTTGTGTCACTAGTTTTTCCCTTGTTTCTATGCCCCTTTTACCTTCTGTTACCTTTGTTGTCCCTCACTGCCCTTGCCGCTGCGTCCCCAGTGGCCCCGTCCCTCTGACTGCCCACTGCCCATTCGCTGCCCCGCCTCCCAGCTGCTCCTCCCTCCCACCTCCCCATATAGGCCGGCCGCTGCACGGTGAGGAGAGTGACCCTTGAACCTACCAGGTAGGTCGCTCCCCCTCCGCACAGCACCGCCTGTGTGTCCCTGCCACAGCTGCCGCTGCTGAGGGAGTTCGAGGCCCTCCACCACCCGCAGGCTACCACCTGCACCTCATCCCTGGTGGCCAGTGGTAGGCCATAGGTAGGTTTGTTCATCCTCCTCTTTATTGCTTTTATTGTATTGCCTGTATTTTCATTGTTGTGTCTGTGACTGCAGTTGTCTATCTTCCCCGGCTGCCTGTATGTGGTCCGTGCCCCTTTTTCTTCCCTATGTTCCCCTCGCTCTCCCCGTGCTCTCTTTGCCCGGTCTTTCCTTTTGTACCCCTCGCTGCCCCCGTGTCCCTGCCCGGTTTTCCCTTCTGTTCCCCTCGCTGCCCCCGTGCCTCTCTGCCTGTTCTGCCTTCTGTTCTTAGCTGCCCCTATATTTATGTATTCTGTATTTTGCCTCTGTGCCACTCGTTTTTCTGGTATTTCTGTGCCCTTTTTGCCTATTGTGCCACTCGTTTTTCCCTCGTTTGGTACCTCTTTTGCCTTCTGTTCCACTCGTTTGTTGTGCCCTTCTGCCCTCTGTTCCATTTGTTTTTTTGTGCCCTTCCGCCCTCTGTGCCACTGGTTTTTCCCTCGTTTTTGTGCCCTTCTGCCTTTTGTCTTACTCATTTCTTGTGCCCTTCTGCCCTCTGTTCCACTACTTTTTTTGTGCCCTTCTGCACTCTGTGCCACTTGTTTTTCCCTTGTTTTTGTGCCCCTTTTGCCTTCTGTTCGACTCCTTTTTTGTGCCCTCTGCCCTCTGTTCCACTCTTTTTTTGTGCCCTTCTGCCCTCTGTGCCACTCGTTTTTCCCTCGTTTTTTGTGCCCTTCTGCCTTCTGATCCACTTGTTTTTTGTGCCCTTTTGCCCTCTTTTCCACTCGTATTTTTGTGCCCTTCTGCCCTCAGTACCACTCGTTTTTCCCTTGTTTCTGTGCCCCTTTTTCCTTCTGTTACCTTTTTTTTCCTCACCGCCCTCGTCGCTGCATCTCCTGCGGCCCCACCCCCCTGACGGCCCACTGCCCATTTGCTGCCACCGCCTCCCGCCTCCCAGCTGCTCCTCCCTCCCCATATATACCGGCCGCTGTGTGGCCTCACCACTGGCACGTCGAAGGCACGCCTAAGAAAAGCCCATCTGTGCCCATCTGCGCCCGTCCATGCCTGGACCCCGCCCAGCGCCAGAACCCCTGGCCCCCGCACCCACCACCACGACCACCGCCACTACGACGCCAGCACTCTGCACGCTCTCAACTCCGGACGGAGCCACACCTGCTTCAAGGCTGCCCCGAGACGCACACAAGCCCCTCCACCTGTCGGAACTGCAGCTACATCAGCCTCAGGGACGACGAACCACCCGCCAAGAAAGACCCCAACCACCTCCGATGCATACTACTGAACACCCTCTCCGCATGCAAGCGTCCAGTCGAGCTCTGGGACCTGCTCGATACAACATCCCCAGACGTCGCCTTCCTGACAGAGACCTGGTTTAACGACTCCTCCGCTCCCGACATCGCCATAGACATCCCAGACGGCTACAAGATCACCCGCAGAGACCGCACTAATGGAGTTGGAGGAGGAATCGCCATTGTCCACAAGAACAGCATCAAGGTCTCAACTAGCACGGACGATGCGCTCAGCACTGCTGAACACATGCATTTCCAGATCCACACAGACTCTAACTGCACCCTCAGAGGCACCGTCGTCGACCGACCCCCAAACCCTGCCCTCAGTTCAGCGACTCCATTGCTGACTTAATCAGCATGCACGCCCTGACCTCCACCAACTAAATCCTCCTCGGAGACCTAAACTTTCACCTTGAGAACAACAACAACAACTCCACAACCCTGATCGATAACCTTGCCAACCTCGGACTGAAGCAACTTGTCACAACGCCCACCCACTCCGCGGCCTCACGCTCAACCCAGTCTTCTCCTCAAGCCTGCACATCTCTGTCAGCCACACCACCGAACTCCTCTGGACCTACCACCGCTGCATCCACTTCACCTTCCAGAAACCCACCACACACCACCGCACCTAACAGATCCCCTGCCGCTGCTGGAGCTAAATCACTGAAGACCAACTACATGCAAACCTCACTCTCAGCCCACCCACCGAACCCTCCAACACCAATGACGCCGCCCACAGCCTCAGACACTGGATCGAGGACTGCGCCAAAACCCTCGTCCTGCTGAAGAAACGCCCCACAGAGACACCAGCAAGAGGGCCAGCTGGTTCACCCCAGAACACCTAGCCTCCAAGCAAATCTGCCGGAAACTAGAGAAATGGCACAGTGAACATACTCCGGACAGCCATGCAGCACACAAGGATGCCATCCGCAACCACCCCCACCTCATCAGGGCGGCCAAGAGGACCACCTTCAAAACCACCTCAACAACAACACACACAATAGCAAGGAGCTCTTCAACATTGTGATGGAACTCTCCAACCCCAGCTCCAACAGCAATGACATCCCGTCGTCGCAAGCCCTGTGCGACTCCCTCGCCACCTTCTTCCACCGCAAGATAGCAGACATCCACGACAGCTTCAACACCCAGACTGCCTCAACAGACAGCAATACAACAGACCCTCCGCACACCATTGACCACAACCCCCTGCTAGCCTGGGTCATCGTGAGCAACGATGACACCATCAAGACCATGCGCACAATCCACTCGGCTCTCCGTCAAACCCATTCCCGCACCACGTCTTCAACAAATCAAGCAGGTCCATCGCACCCTACTAGCGCAACGTCATCAATCTCTCCCTCGAGACCGCAACCTTCCCAGAGATCTGGAAACACGCGAGCTCAACGCCCTACTCAAAAAACCTAAGTCAGACCCAAGAGACCTCAAGAACTTCTGGCCCATCTCTCTGCTCCCCTTCCCGGCCAAGGTCATCGAGAAAACCTTCAAAAGACAGCTAACCCGATACCTCGAAGAAAACAAAATCCTGGACCCTTCCCAGTCAGGGTTCCGCAGCAACCACAGCACCGAGACTGCCACCAATGACATCAGGACCCTACTGGACAAGGGCGAGACTGCAGCACTCATCCTCCTAGACCTCTCTGCGGCCTTCTACACCGTCTGCCACCGCACACTATGCGCACACCTCCACGCCGCAGGGATCCGAGACAAGGCTCTGGATTAGACCACCTCCTTCCTCTCTGGCAGAACCCACACCGTCCGCCTCCCCCATTCTGTTCCAAAGCCTCCAAGATCATCTGTGGCATACCCCAGGGAAAGAATACAAGAAAGACAGTCACCCAGGCCCTCGCCAGCAGCAGACTCGACTACGGAAACGCCCTTTACGCGGGGGCCCCGACAAAGCTCATCAAATGACTACAACACTTCCAAAACGCCTCGGCATGACTGATTCTCAATGTACCACGCCACGGCCACATCACCCCCACCTGAGAAACCTGCACTGGTTCCCTGTCAACAAGAGGATATCCTACAAGCTCCTAACCCACACACACAAGGCACACCACAAGCCGGCCCAGCCTACCTCAACAGACGGCTCTCCTCCTACATCCCCAACCGCCAGCTACGCTCTGCCAACCTCTCACTTGCCACCGTCCCGTGCATCCGAAGAACAACCACCAGTGGGAGATCCTTCTCCTACCTTGCCGCCAAGACATGGAACACCCTCCCACTGAGCCTATGACAGACCCAAGACCTGCTGACCTTCAGGAGGATACTCAAGACCTGGCTGTTTGATCAGTAGCGCCCCCCCCCAGCTCCTTGAGACCCTCATGGGTATGTAGTGCACTTTATAAATGATTGATTGATTGATTGATTGAAGTGTTTACACACTTTCTTTGTTGTCTGTTGCCATACTCCTAGATGTCATGAACTGGGGGGCAATCAACACTTGTGGATGCAGTCAATCAACTTGCTCAAGGGATGGGGAAAATGACTAAAAGTTGGAACAGCAAAAGGGTGGGATGCATAGTGGTCAAAGTACTGGAGACTTGCAAATACTTGCACACTCAGCTTATAAAAATAGCCCAAAGGTACTGCCATGATGTTCCTCCTTGAGGGGCTCAGTCTGGAAAGTTTTTCCAAAAGAGAGCTGGCAAAATACATATTTTTAAAATTGATAACAACACAATCCCTTGTCATACTTTACCGGTGAGCCCACACATGAAACGCTCTGTACATTATTTATGTTTATAAATAAGTCCTCACGGATACTGAACAGCTTTTTTTACATTCTTTATTAGTTATTATTTTATTTTTCCTGGGCAGTATAAAAGGTGGTACAGAAATATTTTTGTCTCATGCAAGACTTGTAGCTATAACAAAGAAAAACATCCAGGCCCAGCACACTTGCTTAGGAAGAGGATCAACAATTCATGATGTAGCACATTGATCCCACCACGACAAGAACAGTAATCTAACATGTTATGTAGTATACCGTAAGCAGCTAACCCATGTTAGCGTCTCCATAAGTCGTATGACCAATTTGTGCTGGTCTGGGGGGTCTCTCGAAATCAGGGTCTAGGTGGCGCACTGGGGGATACTACGTCGTCCTGCGGTGTAGACCTGAGGTATTGGACAAAGGGTTCCCAGAAGTCCCTAGGTCTGGAGGCCTGCTCTAATTCCTCTAAATATACCTCCAGGGTCTCTTTGAAGTATGTCATGTCAGCGACCCAATCCTTAAATCTAGGTGGGCACTTGCTGCCCCATCTCAATGCTATCTGACTTTTGGCTAACAGCAGGGCCACTGCCAGCAGTTTTCGTGTCTTGGCCAGTCTTAGTTTCTGGGTTCCCAGTAGGCATGTTAGTGGGGCATTTCGTATGAATTCTGATAGCATAATTGTGAGGACATTAGTAACTTCTTGCCTGTAGGCTTGAAGCGGGGGAAAAGACAATGCCATGTGCAAGAAGTCTGCATTGAGGGTGCCACATTTATGACACTAAGGAACAGATGTAGGTAAATTTTATTTTACCACCTCTTAAATACCGCATCATACCGACTCGGTATTTAAGAAGTGGTAAAATAAAAGTACCGAGATGTAGGTAAATACAGATGTGCATTTACCGATTCGGAAACTATCGGTATTTACCGATGCGGTAAATACCGACCGGTAAATGCCCATGCATTCCTATGGGCTTTGAAGCCCATAGGAATGATTGGGCATTTACCGGTCGGTATTTACCGCATCGGTAAATACCGATTGACACAAGGGTGCAGGGGGTGTCACTTTGACACCCTCTGGCACCCCCAAAAGAGGCTTGGGTGCCATGTGGCAGGCATACCTGCCCTAAGGGCAGGTCTGCCTGTCATATGGCATAGGTGTGCATGCACACATGTGCAAGCACACCAGAATCGGTATTTTACCATCAAATAGTATTTGATGGTAAAATACCGATTTTTTAATGCTTGTGGGACTCAGAAGAGTCCCACCTACATATCAATTTTCCCTATTCCGTAAAAATACCGACTCGGTATTTTACATAATCGGTAAATTTACCTATCGGTAAATTTACCGAGTCTGTAAAATACAGGGCCCTACATCTCAAATTGCATTTACCGGTCGGTAACGGCCGAATTCGGCCGTTACCGACCGGTAAATGCCTACCTACATCTGGCCCTTATTGTCTGCGCGAAGACCATATCTGTGTAGTTACGCAGGCGTGTAGTATATTTGGTGCAGGAATTTAAAATAAATAATGTGAAGGTAACAGTTTGAGGTCAGCAGGTGTAATTTGGTGCAGATGTAATCCTAGTCTCCTTCATCTATAGTATCACCTACTGATTGCTCCCTGTGAAATGTTATATAAACGTGTTACCAGGCCCTGCTGTGTGGGTGCCTTTAATAGGAGTTGTAATGCATGTAGCTGGGGTGGCTCGCTTGGAAAAGTTGGGAAAAGTTCCTCGATAGCCATGCGCAGCTGCAAATATGCGAATATCTTGAGCGGTGCACAGTGTGCGCTAAGAGACGGTTCATCCTGTGGGATGACTCGGCAGTGTGGGAAGATTTTGCTCATTTGAGTTAGGCCCATGTCCCTCAGAAGAGCCAGCATATTTATCTCCTGAGTAACTGTGATTCTCGGGTGATGGTCTATGGGAGCGCAGGAGCATATATTGGAGGTTTATGTGCCCGGTGTGCTAGCGTGTGCCAGGCTCGTGACGTGCAAATCACAGGGTGTATTTTGTCTCTTGGAGTATGTTTTTGCGGGTCAGATATGTAGGCTATCAGTGGGGAAGGTAGCACGCTTTCGTGTTCCACAGTTTTAGCCAATTGTTTCCCATAACGGTCATTGCCTGTGGATCTGTCTAGTGCTGGGTTGAGACATGTGTTAAAATCACCTTTCCATATAATGGCGGTGGGTGGTAGTTTGCGCAGTTTAGCCCAGATGTGTGCGTAGACCTGGGTCATCAGTGTTTGGGCCATATGTAGTGACCACTGTCAATGCGTGCCTCCAAAGTTGCCCTGTACTATAACATAGTGCCCCATGTCATGCTTGATAGCCGTGATGAGCGTAAAGGGGTGCGGTGTCAAACCAGGAACAAAACACTACTAGAATTGCCAATACTGTTCACTATTTATTACCTTACTTTGCAATTGGGACGCATCCTCAATGTTCGGTCCCTTTGTAAGCACCACACTGAGATTGCCTTCCTCATCGAGTCCGCGGGGCTTGATGTTCTATTCCTAACGGAAACCTGGACCCGGGAGGATTATGAGGTTGAATTGGGCTTGGCCTGCCCTCCAGGCTACAAAATCAACCATACCCCTCGTGTGAAGAACCGGGGTGGTGGGATTGGTTTTATTTTTAGCGACACGCTAGCTCTCTCCCAGCTCAAGATTAGAGAGGTATCGGGCTTTGAGCTGATGGGGTTTGCTTTCAAAGGTCATGAGAAGACACTCTGCTCGGGTGTCTTGTGCTATCGTCCGCCGGGCAATGCACCCTCCCTCCCCGACTTCATTGACCTGATCTACGACCTCTCGAACACCCACTCTAAGTTGGTGGTCCTAGGAGACTTTAATCTGTGGCCGGGCGGTCCACAGGACAGTGCCTTCTCCACTCTGTGCCAAGCCTGCAATGACATCCAGCTGCAACAGCTTGTCCGTTCTGCCACACATCAGAAGGGTCATGCCTTGGATCTTGTATTTGCAGACGTTCAACTAGTGATGGTGAATGACATCTTCTGTCAGTACTGGACGGATCACTCACTGGTTGCTTTTTCCCTCTACTTGGAGGATTACTCCTCGGCGGAGGCTGGGTCCAGACAGGCCAAGTTGGGCAGGCCCTGGTCCCGACTGTTAAAATCCGCGCCCTTGCCAAGCCTACTACCGGACAATTTTAGTCTGAGAGTTTCGGCTGAGGAGAGTTATACCGCCTTATGCCGATCCATTTCGAACTCCTTGGATAAGGTGGCACCACTCCGCAGGTCTAGGGGTAGGCTGAATCGGGCTTGCCCCTGGTACACGGATGACCTGCGGCAGTTAAAGCTGAGCTGTAAACGCGCTGAAAGGGCGTGGAGGAAGTAGTATTCTGATTCTTTGAAGGCCATCTTTAGACAGTCATTGCAGGAATACAAGGCACAGATCAAGGCGGCTAAGGCGTCCTATCTGGAAGCCACCTTGAATCAGGCTTCCAACAAGTCGCAAGCACTGTTCAAAATTGTCAGGGACCTGACCCATCCTTCATGCGCGGCCAGTAATGTCCCTGCGTCGCAGGCTCTGTGCGACTCCCTGGCGAGTGCCTTCGAGAGAAGATTGCTAAAATCTTGGAAGGTTTACAGCGTCCAGCACCCACCCTCCCCGATCTGGGAGTTCCGGATGGCTCGCCCAGTCGACCCCAGCTGAGTGGCGCTGCTCTCAGTTTGGGAGCTCCGGACGTGTCACCTAGTCGACCCCAGCCGAATGGCCGTGCTCTTAGCTCGGGAGCTCCGGCGGTCTCATCCAGTCGACCCCAGCTGAGTGGTCATGCTTTTAGTCTGGGAGCTCCGGACGTCTGAGCCAGTCGACCCCGGCGGAGCGGGCCTGTCTCTGGCTTGGGAGCTCCGGACACTTCGCCCAGTCGACCCCAGCTGAGTGGACATGCCCTCAGTTTGGGAGCTCCGGACGCTGTGCCAGTCGACCCCAGCTGAGCCGTTTCCCTACCCCCTCCTTTGAGGAGTTTTGTAGTGTGGCACAAATGGTATCATCTGGTTCCCCTCTTGATCCACTGCCACCAAAATTTTGGAAAGTGTTTCAGGACGAACTCTTCCAGCCTTTGTATTCCATCTGCCTCCAGTCGTTTGACACCGCAACGGTTCCGGAGTGCTGGAAACTAGCAGCTGTGTCTCCTCTCCTTAAGAAATCCACCATGGACCCCGCCTGCTTGTCTAATTACAGACCGATTTCCTTGCTCCCCTTCCCCATTAAGATCATGGAGAAGTTAGTGACCCGTTCTCTGTCTGGCTTCCTGGAAGAAAACATCTGGTTCGATGAGGCACAGTTTGGCTTTCGCCCAGCACACGGGACGGAATCTGCGCTGGTGACCGTGCTTGACAACTTACGTTCGCGGGTCGACAGTGGGTGGGCAGCCTTTTTGGTGCTGCTCGACATGTCGGCCGCGTTCGACACGGTCTGCCATCGTACCCTCATCAGGAGGCTGGAGGAGTGCGGGGTCACGGCATGTGCAAGGGACTGGCTGGTCTCTTATTTGAACAATCGGCAGCAGGTGGTGGCGTTGCCTCCTTTCAGCTCCGAGGTGCGGAGAGTAGGGCAGGGGGTACCTCAGGGCTCGGCCATCAGCCCTATACTCTTTAACCTTTACCTCCGCTCTTTGGTCCAACTAATTAAATCATTTGGCATCTCCGCATTTAATTATGCTGCTGACACCCAGTTGGTCTTTTCGCTGGAAGGGAAGAACGCGGTCCCGCTGGAGGCTTTCCACCGATGCATGTCTGCCACAGCGGATTGGCTCCGGTGCAACTCCTTGCAGTTTAATAGTACAAAGACCGAGGTGTTGTATTGTTCTACGGACCGGATTCCTCGTGAACTCCCGGAGAACTTCTGGCCCCCGACCTTCCCCGAGATTGTGTCAGCTGCTGAGTCGGCACGCAACCTGGGGGTGATTTTCGGTCCCAACTTGCAGCTGGATATGTACGTGAACAAGACCACAACCTCGTGCATGATGCTGCTACGTATGCTGCGTAAAGTTCTGCCCCTTCTCCCCGAGCAGGCCAGGCCTGAAGTAGTGCACGGCACCATCTAGAGTCGTCTTGACTATTGTAATGCGCTACTTCTGGAGGCTCCAAAAACACTGCTGGGGAAGTTGCAACGGGTGCAGAACTTGGCCGCCAAGCTGGCTCTTTCCCGCCCTAATCATAGCTCTTCAGCAGCAGCCCTACGAGATCTACACTGGCTGCCTGTGCACCTACGCGTCTGTTACAAGGCTGCATGTTTAGTGTTTAGGGCGGTGCATGGACAAGGCCCGGTTCCATTGCAGAATATGTTTGTTTTGGTACTCTCCTCCGCGGTCCTTACGTTCTTCTTCGGCTTATCTGCTTGTGGTACTGAGATTCCAGAGAGTGAGGATGGGTGGCCGTTCGTTCAGTGTCGCAGCGGCCAAGCTCTGGAACTCCCTGCCACTGTCTCTAAGAAGCCAAAGGGACTTCTTCCCGTTTAGAAAAGCCCTGAAAACTCATCTTTTCCCCAGGGTTGTCTGAGCAGCGTATGTGGTGTTAACGTTGATTTCAAGCGCCAGGATGCCCTTGGGGTGACAGGACCGCGCTATACAAGTATACATACAATACAATACAATACAATCCCTGACTCAATGTAAAACCAGAAAATTCACTTAATTTCTTTCTTTGTTTTTCAAATTTTTCATGAAATAGTTATATTTTTTTCTTTGTATCAAATTTTTAGTCATACACGTATCACATATACAACCCACAGCCACCATTTACATTTTTACAAAACACATTTTTGGACATTACCTAGGACCTATACAAAGACAAAAAAATGACAAATATAAAAAAAAAAAATACAAACAATGAAAACACATACAGAGAAAAATTACTTGTTTTGAATTCAATATACAATCTTGAAACCAACAGTGTCTACTTTCAAACAACCCTCTGCTCGTACCAATTAATCTCTTAACTTGGTGTGTTTGTCAAACACTAACACGAAACATGGGGAACTTTTCTTTTTGCTTCACCTGTTATGAAAAACGAGGTGGTCGACGCGTTTCAAACCCAAGAGTAAGTACACCGGCATTTCATCAGCACCAATAGGAGAAAAAATAATAATAATGACACTATATTACAATATTGCCAACTAACCAGTACCATCCTTGTTATCACCACCGTATTCGCCTCAGTTACCTTTCTATGACGAGATCAGCCAATCTCCTTTTTCTCCAAATACTTAATGTCTCCGAAACTGATTTCCACAAAAAATATTTCACCAAAGCGGAGGGAAAGGGAAAAAAGAGAAAAGGAAAGAACCGTCAGAGTCTTTTTCGAAGCGTACACCTCCTCTAACCCAAGTATACTGTTGTGCACTTACTTATGAGGGGCGATCGGCAGATATCCTTGTCGTGTTTACAGCTTCTATTAAAACGAAGAAATCAAAGGAATGTATTTTACCCTTGACCCTTGTTAATGCCATACGAGTGTGTCCTTGTTTATTGCATACCTTTAGTCTTTTCATTCAGCCTTGTACAACCAGACGAGGTATCTAGTGGCCTGAAACAAAACAAAACCAGAAGTTTGGTGAGACCATATTCAACTATGCGCTGTTAGTTCTAAGCTGCTTATAATGCTTCCCCGTCGCTACTTTGGAAAATGCACCTCCTTCCAATCAATAAAGTTGTTTTTTTTAAATGAAAGAAATCGAGAGATTTCTACTGAAGGCTTGTTGTTCATGAAACGCCACGTCTAATCCGTTAATGCTGACTTTTGCTGACTTTTGTTTGTCAATCCTACACCGCTACATTCTTTTTAAGATGCCCCCGACTTGCCCGGGAGATATTACGAAAAAGGTACGCTTGTTGGTTTAATGTGAACCGGCCCGAGTCAATTATAAACACGACGGCTGGGATTGCGCTCGCTTGTGAACTATTGGCAAAATTCAGCGAACAGCGTGGCATACACCTTCGGCAGCTTGGTACTTACTTGTGGTTTTCATTTATTTCGCAGTGGATGGCTATTTTCTTCACTCATTCAGGCGCGGGCATTTCCAGCTCGTTCGAGTCCCTTTACCACACTCGGACGTCCTGTCTGTCACGTTTCTACCGGGGCCTTTGGAAAATGTAGTTCCTTAGGGATTGTCACTAGAAATGGTGATTGCAGAGTTTTTTTGGTGAAAGGGGCTCTTCCAGCTCGTGGTTTGTCCACCCTAAGCGTGGAAGGGTATACTCAGACATGAGTCCCTTGCTCATTGCACCATCAGGATTCAAGCAAGCCGGGCCGAAGACGGCTGTAATGCCAGAAACCGGTCCCCGGAAGCTTGTTTCCTTCCCAGTGTAAGAATTGGCTTTTGTAGTCTGGTCTGCCCTGTTCCCATGATGCACTGGGCCAGGGACAGACTAATTTGCATACAGCCAGGTTCTGAAACTGGGATGGTGCAATGAGCTAAAAAACGGTGTTGGATCTAGCCCTGATCTCTTGACTGGGTGAGAGTATTCTGCTTAATTCAGAGACTCTGTCCCTCACCACCCCTTGTTGTAAATATTGTACTAATTCTTGAGCATAACAGCTCTCCGCTCACGTTCCTCTGTCCAGTTGTGGTGAAAAATCCCCATCCTAGTGTGGAAATCTTAAAACCATACATCCATAAAGGAATTGAATGTTAAAGGTTATACATTTCTGATAATACATTAAGGCCATCAATGGCAGTATTAAATTTCACAATCAATAATGCCTCTCTTTGTACCAATGTCTTTCCAAATCACATAATCGTGGATCTGGTTCCAGTTTGGAAATCACTGTCCAACGCAAATCTTGTTCCACATGATTGTGGTTGATCCAATGGTTGACTAACGGCGCGGACTGTGAATTTTCTGGTTCACATTGAGTCTGGGATGTGTCCCAATTGCAAAGTAAGGTAATAAATAGTGAACAGTATTGGCAATTTTAGTGGTGTTTTGTTTAATGGGCCGAGCCTTACTGTTGAGAGGCCATACCTTTTGTTGTTAACTGTGTCAAACCAGGAACATGACGCCTCTAGTGTAGCTGGAGTAAGAGGATGCCATGCGGTATATTACCCATTTGGCACCCATCCTCCCCTCAGTGGTAGTTGTGAGATGTGTTTCTTGTGGACAGGCCACATCTATCTTGTGGCGGTCTAGGTATGCCAGGACCCTTCAATTCTTTTGTGGGTTTTGAAGGCCTCTCACATTCCAGACTAGGAACACCAGAGGCCTAGTCTTTCATGGGCTGCTAGCTATGTGAGTCAGCTTGTCTCGCAAGACCTGATCTGTGTTTTATAGCATGCACTCTACCTGTACAATCTGTATTCTGTTGTTTGAACTCTGACCAGTGTTTTATGATAATACCCAACCCCACCCACCCTACATACTTTATGCAGCAGAGGCAATCCCAGAAACCTTGAACATTCCCAAAATACTCCCTCATGAACAGTAACTAAACAACTATTTGTGGAGTACACACGTGGGCTAAAGCTGCCACCCCGGGTGCTGTGTGATTTAGCTCACAGGGGTTTGCCCATGGTTCTTCTGTTTGTACTGAGCTGTATGTGCTTCCTAACTTCTGACTTCATTGTAGAATGTGCCCAGTACTCCAGAAAAAATAGGGTATGCTGTTGGTCGACACCTTGGGCCATGGTATGCCTATATCGCCGTGGAGGTACCGTAATCAGGGTGGTTCTGTCCACAGTCTTAGAGTGTGCTACTGACACCCCCAGTGGGGCGTAGCTCTATTTGGTGGGCACACCTGTTTTGCCAGTGCAGACCTCTGTAGCTGCATGTGTGCCCCCGTAGTGTGTTGGATGTCTTTGGTGTTCAATTTATGGGCCAAATGTGTTGCGATATGGAAAGGTGGTGTGGCTGAGCACAGATTACAGGTCAGAGACAACCTCCTGCGACATGGTTTCCACCGGTATGAATGCCTTACATCGCAGCAGAGTCCTCAAGCAAGGCCGCAGCACAAGTCTGTGTGTCTCTGGTGTAGGCCCTGCATGTCGCTGCCGAAGTTTCAGAGCTACGGGGCAGTGTCGGAGCTCGGCAAAGCAGCATGTGCGAGGGCAGCCGAGGTGGCGGAGGTGCCTGCGGGCAGGCAGGGGTGCCTCAAGGCTCTAACCATGCAGGATTTATAAAGGATTGTTCGGCTGCTGGAGTAGCACTCCTAGGAAGTGGCCATCTTCCAACGAGGCAAGCTCTGCACCCGAACAGCTTTAGTTTTTTAATTGTCATGTGACATCTTCCCTCTCAGACCATAGGGCGGGAAAACATTTTAACACCATTTTAACACCATAACCAGCCGAGTTGCTTCTGGTGGGAGGTGGAGGACTGTGTTCGTACTTGTTCTCATAATCGGATGCCTGATGTTGGGAAAATCATCTTTCTCTAATACGTTAGATCCAGATTTAGTTTGTGGTTGCTCCTTTCTTTGTTCCATGCTCTGAACCCTGTTTACTCCCTTTAAGTTGGGCAGGCCAAAGACTCAAGGCCCGAAATATTATCTTAATGGCTAATCGCTTGGAAAGATTGTAACTTTTCCTGACCCTTAGAAGCTGAGCGATTTGCCAGTATGATGTGGAATCCAGCTCCGCTACCTTTTTGATACCACTAGTTATAATGGTTAAGCTTGAGGCAAAAAAGGTCTTCAATGCGGTGTCAATAATGCTAAGAGAGACCAAGAGTGGATCAAAATATATTTTTAACATTTCTTCCAAAGTGCTGGCAAACTGGGCATGTAATAAAGACTCACCCATGGCCCGTTTTACTGGTTCCTTTGCTGGGGCCTTCCCCTTGTTCTCCTTGCCAGGAATGATTTTTTACAAACTGCAGGTAGTTGTTGGCTTCTATTAGGTTTATTACATCCCTTAGCCTTTTTTTAACTGTGGTGAGTGTGAGGTATCAGACTTGGTCCCCATAGCTTTGTTAGTGGCACTCTCAAGGTCACCCTGAAACACACAGGGGTTTGAGGCTGCTGCTAAGGGCTCCTGCTGAACATGAAAGCTGTTGAGTGCTGGCTGACCCCACCAAAGGACTTGTTAAAAAGGCTTTCGTTGTGGCCCTTAACCTCTCCTCCACACACTCACTTTAAATATTAAATGCCCCATGGCTGTAGTAAGAAAATTGGTAATTATTGCAGTCAATGGGCGATCCTAGGTGACAAGCACAACACACTTTCTCTTCCCCCTTTCTCTTACCTTGTATTAAAGAATAAGTTTAGGGAGTTTTAAAGAGGACCAGAGAACCACAGCAAAGAACCAGGAGGGATGGCCCAGCCTCGTATGGCCGTGAACATGCGCAGACGGGCTCGGACGGGCGCAGGCGGGCCTGGTCTTGGCCTGGTCTTGGCCAGGGCTATTCTCAGGTAAGGCCCGTGCATGTGGCGTGCTGCTAAACACTGCTGCTGTATTTATGGTGCTCCGGCGCCTTCCTCCGCTTCACCACTACGAGCTGTGAGAACTAGGTATTCTGGGAGGTGTAGTCATCTCCCCCACGTTGTAGCCAAAGTCTTGGTTGCAGTCAAGAATATAGAGGGCACTTTCCAGACAAATAAACAGATGCAAATGCGGTGTGCTGGATGGGTGGTAAAAAGAGGTAAGTTAACCATTTTCAACCCACAATGCAATGTCTTCCGCTGGGTAGGAGATACAGACTATTACATAATGAAGCTATGTGTTTCATAAGAGACATGAACAAATTATATTGCTGGTCATATTACAACAACTGCTTACTCACAATTCGTGACTGTACCTTGAATAAAGACATTTAAAATGTAATAGATTTAGGCATAATCATTTAAAAAACAATAGATGCAAGGGCACATTGTAGATTAATCTTTTGAATGAATACAAGTTTGGTGATGAATTCATGCATATTATAAGACGGATGTTTCTTCCATTTTCCCTTTTAAATGTAAATAATGGTCCCGGTAAAAGCTTGGTTAATTAAAAGATACTATGACGTTTGCAGTTTTTTTTAAAAACTTTATCTAGAGTGGCGGCTTCTTAGGTTACTTATCAGTTAACAAACATGGGGGTATATTATCAAGGGGTTTATCTCCGCTTTTTTGGCTTTAAAAGCCAAGAAAGCGGAGATAAAATTATCTCCCTATTACCAAGCTGTCGCTAACACCAGTTAGTGACAGCTAATAGGAGATAGCGACCATCTTGGGCCCCGCTTTGCATGTCAGTGATATTTATCACTAATGACATGCAAAGTGGGCGTGCCAAGATGTTAGCGACTGGAAACAGTCGCTAACATCGCTATCTCCTATTACCAACTTTTGGAGATATTCGCGCTAAGCGCGAATATCTCCAAAAGCTAACACCTGCCCTGAGCAGTTCTTCACCATGTTATCCAATGGGAGGTGGATAACATGGCTAAGAGCATTTGCTCGATAATGCATGAATATCGCTGACTTTTCAGCGATATTCATGCATTGCGGCCGTTTTTTATCGCATTTGCGATAAACCTTGCTAATAGCAAGGTTTATCTGCGATAAAAATCGCCGATGTGCGGCGATAATTTTTGTCTCTAAACAAGTTAGAGACAAAAATTATCGCTAGTTGTTGGTAATATGCCCCATGGTTAATAAATCTTTGTCTCTATCTGATTTAATTAAAATGGATGTGAACATTGCAGTTTGGAGGACTGAATGGCATCATGTTTTCGTGGTCAGAGAGCTGACCACGCAGGTTAGCTCAGGCTTCTGCAACATGACGAAGAGCTCAAATAGAAACAAATGAAGAAACGCTGATAAAGAATGAGCTTTCTAAACAGGCTTGTTGTTTAAAAAGACCTGTAATTTTCTGCCCGCCATTGCCATTTAGGAAAATCAATGGGAAACAGAAAGATGAATGAGTTTCAAGCAGCACTTTGAAACCTAGGAGCTTTGCGGTCTTACAGGAATACGGCAGGGACATATTAATGACCAGATTATGATAACTACGGAAGGGGAATAAAGACATGGTGGAATATTTTTATTGGTAACAAGTTCATGGGAATAGGGATTCTCATTTTGAACTGAAATTATAAATAAATACATCTAATCCCTTTCTCAATATAGTTATTAGAAGAAGTAGATGGCAATGCTAGCTAGGTCTTTTCCCGCAATTCGAAATCCACGGGCAAATTTGCTATTTTATACAACACAGCATAGCAACGAAAGTTACTCGGCTGCATTGTGTCAAAGGGACAGAGAAAAACAGCTTGCCAAAGCACACGTCTTTTGCACCATAGTGCAAGGGTATGTATGGGCGTGATTTCAAACATAGGTTTTGTACTGCAAGGGTAACCTTCCCGAACAAAAACTTGACTTTGACATAGTTCATTACTTTTTCTATTTTGCGTGTGCGCTGTACAGCGCAGACACACGAAAAAATAGAAAAGTGTTGATACTTTTAAAACTTCCTGTTTTATCTCAAAACTCAAGGGTGATTGTATTGGAAAAGCCAAGTACAACCTTTGGGATTTTCACTTACCGCAAAGTAGTGTATAGTGCTACTTTGTGTTACTTTAGGCAACTTTCCAACACAAACCATGAATTGTGTTCGAAAGTAAATTCCTGCATGCTTTGCGCCATCTTTGCAACACATTTGTTGACCCAATCCATCCTTAAGTATTAGCAAATTCACCCAATATGCTTAGATTCATCTTTAAACTGTTCCAACTTTTATATTTTCCGTACGGTGCAGCACATGCGCAAAGTTTGAAGGTTTGCTGAACTTACTTTGCAAATGCTTTGAAATGGTGTAACTTTTTGTCACAAACTATCTACTATTGTCAGTAGATAGGGCTTTACCTCAAAAATTATTGGGGGGAGCATGGGATCTTCCACATACCACTGATGCAACACCCTCTTGAAGAAAATTAAATGAAGAAAATTAAAGCAAAGCACTTTCCAGTCATGAAACAAGTTTTACACTGGAAGGTAAACATGAAATCCTCCCTTTTACAGTTTCTGTAGCACAAAGCCTCATTTAGACTGAGGCAGCAGTGGTAAAGATGTGACCGAGGAGAAGATTTAGTCCCTATTTGCAGGTGAGCAGGAATAGGAATTCTGACTCACATCAGGGATTCCCTACCTTTCACCTTTCAGTTTTGCTTCTTCATCAAGAGTTGAGGAAACAGCCGAGTTTCTGATGGTCTAGAGCAGAGGTCTTCAAATTTTTGGATGCCGAGACCCCCTGTAAACATTTTGAGGCATAAGGACCCCCTCCTTACAAAAATGTCTAAACCTGTAGACAGGGCTAATGGAATTATGAGGCAGGTGAGTACCAAATTACACGACAGGCTTGACTAAATTGTATGGGAAGAAAATGTAAATGATGTTATGTGATGCCGATGTCAGGATATCATTGCTTCATTATTTTGACATTTTTTACACACAGTAACACTGAGGAAAGATTTCAAGTACCTGTTTATAACCAAAATACAGCAATTAACATCAGAAAGATTTCTAGTCAACCTTTGTGAAGTGCCTTCCACTCCGCAGGAATATGTGCTGCCACATTAGAATCTCACCTGGCCCTGGCAGGGAGAAGCAGGGGTCCCTTAAAACCCTGGCGTTTTGTGCCGAGTTAAGCAGTTTACACATGCAGCTTTCCTCTCACCCCTCCCTTCCATCCCTCTCTCCTCTCCTAACTCCGGATCCCTCTCTCACTTTGCAGGCCATTTCTGTCACCCCTTTTTGCAACCCCTGAACTCTCCCCATTCAACCTCTCACTTCACCTTTCATCCCCTCTTGCCATTCTGTCTTTTCACTGCCCTCATCTTAAACCGTCTCTCACGTTTATCTCATGGCCTCTCTGGCCCCATCACCTCCCGTGCCCCTCAGCACTTCTAATTCACCTCGTCATTTTTTATAGCACTACTCATTGTTTACTCACACTCATTTCTGTGATCTGCATGGTACATATTCTTTGTAGCAGGTACATTAACCCTCTGCACTGTGTGGGTGACAAGAGTGCCCATGTGAGTGCACAGTGAGCGATGCAACAGTGTGAGAGTAGGGTAAGAGGAGTGACTGCACGGTGAGGTATGAATTTGGGTGTGGATGCAAGTTCAGAATGGGACAAATGAATGTATGATTACTGATGGGCTTGTGTGAGTGAGTTGCATATTGAGCAATGAGGCGGAAAGGTGAGTGAAGTGTCACATGAGTGCAGGATGAGTAGTGTACTCATAGGACTTCAGGGTGAGGTACAGGGTGAACAGCGCAAGTGCATTGTGAGTGCAGAGTGATCGCTGTGAGTGCAGGGTGAGCGGGTGAATGGTGTGAGTGCATGGTGATCAGTGTGAGTGCATTGTGATTGCTGTGAGTGCAGGGTGAGCGTGAAAGTGAAGGGCAAGAATGTGAAGTGAGTTGTCTGAATACAGGGTGCATTCCCAGACACTTGAAGTAATTCAGCATGTTATTGACGGCATCATAGGGTTTAAGATCTAAGTTAAACTATTGCTATTATGGCATTAATCAGGGATCGAGGGTGGAGGAAATAAATAATGTGCAGATCCTGCAACAAAGCTACAGTCCTATGGTTAGGGTTGACAGCAGATTATTTTGATGGCCGAGTCGGTTCTAAAATAACCAGTCACCTAAAGCTGTGTTTTCAGCACTTATCTGTGCATACTTTGAACAGCAAATATAAATAGAAAGCACTTTTAATTGTGTTCTAGGGCTGCCTCAATGATCCATGACTGGTAATTAAAGAGAACAAAGACAGAAAATTAACATAACAAATGCATACATACTTTTTCATTTATAAGTCTATTTAGTGTCAAGAGGAGGTCTTTGCAGGCTCTTTACGCAAAACACGGCAGGCATTTTGCTTTCGGCAACCCTACTTAATATTCCTTTTCATGAAATGCATTCTCACACTAAAGCAGTAAATGTAAAATACAAATGTAAGGAATAGGCAGAGTGGGGACCCAGGGGGTATCGGAACCAGGAAAAAAACTAAGCCTCTGTAACCAGTTTACAAAGGCATGTAAATATGCAGATGGTCTTTAAAGACCTGTGAAAAACTTGGGTGTGCTGGAGATAAGACTCCAGACACTGCCCAGCTGAGCCTCCAGCAGCTTGAGTTGCACTGCAGCAGCCCAGGCTGAGACACAGGATGGGGGAAGAGGGGTGTCTGAAGCCTTTGGGCCTGGGCAGAAGTGTGACTGGGAAGGCGCGACCCCCTTTGCATCACTCCACGACCCCCAGTGGGTCGCACCCCACAGTTTGAAGACCCCTGGTCTAGAGTGAGTTAGTTCTGATATCAGAAGCATCTTGCTAAGGAGCAGATGCTGCAGGACTGACAGTTTCATGTCATCCAAAGGCCTGCACTATTAAGGGCAGGTTTTTCAACACTGTTTGACCCTGTCTCTGGCACAGAGGTCACTAGCAGGTATAAAACAACAGTGTCTCCATGCACTAAGGGCAGCGGTGGTGGGTGACCTTTGAAAGTGGTGGGGCTCAATACCCTGCTTGAATTCCACTGAGTGAAGAACTCACTAAAGAACATTTTGAAATAAATGGAGTTAAATAGTGCTTTTATAGGGCAATATACACTTACGTTCGCTCAAAAGCCATAGGCTTTGAAAGAGAAGTCATTAAATATTCAAGCCCTTTCATGATGTCCCAAATCAAAATAACCTGAAGCACTCAAGGATTTACCCTTTTTTCTCCAAATATATAGTGTGGGCACACTCTTATTATTTTGATGGTGTCAGGGACTGTATTTTGTGATCAGCGCAACCCATGAAAAATGGGAAACGTTGCTTGTAAAATACAGTCCCCCATATGTCATGGGTCACCCTTATGCAAAATATTTGATATAATCTGCCAGTATTTTACCATTTAAGCTGTTGTTCTACTATGGGTGATACTTTTCCACAAAAATGTCTATCCCAACTATTACCTGGGTTAGACCAGTGACAGGTATTACCTGTAGTATGCCTGTAACAAGTATTGCCTACCATTGTCAAGTATTACCTCTGGTATGTCAGCGCCAAGTATTACCTCGGCTCCAGTATTCTTGTGTTTTATTTTTTTTACATGTGCTCTTTTAAAAACTATATATTTGTATTGATTTCAAAGAAAGTTAGGCTGGGGTCGTGCATGGAACTTGTTTCATTGATGTTAATGTATTGAGTGAACTAAAACATTAATCACCCATGTATATCTGTGAGTAAACACAATAGTTGCAAATTACATATATTGATGGCAGTGGGAGATTAAGTGGCATGCTCAATATTCAGTATAAGGAACAATCATCTGAAAGCACAGGAAATTATCAAATTGGGATCCCGATTTTCCTCCAGGGAAAAGAGCAAATGAAGACCAGGGGTTCAGGGCTTTGAGGCAAAATGATGTCCCAATCCATTAGTACTGTTGACCATTGCTTGTGGAAGGATATAGTGTGAATCGAAGTGTTCTCGGCCTACGCCCATTTATGCAAATCCAGTTTCCACATCTAAATTGCAGATGTCAAGGGTGATCTCCAATTGACAGCTGAGGTTCACTTGGTAACAGCTAGCACCAAGTCTAAAAGTCTGATTTCATTACAAGCCTGGAGGCTACCATTATACATTATTCCTTTAATGCAAACTCAACTCCACACAGCCACATAGTGCCTTTGATTTCCAATTATTAATTGTAAAAGCTTAGCAATAGGATATTGTAATATTTGCCAAAGCTTACACAGTACTTACCCCTGTCGAGGGGTTAATTAATCCTCCAAACAGTTTTTCTGGTTTGGGCAAGTGCCCCCCCTCAAAAAAAATATAGATATACATATACACACACACACATAAAGAGGCCTTACTCTATGAATATGACCAGACACATGTTGACTAGTGATGCTCAGGGATGTTGTGTGATGTTGTGTCATCACTCTGTACTTGGTACTTGTTAGAAGGTAGTTCTGACCCTCTAAGCTGCCCGGATTTTTTGCTTTTTTAAACACCTATGTGTGGGAAAGCCTCATTAGTTGGGACTCACCCACAGTGAACTCATGATGAGCGGGAGTGCATGTGTATTTTACCAGTGTCCCCCTGGCAGGAGTAGGCCGCTGTGATGCAGCCAGAGTAAGGGGCACTGGGCTGGTTACATGCAGACACGTTTGTACATGCATATGCCCAAGTGTAAGGGCTGCGCAGGGAAAATTCCTAGCGTGCACAGCCTAGGAGCAGCTACATGACATACGATTGTACATGCATATGCCCAAGTGTAAGGGCTGCGCAGGGGAAATTCCTAGCGTGCACAGCCCAGGAGCAGATACATGACATAGAATAGACTTTCTACAAAGGGAAGAAACATTTGAGAGAAAGTCAGTGTGCTCTACTGTTTTTCACTCCATTACTCTCCTATGAGGATGGGGAGTACATGGGCTAGTTTTACTTTCCTAGGGCCTACAAATTCCAGACACGCACCAAAGTCCACTGTAACTTATGTGAGAAGAAGTATTCTGCAGAGTCCAAAGTCATATTTATACTGTTTTTGGCTCATCCAGAAATGTCATATTTCTCTGAGTGAGATCACAACCAGGGCCTGGCTGAGGCTGACCCTGCCAGGCTGAAATAATGACCTTGCTCTTCAAGATGTAGCATCAGAGGCCCAGCCCTGCACAACAAGCATTCCAAGGGCAAAGGCCTCCAATCCAAGAAGAGAAGATGGGTGGAGCTACAGGTTCATCCATCAGCAGCTGACACCTGGTGCCAGGCACCAGGCTGCGAGGGAGAGAAGGCAGCGAGGGAGGAAGGGGCTCTCAGAGATCACGTGGCATGAGACCCCTGGACAACACCAGAGGCCTGGGCAGGAAGGATGGAGCAGGGGCAGAGAGATGATGTGTCGCTGTGTGATAGGGCAAACAGAGACTTACTGCCAGCCCCCTCCCCATTCTTTAAAAAGAGTCTGCACCGCAAGAGGAGCTCCCTCTGGGGGTGTAGTCTGCTGAGGACAACTGGTGCTGGAGCCTGGCACCATGGGCAGCTGGGAGGAAGAACCTCCAGACTGCCCCAGGACCCTGACTTGCGCCAATAGGGGAGAGCAGGACAAGTGACCAGATGCCTGGGCCTCTGCACAAAGAGAAGAGTGGCTCAGGAAGAGAGCCAGGCAAAAGGCTGGTGCAGGGAGCCAGTGAAGATCGCTCACTGTGCATTCACCCTCCTGGAGAGCAAGAGGGCAAAGGAAAGTGCTCCCAGTGGCCGGGGAGCGCCACCAGGACCAAGAAGAGGCAAAGATCGAGACGATCGGTCCCCTGGGGGCTGAGATATGCCCCACAGAAGGTAGGTGACCTTTAACCTCCACTGGGACAGACAACGAAGCGCGTGGGTTTCCGCCGCCGGTCCAATATGTGCCCCTGGGTTGGGTCCAGTCTCGGGGGCTGCGCCCGGAAGAGGTCAAGCCGGGGAGTGCTGTCGGGCTCCCCATGAATATGCCCAAAAGGGGTGCCAGGAGCCCACCCTGGCCCCTGGCAATGATGCTGAAGAGGAGGGGGGTGCACTGTTGCGCCACCCCCCTCGTAGACAAAGCCAAGTCTGAGGAGCGCCGTAGTGCTCCCCGTGAAGATTCCCTGGGGCCCGGAATACCAACTCTGGGCCCAAAACCTCGAAGCTAGTTGGGCTCCCCAAGAAGGTGACCCTGTTGGGGCCCGGGACCCCATACCCGGGCCTCCGAAGTGACGGAGAGGTGAGGGGGGCCTTCGGGAGGGGGTCTTCGGGGGAGTACAACGGCACTCCCCCTGCGGTAGCGAGATTGCAGGGGGATTTCCGTTGTACTCCCCTGAAGACCCCCTGGAGTGGGGAAGCGGCCTTGCTCGCCAGGAGAGCCGGCTCCCATGGCATGACGCGAAGGTACTGGCCAGTCAGGTACCTGGCAGGAGCCACCGGAGGTGGGGTCCCCGAGCGGCTCTCCATCCCAGAAGGCCAGATTGGGTGCCCCGGTGGGACCGGGGCCCCGAAGGAGCAACCGAAGTACGGAGTGCCCTGGTGGTACCGGGTCCCTGATATGTGGCAGAGGCAGCTGGGGTTGGGCTCTCCGGATTGCCAGCAACTCACCTGGCAGTACGGGGTCCGGGTGAGACCGGGCCCCCAACACAAGGTCTGAATGCGGCACAGGGCCACCATCGTGGGCAGCATGGCTCTCCTCGGAACAGCGGGAGAGCTGCTCATCTAAAATGCAGCGACGGGGGAAGAGCGCACCATAATGCTTTGCAGGCCCGAGCCGACCTGCAGGAAAATGCCTATGTTTTTTTCTGCGTGTAGTGGCCTAGGAGGTCAGGGTCACCACAAGAGGTGTGCCAAGGTGTAGGGGGAGCGGCAGGAGCAACGCAGTCTCCCCCAGCACGATGAAGGAAAGTCCTGCCCAAAATTTCTGTGGACTTAGAAAAAATATCCCCTGAAGGGCTCAGCCAGCAATCCAAGCCTTCAGAGGCTGGAACTTTTTTTCTGCAGCTGGGGGTGCATTATGGACTCCACCACAGTGTGAAGGACTGAGTTGGGGATGTCTGTATAAGGACATCCCCTGGAGGGGAAGAGGTGTAATCGGACCAGAAATGCATTTACTAATGTTATTTCTTTTAGAGGGACTGAAAGTCATATGTGTTATGTGAAGTACCTATGTAAGGTGATGTCATTAGCCAAATGGGGTTATGTTGTTGGACACTCCTGCTAGGGTGTCTGGCTGTAAATGATTAATCCTGTGGTTTTGCCTGTAATGCCTTTTAGAGGCTGTGATTGCAATGCATTACAACTGTTATCAGCTATGAAAACTCCTCATTTAAATTGATGCCCAAACATGAATTCTTGCTACTGCTTTAGGGGAAGAACAACCCAGACTGTCAGCCACAAGATGTAGAGGTGCATACTGTCTGGTCAGTATGAGATGCTCAGTCAGGGTTATGTGTCTCAAGGGCAGGTGTACCTATTTTGAATGCTTGGGGAGATGGTAGGGTGGGTCGCCACTGGGATGGTGCCAATTGGCAAAGCCCTCGCTCCATGTTGTGTCAACCCACTGCATTAGATGCAAGATGATGTGCATACATGGGAGTGGTGGTACTAGACCTCACCCCCCCTGCAGTAGGGGTGGAGATGTTATGCAATGTCACAAAGTAATTCCAACAGCTTATGTATATTTGTGAATTGGTGCATGGTATTAAGTAGTGTGTGTGTTTAATAAATGCACTCTAACTTTTATAAAGCAAAGTACAGACTGGACAATCAATAATTGAGTGTTGTTTCTGCGTACCTATAATGGCAATTACTAGCCCACGCCACCTCCCTTGAGCAAGCCTTAGACTGCACTGCAACGCTACTCTCTGGTAGTCAAGCGCTACAATAGGGTGTTTGGTTCCCAGTGAAGGGCAAATGCAACATGCTATTTGTGCAAGCCTCACAGATACTGCCTCGATTTCCAAAGCACTTTATGTATAAATTATCTTCTTTGTTTATTCTTTTATTGTATTATGCTCATTGTGTTTATCTATGTACAGAATAACTTTTAATTCCTTATGTGTCGATCATGATGAATTGTGAAGGAGTTTATTTTATTTTTTTAGGTTGCTTTGATGGTTGTACTATTTTTAATTTGATTTGACATGATATTTATTTTTAAAGGTTTGTATAGCGCACACATGACCCACGTGGGTATCAGAGCGCTTTACATACAGTTTAGGTAGACATAGGAAAACAGATAGCGTAGAAAATTAGGGTAACAGTGGGACAATATACAACAGGAGCAAGATGGAATTAAGGTTGACATAGGAAGCAGGTTAGTTGAGAACGAAGAGTAGGGCAATACACATCAAGAGCAAACAAGACAGTAAGGCAGGCGACAATGGGTCACAACAAATGATATGCATACAGTGAGTTAGAGGCAAGAGGAGCAAAGCATCTAGTTCAACAATTTGTTCATTAGTAGAGCTTCAACTTTCCTTTTGAAGGCAACTGTAGAGGGAATCAGTCTTGTATCTCCTGGAAGGGAGTTCCAGATTCTCGGGGCGATGCCAGAGAATGTTTGTTTGTAGGTTTTAAGCTTATTACATTTTTTTGGCTTGAGCAGCAGTGTGCTGGTGCTCCTTGTGGACCTGGAGCCACCAGAAAGTTCCAGCTTGTTTGTCTGGTAGAGTGGGGTGTTGAAGTGTAGTGTCCTATGGATGGGTCATACAAGTGATCTTTAGATGGATCCTTGCCTCAAAGGGAACCAATTGAGCGATTTCAGGTCCGGCGAAATGTGGTTGGACTTCTTAGAACCCGTAATGAGTCTAGTAGCAGCATTAGAGATGCTCTAATGGGGGCTAAACTGAGTTTTGGCAGTCCGCATGGAGTAGCACTGCCGTATTCTAGTCTAGAGATGACAAGTGCTTGCACCGCTGATTTAAAGTCATCTTGGGGAAGGTAGGGTTTGAGTTTTCCTAGGATGCAAAGTTGGAGGTTCGCTCCTTTGGTCGATGATCTGATGTGGTCTTGCATGTTTAGGTTTTTGTCTAGCACAACTCCCAGTGATTTAGTGGAGTCAATGATGTGAGATGTGCAATTGAGGGCGGTGAGGTTACAGAGATATTTCACCACAGTGGGGGTTTGCCTAGCGCGTGCAATGATGAGGAATTGTGTCTTGAGGGAATTTAATTTGAGATGGTTGGAGGTTAGCCAGTTTAGGGTTTTGAGGAGGGTTTCATTGAAAGATTTGGGGGCACATGCATCAAAAGTTGAAATAACGATTCCTAAATAGCGAATTTTATGGAATAGCTGTTTAGGAATCACTATTTGCAATGCATGCGATTGCACATTTTTACAGCTTCGCTAAAAATCGCAATTACAAATAGCGATCATATAATCGCGATGCGCAAATACCGATTTAGCTATTTGTGAAATCACTATCAGCGAATTCACAAATACTGCGTCGCACCAGAAGCATGCTGATACATCACAACCAGGAAGTCAGCCAGCCCATGCTTCATTCAGTGCCCAAAGAAAGTGAGAGGAGGAGGGTGGGTGCAGGAGCAGAGCAGAACAAGCAACTACCTGGCTAGCACACCTGTACAGTGCACAATAATGGATCCTTCAGCATCAGGGGAGAGTGCAGTGACCAGGAAATACAAGTTCAAGTTCATTGAGAGGGAACTTGAAAACCTCATAGAGGACGTGGTCAAGAGCCATGAGAAGCTCTTTGGCAAACTGTCACTGAAGGTGCCAGAGGATGAGAAGAGGAAAATATGGCTCAGGATCAAGAACAAAGCGAATGCAGTGGTAGTCACCCACCGCACAATAGACGATCAGAAAAAAGGTTGTACAACCTTCGCAGCCGTGCCAAGGAGAGGATTGCAGACAGGATGAAGGAGGCAAAAAGGACTGGAGGGGGACCATCAACACTGCCTGATAATACAACCCTGGAAGAGCTGGTTGAGTTCACACTCCAGCCTGAAGCTGTGGTGGGAATGACCCAGCTGGATACATCCGGAGCGGCTAGTACTCCCCAAGGTCAGATGCATGGAAGTGTCCATATCAAAAGACAAATTAAATGTGAACATCCCCTCAGTACATCTCCAGTGTACAGATGGATGCTAACTCCAGTCCAAATTTTCCTTCTACACCCTAATGCATTATGGGAGTAACAGGGAGGTGGGTAGGCAACCACGCCATTGGAAAACTTAAACACATAAACACTGTGTGACAGTAAGTGATTTAATGAGACCCAAGTATGCTTAACGTGACACAGCATTACCTGTACAACAAATTAACAATGTATTCTTTAACATCACAGGTGCAGCAGAAGGAGACTGTGAGGAATGTGAATGTGGAGACATACAGGAGACTCCTGCTGAGGCTGACATAGAAACCCCTGCGGCCCGACAAAGCATAGCCCCTGCCATCACAAAACAGAGGGCCACGGTTCCACCACTGCAGCCCATGAAATATGATCTGGAGCATGAACCAGCTCCATACACAAGCCAGCCTCAAGGTACCCCCACGACACCCCAGTCACAGGTCCGGCACAGCACACTCTAAAGACGGAGGTGCAGGTCAAGGGCCAACATCACATTGCAGGAGGACCAAACTACAAATGTGTGTGGTAGGCTGGAGGCCTAGATGCTGAGGGTGCAGCACCTGCAAGCGAAGCATATGAGGTCAATGAAGGAACAAATCTGCAGAATGGTAACCAACATCACAGTCATGAGTGATTGTGTGAGAGAACTCACAACAGCTGCGGTGGAAGGCAAACAGGCAGACAAATTCAACCATGCAGGAGCTGAGCAGGGTGATGCAGGAGGGCCAGGAGACACAGAGAAGAATGCATCGCCAGTTGATGATGCGCTTAGCAGGCTATACCAAATCTTACGTTTGCCTTTGCACCACCACTGCACTTCTGGCACTTCGGTCTGTGGCCATGCATATTGACATGTGCCATTGCTGTGGGGATGTGGCCAGGGCACTGGCCCAGGTAACCACAAATCCAGGCTGCTACTGCTGGTGTCAACAATGTGACGGGGAAGAGGGGAGTGAGGAGGTGTCCAGACTCAGTAGCCTGTCTGTGCCAGTCCCCAGTTGCAGGAGGTGCAGTACCCAGAGCACAATACCTTCCAGTGCCTCCATGAGAGATGGTAACTGCAAACACAACAATGATGGACAGAATGTGGATCAATGTCACACATTCACCCCAGTCCAAAGATCTGGGCCCAAATCCATCGTTTTTCCACTCCACACCACCCTGGGTTAGACAATGGCGATATGCAAATCAGCGCTGACCCTGTGCCCCATGGGAACAGTCCAGTCCGAACTACAAAAGCCATGTCCTTCCCAGAACGGAATCAAGCATCCGAGGACCGGCCCGGTTTCGAGGTAACACCTCTCTTCAGCCCGGCTAGCTTGATTCCAGTGGTGTGGAGTGCCTGGGACTCACGTCTGAGCATCCCCAGTACACTTAGAGCGGTAACTGCAAACACAACAATGATGGACAGAATGTGGATCAATGTCACACATTCACCCCAGTCCAAAGATCTGGGCCCAAATCCATCGTTTTTCCACTCCACACCACCCTGGGTTAGACAATGGCGATATGCAAATCAGCGCTGACCCTGTGCCCCATGGGAACAGTCCAGTCCGAACTACAAAAGCCATGTCCTTCCCAGAACGGAAACAAGCATCCGAGGACAGGCCCGGTTTCGAGGTAACACCTCTCTTCAGCCCGGCTAGCTTGATTCCAGTGGTGTGGAGTGCCTGGGACTCACGTCTGAGCATCCCCAGTACACTTAGAGCGGTAACTGCAAACACAACAATGATGGACAGAATGTGGATCAATGTCACACATTCACCCCAGTCCAAAGATCTGGGCCCAAATCCATTGTTTTTCCACTCCACACCACCCTGGGTTAGACAATGGCGATATGCAAATCAGCGCTGACCCTGTGCCCCATGGGAACAGTCCAGTCCGAACTACAAAAGCCATGTCCTTCCCAGAACGGAAACAAGCATCCGAGGACCGGCCCGGGTTCGAGGTAACACCTCTCTTCAGCCCGGCTAGCTTGATTCCAGTGGTGTGGAGTGCCTGGGACTCACGTCTGAGCATCCCCAGTACACTTAGAGCGGTAACTGCAAACACAACAATGATGGACAGAATGTGGATCAATGTCACACATTTACCCCAGTCCAAAGATCTGGGCCCAAATCCATCGTTTTTCCACTCCACACCACCCTGGGTTAGACAATGGCGATATGCAAATCAGCGCTGACCCTGTGCCCCATGGGAACAGTCCAGTCCGAACTACAAAAGCCATGTCCTTCCCAGAACGGAAACAAGCATCCGAGGACCGGCCCGGTTTCGAGGTAACACCTCTCTTCAGCCCGGCTAGCTTGATTCCAGTGGTGTGGAGTGCCTGGGACTCACGTCTGAGCATCCCCAGTACACTTAGAGCGGTAACTGTTGCATATCGCCATTGTCTAACCCAGGGTGGTGTGGAGTGGAAAAACGATGGATTTGGGCCCAGATCTTTGGACTGGGGTGAATGTGTGACATTGATCCACATTCTGTCCATCATTGTTGTGTTTGCAGTTACCGCTCTAAGTGTACTGGGGATGCTCAGACGTGAGTCCCAGGCACTCCACACCACTGGAATCAAGCTAGCCGGGCTGAAGAGAGGTGTTACCTCGAAACCGGGCCGGTCCTCGGATGCTTGTTTCCGTTCTGGGAAGGACATGGCTTTTGTAGTTCGGACTGGACTGTTCCCATGGGGCACAGGGTCAGCGCTGATTTGCATATCGCCATTGTCTAACCCAGGGTGGTGTGGAGTGGAAAAACGATGGATTTGGGTCCAGATCTTTGGACTGGGGTGAATGTGTGACATTGATCCACATTCTGTCCATCATTGTTGTGTTTGCAGTTACTGCTCTAAGTGTACTGGGGATGCTCAGACGTGAGTCCCAGGCACTCCACACCACTGGAATCAAGCTAGCCGGGCTGAAGAGAGGTGTTACCTCGAAACCGGGCCGGTCCTCGGATGCTTGTTTCCGTTCTGGGAAGGACATGGCTTTTGTAGTTCGGACTGGACTGTTCCCATGGGGCACAGGGTCAGCGCTGATTTGCATATCGCCATTGTCTAACCCAGGGTGGTGTGGAGTGGAAAAACGATGGATTTGGGCCCAGATCTTTGGACTGGGGTGAATGTGTGACATTGATCCACATTCTGTCCATCATTGTTGTGTTTGCAGTTACCGCTCTAAGTGTACTGGGGATGCTCAGACGTGAGTCCCAGGCACTCCACACCACTGGAATCAAGCTAGCCGGGCTGAAGAGAGGTGTTACCTCGAAACCGGGCCGGTCCTCGGATGCTTGTTTCCGTTCTGGGAAGGACATGGCTTTTGTAGTTCGGACTGGACTGTTCCCATGGGGCACCGGGTCAGCGCTGATTTGCATATCGCCATTGTCTAACCCAGGGTGGTGTGGAGTGGAAAAACGATGGATTTGGGCCCAGATCTTTGGACTGGGGTGAATGTGTGACATTGATCCACATTCTGTCCATCATTGTTGTGTTTGCAGTTACCGCTCTAAGTGTACTGGGGATGCTCAGACGTGAGTCCCAGGCACTCCACACCACTGGAATCAAGCTAGCCGGGCTGAAGAGAGGTGTTACCTCGAAACCGGGCCGGTCCTCGGATGCTTGTTTCCGTTCTGGGAAGGACATGGCTTTTGTAGTTCGGACTGGACTGTTCCCATGGGGCACAGGGTCAGCGCTGATTTGCATATCGCCATTGTCTAACCCAGGGTGGTGTGGAGTGGAAAAACGATGGATTTGGGCCCAGATCTTTGGACTGGGGTGAATGTGTGACATTGATCCACATTCTGTCCATCATTGTTGTGTTTGCAGTTACCGCTCTAAGTGTACTGGGGATGCTCAGACGTGAGTCCCAGGCACTCCACACCACTGGAATCAAGCTAGCCGGGCTGAAGAGAGGTGTTACCTCGAAACCGGGCCGGTCCTCGGATGCTTGTTTCCGTTCTGGGAAGGACATGGCTTTTGTAGTTCGGACTGGACTGTTCCCATGGGGCACCGGGTCAGCGCTGATTTGCATATCGCCATTGTCTAACCCAGGGTGGTGTGGAGTGGAAAAACGATGGATTTGGGCCCAGATCTTTGGACTGGGGTGAATGTGTGACATTGATCCACATTCTGTCCATCATTGTTGTGTTTGCAGTTACCGCTCTAAGTGTACTGGGGATGCTCAGACGTGAGTCCCAGGCACTCCACACCACTGGAATCAAGCTAGCCGGGCTGAAGAGAGGTGTTACCTCGAAACCGGGCCGGTCCTCGGATGCTTGTTTCCGTTCTGGGAAGGACATGGCTTTTGTAGTTCGGACTGGACTGTTCCCATGGGGCACAGGGTCAGCGCTGATTTGCATATCGCCATTGTCTAAACCAGGGTGGTGTGGAGTGGAAAAACGATGGATTTGGGCCCAGATCTTTGGACTGGGGTGAATGTGTGACATTGATCCACATTCTGTCCATCATTGTTGTGTTTGCAGTTACCGCTCTAAGTGTACTGGGGATGCTCAGACGTGAGTCCCAGGCACTCCACACCACTGGAATCAAGCTAGCCGGGCTGAAGAGAGGTGTTACCTCGAAACCGGGCCGGTCCTCGGATGCTTGTTTCCGTTCTGGGAAGGACATGGCTTTTGTAGTTCGGACTGGACTGTTCCCATGGGGCACAGGGTCAGCGCTGATTTGCATATCGCCATTGTCTAACCCAGGGTGGTGTGGAGTGGAAAAACGATGGATTTGGGCCCAGATCTTTGGACTGGGGTGAATGTGTGACATTGATCCACATTCTGTCCATCATTGTTGTGTTTGCAGTTACCGCTCTAAGTGTACTGGGGATGCTCAGACGTGAGTCCCAGGCACTCCACACCACTGGAATCAAGCTAGCCGGGCTGAAGAGAGGTGTTACCTCGAAACCGGGCCGGTCCTCGGATGCTTGTTTCCGTACTGGGAAGGACATGGCTTTTGTAGTTCGGACTGGACTGTTCCCATGGGGCACAGGGTCAGCGCTGATTTGCATATCGCCATTGTCTAACCCAGGGTGGTGTGGAGTGGAAAAACGATGGATTTGGGCCCAGATCTTTGGACTGGGGTGAATGTGTGACATTGATCCACATTCTGTCCATCATTGTTGTGTTTGCAGTTACCGCTCTAAGTGTACTGGGGATGCTCAGACGTGAGTCCCAGGCACTCCACACCACTGAAATCAAGCTAGCCGGGCTGAAGAGAGGTGTTACCTCGAAACCGGGCCGGTCCTCGGATGCTTGTTTCCGTTCTGGGAAGGACATGGCTTTTGTAGTTCGGACTGGACTGTTCCCATGGGGCACAGGGTCAGCGCTGATTTGCATATCGCCATTGTCTAACCCAGGGTGGTGTGGAGTGGAAAAACGATGGATTTGGGCCCAGATCTTTGGACTGGGGTGAATGTGTGACATTGATCCACATTCTGTCCATCATTGTTGTGTTTGCAGTTACTGCTCTAAGTGTACTGGGGATGCTCAGACGTGAGTCCCAGGCACTCCACACCACTGGAATCAAGCTAGCCGGGCTGAAGAGAGGTGTTACCTCGAAACCGGGCCGGTCCTCGGATGCTTGTTTCCGTTCTGGGAAGGACATGGCTTTTGTAGTTCGGACTGGACTGTTCCCATGGGGCACAGGGTCAGCGCTGATTTGCATATCGCCATTGTCTAACCCAGGGTGGTGTGGAGTGGAGAAACGATGGATTTGGGCCCAGATCTTTGGACTGGGGTGAATGTGTGACATTGATCCACATTCTGTCCATCATTGTTGTGTTTGCAGTTACCGCTCTAAGTGTACTGGGGATGCTCAGACGTGAGTCTCAGGCACTCCACACCACTGGAATCAAGCTAGCCGGGCTGAAGAGAGGTGTTACCTCGAAACCGGGCCGGTCCTCGGATGCTTGTTTCCGTTCTGGGAAGGACATGGCTTTTGTAGTTCGGACTGGACTGTTCCCATGGGGCACAGGGTCAGCGCTGATTTGCATATCGCCATTGTCTAACCCAGGGTGGTGTGGAGTGGAAAAACGATGGATTTGGGCCCAGATCTTTGGACTGGGGTGAATGTGTGACATTGATCCACATTCTGTCCATCATTGTTGTGTTTGCAGTTACCGCTCTAAGTGTACTGGGGATGCTCAGACGTGAGTCCCAGGCACTCCACACCACTGGAATCAAGCTAGCCGGGCTGAAGAGAGGTGTTACCTCGAAACCGGGCCGGTCCTCGGATGCTTGTTTCCGTTCTGGGAAGGACATGGCTTTTGTAGTTCGGACTGGACTGTTCCCATGGGGCACAGGGTCAGCGCTGATTTGCATATCGCCATTGTCTAACCCAGGGTGGTGTGGAGTGGAAAAACGATGGATTTGGGCCCAGATCTTTGGACTGGGGTGAATGTGTGACATTGATCCACATTCTGTCCATCATTGTTGTGTTTGCAGTTACCGCTCTAAGTGTACTGGGGATGCTCAGACGTGAGTCCCAGGCACTCCACACCACTGGAATCAAGCTAGCCGGGCTGAAGAGAGGTGTTACCTCGAAACCGGGCCGGTCCTCGGATGCTTGTTTCCGTTCTGGGAAGGACATGGCTTTTGTAGTTCGGACTGGACTGTTCCCATGGGGCACAGGGTCAGCGCTGATTTGCATATCGCCATTGTCTAACCCAGGGTGGTGTGGAGTGGAAAAACGATGGATTTGGGCCCAGATCTTTGGACTGGGGTGAATGTGTGACATTGATCCACATTCTGTCCATCATTGTTGTGTTTGCAGTTACCGCTCTAAGTGTACTGGGGATGCTCAGACGTGAGTCCCAGGCACTCCACACCACTGGAATCAAGCTAGCCGGGCTGAAGAGAGGTGTTACCTCGAAACCGGGCCGGTCCTCGGATGCTTGTTTCCGTTCTGGGAAGGACATGGCTTTTGTAGTTCGGACTGGACTGTTCCCATGGGGCACAGGGTCAGCGCTGATTTGCATATCGCCATTGTCTAACCCAGGGTGGTGTGGAGTGGAAAAACGATGGATTTGGGCCCAGATCTTTGGACTGGGGTGAATGTGTGACATTGATCCACATTCTGTCCATCATTGTTGTGTTTGCAGTTACCGCTCTAAGTGTACTGGGGATGCTCAGACGTGAGTCCCAGGCACTCCACACCACTGGAATCAAGCTAGCCGGGCTGAAGAGAGGTGTTACCTCGAAACCGGGCCGGTCCTCGGATGCTTGTTTCCGTTCTGGGAAGGACATGGCTTTTGTAGTTCGGACTGGACTGTTCCCATGGGGCACAGGGTCAGCGCTGATTTGCATATCGCCATTGTCTAACCCAGGGTGGTGTGGAGTGGAAAAACGATGGATTTGGGCCCAGATCTTTGGACTGGGGTGAATGTGTGACATTGATCCACATTCTGTCCATCATTGTTGTGTTTGCAGTTACCGCTCTAAGTGTACTGGGGATGCTCAGACGTGAGTCCCAGGCACTCCACACCACTGGAATCAAGCTAGCCGGGCTGAAGAGAGGTGTTACCTCGAAACCGGGCCGGTCCTCGGATGCTTGTTTCCGTTCTGGGAAGGACATGGCTTTTGTAGTTCGGACTGGACTGTTCCCATGGGGCACAGCGTCAGCGCTGATTTGCATATCGCCATTGTCTAACCCAGGGTGGTGTGGAGTGGAAAAACGATGGATTTGGGCCCAGATCTTTGGACTGGGGTGAATGTGTGACATTGATCCACATTCTGTCCATCATTGTTGTGTTTGCAGTTACCGCTCTAAGTGTACTGGGGATGCTCAGACGTGAGTCCCAGGCACTCCACACCACTGGAATCAAGCTAGCCGGGCTGAAGAGAGGTGTTACCTCGAAACCGGGCCGGTCCTCGGATGCTTGTTTCCGTTCTGGGAAGGACATGGCTTTTGTAGTTCGGACTGGACTGTTCCCATGGGGCACAGGGTCAGCGCTGATTTGCATATCGCCATTGTCTAACCCAGGGTGGTGTGGAGTGGAAAAACGATGGATTTGGGCCCAGATCTTTGGACTGGGGTGAATGTGTGACATTGATCCACATTCTGTCCATCATTGTTGTGTTTGCAGTTACCGCTCTAAGTGTACTGGGGATGCTCAGACGTGAGTCCCAGGCACTCCACACCACTGGAATCAAGCTAGCCGGGCTGAAGAGAGGTGTTACCTCGAAACCGGGCCGGTCCTCGGATGCTTGTTTCCGTTCTGGGAAGGACATGGCTTTGTCGTGTATTTCTATAGGTTCTGAATCAGTCCCCCTATTCCTGACCCTATTCTGGTTAAACTAACTATCAAGTTAACTAACAGTCAGCCCATGAGGCAAGAAAACCCCCATGATGCAGATACCGTTATCTGACGCAGTCACACTACGGCACAGGAACGTGTTATCTGATTAGATCATAACGCTTGAGATCTAATTAGACAAGCGACATTCCTCCAGCCCCTGATAAGGCATACGACGTTCTCATAACAAATCAAACCTATGACAACCTGGACAATCCGTGCGGCCATTGTTTTGATTTCACAGAGAACTTTAGTAAAGAATGTGCTAACGAGCAAGTCGTATGACATCTTTATTGACGTACCTATGTCCATCCTTACGTCAATCTCGGCACCTTTAAGGTATAAATATTGCCGACCTTGCCCTATGCAAACACACGCGTGGTGACAAGACGGAGCAGCCATACTTGCCGAAGCCGAGAGCAGAAGCAGACCCCGCTGGCAGCAGCCCCGCCTTCCTGACGCGCTGAGAGACGCGCTGCTATCTCAAGCCGATCGACCCAGCACCGGCGCTTTCGGGCAGCCCTCGCAGGCAGCCTGGAATATCGAGAGCAGAGAAAGAGATACTATTCCTCATCCATCCTAAATTCCAGGTACAGAACTGAATAACCCCTCACAGAGAATTCTTTAGTTATTCACTTGGCAAAAACAAACTTAACTTAAACTGTAACTTTCTATTCCCGCCCACGCATTAGACTTAGGTCAGGTACACGGGGTAGGCGTATTTAGAAACACCAGTTGAGTACGTTTAGTCAAATGTATATGTGTATGTAAATATATTTTAATCATTTTAAACATCATATGGCTCAGAAACCATATCAATGTTTTTACAGTATTATTTTATACTATTGCTTTTAATGTATGCACTTTACTTAACTATAAGTATTGCAATAATATCGATCCATTTCTCTTGTACGAGAAAAGAGACTGATCAATAAATAACATCTTTTATTGAACACGCCCGTCTCTTCCTTTTCTCTACATTCTGATGAGACTAAGAATGCACGTACTGACTGAGTAAAATAATTGCCTTGTGCTCACACGACTCTTGAGATTGACTCTTGATTAGGGGAGAGCAAAGTTGTCATGTTCTATGGTTGTCAGAAACTAAATCCCTTCTTGTCTAATCAGGGGAGTTAATTCCTTCCTTGAACATTCGAGAAAGTTTCTAGCGAACTCTGAGCTTAGCTGGCAAACCCAAAAATTAAGTCTAGTATCGACAGTAGTAGACCTAGTTAACGTCTGGCCTAGGCCTTTACTGCTGTAGGTACTATTCCAATGCGCAGAGCCTATTGGGAAAATAGGAGCTACACTACATGGCGCCCAACGCATTTGGAAAGGGCGATAAAACTAACGTAAGACATTTAGAGTAACTCAGTCGTGCTTTCTCACTCAGACCCCTTTTCCCAAATACTCCAAAGACGTCTGGAGTGGGTGAAAGGTTATATCCTCCAAAACCTCGCAGGAGGGAACTCCTATGTATGGTTCTTGGTCAAGTCAACGTTGAAGGATAAAAACAGTTCCAAAATATTGTGCATCTAATCTCTGTTTCCATAAAGAAACCTGATCTGCAAACAAACATAATACCATCCTGTCTGTAAAATGGCAGAGAGTGATGATGAAAGAGAGGCAGTTAGATTAGCAACTGAACTCGCAGATGCTGATGCTACCATGCAAGCAGCAGACGCGGATATAATACTCATTCCGGTCATTAAAAGGAGATCTATAACCTTAAAACTTATAGAAAATGGACTGACACCTAGAGGTGGCACAGTCATATTCGTAATCGAGGCACACGAATATCGGCAGACAGAGGTATACTATTCATGGATACATTTTCCAGCAGCAAATGCTGTAACAAAGTACTTCCACTATTACAAAGTAGAGGAACCTCCTGAAACGTACACTCCTTTCGAGGAGGTGGAAGTACCACTCAAATTCCAAGAGCATTTGCTCTTATTTGATGGCGCCCTAAAACATAATAATCACATTACAAGGCTCGGTCCTTTAGGAAGACCAGGAGCAACGTGGCCGGTCTTAGCCGGATACACACCACATCCAGACATCGAAAGAATGCCTGCAGCAGAGCTGTTAATACAGCTAAAAGAACTACTAAAAATCCATAGACAATTAGTTCAGTATGTAATGCGGACTTCAACAATTCAGCCAGCGATTAAACTTCCACAGCTGACCCCTCAACAGGGGAACACAAATAAAATTACACCACAGAACATCCAATCCTGCCTAGGTAAAGTTCCAGCTAAACGGGAACAAATACCATTCTGGTTGGCACAGAAAATCACCCAAATAGAGGCGGTGTTTCCTGACACCACCCCGCTGGAAAAACACAGGATTCTGACTATATGTCTCCCAATGGGAATCGCACCACACATTGAGGACTGTGACACTTGGGGTACAGTCTTTGCTTCCATCTACACAAAAACGCACGGTGTTCCATCCATTTCGGTAATACCAGATGTGCTAAAACAAATTCAAGATGAATACGGTCCACAACCTGCTTTAACTCTTGGTATGAAATTACTGAAAGACTTCAAGCAGGTCTCGGCTATATTACTAGCCAACATAAAAGGTGAAGCAGCAAATGTGGCGATCCGCCAGAGGTTAAAAGAGACAGATATAGCAGACCAACCAGCTGAAATTGCCAGAATCATAGAAAAATCCTATGAAGAACTAGGCAGAGATAGTCTAGGTGGAATACCAGTAAAACCGCAACTGACTACAAGTCCAGAAAAAATATTTTTTAATAATAATAATTCACCAAAAAAGAACTGGGATGGAAATAAACAATCCAATCCTAAAGAAAAGAAATTCCAGTCCAGAGGAAGGTCTCCCAGGCGAAGAGAGAAATCTCCAAACCAAAGACAGAGGTCACCGCAGAGTGACCCCTCTGGGAATAGATATAACCTTAGAAATAGGGATAATATTAAAAAACCTGATAGATATCAAGACATTGATACACGTCCCTCTCAATCTTTTCAGAATTCCTCGCAGAAATTGGAAAGAAGAGGACGATCAGAAGAGCACGCCAAGTCCAAAGACAAGGAACCTGCTCAACAAAAAAAGAAATTACAATTTCCAAAAAAGAAGGTAGCCAGTATCAAGGTAGTTAAAAATGCCGAGAATACTGAGGACACAACTGAAAAACGGAGAATGGGCTCAGACAATGCTAGACAGCGCAGCAGAGGTGAGCATAGCTCGCAAAGTCCTTATGAATCATCTGGAGACAGTGGACACGAATGAATACCTTCAAGTGGAAACTGCAGATACCAGAGTTAGCAAGCCCCACAAGATATACGAAATAACATTACGTATAGAGGGAGATAAGACTAGGAAAATTAGGGGACTATTTTGGGATAACCTCTCAAAGGGTTATGACATCCTTCTAGCTGAAAAAGACTGGCCACCAGAGTTTGTCAGGGAGTGCCCTCATGGCGAAGAAGTAATTATGCCTGCCTTCTCGAATCAAATCCCGATTCATAAAAAATACACACTTGCTAGAAAGTGGGCAGTGGCCTTAGCACCTGCTTTATATAAAAATCATGTAGGATGGGATGAGGATTCTCCTCCTCACAAAATCCAGTTAAAATCACAACCTACTGCACAAAGGCAGTACCCAATTAAGCAAGAAGCTAAAA
The DNA here is from genome assembly GCF_964261635.1 of Lissotriton helveticus. Classification (NCBI taxonomy): domain Eukaryota; kingdom Metazoa; phylum Chordata; class Amphibia; order Caudata; family Salamandridae; genus Lissotriton; species Lissotriton helveticus. The sequence continues at coordinate 157,984,183 of NC_136070.1, forward strand.
AACAAGTAAATGAAATAGTAGATCAGCTAGAATACCAGGGGGTGATTGAAACTTGCACCTCACAAATGAACAATCCTTTGTTTCCGGTCTCCAAACCAGACAATTCATATCGTCTAGTTTTGGATTACCGACACCTTAACACATGTTGCAAAACTTTTGCAGTGCAAAACTCACACAGTGCTGCACTAATGAATAACATAGTGCGCAAAAAATACAAAACAACCTTGGACATCTCCAATGGATTCTTTTGTCAAAACATAGCACCAGAGAGCAGATATTTAACTGCATTCTCAGTAAATGGCACTCAAAAACAATTCTGTCGGTTAGCCCAGGGGTACAAGAACAGCCTGGGGGTATTCTCAGCGAGAGTAACAGAATTACTACAACTATATGATGATGAAGCATTATCCTATGTCGATGACATTTTATTAACAGATGATGACTTGGAGACTCATTTGAAAAGGGTGAACACCATAATACTTGGGTTCGCTGCAGAGGGTTACAAATTCAACTTTAAAAAGTCCAGAATTGCCCTTCTGACAGTCTTGTACGTAGGATATGAATTATCAAGCATAGCATGGTTGACAATTTTCTAAAAATCTAAAATATGAAAAGACGTATCCTCTGCCAATCGACATTCTGCCTCTACGACATTACGCCTGTGTAATCTATACAGACGGACATGCTCAACCCTCCGTTTGGGGAGAACATGCATACAATCCCACATGTGAGATTACAAAAGAAGTGTGGCGCGGAGGTAAACTAAGACCTCTACTAACAAAATCACACTCAGTAGAAACTAATTCAGAACAACAAACTGAAATAATCGCATTGAAAATGGCGCTAGATAATGCGGATCGCGAATTCCCGACACTTATAGTGTCAGATTCATATTACTGCGTCAAAGCATATAACAAGGATTTGCAGACATGGATTCAGAACGGTTACAAGGATGACACAGATGCACCAATAAAGCAGAGACTGCTCTGGGAACAAATAGCTCTTTTACAAAAAGAACTACCAAAGACTCACGTGACTCACTCACTGAGTCATCAACGTGATGGCGTTCACGTTGTAGGGAATTCATTGGCTGAAACAGCCGCAGCGGCAGCCACTAAATCGGCTCCCGTAGATCGAAAAAAGCGTACATTAAAATACATTGACGGTGAAACAATGCTGGCGGTGAAAACGTCATCAAAAGGCGACTGCTCAGCGTTACCGATCAACTATCCACTCAATTATACATACATAATCGATGCAAACTCCGTCCCTTTTGCTCGAATCCCTGGAGTGGGGGATAGAGTGATTCCAAACATGGACAGGAGAAGCTTGTTAATCGCAGACGCACACATGGGCGAGGGTCTCAGACACCATAAATTAAAAGATTCTCTGGAAGAATTACAATCACGGTACTGGTGGCCAGGCATGAGCCTGCACTACACCATATTTGTAAAAAACTGCCCAAACTGCAACAGAGATCGCAGTGGGGAGAGAAGCAGTTTAATACCTCGTCGTATCAAGGCAGATAATATCACCAGTAAAAAGAATGGCTTGCGATTAACATATACAGGCTAGTTTCCACTTATAATGTAGATCCACAGCACTCGGCTGACGTCCGGACTATTATACAGTACTTTTAAATTTTAAAACTTTGCGATTGCTGCTTTGTTTTTAACTGGAATAATTTTACTATTGTTGTATAACTTGCCGGTTCTTACCCTGTGTCACCTTAAAATCTGGGGTGCTGGTCTGTGCACTCAGGGGCTAAACCGAGCACTGGAGACAGCTCTCCCCCGGAGGTAGCGCCATCTTGGGTCGGGAGACGGACGAGCAGTCTAGTGCTCCGCCCCTCCCGCCCTTTCCTCCTTAAAAACTCGCGCCTGCCACACTTGTGCCGATTGCTAGTGCGAGTGTGAGTATGCTGACGTCCTGAGGCGGAAAGCCGGGACAGTACTTTTAAATTTTAAAACTTTGCGATTGCTGCTTTGTTTTTAACTGGAATAATTTTACTATTGTTGTATAACTTGCCGGTTCTTACCCTGTGTCACCTTAAAATCTGGGGTGCTGGTCTGTGCACTCAGGGGCTAAACCGAGCACTGGAGACAGCTCTCCCCCGGAGGTAGCGCCATCTTGGGTCGGGAGACGGACGAGCAGTCTAGTGCTCCGCCCCTCCCGCCCTTTCCTCCTTAAAAACTCGCGCCTGCCACACTTGTGCCGATTGCTAGTGCGAGTGTGAGTATGCTGACGTCCTGAGGCGGAAAGCCGGGACAGTACTTTTAAATTTTAAAACTTTGCGATTGCTGCTTTGTTTTTAACTGGAATAATTTTACTATTGTTGTATAACTTGCCGGTTCTTACCCTGTGTCACCTTAAAATCTGGGGTGCTGGTCTGTGCACTCAGGGGCTAAACCGAGCACTGGAGACAGCTCTCCCCCGGAGGTAGCGCCATCTTGGGTCGGGAGACGGACGAGCAGTCCAGTGCTCCGCCCCTCCCGCCATTTCCTCCTTATATGGCCCCCCTCACTAGGAAGCGCAGCGGACGAGCGCAGCGGGCGCGCCGGCGGCGCGCCGAAGGCTCGCCAAAGGCAAGCCCGTCTGCGCCCGTCCGCGCCGGACCCGCGCCCAGGGCCTGTCCCCCTGCTTCGCATACCTTCCATCCCACCCTCAAACATCGATACGACAGAAAGACGCTGTGGGCATTAAATATAAAGCCAGCCACAGAGGGCTGCGAAGTTAGGAAACCAGGACATAAAGACCACTCTCACCCCGCGTATTGCGCCAACTGTCAACAAACCCTGCCCACATCCCTCTGGCAACCTATTGCATCCCAAAAGGACCATAACTCCATCCAGCTCAAGGGAAAAAACCCCCCGGTCAAATGCCTGCTGCTCAACACTAGATCTCTAGTCAAACATAGTCTGGAGATTGCAGAAGCCATCCAAGAGGAGGGCATTAAGATCGCATTTATCACGGAGTCATGGACTGATGCAGCATCAGGGCCTGACATAGTCAAAGCTACCCCCCAGGACTATGTGTGTTACACTCAAAACAGGGAAAAAAGAAGAGGGGGCGGCTTAGCGATCATCTATCATAACAGCATCAGAGGCTCCTTTCAACCCGGTCCCGCTGGCCTTAATGAATCACTGCTTTTCAACCTCACGCTCTCAGATCATCAATCCTTCAGTGGTGGTCTGATTTACAGACCCCCAGGTGGGAAAGCACAATTTTTCACAGGATTAAATAGGGTACTCGAAGCCGCAGCATCTGCACAAATGTTCACCCTTTTGGGCGATTTTAACTTTCATTTAGAATGTGAGACTGACGTAAACTCCCGGGAGTTAATCGACCTACTGAGGGGAATTGATATGACGCAACAGGTTTTTGGCTCTACACACAAAGCAGGACACACCCTAGACGGGATTTTTACAAATCTTCCCAACCTAAAAATCATATCGGTTCTTCCAGTATCATGGTCGGATCACTTTGCAATTTTATTCACCATACCCCTCATCACCCCTATGAAACCTCCTAACACAAAAAACGCCCCGAGACAGGTCAGAAAATGGAAGAACATTAAAGGGGACAAGCTGGAAAATACGCTAGCAAACTCCAGGACCCCGCCCCCTGACGATGTATAGGAAGCGGCCAGAGGCTATACAGCCTGGCTGGATCATGCCTGCTCGATCTTGGCACCCCCCAAAACTACCTATTCCACCCGGGCCTCTCCAGCAGCCCCCTGGTTTACTGAACAAATCAGGGAACACAAAATACGGTGTAAAAAATTGGAGAGAATCTGGCGAACAAACTACAGCGAGGTAGACAAACAAACTCTCAACTTGGAACAAAGAAGCTACAGAGAAAGTATTCTGCAAGCAAAAAAGGCTTTCCTAACGAAACAGATACAGGAAGCCAGCAACACCCCCAAAAAATTATTTCAAACGGTTTCACTTCTAGCCAATCCTAAAGCCACAGAAATCCCCCCCAGTCTCCCGCTCTGCGAAAACCTAGCTAGCTTCTTTCGAGAAAAGGTTGAAACCATCTTTTTCTCACTAGACAGTCGAGTCATGACGTCCCCCTCGAGGGAGGGTCGGAAGACCTTAGGCCTTTCAGCCAGACTCCAACAATTCCAGCCCATCACGGAAAAGCAAGTGGCCACGCGCCTATTAAAAATAAAATCAGGTTCACCGCATGACCCTTGCCCCGCTGGCATAGCCAAACTAGCCCCAGATGCCATTGCAAGGGGACTTACCCCACTTTTTAATCAGATGCTGGAGAAAGGAGAATATCCCTCCATATGGAAGCGAGCATCCATCCTGCCATTACTAAAAAAACCCAATCAAGACATCACTAACTTGAACAATTATCGGCCGATAGCACGACTTCCTCTCCCCGCAAAAATCATCGAAGGCAACCTCAACTCACAACTTAGCGCCTATCTAAACACAGGGGACCACCTCGATCCTTCACAACACGGTTTTCGGGCGGAGCACAGTACGGAATCTGCCCTGATTAAATCAGTGGAGGATATCAGGCAGGTGATGGACGCAGGAGGCAGAGCGGCCCTGATCCTGCTGGATCTTTCCGCGGCCTTCGATACGGTCCACCACAAAAGGTTGGTGGACCGGTTGAGGACCTGTGGAATCCAGGGAAAGGCACTCAACATCCTACAGGCCTTTCTAGAAGGCAGAACCCAGGTGGTGGCCCTAGGAGATTACGAATCCCACCCGTTTGTTCTGCCTTGTGGAGTCCCTCAGGGGTCTTCGCTTAGCCCTACCCTTTTTAATGTCTATGTTGCTTCCCTGGCCCCGGTGATACGTTCATTTGGCTTTCATCTCACAGCATATGCGGACGACACGCAGATTGTGGTGTCTCTCTTACCAGGAAATGTGGAAGATACAGCAGACAGATTTAAAAGCTGCATGCGTGAGGTGGAATGCTGGATGGCACAAAACTGCCTTAAACTCAATTCCTCGAAAACAGAGGTACTGCTCTTCGGAGCCACGGATAACTTCTGGTCCCCGAGCTGGTGGCCAGATGAAATGGGCCCTCTCCCCACTCCGGTGGACAAAGTAAAAAACCTGGGCATTTTGGTGGACAATTCCTTGTCCTTTAAACCCCAGGTTAACGCACTCTCCTCCTCTTTGCATTATGTGCTTAAAACTATCAGAAAAATTCTTCCTTATGTGGAGAGGGACCATAGGAAAACCATTGTTACAGGTCTAGCTCTCTCCCGCTTAGACTACTGTAACAGCCTGATGCTAAATGCCCAGCAGAGCGTCCTTAATAAATTACAACTATTACAGAACGCAGCTGCCCGCTTGATCACCGACACCCCCAAATTCGCATCTATCAGTCAAGACTTGGTGACTCTACACTGGCTACCCGTCCGTAAGCGAATTGTTTTTAAGGCACTATGCATAGTTTTTAAAGCCCTACATGAAATGGGCCCCAGATATATGAAACTGCTTTTTCGATGGCATATACCGACAAGAACACTGAGATCAGGGGAACAGGCCCTGGTCACGGTCCCCAGAACTAAAAGAGCTCGCTGGGGAGGCAGAAGCTTCTCCCTTGGGGCTGCCGAGGCCTGGAATAAACTCCCGCTTAGGCTTAGACAATCCCAGGATCTGATGCTGTTCAGGAGAGAGCTCAAAACCTGGCTTTTCACCCACTAAGCGCACCCACTCATCTTAGCACTAGCAGCCAGCGCCAGGACACCTCCGGGTAACAGAGCGCTCTACAAATGTGAAAATAAAATAAATAAATAATAAATAAATAAATACAAGATTTGCGAGTCTAAATGGCATATACGCTAAGAGCATGCTACGTTCGACCATTGTTTTCACTCAGGCAATCCAGCCTGGGGGGGAAACATGGCCGAATGAGCACAGCCCAGCGGGAATCTTCTCACTTCCTTCCTGAGGGTACTGGATGGTGTAAAGAAAAAACCAAGGCAGAAAGCAATCTATAATGGAAAGGATATTAGGTTCGGGAGCTGGGTGGGTCAAACATCTAATAAGTGTCCAACGTAGTCTAAATAACTTGCCAAGAAATTCTCTGAAGGGATTCAGTCCGTACGAATTATTATTCGGAACTAGGATGTTGATCTCTGACCTTGATAGTCAGACTTCAGTGGTAATAGAAAAAACCTTTGATGTCAAAGACCGTTTGGCTATTTTACAGGACTTAAACACAACAAGAAAAGACCTGAGCAACATACAGTTGAAACAACAGCCAACAACCACTGAAGAATCACCACCTGTCCCAGCAAGACCTGTCTGGATTCCAAAAGTCGGGGATCTAGTCAGAGAGAAGATCGCGGTAAAGAAGGAATTTGGGCCTTCTTACAGAAAAGCAGTTCCTGTCTTGTCTGTCAACGGGACAAGATCAGTTGTACTACCGCCACTTGCTGGAAAAAAGGAGAACAGAGTTGTATCCATCGACCTGGTAAAACCACAACATGTGGCCGATAACAAACAGTAGGCCAAGTGGACTCCCAATAAGTAGCAGAACACCAAGGTTTGCTACCAGTACAGAGGTCCTAACAAAGAGGCTCATCACATTCGAAACGCCTACAGAAGAACAACAAGGACTATGCAACAATGCAATAGAACTCAGACCTCTGAAAACCCAAATAAAAACATTTAGCAGAGACACACCAATCTACAATGAAGTACCAAGTGACAATGCAAGAAACAAAAATCCTGAAGCAATTGGAACAATTGACAGAACTGCATCCGGGTACTTCATCAACTTCGATGATTCCTCTGAAGGCTTCAGTGAATCAAAGACACAGCCATCATCAAAATCCTTTAAAGACAAAGCTAAGGAACTTTTGAAACATCTGAAAGAAACATATCTGGTTTCTCCATGGATTGAATTTTGGGTGGGTTTTGGTGCATTTATCCTCATACTTTGGCTCATCATGGTATTTACTTTGGGACGCTTCATTGAGGGAAAATATGCTAAAATGGACACAGCAAGTCAGAACATCAACTTGGTCCTCAAACCACACACATCTTCACACGTCGAGAAAAGAGAACTTTCTTCAGAACTTTCTTCAGCCAACTTCACAGCCAATCCGATACCTGGTGGGGTAGCCTGGGACAACACTGACTATGAAATTTATGGTCCGGTCGAGATCCTGAAATATCCACACCAAATCAAGATCTCCTTGAGTGAGTTTGCAAAACCAAACTCATTTGCTGATGATTGGGACTTCGAAAGCATCAACAATATGATGTCGGACTTAATAATGTCTGCTAAATTTACAAAACATGATTATTTGCAAGGTTCTACAAATTATGATAGTATGTATTGCTATAACCATTATGGTAACCATTTTTTGCATAAATCGGCACAACCTAGAAATGTTTTAAATTATAATCAATGGGAACATTGTGCTACACCTCCAAAAGGGAGCTCTAGAACCGTGTATGACAAATATTCATATTTTTCAGGTTTTAACATAAGTAATGCTGAAACATTTTATTTTAAATTGTCAAACAAGACAGGGATGAAAACCATGATAACCAACACAAAATTGATATATTCAGATTCTTTCTTCGAAAAAATGAATACATTTGGATTTGATTATTGGGACAAAAATGTTGATTTGAAAAGTGTTTGGGGTACAAAAGAATGGCAAGTACAGGGTATAGAATCTTTGTTTAGAGCCTGCATGATCCCAGAACAAATGATATTTTTAAATGACACTGTTCAACAAACCACCTGTCTTGGCTTAGCCAAAATCAAAGATTTAATTAAACCATCTATTCCAAAGCCAACAATGTTTAGCAATAGCTCTGATACAGATGAAGAAATAGACGTAAACCATATAATAAACCAAAACAGAACACATCCTGATTGGAAACAATGGTTGATCTGGCCCACAGATACAAATTACTGTCAAGATAGATTCCTGAATAAAACACAGGGTTTCAAAATGACCAGGCCAGACCCTAGATATCCCCAAAGACATCACCCAGGGATAATAACAACCTACAGTGTGGGCAAATTATGCCTTCAATGGCTACAGACTTCCACACTGCCTGAAATTAAGCAACACCTAACTTTACTTACTGATGGTGCTGACTTGCGTGATTTCATACTGGGACCACGCAAACAGCGTCAAAAGCGTTTCATAGCAGCCTCTGTATATGCAGCATACAATGAGGCCTGGAAGGTTACTCAAATTGAGACAGCAGAAAGAATACGGGAAATTGACCGTATTAATTTGGAAAAATCACTTTCTGTAGTGGACAATGGGTTAATGACTCTGTCCTCCAGAATTTTTTCATTGGACAGCATTGTGTCTTCAGCAATCGATATATTATCGCAAGACTTACTGTTATTACAACATGGTCAGTCACAATTGCGTTCCATTGTACAGCTTGGCTGGACGTTACAAAATCTGCGTTCAGGCTATGTGCCTTGGCGTTTAATCAACACAACGTCACTATTCCAAATCTTTAACCTTACTGATAGACAAATCGGTATGGCACAAAAGGGTGCTGATTATACAATCTTGAGCATTGAAAAACTAGAAAGATTACCAATGACAATGTCAGAACGACCTGTCAGTGAATGGATAATACACGGAATCATAAATATTCCAATCTCAACCTTCAGGTTTCAATACTGCCAAAAATATATACAGGCTGGCATGTCCGAGAAATTGGGAAAGGGGTACCTTAAAACAACTTGGAACCTGCCCTATTCACATGCATGTGTCAGTAATAAAGGACAGAAAGTGTTTCTTAGTGGCAACAATTGTGCTATGTCACTAAGCGGCACGCTTCTGTGTAACGGTATTAGTTTGCACGGAGCCTGTGAAGGGAATTCATACAACCTTTCATGTCACCAGCAAGGCGCACCTGCAACTGAAATAGAACCATTCTTTCAAAGACTCTATAATGGGAGTTACATTCTTATTGTAGACCGCAGATGTTGTAGTCTTATGCCCGGGACTCCTTATCTAGTCACTACAACGGCGAAGGTCAAGTGCTGTGGACGTTCTTTATTCCCCAGCTCCTTTCCAGACAGGGAGGCAAGGGCATGGCCCAGTTTGAAAATTACTTCTATTCGAATAGACACTTTAAGCAGAATGAAAACAGTGCTTCTTCAGACGCCTACAAGGCTCACGTCATCAAAAGAAACGTATGATCTACAAGTCGCAAGGACGACTGCAGAGATACATACATTATTATCAACTAATTCCCCCGTACATTTCGCGGAAATCCTAAGCGAAATCTTAAATATTTCTGATACCACTGGGGTCTCAAAAGTATTTAAGACAGTATTTTCGATGGCATTAACACCATTCAAAGCCATACTGGGTATTTTTCCAGATTTCGTCCATTCGATTTTTGGCGGACTTCCCCTGATCCTGGGACTAATTGCAGGAATCCTATTCCTAGTCCTTATTTTTCGTTATGGCAACCCATGTCACAGATCAAACTCTCGCGACAATGGAAGATACGATCCTAGCCATTGGATACCGGGACCGGATATCAAAAATCCTGGGACTCTCCCGGCTTAGAGACCTAAACATGACTTGGTTTCTATCATTTCGACCAATGTGGCAAAGGTGTGTTTTACCTGTACTAAGGTGTCTGCTATGCGGAGAAGAATGCGTGTTAGACACCTGTCTGACGCTACAATCGGATGCGCCAGTGGATGCAGATACACTGTTGGTTCCTACCAAGGTTCACGCTTTGTGCTGCCCTCAAAGGCTGCCAATCCTGATGACGGCATTCCTGGAATCTTCACCACTACGATTGAAGAGTAGTGAAGTTCAAGATGAAAGCAACATCGAACAGGTACGACCGTCTGTCAGCAATGCAAATCAGAATGTCAATGGAGACAATCATGCGCACGAATGCATGGTTACCCCTATTTCCGACTTAGTGGAACTTTCCCATGAAGCTGTTGACAGTTTTTTCGAAAGCCTGAATGATATGATGTTCTCTCCGGAACAGAAATAGAGACTTTTGAGTAAACTCGCACACGGCGTTCCCTGAATTCGGCCTTCAACTTTAAAAATAAAGTCACATGACCAATTTCACTCCAGTTCACGGACAGCAATTTTTTTCAGCGAGCCCCTTAAAATATTTTTCTACATATTTTTTCCCGGGACACTGATCTTCTGCTTAAAGTAAGAAACTATTCCTAGAGAACTAAAATTTCTATTTTTAGATACTTTATAGACTTTAGCTGCCCGCTGGGATGTTCACAAATATTTTATTATGTGATGAAATGGTCTCGAACTTCCTTTCTGTATAGCCATATTAAGAGCCATTTCATGTGTATTTCTCATATACCAATAAGCAATAATGCATCAAAATGCGTGTTTACTTTTGCATTTAATTCATAGCTTAAGTGCATACAATATATATGACTGCAATTTTTCAGTATATTTGAAAATTTCGAAATGCATTTATGTATTTTGGGGTGGTAAGGTATACACTATACTCTATAGTATGTTGTACTATGTTATACTATGCATAGCTTAGTAGATATGACCATAGTTAGCGTGGAGTGGGTGTCGTGTATTTCTATAGGTTCTGAATCAGTCCCCCTATTCCTGACCCTATTCTGGTTAAACTAACTATCAAGTTAACTAACAGTCAGCCCATGAGGCAAGAAAACCCCCATGATGCAGATACCGTTATCTGACGCAGTCACACTACGGCACAGGAACGTGTTATCTGATTAGGTCATAACGCTTGAGATCTAATTAGACAAGCGACATTCCTCCAGCCCCTGATAAGGCATACGACGTTCTCATAACAAATCAAACCTATGACAACCTGGACAATCCGTGCGGCCATTGTTTTGATTTCACAGAGAACTTTAGTAAAGAATGTGCTAACGAGCAAGTCGTATGACATCTTTATTGACGTACCTATGTCCATCCTTACGTCAATCTCGGCACCTTTAAGGTATAAATATTGCCGACCTTGCCCTATGCAAACACACGCGTGGTGACAAGACGGAGCAGCCATACTTGCCGAAGCCGAGAGCAGAAGCAGACCCCGCTGGCAGCAGCCCCGCCTTCCTGACGCGCTGAGAGACGCGCTGCTATCTCAAGCCGAGAGACCCAGCACCGGCGCTTTCGGGCAGCCCTCGCAGGCAGCCTGGAATATCGAGAGCAGAGAAAGAGATACTATTCCTCATCCATCCTAAATTCCAGGTACAGAACTGAATAACCCCTCACAGAGAATTCTTTAGTTATTCACTTGGCAAAAACAAACTTAACTTAAACTGTAACTTTCTATTCCCGCCCACGCATTAGACTTAGGTCAGGTACACGGGGTAGGCGTATTTAGAAACACCAGTTGAGTACGTTTAGTCAAATGTATATGTGTATGTAAATATATTTTAATCATTTTAAACATCATATGGCTCAGAAACCATATCAATGTTTTTACAGTATTATTTTATACTATTGCTTTTAATGTATGCACTTTACTTAACTATAAGTATTGCAATAATATCGATCCATTTCTCTTGTACGAGAAAAGAGACTGATCAATAAATAACATCTTTTATTGAACACGCCCGTCTCTTCCTTTTCTCTACATTCTGATGAGACTAAGAATGCACGTACTGACTGAGTAAAATAATTGCCTTGTGCTCACACGACTCTTGAGATTGACTCTTGATTAGGGGAGAGCAAAGTTGTCATGTTCTATGGTTGTCAGAAACTAAATCCCTTCTTGTCTAATCAGGGGAGTTAATTCCTTCCTTGAACATTCGAGAAAGTTTCTAGCGAACTCTGAGCTTAGCTGGCAAACCCAAAAATTAAGTCTAGTATCGACAGTAGTAGACCTAGTTAACGTCTGGCCTAGGCCTTTACTGCTGTAGGTACTATTCCAATGCGCAGAGCCTATTGGGAAAATAGGAGCTACACTACAGCTTTTGTAGTTCGGACTGGACTGTTCCCATGGGGCACAGGGTCAGCGCTGATTTGCATATCGCCATTGTCTAACCCAGGGTGGTGTGGAGTGGAAAAACGATGGATTTGGGCCCAGATCTTTGGACTGGGGTGAATGTGTGACATTGATCCACATTCTGTCCATCATTGTTGTGTTTGCAGTTACCGCTCTAAGTGTACTGGGGATGCTCAGACGTGAGTCCCAGGCACTCCACACCACTGGAATCAAGCTAGCCGGGCTGAAGAGAGGTGTTTCCTCGAAACCGGGCTGGTCCTCGGATGCTTGTTTCCGTTCTGGGAAGAACATGGCTTTTGTAGTTCGGACTGGACTGTTCCCATAGGGCACAGGGTCAGCGCTGATTTGCATATTGCCATTGTCTAACCCAGGGTGGTGTGGAGTGGAAAAACGATGGATTTGGGCCCAGATCTTTGGACTGGGGTGAATGTGTGACATTGATCCACATTCTGTCCATCATTGTTGTGTTTGCAGTTACCGCTCTAAGTGTACTGGGGATGCTCAGACGTGAGTCCCAGGCACTCCACACCACTGGAATCAAGCTAGCCGGGCTGAAGAGAGGTGTTACCTCGAAACCGGGCCGGTCCTCGGATGCTTGTTTCCGTTCTGGGAAGGACATGGCTTTTGTAGTTCGGACTGGACTGTTCCCATGGGGCACAGGGTCAGCGCTGATTTGCATATCGCCATTGTCTAACCCAGGGTGGTGTGGAGTGGAAAAACGATGGATTTGGGCCCAGATCTTTGGACTGGGGTGAATGTGTGACATTGATCCACATTCTGTCCATCATTGTTGTGTTTGCAGTTACCGCTCTAAGTGTACTGGGGATGCTCAGACGTGAGTCCCAGGCACTCCACACCACTGGAATCAAGCTAGCCGGGCTGAAGAGAGGTGTTACCTCGAAACCGGGCCGGTCCTCGGATGCTTTTTTCCGTTCTGGGAAGGACATGGCTTTTGTAGTTCGGACTGGACTGTTCCCATGGGGCACAGGGTCAGCGCTGATTTGCATATCGCCATTGTCTAACCCAGGGTGGTGTGGAGTGGAAAAACGATGGATTTGGGCCCAGATCTTTGGACTGGGGTGAATGTGTGACATTGATCCACATTCTGTCCATCATTGTTGTGTTTGCAGTTACCGCTCTAAGTGTACTGGGGATGCTCAGACGTGAGTCCCAGGCACTCCACACCACTGGAATCAAGCTAGCCGGGCTGAAGAGAGGTGTTACCTCGAAACCGGGCCGGTCCTCGGATGCTTGTTTCCGTTCTGGGAAGGACATGGCTTTTGTAGTTCGGACTGGACTGTTCCCATGGGGCACAGGGTCAGCGCTGATTTGCATATCGCCATTGTCTAACCCAGGGTGGTGTGGAGTGGAAAAACGATGGATTTGGGCCCAGATCTTTGGACTGGGGTGAATGTGTGACATTGATCCACATTCTGTCCATCATTGTTGTGTTTGCAGTTACCGCTCTAAGTGTACTGGGGATGCTCAGACGTGAGTCCCAGGCACTCCACACCACTGGAATCAAGCTAGCCGGGCTGAAGAGAGGTGTTACCTCGAAACCGGGCCGGTCCTCGGATGCTTGTTTCCGTTCTGGGAAGGACATGGCTTTTGTAGTTCGGACTGGACTGTTCCCATGGGGCACAGGGTCAGCGCTGATTTGCATATCGCCATTGTCTAACCCAGGGTGGTGTGGAGTGGAAAAACTATGGATTTGGGCCCAGATCTTTGGACTGGGGTGAATGTGTGACATTGATCCACATTATGTCCATCATTGTTGTGTTTGCAGTTACCGCTCTAAGTGTACTGGGGATGCTCAGACGTGAGTCCCAGGCACTCCACACCACTGGAATCAAGCTAGCCGGGCTGAAGAGAGGTGTTACCTCGAAACAGGGCCGGCCCTCGGATGCTTGTTTCCGTTCTGGGAAGGACATGGCTTTTGTAGTTCGGACTGGACTGTTCCCATGGGGCACAGGGTCAGCGCTGATTTGCATATCGCCATTGTCTAACCCAGGGTGGTGTGGAGTGGAAAAACGATGGATTTGGGCCCAGATCTTTGGACTGGGGTGAATGTGTGACATTGATCCACATTCTGTCCATCATTGTTGTGTTTGCAGTTACCGCTCTAAGTGTACTGGGGATGCTCAGACGTGAGTCCCAGGCACTCCACACCTCTGGAATCAAGCTAGCCGGGCTGAAGAGAGGTGTTACCTCGAAACCGGGCCGGTCCTCGGATGCTTGTTTCCGTTCTGGGAAGGACATGGCTTTTGTAGTTCGGACTGGACTGTTCCCATGGGGCACAGGGTCAGCGCTGATTTGCATATCGCCATTGTCTAACCCAGGGTGGTGTGGAGTGGAAAAACGATGGATTTGGGCCCAGATCTTTGGACTGGGGTGAATGTGTGACATTGATCCACATTCTGTCCATCATTGTTGTGTTTGCAGTTACCGCTCTAAGTGTACTGGGGATGCTCAGACGTGAGTCCCAGGCACTCCACACCACTGGAATCAAGCTAGCCGGGCTGAAGAGAGGTGTTACCTCGAAACCGGGCCGGTCCTCGGATGCTTGTTTCCGTTCTGGGAAGGACATGGCTTTTGTAGTTCGGACTGGACTGTTCCCATGGGGCACAGGGTCAGCGCTGATTTGCATATCGCCATTGTCTAACCCAGGGTGGTGTGGAGTGGAAAAACGATGGATTTGGGCCCAGATCTTTGGACTGGGGTGAATGTGTGACATTGATCCACATTCTGTCCATCATTGTTGTGTTTGCAGTTACCGCTCTAAGTGTACTGGGGATGCTCAGACGTGAGTCCCAGGCACTCCACACCACTGGAATCAAGCTAGCCGGGCTGAAGAGAGGTGTTACCTCGAAACCGGGCCGGTCCTCGGATGCTTGTTTCCGTTCTGGGAAGGATATGGCTTTTGTAGTTTGGACTGGACTGTTCCCATGGGGCACAGGGTCAGCGCTGATTTGCATATCGCCATTGTCTAACCCAGGGTGGTGTGGAGTGGAAAAACAATGGATTTGGGCCCAGATCTTTGGACTGGGGTGAATGTGTGACATTGATCCACATTCTGTCCATCATTGTTGTGTTTGCAGTTACCGCTCTAAGTGTACTGGGGATGCTCAGACGTGAGTCCCAGGCACTCCACACCACTGGAATCAAGCTAGCTGGGCTGAAGAGAGGTGTTACCTCGAAACCGGGCCGGTCCTCGGATGCTTGCTTCCGTTCTGGGAAGGACATGGCTTTTGTAGTTCGGACTGGACTGTTCCCATGGGGCACAGGGTCAGCGCTGATTTGCATATCGCCATTGTCTAACCCAGGGTGGTGTGGAGTGGAAAAACGATGGATTTGGGCCCAGATCTTTGGACTGGGGTGAATGTGTGACATTGATCCACATTCTGTCCATCATTGTTGTGTTTGCAGTTACCGCTCTAAGTGTACTGGGGATGCTCAGACGTGAGTCCCAGGCACTCCACACCACTGGAATCAAGCTAGCCGGGCTGAAGAGAGGTGTTACCTTGAAACCGGGCCGGTCCTCGGATGCTTGTTTCCGTTCTGGGAAGGACATGGCTTTTGTAGTTCGGACTGGACTGTTCCCATGGGGCACAGGGTCAGCGCTGATTTGCATATCGCCATTGTCTAACCCAGGGTGGTGTGGAGTGGAAAAACGATGGATTTGGGCCCAGATCTTTGGACTGGGGTGAATGTGTGACATTGATCCACATTCTGTCCATCATTGTTGTGTTTGCAGTTACCGCTCTAAGTGTACTGGGGATGCTCAGACGTGAGTCCCAGGCACTCCACACCACTGGAATCAAGCTAGCCAGGCTGAAGAGAGGTGTTACCTCGAAACCGGGCCGGTCCTCGGATGCTTGTTTCCGTTCTGGGAAGGACATGGCTTTTGTAGTTCGGACTGGACTGGTCCCATGGGGCACAGGGTCAGCGCTGATTTGCATATCGCCATTGTCTAACCCAGGGTGGTGTGGAGTGGAAAAACGATGGATTTGGGCCCAGATCTTTGGACTGGGGTGAATGTGTGACATTGATCCACATTCTGTCCATCATTGTTGTGTTTGCAGTTACCGCTCTAAGTGTCCTGGGGATGCTCAGACGTGAGTCCCAGGCACTCCACACCACTGGAATCAAGCTAGCCGGGCTGAAGAGAGGTGTTACCTCGAAACCGGGCCGGTCCTCGGATGCTTGTTTCCGTTCTGGGAAGGACATGGCTTTTGTAGTTCGGACTGGACTGTTCCCATGGGGCACAGGGTCAGCGCTGATTTGCATATCGCCATTGTCTAACCCAGGGTGGTGTGGAGTGGAAAAACGATGGATTTGGGCCCAGATCTTTGGACTGGGGTGAATGTGTGACATTGATCCACATTCTGTCCATCATTGTTGTGTTTGCAGTTACCGCTCTAAATGTACTGGGGATGCTCAGACGTGAGTCCCAGGCACTCCACACCACTGGAATCAAGCTAGCCGGGCTGAAGAGAGGTGTTACCTCGAAACCGGGCCGGTCCTCGGATGCTTGTTTCCGTTCTGGGAAGGACATGGCTTTTGTAGTTCGGACTGGACTGTTCCCATGGGGCACAGGGTCAGCGCTGATTTGCATATCGCCATTGTCTAACCCAGGGTGGTGTGGAGTGGAAAAACGATGGATTTGGGCCCAGATCTTTGGACTGGGGTGAATGTGTGACATTGATCCACATTCTGTCCATCATTGTTGTGTTTGCAGTTACCGCTCTAAGTGTACTGGGGATGCTCAGACGTGAGTCCCAGGCACTCCACACCACTGGAATCAAGCTAGCCGGGCTGAAGAGAGGTGTTACCTCGAAACCGGGCCGGTCCTCGGATGCTTGTTTCCGTTTTGGGAAGGACATGGCTTTTGTAGTTCGGACTAGACTGTTCCCATGGGGCACAGGGTCAGCGCTGATTTGCATATTGCCATTGTCTAACCCAGGGTGGTGTGGAGTGGAAAAACGATGGATTTGGGCCCAGATCTTTGGACTGGGGTGAATGTGTGACATTGATCCACATTCTGTCCATCATTGTTGTGTTTGCAGTTACCGCTCTAAGTGTACTGGGGATGCTCAGACGTGAGTCTCAGGCACTCCACACCACTGGAATCAAGCTAGCCGGGCTGAAGAGAGGTGTTACCTCGAAACCGGGCCGGTCCTCGGATGCTTGTTTCCGTTCTGGGAAGGACATGGCTTTTGTAGTTCGGACTGGACTGTTCCCATGGGGCACAGGGTCAGCGCTGATTTGCATATCGCCATTGTCTAACCCAGGGTGGTGTGGAGTGGAAAAACGATGGATTTGGGCCCAGATCTTTGGACTGGGGTGAATGTGTGACATTGATCCACATTCTGTCCATCATTGTTGTGTTTGCAGTTACCGCTCTAAGTGTACTAGGGATGCTCAGACGTGAGTCCCAGGCACTCCACACCACTGGAATCAAGCTAGCCGGGCTGAAGAGAGGTGTTACCTCGAAACCGGGCCGGTCCTCGGATGCTTGTTTCCGTTCTGGGAAGGACATGGCTTTTGTAGTTCGGACTGGACTGTTCCCATGGGGCACAGGGTCAGCGCTGATTTGCATATCGCCATTGTCTAACCCAGGGTGGTGTGGAGTGGAAAAACGATGGATTTGGGCCCAGATCTTTGGACTGGGGTGAATGTGTGACATTGATCCACATTCTGTCCATCATTGTTGTGTTTGCAGTTACCGCTCTAAGTGTACTGGGGATGCTCAGACGTGAGTCCCAGGCACTCCACACCACTGGAATCAAGCTAGCCGGGCTGAAGAGAGGTGTTACCTCGAAACCGCGCCGGTCCTCGGATGCTTGTTTCCGTTCTGGGAAGGACATGGCTTTTGTAGTTCGGACTGGACTGTTCCCATGGGGCACAGGGTCAGCGCTGATTTGCATATCGCCATTGTCTAACCCAGGGTGGTGTGGAGTGGAAAAACGATGGATTTGGGCCCAGATCTTTGGACTGGGGTGAATGTGTGACATTGATCCCCATTCTGTCCATCATTGTTGTGTTTGCAGTTACAGCTCTAAGTGTACTGGGGATGCTCAGACGTGAGTCCCAGGCACTCCACACCACTGGAATCAAGCTAGCCGGGCTGAAGAGAGGTGTTACCTCGAAACCGGGCCGGTCCTCGGATGCTTGTTTCCGTTCTGGGAAGGACATGGCTTTTGTAGTTCGGACTGGACTGTTCCCATGGGGCACAGGGTCAGCGCTGATTTGCATATCGCCATTGTCTAACCCAGGGTGGTGTGGAGTGGAAAAACGATGGATTTGGGCCCAGATCTTTGGACTGGGGTGAATGTGTGACATTGATCCACATTCTGTCCATCATTGTTGTGTTTGCAGTTACCGCTCTAAGTGTACTGGGGATGCTCAGACGTGAGTCCCAGGCACTCCACACCACTGGAATCAAGCTAGCCGGGCTGAAGAGAGGTGTTACCTCGAAACCGGGCCGGTCCTCGGATGCTTGTTTCCGTTCTGGGAAGGACATGGCTTTTGTAGTTCGGACTGGACTGTTCCCATGGGGCACAGGGTCAGCGCTGATTTGCATATCGCCATTGTCTAACCCAGGGTGGTGTGGAGTGGAAAAACGATGGATTTGGGCCCAGATCTTTGGACTGGGGTGAATGTGTGACATTGATCCACATTCTGTCCATCATTGTTGTGTTTGCAGTTACCGCTCTAAGTGTACTGGGGATGCTCAGACGTGAGTCCCAGGCACTCCACACCACTGGAATCAAGCTAGCCGGGCTGAAGAGAGGTGTTACCTCGAAACCGGGCTGGTCCTCGGATGCTTGTTTCCGTTCTGGGAAGGACATGGCTTTTGTAGTTCGGACTGGACTGTTCCCATGGGGCACAGGGTCAGCGCTGATTTGCATATCGCCATTGTCTAACCCAGGGTGGTGTGGAGTGGAAAAACGATGGATTTGGGCCCAGATCTTTGGACTGGGGTGAATGTGTGACATTGATCCACATTCTGTCCATCATTGTTGTGTTTGCAGTTACCGCTCTAAGTGTACTGGGGATGCTCAGACGTGAGTCCCAGGCACTCCACACCACTGGAATCAAGCTAGCCGGGCTGAAGAGAGGTGTTACCTCGAAACCGGGCCGGTCCTCGGATGCTTGTTTCCGTTCTGGGAAGGACATGGCTTTTGTAGTTCGGACTGGACTGTTCCCATGGGGCACAGGGTCAGCGCTGATTTGCATATCGCCATTGTCTAACCCAGGGTGGTGTGGAGTGGAAAAACGATGGATTTAGGCCCAGATCTTTGGACTGGGGTGAATGTGTGACATTGATCCACATTCTGTCCATCATTGTTGTGTTTGCAGTTACCGCTCTAAGTGTACTGGGGATGCTCAGACGTGAGTCCCAGGCACTCCACACCACTGGAATCAAGCTAGCCGGGCTGAAGAGAGGTGTTACCTCGAAACCGGGCCGGTCCTCGGATGCTTGTTTCCGTTCTGGGAAGGACATGGCTTTTGTAGTTCGGACTGGACTGTTCCCATGGGGCACAGGGTCAGCGCTGATTTGCATATCGCCATTGTCTAACCCAGGGTGGTGTGGAGTGGAAAAACGATGGATTTGGGCCCAGATCTTTGGACTGGGGTGAATGTGTGACATTGATCCACATTCTGTCCATCATTGTTGTGTTTGCAGTTACCGCTCTAAGTGTACTGGGGATGCTCAGACGTGAGTCCCAGGCACTCCACACCACTGGAATCAAGCTAGCCGGGCTGAAGAGAGGTGTTACCTCGAAACCGGGCCGGTCCTCGGATGCTTGTTTCCGTTCTGGGAAGGACATGGCTTTTGTAGTTCGACTGGACTGTTCCCATGGGGCACAGGGTCAGCGCTGATTTGCATATCGCCATTGTCTAACCCAGGGTGGTGTGGAGTGGAAAAACGATGGATTTGGGCCCAGATCTTTGGACTGGGGTGAATGTGTGACATTGATCCACATTCTGTCCATCATTGTTGTGTTTGCAGTTACCGCTCTAAGTGTACTGGGGATGCTCAGACGTGAGTCCCAGGCACTCCACACCACTGGAATCAAGCTAGCCGGGCTGAAGAGAGGTGTTACCTCGAAACCGGGCCGGTCCTCGGATGCTTGTTTCCGTTCTGGGAAGGACATGGCTTTTGTAGTTCGGACTGGACTGTTCCCATGGGGCACAGGGTCAGCGCTGATTTGCATATCGCCATTGTCTAACCCAGGGTGGTGTGGAGTGGAAAAACGATGGATTTGGGCCCAGATCTTTGGACTGGGGTGAATGTGTGACATTGATCCCCATTCTGTCCATCATTGTTGTGTTTGCAGTTACCGCTCTAAGTGTACTGGGGATGCTCAGACGTGAGTCCCAGGCACTCCACACCACTGGAAGCAAGCTAGCCGGGCTGAAGAGAGGTGTTACCTCGAAACCGGGCCGGTCCTCGGATGCTTGTTTCCGTTCTGGGAAGGACATGGCTTTTGTAGTTCGGACTGGACTGTTCCCATGGGGCACAGGGTCAGCGCTGATTTGCATATCGCCATTGTCTAACCCAGGGTGGTGTGGAGTGGAAAAACGATGGATTTGGGCCCAGATCTTTGGACTGGGGTGAATGTGTGACATTGATCCACATTCTGTCCATCATTGTTGTGTTTGCAGTTACCGCTCTAAGTGTACTGGGGATGCTCAGACGTGAGTCCCAGGCACTCCACACCACTGGAATCAAGCTAGCCGGGCTGAAGAGAGGTGTTACCTCGAAACCGGGCCGGTCCTCGGATGCTTGTTTCCGTTCTGGGAAGGACATGGCTTTTGTAGTTCGGACTGGACTGTTCCCATGGGGCACAGGGTCAGCGCTGATTTGCATATCGCCATTGTCTAACCCAGGGTGGTGTGGAGTGGAAAAACAATGGATTTGGGCCCAGATCTTTGGACTGGGGTGAATGTGTGACATTGATCCACATTCTGTCCATCATTGTTGTGTTTGCAGTTACCGCTCTAAGTGTACTGGGGATGCTCAGACGTGAGTCCCAGGCACTCCACACCACTGGAATCAAGCTAGCCGGGCTGAAGAGAGGTGTTACCTCGAAACCGGGCCGGTCCTCGGATGCTTGTTTCCGTTCTGGGAAGGACATGGCTTTTGTAGTTCGGACTAGACTGTTCCCATGGGGCACAGGGTCAGCGCTGATTTGCATATTGCCATTGTCTAACCCAGGGTGGTGTGGAGTGGAAAAACGATGGATTTGGGCCCAGATCTTTGGACTGGGGTGAATGTGTGACATTGATCCACATTCTGTCCATCATTGTTGTGTTTGCAGTTACCGCTCTAAGTGTACTGGGGATGCTCAGACGTGAGTCTCAGGCACTCCACACCACTGGAATCAAGCTAGCCGGGCTGAAGAGAGGTGTTACCTCGAAACCGGGCCGGTCCTCGGATGCTTGTTTCCGTTCTGGGAAGGACATGGCTTTTGTAGTTCGGACTGGACTGTTCCCATGGGGCACAGGGTCAGCGCTGATTTGCATATCGCCATTGTCTAACCCAGGGTGGTGTGGAGTGGAAAAACGATGGATTTGGGCCCAGATCTTTGGACTGGGGTGAATGTGTGACATTGATCCACATTCTGTCCATCATTGTTGTGTTTGCAGTTACCGCTCTAAGTGTACTAGGGATGCTCAGACGTGAGTCCCAGGCACTCCACACCACTGGAATCAAGCTAGCCGGGCTGAAGAGAGGTGTTACCTCGAAACCGGGCCGGTCCTCGGATGCTTGTTTCCGTTCTGGGAAGGACATGGCTTTTGTAGTTCGGACTGGACTGTTCCCATGGGGCACAGGGTCAGCGCTGATTTGCATATCGCCATTGTCTAACCCAGGGTGGTGTGGAGTGGAAAAACGATGGATTTGGGCCCAGATCTTTGGACTGGGGTGAATGTGTGACATTGATCCACATTCTGTCCATCATTGTTGTGTTTGCAGTTACCGCTCTAAGTGTACTGGGGATGCTCAGACGTGAGTCCCAGGCACTCCACACCACTGGAATCAAGCTAGCCGGGCTGAAGAGAGGTGTTACCTCGAAACCGCGCCGGTCCTCGGATGCTTGTTTCCGTTCTGGGAAGGACATGGCTTTTGTAGTTCGGACTGGACTGTTCCCATGGGGCACAGGGTCAGCGCTGATTTGCATATCGCCATTGTCTAACCCAGGGTGGTGTGGAGTGGAAAAACGATGGATTTGGGCCCAGATCTTTGGACTGGGGTGAATGTGTGACATTGATCCCCATTCTGTCCATCATTGTTGTGTTTGCAGTTACAGCTCTAAGTGTACTGGGGATGCTCAGACGTGAGTCCCAGGCACTCCACACCACTGGAATCAAGCTAGCCGGGCTGAAGAGAGGTGTTACCTCGAAACCGGGCCGGTCCTCGGATGCTTGTTTCCGTTCTGGGAAGGACATGGCTTTTGTAGTTCGGACTGGACTGTTCCCATGGGGCACAGGGTCAGCGCTGATTTGCATATCGCCATTGTCTAACCCAGGGTGGTGTGGAGTGGAAAAACGATGGATTTGGGCCCAGATCTTTGGACTGGGGTGAATGTGTGACATTGATCCACATTCTGTCCATCATTGTTGTGTTTGCAGTTACCGCTCTAAGTGTACTGGGGATGCTCAGACGTGAGTCCCAGGCACTCCACACCACTGGAATCAAGCTAGCCGGGCTGAAGAGAGGTGTTACCTCGAAACCGGGCCGGTCCTCGGATGCTTGTTTCCGTTCTGGGAAGGACATGGCTTTTGTAGTTCGGACTGGACTGTTCCCATGGGGCACAGGGTCAGCGCTGATTTGCATATCGCCATTGTCTAACCCAGGGTGGTGTGGAGTGGAAAAACGATGGATTTGGGCCCAGATCTTTGGACTGGGGTGAATGTGTGACATTGATCCACATTCTGTCCATCATTGTTGTGTTTGCAGTTACCGCTCTAAGTGTACTGGGGATGCTCAGACGTGAGTCCCAGGCACTCCACACCACTGGAATCAAGCTAGCCGGGCTGAAGAGAGGTGTTACCTCGAAACCGGGCTGGTCCTCGGATGCTTGTTTCCGTTCTGGGAAGGACATGGCTTTTGTAGTTCGGACTGGACTGTTCCCATGGGGCACAGGGTCAGCGCTGATTTGCATATCGCCATTGTCTAACCCAGGGTGGTGTGGAGTGGAAAAACGATGGATTTGGGCCCAGATCTTTGGACTGGGGTGAATGTGTGACATTGATCCACATTCTGTCCATCATTGTTGTGTTTGCAGTTACCGCTCTAAGTGTACTGGGGATGCTCAGACGTGAGTCCCAGGCACTCCACACCACTGGAATCAAGCTAGCCGGGCTGAAGAGAGGTGTTACCTCGAAACCGGGCCGGTCCTCGGATGCTTGTTTCCGTTCTGGGAAGGACATGGCTTTTGTAGTTCGGACTGGACTGTTCCCATGGGGCACAGGGTCAGCGCTGATTTGCATATCGCCATTGTCTAACCCAGGGTGGTGTGGAGTGGAAAAACGATGGATTTAGGCCCAGATCTTTGGACTGGGGTGAATGTGTGACATTGATCCACATTCTGTCCATCATTGTTGTGTTTGCAGTTACCGCTCTAAGTGTACTGGGGATGCTCAGACGTGAGTCCCAGGCACTCCACACCACTGGAATCAAGCTAGCCGGGCTGAAGAGAGGTGTTACCTCGAAACCGGGCCGGTCCTCGGATGCTTGTTTCCGTTCTGGGAAGGACATGGCTTTTGTAGTTCGGACTGGACTGTTCCCATGGGGCACAGGGTCAGCGCTGATTTGCATATCGCCATTGTCTAACCCAGGGTGGTGTGGAGTGGAAAAACGATGGATTTGGGCCCAGATCTTTGGACTGGGGTGAATGTGTGACATTGATCCACATTCTGTCCATCATTGTTGTGTTTGCAGTTACCGCTCTAAGTGTACTGGGGATGCTCAGACGTGAGTCCCAGGCACTCCACACCACTGGAATCAAGCTAGCCGGGCTGAAGAGAGGTGTTACCTCGAAACCGGGCCGGTCCTCGGATGCTTGTTTCCGTTCTGGGAAGGACATGGCTTTTGTAGTTCGACTGGACTGTTCCCATGGGGCACAGGGTCAGCGCTGATTTGCATATCGCCATTGTCTAACCCAGGGTGGTGTGGAGTGGAAAAACGATGGATTTGGGCCCAGATCTTTGGACTGGGGTGAATGTGTGACATTGATCCACATTCTGTCCATCATTGTTGTGTTTGCAGTTACCGCTCTAAGTGTACTGGGGATGCTCAGACGTGAGTCCCAGGCACTCCACACCACTGGAATCAAGCTAGCCGGGCTGAAGAGAGGTGTTACCTCGAAACCGGGCCGGTCCTCGGATGCTTGTTTCCGTTCTGGGAAGGACATGGCTTTTGTAGTTCGGACTGGACTGTTCCCATGGGGCACAGGGTCAGCGCTGATTTGCATATCGCCATTGTCTAACCCAGGGTGGTGTGGAGTGGAAAAACGATGGATTTGGGCCCAGATCTTTGGACTGGGGTGAATGTGTGACATTGATCCCCATTCTGTCCATCATTGTTGTGTTTGCAGTTACCGCTCTAAGTGTACTGGGGATGCTCAGACGTGAGTCCCAGGCACTCCACACCACTGGAAGCAAGCTAGCCGGGCTGAAGAGAGGTGTTACCTCGAAACCGGGCCGGTCCTCGGATGCTTGTTTCCGTTCTGGGAAGGACATGGCTTTTGTAGTTCGGACTGGACTGTTCCCATGGGGCACAGGGTCAGCGCTGATTTGCATATCGCCATTGTCTAACCCAGGGTGGTGTGGAGTGGAAAAACGATGGATTTGGGCCCAGATCTTTGGACTGGGGTGAATGTGTGACATTGATCCACATTCTGTCCATCATTGTTGTGTTTGCAGTTACCGCTCTAAGTGTACTGGGGATGCTCAGACGTGAGTCCCAGGCACTCCACACCACTGGAATCAAGCTAGCCGGGCTGAAGAGAGGTGTTACCTCGAAACCGGGCCGGTCCTCGGATGCTTGTTTCCGTTCTGGGAAGGACATGGCTTTTGTAGTTCGGACTGGACTGTTCCCATGGGGCACAGGGTCAGCGCTGATTTGCATATCGCCATTGTCTAACCCAGGGTGGTGTGGAGTGGAAAAACAATGGATTTGGGCCCAGATCTTTGGACTGGGGTGAATGTGTGACATTGATCCACATTCTGTCCATCATTGTTGTGTTTGCAGTTACCGCTCTAAGTGTACTGGGGATGCTCAGACGTGAGTCCCAGGCACTCCACACCACTGGAATCAAGCTAGCCGGGCTGAAGAGAGGTGTTACCTCGAAACCGGGCCGGTCCTCGGATGCTTGTTTCCGTTCTGGGAAGGACATGGCTTTTGTAGTTCGGACTGGACTGTTCCCATGGGGCACAGGGTCAGCGCTGATTTGCATATCGCCATTGTCTAACCCAGGGTGGTGTGGAGTGGAAAAACGATGGATTTGGGCCCAGATCTTTGGACTGGGGTGAATGTGTGACATTGATCCACATTCTGTCCATCATTGTTGTGTTTGCAGTTACCGCTCTAAGTGTACTGGGGATGCTCAGACGTGAGTCCCAGGCACTCCACACCACTGGAATCAAGCTAGCCGGGCTGAAGAGAGGTGTTACCTCGAAACCGGGCCGGTCCTCGGATGCTTGTTTCCGTTCTGGGAAGGACATGGCTTTTGTAGTTCGGACTGGACTGTTCCCATGGGGCACAGGGTCAGCGCTGATTTGCATATCGCCATTGTCTAACCCAGGGTGGTGTGGAGTGGAAAAACGATGGATTTGGGCCCAGATCTTTGGACTGGGGTGAATGTGTGACATTGATCCACATTCTGTCCATCATTGTTGTGTTTGCAGTTACCGCTCTAAGTGTACTGGGGATGCTCAGACGTGAGTCCCAGGCACTCCACACTACTGGAATCAAGCTAGCTGGGCTGAAGAGAGGTGTTACCTCGAAACCGGGCCGGTCCTCGGATGCTTGTTTCCGTTCTGGGAAGGACATGGCTTTTGTAGTTCGGACTGGACTGTTCCCATGGGGCACAGGGTCAGCGCTGATTTGCATATCACCATTGTCTAACCCAGGGTGGTGTGGAGTGGAAAAACGATGGATTTGGGCCCAGATCTTTGGACTGGGGTGAATGTGTGACATTGATCCACATTCTGTCCATCATTGTTGTGTTTGCAGTTACCGCTCTAAGTGTACTGGGGATGCTCAGACGTGAGTCCCAGGCACTCCACACCACTGGAATCAAGCTAGCCGGGCTGAAGAGAGGTGTTACCTCGAAACCGGGCCGGTCCTCGGATGCTTGTTTCCGTTCTGGGAAGGACATGGCTTTTGTAGTTCGGACTGGACTGTTCCCATGGGGCACAGGGTCAGCGCTGATTTGCATATCGCCATTGTCTAACCCAGGGTGGTGTGGAGTGGAAAAACGATGGATTTGGGCCCAGATCTTTGGACTGGGGTGAATGTGTGACATTGATCCACATTCTGTCCATCATTGTTGTGTTTGCAGTTACCGCTCTAAGTGTACTGGGGATGCTCAGACGTGAGTCCCAGGCACTCCACACCACTGGAATCAAGCTAGCCAGGCTGAAGAGAGGTGTTACCTCGAAACCAGGCCGGTCCTCGGATGCTTGTTTCCGTTCTGGGAAGGACATGGCTTTTGTAGTTCGGACTGGACTGTTCCCATGGGGCACAGGGTCAGTGCTGATTTGCATATCGCCATTGTCTAACCCAGGGTGGTGTGGAGTGGAAAAACGATGGATTTGGGCCCAGATCTTTGGACTGTGGTGAATGTGTGACATTGATCCACATTCTGTCCATCATTGTTGTGTTTGCAGTTACCGCTCTAAGTGTACTGGGGATGCTCAGACGTGAGTCCCAGGCACTCCACACCACTGGAATCAAGCTAGCCGGGCTGAAGAGAGGTGTTACCTCGAAACCGGGCCGGTCCTCGGATGCTTGTTTCCGTTCTGGGAAGGACATGGCTTTTGTAGTTCGGACTGGACTGTTCCCATGGGGCACAGGGTCAGCGCTGATTTGCATATCGCCATTGTCTAACCCAGGGTGGTGTGGAGTGGAAAAACGATGGATTTGGGCCCAGATCTTTGGACTGGGGTGAATGTGTGACATTGATCCACATTCTGTCCATCATTGTTGTGTTTGCAGTTACCGCTCTAAGTGTACTGGGGATGCTCAGACGTGAGTGCCAGGCACTCCACACCACTGGAATCAAGCTAGCCGGGCTGAAGAGAGGTGTTACCTCGAAACCGGGCCGGTCCTCGGATGCTTGTTTCCGTTCTGGGAAGGACATGGCTTTTGTAGTTCGGACTGGACTGTTCCCATGGGGCACAGGGTCAGCGCTGATTTGCATATCGCCATTGTCTAACCCAGGGTGGTGTGGAGTGGAAAAACGATGGATTTGGGCCCAGATCTTTGGACTGGGGTGAATGTGTGACATTGATCCACATTCTGTCCATCATTGTTGTGTTTGCAGTTACCGCTCTAAGTGTACTGGGGATGCTCAGACGTGAGTCCCAGGCACTCCACACCACTGGAATCAAGCTAGCCGGGCTGAAGAGAGGTGTTACCTCGAAACCGGGCCGGTCCTCGGATGCTTGTTTCCGTTCTGGGAAGGACATGGCTTTTGTAGTTCGGACTGGACTGTTCCCATGGGGCACAGGGTCAGAGCTGATTTGCATATCGCCATTGTCTAACCCAGGGTGGTGTGGAGTGGAAAAACGATGGATTTGGGCCCAGATCTTTGGACTGGGGTGAATGTGTGACATTGATCCACATTCTGTCCATCATTGTTGTGTTTGCAGTTCCCGCTCTAAGTGTACTGGGGATGCTCAGACGTGAGTCCCAGGCACTCCACACCACTGGAATCAAGCTAGCCGGGCTGAAGAGAGGTGTTACCTCGAAACCGGGCCGGTCCTCGGATGCTTGTTTCCGTTTTGGGAAGGACATGGCTTTTGTAGTTCGGACTGGACTGTTCCCATGGGGCACAGGGTCAGCGCTGATTTGCATATCGCCATTGTCTAACCCAGGGTGGTGTGGAGTGGAAAAACGATGGATTTGGGCCCAGATCTTTGGACTGGGGTGAATGTGTGACATTGATCCACATTCTGTCCATCATTGTTGTGTTTGCAGTTACCGCTCTAAGTGTACTGGGGATGCTCAGACGTGAGTCCCAGGCACTCCACACCACTGGAATCAAGCTAGCCGGGCTGAAGAGAGGTGTTACCTCGAAACCGGGCCGGTCCTCGGATGCTTGTTTCCGTTCTGGGAAGGACATGGCTTTTGTAGTTCGGACTGGACTGTTCCCATGGGGCACAGGGTCAGCGCTGATTTGCATATCGCCATTGTCTAACCCAGGGTGGTGTGGAGTGGAGTGGAAAAACGATGGATTTGGGCCCAGATCTTTGGACTGGGGTGAATGTGTGACATTGATCCCCATTCTGTCCATCATTGTTGTGTTTGCAGTTACCGCTCTAAGTGTACTGGGGATGCTCAGACGTGAGTCCCAGGCACTCCACACCACTGGAAGCAAGCTAGCCGGGCTGAAGAGAGGTGTTACCTTGAAACCGGGCCGGTCCTCGGATGCTTGTTTCCGTTCTGGGAAGGACATGGCTTTTGTAGTTCGGACTGGACTGTTCCCATGGGGCACAGGGTCAGCGCTGATTTGCATATCGCCATTGTCTAACCCAGGGTGGTGTGGAGTGGAAAAACGATGGATTTGGGCCCAGATCTTTGGACTGGGGTGAATGTGTGACATTGATCCACATTCTGTCCATCATTGTTGTGTTTGCAGTTACCGCTCTAAGTGTACTGGGGATGCTCAGACGTGAGTCCCAGGCACTCCACACCACTGGAATCAAGCTAGCCGGAATGAAGAGAGGTGTTACCTCGAAACCGGGCCGGTCCTCGGATGCTTGTTTCCGTTCTGGGAAGGACATGGCTTTTGTAGTTCGGACTGGACTGTTCCCATGGGGCACAGGGTCAGCGCTGATTTGCATATCGCCATTGTCTAACCCAGGGTGGTGTGGAGTGGAAAAACGATGGATTTGGGCCCAGATCTTTGGACTGGGGTGAATGTCTGACATTGATCCACATTCTGTCCATCATTGTTGTGTTTGCAGTTACCGCTCTAAGTGTACTGGGGATGCTCAGACGTGAGTCCCAGGCACTCCACACCACTGGAATCAAGCTAGCCGGGCTGAAGAGAGGTGTTACCTCGAAACCGGGCCGGTCCTCGGATGCTTGTTTCCGTTCTGGGAAGGACATGGCTTTTGTAGTTCGGACTGGACTGTTCCCATGGGGCACAGGGTCAGCGCTGATTTGCATATCGCCATTGTCTAACCCAGGGTGGTGTGGAGTGGAAAAACGATGGATTTGGGCCCAGATCTTTGGACTGGGGTGAATGTGTGACATTGATCCACATTCTGTCCATCATTGTTGTGTTTGCAGTTACCGCTCTAAGTGTACTGGGGATGCTCAGACGTGAGTCCCAGGCACTCCACACCACTGGAATCAAGCTAGCCGGGCTGAAGAGAGGTGTTACCTCGAAACCGGGCCGGTCCTCGGATGCTTGTTTCCGTTCTGGGAAGGACATGGCTTTTGTAGTTCGGACTGGACTGTTCCCATGGGGCACAGGGTCAGCGCTGATTTGCATATCGCCATTGTCTAACCCAGGGTGGTGTGGAGTGGAAAAACGATGGATTTGGGCCCAGATCTTTGGACTGGGGTGAATGTGTGACATTGATCCACATTCTGTCCATCATTGTTGTGTTTGCAGTTACCGCTCTAAGTGTACTGGGGATGCTCAGACGTGAGTCCCAGGCACTCCACACTACTGGAATCAAGCTAGCTGGGCTGAAGAGAGGTGTTACCTCGAAACCGGGCCGGTCCTCGGATGCTTGTTTCCGTTCTGGGAAGGACATGGCTTTTGTAGTTCGGACTGGACTGTTCCCATGGGGCACAGGGTCAGCGCTGATTTGCATATCACCATTGTCTAACCCAGGGTGGTGTGGAGTGGAAAAACGATGGATTTGGGCCCAGATCTTTGGACTGGGGTGAATGTGTGACATTGATCCACATTCTGTCCATCATTGTTGTGTTTGCAGAAACCGCTCTAAGTGTACTGGGGATGCTCAGACGTGAGTCCCAGGCACTCCACACCACTGGAATCAAGCTAGCCGGGCTGAAGAGAGGTGTTACCTCGAAACCGGGCCGGTCCTCGGATGCTTGTTTCCGTTCTGGGAAGGACATGGCTTTTGTAGTTCGGACTGGACTGTTCCCATGGGGCACAGGGTCAGCGCTGATTTGCATATCGCCATTGTCTAACCCAGGGTGGTGTGGAGTGGAAAAACGATGGATTTGGGCCCAGATCTTTGGACTGGGGTGAATGTGTGACATTGATCCACATTCTGTCCATCATTGTTGTGTTTGCAGTTACCGCTCTAAGTGTACTGGGGATGCTCAGACGTGAGTCCCAGGCACTCCACACCACTGGAATCAAGCTAGCCAGGCTGAAGAGAGGTGTTACCTCGAAACCGGGCCGGTCCTCGGATGCTTGTTTCCGTTCTGGGAAGGACATGGCTTTTGTAGTTCGGACTGGACTGTTCCCATGGGGCACAGGGTCAGCGCTGATTTGCATATCGCCATTGTCTAACCCAGGGTGGTGTGGAGTGGAAAAACGATGGATTTGGGCCCAGATCTTTGGACTGGGGTGAATGTGTGACATTGATTCACATTCTGTCCATCATTGTTGTGTTTGCAGTTACCGCTCTAAGTGTACTGGGGATGCTCAGACGTGAGTCCCAGGCACTCCACACCACTGGAATCAAGCTAGCCGGGCTGAAGAGAGGTGTTACCTCGAAACCGGGCCGGTCCTCGGATGCTTGTTTCCGTTCTGGGAAGGACATGGCTTTTGTAGTTCGGACTGGACTGTTCCCATGGGGCACAGGGTCAGCGCTGATTTGCATATCGCCATTGTCTAACCCAGGGTGGTGTGGAGTGGAAAAACGATGGATTTGGGCCCAGATCTTTGGACTGGGGTGAATGTGTGACATTGATCCACATTCTGTCCATCATTGTTGTGTTTGCAGTTACCGCTCTAAGTGTACTGGGGATGCTCAGACGTGAGTGCCAGGCACTCCACACCACTGGAATCAAGCTAGCCGGGCTGAAGAGAGGTGTTACCTCGAAACCGGGCCGGTCCTCGGATGCTTGTTTCCGTTCTGGGAAGGACATGGCTTTTGTAGTTCGGACTGGACTGTTCCCATGGGGCACAGGGTCAGCGCTGATTTGCATATCGCCATTGTCTAACCCAGGGTGGTGTGGAGTGGAAAAACGATGGATTTGGGCCCAGATCTTTGGACTGGGGTGAATGTGTGACATTGATCCACATTCTGTCCATCATTGTTGTGTTTGCAGTTACCGCTCTAAGTGTACTGGGGATGCTCAGACGTGAGTCCCAGGCACTCCACACCACTGGAATCAAGCTAGCCGGGCTGAAGAGAGGTGTTACCTCGAAACCGGGCCGGTCCTCGGATGCTTGTTTCCGTTCTGGGAAGGACATGGCTTTTGTAGTTCGGACTGGACTGTTCCCATGGGGCACAGGGTCAGAGCTGATTTGCATATCGCCATTGTCTAACCCAGGGTGGTGTGGAGTGGAAAAACGATGGATTTGGGCCCAGATCTTTGGACTGGGGTGAATGTGTGACATTGATCCACATTCTGTCCATCATTGTTGTGTTTGCAGTTCCCGCTCTAAGTGTACTGGGGATGCTCAGACGTGAGTCCCAGGCACTCCACACCACTGGAATCAAGCTAGCCGGGCTGAAGAGAGGTGTTACCTCGAAACCGGGCCGGTCCTCGGATGCTTGTTTCCGTTCTGGGAAGGACATGGCTTTTGTAGTTCGGACTGGACTGTTCCCATGGGGCACAGGGTCAGCGCTGATTTGCATATCGCCATTGTCTAACCCAGGGTGGTGTGGAGTGGAAAAAACGATGGATTTGGGCCCAGATCTTTGGACTGGGGTGAATGTGTGACATTGATCCACATTCTGTCCATCATTGTTGTGTTTGCAGTTACCGCTCTAAGTGTACTGGGGATGCTCAGACGTGAGTCCCAGGCACTCCACACCACTGGAATCAAGCTAGCCGGGCTGAAGAGAGGTGTTACCTCGAAACCGGGCCGGTCCTCGGATGCTTGTTTCCGTTCTGGGAAGGACATGGCTTTTTTAGTTCGGACTGGACTGTTCCCATGGGGCACAGGGTCAGCGCTGATTTGCATATCGCCATTGTCTAACCCAGGGTGGTGTGGAGTGGAAAAACGATGGATTTGGGCCCAGATCTTTGGACTGGGGTGAATGTGTGACATTGATCCACATTCTGTCCATCATTGTTGTGTTTGCAGTTACCGCTCTAAGTGTACTGGGGATGCTCAGACGTGAGTCCCAGGCACTCCACACCACTGGAATCAAGCTAGCCGGGCTGAAGAGAGGTGTTACCTCGAAACCGGGCCGGTCCTCGGATGCTTGTTTCCGTTCTGGGAAGGACATGGCTTTTGTAGTTCGGACTGGACTGTTCCCATGGGGCACAGGGTCAGCGCTGATTTGCATATCGCCATTGTCTAACCCAGGGTGGTGTGGAGTGGAAAAACGATGGATTTGGGCCCAGATCTTTGGACTGGGGTGAATGTGTGACATTGATCCACATTCTGTCCATCATTGTTGTGTTTGCAGTTACCGCTCTAAGTGTACTGGGGATGCTCAGACGTGAGTCCCAGGCACTCCACACCACTGGAATCAAGCTAGCCGGGCTGAAGAGAGGTGTTACCTCGAAACCGGGCCGGTCCTCGGATGCTTGTTTCCGTTCTGGGAAGGACATGGCTTTTGTAGTTCGGACTGGACTGTTCCCATGGGGCACAGGGTCAGCGCTGATTTGCATATCGCCATTGTCTAACCCAGGGTGGTGTGGAGTGGAAAAACGATGGATTTGGGCCCAGATCTTTGAACTGGGGTGAATGTGTGACATTGATCCACATTCTGTCCATCATTGTTGTGTTTGCAGTTACCGCTCTAAGTGTACTGGGGATGCTCAGACGTGAGTCCCAGGCACTCCACACTACTGGAATCAAGCTAGCTGGGCTGAAGAGAGGTGTTACCTCGAAACCGGGCCGGTCCTCGGATGCTTGTTTCCGTTCTGGGAAGGAAATGGCTTTTGTAGTTCGGACTGGACTGTTCCCATGGGGCACAGGGTCAGCGCTGATTTGCATATCACCATTGTCTAACCCAGGGTGGTGTGGAGTGGAAAAACGATGGATTTGGGCCCAGATCTTTGGACTGGGGTGAATGTGTGACATTGATCCACATTCTGTCCATCATTGTTGTGTTTGCAGTTACCGCTCTAAGTGTACTGGGGATGCTCAGACGTGAGTCCCAGGCACTCCACACCACTGGAATCAAGCTAGCCAGGCTGAAGAGAGGTGTTACCTCGAAACCGGGCCGGTCCTCGGATGCTTGTTTCCGTTCTGGGAAGGACATGGCTTTTGTAGTTCGGACTGGACTGTTCCCATGGGGCACAGGGTCAGCGCTGATTTGCATATCGCCATTGTCCTAACCCAGGGTGGTGTGGAGTGGAAAAACGATGGATTTGGGCCCAGATCTTTGGGACTGGGGTGAATGTGACATTGATCCACATTCTGTCCATCATTGTTGTGTTTGCAGTTACCGCTCTAAGTGTACTGGGGATGCTCAGACGTGAGTCCCAGGCACTCCACACCACTGGAATCAAGCTAGCCGGGCTGAAGAGAGGTGTTACCTCGAAACCGGGCCGGTCCTCGGATGCTTGTTTCCGTTCTGGGAAGGACATGGCTTTTGTAGTTCGGACTGGACTGTTCCCATGGGGCACAGGGTCAGCGCTGATTTGCATATCGCCATTGTCTAACCCAGGGTGGTGTGGAGTGGAAAAACGATGGATTTGGGCCCAGATCTTTGGACTGGGGTGAATGTGTGACATTGATCCACATTCTGTCCATCATTGTTGTGTTTGCAGTTACCGCTCTAAGTGTACTGGGGATGCTCAGACGTGAGTCCCAGGCACTCCACACCACTGGAATCAAGCTAGCCGGGCTGAAGAGAGGTGTTACCTCGAAACCGGGCCGGTCCTCGGATGCTTGTTTCCGTTCTGGGAAGGACATGGCTTTTGTAGTTCGGACTGGACTGTTCCCATGGGGCACAGGGTCAGCGCTGATTTGCATATCGCCATTGTCTAACCCAGGGTGGTGTGGAGTGGAAAAACGATGGATTTGGGCCCAGATCTTTGGACTGGGGTGAATGTGTGACATTGATCCACATTCTGTCCATCATTGTTGTGTTTGCAGTTACCGCTCTAAGTGTACTGGGGATGCTCAGACGTGAGTCCCAGGCACTCCACACCACTGGAATCAAGCTAGCCGGGCTGAAGAGAGGTGTTACCTCGAAACCGGGCCGGTCCTCGGATGCTTGTTTCCGTTCTGGGAAGGACATGGCTTTTGTAGTTCGGACTGGACTGTTCCCATGGGGCACAGGGTCAGCGCTGATTTGCATATCGCCATTGTCTAACCCAGGGTGGTGTGGAGTGGAAAAACGATGGATTTGGGCCCAGATCTTTGGACTGGGGTGAATGTGTGACATTGATCCACATTCTGTCCATCATTGTTGTGTTTGCAGTTACCGCTCTAAGTGTACTGGGGATGCTCAGACGTGAGTCCCAGGCACTCCACACCACTGGAATCAAGCTAGCCGGGCTGAAGAGAGGTGTTACCTCGAAACCGGGCCGGTCCTCGGATGCTTGTTTCCGTTCTGGGAAGGACATGGCTTTTGTAGTTCGGACTGGACTGTTCCCATGGGGCACAGGGTCAGCGCTGATTTGCATATCGCCATTGTCTAACCCAGGGTGGTGTGGAGTGGAAAAACGATGGATTTGGGCCCAGATCTTTGAACTGGGGTGAATGTGTGACATTGATCCACATTCTGTCCATCATTGTTGTGTTTGCAGTTACCGCTCTAAGTGTACTGGGGATGCTCAGACGTGAGTCCCAGGCACTCCACACTACTGGAATCAAGCTAGCTGGGCTGAAGAGAGGTGTTACCTCGAAACCGGGCCGGTCCTCGGATGCTTGTTTCCGTTCTGGGAAGGACATGGCTTTTGTAGTTCGGACTGGACTGTTCCCATGGGGCACAGGGTCAGCGCTGATTTGCATATCACCATTGTCTAACCCAGGGTGGTGTGGAGTGGAAAAACGATGGATTTGGGCCCAGATCTTTGGACTGGGGTGAATGTGTGACATTGATCCACATTCTGTCCATCATTGTTGTGTTTGCAGTTACCGCTCTAAGTGTACTGGGGATGCTCAGACGTGAGTCCCAGGCACTCCACACCACTGGAATCAAGCTAGCCAGGCTGAAGAGAGGTGTTACCTCGAAACCGGGCCGGTCCTCGGATGCTTGTTTCCGTTCTGGGAAGGACATGGCTTTTGTAGTTCGGACTGGACTGTTCCCATGGGGCACAGGGTCAGCGCTGATTTGCATATCGCCATTGTCTAACCCAGGGTGGTGTGGAGTGGAAAAACGATGGATTTGGGCCCAGATCTTTGGACTGGGGTGAATGTGTGACATTGATCCACATTCTGTCCATCATTGTTGTGTTTGCAGTTACCGCTCTAAGTGTACTGGGGATGCTCAGACGTGAGTCCCAGGCACTCCACACCACTGGAATCAAGCTAGCCGGGCTGAAGAGAGGTGTTACCTCGAAACCGGGCCGGTCCTCGGATGCTTGTTTCCGTTCTGGGAAGGACATGGCTTTTGTAGTTCGGACTGGACTGTTCCCATGGGGCACAGGGTCAGCGCTGATTTGCATATCGCCATTGTCTAACCCAGGGTGGTGTGGAGTGGAAAAACGATGGATTTGGGCCCAGATCTTTGGACTGGGGTGAATGTGTGACATTGATCCACATTCTGTCCATCATTGTTGTGTTTGCAGTTACCGCTCTAAGTGTACTGGGGATGCTCAGACGTGAGTCCCAGGCACTCCACACCACTGGAATCAAGCTAGCCGGGCTGAAGAGAGGTGTTACCTCGAAACCGGGCCGGTCCTCGGATGCTTGTTTCCGTTCTGGGAAGGACATGGCTTTTGTAGTTCGGACTGGACTGTTCCCATGGGGCACAGGGTCAGAGCTGATTTGCATATCGCCATTGTCTAACCCAGGGTGGTGTGGAGTGGAAAAACGATGGATTTGGGCCCAGATCTTTGGACTGGGGTGAATGTGTGACATTGATCCACATTCTGTCCATCATTGTTGTGTTTGCAGTTCCCGCTCTAAGTGTACTGGGGATGCTCAGACGTGAGTCCCAGGCACTCCACACCACTGGAATCAAGCTAGCCGGGCTGAAGAGAGGTGTTACCTCGAAACCGGGCCGGCCCTCGGATGCTTGTTTCCGTTCTGGGAAGGACATGGCTTTTGTAGCTCGGACTGGACTGTTCCCATGGGGCACAGGGTCAGCGCTGATTTGCATATCGCCATTGTCTAACCCAGGGTGGTGTGGAGTGGAAAAACGATGGATTTGGGCCCAGATCTTTGGACTGGGGTGAATGTGTGACATTGATCCACATTCTGTCCATCATTGTTGTGTTTGCAGTTACCGCTCTAAGTGTACTGGGGATGCTCAGACGTGAGTCCCAGGCACTCCACACCACTGGAATCAAGCTAGCCGGGCTGAAGAGAGGTGTTACCTCGAAACCGGGCCGGTCCTCGGATGCTTGTTTCCGTTCTGGGAAGGACATGGCTTTTGTAGTTCGGACTGGACTGTTCCCATGGGGCACAGGGTCAGCGCTGATTTGCATATCGCCATTGTCTAACCCAGGGTGGTGTGGAGTGGAAAAACGATGGATTTGGGCCCAGATCTTTGGACTGGGGTGAATGTGTGACATTGATCCACATTCTGTCCATCATTGTTGTGTTTGCAGTTACCGCTCTAAGTGTACTGGGGATGCTCAGACGTGAGCCCCAGGCACTCCACACCACTGGAATCAAGCTAGCCGGGCTGAAGAGAGGTGTTACCTCGAAACCGGGCCGGTCCTCGGATGCTTGTTTCCGTTCTGGGAAGGACATGGCTTTTGTAGTTCGGACTGGACTGTTCCCATGGGGCACAGGGTCAGCGCTGATTTGCATATCGCCATTGTCTAACCCAGGGTGGTGTGGAGTGGAAAAACGATGGATTTGGCCCCAGATCTTTGGACTGGGGTGAATGTGTGACATTGATCCACATTCTGTCCATCATTGTTGTGTTTGCAGTTACCGCTCTAAGTGTACTGGGGATGCTCAGACGTGAGTCCCAGGCACTCCACACCACTGGAATCAAGCTAGCCGGGCTGAAGAGAGGTGTTACCTCGAAACCGGGCCGGTCCTCGGATGCTTGTTTCCGTTCTGGGAAGGACATGGCTTTTGTAGTTCGGACTGGACTGTTCCCATGGGGCACAGGGTCAGCGCTGATTTGCATATCGCCATTGTCTAACCCAGGGTGGTGTGGAGTGGAAAAACGATGGATTTGGGCCCAGATCTTTGGACTGGGGTGAATGTGTGACATTGATCCACATTCTGTCCATCATTGTTGTGTTTGCAGTTACCGCTCCAAGTGTACTGGGGATGCTCAGACGTGAGTCCCAGGCACTCCACACCACTGGAATCAAGCTAGCCGGGCTGAAGAGAGGTGTTACCTCGAAACCGGGCCGGTCCTCGGATGCTTGTTTCCGTTCTGGGAAGGACATGGCTTTTGTAGTTCGGACTGGACTGTTCCCATGGGGCACAGGGTCAGCGCTGATTTGCATATCGCCATTGTCTAACCCAGGGTGGTGTGGAGTGGAAAAACGATGGATTTGGGCCCAGATCTTTGGACTGGGGTGAATGTGTGACATTGATCCACATTCTGTCCATCATTGTTGTGTTTGCAGTTACCGCTCTAAGTGTACTGGGGATGCTCAGATGTGAGTCCCAGGCACTCCACACCACTGGAATCAAGCTAGCCGGGCTGAAGAGAGGTGTTACCTCGAAACCGGGCCGGTCCTCGGATGCTTGTTTCCGTTCTGGGAAGGACATGGCTTTTGTAGTTCGGACTGGACTGTTCCCATGGGGCACAAGGTCAGCGCTGATTTGCATATCGCCATTGTCTAACCCAGGGTGGTGTGGAGTGGAAAAACGATGGATTTGGGCCCAGATCTTTGGACTGGGGTGAATGTGTGACATTGATCCACATTCTGTCCATCATTGTTGTGTTTTCAGTTACAGCTCTAAGTGTACTGGGGATGCTCAGACGTGAGTCCCAGGCACTCCACACCACTGGAATCAAGCTAGCCGGGCTAAAGAGAGGTGTTACCTCGAAACCGGGCCGGTCCTCGGATGCTTGTTTCCGTTCTGGGAAGGACATGGCTTTTGTAGTTCAGACTGGACTGTTCCCATGGGGCACAGGGTCAGCGCTGATTTGCATATCGCCATTGTCTAACCCAGGGTGGTGTGGAGTGGAAAAACGATGGATTTGGGCCCAGATCTTTGGACTGGGGTGAATGTGTGACATTGATCCACATTCTGTCCATCATTGTTGTGTTTGCAGTTACCGCTCTAAGTGTACTGGGGATGCTCAGACGTGAGTCCCAGGCACTCCACACCACTGGAATCAAGCTAGCCGGGCTGAAGAGAGGTGTTACCACGAAACCGGGCCGGTCCTCGGATGCTTGTTTCCGTTCTGGGAAGGACATGGCTTTTGTAGTTCGGACTGGACTGTTCCCATGGGGCACAGGGTCAGCGCTGATTTGCATATCGCCATTGTCTAACCCAGGGTGGTGTGGAGTGGAAAAACGATGGATTTGGGCCCAGATCTTTGGACTGGGGTGAATGTGTGACATTGATCCACATTCTGTCCATCATTGTTGTGTTTGCAGTTACCGCTCTAAGTGTACTGGGGATGCTCAGACGTGAGTCCCAGGCACTCCACACCACTGGAATCAAGCTAGCCGGGCTGAAGAGAGGTGTTACCTCGAAACCGGGCCGGTCCTCGGATGCTTGTTTCCGTTCTGGGAAGGACATGGCTTTTGTAGTTCGGACTGGA
The DNA here is from genome assembly GCF_964261635.1 of Lissotriton helveticus. NCBI lineage: Eukaryota > Metazoa > Chordata > Amphibia > Caudata > Salamandridae > Lissotriton > Lissotriton helveticus. Next base: position 158,023,350 of record NC_136070.1, read on the forward strand.
CTGTTCCCATGGGGCACAGGGTCAGCGCTGATTTGCATATCGCCATTGTCTAACCCAGGGTGGTGTGGAGTGGAAAAACGATGGATTTGGGCCCAGATCTTTGGACTGGGGTGAATGTGTGACATTGATCCACATTCTGTCCATCATTGTTGTGTTTGCAGTTACCGCTCTAAGTGTACTGGGGATGCTCAGACGTGAGTCCCAGGCACTCCACACCACTGGAATCAAGCTAGCCGGGCTGAAGAGAGGTGTTACCTCGAAACCGGGCCGGTCCTCGGATGCTTGTTTCCGTTCTGGGAAGGACATGGCTTTTGTAGTTCGGACTGGACTGTTCCCATGGGGCACAGGGTCAGCGCTGATTTGCATATCGCCATTGTCTAACCCAGGGTGGTGTGGAGTGGAAAAACGATGGATTTGGGCCCAGATCTTTGGACTGGGGTGAATGTGTGACATTGATCCACATTCTGTCCATCATTGTTGTGTTTGCAGTTACCGCTCTAAGTGTACTGGGGATGCTCAGACGTGAGTCCCAGGCACTCCACACCACTGGAATCAAGCTAGCCGGGCTGAAGAGAGGTGTTACCTCGAAACCGGGCCGGTCCTCGGATGCTTGTTTCCGTTCTGGGAAGGACATGGCTTTTGTAGTTCGGACTGGACTGTTCCCATGGGGCACAGGGTCAGCGCTGATTTGCATATTGCCATTGTCTAACCCAGGGTGGTGTGGAGTGGAAAAACGATGGATTTGGGCCCAGATCTTTGGACTGGGGTGAATGTGTGACATTGATCCACATTCTGTCCATCATTGTTGTGTTTGCAGTTACCGCTCCATGAGAGATGGAGCAGATGCCTGTGAAAGGCGTATGGGGGTACGTGGCAGGAAGAGATAGACTGACCTGCCCATTACGATTCGACCAGGGTGAGGTAACCATGAACAATACCCTATTAGTGCCTGAGATCCAAGTCCTGAAATTAGGTATTGTATTCTTTTTGTGCGTGCAATGACTGTGCTCCTTAGCACCTGCTATGTGTGCCTAAACACTACGACATGGTTTCATGCAACTAAATAGAGTATAGTTCAAACATGCTGTGTCATGTCTCATCATTACTAACCTCAGAAATAATGTTGTGTAATTTATTTACGTCTCCTTTGCCCTTCTGCTGGGCTAGCCCCATCCGCTGGTCATCGTTGTGCCCGTTGCAGGTTGTCCCCCTCAGGCTCACTGTCGAACAATTCAATGGATATGCCTCTCCTGGTCGCAATAGTGTGCAACATGGCACATGGAGCCACAATCCTGCAGCAGGTCTTGGGCCAGTACTGCAACGCTCCGCCAGTCTTGTGGGGGACGCGAAAGCGACTTTTCATCAGCCCAAAGGTGCGTTCGATGACATTCCGTATGGTATGGTGATGTGTGCTGCATTATACCTCTGCTCATGTGGGATGGCTGAGTTGAGGCATGGTGTCAATATGTTGTTCCGCAAGGCATATGAGCTGTCACCTACAGGGTAGTAAGCAAAGGGTTAGCGACAGTAATGCATTGCCATTTGGCCATTGTGTGTGTGGAATCATTATTTGTGTTTACCAAGCAGATGTCCTTAACCAAAATCACCCCTGAGCAGACGGGTGTGTATGCCACTGTGTCAAAGTATATAGGAGTTATGTGTGCTTCCCGGGTATTAAGCCACAATGTCTGTTATGATATACTTAGAATTGCACACTACTTGTACATTGATAGAATTATAGGATTTGTGGTTCCTGAAAATGTATTCATTTTCTGCTGGTGGACAAATGACAACATGTGTACAATCTATGCAACCTATCACATGAGAAAACTCTATCTATCTATCTATCTATCTATCTATCTATCTATCTATCTATCTATCTATCTATCTATCTATCTATCTATCTATCTATCTATCTGGCTGTATATATATATATATATATATATATATATATATATATATATATATATATATATATATTCACTGAAAAATCCATACGTTTCACACCAGTTATAGTTAGGAATTAGCATTTAAAAAACCTATTAAATTCACTGAAAATACCATAGGTTTCACACCAGTTATAGTTAGTTGGAAAGTTTACGGGCATAAAACCATTGAAATTCCCACGTTATAGTTAGTTTGACTCACTATAACTTGCGCGTGCAATGCACTGCTGATGACGTCACATATTACATCACTCATGACATGGTCAGTGACATCACTCATGACATCACCACCACCACCAAGAGGACCACCACAACATCACATTGGTGGTCAAGAAGAAGAAGAGGAGGAGGAGGAGGAGGAGGAGGAGGGGAGAAGGACATTCCTGCCAGAAGACAATACCCCATATAGGCCAAAGGAGCACATTGTATGGGAGTTTTTTTCCATCCCAGAGGGCAAGAAGAAAGTGAATGCGCCAAAGGTGACTTGCCGAATCTGTGGCATGGAACTTTCAAGGGGGAACCCTAATAGGAAATATTCATTTGGCAATTACACCATGATTCGGCATATGCAGCGCAAGCATCCCAACAACTATGCTGCTGCAGAGATGAGAGAACTGGCCAGTAACCCTCCCCAATCTTCACCCAGCACCTCCAAAAGAAAGCAACCCACTCCATCGGGACCAGAGACAAGGGAGATAATGCCAATCATACAACCACGGTTTGGTGAATTCAGGGTCACATGTATTTCTTGTGGTAAGACCATCAGTTATGGTGAGCAGAGCGTAAAGCTCATCGTCCTTGCTGGTGACAACCACAATTGCCCCCAAAAACCCTAATTTTTTCCTGTTTTTTTTGCTCCAGTTGAGCCGTTTACAATTCCCTGTTTTTTGTTTCTTCCCAGAAAAAATACCCAAAAAAATATAAAACTGTTCAGAAAAGCCCAAAAAATTCAAAAAAAATCAAAAAAACAATAAAAAAAATATAAAACAACAAAAAGAATAAAAAAAACAGTTCTTTTTAGAACTACCTCCAATTTATAAAAAAATGCTACATTTTTTAAAAACTGCCATTCTTTTTTTCTTAGGGTACGCGCACCGGGACGCGCACCAAAAAATAAAATAAAAAAAAATAATGAAGGAGTGAGCATGAGGGAAGGGGACAGAGAGAGTGATGTTAAGAGAAAGAGAGCTAGAGGGAGCAACACATATGGACTGTGTATTACATAGTAAGACAGAGAGAAGGTGTAATAGGGTGTAAGTGGGAAAAGGAAAATGAATAAGGGAGCGAAAGAAGGGAAGAGAGAGGAAGAAAACTAAAGCAGAGGTACTGGGAGAATATGAGTGGGTGTTGAAAGTAAAGGGAAGGACAGTAAAGGATGGGGAATGAGGGGTAGTGACGGAACTGGAGTAAAGGAACAACGGTGATGGAGGGTTAGAAAATAGCAGTGACTGTAAGTAAAGAGGGGAGAAAGAGGGTGGATAAAAGTGAATAAGGGTAAGACATGGGGAGTGACAGAGAGAAAAGAGAGAGAGAGTAAAGGAAGGAGTGACTGAAAGGTAGTGAGTGAAGCAGCAAAGAAAGGTAAGTGAGGGAGTGTGGGTGAGTTGTAGGGAGTGAACATGACGAAAGAGTATTGACAGAATGAGGGGACAGAGACAACGACGATAAGAGAGACAGAGTGAGGGAACGGAAGTGAGGAACTGTGAGAACAGACGGACTGAGAGAAGGAGTGACAGGATTAAAGTAATGATTAAGGGAAAGGGAATGAGTGAGGGAGCAAAGGAAGGGAACTGAGGGTAAGGGAAGTAAAGCAGGGGGACTGAAAGAAGTTGAATGTGGGAGGGGAGTTAGGGAAAGGGGAGTAAACATGGAGAATAAGAATAAGTGAGGGAAGCAGAGTAAGAAAACAGGAGTGAGGTAGGGTGAGAGAATAATAGTGAGGTTAAAGCAAAGGGTGTTGACACACTACATTTTTTTAGTCACACTTACCATATAATTAATGTAACTTTAATTACATTTTTTTACTACACTTTGTATCTGTGAAAAATAAGTTATAATTAGTAAAATATATATTTTAAATTAAAAGATACAAATGAAGAGGTTCAAAATGATAAAAGTGTACTAAGAAATAAAGTAAGAGTGAAGGACACAGAAAGGGAAATAAAGTAATGTAGAAGGACAAAAAGAGGGTTAAAGAAATAGAAGGAGAGCAAATTACTAAGAGTAAGGCATATAGATTCACTGACAGAGAGGAAGAGAAGAAGAGAGAAATGAACTGAAGGTAAGAAAGATACTAAAAGAATGTGAGTTAGCAAAACTAAATCAGGAAACAGGAGTAAGTAAAAAGACAATGACTGAGAGGGAAAGGAGTCTAATTAAGGATGCATTTAGAAGAATGAGGAATGGAAGATAACTGAGAGTAAGTAAAGCAGAGTCATAGAGAGAAGGGATGAAGGGAGAGAGGATAATATAGAAGGATTGAGGGAAAAGGAGTGAGGAAGTTAGTAGACAAAGAAACTAAGGCAAGGACTGAGTGAAGTGGAGTACAATGAGTGAGGAAAGGAAGATGAGTAAGGGAGCAAAAGAAGGAAAGATTGGGGAAGAGGACTAAAGAAGTGGTACTGAGAGAAAGTGATTCGGTGATGAAAGTAAAGAGAAGAACATTGAAAGATAGGAAATGAGGGGTAGTAATGGAACCGGACTAAAAGAAATGGGGTGAAGAACGATGAGAGAGAAGCAGTGAAGTTTTTGTAAGAGAAATTATAGAAGGTAGATAAACACAAGTGAACATAACACAAGGAGAGTGAGGGACTGAGGACATAGAGGTAGTGAACGGAAAATAGAGAGAAGAGGTCAAAAAAAAGGAGCAAACAAAGATAAGCGAGGGAGAGTGGGTGAGTTATAGTGATAAACTGCAACAATACTGGTGAGTGAGTAAAGAGGAATTACTAAAAGAGCAAAGGAGGAAAAGACTGAAAAAGGAAGTAAAACAGAGAGACTGAAAGCTGAAAAGTGATGCAAGGGATAGTCGGGATGCAGACAGTTGAAATGGAAATGAGGGGTTCTGAAAGAAGTGCAGTAAACAAATGGATGTGAAATAAACTGAGAGAAAGGCAGTGTGAGTGAGTAAAGAGAGCTGAAACAGAGAGGAAAAAGGAAAGTGAGTGTAAGACAATGGGAATACAATATAAATTACACAATACAAACTATAGAATAATGTATACAACATGTTAGATAGTTTATTTTTACTGTTCTCAGAACATATTGAATTTCACTGAAAACAGTGAGTTCAAACTATTCATCATATAACAGCGGGGGAAAAAAAAACACAATCAAAAAGATTGTGTTTAAAAAAAACATATAAACTTACAAATCACATATGTACACTAATCTTTGATTCACTTACTTTTCCTTTAGGCCAAATAGTACATCATGAAGGTCCTTTTCGTTGGAAGGTACTCTGCTGTTCTCTAAAAATTCCATTTCATCGACTCTCTAGAAAAAAAGCTCCAAGAACATCTGAAATATGTTACAATGTTTTCATATACTCCTTCTGTTCAGTCATGACTCTTTGCTCATTCCTTCACCTTTCCTTAAGGCCAAATAGTGTCAGATGTATCAGTATATTTTCAAATTACTTAGAACAAACTCTAAAATTACCGTTTTCCCGACGTTCTGAAAGAAAGGCTCAAACAACATTTTCACAATATTTAAATATTCATAACTCCAGCTCTGGCTCTCTCATGTTGAACATTTCCTATAATACTGATATCACTTAATATGCGATCCACTTACGGTACCTTTATGAGAACTATAATTTTTATATTATCTTCACCACTTTTACTCACAATATAATTTTAAACAGCAAACTAACTTTTATTAACTGCTCCCGTCTTCATAGGGCAATTACCTTTACTTAAATTTTGGTTCTAAAAATACTAGGTATGAATTTTTTAAGTCAAAAGGCAAACGTTGTTTGAAAGTCAAATGAGTGTCATTACAGTTAGTACAACCTTTACGACATTTTAAATAGCATGTGTAATGCCCTGATGTTGTTGAAGGACCGCCATGATAAATAATAGCTACAGTTGCAAAAGTTCTTCCTGAAATTGATAACTGAGAAGCCACACAATTTTTAATAGAAGTTGACAATTTACTTCCCTCAGGTCTACATCGTTGGAAAATTAAAATGACATATTTACCATAAGTTTGTAAAAATAATGTGGACAGCATTGCAGACTTACATTGGGTACACACCATATTGTGATCAGCTGCTTTAACTAGATTATTAAAAGACACTGATTTGCAGTCTGGTAAAGTCAAATATATAAATCTTTCAGTGTCTATTCTAGTACTACTTGATAAACTACAGTTGTCGCAGTCATGCTGCCATTGATAAGAAAGGCTAAAAAGATTTTTTATATCTACACCTTCATCTTCCAATACATGAAACATATACATTAAAAATTCCTGACAATCCTGCTGAATATTCTGTGAAAATTGATTTTGACCAGAACATATGTCTAGAAGATTTCGAATTTCTGAAACACTTTCTATTTTTGCTCTATCACTGCTACATTTCTCAAACACAGAATTCAATAAACAGCAGAATGTTTCATCCCGATTTTCAACAATCTGTTCTTGTAAATTTTGAAGAAAAAAAACAACATTAAGCACTACATTAGCATAGCAGTTGACACCAGAACTGTTTTCAAACTGAAATCCAACAACATCTTCAACAGAATCCTTTTTCTTTCTGCTTACAATTACAGTTTCATCTACTTTTTGTCTTTTTGCTACTACCTCACTACAATTATTCTCATTTCTTCTTTTTCGGCCTACCACACGTTTTTCAAACAGAGGATATTAAGGCAAATGTGGAGCATACTCTCTTCTTAACCTATTGTATTCTTTAACACAATCTAGATCAGCACAAATCTTTGTTTCATCACACTCAATCAAGTACAATCCTGATAAAGTTCTGACTCGTGATAATGCCACATATGCCATACCCTCTTTAAACACAGAACTTCCAATGTTCACCAAAGCACTATCTACACTTAAACCTTGAGATTTATGAATTGTCACCGCATATGCCAAACAAACAGGAAACTGTTTTCGGCGAACATATAAGTCTTTCACAAGCAAAAATCTAGCTGAACAACGACAAATTTGTTCTATTTCGTCAATGCCATCAAATGTAATTTTTAAAATTTCAATTCCATCTCTATTTTTGTAATTCACAAAATCAACAACATGACCCATTGCTCCATTTACCAGACCTCTTTCAACATTTAAATTCCTTCTCAAAATGATACGACAATTTAAACACACATTCAGAGTCTTTTCAAAACCAGCAGTTTTAGATATACTCTTCTCTAATTAATCCAATTTCGATTTCAAATTTTCAGACAAAATAATTGTTGCTCCCATATGCTCTATTTTATCTATAGCTTCCAGTTTCACTATCTCTTCATTTTCTAACTTTAACATTTTGCTGTTGAAGATGGAACATTCTTTCAGAGTTGGCATCAAACATATCCCAGATTTGTTCTCGTTAATTTTCTTAAAAATATTCTCTGGAAGAATGTTTTCATTTGGATACAAATTTGAAATTAATCGTGCATGCAAAGCTTCTTTCCCATGCTCACTTACTTTTCTGATTCTTACATCTTGTAGAATATTTTTATAATCTTCATCCTTTGCCTGTCGCATATTTTGAAGTAGTTCTGCATATTTGAAATTTAACCATATATTAACATTTCCAATGCTTCATAGGCACTTCCTGGTATCTTCATGCGTAACCATTTTAAACACTGGTTGTCCTTTCACTGGAGTCAGCTGCAGTAGATCTCCAAAAACAATAATGTGCTTTCCTCCGAATAAGACATCATAGTCTGTTCTAAGAATTTCTTGCATTCTAAAAATCCACAAAAACAAGCATTCGATTTGAGACCATGCTTACCTCATCAATGATAAGAAGTTTCATTTTCTTCAGGACTCTGGAAACTTCAGAACAAGCATCTCCAGATAGCTTGTGGTATTGTAATTTGTTATCATGCTCAACTGGTAGCATCAGTAAACGATGTAAAATAATCCCTTTAATGTTATGTGCTGCCAGCCCAGTTGGAGCGGTAACAACACAAGACAGCGGTGATTCAGTCCTTTTCTGCAGATAAGTTGCAATTGCTTTAATCAGAAAACTTTTTCCAGTTCCCGCTTCTCCACTCACATACAGTCGGACAGGATTAAATGATGTACATGAGCACTCTTTTTTCTCATGACTGAATCCATGTTCAACCTGTTCTGTGACTTCGTCATATATCTGTTTCTGCTCAATGTTTAGTTGTTTCACCAAATCTTCTAAGTTAATTACATCCTCTTCAGCTTGTTCTATAGCTCTTTCCACCTCATCCATGGCAGTGGCAGCCTCATTTTGAATAATTGGCCCTCCTAGTGGATCCTGACTCAATGAAGTAGAACTCTGACTGTCTTGAGACTGTCTCTCGCAATCTCTGCAGCAATTGTTGCTTCTTGCTCTATTTCTTCGTTCAACATTTGCAGATAATTTGGAAAAACAGGACATTGTATGGTATCCTTGGTTGCATTAAAAGAGTCTTTGTAACAGAGAAAATCTCCAAGTAGTTCCTCTTCTGTACACCATGGTTTAAAGAGTTGCAAAAGAGCCAAATAGTAAAATTCCCTTTTGTCTGGATTTTCGCAACTTAATTTTCGATGATTAATCACATGACCTTTTCTCTGTTTCACTAGACATCCTTCACATCCAATGACAGCATATATTCCATTATTGATATCTTCCCTGATGGTCCTCTTATAAATATATCTTTGCAGAACTTCATAGAGACAAGCATTCTCAAGGTAAGGACTTCTATTTGGATAGTATGTATCCAACATGTTTGTCTTCAAGATCTCTGTACTTTCTGGTTCTTTCTCCGCCAAATACTCTATTTCTTGTACAGATTTCAAAACTCGGTTTCGTGTTGCAGCAAGACCTAGACTCACCCAAATGATGGTTCTAGATTTGGCATATAGACTTGCTGATGACAATCGATCAGAACATTCATAAGCTCCAATTTCTCGATGTGACAACATCTTCAGACTGTAACTGTATAATTTCTTGCTTAGACTCTTTTCATGTGAAATATCCTCCCACATTTCCTTCAGTTCTGTCTTTTCTTTTTTTGTAATGTAAGACGTCACATATCGAGCCACAGCAATAGAGTGGTCAGCAACGAATTGAATATCCATGTTAGCATTCCACATGGACAAAATCACTGGGTTGTAGTCGTTGATGTACTTGGATTCTTCGTTTCTTTTTAAATTGTATGTATTTTTGGGTGATTTCCTCGTCACAGTATGTCGTAGAGAAGACATCAAATTATTTACTCTTCCTTTAGAAATCACTGGTTGTGGAAAGCTGAAACGACATTTTGTGTAAAACGTTTCCTTATTTTGGAATTTTCGACGACAATACTTCCCACAACGATGGGATTGAAAGCGTAAAACTTGTTGCCTTAAACTATTTGCCTCGGTAGTTTTCGGAACAGCACATGTTGAATACTCTTCAATGAAACTCATCACTGTTTCATCCGAATCTGTTCCAAATTTGGGTGCATCTTTAATCCACAACAACATATGTATGTGAGGAGCACCTCTCGCTTGATACTCCTTCCTCCAAAAGAAATCCAAAACCTCTCCAAGGGGAGGATTTTTTTGTAGGTAATAAAAGACATCATAGCTTCAAATCTATGATTAAAATATCTGCATACATTCACTGGATCCAAAGAACACAGTTCTCCAGGTGTTTTGGATTCTATATTTTGTATATTTGCAGTTGCCTCGAGTATAAATTGAAGTAAGTCGTCCCATGCATACTCGGCACACCTAAGAGTGAGGAACCATGTAGGAGTTCCTAAGTTTCTTAGCATACATTTCAATTCCCCATGACGATGGTACCAATACTCGTTTGTACCACGCTGACATGCCAGGAGATTGATTAGATGAGATTCCAAAATATTATCTTGCAGATTGACTTTCTCCATAAAGTCCCTCGCCGAAACATTTTGCAGATGTGCTCCACTTTTCAGTATATGATTTACTGCATAAGAAAGCCCAGACAAGTCACTTTCATACAGTAGATGAAACAAATATGGATTACATTGACGAAACCTTGGTTCTTCAGCATATAATCTTAAAGTCCGGTATTCAATGCAGGAATTTGAAGTGCTCGATCGTCATATCGTCCACCTCGACCTGTTGGAAATAAATGTGGAAAACAACGAGCTTCCAAACTTTCTTCCCATACACTAATGGGACTTCCTTTTGCGGATTTCATTTGAAACAAGTCAATTGCATTCCCCATTACTTCTTTGGAATGCAAAGGATGAACAGTATAATGTTCATATATTTCTTCACTTGTAGACACATCAACTTTTTCAATTTGGCCAGCTGATCAATCACTGTCTTCATCTGCAGCTGTTTCCTCTGCTCCAACACATACATGTTTGTAGTACTCATTGTTTTTGACCAAATACAACGTTGCCTATTTGACTTTCCTAACATCCACTAAATCTTGCCAGATTTTCTTACTCTTTGTCGGAACCCCATTAACTAGAATAACCAGAGGTTCCTCTTCCACTTTCTCTACACCAATTGTATCAATATTTTTCTTGAAATCTAGAGGCAAATAAACAACTCTTCCCTTTAATCCTCTCTGTAAATCTGAAGGAGGCAATTTCCCTATCTTAGGCTTCATGCGAACAATTGCCTGAAAAGGATGGACACATTGAATCAAAATAGACTCATATGTATTTAAATCCATCAATTCAGGAGGAATGTCTACCAACTCAAGATTATTATTAACAGCTCTAGCAGGCATTCTGTTTTGATTTAATTTACTATAACAATATTTACAAATACGCTGATCAGAACTCAAATCAAAAGAATTCTCCACCCACAAATAAGTTGCAAAATCCTTCCACTCATAATTATTTATCTTTTCACTTTTTACATATAAATCAACTAATCTAGTTTGATGCTTATAATGAGCTCGTCGACAACACACACAAGTAAAATTAGGCCTTTCACTTGATTTCACCTTAAACCTGGTAATTTCTTGGTCAAACTTTTCTGTACTTGAAATCTGTACATTGTCTTCCACATTACCTTGTATTACTGTGTCAATTTCTACACTGTCCTCTTTTTCACAAAAATAACAAATCTCAATTTCTTCACAAATCTTCTTCACATCTAATTCAGTTCTATGCAAACGAGCACTATTTAACTGTTTAAGCTTAAGTGCTGGACCTTTTGCATAATACAACCTTCTCACTAATTTCCTCATTATGTTATGATGCACTGCTAACATCCTAAAATGATGAAAAACTCTCTGACAGACTTTTCTAGAAAGACAAGCCAGTGAATGCCCTTGCAAACCTGTGTTTTCTCTCACTCTGCAAGGATCTAAGTCTTGCAACATCTTCATTTTCTGTTTTAGACTTTTCTTACTATATGTAGGTAAGAAATTACGAAGCACATCGATTGAATCCTGTCGCACACTACAAATACAACTACACTTCCAAGTGTACACTTTACCCTTAGAACGTCTCCCTAAAACTTCATCAACTAACACCTCTTCTGCTTCTCTAGGCACAAGTTTCTCTTTTTCAATCGGACAACCGTCTTTCACCTCATATGCTCGACCACTGGTGTCAACTGCATGCACCAAATCATTCTCCTGGAAGTAACTCTCCTCATTAAAAAATGGCTCACAACTTGAACTATGCATCCATTCTCCAGAAAAAACTTTACAAAAATTAGTCCAATTAATTACTCTTTTGCATCTACTCTTTGATTTGAAAACATCAATTGTCTTGTTAAGTGTCCTCATTCTATTGATTACTAAAATAAATAACTTTTTCTTAACTTCAAAAGCCTGATCAACAATCTTCTCTACACTTTTCTTTTTCTTATAAAAAGCAGCTCTCTGTTTACCTTTCTTAATATTTTTTAACAAATTTAAAACCACCCTATTGCGAAACATTAGTTTACGAATGTCCCTAAATTGATTTTGCCTTCTATTCCTATACATATTATTGTCTCCTGCTGCAGTAGTAACATTTTTTGGGGATCTTTCCTTCCTCTTCAAATTTGCTCTCTCCTTCTGTACATTCACATGTATATTATCATTTTTTTTGGATCTACATATGTTCCGAAAAAAAGACTTAGTTGTTTTACCAGGAGCTTTTTTCGCGTTTTTTGAAGTATTTGTTGTAGGAGACTGCTTTAATTCCGTTGCTGTTTTTGATTTTTGCCGCTTAGCATCTTTCCGTCTGCTCTGCCTTGAGGGCATATTTCCTTACTATTGAAATCTTGATTTCAATCTGTGGTAAACAAAAAAAAAACTCATTATAGACCACTTTTACCAAACAACAAAGCAATGACAATAAGCAAACAATATAAACACTTTAATGCTTATACATATGACCTTATCTCTGTTTTTTAAATGATATTCTAAAAAAATATTTCGGGCACCTGAATTGGTTTTACATTATTGACATGGATTAGATAGTATCTGCATGATTAAAAAAATATATTTGTACATTTCACAATCATATCACCTGTGTTTCCTCAGATTAGTAAGCAGATTGTACACATGAGGTAAGGCCTGTCCTGGGGAGCATAGGTGGTGAGACCGGAGTCTAAGAGTGCACTGGACTGGACTTCATGAAGCTTATCCCCCACTACACTCTTAGACACAGCCCTCACCTTCTTTCCACCCCTGGACAGACCTCTCTTCCACTACACTCTTCAACACAGGCATCACTTCCTATGCACCCCTGGACAATCCTCACCTCATCTGCAACCCTGAATAGACCTCAACTCATCTGCACCATTAGACAGGCCTCAGTTAATCTACACCCCTGGACACGCCTCTTCTCATCTGCACCCTGTTACCATCAATTATACTCAATGTATTGAGGTCTGTCCAAGGGGCACAGATTAGATAATGCTTGTCTAAGGGTCAGAGGAGGTAAGTCCTCTCCATTGCACTCATGGACACAGGCCTCAACTCCTTTGCACCCCTGGACATGCCTCACCTCATCTGCACAATCCACTTCCTAATTTGAGGAAACACAGGTGACATGATTGTGAAAGGTTAAAATATTTTTATGTAATCATGCACACACTATTTATTCCTTCTAAAAAATGTAAAAGCCATTGATTTGCCCCAAAATCGTTTTTTGAATAACATTTTAGAAACAGAGCGCAGGTCCTATATACAAGCATTCCATTTCAGTACTGAAAACTCCCTATTTTACAAACTACATTTCCTCTCTATTGCAAACATTCCTACCAAGCATTACCAAAAAAATGACACAAACCAACAGCAAAGAAGCTCAGTCTGCTTCCTAATCTGAGGTAACACAGGTGACATAATTGTGAAAAATTTAAATATTTTTATGTAATCATGCACACACTATTTATTCCTTCTCAAAAATGTAAATGCCATTGATTTGCCCCAAAATCGTTTTTTAGAATAACATTTTAGAAACAGAGCGCGGGTCTTATGTACAAGCATTCAATTTCACTACTTAAACTTCACTATTTTACAAAATACATTTCCTCTCTCTTGCAAACATTCCTACCAAGCATTACCCAAAAAATGACACAAACCAACATCAAAGAAGCTCAGTCTGCTTCCTAATCTGAGGTAACACAGATGACATGATTGTGAAAGGTTCAAATATTTTTATGTAATCATGCACATACTATTTATTCCTTCTCAAAAATGTAAAAGCCATTGATTTGCCCCAAAATAGTTTTTTGAATAACATTTTAGAAACAGAGCGCAGGTCCTATGTACAAGCATTCAATTTCACTACTGAAACTTCACTATTTTACAAAATACATTTCCTCTCTATTGCAAACATTCCTACCAAGCATTACCAAAAAAATGACACAAACCAATAGCAAAGAAGCTCAGTCTGCTTCCTAATCTGAGGTAACAGAGGTGACATGATTGTGAAAAATTTAAATATTTTTATGTAATCATGCACACACTATTTATTCCTTCTCAAAAATGTAAATGCCATTGAATTGCCCCAAAATCGTTTTTTTGAATAACATTTTAGAACTAGAGCGCAGGTCGTATGTACAAGCATTCAATTTCACTACTGAAACTTCACTATTTTACAAAATACATTTCCTCTCTCTTGCAAACATTCCTACCAAACATTACCAAAAAAATGACACAAACCAACAGCAAAGAAGCTCAGTCTGCTTCCTAATCTGAGGTAACACAGGTGAAATGATTGTGAAAGGTTCAAATATTTTTTATGTAATCATGCACATACTATTTATTCCTTCTCAAAAATGTAAAAGCCATTGATTTGCCCCAAAATCATTTTTTTAATAACATTTTAGAAACAGAGCGCAGGTCCTATGTACAAGCATTCAATTTCACTACTGAAACTTCACTATTTTACAAAATACATTTCCTCTCTCTTGCAAACATTCCTACCAAGCATTGTCGTGTATTTCTATAGGTTCTGAATCGATCCCCCTATTCCTGACCCTATTCTGGTTAAACTACCTAGCTAGTTAACTAACAGTCAGCCCATGAGGCAAGAAATCCCCCATGATGCAGATACCGTTATCTGACGCAGTCACACTACGGCACAGGAACGTGTTATCTGATTAGGTCATAACGCTTGAGATCTAATTAGACAAGCGACATTCCTCCAGCCCCTGATAAGGCATACGACGTTCTCATAACAAATCAAACCTATGACAACCTGGAAAATCCGTGCGGCCATTGTTTTGATTTCACAGAGAACTTTTGCAAAAGAATGTGCTAACGAGCAAGTCGTATGACATTTTTATTGACGTACCTATGTCCATCCTTACGTCAATCTCGGCACCTTTAAGGTATAAATATTGCCGACCTTGCCCTATGCAAACACACGCGTGGTGACAAGACGGAGCAGCCATACTTGCCGAAGCCGAGAGCAGAAGCAGACCCCGCTGGCAGCAGCCCCACCTTCCTGACGCGCTGAGAGACGCGCTGCTATCTCAAGCCGAGAGACCCAGCACCGGCGCTTCTGGGCAGCCCTCGCAGGCAGCCTGGAATATCGAGAGCAGAGAAAGAGATACCATTCCTCATTCATCCTAAATTCCAGGTACAGAACTGAATAACCCCTCCTAGAGAATTCTTTAGTTATTCACTTGGCAAAAACAAACTTAACTTAAACTGTAACTTTCTATTCCCGCCCACGCATTAGACTTAGGTCAGGTACACGGGGTAGGCGTATTTAGAAACACCAGTTGAGTACGTTTAGTCAAATGTATATGTGTATGTAAATATATTTTAATCATTTTAAACATCATATGGCTCAGAAACCATATCAATGTTTTTACAGTATTATTTTATACTATTGCTTCTAATGTATGCACTTTACTTAACTATAAGTATTGCAATAATATCGATCCATTTCTCTTGTACGAGAAAAGAGACTGATCAATAAATAACATCTTTTATTGAACACGCCCGTCTCTTCCTTTTCTCTACATTCTGATGAGACTAAGAATGCACGTACTGACTGAGTAAAATAATTGCCTTGTGCTCACACGACTCTTGAGATTGACTCTTGATTAGGGGAGAGCAAAGTTGTCATGTTCTATGGTTGTCAGAAACTAAATCCCTTCTTGTCTAATCAGGGGAGTTAATCCTTCCTTGAACATTCGAGAAAGTTTCTAGCGAACTCTGAGTTTAGCTGGCAAACCCAAAAATTAAGTCTAGTTTCGACAGTAGTAGACCTAGTTAACGTCTGGCCTAGGCCTTTACTGCTGTAGGTACTATTCCAATGCGCAGAGCCTATTGGGAAAATAGGAGCTACACTACATGGCGCCCAACGCGTTTGGAAAGGGCGATAAAACTAACGTAAGACATTTAGAGTAACTCAGTCGTGCTTTCTCACTCAGACCCCTTTTCCCAAATACTCCAAAGACGTCTGGAGTGGGTGAAAGGTTATTATATCCTCCAAAACCTCGCAGGAGGGAACTCCTATGTATGGTTCTTGGTCTAGTCAACGTTGAAGGATAAAACAGTTCCAGAATATTGTGCATCTAATCTCTGTTTCCATAAGAAACCTGATCTGCAAACAAACATAATACCATCCTGTCTGTAAAATGGCAGAGAGTGATGATGAAAGAGAGGCAATTAGATTAGCTACTGAAATAGCAGATGCTGATGCTACCATGCAAACAGCAGACCCGGATATAATACTCATCCAGGTCGCCAAAAGGAGATCTATAACCTTAAAACTTATAGAAAATGGACTGACACCTAGAGGTGGCACAGTCATATTCGTAATTGAGGCACACGAATATCGGCAGACAGAGGTATACTATACATGGATACATTTTCCAGCAGCAAATGCTGTAACAAAGTACTTCCACTATTACAAAGTAGAGGAACCTCCTGAAACGTACACTCCTTTCGAGGAGGTGGAAGTACCACTCAAATTCCAAGAGCATTTGCTCTTATTTGATGGCGCCCTAAAACATAACAATCACATTACAAGGCTCGGTCCTTTAGGAAGACCAGGAGCAACGTGGCCGGTCCTAGCCGGATACACACCACATCCAGACATCGAAAGAATGCCTGCAGCAGAGCTGTTAATACAGCTAAAACAACTACTAAAAATTCACAGACAATTAGTTCAGTATGTAATGCGGACTTCAACAATTCAGCCAGCGATTAAACTACCACAGCTAACCCCTCACCAGGGGAACACAAATAAAATTACACCACAGAACATCCAATCCTGCCTAGGTAAAGTTCCAGCTAAACGGGAACAAATACCATTCTGGTTGGCACAGAAAATTACCCAAATAGAGGCGGTGTTTCCTGACACCACCCCATTAGAA
Organism: Lissotriton helveticus; assembly: GCF_964261635.1. Taxonomy (NCBI): domain Eukaryota; kingdom Metazoa; phylum Chordata; class Amphibia; order Caudata; family Salamandridae; genus Lissotriton; species Lissotriton helveticus. Next base: position 158,040,248 of record NC_136070.1, read on the forward strand.
AAACACAGGATTCTGACTATATGTCTCCCAATGGGAATCGCACCACACATTGAGGACTGTGACACTTGGGGTACAGTCTTTGCTTCCATCTATACAAAAACGCACGGTGTTCCATCCATTTCGGTGATACCAGATGTGCTAAAACAAATTCAAGATGAATACGGTCCAGAACCTGCTTTAACTCTTGGTATGAAATTACTGAAAGAATTCAAGCAGGTCTCGGCTATATTATTAGCCAACATAAAAGGTGAAGCAGCAAACGTGGCGATCCGCCAGAGGTTAAAAGAGACAGATATAGCAGACCAACCAGCTGAAATTGCCAGAATCATAGAAAAATCCTATGAAGAACTAGGCAGAGATAGTCTAGGTGGAATACCAGTAAAACCGCAACTGACTACAAGTCCAGAAAAAATGTTTTTTAATAATAATAATAATTCACCAAAAAAGAACTGGGATGGGAACAAACAATCCAATCCTAAAGAAAAGAAATTCCAGTCCAGAGGAAGGTCTCCTAGGCGAAGAGAGAAATCTCCAAACCCGAGACAAAGGTCACCCCAGAGTGACCCCTCTGGGAATAGATATAACCTTAGAAATAGGGATAATATTAAAAAACCTGATAGATATCAAGACATTGATACACGTCCCTCTCAATCTTTTCAGAATTCCTCGCAGAAATCGGAAAGAAGAGGACGATCAGAAGAGCACGCCAAGTCCAAAGACAAGGAACCTGCTCAACTGAAAAAGAAATTACAATTTCCAAAAAAGAAGGTAGCCAGTATCAAGGTAGTTAAAAATGCCGAGAATACTGAGGACACAACTGAAAAACGGAGAGTGGGCTCAGACAATGCTAGACAGCGCAGCAGAGGTGAGCATAGCTCGCAAAGTCCTTATGAATCATCTGGAGACAGTGGACACGAATGAATACCTTCAAGTGGAAACTGCAGATACCAGAGTTAGCAAGCCCCACAAGATATAAGAGATAACATTACGTATAGAGGGAGATAAGACTAGGAAAATTAGGGGACTATTTTGGGATAACCTCTCCAAAGGCTATGACATCCTTCTAGCTGAAAAAGACTGGCCACCAGAGTTTGTCAGGGAGTGCCCTCATGGCGAAGAAGTAATTATGCCTGCCTTCTCGAATCAAATACCGATTCATAAAAAATATACACTTGCTAGAAAGTGGGCAGTGGCCTTAGCACCTGCTTTATATAAAAATCATGTAGGATGGGATGAGGATTCTCCTCCTCACAAAATCCAGTTAAAATCACAACCTACTGCACAAAGGCAGTACCCAATTAAGCAAGAAGCTAAAAAACAAGTAAATGAAATACTAGATCAGCTAGAATACCAGGGGTTGATTGAAACTTGCACCTCACAAATGAACAACCCTTTGTTTCCGGTCTCCAAACCAGACAATTCATATCGTCTAGTTTTGGATTACCGACACCTTAACACATGTTGCAAAACTTTTGCAGTGCAAAACTCACACAGTGCTGCACTAATGAATAACATAGTGCGCAAAAAATACAAAACAACCTTGGACATCTCCAATGGATTCTTTTGTCAAAACATAGCACCAGAGAGCAGATATTTAACAGCTTTCTCAGTAAATGGCACTCAAAAACAATTCTGTCGGTTAGCCCAGGGGTACAAGAACAGCCCGGGGGTATTCTCAGCGAGAGTAACAGAATTACTACAACTATATGATGATGAAGCATTATCTTATGTCGATGACATTTACTTAACAGATGATGACTTGGAGACTCACTTGAAAAGAGTGAACACCATAATACTTGGTTTCGCTGCAGAGGGTTACAAATTCAACTTCAAAAAGTCCAGAATTGCCCATCTGACGGTCCTATTCTTAGGATATGAGCTATCAAGTGAAGGTAAAAGCCTGGCAGACAATTTCCTAGAGAAATGTGCCGTTATCCAAGCTCCTAAAACACTAAAAAACCTACAGTCAATTTTAGGCTTCCTAAATTTCGGAAGAACATACATTGCAAATTACGCAGAAAGGGTGAAACCCCTTTACGATCTAATTAAACCAGACTTTAAAAGATCCAGTTGGACTCAAACACACACAGAAATTTTGAGATCCTTACAAACAGACATGCTAATTAAGACAAAATTAGAAACCCGTGATAATACACGCAACCTTGTGATCCGAGTCATCCCAGGGAGATGCGGATTCACATACCTGACCTCTAATGAGGGAGAAAAGGTACCAATTGCATTCAAATCACACTTGTACACAAAAGCTGAACAGAGATTCAGCAACAAAGGAAAAATTGTTCAAGCAGTTCAAACCGCAATAGCTAGAGAAAAAGACATAGCTGACGGTAGACATATCACAGTCAGAACAGCTGAATCAGCCTTTGAGGCATTAACAACACCGTGTAATTTACCATCAACAACATTGGATCCAGAATGGATACAATGGGTGAATTCAATCACAACGGACAAAGTATACTACTACTTTGATCCAGAACTAGAAGAATTAGAAAATCTAAAATTTGAAAAGACGTATCCTCTGCCAATCGACATTCTGCCTCTACGACATTACGCCTGTGTAATCTATACAGACGGACATGCTCAACCCTCCGTTTGGGGAGAACATGCATACAATCCCACATGTGAGATTACAAAAGAAGTGTGGCGCGGAGGTAAACTAAGACCTCTATTAACAAAATCACACTCAGTAGAAACTAATTCGGAACTACAAACTGAAATAATAGCTTTGAAAATGGCGCTAGATAATGCGGATCGCGAATTCCCGACACTTATAGTGTCAGATTCATATTTCTGCGTCAAAGCATATAACAAGGATTTGCAGACATGGATTCAGAACGGTTACAAAGATGACACAGATGCACCAATAAAGCAGAGACTGCTCTGGGAACAAGTAGCTCTTTTGAAAAAAGAACTACCAAAGACTCACGTGACACACTCACTGAGTCACCAGCGTGATGGCGTTCACGTTGTAGGGAATTCATTGGCTGAAACAGCCGCAGCGGCAGCCAGTAAACCGGCTCCCGTAGATCGAAAAAAACGTACATTAAAATACATTGACGGCGAAACATTGCTGGCGGTGAAAACGTCATCAAAAGGCGACTGCTCAGCGTTACCGATCAATAATCCACTCAATTATACATACATAATCGATGCAAACTCCGTCCCTTTTGCTCGAATCCCTGGAGTGGGGGATAGAGTGATTCCAAACATGGACAGGAGAAACTTGTTAATCGCAGACGCACACATGGGCGAGGGTCTCAGACACCTTAAATTAAAAGATTCTCTGGAAGAATTACAATCACGGTACTGGTGGCCAGGCATGAGCCTGCACTACACCATGTTTGTAAAAAACTGCCCAAACTGCAACAGAGATCGCAGTGGGGAGAGAAGCAGTTTAGTACCTCGTCGTATCAAGGCAGATAATATTACCAACAAAAAGAATGGCTTGCGATTAACATACACAGGCTAGTTCCACTTATAATGTAGATCCACAGCACTCGGCTGACGTCCGGACTGTTATACAAGATTTGCGAGTCTAAATGGCATATACGCTAAGAGCATGCTACGTTCGACCATTTTTTTCACTCAGGCAATCCAGCCTGGGGGGGGATAGAATGGCCAAATGAGCACAGCCCAGCGGGAATCTTCTCACCTCCTTCCTGAGGGTATGGGATGGTGTAAAGAAAAAACCAAGGCAGAAAGCAATCTATAATGGAAAGGACATTAGGTTCGGGAGCTGGGTGGGTCAAACATCTAATAAGTGTCCAACGTAGTCTAAATAACTTGCCAAGAAATTCTCTGAAGGGATTCAGTCCGTACGAATTATTATTCGGAACTAGGATGTTGATCTCTGACCTTGATAGTCAGACTTCAGTGGTAATAGAAAAAACCTTTGATGTCAAAGACCGTTTGGCTATTTTGCAGGACTTAAACAAAACAAGAAAAGACCTGAGCAACATACAGTTGAAACAACAGCCAACAACCACTGAAGAATCACCACCTGTCCCAGCAAGACCTGTCTGGATTCCAAAAGTCGGGGATCTAGTCAGGGAGAAGATCGCGGTAAAGAAGGAATTTGGGCCTTCTTACAGAAAAGCAGTTCCTGTCTTGTCTGTCAACGGGACAAGATCAGTTGTACTACCGCCACTTGCTGGAAAAAAGGAGAACCGAGTTGTATCCATCGACCTGGTAAAACCACAACATGTGGCCGATAACAAACAGTAGGCCAAGTGGACTCCCAATAAGTAGCAGAACACCAAGGTTTGCTACCAGTACAGAGGTCCTAACAAAGAGGCTCATCACATTCGAAACGCCTACAGAAGAACAACAAGGACTATGCAACAATGCAATAGAACTCAGACCTCTGAAAACCCAAATAAAAACATTTAGCAGAGACACACCAATCTACAATGAAGTTCCAAGTGAAAATGCAAGAAACAAAAATCCTGAACCAATTGGAACAATTGACAGAACTGCATCTGGTTACTTCATCAACTTCGATGATTCCTCTGAAGGTTTCAGCGAACAAAAGACACAGCCATCATCAAAATCCTTTAAAGACAAAGCTAAGGAACTTTTGAAACAACTGAAAGAAACATATCTGATTTCTCCATGGATTGAATTTTGGGTGGGTTTTGGTGCATTTATCCTCATACTTTGGCTCATCATGGTATTTACTTTGGGACGCTTCATTGAGGGAAAATATGCTAAAATGGACACAGCAAGTCAGAACATCAACTTGGTCCTCAAACCACACACATCTTCACACGTCGAGAAAAGAGAACTTTCTCCAGAACTTTCTTCAGCCAACTTCACAGCCAATCCGATACCTGGTGGGGTAGCCTGGGACAACACTGACTATGAAATTCATGGTCCGGTCGAGATCCTGAAATATCCACACCAAATCAAGATCTCCTTGAGTGACTTTGCAAAACCAAACTCATTTGCTGATGATTGGGACTTTGAAAGTATAAACAATATGATGTCTGACTTAGTAATGGCTGCTAAATTTACAAAACATGATTATTTGCAAGGTTCTACAAATTATGATAGTATGTATTGCTATAACCATTATGGTAACCATTTCTTGCATAAATCTGCACAACCTAGAAATGTTTTAAATTATAATCAATGGGAACATTGTGCTACACCTCCAAAAGGGAGCTCTAGAACCGTTTATGACAAATATTCATATTTTTCAGGTTTTAACATAACTAATGCTGAAACATTTTATTACAAATTGTCAAACAAGACAGGGATGAAAACCATGATAACCAACACGAAATTGATATATTCAGATTCATTCTTTGAAAAAATGAATACTTTTGGATTTGATTATTGGGACAAAAATGTTGATTTGAAAAGTGTTTGGGGTACAAAAGAATGGCAAGTACAGGGTATAGAAGCTTTGTTTAGAGCCTGCATGATCCCAGAACAAATGATATTTTTAAATGACACTGTTCAACAAACCACCTGTCTTGGCTTAGCCAAAATCAAAGATTTAAATAACCTGTCTATTCCAAAGCCAACAATGTTTAGCAATAACTCTGATACAGATGAAGAAATAGACATAAGCCATATACTTAACCAAAACAGAACACATCCTGATTGGAAACAATGGTTGATCTGGCCCACAGATACAAATAACTGTCAAGATAGATTCCTGAATAAAACACAGGGTTTCAAAATGACCAGGCCAGACCCTAGATATCCCCAAAGACATCACCCAGGGATAATAACAACCTACAGTGTGGGCAAATTATGCCTTCAATGGCTACAAACTTCCACACTGCCTGAAATTAAGCAACACCTAACTTTACTTACTGATGGTGCTGACTTGCGTGATTTCATACTGGGACCACGCAAACAGCGTCAAAAGCGTTTCATAGCAGCCTCTGTATATGCAGCATACAATGAGGCCTGGAAGGTTACTCAAATTGAAACAGCAGAGAGAATACGTGAAATTGATCGTATTAATTTGGAAAAATCACTTTCTGTAGTGGACAATGGGTTAATGACTCTGTCCTCCAGAATATTTTCATTGGACAGCATTGTGTCTTCAGCAATCGACATATTATCGCAAGACTTACTGTTATTACAACATGGTCAGTCACAATTGCGTTCTATTGTACAGCTTGGCTGGACGTTACAAAATCTGCGTTCAGGCTATGTGCCTTGGCGTTTAATCAACACAACGTCACTATTCCAAATCTTTAACCTTACTGATAGACAAATCGGTATGGCGCAGAAGGGTGCTGATTATACAATCTTGAGCATTGAAAAACTAGAAAGATTACCAATGACAATGTCAGAACGACCTGTCAGTGAATGGATAATCCACGGAATCATAAATATTCCAATCTCAACCTTCAGGTTTCAATACTGCCAAAAATATATACAGGCTGGCATGTACGAGAAATTGGGAAAGGGGTACCTTAAAACAACTTGGAACCTGCCCTATTCACATGCATGTGTCAGTAACAAAGGACAGAAAGTGTTTCTTAGTGGCAACAATTGTGCTATGTCACTAAGCGGCACGCTTCTGTGTAACGGTATTAGTTTGCACGGAGCCTGTGAAGGGAATTCATACAACCTTTCATGTCACCAGCAAGGCGCACCTGCAACTGAAATAGAACCATTCTTTCAAAGACTCTATAATGGGAGTTACATTCTTATTGTAGACCGCAGATGTTGTAGTCTTATGCCCGGGACTCCTTATCTCGTCACTACGACGGCGAAGGTCAAGTGCTGTGGACGTTCTTTGTTCCCCAGCTTCTTTCCAGACAGGGAGGCGAGGGCATGGCCCAGTTTGAAAATTACTTCTATTCGAATAGACACTTTAAGCAGAATGAAAACAGTGCTTCTTCAGACGCCTACAAGGCTCACGTCATCTAAAGAAACGTATGATCTACAAGTCGCAAGGACGACTGCAGAGATACATACATTATTATCAACTAATTCCCCCGTACATTTCGCGGAAATCCTGAGCGAAATCTTAAATATTTCTGATACCACTGGGGTCTCAAAGGTATTTAAGACAGTATTTTCGATGGCATTAACACCATTCAAAGCCATACTGGGTATTTTTCCAGATTTCGTCCATTCGATTTTTGGCGGACTTCCCCTGATCCTGGGACTAATTGCAGGAATCCTATTCCTAGTCCTTATTTTTCGTTATGGCAACCCATGTCACAGATCAAACTCTCGCGACAATGGAAGATACGATCCTAGCCATTGGATACCGGGACCGGATATCAAAAATCCTGGGACTCTCCCGGCTTAGAGACCTAAACATGACTTGGTTTCTATCATTTCGACCAATGTGGCAAAGGTGTGTTTTACCTGTACTAAGGTGTCTGCTATGCGGAGAAGAATGCGTGTTAGACACCTGTCTGACGCTACAATCGGATGCGCCGGTGGATGCAGATACACTGTTGGTTCCTACCAAGGTTCACGCACTGTGCTGCCCTCAAAGGCTGCCAATTCTGATGACGGCATTCCTGGAATCTTCACCACTACGATTGAAGAGTAGTGAAGTTCAAGATGAAAGCAGCATCGAACAGGTACGACCTTCTGTCAGCAATGCAAATCAGAATGTCAATGGAGACAATCATGCGCACGAATGCATGGTTACCCCTATTTCCGACTTAGTGGAACTTTCCCATGAAGCTGTTGACAGTTTTTTCGAAAGCCTGAATGATATGATGTTCTCTCCGGAACAGAAATAGAGACTTTTGAGTAAACTCGCACACGGCGTTCCCTGAATTCGGCCTTCAACCTTTAAAAATAAAGTCACATGAACAATTACAATCCAGTTAACGGACAGCAACTTGTTTCAGCAAGCCCTTAAAATATTTTTCTATATATTATTTCCCCGGGACACTGATCTTCTGCTTAAAGTAAGAAACTATTCCTAGAGAACTAAGATTTCTATTTTAGATACTTTATATAGACTTTAGCTGCCCGCTGGTATGTTCACAAATATTTTATTATGTGATGAAATGGTCTCGACCTTCCTTTCTGTATAGCTATATTAAGAGCCATTTCATGTGTATTTCTCATATACCAAAAAGCAATAATGCATTACAATGCGTGTTTACTTTTGCATTTAATTCATAGCTTAAGTGCGTACAATATATATGACTGCAATTTTTCAGTATATTTGAAAATTTCGAAATGCATTTATGTATTTTGGGGTGGTAAGGTATACACTATACTCTATAGTATGTTGTACTATGTTATACTATGCATAGATTAGTAGATATGACCATAGTTAGCGTGGAGTGGGTGTCGTGTATTTCTATAGGTTCTGAATCGATCCCCCTATTCCTGACCCTATTCTGGTTAAACTACCTAGCTAGTTAACTAACAGTCAGCCCATGAGGCAAGAAATCCCCCATGATGCAGATACCGTTATCTGACGCAGTCACACTACGGCACAGGAACGTGTTATCTGATTAGGTCATAACGCTTGAGATCTAATTAGACAAGCAACATTCCTCCAGCCCCTGATAAGGCATACGACGTTCTCATAACAAATCAAACCTATGACAACCTGGAAAATCCGTGCGGCCATTGTTTTGATTTCACAGAGAACTTTTGCAAAAGAATGTGCTAACGAGCAAGTCGTATGACATCTTTATTGACGTACCTATGTCCATCCTTACGTCAATCTCGGCACCTTTAAGGTATAAATATTGCCGACCTTGCCCTATGCAAACACACGCGTGGTGACAAGACGGAGCAGCCATACTTGCCGAAGCCGAGAGCAGAAGCAGACCCCGCTGGCAGCAGCCCCACCTTCCTGACGCGCTGAGAGACGCGCTGCTATCTCAAGCCGAGAGACCCAGCACCGGCGCTTCTGGGCAGCCCTCGCAGGCAGCCTGGAATATCGAGAGCAGAGAAAGAGATACCATTCCTCATTCATCCTAAATTCCAGGTACAGAACTGAATAACCCCTCCTAGAGAATTCTTTAGTTATTCACTTGGCAAAAACAAACTTAACTTAAACTGTAACTTTCTATTCCCGCCCACGCATTAGACTTAGGTCAGGTACACGGGGTAGGCGTATTTAGAAACACCAGTTGAGTACGTTTAGTCAAATGTATATGTGTATGTAAATATATTTTAATCATTTTAAACATCATATGGCTCAGAAACCATATCAATGTTTTTACAGTATTATTTTATACTATTGCTTCTAATGTATGCACTTTACTTAACTATAAGTATTGCAATAATATCGATCCATTTCTCTTGTACGAGAAAAGAGACTGATCAATAAATAACATCTTTTATTGAACACGCCCGTCTCTTCCTTTTCTCTACATTCTGATGAGACTAAGAATGCATGTACTGACTGAGTAAAATAATTGCCTTGTGCTCACACGACTCTTGAGATTGACTCTTGATTAGGGGAGAGCAAAGTTGTCATGTTCTATGGTTGTCAGAAACTAAATCCCTTCTTGTCTAATCAGGGGAGTTAATCCTTCCTTGAACATTCGAGAAAGTTTCTAGCGAACTCTGAGCTTAGCTGGCAAACCCAAAAATTAAGTCTAGTTTCGACAGTAGTAGACCTAGTTAACGTCTGGCCTAGGCCTTTACTGCTGTAGGTACTATTCCAATGCGCAGAGCCTATTGGGAAAATAGGAGCTACACTACAGCATTACCAAAAAAATGACACAAACCAACAGCAAAGAAGCTCAGTCTGCTTCCTAATCTGAGGTAACACAGGTGACATGATTGTGAAAGGTTCAAATATTTTTATGTAATCATGCACACACTATTTATTCCTTCTCAAAAATGTAAAAGCCATTGATTTGCCCCACAATCGTTTTTTCAATAACATTTTAGAAACAGAGCACAGGTCCTATGTACAAGCATTCAATTTCACTACTGAAACCCATTGATTTGCCCTAAAATCGTTTTTTAACTAACATTTTAGAAACAGAGCGCAGGTCCTATGTAAAAGCATTCGATTTCACTACTAAAACCTCACTATTTCACAAAATACAAATCCTCTATCTTGCAAATATTGATACCATGCATTTTCAAAAAGCATCACACAAACCAACAGCAAAGAAGCTCAATGTGCTTCCTAATCTGAACTCTCTATCTATATTGAATGAATCATAACTCACCTTTACAAATGCTTTGGGAGATTGAGAACAGTGTCAGATACACACACCAATATTTCTTTAGCAGAGCAAAAGGTATGTACTCCAGACACTGCAACCATGAATGGCACAGAAAACCTCTAATTCTACACACATATCCCTCATGTTAACCAATTAAAACTCTTCCCTCTCTATTTTCAAACCAACACCCTCCCCCCCCCTTAGCCCTTTCTACCTGTTACCATAGCAACTCCCTCCTCACTGAGCTCTCAGGGTTAAAAGTTTATTCTACAATGTTGCAAATGAACTCAGCAAGGATGTTTGACCTCTCAATACACCAGCTTATCAGGTGCAAACTTTCTTTTAATGACTTTTTCTTAACCAATCAAATTACTTCTTTCACAGAACAGAACCATGCACCCTAACTTTCAGTTTTCAACTATCTGAATCCACCAATCATTGCTTGTGATTCAACATCACTGAAACTCCACCGTTTTTTTTTGCAAACTCCTACTGTTCCAACTGCCATTTTATTAATACACTTCATCTGACTGCACCAGAACCTCCTCTCACCATGTATTCTGTCTAGATTATTGGACATAGCTACATCCACTGGGCTCAAAGGTATGCAGCTCTCAGAAATGTTCACAACCTTGATTTACCAAATGTGCACATCAAATGGATTGGCCAAAGAGGATTGAGATGTCATCAATTGATACCATTGGTGAAAACCTTTCACCATCTGCCACACCCTGACCTTATAATTTTGCACTGTGGTGGAAATGACCTAGGCACTTTGACTGGGGTAGGTCTGGAAATGGTTTTAAAGGACACCTTTGGGCAATTGATGACACTTTTTCCACAAACTGCTTTGGTATATTCCAATATATGCCAAAGACAGAAATGGAAGTGGTCCAACCAATTTTGTCCACAATTTGAGAAAGCACGGAAACATGTGAATAAATCTGTTTCTGCTTACATGAGAGACTATGGAATGGGTTCAATATACAACAATAACTTGCGTTACAACATGCAAGATACCTACAGAGGAGATGGTGTGCACTTCTCAGATGAGGGGAATAGAATATTCCTTCTGAATTTAAGACTGTGCATTGGAACCTACTTGTAGGTACCTAAATCATCCACAGAACCCAAAAGCTCTTTTCAGGGCTACCCTACCTCTGATCACTCAAAATGATTACTTTACTCTAACTTTGTTCACTGTTTTTCACCAAAGTACGCTCCCCGGTACGTGTACCGGGCGCTCACCACGCGAAAAATTAAAAGAAATATATTATTTTTTGGCCTATATGGGCCTCCTAAGCCCCCCTCAGAAAACCTAGGGGGTCAGGGGGTGTTTACCCATTCCCAATGTTGTTTGTCCTCCATCTTGTGTCTCAATTCTTCCGAAACACAAGATGGAGGACTTCTGTAGCGCTGCCGGTGCGCGTACCGGGGCGCTCACTGGTAAGCGCTCCCAAACATTTTTAAAAGGTAATTTACATAAAAACCTCTGTAGAGATGTTCACCATATATAGAATAGGCCATACTACATACCAGTCCCTACCATTTTCCCAAATTTGGTGATATTCCATTCAGCCATTTAGGCTATAGCCCTGTCTAAATATCCTGAGGTAAATTACATGACAAAAACACATATGAAAGTGTTAGAAATTACAACCAATTAAAATGTTACTTACATTTTGTACTTTTATGTGCTGACATTTGATTGGTTATGTACATGAATATATATAAAAAAAGAGAGGGAAACACAGCCATTTTGACTAGTACTTCCTGAAGTACATTTGAAAAGGATTTTCACTGAAAACTTCAACTGCTTTCACAAAGGTAAGTTGTTAATTTGGAAAGGGAAGTATGTTGTGCACTTTAAGTTAATTTGGGAAAACATTTTCTGATAGTTATATACTATCCCTCTGTAATAGTTATAGATTGAGATAGGCTTCTCTGTAATAGTTATGGATTGAGTTAGGCTTCTCTGGTATAATTATGAATTTACTTAGGCTTCATCACATGCACTTTTTAATAGTTCTACTTCCTGCCTGAAACCATACACTGCCGAAAATTTACTTCACTGTTAAAAACTCAGAAATACCTGTCTGAACTTAAGCCCAAAAGTACCCTAACTCATCTGATAAAGTTATTTTATATGCAATTTACAGAAAGAAAATGGAAGAAAAACAACAATCCAATGTTATTTCTTTCGAAGTAAAGATTGAAAACAATCCAGATGAAAAAAAAGATGTCTTGGATTTCATGGATGACTCTATAGATCAACAATTAATTGACTGTTTGGAATGATAATTATGAGGAAATTCCAGACAATATAATGTTAGCAATTTTATTAAATTTTGAAAAAGAATCAGAAGAATAAATTTATATTTATTAATCAAAAATTGTTTGAGACATTATTCATTTTTATATGTAATTCATGAAGTACTACCAAAATGATTATAATATAAAGTGAGACTTATAGTATTCTGTGCAACTTTTTTGTCTTACATAGTAAGTTTACTCATTTTCATCATCATAAGGGAGCAGGATAGACTACACATGATCCCCTAGGCCTTCTCAGGGAGTGCTTAAAGTATCTATTTCTGCTTTCCTGACAGACTATGATATGGATTCCATATACCACAATAACTTCTGTAACAACATGCAAGATATCTACAGAGGAAACGGTGTACATTAAATTTAAGACTCTGCATTGGTACCTACATGTTGGTACTTAAAACACCCAAACAACACAACAACTCTATTCAGAGCTACCCTACCTCTAAGCACTTTAAATTATTATTTTACTATTTCACTGGGTTTTCCCCATGGTACGCTCCCCGGTACGCTCCCCGGTGCGCGTACCGGGCGCTCCCCAAGCGAAAATCGATTTTTTTTTTCCCCCGCGGGGCCCTTTTATGGCCCCCACATCAAACCTAGGGGGTCAAGGGGGGTCTACCCTGCCCCCTTTTGGTCATTTCCCCCTTTGTTTTTGCCACCTCTTCTGTCTCGATCCTACCGAGACACAAGATGGTGGCCACTCCGGACTGTTTGGAATGTTGACAGACACCCGAGAGCCAATCAGCTTTCCGCTCGCGAACTCGCGTAGCGCGCTGGTACGCACCCCGGTGCGCGTACCGGGGCGCGCCTATAGATATATATTTTTTTTTTAACCTTAATTACTCAAAATCCACTGGAGCACATATCTTCAGACATAGCAAAGGCACATCGGGCTACCAGTCCCTACAATTTTGCCAAGTTTGGTGGAAATCCAATCAGCCGTTCGGGCTAAAAGTGAGTCCAACCGCCCTATGGAAATTAACATAGGGAAAACACGTTTTGGGACCCCCCTTTTATCTCGGCCCCCGCTTGACAAATCCCCCCCAAACCTTCAGGGAAGGAGCGGGCCATCTTCTTTGAGAAATTCGCGAAGATTCGTCCACCGGCGCCAAAGTTATTCCCAATAGAATGTTGCGGATTTCCTATGGAAAACAATCCTAACTATAACTACCTACTGGCAACCGCCAGTAGGTAATATATATATATATATATATATATATATATATATAGAGAGAGAGAGAGAGAGAGAGAGATATGCAAAAAATGAAGCAGAAAACTCTGGGGAGTTCCCAAGTTTAGGTTGAAGGCAGCTCCTGTATAAAGCACCCCCGACAACAGCGACATTCTAAATTTGCTCACCTCAAATGTCTGCTTTTCTATCAAAGCTTAAAAGCACAGGATTAGCACAGTGCTATCCATGCCAAGATTGAAAGGGACAAAGTATTTTGCCATTTCTACAGCAAAATTTAAACGAACTGGTACATTACGTCTGCTACAGAAACTGATGGCCCTGTTTCCCCTAAACCTAACATTAATGAAGAATTACTTAAAAAAAATTATACAACAGGAGATGCACACCTGTGTGCGAAACCTTGCAACATGTCATGCCTTATAAGAGGTCCCTAATCTCTGATGACCTAATCTCTAATGAGGATTGAGACTTAGAAACCTCCTCTGGGGAAGAGTCCGATTGCAGCAAGAAAGGGGGCAAAAGACTAACAAAAGTTAATAGCATTGAAGGAGCAGCTTCCATGAGCACACTGGGAGGTCCAAGCACTTCAACTCATACTGGAGGTCTAAGCACCTCAACGCATAATGGAGGTCTAAGCACATCCACACACAATGGAAGTCTAAGCACCTCAAACAGATCAGGAGGTCAACGCACCTCAAAAGTCTTGGGTGTCCTACGCGACACAACTCATTAAGGTGTACAAAGCAGTAAATATATCTTAAGTGCTCAGAGGAGAGCAGAAGATACTACCATGGAAGATCAAGGGCATCAAAGTGAGCAATTACGCAATGAATACATCCTTGACCTGGATCAGGATGATATGGACATTGAAGGCCTCTTCATAGAGGAGGAATGCCTGTCATGCTCTAATGGGATAATAATAGATCCCCTTGATCAGGAGATGTTTTACCCACATAACATCAGGCATCCAAGAAATCCTGAATGGTGGCCTCAAGATCATGTGGGGAAATTCATTTGAAAGTATATAGGAAATCCCCTAGTAAAAGGGGCACATAACATCTTGAGAGCCGAGTGCTCTAGACCAGTGATCCAAGTGAAAGTTTGCCTAACTATGAACCTGGATCCTGAAATTATCACTGTTTTATTCAAGCTGGGGAGAGACCACAGAAAAGGCATGATGAGATCCCTTAAGGCCTGCCAAGATTGCCTTCTCGACATCCTAGGCAAGAATAATCAGCATGTCGGAGAGCTTTGATCCTCCTAGGAAACTCTAATGCAGAGCTGTAGGCCGAACGGCGTAGGGTTGTCCTAAGCAAGATCAACCCAAAAGTAGGAGACATGGCGGAAAAAGAAACCTCCAAAATCCCCAAGGGCCTCCTGTTTGGAGAGAATATAATTAAAACAATAGGAAAATATGTGGCTAAATCCATGGCCTTGGACAAAGCACAGACAAATATGAGAAGGATTGTTATCCCTAGGGCCTCATTTATGAGGCCGTGCGTCACTTTTACGCCGCCGGTGCGTCACTTTTTGAAACGCACCAGCAGCATAAAAAATGTGGCTTGTTGCACCATATTTACAAAGTGACGCATCTAGATAGATGCGTCACTTTGTAAACCCCTGCGCCACATTATACCTGCGCCAGGTATAATGTATGCAAGGGGGGTGTATTGACGCAAGAAAGGGTCATAGAAGTGACGCAGTGAAATCTATGAGATTTCACTGCGCCACTTCTAGGACACATATGCATCAATTTCTTACGACTGCCTCACAGCAGGCGTAAGACTGACGCAGGTCCTTTCACATGGAGCTTGCCCCATGTGAAAGGACACATTGCTGGAGTTGCATCACTTTTGTGACACACTCCAGCAATGCGGCACTTTTTCGCCATACAGATACGTCAGAAATACTGACGTATCTGTAACTCCTTGCGCCATGATGCGTCATACTGCAAATATGACGCATCATTGGTGTCGCAGGGAGTGCGCAGTGAAAAGTGACGCATCGCTGTTTTCACGCAGCGATGCGTCACTTTTCATAAATGAGGCCCCTAGTGTTTTTGGTAGGGCTGAAAGAAGAGGCCTTTCTACCAGTCGAGGTACTCAAAAGCCCAACTACAGACAAAGAGTTGTTGATAGAGGTTACCAGCCAGGTACCTCACAGTCCTTCTAACCCCAGTGAGGACAACCCACTCATACCAGAAGCTTTAGATTCCGTGGAAAAGGATCCAATTTTCAGAATGAGTGTGAGCACTTCACATATTTATTTTTCTCCAGTAAAAGTGGGGGAATCAACTCAAGTTCTTTTTCTACGCTTGGAAATTAATTACACAAGACCCTTAGTTCCTGTAAACCATTCAGGACTTCAAAATATGTTTGGCATATGTCCCTGTCCAATACTTTCTCCCAAGAGTATTGAAACATAACTTAGAGAAACAGAAGGTGGTAGAAGAAGAGATACAAAAAGGTGCAATTGTAGAGGTTCCTTGGTAAGGCTATGTTTTTGTAAGTACACGCTTCCTTGTGGAGAAAAACGACAAAGAATGGAGACCAGTTATAAATCTTAGGGACCTGAACAGATTTCTAGTCTTGAGACATTTCAAGATAGGGGGAATCCATGACTTGAGAGGCATTCTACTAGAAAAAGACTGGCTTGTGAAGTTGGACCTGAAGGATGCCTACTTCACCATTCCCATTAGTCTGAAGGTTACTCCCAGTTCATATGGAATCACCATCTTTTTCAGTTTCAGGTACTTCCCTTCGGCCTATCCTTGGCACCTTTTGTCAGTGTTTAGCGCAGCAGCGCCTACCTGGCCATCTCAAACTACAATTCCCATGAGGCAAGGGGGCCCGGAAGTACTACATAGGAAGGCCGCCTACGAACGTCATTGTGCGTGATCTGTGTTTGTTCCTGTTTTCGTCGGGCACGAGGGAACGAGTTCTGCACCGGCGTGTCTGCCGATTCCAGGCGCGTCCTTTTGATGTACTTTTCCTTGAGCTGTGATCTGTTTGGAGTGATCAGGGAAGCGGCTGCTTTCCCCCAGTGACACTCGCATATTGGGTTGAGAGGAAAATTGCCAGCTGCAAGGTGAGCGAGAGAAGACGGTGAAGTCCCGTCTATCTCCGGGGTTTATGACTTGGCATTCCGGTTACGGCTGTAACACGGAAGAAAGGGAGAGCGGAAAGCAGTGGTTCAGCCCACGCTTTACCGCTACGAAGAGAGGGGAGTTCAAAGTCCCTCAACATTTAGTTAACTGACAACTCAGGATCTATGCCAAAGCGGAGAGCAGTGGTTGTGACTACGTTATCCCGTGTTTGGTCAAAGACTTGGTAACATATTATTTTTCGAAGGATTATGGGAACACCCATTCTTGTGGAATATAAATGCTAAAGCGGAGAGCGGTGGTTAATACTACACTCTGCCGTATTTGGTACTCTGCCTTGTGAAGTGAACTTTATTATCTTCATGCTTGTTAAGTGGTGAAGCAACCACAGGAACCTTTTGTTTATCGTTTGGATATGATAAGGAATATCCCTGAATGAATTGTTTCTTTTCACAGAGGTTGGGAAGGACTTGCAATAGTGACACAAGGGATACAGGAGAATGAAAAGCAAGGTATTCTCTCCAGGTGATTACATAGGAATTATTGAGAATTGATGAGAGTAGACAGCATATGTGAAATGTTCTTAACAGTGTTTTATGTCATGCAGGTTTCCCTTCCCCACTGTTCCCTTCCTTTCCTTCCCTCGCTTGATCGCTCGAATACCTTGTATAATTTATTATCAGGGTGTTGGTGAGATCAGGAGGTGGACCATTATTGTTACATGTGGATCCCGCGGAGTGCGTCCTGACTTCTTTGCGTTTCACCAAGGTAAGCAGAGTGGCTGCATCCTTTCTGAGAGAGAGGGGTAAACGCTTAATTGTTTAGCTAGACATTATCCTAATCATGTGCCAATATCATTCTCAGATTTTAAAGGATCTTGTATTGGTGGTAAATCTTCTAGAGAGTTTGGTTTATTCCAGGTCCCTAGCATTTTTGAGTTTTACAACAGACACAATAAAGACCCTTCTTTTGTTGCCAGACAAAAATTGAAGTTTAGAAAGGAAATAAGATTGTGTTGAGACAGGACTCAATAACCTTGAGAGAGCTAGCCAGACTCCTAGGTCTCCTTTCCTCTTCAATTCAAGCCATAATTGCAGGTCTATTACATTATCGAGCTCATCAGAGGGTACAATTGAGAGCTCTAAGAGAAGAATCATGGTATGGGCCCAGGGTGATCATAAATCAAGATGCCAGATTAGAATTGGACTGGTGGTTGGCGAACATGGATGCCTGGAATGGCAGGGCAATCTTTGGTAGTTCCCCGAAATATATACTAGAATCAGATGCAAGTCTTCATGGCTGGGGTGCACGCATGGGCGACCAGAACACAAGAGGTTTATGGTCTTTTATGGAGAGGTCCCACCACATAAATTATCTGGAGTTAGCAGCTCTAATGAGCTTCAAACACTCTCTGCAGAGCAGTACTGTCATGCTAAAAATGGACAATGTGTCTGCAGTGGCATTCGTAAATTGGTTAGGGAGTACAAAATCCTCAGTCTTGTCAGATTTAGCCAAAATAATTTGGATGGTCTGTCTAGAACACACGTTCAGCTTGAGAGCAGAGTGCTTACCAGGGAAAAACAATATTGCAGCAGATTGGAACTCGAGATTCTTGAGCGACTACAGTGACTGGAAGCTGAATGAGATCTGCCTCAGAATTCTCTGTCACTTATGGGGTCCTTTGGAGGTGGATCGTCTTGCAAGCAGGTTGACATTTCAACTCAAGTAATTCAGCTTGATGCCAGACCCAGGTGCTCAGGCAGTCAATGCATTCCTGCAACCCTAAAAGGGAACCCAAACTTATGCCTTTCCCCCTTTGCAATGATCCAGAGGGTAAGACAAGAGCAATGATCCCTGGTACTAGTAACTCCCTTATGGCCTTCCCAGACTTGGTTCCAATGACCTTGAAATTGGCCTGAAAACTTCCTATGCTTCTACCAGCAGATGAAGGCATTTTAAGGGGTGTCGATGGAAAAAAACAACCTCTAGTTTGTATTGGAATTTTGAACCTTCTTGTCAGGAAAGTGTCAGGGACTCCAATGAGATGTAAGGTCTTTCGGAAAGGGCTGAAGATCTCTTTGAGGAATCCTGCCCTCCACGTACCCACTATAGCTACAATGGAATATGGGAAACATGGGTATGTTGCTGCTTGGAGAGGGAATTGGATCCTGTGGAAGCTCCTATAGCTGAAGTGGGTAATTTCGTAGTAGAAAGTGGCTGTGTGGATTTGACATTCAAGGAATAATGCATAAAGCTAGCCTCCATGTCTTGAATGAGATCCAGATTCTCTTGGTGTTTAATTAGGAAAATCGCTAGTGTCATGTGATTGTGCTAAGAGCTTGGGATGAGACCATGTGGCAAAACCTAGGAGTCAGAAGTTGACTCCTATTAGTCCAATATGAGAGAATATCTGTTAACTTTACCCAGAAGGTTGCAATAACCAACAGGACCACATCATTTGTTTGAATGTAACAGCTGATTTTCTTTATGGTGAGTGTGCCCCGGGTCTGGAACATCGGCAGAATGCAATCTATTTCAGGCTCTTCATTGGTGGGGTTCCTAATAGTGGACAGTAAATAAACATGCATGAGAACTGACCCTGGGGCAATAATGTCTCTCACTGCAACTCAGCAGAAGGCATGGGGTGACCAGAGCCATCCCAGAGGTTGCAATCAGCTACAGAACACACAGGAATGTTGATGGTACAGTGAAAATGTCTAAACCCAGGCAACAACCTAATTAAAAGACATGGGATATTTGGACTGTGCATCTTAGCTTCTGGAGATCTCTCTGCCAAAAATGTTGTGCCTTCAACAACAGGCATGGCAGCCTTCCAAGGCATGGGCGATTGCCAAACAAAATCTGTACAATTGATGCATTCCCAATTGAGGGAGAGATGTGCAGCAACAAAGAGCTGGAACAAGCTAGGTCCCATAATAGCAAAATAGGCCCCATGGAACTCTAAAGGCAGACCATTTCTTACCACCATCATAATTTCAGGGAGATTGAGTCAGGGATCCAGGTCAATGGAGGCCACTCTCTTCAGTCTGGGAAGGATTGCTTGCTAATTATAGGTGTCTTGGTGTTCAAAATCCAATAACGGATCAGTGACATAAAGTCACTCATAAAAGAGTGGCATACTGGAGATAAATAGTTGCCAGTGAGTTTAACATGTGCCCCTGGTGATGTCTGACAGTCATGATAGATGTATGGGAGATTCAGCATGGATGAACCGTGCTAGGAGTCACCTAGATTTGTCACCCCCTAGATTGCAAAGAGACATAGTCCTTAGTCTTGTAAGCTAAGAGTAGTGTGTATCTCAAGATGCTGCCACATTTATGCAACAGGTCTGCACCATTAGTGTCAGAATGAGCAACTCTGTCTTCCAGTCATTTTGGTCTTGATTTAAGGGATCTTAACCGAGTAAGACACACTTTATGGACCCACGTGGAACAATACATGCAAGTGCCCCTTATGTAGACCTTTAAGGCCTCCCATTCACTGGTTGTACTATTAATAGACCTCAAAGAAGGCAGTAACGGTGAAAACACCAGCTAGGGATACACCTTCTTTGTCTGCCCCGTTGCATCATCAAAAGTAATGGATTATGGTCTGATACCATCTTATCAATCTATTCAATACTGTGAACCATGTCAGCTAGGGATGGTGTACTTTAAAACAGGTCAAATCTTATGTGTAAAGCATGTAATGGGGTGTAATATAAATTATTTCTGCTACATGGGAACATGGCTCTCCAGTGCCACCAATTCCTAGTTCAAGGCTCAGGCAGATAGTCCCCAGTTGTCCTCCAGGCAGGCAGGAGTGACGGCAGTGAGTGATCAAGATCAATGTTCAGGACTGTGTTAAAGTTCCCCACTATTAGTAGCAGATATGGGGTCATAAAAGTTTGTATAGTAGACAAGGTGTCCAAGAAAGAAGGCTACCTCCGTTTGGGAGCATATTATGCAAGTATATGATCATCTGAGACAAACATATAAAGGCTTTCAGGATCAATTCTCTGCAGCACTGGGGCAAAGGTTGTGCCTGGCCTCACCCATATGTATACCCCTCTATAGTAGGCTGAGAAGTAATGAAGAACAACTGGTCCTGTCATCTAGGTCTGAGCCTCTGAGATTTTTTTTTATTTTTATTTTTTTTTCACTTAAACTTTGCACTTTACTTTGCTTCAAACAATGAAATACATATGACGATACATTTGGGACACCAAATTGTCTAAAAAGGATGCCAAGCCTGAGGAATGCATGTTTTAGGTTACTAAATGGCACAAAATGACTAACAAGCTCCTGTCTCTTGAGATGAATGTGCCCATTGTCCCTCAGGTCTCTTGTTCCTCTTATGCCACCGCTGTGAAAGGTCACATATACTCGATATGAGACTAACGATTTGTAACTTTTTGTCCTCAATCCAACATATATTTGATGCCATATTGTTGCTGCGTTGCCTCTGAGATTTTAATTCACTTAGGTTGGTTTCCTGTCATATCACAAAGTGAGCTCATTTGAAATGAGAGCACCTGATGTCTCTTAATGGGTTGGCATAGTCCTTTGACATTTCATGTGAGAAAATAATGTCTGGCTATTTGGTAATGGGTTAGTGTAAAGTTCAATAAAGAACCACAACACAATGCAAAAAGGATCCGAACAAAAGTAATAAATGAGGTATAAGGAAGCAAATGACATACCTCCAATGACTGAGAGACCCCCCAAACCAGTGACACATATGTTTCTTGTGTGTATTCACAGCTAGTGTGCTCACAGCTAGATAGAAAATTAAAACAATACAAACATCGTATAACAACAACAAACAATACCCAACAATTTGCTGCTCAGGGTGAAGATTCAAACTACTTTGTGGCCAGATTTGTAGAACTTACTACATCTATGAATGGGTATGTGGTGTGCTAGCCCTCGTGCTCCGAGCGGGCCTGGACTATGCACAATGTGGTAGAAGCAGGGGCGTAACAATGGCCCCCGCAGACCCGCGGTGCGGGGGAGCCCCCGGCTCCAGGGGGCCCCCTCAAGCTCAAACACTGTTGCACGGCATGGGGGACTGGTAATAGGAGTCATTCCTAGACCTCTACAAATTATGTGAGAGTTGGCAGCAAAAGTAAAATACTGGAAAGATGATCATCATTGAGCTGCCTGTAATATGATAAAAAATAGTTTTCGAGTTTTATGAGGGATGCAGCAACTACGTATACGTACGTGACGGGCACAGTCTCCACCCACCTTACAGTTTATTTGCTGTGACAGGACAAGCTGACGGAGGAAGAGTCCTGCAGCAACTGCTGTGCGTACGTACAGTATGGCAGCTTCAGAGCCGGTCCGCTTGAGTTTGCACTCTGCTGTTCTGTCGACACTTTGATGTCTTTTATTTCACCAGCGTGAAAGGCTTAGCAAGTGCAAGGCTTGAGAGAATGAGGTGAACACTTGGATTTTTAATTTTTTTCTGAAGGCCGGCTGTGTTAATCTGTGAGATCTGTTTATTAAAAAAAATATGACGTGACTTTTGTTTCCCCCGTGTATTATTTGTCAGTCAGTTTTGGGAGATGGCCTATTGCCAAACATCATTTAATCTCAAGCAACTTTGACACGATTGCCAACTTACAAATGGTCCTGATTGTCAAACAATCACCTGACACCCTCATGACAAATATTAGGTGTTAAAAATATTCATATACGACGTTTTGGCAAACATCCATTGATGTAAAAAAAATCTTTGCACGATGCCCTGCTGCCAAATATCATTAGATATAAAGCAGTCTTAATGTGACCCCATACTGCCAAAGGGCATTAGGGACCAAGAGCCTCATTTATGAAAAGTGACGCATCGCTGCGTGAAAACAGCGATGCGTCACTTTTCACTGCGCCCTCCTTGCAACACCAATGATGCGTCATATTTATAGTATGACACACCATGGCGCAAGGAGTTACAGATACGTCAGTATTTCGGACGTATCTGTATGGCACAAAAGTGATCAAACAGGGGGAGAGCGCCATAAGAACATTATGTCACTTTAGAGAGATGCTGAAGCCTGCACTTTTGATCCCGGGCCCTGGATAACTTACTGACTGGGAACTCCCTAGCAGTGCGTAACTGGCACTAGAGCAGTTTGGACTACAGGAGAGGTGTGCATGTCCATGTGAAGTCAGATGAGAAATTCCTTTATCACTATGTGGTCACCCTCATTGGCCAAAATTTTAAACCAAATAGGAGGCCTAATGTTACCTGCTGTTGACAAAGCCCACATTTTTTTTAACTTTACAATAATTTATTAAGGTTTGAAATTAGATTTTCAAAAGACAGTTACCCATTTCTATGTCCGATGTTAGAACACAGAAATGTAAAGTGATCTCATGACACCTGCAACTCCTTATTTATTGTAGGCTGATCCGCTGTTAGCATTCTGCATATCTGGACTTGATATTTCATTTTTTGATAACCATTTAAGCCAACCAGTCCCAGAATAAAACATGCTTCAAGTTTGGAGGGAAGTGCAGAATATAGATTTTTTTTTAAAACAATTTCTGCTTGCTGGCAAATTTACATATAATAGGTCTCCTCACAAAACTGCCCCTGTCCATGATTATAGTTCTGACACGTACTAGACCCCGTTCCTACTCTGACGTTACAGCAAGCTATGCAGATTTCCTTGATGCCACCTGTTATGCTGACTAAGATTCATATCGGAGTCCCAACATCAATCTAAATCAGGAGTGAGCAAATAATAGAAGATTTGTGACACATGAGATGGTCACGGCTAAGGTGTGTGTCCATGTGTAGCTGTCGATATATTTAAAAGAAAGAGAACTCCTTTCCAACACCATCCTGACTTCTCTTTCCTTTTTCAGTCACTCCTTTACCTCCCCAGCGTCTTCTCTCTCAAGCTTTCTCCTCCACTATATGTGTAACTTACAGTCATTCCCACATTCCTGTGAAGGCCCACACTGCACACCTGTGGCCATCAGTCCCTAAAATATAATGAAGGAGGTACTGCATAGCAAGGGTGCTCCCAGATGATGGGAGTCTACATGTGAGGGGGGGGTTCTAAAATCAGTAGGCCAAAACTTAGATGAATTGCTTGAGCTTTGCCTGGGCCTTAGTACCACTGGGTTCAACTTGGGCTTCTTGAGGTACATTAGACGAGCTATGCCAGTGTTTCAGTGCTTGAGCAGCATTGACACTGATACAGAACATGGCAGCAGTGCATTTACAGAGCTATGTGTGAAGTTCAGCATGGCAGCAGTGCATTAGACTAGTTTACAGTGTGTGCTTTTGTAGAGTTTTGTGTAAGTGTGTGAAGCACAATTGTTTAAAGAGTAGTGTGTGATTGCAGTTATCACTTTAAGCTAGACCCGAGGGCTTGAAATCTTGTCTACGCTTCGTGCCTTCATCCACTTTGGTGGTCCTCTTCCCTCCCAATCCATTTTTGCAATCCATGCATTTTCTGAGCAAATACCTAACACGCCTAAACACAAACCCAATTGCTGTTGCCTTCAGAGATGTCACAGGTGTTGAGACGCATGCTTTTCATGCTTTTCATGTATTTGGCCGTGTTCCCTCACCATGGACCTGTTCTTTAATACTTGAAAGTGCATCTCCCTGATCCATCTTTCTTCATATTCTTCAACTGATTGATTCACTAGATATACTCACTTGCCTTGCACCTGTCCCCTCCCTACTGATATGTTCCCTGAGTGCTGGCATTCTCTCTATACCTGCCTTTCCTCGCTTTCTGTGGACATGCTTCTTGATATTTCACCCATGTCACAGGATCTCTTCTCCGCTAGAACACCCTCATTCTGATTTGACAAGATCACTCCCCTGAAACTTTTCCTTTTCCTGCCTCTCTTTGAAAGAGTGCGTCTTTTTTCTTGATGAGTACTCTCTCTTTGCCCCTGTACCTGAGCCATTGTGCCCCCTGCACTTCAGTTACCTAAAACTTTAGGATGCTTCTGAAGATGTCCCTTCAATTCTAGAAAGATATTCCTTGTGCAAGAATCCCTCCAAATGTGGTCTCTGTAGTCTCCTGCTTCCTTTTGGAAGGTGCTTCTCTCCATAGACAGATGTTCTATTCCCAGTTGGTATGTCATTGTGAGTGTATGTCTCTCTTGTTCGGTTAGAATTCATTTGTGTGAAGTGTTTCATTGTTTTTTTCTGTTTCTCCTAAATCTTAGAAGACTTCCTAATGAATAGGTATAACATTCAAGAGATGAAGTGTTGGAAATGAAGTTTCCGGTTGGTTAAGGTATGCACACAAGTCAGGTAGAACCCACCACTCTAGTCAGGATAAGGGAGTTACACACCCAAGATAACCCCTCCTCACCCCCTTGGTAGCTTGGCAGAGGAGTCAGGCTTATCCCATAGAGACAATGTGCAGAGCGTTTTTGCACAACACACACACACGAATATGTGACGTTACAACGCGGTCGTTAGACTGCAGTACGTTACATCGCAGTTATTACAACCCAAGTCGTTACAACGACTTGCGGTGGAGGGCGCTGGACTTAGGAATAGTATGATTTACTTTTCCAACTCCAGCCTACGTAACAGTAGGGATGTGTTGGAATAGTTAATCATACTATTCCTTAGTATATACCGCCATCCAGAGCAAGTCGTTGTAACGACTTGCGTTGTAATAACCGTGATGTAAACATACTGCGGTGTAACAACAGCGCTATAAAAGTCATTCGCCCACAAACACACTCCAGTGACACACTTACACACACTACAAAAGAAACTCCACACAGTAGTATTTAATAATATCACCTATATTGTATATAAACACAATACATCACAATCACATAAATTTCAATCAGTTTGCCAACTAGTCATTGTCATAAGCATAACAGTTAGAACATTGTAAAACACACTTTTAGTTTGCTTATTTCATAAAATCACTTCAACTGCACAATATAGAAAGACCCTGCAAACAGGACCCTTGTTCTACGGTCTTCAGAAGGGGTAAAGAAATCTCAGTAATCACCATCAACAATGACCATGTGTAGCAAAGGAATAACACCAGAATTATTACGTTGTTGTCAGAACTATGGTGCCAATGATCCTTGAGCACACCATTCCGGTGTGAGGTTGCTGTTTCTGGTAATCGGGTCGCCTGCCTGAGCACCACAGTAAAATGTGGCCAAATAAATAAAATGTCCCCAACGGATTTGCACAGTGGCAGGAGGCTCCACTCTTGTAGAAATGCGCAGCATGTTGGCCCCGTGGGGCTGGTGCAGCAAGGGTGGGGCTCCTGCTCTGGTCACCCGTAGAGCATCCTGCTCTGCTTTGCTCCGGATGCTCCTCTCAGTGGTGTTGGCTGGCTGGGCGGGCGCTATTGATACTGATGAAGCAAAGCATCAAGTGAATGCGAGAGGAGTGAAACGAAGTGTGGATGAACTTGAATTAGAGGAAATGAATAATCAGATATACAAAAGGGTGAAGAATTCTCACCCTACCAAAAATGAGAGAGAAAAGCTGAATAGCTTGCTGGAAGAGATAGAGATGTATAAGGTGTGAGAAGTTGGCATCTGGTTCCATTTTTGTGATGATAGTAAATATAATCAAAGAGGGGATTGATGAAGCAAAGCTTCGCATTTGCGACTTGCTGTAGTCAAGAACCTCGCCCATGTGTAATAAATTAATAATTTGTACGTCTTACTAACGTTTATTTCATGTTTGAAACGAAATCAATGAAGCTTGCCTATGTGTATTTCTAATACGATTAATTTGAGTCAATAAAATGGCCGCTGCTTTGAAATAGCTCCTGCGCATGCGTCAGTCACACTCACGTGTCCTGACGTGTTTGCAGGTTTGGAGGGAAATAGTTGCGCATGCGTAATACATAGCTTTGGCAATAACGTGGTACTGCTCGTGCCATTGCTCTTGTGCCCGTGTATATGTAGCTAACATTTAGACTGCATAAGTATAATTTATAGTGATAAGTTGAAAGTACAAACCCAATGATGTGTTTTATATCGTTATGTCTATGTATTAATTTGTTTTCGCTTACTTTTCATGTATCCTCGACTCGGAGGGGTGCTGGGCTGGGGAGTCCATTTTGGAGGGTACTTGTGCGCAGACTCGCCAGGAGCCATCATGGCATTGAATTGCTGCCAAAGAAGGTTGATACCAGAAGCCACCCTGGGAAGCTGTACCTTCGCCCCGCAGCATCACGATATTGTTCCTTTATGTTGCTAAAATGTATTCTTTCACTGTATTCTGCGCGATTTTCTCATGGGAACCCCAATCTTGCTAGGCGGTGCCCAGAGATGTAAATAAGGCCTCCAAATAGTCTGTTCTGATTGGTGAGTTACCCAAATCCTATCTTAGGACCAATCCAAATTGAGGGATTCTGACACTTTGCAACATTAGGGGGTGGTACACCGTCCCCAAACTGTATATCTACCCTGGTTTCACCTAGGGAAATTGTCCGACTTGTCTGGTTTAGCTGACCTGTCACTGACCCATCGCACTCAATAGGTGACTGAAGATACAGAGCACTGCGGAGTACTCTGTCCGAAATTGACCATAGACTAAGGTTCTACTGAACCTTAAAGTGCTGGCGAAGCACTTTGCTGGGAGTTCGCTGACCCAATCGGGGTCTTGATCGATAGCTGCAGAGAGGGTGGAGCGCAGGCGTTGCTTCCGAACTGCGGGTGCTGGTCCTGTCCTGAGGGTTTCCTGTCCTGTCCTGAGGTCCTGTCCTGATCCTAATCTGAGGGTTTCCTGTCCTGTCCTGGGTGTCCATTCTGCACCTGCTGTCCATTGAGGGGTATCCTTCCTTGAGGGTTTCCTGTCCTTAACTGACCCGTGGCCAGGGTTTGGTTTCCACACCAGTCTAGGTAAATATTGCTCTAAGTTCTTTGAACTTGCACCTTTCTATTTTCTGTCTTTGCTTCAATAAAGACACACCTTTGCACATGTTGATTTTTCCATGCTTCTGCCGCAACTATTGAATCGTAAAGTCATTTGCATATTTTCATAACGTTTCCCATGTTACCCTATCTGTGAGAAATCATATTTTGCATTGCAGTTTGTCATTTCCTGATATGGTCTAGAACGGCCTTACTTAAACTGTCCAAAGAACTTTTGCCCTAAATGCATAGCGTTTCCCGTTGCATCCCATATTTAGTATTTCCATGATTACCCTGACTTTATTTCTCTATAGTTATGTACTTTTCATTATCTTGATTATCGATTGCCTTATTCTTGTAAATCTCATGCTTTCAGAAAACGAACTTTAGATAAAGATTTTAAAACTTCCAGTTGTCCGTGGTCATTTTACAAAGGTATTGAATGTCATTTTGAGTTGTATTTTGCTGCCTTTCCTTTTACAGCTAGCTCCCTGATCCATTGTGGTCATAGGTACCCGTGTCGGTGGATGGTAAGTCGGGTACGCTGAGGAATAACAGTAGGGAGTTCACACAAATTGGTAGCAGCCCGTGAAGTCACCCGGTCCATGTATATGGTGAATTGAAATATATGGGCCCGAAGCCGGAAGCGGCGAAATTATTGGTTGGGTGACCTCGCGCGCTCTATCAGTTTTTCTGGTAGCAGAGGTATGGTTAGGGACTAGTTAAAGGTTAGGTAGGACTAGTTAGTCTAGTCAAGTCGGTAGCTGCTAGTATATTGATGCTGCTATAAGAGTGGCCGTTCCGAGGGACCTGATCATTCTCTTGAGAATACGCTGCTTTGAAATTCATGAATTGTTTTATCATTGTTATTCTTGTTCTTATATTGTTATATGTATTAATCCATGCATTTGTAAACCGTCTCGTTCAGTGTTGTCCGAACTCCCCAGGGAATTGAATGGCAAAGTGGTGAATAGAATCCATTTGCCTTGAGGTCGCAGGCTCGAGGAAAGTTAGGTGCAGGTTAGGTACAACCGGGAAGCACTAACTAGGGTTTTTTCTGAATACGTGTGTGAATAAATGTCAGTAACGAGGTTCATTGGCAAAATTCCCATAGTGGCGTAACCTAGTAAGGGTCACATCGGAAGAGTAGCAGGTTCATCGAAGCTTGGGTGAAAGCAGAGGAGTCCGCTGGGAAACCTTAGACTCGGATATATCCCGGAGAAGTGGATGAGTTTAGGGGAATAACAGGTTCACCGATGCTAGAGTGAAGGGTAGGCGGAAGAGATCTACCAGCAGCGTGTGAAAAGTAAATGGAAGTAGTTTACTTGCAGTAAAATAACTCTTTTTCTGTCTAGACACTTGAGCACTGTGGCGAATGTGTATTCGTTGTAAAGTAACCAAGCACTAGCACTTTAGAAAGAAAGAAAGTTTCCGTTACCTTGTGAAGGGAGGGAGTCAGCCGCGAAGCGTCTCTGACGTCACTCCGTGCTGCGCTGGGATTGGTAGAAACAGCGGGCGGGTAGCGGGGCTGGAATTGTAAAGGAGGGGTGAAGCGCCAAAGAGTGAGAACTGTCTCACGAAGGGGCCGCGCACCCATTGGTCGAAACTATTTGAACGCGTGCACCCCATTGGTCGCACGGAATTGTAAGGCGCATTCAGATTGGAGGTAACTTTGTAAACAAAGTTAAACGCAGAAATTGTATGTGGCACTCGTATTGTCCAGAGACTAGACCCGATCCAAGAAGCCAAGGGTTTGAAAGGGATCAGTGGAAAGCCAACAGATACGATATTATGTACGGAACTAAGAGAAAAATGTCTCTTGTAAATAAGGTAAAGAATTACTTCAAAACGGACAAACCGATTAAATCCAGAGAGGGCGTTATTGTCCCACCACCCAATACGCCCGCCTCTTTCATGATGTTTGATCGAGGGTACAATACCTGTGTGTGGTTGGAAAATTGGGTAAAGTACACAAAAGATGACGGAATATTGGCTTTTCCGTTAGACGGTACCTTCAATGGTAGGATTTTATTTAATTTGAGAACCCGAATGAATGAATTGCATCCCAGACCGAGACTAACGCAGTATGAGGCATTAGAGGAATGGGAGATTGAGGCTTTCGAAAGAGAGAAACCCCGAATGGACAAAGGTCTGACCAAGTGGTACCCAAGGCTGAAACAAGAGACCCGGGATAAAAAGATGAAACAGTGGAGACAGAGCATGATTGTTGAGGGTCTGTTTCCCATGATGCCAGCATGTACCCCTTCGGGGGAAGAGAAAAAGACAGAAAAGTGTAAACATTGGGGAGCTCTTGGGGAGTCAGACGATGAATTTTTAGATGACATCTTTACGAGAAGTCCGCCCCCTTATAATGAGGGAGCCCGACCTTCCAGGGCAGGAGAAAATCCCCAGCGTCCAGCTATTAAGGAAGAGGACAGATCCCTAAGTAGGGGGGGAGGTGGTCAGGTACTGCCCTATTTTGAGAATCCCGGACCCGCGGAGGTACGAGATATATATCCTAGAGTGCCCGTGAGCCCGGAGGAAAAATATTCCCGTGAAAGAGCCTTTTTCCCCGGACCTCTTTATGAAAACGAAGAGAAACCATTAAGTTCAGGAATGCCCTTTTTACAGCCTCCCTATGGGGAAGAGCGCAGGTCATTTGGCACAGGAACCCTGTTCCCTAAACCAAATTATGGTGGAGGACCAAGTGAAACGCATCCTACTGCCCCGAGTTTTACCCCCGCACCTGACCCCACAGATAATACCTGACCGAACATTAGGAAGAGTACTAGATGAAAGGGAGCAAGAGGTCCTAGCTAGACAGAGAACAGAAATAATTCAGAAAATCTCCCAGTTAAATAACAGTCCTGAGGCTTTGACTATTCCGGTAACAATTGGACCTGTGGTTCCGTTATATGGGAATAATCAGGGAAGTCCAAACCCTCCAGTTATTAACCCAATTATGGCCCCACCAAGGCAGGAGCCCCTACTGATAGACGATCAGTCCAGTGAGTGCGAGTCCGAAGTTGTGTTCTTGGACCTGCCAAACCAACAGACCAGGAAGGGAGTGCAGAAGAGGCATAATCCTTTTAATGCGAAGGAAATTAAATTAGAATCAACGTCAGGTACTAGGAGTGTCTCTCTGGTAACTCCGGAAGAAATTGAAAATTGGAGTCGTGAATTAGAAAAACAGGCTCCGCAAACGAAACCTTTAGACCTCTACAAACTGAGGGTAGAAATAGAGGAATTAATGGCAGGAAATGTGGGATTGGACAGATTAAATACCTACTCTGAAGAAGAGTTGCTGTTTATGTGTAAAAGCCTTACCAGAAGTACCAGAGTGCTCCACGAAAAGCTGACAGACACTGCAGCTAGTATGGGGGTAGATATTTCAAGATCCAAGCCCTTGCAAAAACCTTACAGAGCTGAATTCTCAGACAAAGATATAGAGAACTTGAATGTGTCCGGGAAAAAGTTGCAGATTAAAGAGTTGCTAGCAATTTTGCAAAAATGGGGAGACGTGGAAAAATGGAAAAGCAGGTGGGCACGAAAGAAAGATGAGGCTCGATCCAGACAAACGACCCCTGAGTTCGCTCTGAGAGAAGTAGACAAGCCCGAACAGTTATGCCCCATGCGCGAAGTACCAGGTGGGAGGTATGTGCACGTTCCATGGTCCAGACAGGATATTGTGTCCTTTACTAACGATTTCCCGAAATTGCGCGAAAAGCCAGTTGACTGGTACCGGCAGGTGGAAAGGTTCGTAAAGGTGCAAAAATGCCTGTGGAAAGACCTGGATGGATTTTTCGATATCGTGGTCCCGGTAGATCTATGGACCGAATGTAAAATAGCCATAGCCTGGCCTAGTGAGGAGTACCCGAGGGACTCCAACACAGGGGAGCCGTCGATTGAAGTGATGAAAAAATACGAACAAGTAATTCAGCATTTGAAAAATAAGGTGCCCGCAAAGGAAACTGATTGGACCAGGATAGATAGAACAACGCAGGAGAGGGACGAGACAGAGCACTCCTATTATGAAAGGCTGTTGCAGGTGTTTAAAACATACAGTGGTATAGATAACATCGAGATGAAGGATATGACGCATTTCATTTACAGGTTTGTAAACGGTTTAAGACCCGAAATTTGTCAGTGGATAAAGGATAATAAGATCTGTTGGCATACCAAAAAGGTAGACGAGGTCCTGCGGTACGCAAAGTACTGCGAGGACGAGATGGCAGAAAAGAAAAAGGCCCTCAAAGAGAAGGTCATGTGGGCTCAAGTGAAGCTCGCAGAACAGCAGGAAAAACAGTTGAGTAATATGGCCAAGAACACTCAGAACCAAGGTCCTGGGGTGGGGGAGGAGGTAAGCCCCGGCCCAAAATGAGCAGAGAAGAGGCTATGAAGAAATTTCCCTGTCACCAGTGCGGAGAAATTGGACACTGGCAAAACGAGTGTCCCTATTTGCCTGACGATAACCCCAAAACACCTGATTTAACTCCACAGACGCAGAAAGAAAGACCAAGAAAGACTCAACCACAGGTAAAAACGATTCAGGTGCCCCGAGCTCCAAAGCAAGCATATAAGGGAAAAGTCACAGGGGGTGATGAGATAGAAGTTTGGGAAAGCAATGAGAACAGAAATGCAGCAACTTCGCAGTATTTGTTGAACGATACCTTCCTTTGTGATGACCAGTACTGACGGGGCCTGAGAGGGGAGGACGAGGAGTGCGTACTTGGCGCCTCCTTGCCGGTGGACCAGTCCGGACCATACATTGAAGGAAAGGTTGACGGAAATGATGTCACCTTTCTGTTGGACACTGGCGCTACCCGTTCTACTGTGAGAACAGTGGACGTTCCAAACCTACCCCTCTCGGGAGAAGCCATCCAAGTAGTAGGTGTATCTAATCAATTGATTAGTACTCCTGTTACCAAGCCCATGGAGATCTCAATTGGAAACTTTAAGGAAATGCATAGATTTGTCGTCTGTGACACCAGTCCAGTGAACTTACTGGGACGTGATTTGCTTTGCAAAATGAACTGTACCATCTTTTGCACACCAAAGGGTGTTGAAATTCAGACCCCAGATGAAGATGGCATCTATAAATTAATGTTAATCAGACCTGACTCAGAAATTAAACGAATGACTATGCAGGATTTGCCCAAAGAACTCCAAGAAGCAGTGAAGCCAGAAGTATGGGACTTTACTGGGAAGGATGTAGGGTTAATGAAAAACGTGGACCCCATACAGATAGCAATAAAGGACAATGCTGTATACCCCAATACTAAACCCTACAGAATGAATGCAGAAGTGAGAGCAGGTGTTACCCTGGAAATACAGAAATTGCTAGAAGGAAACATCATACAGGAAGTATTGAGTAGTCCATGTAACTCGCCGATTATGGGCATCAAGAAGCCTAGTGGCAAGTACAGAGTAGTGCAGGACCTACGAAAAGTCAACAAGATAGTGGTCCCCTGCTGCCCTATTGTCCCGAACCCCGCAGTGATTCTGTATCAGATTCCCTGGGATGCTGAGTGGTTCACTGTGATAGACCTATGTCATGCATTCTTTTCCATTCCCTTGCATCCAGATAGCAAATTTATTTTCTCATTTGCCTTCAATGGTCACGTGTATGTCTGGAACAGGGTCCCCCAAGGGTACACAGAGAGCCCCTCTATCTTTAATCAGATCTTGAAAAAATGTTTGGAAACTTTGGTCTTACCTGGGAACTCGGTCCTAGTGCAATACATAGACGACCTCTTGGTGGCGTCTAAAAGTCATAGGGATTGTGTGATTGACACCATTGCCCTACTGAATCACCTGAGTGAGAAGGGACATAAAGTGGCCCCTGACAAATTACAGTTCTGTACAAAATCGGTGAAATATCTGGGGCACCAGATAGAGAAAGGTGTCAGGAAAGTAACATCAGAAAGGGTGAGAATAATTCAAAAGATGCAGTTACCCCGTACTCAGAAAGAGATCAGAATGTTCCTGGGAGTGATAGGATACTGCAGGCAATGGATTCTGGGATTTGCAGTCCTAGCTAGGCCTTTGATAAAAATGACCAAGAGAGGAACACCAGATATTGTAGAATGGGATGATGAAAGCTTAACAGCCTTCACAAAATTGCGAGATTGTCTGTGTACAGCCCCTGCGTTGGGAATGCCAGACTATTCCAAGGAATTTGCCCTATTCTGTGACACTCGCGATAATTGCGCGTTGTCAGTCCTAACACAAGAACATGGCACGACCAGAAGGCCTGTGGCATATTTCTCTGCCACCCTGGATCCAGTGGCTGCTGGATTACCAGGATGTCTGAAAGCAGTAGCTGCTACTTGCGCAAGTTTAGAGCAGAGTGAGTCCATTGTCATGGGACATCCTGTAACTGTGTATGTTCCACATGGAGTGGTAATTTTACTGACCAGAACGAAAACTCAGTATCTCACCCCTAGTCGGCTGACTAAATACGAGAGGATTCTTGTGGGTGCTGCAAATGTAAACATTGTTAGGTGCAGTATTTTGAACCCCGCCACTTTGCTCCCCGACCCAATGGATATGGAAGGTGGGGTGGATTATGAGCATGATTGCATTGATTTAACGGAATTCAACACTAAGCCACGCCCAGACATTAAAGAAACACCATTGCCTGAGCATGACAAGGAATTATTTGTGGATGGTTCATGTCTAAGACATGAACAAGGAGGCCTGAGTGCTGCCTATGCGGTAGTCTCCTTAACCAAAATTGAAGAAGCTGGTTATCTATTTGACGTAAAGTCTGCACAAGTAGCCGAATTGATAGCTATGATAAAAGCTTGCAAAATTGGGAAAAACCTACGCATAACAGTGTATACTGACAGTCAGTACTGTTATGGGGTTGTGCATGACTTTGGCCAGTTGTGGCTGCAGAGGGAGTTCCTGACTTCATCAGGTACCCCTATTCGAAATGGGAAAGTGGTTCAAGACCTTTTAGAGGCAATCCAGTTACCAAAGGAACTGGCAGTGGTAAAGTGTGTCGCTCATAAGAAGGACATGGACACTGTATCACTGGGAAATGATTTTGCTGATCGAGTGGCCCAATGGTGCGCCAGAGATCGATATATCATAAATCCAAAACGAGGGGGGCCAGGAACCAGCTGCCAACTTCAAGTGTTTGAAGAAGTGCCTACATGGGATGAAGTGAAAGAGTGGCAGCAGGCGGCACCTTGGCAAGAGAGCGAGAAGTGGAAGGAAGACGGGTGTAGACCAAGACGTGTGGATGGTGTCATCTTGGGCCCAACTGGTATGCCTGTGTTACCTAGACACTTACTTAGCACAATGGCGAGATTGATACATGAAGGATCACACATTGGTAGGGACGCCATGATTCTAGTGTTCCAACAGACTTGGTACAGTAAAAAGTTCAGGAAAGTAGCAGAGTCCCTCTGCCAGAGGTGCCTGCCATTTCAAAGGATGAACGCTGGCAAAAGAACATCGGTGGAACTGGGAAAAATTGGGAGGTCAGGGGGTCCCTTTGTGAGAATACAGGTTGATTTCATCACCATGCCACGTTGTGAAGGGAAGCGATATGTCCTTGTCATGGTCTGCCTATTTTCAAAGTGGGTGGAAGCTTTCCCTACTCCCCAAAATGACGCAATGACAGTAGCTAAGTGTTTACTAAAAGAACTGATACCTAGGTTCGGGGTTCCAGTCACTATTGAATCAGATAGAGGCCGACATTTTCAGAATGAGGTGATCGACTAACTCTGTAAGGCCTTTGGAATCACACAAAAGCTTCACTGTGCGTACCGTCCAGAGGCTTCTGGAATAGTGGAACAAGTAAATGGAACTATCAAAAACAGACTAGCAAAACTGTGTGATGCATCTGGCATGACCTGGGTAAAGGCTCTGCCCCTGGTCCTGATGGGACTCCGAAGTGTTCCCGACCGCAAGACAGGCCTAAGTCCCCATGAAATCCTGATGGGAAGAGTGATGAGACAAGCATGGGTGCCAGGAAGCAAACTGTTGAGTATTACTGATGATTTGGTGCTTGAATACTGCAAGAGATTAGGTGACCAAGTGCGTTCTATCTCTCGCCAGATCGGAGAAGACGCCATCCACAATCCAACGACTCCTCTCCACAAACTGGTCCCGGGGGACTGGGTCAAAATAAAGAAGCATACTCGGAAGAGCTGCCTGGAGCCAAGGTGGGGAGAGAAGCGTCAGGTGATCCTGGTAACGACCACAGCAGTAAAGTGTGCAGGGGTTCCACATTGGATACACGCCAGCCACACCCAGAAGGTATTACCAGATGGAGAGCCTGAAGAAGAAGGGCGTCCAGCAGAGGACTCTGCAGGAGCCAGACCAGAAGTAGCTGACGACATACAGCCCAGTACCAGTCGAGCTGCAGAATCAGCAGACGTTGGCCCAGGAGTAGTTGATGACAAACTGCCAAGAGTCCAGCCTGCTGAAGGGGTCCAAGAAGCTGAGCCAGAAGTAGCTGAAGACGAGCTGCCGAGCATATGGCCAGAGGAGTGGATACCATTGATTGATCTCACCGAAGACCCCATCAGAACAAGTGAGCGACTTTGGGAAGGTAGAGAGTGGACTAGAGAGGAAAAGCAAGGCACAGGCGAAGAACCTCAGGATCTTGAGATTCACATCAAAACGGAGGAAGGAGAAGGTCAGACAGGGACAGAACAAGTGATTGATACTCCTCCACTGACTCCTGATGTCGAGAAGGGACAGACTAGACATAGCTTAATAGTTCGAGCAGAAGAAAATCAAGAGATCGAAGTGCTTGAACAGGAGCAGATAGGATTAGAAGAACGTGTTCAGGAGACAGAAACATAGACATTTGAAAAGCAAAAACAAAATTCTCCTGAACAAGGCCAGATTAGTAACCAGGCAGAAGAAATAGATGCTAGCCCTGGAACTAGTCAGATAGAAGGGGAAGAAACTGAAACAGAATTGCCACAAACTAATGAAAACAAGAGGGCAAGAGAAGGAAAACGAAGTCTCGGTACCAACCAAAAGACTTAAGAAAAGAAAGCACATTGAGCCTGGATACATAAAGAAACTGAGACTGAGAATAAAAACAGTAGAAGAAAAACGTGCAGAAGAAAGAAGAAGTGCTCGCATAGCAGAACAACCAGAAGACACTTCCAAAAGAAGGAGTGATCGAATAAAAAGACAAAACAAAAAGTACAAGTCTCCTGAATGGACGCTTGTTTTGGAAGAATTTGAAGATCTTGATATAACTGACGAGAGCGACGGAGAGCCAGTCGCTGAGTACTCTGCCGAAGAAGAAGACGAGCCACCGTGAATTTGCACAAAGTAAGCTACTGGTGTAAAGACACAAAGAGGGGTCGAGAAACTTCTTCTGAGCCAAAATGTCTGATTCAAACGTGAATGGTAGACCTAGTTGCAGTCGTTGCAAAACATGCTGCAAGGTATGTGTATGTAGTATAGTTATACTGATATTACTCTGGATAGGACTAACAGTTTTCATTCCTTTTGCGGTGAGCAAAAATACTAATATTGTCCCTACTGAAATTGTAAATACTGACAGTGAGGAGCTGACAACACAAAGTGTAGCAATACATGAGAGAGCACTCAGACAAACAAAACGAGACCTAGAAGCATCAGATGAGGGAGGACTACATTATCATGGAGTTAAAAAGAAGACACATTTAAATGTTTTCGCAAACCTGTTAATACACTATGTAGAGACTATGGAAATTGAAGATTGCTATGTCTGCATGAAGCTACCTACCTCTGTAGCTGAAGGAGTGACATACCATCACCTGCCCCTGACATATGGAATTTCCTGTAGCATTTTAGCTAGCTTATTTTACAAAAGAGGACCGTTACAGTACTATTACTCAAACAATGACGTGATCTTTTCTGAACTCCCTATACGTGGGAACTTGAATCCTGTACATACTAAAAGTGAAGTTACTCGCTATATGGGCGAATACTTTCTGACTATAGGTAATATCGACATAGGTGACGCACACAGAGATAACTTGACCTGTTCTTTGCGGGAGCAGGAAAAGATGTTCCTGAACATGGCAGAGAAAAGGAGAATAAAGATAAAGAGAAAGGCAGATGACGAAACACAGAAAAGGCCAAAATGGGCTGAGAACATGGAAGGCACCTCAAATGGTGGGGCGGGTCCTGCTCTGTTGCTGGATTTTGAAAAGAAAGGCAAGCTATGTCTTCACCGCGAGAAGACTAGCTATTATAATAACATTTTCATTGGTTCCAGTGAATGTGAACATAATTACAAGGTAATTGAAGGTTGGGGTTTCAAAAATTTGTGGGGACAGGGCTTATTTCAAATTGCCGGA
Organism: Lissotriton helveticus; assembly: GCF_964261635.1. Taxonomy (NCBI): domain Eukaryota; kingdom Metazoa; phylum Chordata; class Amphibia; order Caudata; family Salamandridae; genus Lissotriton; species Lissotriton helveticus. The sequence continues at coordinate 158,078,227 of NC_136070.1, forward strand.
TCACTGGTATGGAAGCTGCTACTTTGGCATTGTCTTCCCGAAAATATACCATGTGAACAAAGTTGCTGGAAGCAGTGAAAATACTAATGGCTTAGTGCGTAGTAAAAGAGAAAGCATAGGTGAAATAATGGGTAGTATTTTCAGTGCACTGATACCTGGAATGGGAGTAGTTCTGAACACTCACAGAATTTGCAAATTGTCCACTATAGTGGATGTGTTGTCTACTGACACCGCTCATGGATTTCTGCTGGTCAATACCGAAATGGTTGCGATCAGATCAATGGTTTTGCAGAACAGACTTGCTCTTGATACCTTATTAGCAAAAGAGGGCGGAGTCTGCCGGATGTTGAAGGCGCATCATTGTTGCACTTATATTCCGGACAAAAGTGTGCAGCTCAAAAGATATGTGAAAAACATTACTAATTTGGAAAGGGAGCTCAAACCACTCGAGGTTGACAGTGCCTGGAAGAGACTGGTAGATGGTCTCTCAAATGTAGGTCATTGGTTTGCTAGCTTAGGTAAAAGCTTATTGTTTAAGGTACTGATGCCAATTGGAACTATAGGTCTTATCCTATTCTTCATATTTGTCTGTTGCAAATGTCGCAAGCACACCCGAAAGCATCAAGTGAATGCGAGAGGAGTGAAACGAAGTGTGGATGAACTTGAATTAGAGGAAATGAATAATCAGATATACAAAAGGGTGAAGAATTCTCACCCTACCAAAAATGAGAGAGAAAAGCTGAATAGCTTGCTGGAAGAGATAGAGATGTATAAGGTGTGAGAAGTTGGCATCTGGTTCCATTTTTGTGATGATAGTAAATATCATCAAAGAGGGGATTGATGAAGCAAAGCTTCGCATTTGCGACTTGCTGTAGTCAAGAACCTCGCCCATGTGTAATAAATTAATAATTTGTACGTCTTACTAACGTTTATTTCATGTTTGAAATGAAATCAATGAAGCTTGCCTATGTGTATTTCTAATACGATTAATTTGAGTCAATAAAATGGCCGCTGCTTTGAAATAGCTCCTGCGCATGCGTCAGTCACACTCACGTGTCCTGACGTGTTTGCAGGTTTGGAGGGAAATAGTTGCGCATGCGTAATACATAGCTTTGGCAATAACGTGGTACTGCTGGTGCCATTGCTCTTGTGCCCGTGTATATGTAGCTAACATTTCTACTGCATAAGTATAATTTATAGTGATAAGTTGAAAGTACAAACCCAATGATGTGTTTTATATCGTTATGTCTATGTATTAATTTGTTTTCGCTTACTTTTCATGTATCCTCGACTCGGAGGGGTGCTGGGCTGGGGAGTCCATTTTGGAGGGTACTTGTGCGCAGACTCGCCAGGAGCCATCATGGCATTGAATTGCTGCCAAAGAAGGTTGATACCAGAAGCCACCCTGGGAAGCTGTACCTTCGCCCCGCAGCATCACGATATTGTTCCTTTATGTTGCTAAAATGTATTCTTTCACTGTATTCTGCGCGATTTTCTCATGGGAACCCCAATCTTGCTAGGCGGTGCCCAGAGATGTAAATAAGGCCTCCAAATAGTCTGTTCTGATTGGTGAGTTACCCAAATCCTATCTTAGGACCAATCCAAATTGAGGGATTCTGACACTTTGCAACATTAGGGGGTGGTACACCGTCCCCAAACTGTATATCTACCCTGGGTTCACCTAGGGAAATTGTCCGACTTGTCTGGTTTAGCTGACCTGTCACTGACCCATCGCACTCAATAGGTGACTGAAGATACAGAGCACTGCGGAGTACTCTGTCCGAAATTGACCATAGACTAAGGTTCTACTGAACCTTAAAGTGCTGGCGAAGCACTTTGCTGGGAGTTCGCTGACCCAATCGGGGTCTTGATCGATAGCTGCAGAGAGGGTAGAGCGCAGGCGTTGCTTCCGAACTGCGGGTGCTGGTCCTGTCCTGAGGGTTTCCTGTCCTGTCCTGAGGTCCTGTCCTGATCCTAATCTGAGGGTTTCCTGTCCTGTCCTGGGTGTCTATTCTGCACCTGCTGTCCATTGAGGGGTATACTTCCTTGAGGGTTTCCTGTCCTTAACTGACCCGTGGCCAGGGTTTGGTTTCCACACCAGTCTAGGTAAATATTGCTCTAAGTTCTTTGAACTTGCACCTTTCTATTTTCTGTCTTTGCTTCAATAAATAAAATCAACTGGATTTTCACACAATTGGATAAGATCAAACACACAAAGTAACGGTTGGCAGTGTTTTTATTTTCACTGAACCCACAAAACCATATAATGGTTATATATTCACTAGTATTTATACACAAATGTCAAATGCGCCCACACAGGGGAGGGGAAAGGGGTGCAAGGGGAGGGGAAATGCTTCAGTTAGTTAACATCACTAATCAGAAAAATCGTTAAGCACAAGTCCACAAATTAAAACATCATTGTCATTGATCTATGAATCGGAGATCAAGAGAAAATACATGTTTTACAAAGCATTCCACATAACAGAGACTCCTGTAATGATTCTTATTATCAATCTTGGGGTGAGGAGTTCGTTTAAGTAGAAAACAGTCTACGTTTCGACCCAGGGGTGTAGGATGATGGATCCTTACTCGCGGGTCTTCTTCAGGACGTGAGGGGGGTGTGGTGAAGGAAGCGGTGGGGCCGAGTCCTAAATATAATAGTAAAGAAATGCGCAATTACTGTTACGGTCTCAAAAGAGTCCCGAAGTACATAGATTAAAAAGGCCAAGAGGCCAATCAACAAGATACTGAGCGTAGGAGGGAAGTTAAGAGTTAAAAAAGGAGGGTAGATGAACTGAGGGCAGAACAGAAAATGATTACCTGGCACGCAGGTAGACAAGGCCAAAGGCCTGCTGGGCGTCTTATGTCTCCAGGTGATGCCCAGTCCGAATTAATAATAGCGGTGTCTGAAATTATGGAGACAGTTCGGTACAATACCACCAAACACATAGGGGCACACGTTACAAAGCAAAAAAGTTAAAAAGTTGGAGCAAAAGGCGTTAGGCGCCTACCTTGTATTTAATGGCTCACCCGTTCTAGGAGGCACGGCGGGTGAGGTCCTTCAATTACCAAAGAATAATGTTTGAATAAACCAGGCGCTCGTCTACAAAACATTAAATGAAGAAATTGTGTCAAAAAACCGGAGCGCTGCGTATGCAGGCAAAACTAGCCTCGCATTGTCAAAAGACTGTGACTCACCCAAACAGGATGATGAATTTCTATCAGCAAGGAGCAAGCTCAGCGTGTCTCCTTTAGGGCGGCGGAGGACTCCGTGGTCTAAGCGTCCCCAGAATAGATCAGGTCATCTACAGGGATAAATTACGAAGGAATTGTAAAGCGATTTGGGCTCTAAACAGTAGAATTAATAATAGCGGTGTCTGAAAAAACCATATGGAGACAGTCCGTTACAATCTCACCAAACACATAGAGGCACACGTTACAAGGCAAAACGTGGAGCAATGGCGTCAGGCGCCTACCTTGTATTCAATGGATCACCCGTTCTTCAATTACCAAAGATTAAAGTTGGAATAAACCAGGCCTCGTCTACAAAACATCAAATGGAGACTGTTGTCAAAAAACGGAGCGCTGCATATGCAGGCAAAAGCTAGCCTTGCATTGTCAAAAGACTGTGACTCACCCAACAGGATAATGAATTTCTATCAGCAAGGAGCAGACTCAGCGTGTCTCCTTTAGGGCGGCGGAGGCCTCCGTGGTCTAAGCGTCCCCAGAGTAGATCAAGGTACATTTAAGCCATCTGCAGGGATGAATTACGAAGGAATTGTAAGGAGGCGATTTGAGGCTCTAAATAGTAAAAGATAACAAACGCGGCTCCTTTGCAGGGACTCACCCGAGATGGGTCAGAGCGGAGCCATCGTCAGCGCGTGTCTGCCTGGAACCAGGAAGTGTTTCCATGGTTACCAGGATCAATTTTATAGACTTCTAAAAGAAAGACTCGTTGCTGAGTAACATAGTAGCAGCACTTGGAGGAAAGACTGATACACACGGATACTTAAGGGGTTTCATACATCATAAGATGACAGAGTTGCTAAAACCAGTATGCATGGTGAAACAATCATAGGGGCCACAGATAACAAAATTGGAAAAAGAAGTGAAGATTGGTGTTCAATAAAAGAACAAAAATCAGAAAAGCGCGGACCTGCCGCACAGGGCGGTCTAGCACTCACTTTCCCAAAAAACATTATAAATCATAAAACAAACAATCCGAGGAATATGAAGGGTCATATAAACATTTGTGAAATTTTTTTGAAAAAAACCCCATTCAGGAAAAAGGGCCATACGTATGTCATGAATGGACTCCAAATGCGCGGACCAAACCACCATGGTAGTCAAGGCGCAAAAATGGGTCAAAAGAATAATTACATCGATAAAATCAAATGCACGTTACCCCCATATAGTCATGATTATACAAAATTGGTACTTCGTAGGCGCGGACCAACCATGCAAGGTAGTCAAACGCCTATGGGTCATACTTAGTTGGCAAACCACACGCATGATACTATTGGTGTGTACTGCAGATGCTGAAACAGCGTGGACCCACCAAAAAAGGGGTAGTCAGAAAACAGAAAAGGATCAAAAGGTAAATGAGTGTGAGCATATTAGTACGTATTAAGAGCCTAAATCACAAGGTGGCCATTTGGGCAAAACTGCTTTCCGATTCATTCAAACCCCTGGACACTGAGTCAAAGAGACGAATCCATTTAATCTCCCTAACATTGAGGACGGGTTCAATGCTGCCGCCCCTAGGGCCCAGTCGGACCTGTTCCAGAATAGTCCACTTTAGGCTTTCAGGGAGGTGATTGTGTGTGTTACAGTGTTCAACCAATGGGGCTCCTGCAACCTTACATCTCACGCGGCTGCAGTGCTGCAAAAAACGTACCTTCGCACGTTGCTGTGTCTGACCCACATATATCTGGTCACAGGGACATATTATGCAGTACACCACATTGGTGGAGTTGCAATTAGTGTGTGACTTGAGGGGAACTTGATGTTGTTTATGGATGAAGATCTTCGTCTGAATAGTCGAGGGGCAAGCTTTGCAGGACCCACATCGATAATGTCCCACAATCGGAGGAAGGTTCCACATGGTAGTGATCGACGGTTCTGGTGGACTTGATAAAAAGGAGCGCACCACATGGTCTCTGATATTCCTTGCTTTTTTGAAAGCGTGGAGGGGCGGGCACTTCGTATTCAGGTCTTCGGCTATCAGATTCCAGTATTTGTTAATAGTTTGTTTTATCTTGTTGCTTTTCGAGGAAAAAGTTGTAACACAGATCATACGATCCTCATTCTTATTCTGTTTATCTCCTGGTTCAAGTAGTGTCTCCCTTGGGTTGAACCATGCTCTCTTCATGGCTTTCTTTACCAACCGCCTGGGGTATCCACGTTCCAGTAGTCTGCCCATTAGGATTGAGGATTGATCCATGTAATCCTCCTTTTTGCTACAGTTGCGGCGAATCCGCAAAAATTGGCCGAAGGGGAGGTTGTCACGGAGGCCCCTGGGATGGTGGCTGGAGTACAGAAGGAGGGGATTCCTCTCCGTGGGTTTCCTGAACAAGTTGGTTTGAAGGATCTCATTCTCCACAAAAATGGTTAGGTCCAGGAAATCGATGGATTTTTTATCAAATTTAGTCGTGAATTTGATATCTGGTGATCTATCATTGAGCCAGTTGAAGAAGTTGGTGATATCGTCCTCGGTACCAGACCAGACACAGACAACGTCATCTATGTATCTCATCCAAAGGTGTATCTGAGATCTGAAAGGATTAGCGTTGGTGAGTACAAAAGTATCTTCATACATAGCCATAAAGATTATGGCCAGGTCGGGAGCAAAGGCCGCCCCCATCGCCACGCCCTTGGTCTGAACATAGAAGCAATTGCGGAAAATGAAGAAATTCCTCATCATTGCAATTTTGAGCAATAGGATGATGAATGTGGTTGGTACCTGGACAGGTGCCTCCCGTTTGTCAAGAGCAATCGACAAGTATGTAGTCGTAGCCTCGGCCAGTGGTTTTAAAACCACTGGCCGAGGCTACGACTACATACTTAAGGGACACCACTCAAACCATCAATCTGATCGATGGGCACCCTTTCGACTCCACACGAGACCTCCTGGTAACATGTGACATTGTGTCTCTGTACACCAGCATACCCCAGGATGAGGCCCTGGTTGCAATGTCGATTGCTCTTGACAAACGGGAGGCACCTGTCCAGGTACCAACCACATTCATCATCCTATTGCTCAAAATTGCAATGATGAGGAATTTCTTCATTTTCCGCAATTGCTTCTATGTTCAGACCAAGGGCGTGGCGATGGGGGCGGCCTTTGCTCCCGACCTGGCCATAATCTTTATGGCTATGTATGAAGATACTTTTGTACTCACCAATGCTAATCCTTTCAGATCTCAGATACACCTTTGGATGAGATACATAGATGACGTTGTCTGTGTCTGGTCTGGTACCGAGGACGATATCACCAACTTCTTCAACTGGCTCAATGATAGATCACCAGATATCAAATTCACGACTAAATTTGATAAAAAATCCATCGATTTCCTGGACCTAACCATTTTTGTGGAGAATGAGATCCTTCAAACCAACTTGTTCAGGAAACCCACGGAGAGGAATTCCCTCCTTCTGTACTCCAGCCACCATCCCAGGGGCCTCCATGACAACCTCCCCTTCGGCCAATTTTTGCGGATTCGCCGCAACTGTAGCAAAAAGGAGGATTACATGGATCAATCCTCAATCCTAATGGGCAGACTACTGGAACGTGGATACCCCAGGCGGTTGGTAAAGAAAGCCATGAAGAGAGCATGGTTCAACCCAAGGGAGACACTACTTGAACCAGGAGATAAACAGAATAAGAATGAGGATCGTATGATCTGTGTTACAACTTTTTCCTCGAAAAGCAACAAGATAAAACAAACTATTAACAAATACTGGAATCTGATAGCCGAAGACCTGAATACGAAGTGCCCGCCCCTCCACGCTTTCAAAAAAGCAAGGAATATCAGAGACCATGTGGTGCGCTCCTTTTTATCAAGTCCACCAGAACCGTCGATCACTACCATGTGGAACCTTCCTCCGATTGTGGGACATTATCGATGTGGGTCCTGCAAAGCTTGCCCCTCGACTATTCAGACGAAGATCTTCATCCATAAACAACATCAAGTTCCCCTCAAGTCACACACTAATTGCAACTCCACCAATGTGGTGTACTGCATAATATGTCCCTGTGACCAGATATATGTGGGTCAGACACAGCAACGTGCGAAGGTACGTTTTTTGCAGCACTGCAGCCGCGTGAGATGTAAGGTTGCAGGAGCCCCATTGGTTGAACACTGTAACACACACAATCACCTCCCTGAAAGCCTAAAGTGGACTATTCTGGAACAGGTCCGACTGGGCCCTAGGGGCAGCAGCATTGAACCCGTCCTCAATGTTAGGGAGATTAAATGGATTCGTCTCTTTGACTCAGTGTCCAGGGGTTTGAATGAATCGGAAAGCAGTTTTGCCCAAATGGCCACCTTGTGATTTAGGCTCTTAATACGTACTAATATGCTCACACTCATTTACCTTTTGATCCTTTTCTGTTTTCTGACTACCCCTTTTTTGATGGGTCCACGCTGTTTCAGCATCTGCAGTACACACCAATAGTATCATGCGTGTGGTTTGCCAACTAAGTATGACCCATAGGCGTTTGACTACCTTGCATGGTTGGTCCGCGCCTACGAAGTACCAATTTTGTATAATCATGACTATATGGGGGTAACGTGCATTTGATTTTATCGATGTAATTATTCTTTTGACCCATTTTTGCGCCTTGACTACCATGGTGGTTTGGTCCGCGCATTTGGAGTCCATTCATGACATACGTATGGCCCTTTTTCCTGAATGGGGTTTTTTTCAAAAAATTTTCACAAATGTTTATATGACCCTTCATATTCCTCGGATTGTTTGTTTTATGATTTATAATGTTTTTTGGGAAAGTGAGTGCTAGACCGCCCTGTGCGGCAGGTCCGCGCTTTTCTGATTTTTGTTCTTTTATTGAACACCAATCTTCACTTCTTTTTCCAATTTTGTTATCTGTGGCCCCTATGATTGTTTCACCATGCATACTGGTTTTAGCAACTCTGTCATCTTATGATGTATGAAACCCCTTAAGTATCCGTGTGTATCAGTCTTTCCTCCAAGTGCTGCTACTATGTTACTCAGCAACGAGTCTTTCTTTTAGAAGTCTATCAAATTGATCCTGGTAACCATGGAAACACTTCCTGGTTCCAGGCAGACACGCGCTGACGATGGCTCCGCTCTGACCCATCTCGGGTGAGTCCCTGCAAAGGAGCCGCGTTTGTTATCTTTTACTATTTAGAGCCTCAAATCGCCTCCTTACAATTCCTTCGTAATTCATCCCTGCAGATGGCTTAAATGTACCTTGATCTACTCTGGGGACGCTTAGACCACGGAGGCCTCCGCCGCCCTAAAGGAGACACGCTGAGTCTGCTCCTTGCTGATAGAAATTCATTATCCTGTTGGGTGAGTCACAGTCTTTTGACAATGCGAGGCTAGCTTTTGCCTGCATATGCAGCGCTTCGTTTTTTGACAACAGTCTCCATTTGATGTTTTGTAGACGAGGCCTGGTTTATTCCAACTTTAATCTTTGGTAATTGAAGAACGGGTGATCCATTGAATACAAGGTAGGCGCCTGACGCCATTGCTCCACGTTTTGCCTTGTAACGTGTGCCTCTATGTGTTTGGTGAGATTGTAACGGACTGTCTCCATATGGTTTTTTCAGACACCGCTATTATTAATTCTACTGTTTAGAGCCCAAATCGCTTTACAATTCCTTCGTAATTTATCCCTGTAGATGACCTGATCTATTCTGGGGACGCTTAGACCACGGAGTCCTCCGCCGCCCTAAAGGAGACACGCTGAGCTTGCTCCTTGCTGATAGAAATTCATCATCCTGTTTGGGTGAGTCACAGTCTTTTGACAATGCGAGGCTAGTTTTGCCTGCATACGCAGCGCTCCGGTTTTTTGACACAATTTCTTCATTTAATGTTTTGTAGACGAGCGCCTGGTTTATTCAAACATTATTCTTTGGTAATTGAAGGACCTCACCCGCCGTGCCTCCTAGAACGGGTGAGCCATTAAATACAAGGTAGGCGCCTAACGCCTTTTGCTCCAACTTTTTAACTTTTTTGCTTTGTAACGTGTGCCCCTATGTGTTTGGTGGTATTGTACCGAACTGTCTCCATAATTTCAGACACCGCTATTATTAATTCGGACTGGGCATCACCTGGAGACATAAGACGCCCAGCAGGCCTTTGGCCTTGTCTACCTGCGTGCCAGGTAATCATTTTCTGTTCTGCCCTCAGTTCATCTACCCTCCTTTTTTAACTCTTAACTTCCCTCCTACGCTCAGTATCTTGTTGATTGGCCTCTTGGCCTTTTTAATCTATGTACTTCGGGACTCTTTTGAGACCGTAACAGTAATTGCGCATTTCTTTACTATTATATTTAGGACTCGGCCCCACCGCTTCCTTCACCACACCCCCCTCACGTCCTGAAGAAGACCCGCGAGTAAGGATCCATCATCCTACACCCCTGGGTCGAAACGTAGACTGTTTTCTACTTAAACGAACTCCTCACCCCAAGATTGATAATAAGAATCATTACAGGAGTCTCTGTTATGTGGAATGCTTTGTAAAACATGTATTTTCTCTTGATCTCCGATTCATAGATCAATGACAATGATGTTTTCATTTGTGGACTTGTGCTTAACGATTTTTCTGATTAGTGATGTTAACTAACTGAAGCATTTCCCCTCCCCTTGCACCCCTTTCCCCTCCCCTGTGTGGGCGCATTTGACATTTGTGTATAAATACTAGTGAATATATAACCATTATATGGTTTTGTGGGTTCAGTGAAAATAAAAACACTGCCAACCGTTACTTTGTGTGTTTGATCTTATCCAATTGTGTGAAAATCCAGTTGATTTTATATATTCTTTGTATTTCTTGTCTGGGACCCCTTCATACACTTCAATTTATTACCCAGGTCCCACTGACTATATGGGTCGAACCCCTCTATTTACAATTTGCTTCAATAAAGACACACCTTTGCACATGTTGATTTTTCCATGCTTTTGCCGCAACTATTGAATCGTAAAGTCATTTGCATATTTTCATAACGTTTCCCATGTTACCCTATCTGTTAGAAATCATATTTTGCATTGCAGTTTGTCATTTCCTCATATGGTCTAGAACGGCCTTACTTAAACTGTCCAAAGAACTTTTGCCCTAAATGCATAGCGTTTCCCGTTGCATCCCATATTTAGTATTTCCATGATTACCCTGACTTTATTTCTCTATAGTTATGTACTTTTCATTATCTTGATTATCGATTGCCTTATTCTTGTAAATCTCATGCTTTCAGAAAACGAACTTTAGATAAAGATTTTAAAACTTCCAGTTGTCTGTGGTCATTTTACAAAGGTATTGAATGTCATTTTGAGTTGTATTTTGCTGCCTTTCCTTTTACAGCTAGCTCCCTGATCCATTGTGGTCATAGGTACCCGTGTCGGTGGATGGTAAGTCGGGTACGCTGAGGAATAACAGTAGAGAGTTCACACAAATTGGTAGCAGCCAGTGAAGTCACCCGGTCAATGTATATGGTGAATTGAAATATATGGGCCCGAAGCCGGAAGCGGCGAAATTATTGGTTGGGTGACCTTGCGCGCTCTATCAATACCATGCCTTCTTCTGCCTCCAGGGTGTTGCTGGGCAATGCTGGGAACTCCAGTCGGCTGCGCCCGTTGCCTGGCTGAGGATCTTCTCCGACCTCGGCCTCTGCCCAAAGCGGGTGGGGGATCAGCCCAGAACTTTAAGAAAGATAAATGCTCACTCGGCTTCCAAGGAGCAAAGCAGAGGGAGGTTTCCATGACGGGAAAGGTAAGAAAAACTCCCCAAATGAGTAAAGCACAGTGTAGCTCTCAGCAAAACACAAGGGAATTTCCAGCAAAGCTCAACAAAATTCCTCTTAAATGACACAGAAGACTTTGATGTCCCCAAGTCTTCCAAAACAGGAGGCAAGCACACACAAGCCCATGGAGATTCTTCACAAGAAGGATACCACAGTAGAGCAAAAAGAGTGAGATGTTTTCCTCTGCCACAGACAGAAACAGCAACTGCAGGGCGATCCACCCCTCACACAGAAAAGGTAGCGCTCCTCTCACAGCTCTTCAGCTCTTCTTCTTGGCAGGGTCTTCTTGTAACTAGAAGTGATCCAAAGTCTTGATGTTTAAGGTCCAATACTTGTACCCCATTTTCTCATTGGTCTCTTTGTGGCAAGGGTCTCTGAGCACAGTCCAAACAAGACCTGGTTTCCTTGGTCCAGCTGGACCACAGAAGGTGGAGACAGCAGTGTGAGCACTCTAAATGCAGACAAGATCTATTCAGCCTAGCTATGAGATACCCAGGAAAGGCAGAACACACCTCACCCCCCCCACCCCCCTTGTGACTGTCTAATATGAACGCACATCCCCAGCTCCTGTCACTCCAAAAACCAGAAGGTGGATACACAAACAGGTAGGGCACACAGGATGAGTGAACAAGAAAATTATTCCCATTTTCTAAAAGTGGAACTTTTAAACACACAATTAAAAAAAACACTTTTACTAAATGGTGAGTTATTCAATTCTGAGTTCAGAGAGCCTATACTCAATTTCTCTATCTTGCCCCAATGGCAAGTAGCACTTATAAAATGTTGGCAGCTCCCATGTTAACCTATGGCATAAACAGCCTTTCAACGGTGAAAAACGAAAGACACACTATTTTCGATCAGGACATATAAAACACATCAGTACATGTCCTACCTTTCACCAACACTGCACAATGCCCATGGGCCTACCTGAGGGGTGACTTACATGTGAGGAAAGGGAAGGTTTGGGCCTGGCAAGTACTTTCCAGGTCAACATAGCAGTTCAAAACTGCGCACACAGACACTGTGGTGGCAGGTCTGAGACACATTTACAGGGCTGCCCATGAGGGTGGCACAATCAGTGCGCAAGCCCACTAATAGCATTTGATTTACCCTGATTGGCCCTCTCTGTGCACTTTAAAAGGGACATACCAGCAAATCAAATATGTCAATCATGGATAACCAATCATAATCACAATTTACACAGGGATCGCTTGCACTTTAATACTGATCAGCAGTGGCAAAGTGCTCAAAGCATCTAAACCAGCAAAAAAAAAATCACATACACAGTTATAAATGCAGGCAGTAGAGGCAAAATGTCAGGGGAAACCATGCCAAGGATGCCAAGCCTAACACAAAGCAACCAGCAAATGTAGAGATAGAATTGTGCATGGAGTCCGGAGCTGTGAAGACTGTTCTGAGCTGATGGGAACCATTGTACTCATCAATGAACCCTTTAGTGAGTTGGGAGTGTTGTATAGAAGAAGGGGGCCCATTGTGCTGAGCATTGAGCCCTGTTAATTGCTGAGTGGAGAGCTCTGAAACATGAAGTATGTACTAAATAGATAGGACTTCAATTAGCGTGAGGACACTCCTGCTGGAGGCAACTGTTTCGCGCTTTATAAATCCCTTTCATTCATTCATCTTAGCAGAGTAGTCCTATACTGAGTATCTGGGGATGTGAGCTTTATTCTAACTAGTGCTCTGCACTCTAATAAGTATGTATGGAGCTCTGTACTGAGCCATGAAGGGACAAGATTTTGCATACCAGGCTATTCAGTATTATGCAATTGGTATCTTTCGACTTGCTACTATTGAAATTTCTTGAACCTTCTGTTGTAAAATGTACCAGTCAAACTCCTGTTTTCCAAAATTTCATTCCAAGTTTTCTGAAGTTTATGTTGTAAATGCAATGCAGCACTTGAACCTTTTTATTTGTTTCTTGCTGGGGGAGGTCCCACTTGGGATCCACCAGCCACCACTGGTGAATGGGCGGCAGGCCCCTGATCAGAGAGCTCCTGACTGAGTGCCCCTGACTGAGTCTGGCGTGTGGGGGCCCCCCTCCATGCTCTTTGCAGGGGGGGGGGCTCAAGTTTTGTTACGCCACTGGGTAGAAGCAATCATTAATTTGCTGGCAAAGGTGAGGAGGGGAGGCAAAAACACTGTGCAGCCCTAGGAAGCAATAATAGAGCATGATCGAACACAAAGAGTCCGCCTCCCCCATTTCGCTCCGAGGCCACCGAAGTCCTCTGCGGCGTCCCGCAAGGATCTTCACTCAGCCCCACCCTCTTCAACATCTACATGAAACCTCTCGCAGCCATCGCAAGCCAGCACAACCTCAACATCATCTCTTACGCCGACGACACCCAGCTGATCCTCTCCCTCACGAGAGACCCCGACACTGCCAGAACCTGCCTACACGAAGGGATGAAAGACGTCGCCGAGTGGATGAAGGACAGCCGCCTGAAACTGAACTCGGACAAGACGGAAGTCCTCATCCTGGGATCTTCGCCCTCCGCCTGGGACGACTCCTGGTGGACCCCAGCCCTGGGCACCGCACCCAAGCCAACCGACCACGCACGCAACCTGGGCTTCATCCTGGACCCCTCCCTCTCGATGACCAGACAAGTCAATGCCGTCTCCTCATCGTGCTTCAACAACCTGCGTATGCTTCGCAAGATCTTCCGCTGGATCCCGACCGAGACCAGGAAGACTGTCACCCAGGCACTCGTCACCAGCCGACTGGACTACGCAAACGCCCTCTACACCGGAACCACAGCCAAGCTACAGAAAAGACTCCAGCGCATCCAGAACGCCTCCGCCCGACTCATCCTGGATGTCCCCCGACGCAGCCACATCTCCAGCCACCTGAGGAACCTGCACTGGCTCCCCATCGACAAGAGGATCACGTTCCGGCTCCTCACCCACGCACACAAGTCTCTCCACGACCTGGGCCCCAAGTACCTCAACGACCGCCTGACCTTCTACACGCCCACCCGCCAGCTACGGTCCACCAGCCTCGCCCTCGCAGCCGTACCACGCATCCGAAGAGCCACCGCCGGAGGAAGATCCTTCTCTTACCTGGCTGCCAAGACTTGGAACTCCCTCACCATCCACCTTCGGCTGACCCAGGACCATCTCGCCTTCAGGAAACAACTCAAGACCTGGCTGTTCGAGCAGTAGCATACCCCTCCCCCCAAGCACCTTGAGACCCTCCCGGGTGAGTAGTGCGCTATACAAATGGCATGATTGATTGATTGATTGATTGATCGACGCACAGTGGGAAGAGACAAATACCCCACAGAAAGTCCTCCCCGACAAATGGATGTATGACGGTACACCGCATACCTTTACAACGCGTCCCTTTACGACGCAGTTTTAACAACGCAAGTCGTTACAACAACTTGCGTTGGGGGGGCGCTGATAGTGAATAGCTTAATTTACTATTCCAACTCCAGTCCCCGTGGATAGTAGGGAAGGTGTTGGATAGTAAATTAAACTATCCCCTATCCTAGAGCGCCCTCCAGCGAAAGTCGTTGTAACGACTTTCGTTGTTTAAACTGCGTCGTAACGGTACCGCCTTGTAGCGGTTCCGTTGTAAAGGATGTTTCCCCGACAAATCAGTGTGAAATAAACCACCAGTTTAACTCTCAGTACCCAATAGTGGCCGCTGTACAGCTGTGATGTTATGTCATGTTATGTTAACACTCTCTTATATAGCTCATGTACATAATACAGGTTCTTAGCACCAGGGAACAGTAAAGAAATCACAATGCCACAGAAGGTGATTCCCCCTCCAGCGTGCCAAAGAGAGCAGTGGTGCCCCTAATCACAGTGCGACATCCAGGGATACGGGCAGATAATGTATAAATCCAGACCTGGTTAGTGGAGCCTTTCATTTTGCGGACACCTTGCTTGCCGGCTTGGCCATTCCCCTTTTCACATGTGCTCCAATGCTAAGATTTACTTCCCATACGCCAACACCAGCATTTTGAAGTTTGTTCTCTGTAAGAGCAGAATTACCTTCTGTATGCCAGAGACTTGCAAACACAACACCACATTCTTACTTACTCTGGCTCACATATATTCACTCACTCACAATTACTCTCTCTCACTCATGCTCACTTCCATGCCCTCACCCGCACAGATTCCTATTCTCTGATTTATGCTTGCTCCTAACATTCTGTCACTCATTCTCCCTCATCTACGTGCACTCACTCTCACTCACTTACATTTATTCCCAAACAGTTATTGTAGCTCAATCTCATTCATCAAAATCAGTTACAATCATTTACACTTGCACTCATTCACATTTAATCACTTTTATTCTGTCATACTTTCTTAGTACTCAAACTCATGTGAATTCACTCTTACTCATTTTCACTTAGTCTCACTTAATCTCACCCACTCTAACTTGCTTATTCCTTCTCACAGTTACAATTGTTGTCATTCACTCCCACTCATTCTCACTCACATTCATTCTCACTCATGCTTCCTTTCACACATTCACACAATCTCACTCAATCTCTTACTCACAAACACTTACTCTCACTCATTCTCACTCCTACATGCAAAGATTCTAACCCTCAATCACTCATTCACTCTCCCTCTCTGGTTCACTCACTTGTACTCACTCTTACTTTCCCACACATTCTCACTTTCATTCACTATTACTCTCTCTCACTAATTTTCACTCACTCACACTCATATTAACTTCTCCATCACTCGCTCTTTCTCTCACATTCATTCACACACATACGTTCACACATAGACATGTAGACATGCTGACAAGTACACATGTTCTTTCTCACACAGTCATACACTCTCAACCACACACGCTCACAAAACATTTAAAATTAAGTTTTACATGACTTGTAGCTGGCACAGTTCCTATTTGAGATCATGCTGTTACATTTACCATGTGGTACAAAAGGGGGTGGTGATGGACGGAGCATCTGAACCAATCAAACACTCGCACCCAGTCAACAGATCTGGGTTTGATCCATCACCGTTCTTTAGCCCACTCTGCCACCCCAGTTCAGACATGGCCATAGGCAAATCAGTCTGACCCTGTGCCTCATGGGAACAGTCCAGCCCGAACTGCCAAGCCATGCCTTCCCTGGACCGGAAACAAGCTTCCGAGGACCAGTTTCTGGCTTTTCAGCTGTCTTCAGCCCGGCTTGCTTGAATCCAGTGGCAATGTGAGCAAGGGACTCACGTCTGAGCATACCCTGCCAACTTATGGCGAACAAAGTGGTACAAAAGGGGGTGGTGATGGACGGAGCATCTGAACCAATCAAACACTCACACCCAGTCAACAGATCTGGGTTTTATCCATCACTGTTCTTTAGCCCACTCTGCCACCCCAGTTCAGACATGGCCATATGCAAATCAGTCTGACCCTGTGCCTCATGGGAACAGTCCAGCCCGAACTGCCAAGCCATGCCTTCCCTGGACCGGAAACAAGTTATTTTTACCATGGGCGGAAGTACAGCTCCGTCCTACTTCAAGGTACACTGGTTCATGGAACTGAAACCGTGACCCTGCGCCATTCCCAGTTGGTAGGGCTTTGCTTTTTCACCCCACCCTGTCCTACTTTTGTGAATAGTCTAATTGGCATGTAACCCCGGGCACCTCAGAACGTAAGGTCTACAGTACCCAAGGCTACTTTCAGCAGTGATGATTCAGTAAATCGCAGATGGGGAGACAGACCTTGAAGTGTTGGAACTTCACCAGGCTGGGACAATGTCTCTGTTGGCCTTCATGCGCCTGCACCAGTCATCTGGCCTTGCCACAGGCTACTTCAGGCTGATTCAGAAGGTTAACATGTTTTTCATTATCCCAGCAGTGAATAGCAGATAACTATTTACTGTTGCAATAATAAAAAGCGGTCGGAAAACAAGGAAGGAATAGCCCAGAAGCCTGTAAGGGTTAGCCTCCAATTACTCAGGGGACATGATTTTCGTTTCATAAACAGTACTCTATTTTAGGTCTGTCATTCTAAAACAAAACACAAAAATGCTGACCGGGCTGACATGATATGGCAAGCAGGTCTTCATTGAAGCTTTCCTGAAAGTTCCCCCTTCATGTTGCCTAGATTAATTGAAGGAAAATATATCAGATACAAATAAGAAATACAATTAAGGGAGTTTTATTAAGAGAAGGGGATATACTGCCAGCTCTGCTGGGGAATTAAACATTCAGAATGGAAATCTCAACGTTATCCTAGCCTTCCTCAAAACACTAACATAGGATTAATGAACAAATAACTGAAAAAGCATCCTGTAATTAGTTACTCCATAATTAATTAAGCAAGCACAAGAAGATAATGGCAAAGTCCTGACATTTTTCAGACACTCACCCCCAGTCACAGATCTGGGTTGAATCCATCATCATTCTTTAGCTCACTTCGCCACCTCAATTTAGACCCAGCTATATGCAAATCAGTCTCATGGGAACAGTCTAGCCTGAACTGCCAAGCCAGGTCTTCCCTGAACCAGAAAAAGCATCCTGGGACCGGTTTCTGGGTAAGACCCTTCATCAGCCAGGCTTGCTTGAGTCCAGTGGCAAAGTGAGCAAGGGGCCCACGTCTGGGAATACTCTTCCAACCTTGTATTGTATTGTTGTATTGTAGTTGAATTTGTAGGGCGCGCAGCTACCCACAGGGGGTCTCCCGGCGCCAAAGAAGTAGTGATTACACATCGCAGTTGTTATTGAGAGAAGAGCCAGGTTTTAAGGTCTCTGCGGAATTTCAACAAAGATGGTTCGAGTTTCAATGTAGCCGGAAGAGAGTTCCATAGCCTGGGGGCAGCACAGGAGAAAGAGCGACCGCCCATTCTCGTCAATTTAAAACGTGGAATCAGAAATTTGCCATGAGCTGATGATCTAATATGATGGGGTGGAGAATATTGTTGGACAAGAGCCTGAAGGTAGATTGGAGCTGACCCTTGCTTGATTTTATGCATAAATCAGAGGGCCTTGAATTTGACACGGTTGGCAATGCGGAGCCAGTGAAGGTCTCTAAGAGAAGGGGAGATTGGGGATCTCCATGGGACCTTACAGAGGAGGCGAGCAGCTGAATTCTGAACAAGCTGAAGTCTCCTCTGAAGCTCCAAGGTGGCTCCGAGGTAGAGTACATTGCCGTAGTCCAGGTGAGAGGTGATTAAAGCCTGGACCACCGAGTGTCTAGTCCCTACTGGGAGCATCCATAATATTTTTGGAAGCCACCCCAAGATGGAAAAACACGTGGCTGCCACCTTGACCACTTGGTGTCGCATGGAGAGCGAGTCATCCAGGACAAAGCCAAGGTTGCGAACCTGGGTCACTGGGAGGGGTGGTGGGCCCATTTCTGGAGGCCAGTGCGCAGGGCTCCAGAGGTGCTTCTGCTTGCCCAGAATGAGCACCTCCGTCTTATCTCCATTCAACTTCAGGAGATTCACCTGCATCCACTCTGCCACTCAGCTAAGTCCAAGTTTAAGAGTGGATGGGGCGTTTGCTGCGGCTGAGGAAAGGGAAAAAAGGATCTGGGTGTCATCTGCGTATGAGTAGAGGGAAAGACCAGCGTCTTCCACGATGGTGGCCAGGGGTCTCACGTAGATATTAAAGAGCATAGGGCTCAGTGAAGACCCATGCGGAACGCCATACGCAGATGAGCAGACAGAGGAGGAGGAACCAGAAGAGACAACCTGAAAAGTGTGGTTATTCAAAAACGAGGCCAGCCAGGCAAGGGCAGGGCCGGTCACTCCAGCCATTCTCAGTGCTCACAAGAGAATGGGGTGTGAGACCGTGTCGAATGCGGCGCTTAAGTCTAAAAGAATAAGCGCCGCGGTCTCACCATGGTCGAGACGAGTGCGTAGGTTCTCAGTAACCCCCAAGAGGGTAGTTTCAGTGGAGTAGTGGGAACGAAATCCCGACTGGGATGGATGTAGAAAACCTTTAGTCTCCACATGAGAGGAAAGATGGATGTTAACATGCCTCTCCAGGATTTTAGAGAACATGGGCAGCAGAGAGATGGGCCAAAAGTTGGCAAGCATCTTGGGGTCTGCACCGGGTTTTTCTAAGAGTGGTACTACCTGGGCCATTTTCCATTACTCTGGGACAATAGATTCCCGCAATGAGGATTTCAGGAGCTCTTGGATGACTAGTAGAACATCAGGAGAGAGCTGGCAGAGGATGTTCATAGGGATTGGGTCCAGGGGGGAACCTGAGTTGACCTTCGTCATGCAGGTGAGCAGCGTAATGGAGTCTAACAGGGGCCATTTCAAGATCTGAGTTTTCTGAGACAGCAGGCTCATAAAATCCAGGCTAGGAGGCTCAGGAGGTGGTTTAGGGGGAGCTGAAGACAAAGTATTGTAGATGGTTTCGACTTTAGATATGAAAAAGTCCGCAATTTCATTGCATTCCACTACCCCCAACACGGGTGGAGTGGGGGCGGTATTTGAGCCAGCTAGCTTTTTAACCATAGAGAAGAGGGCTTTCGGCCGATTGATGGCCTTTTCGATAGACTCTGAGACAAAGAGGGCTTTTGCCTTTCTGCAGGCACGATGGTATAGCCTGAGTGCTGATCGATAGGTTAATTTGTCATTCAGGGCATAAGTTTTTCGCCAAGATCTCTCCAGATGTTTACATTCAGATTTCATAGCTTTCAAATCGTCCGTGAACCATGGGGCTGGGGCAAGATGGGGAATTGTTCGTCTGGAACAGAGCGGCAGGTGGCGATTGATGTTAGAAGTAAGCCAGTAGGATACTTCCTGAGCCAGGGAGGTGCACCCAAGGTTAGTATCAGGGCAGGTGGCAGAAAGTGAGGCATTAAATGCCGAGACGTTCAGCTTAGACCAGGCTCTGTGGTTGCCCATAGGGCCAGGAAGGGGCATGCCCTTTATAGTATCCGCAGGCAGGGTAAAATAAATGGCAAAATGATCGGACCAATCAAGGGGGAGAGCAGGGGAAGTGCAGTCAAACAAGATATTGGAGATGATGGGGTGAAGTAAATGGCCGGCCTGATGGGTGGGTCCTCGGTTGCGCAGTGTTAGATTGATGGCCTCGCAGTCGGATAAGAACGTTCTGCTTAAGCCATTCTGTATGTCCTCTAGGTGGAGATTTAGGTCTCCCAAGATCGCAAAATTAGCTGCCTTCATAGCGTGGGGAGCAACGTGCTCAGCGAATGAGGCTAGCCACTGCGTAGGCTTGTCGGGGGGGGGGCGGTAGATGAGAATGCCCGATAGCATCAGTCGAGGGGAGACCGCTAGCTTGAATACTGCAGCTTCGCAATTTGGAAAAGGGACGGCGTTCAGGGAACAGGAATAAATGTCCTTAAAAATGATCGCTATCCCCCCACCTTTCCCAGTGGTTCGGTCTTGCCTAACTATGACATATCCAGATGGCAGGGCACTAGCCACGTCTGGGCTTGAGCTCGCATGGAGCCAGGTTTCCGTTAGGAACAGAGCGTCTGGCTGAGTGGAGATTAATAGGTCGAATATATGGTCTCTGTTTTTAGGCAGAGATCGACAATTAAAACTCCAGAACTTGTAAGGGGGGGTTAGTGGCGCTAGAGGTGCAGTGTTGTAGGAAAATGCAACGTTGCACTGAGGGCATTTAGATGGCGTTTTGAGCGAGCAGTCCAGAGATGTGCAAGAGGAGAGGGGTGAACAAAGCAAACACGAGGAGATGATGTACAGAGTGCTGAAACTTTTCAGACACTCACCCCCAGTCACATATTTGGGTTGTTTTTGCATCCATAATTAATTACCCATGATATATCTCAAAGTAATAAATCATCCTAAGAAAAGGATATGGAGCAGGAAATCTCAACCATATACAATGAAAATACGATGGCAGGTTTCTACAGCCGAAGGCTTAGAGTTCCAAACACAAATACGTACTTAACCCTGGTGAAGATATGAGACTAAACTATACCACTCTCCTTACGTTCTGTTCTTGATTTGATTTGGTTTGATTCTGACATAGAGTGAGTACCCAGTCTTCTTGATATGAGATGTGACTGAGTTTCCACACGTCGCAAACAATCTAAAGCCTAAAGGGTGAACAATTTTATTTGAGGAAATCCCGGCTCCGCTGCAAGGCTTATCTAAGAAACAAAGCCCAGAAAGTGGTGGTAGTAGCACCTGCAGCAATGTGTCAGGGGGGAGGAAGATGTAGGTGGCATGAGGAGGGCGGCTTTGGGCATGATTTTAGGAACCAGAACATTGAAGATCCCTTAGCTACGTGGGCAAGTTGTGAGTGTTTTGGTTGGGACTAGGGTATCACAGGTCAATAACTTTTCTGCTTTTAGATTTGCATCAGTGCAGTAGTGAATATTTAAAGTTTCTAGTGAGTAAGGTTAGGAAGCAAAGCCTTTTCTTGACTCCTGACTTCTGCATTTGCCACGTGAAACACCAAAGTCTTAAGGAATACTGGGAATACTAGGAAGTGAATTAGGGCCACATTACAAATGTTATAGTTGCTGGGGTGCAAATATATTCACTTTTTCGTATTCGGTATGGAAGCCTAAATGATAAATATGCCACATGGAACTGAGTGGGGATGATATTTTGAATATTCTCTGGGGCAGACTGAGCTGGACTTGGTGCATAAGCTGTTCTCAGGCAAGAAGTCACAGTCACACAAGGAGGCTGCTGGTGCCGTTTAAAAGGCCTTCCTTGGGTGAAAGTGACCCATTTGGAGAGAAAAGAGAATATGTTTCGGGAAGCAGACTTGAACAAGAAAGCTATGATTCTCACAGAGAATGCGAATCATCTGAAGTGTACAAGAAAACAGTTATTGTAGTGTTAAACAGTATTTTTGTTGACAAATCAGGTAAAGCAGAGAAACCGAATAAGGTGAAAGGGATGTTTTGGTACTGTATTCTGATATGAATCCTACCAGCTACACGGACCTCGGCGTCTTTGTTTTGTTTCGTCTTTGTTTATTCTGTGACAAATTGTTGAGAATGTCTGGCCGAAGTCCTGCCTGTGATGTGCAACTATACTTGTATCTTTAAGGTCTATACTTACAACAGCGAAGAGTTTGGCAAGTTCTGGGGTAAGATAACGGAGTCTCTTTGAGGCACATCCTGGGGGAAAGTATTGAGGGCCAGAAAGAGCTTTATCTCACAATTGTAAAGGGTGCTGTTTATATACGGTGGTTCTAATAACTAAAATTCTAAGTATGACTTATAAACTGACTATTGGGGCTATTATGTGCGCTATGTAGAATTTCTGATAGGTGAGTGGGTTGTTGGCACAATACTTAGTAATCAATATTTTATGCGCTGATTACTAGTTCTACAAGTGTGGAGATCGAATGTTAAGTTATTGCAGTGAAGATTTAGCAGGGTTCCTACACCAGAACAGGGGTATTGCCTTTGTCCAAAACTAGCCCAACCCCCACCATTCTCCAGTCAGAGCTGGCAGTTGTAATAATCTTCATTAACAGGGGCAGCTGGTCCTTGCCAGAAGCATAGCGGGCATTTGTAGCCATCATCATAGCAGTGCCAGCACGACTACTCTGAAGTCCCCACATCCTGGAACTCTTACTGATAGCGACCTCAAACTCCTGGAAATGCCCTGGTTGTCAACTTTTTCTAAGAAGTGCTCACGCGCCCCATGGAAATCAGATAAAGTATTACCATGACACCTTCATGCGTGGGGGGGGGGGGGGGGAGACAGAAGCCATCTCTGGAACTCAGGAAATGCCAGAAATTCGCCCTCTTTATCGAGGCAGAAAGTAGACTGATATAACTCTGACATAGGGAGGCTAATGGCGCCATGGGTCAAGGTTTAAATAGAGCCCGAAACCACATACTTGGCTGTGGTAGCGGTAATAATTCATGGTATTAGCGCTATATTTCTCACGTTCAAAAATTTGCATGGCACAGCTACATGCGAACAGCTTTGGGAGCTTCAATGGACTCACACCTGGTACATGGTGAGAATTACAGGACAGAATGCATATAGCCCTATCTAAATTCTATCCAGTGACTTTCATGTAAAAATATATACCGATAAAATATCCACTTAATAATACCAATGCTCATATTACAGCACGTACTATCACAATTAGAACCTGCTGAGGAACTTAAGTTGGCATGGAAACAAAATAATCCATGCAGTCTTACATGGTGGTCCATTCAGAGCTCAGATGCGAAGCTTACGTTTTATCTGCCCTGCCAACTTCCTCTGCTTTATTCTTAGATTTCTATAAAAGCAATTGCAGAAATAAGGTGATAATTCTTAGGGGTTTAATTGCCACTGATTCTCTTCTCATTAATACGGGCTGTAATGACAACTAACCTCTGTGTTCATGTATGCCTACATGGAGCGTTACTTATAGTACCCACATGTGAGCCATGCTTGACTCGCAGCGGCGCCTAGTGGGGCGGGGCTGTGTGTGGGGGGAAGTCGACAGACAACAGAATAGGGACAATTAAATAAATGAGGGGCATATTATCAAGAAATGGCGTTAACATTATCGTCGCTTTAGGGGCAGAAAATTGCTGCTAAAGCGGCGATAATGGGCTTGATAATACGCCCTAGTGAATTCCCATAAAAGCCCATGTTCTGGTGTGAACATGGGCTTCTATGGGAATTCTCTGCGGCGTATTATCAAGCCCATTATCGCCGCTTTGGCTGCAGTTTTCTGCTGCTAAAGCGGCGATAATGTTAACGCCCTCCTTGACAATATGCCCCTAAATAGTTCCTATTCCGTCATATGTTGACATCCTTCCCCGCCCCACAGCGCTTACCTGCACAGACCGCTGCTGAGACCACAAATGCTCTCTGTTGTAAATATTTTTGTCCACCCTAAGCGTGGAAGGGTATACTCAGATGTGAGTCCCTTGCTCATTGCACCATCAGGATTCAAGCAAGCCGGGCCGAAGACGGCTGAAATGCCAGAAACCGGTCCCCGGAAGCTTGTTTCCTTCCCAGTGTAAGAATTGGCTTTTGTAGTCTGGTCTGCCCTGTTCCCATGATGCACTGGGCCAGGGACAGGCTAATTTGCATACAGCCAGGTTCTGAAACTGGGATGGTGCAATGAGCTAAAAAACGGTGTTGGATCTAGCCCTGATCTCTTGACTGGGTGAGAGTATTCTGCTTAATTCAGAGACTCTGTCCATCACCACCCCTTGTTGTAAATATTTTTGTCCACCCTAAGCGTGGAAGGGTATACTCAGATGTGAGTCCCTTGCTCATTGCACCATCAGGATTCAAGCAAGCCGGGCCGAAGACGGCTGAAATGCCAGAAACCGGTCCCCGGAAGCTTGTTTCCTTCCCAGTGTAAGAATTGGCTTTTGTAGTCTGGTCTGCCCTGTTCCCATGATGCACTGCGCCAGGGACAGACTAATTTGCATACAGCCAGGTTCTGAAACTGGGATGGTGCAATGAGCTAAAAAACAGTGTTGGATCTAGCCCTGATCTCTTGACTGGGTGAGAGTATTCTGCTTAATTCAGAGACTCTGTCCATCACCACCCCTTGTTGTAAATATTTTTGTCCACCCTAAGCGTGGAAGGGTATACTCAGATGTGAGTCCCTTGCTCATTGCACCATCAGGATTCAAGCAAGCCGGGCCGAAGACGGCTGAAATGCCAGAAACCGGTCCCTGGAAGCTTGTTTCCTTCCCAGTGTAAGAATTGGCTTTTGTAGTCTGGTCTGCCCTGTTCCCATGATGCACTGGGCCAGGGACAGACTAATTTGCATACAGCCAGGTTCTGAAACTGGGATGGTGCAATGAGCTAAAAAAACGGTGTTGGATCTAGCCCTGATCTCTTGACTGGGTGAGAGTATTCTGCTTAATTCAGAGACTCTGTCCATCACCACCCCTTGTTGTAAATATTTTTGTCCACCCTAAGCGTGGAAGGGTATACTCAGATGTGAGTCCCTTGCTCATTGCACCATCAGGATTCAAGCAAGCCGGGCCGAAGACGGCTGAAATGCCGGAAACCGGTCCCCGGAAGCTTGTTTCCTTCCCAGTGTAAGAATTGGCTTTTGTAGTCTGGTCTGCCCTGTTCCCATGATGCACTGGGCCAGGGACAGACTAATTTGCATACAGCCTGGTTCTGAAACTGGGATGGTGCAATGAGCTAAAAAACGGTGTTGGATCTAGCCCTGATCTCTTGACTGGGTGAGAGTATTCTGCTTAATTCAGAGACTCTGTCCATCACCACCCCTTGTTGTAAATATTTTTGTCCACCCTAATCGTGGAAGGGTATACTCAGATGTGAGTCCCTTGCTCATTGCACCATCAGGATTCAAGCAAGCTGGGCCGAAGACGGCTGAAATGCCAGAAACCGGTCCCCGGAAGCTTGTTTCCTTCCCAGTGTAAGAACTGGCTTTTGTAGTCTGGTCTGCCCTGTTCCCATGATGCACTGGGCCAGGGACAGACTAATTTGCATACAGCCAGGTTCTGAAACTGGGATGGTGCAATGAGCTAAAAAACGGTGTTGGATCTAGCCCTGATCTCTTGACTGGGTGAGAGTATTCTGCTTAATTCAGAGACTCTGTCCATCACCACCCCTTGTTGTAAATACACAAATGCTCTCTGGGCCACGGCATGATACAATATGCATGGTTTAAATGTTAGTGCTCTTCAACTGCATGTCGCAAATGAATTAATATATTAAAATAATTATATAACCATCTATTAAAAACAAAACTTTAGTGACCCTCTGTTGATATGCCTCTACTAAGTAAATGATCTTTGGATTATAGCTCTGTTGTGGTACTAGTATGCCGTCTATTGCAGACTATATAAACAACTCGTTTCTACTATGCTAGAGCGTAATCTTGCATACATTTTTTATTACGTTTGTTACACAAAATTCCCCAAATGATGCTATTATGGACCTACATTTAAATCCGTTTGTGCGGAAACACAGGAACAAAGTGAACAGACATAATGAAAGTGGCTGTTGTTCGCAGAACCTATTTATTTTTTAGCATGAAATGTGCTCATGCATCTAAAATTAACACCAAAACAAATTTACCACTAAAGTACAGTCATATATGCCAAATTTGTATTTCACATTATTTTACGTCAGTATTCCGATATTTTTCATAACTATGCAAAAAAAATATGTTCAACTATTCTATGTTCCCACACTTCTGATAAAAATGGTACCACACTTGTGTGGATGGATGGGTCTATAACCAGTGACATGGAAAGCCCTGAAAGAAATTAGTTCTAAAATAAAATTAGACTTGCAGGCTATGTTAGAATTGTACCTTACGAACGTGTTTTAAGCTGCTGTAGAGGGGATGCATACAAAATGTGCCCACCTAATAATGTGAAAGATTCCTTATTAATGCTGCAAGCAGATATGTTTGGTTCTTAGTCCTGGCGCCGGGAAACACTTTGTGGGTATCTGCGCGCATTACAAATGCAAAAAATAAATAAATAAATAAATAAATATATTAATCCTGCATATACACTGAAAAGCATGCTTACAAAATGTTTATAAAATAGTATAATTAAAACATTTTCGTACTAAGCCATCATTCTTAAAAGTAGTCATTTAGTTTAGGTCTCAAGCCTTTTTCTATCAACTCTTACTCTCTACTCAATAGACGTGTACTGGGATATTATCTCAAGCATCAACAAACTTATTTAGTATGTGCCGACTTTAAATCTATGTTTCATTCAGTACCCTCACCCCATGTTAGGTCATAGACTAATGTACCAGCGTAAATGTTTACCGTGAGAATCGAGAGAAGAGACATTGGAAGTTGAGGACCTCATCAAATGAGCGTATCCCATTGACTGGACGAGTTGACACTTAATAAAGTATTGATACACTATTCTAATGGATTCATAAGAATGAGTGGTACTAGCTAGTTGGAGTAGAAGATGCAGATGAAGCTTTGGAGGAGCTTGATGATACATGGAGAGGCCCAGATCTAGCTTCCCTGCCTTGTGACCCTTCTCCTGAAGAGTTGATCTTTTGCTCTGTTACTGACAGCTACTGCTAAAGGTGACTATTTCTTTTGTATAACGGTGTTACCCTGATCAATACTACTGCAGAGATCATTCTCAATAAAATGGGTGCAACTGCAGCTGTAGGGAACACAGCTGAGTTTCCAGAACAACCCTTTATGGGAAGTTACACTTTTATTGTCACTCTTGCTCTTTTCCGAAGAGGACTCCTTATATGTTCTTCGCAGAATAGGTCTTTAGCTAGTTTAGTGATGTTTCCTTTATGGAACACTGTGTATTGATGTATGCTACCACTAATCTATTTGTTACTGATATTTCTCAAAACTGGCTAATCTACAGAAAGACGACAACACCAATATTAATCTTTTAAAGATAAATGAAGGTGTTAAATCTTTACCACTCTCTCATATTGACTGAACATCTTAAATGATATTGTCGAAATGCATAGCCCATTTTTTGTTTAAGCTCCATTCATACTACGGTGGCAAAGGTCTATTGACCTTTGAGTCACCAGGAATAATCAAGGACAAAGTCTTTAAGTTGGGTGTTTTAATTTTGAGAACCATATTTGGCTAATCCTCAGGGTCCCTTAGACCCAAAATACAACATGGAGACATCAAGACTTTTCTTGGAATTTCAGTTTTTCTGGGGAGGAGTACCAGAGGTATCTGGGCCCAGGATCAGCTATGAGGCACCCCAGGAAATATCAGAAGGAATGTCAAGTAATAACAGATGGAGTCCCAAGAGGCTGCTCAGCTACTTCAGCAATCAGATAGTGCAGATCTAGACACTCAAAAAAAGAGATATTTGACTAGGCTTGAACGTGAACACACCATCAATGACCTAGACTTTGTTGGCACTTATCAACTCTTATAATTCTTTTTAGGTATACTGTATGTTGCATTAATATTACAAAATTCCTCCCCTTTCATTAATTGTTGGGGTAGTCAGTATATCCTAAAAGTGTGCCTTCTTTAATAGTCGCCCATTCCCCTGTGGTAACCATACAATTCCAATTGCGAGACATACAACAAACACACACCTTAGTGTTAAAACTGTAACCAAGACGTCATGCAAAAAAGTGTGTGAGAGCGGGATGGCACCTCACGGGCGCACCACCAATGGGAACCTGGCAGGTACTCACCAGGATTGCCCTGTTCTCATCATTGGCACCATCAAGCTCGGAAAAGAAAATAGTGTCCGGAAAACACGAACAGAAATACGTGTATTGTGTGAGTATGCAGTGAGGGTAGACCACAGGACAACCAATAAAGTGTCAAAGAAACAACATATAAAATACACACGACAACACAGATATGCAATTTTATTCTGTCTCTTGTGTTGGGTGTATAACCTAAAAAAAGGGGGTGTGGTTTCTAACTATCCAACCAACTCCACTTTACTTGCCGACATGCTTCATTGCCATTGATTGTTTGGCAATTTCTTCAGGGCGTCATGTATATTAAAGCCACTGCATAAGGACAGATATGTCTGCGCAACTGGAAAACAAAAAAAATACAAATAAACCACGTTTAAAAAAAAAAAAAAAAAAGGGACCTGTCTGTAAATCATATATAGTCCAATCCCACACACATATAACTATGCCTTAATTACCCTCACACGGCCATCTGTGTTCGTACCAGCCGGAGAGGTGGTGGTCTTATGGGACAGCAACCCCAACTGTGGGTTGTTGATCCTTCCCCTTCAATTTTGCTGCAGGGATTTAGATAAAGGAAAACTACATGGTCATGTCACACTTGTAATCCCATCTCATATTATATAGAGTATAGCGACGTTGCCATGCTATTCTCACAGATATCAAATCACAAGATTCTTATTAAAGTCAGTGTGCATTCTGCCCATTTCATCAAAATACACCTCGGGGACACGATGGAAAACGATATTGAGAAGCTTAGTACTGTCGCTTCAGAACAGATACATATCTAGTCCGCCTTCTGTCAGAAAACAGACTCGTAAAGAAGGTCACCAACTCATTTGCGGCATGTCTGGTTACTGATGTTGAGTAATGAACGACCATTATGTCGCGAGGGTGCCCCGCGCCCACATTCATTAAGATTAGTAAAAGAGGTTACCAACTACTTTGCTGCATATCTGGCTACTGATCTCAAAAAATAAAACGCCCTGATATCAACGGTTTGCCCCGGAACCCATATTCCTTACCGCGATAGAGGAAGATGACTGGCGTGGACTCAGCCTGTCTGTTGTCTCGGCTGCTGGTGTGTATTATCATTACATTTCGTGGCGTAGTCTCGCGATGTAACGCGGCCGCCATTTTGGATAGGTGCAAAATTCATTTTTAGCATTACTAGTGTGTGTTGTGGGTCGAGATCTCACGGGATCTCGGCTCATGCAGAAAAAATAGTTTTAGAAACTTTATACATCTTTACAAAAGGAATGAGAACATCGATAGATGTATTTCAATATTATTTTGTAAATCAAACATAGATATTTATAAAAAGAAAACAATTTTCCAAAAAACGAAAGGAATATTGTGATCATTTTTTTAAATTATTCTAAGGGGCATCTCATGTTTTTTTGGAAAACGTTTCCAAAGAAATACAACGTTTTAAAAAACCATTTTTTGGGGGGCTGTAGCCCAATTTAGTATATTTAGTTTTTCATAGCCAACGATGCACCAGGGTGGGCAAAATAAAAAGGATGAAAGATTACCACATTCTATGTATTGTGGATATCAATGGGCTGAGGAGATTTCAAACCATGAGGACCAGACTCTAAATGGGCGACAGGGCATTGGAAACTTTAGAGCAAGAGCTGTCTTATAGAGTATGTGACCCATTCTTACTATACAGAGGCACAATTAAGGTTGCACTTTGCAATGCATTTACAGTGAGAACCCGAACAAGTGCCAAAGGAATATGTTCTTTTCTGTCCCAATTCAATGTATCTTGTTCCATTCCAGCAATTCGTTCAGCCCAAATTTTTCGCTTTTTTCTTGGAAAATCCATTTTGCCTCTTTAGTGACCAATAATTGATCCACTGTACGTGCATCACCTGTCACTTTTTCTAAGACTACCCATTTGAATGAGTGTTTGTTGACATGGCAGTGTTGCACCAATTTTGTTGTAAGTTTTCCAGTCTAAATAGTGCTTAAATGCTCCTGGATTCGGGTTTTTATTTTGCGTGTGGTAAGACCTATATAGTATAGTCCACAATCACATTCCAGCCTATATACCACATTCGTGGTGTTACAGTTACTGAACTGTCTCAAATGCCATTCCTTTCCTGATTTCAACGTGACACTAGTGGTTTTTGAGGTTAGAGGGCATACTGAGCAGGTGCCGCATGGGTGGTGGCCTGTAGGTAGTGTCCTGCTGGTGTCTTTGGAAATTTGAGTGCGGGTATGCACTAATTTATCTTTCAGATTACTCGATCATTTAAAAGCGAATCTGGGGGGTGGCATATCAAAATCCTTATTTGACAAGATAGCCCAGTGTTTCCGTATTGACTGCCTGATATTTGTGGCTAAGGGATCAAACGTCAATTGGTTTTGCTCCAATAGAGCACTTCTGGGAGTATTAAGTGCTCTTTTCCTGGCATGGTTGATAATTCTCGCTGGATAATTCCTTTTCAGTAGTTTTTTGCATAGGACCTGTGATTGTTCACTAAAGCTTTCAGTGGTGGAACAGTTTCTGCGATAGCGGAGAAACTGTCCCACGGGCAGGTTGTCCCTAAGTGCCCTAGGGTGGTATGAGTGATAGGGCCGTCCTGCTCCCAGCAGAAGAGGACACTCCACACGCTGCTCCCTGCCTCGCCTGGTATCGTAGCGCTTACAGCCAGACTGCTGAGTGCCTATCTCGCCTTGTACCCACAACTGCTTTAGCCTGCATAATTATTTATTAGAGTTCGTAGCGCTAGATTGCCCCGCCTGTTTATTATTATTTATTAAATTGCTGATGTAAATTAGATCGTAGTGCTTGATTGCCAAGGTGCGCTTGTACGATATTTGAACTTGTGCTGGGCTGCCTGCAGACTTGTTTGTGCCTGATTGTGCCGGCGCCACTGCCATTTGCATCGCGCTATTTACAATTGTGCCCCAATCCTGTTGCGATATTGGCTTGCTGCCATTTTGTTTTTTGTTGTTGTGTTGTGCCTCCCTGCCCTGATCTCCACCCCGCTCCCGCCTCCCAGCTGATCCTCCCTCGCCCCTCCCCTTCCACTATCACATATGACAGATGCCTACGCGCACAGCGTTCACGCGCAGCGGTCGCGCCCTATGCGCGCCGAAGGTGCGCCAAAGGTAAGCCCGTCTACGCCCGTCCGCACCTGGACCGCGCCCAGCGCCAGCCCCCTGGTCCACGCAAACCCCATTCCACCCGCTTAGCATACACGGCACAACCCTCTCAGCACTTAACCCCTGCCCACTCCCTAACTGCTACCGAGCCGCTCCAGGACACACCCATGGACCCTTCACCTGCCACTCCTGCAAGTTCGACTGCAACAGGACCCACACCAAATCCACAAACTCCAAACAGAGCTCCGACACTAACCACCTAAAGTGCTTACTGCTCAACACCCGCTCAGTCCACAGACACTCCATTGAACTCTGGAACCTACTCGACACTACATCGCCGGACGTCTCCTTCCTTACAGAAACATGGATGAACGCCTCATCAGCCCCCGACATCGCCATAGCCATCCCGGACACCTACAAGATCATCCGAAAGGACCGCATCAACCAAACAGGAGGAGGCATTGCCATCGTCCATAAGAACACCATCCGCATCACGACCAGCTCCGACGATAACCTCGCTACCGCCGAACACCTTCACTTCCAGATTCACACCGACCCCAAAACCACACTCAGAGGCACCCTTATCTACAGACCCCCAGGACCCCGCTCACAATTCAGTGAAGACATCGCTGACTTCATCAGCCCACATGCCATCCCATCCGAGAACTACATTCTACTGGGAGACCTCAACTTCCACCTGGACAAGAAAAACGACAACAACACCACCACCCTTCTGGACAACATGGCCAATCTCGGACTCAAACAACTCGTTGACACCCCCACCCACTCCGCCGGACACACGCTCGACCCTATCTTCACCTCCAGCAAGCACATCTCCTTCGATCACACCACAGCTCTCCACTGGGCGGACCACAGCTGCGTTCACTTCCACTACAAAAAAGCCACGTCCCATAACCCCCCACAACCTATTCCCCGAAGAAACTGGAACAAAATCACCACCGACCAGCTCTTCTCGTCGCTTCAACAAAACACTCCTGCCAATACATCGGACCCAAACCAAGCAGCCACCAACCTCACACAATGGATCACCCACAGCGCAGACGAACTAGCACCCTTGAAAAACCATCTAATCAAGAAAGGGAACAAAAAAGCCCCCTGGTTCAACGATGACCTTAAGAAATCCAAGAAGCTCTGTCGGACTCTCGAGAAAACCTGGAGAAAAAACCCTACCACTGACAACTTAGTCTGCTTCAAAAATGCCACCCGCAAACACCACCAACTCATCCGATCCACCAAAAAATCAGCATTTAAGGATCGACTTGACAACAATGCCCAAAACAACAAGGAACTATTCAACATCGTCAAAGAATTCACTAACCCCTCCGCAGGCACTAACGACATCACCCCCTCCCAAGACCTCTGCGACTCTCTATCATCATTCTTCCACAACAAAATCGCCCAAATACACAACAGCTTTCAAAACCAGTCCGAAGACCGTCCCACTCCACCCACCTCCGAACCAAAACCCGCCTCTAACAACCTTTGCGCCTGGAAACCAATCACCACTGAAGACACCATCCGCCTGATGAATTCCATCCACTCAGGATCGCCAACCGACCCTTGTCCCCACCACATCTTCAACAAAGCAGACTCCATCATCGCACCCCATCTCCGAGACGTAATCAACTGCTCCCTCAACTCCGCCACCTTCCCAGAAAACTGGAAACATGCCAAACTCAGCGCCCTTCTGAAGAAACCCACGGCTGACCCAACCGAACTTAAGAACTACCGCCCCATCTCGCTCCTCCCATTCCCCGCCAAAGTCATTGAGAAAGCCGTCAACAGTCAGCTCGCCGCCTTCCTAGAATCCAACAAATCCCTCGACTCCTCTCAATCAGGCTTCTGAGCCAAACACAGCACCGAAACCGCCCTCATCGCAGCAACAGATGACATCCAAACACTACTGGACAACGGAGAAACAGTTGCTCTCATCTTACTTGACCTCTCCGCAGCCTTCGACACAGTCTGTCATTGCACCCTCATACAACGCCTCAGCAACATCGGAGTACAAGGAAAGGCATTGGACTGGATAATATCGTTCCTCACCGGAAGAACCCAGAGAGTCCGCCTCCCCCCTTTCAAATTAGAGGTCACCGAAGTCATCTGCGGCGTACCACAAGGATCGTCACTCAGCCCCACCCTCTTCAACGTATACATGAGTCCCCTCGCATCCATCGCGCGCCAACACAACCTCAACATCATCTCCTACGCAGACGACACCCAGCTGATCCTCTCCCTCACAAAAGACCCAAACACCGTCAAAACCAACCTACACGAAGGAATGAAAGAAGTAGCCAAATGGATGAAGAACAGCTGTCTAAAACTAAACTCGGACAAAACAGAAGTCCGCATCTTAGGACCATCCCCCTCTGCCTGGCACAACTCATGGTGGCCACCGGCCTTCGGAACCGCACCCATACCTACGGACCACGCACGTAACCTGGGCTTCATCCTAGACTCCTCCCTCTCGATGACCAGACAAGTAAACGCCGTCTCATCATCTTGCTTCAACATCCTACGAATGCTCAAAAAAATCTTCCGTTGGATCCCCACCGAAACAAGAAAGACAGTCACCCACGCACTGGTCACAAGCCGATTGGATTAAGGCAACACCCTTTACGCCGGAACCACAGCCAAACTACAGAAAAAACTCCAACGCATCCAACACGCCTCAGCCAGGCTCATTTTGGACATCCCTCGGCAAGCTCACATTTCCGACCACCTGAAAGACCTCCATTGGCTCTCTGTCAACAAGAGAATAACGTTCCGTCTCCTCACCCATGCACACAAAGCCCTCTATGACCTAGGACCCGAATGCCTCAACACGCGTCTATCTTTCTACACCCCCTCCCGCCAACTACGATCGTCCAATCAAGCCCTCGCCGCAATCCCGCGCATCCACAGATCCACCATGGGGGGAAGATCCTTCTCCTACTTAGCTGCTAAAACCTGGAATTCTCTCCCCACCCACCTCCGCCTCACTCAGAACCACCTCTTTTTCAGAAAGCAACTAAAAACCTGGATATTCGATAAGTAAATTCACCTCCCTCCCT
This sequence comes from Lissotriton helveticus, assembly GCF_964261635.1. Lineage (NCBI taxonomy): Eukaryota > Metazoa > Chordata > Amphibia > Caudata > Salamandridae > Lissotriton > Lissotriton helveticus. The sequence continues at coordinate 158,112,504 of NC_136070.1, forward strand.
CAAGCGCCTTGAGACCCTCTGGGTAAATAGTGCGCTATACAAATTTCTGAACTTGAACTTGAACTATAGGACAATAGCGAGTTTCTGTCCGTGGGTTTTTGATGGACACTCATGCTCAAGATGTCACCACTTGCTTTAATGTCTAAATCCAGGTATACTGCTGAATTTCGACTGTATGTCCAGGTAAAACGAAGGCTTTGATCCTGGCCATTAAGCCAGTTGAGAAACTCCAACAGTTTGGGTTCTTCTCCAGTCCAAATGCAGAGCACATCGTCTATATATCTCCTCCAGAGATGCAGATGGTCTCTGAAGGGATTGGTGGAAGGGTAGACGATGTGCTCCTCAAATTGGCCTACATATATGCATGGCAGGCTTGGCGCCATCGTGGCCCCCATTGAGGTCCCCGTGGTCTGCAAAAACAGCTTATCCTTATAGCTGAAGAAGTTACGTGTCAAAGCCAATTCGATGCACTGCAAGATGAAAGTTTGCAGTGCATCATAAAACCATTCCTGTTCCCCCAGTGCCCTAGCTGCTGCCACCAGCGTGTCATCCTGGGGAATACAGGAGTATAAGGATTCAATATCGATTGTTACCAAAATTTCTTGTGTAGGATCGAAAGTCATCTCACTGATCACGTTCAAGATATCCGTCGTGTCCTTCACAAATGATTTTTGTGTGACCACGGACTCGCGCAGAAAATAATCTGCAAATTGGGAGAGGGGCTCGAGCATGGATTGTATGCCCGATACGATAGGCCTACCCGGCGGAGGCCGGGCAGGCTTATGTATTTTCGGTAAAATGTAGAACGCAGGGGTCCTGGGGTTGGTATTCACCAGGAACTCTGCTTCTTTGGTGGAGATCCATTTCTTCTCTCTTGCTTCACCTACCATGTCTCTGATGGTTTTAAGTAATTCAGGTGTTGGGTCTTTAGTCAAGGGTTGGTAGTTGGCACGGACACTGAGCAGACGAAATACCTCTGCCCCATAGTCCTTGGTGTTAAGCACAACTACCGCACCCCCTTTATCAGCACTCTTTATCGTTATTTCCAAATTGTCCTGTAGTGACTTAACTGCTTCCCAGTCCGATTTGGACATATTTTTGTACCCAGTGTTCCTCTCTTGTGATTCAAGTTGTTCTATGTCTTGTAGAACCTTGGATTCAAAGACAATGATCTCAGGACCCACAGACGCAGTTGGTGGAATAAAGGTAGAGGGGTTGCGTAAATTTGTATTAAAACCCCTTTGCACCTCTTGGGGATGATTAGCAAAAAAAAATGTAAGCTTGATTTTCCTAATCGTATCAAAGAACTCAACTCTGCATTTGAATGGGTCGTGTGAGGGGGTAGGAATGAACCCTAGGCCTTTATTAAGGACCCGTTCTTGAACGTGAGACAGCTAGCCCGACTTATAAATCTTTCGCTGCAAGTAGTTTTGGTTTATTTTTGCTTAGCCTTGATTTATTCCTTAACATTGAGGAGTACAAAACAGTTGCAGAAAAACCAATTGATAATAAGCCCTGTTTCTAGAGAGAAATAGAAAGGAAGAGGTTATGAAGCAGGCATAATTTGTGTTTTCGTAGAGGCCAGCAGGAATCAGGACGGACATTGTCTAATAGAAAGGCATACTTTGAAGATACGATCACTGCAATATAATGAGACTTTACCGTGAAGCAACATGGAAGTCTGACTTTACTTTTCTGACTTTGCCCAGATAAAAGAGGATTTAACTCAAATCATTGCACCCAGGGGATGCCCCTACACTTTCTTACTGAGAATTGTTTGTAAACATTAGGCTGTTGCTGATATCACACATTTTTCTCAAATTTGTTTGTAAGGAAAAGTGTAATCTGCAAGGATCAAAAAAATTCCTACCTCTCTGCATATTTTCTACACTCTTTCCAATAAAAACAGCACTTCACATATCTGAGTGGGCGAATTATCTGTGACAAGAATGGCCCCAGGATACAACATGGAAACATCCTTTAAAATTCACTCATTATTGGGGCGTAGGTTGCTGCAGTATTTTGGCCGGAGGTTGTCCGGGACCAATGGAAAACCTACAAACCCGTTAGCTGGCACCAATTCGAATCCTACAAACCCCAGAAATTTCTGAAAACTAGACACCTCATTGAGTCTGGGGAGGTGCAGCTCATATGAATCATAACTGTTTTGTTTTTACTTAGAATGCCATGGACACATCAAACTTTGATTAAAATCACAGATTTTTCTCACACGTCTGTGAGGGAAAAGTCCCAAATCTGCATCTACAAAAGTTCTACCATCCAGTATTCCCATACTTCTCCCTGTAAACATAGTACCCACCTTGTGTGAGTGGGTCTATCACCTATGAAAAAATAGGCCCCTAAATACAACGTAGAAACAACAACCTTTCGACTTGAAACTAGACTCAATTTGTTGATATCAGTAGCAGCTATATTTGGGGCCAGCACATGACCACCCAGGGAAACAGACAATTCAACTAGTCATACACAGCATGTCTGGCAGCAGGGAGTGACTTTCATGAATACTACTTCGTTTTCTTACTCAGAATGTCTGCAAAAGTTCAACTTTGGCTAAAAGTATTGAATTTACTCACATTTCTTTGAGGAAAAGATCAGGAGTCTACACTGCTCCCAACTAATACAATACCCACTTGTGTTAGTGGGCCTATCCCTGGCAATCAGAGCCAGTCAAAACCTGGACCATGTAAAGTCAATGTGGAGTCAATGAGGTCTCCACATACTGCCTTTGGCATGTTAGGTCCAGTCACATATAATCAGTACTGTTTCAACTGGGAGAAAGAATTAAAATAATGGCTGGTAAGACTTTTGCCAGTGGCTGGAAGTGCCTGGAAGTGCCTGAGTTTCCTGTCTCATAAATAAGGGAAGACACACTGCTTTCTAAGTAAGAAACTGTGGGATCTATGTAAATCACACAACCCTCCAATCCCCTGGGTCGCAAAGTTTCTGAAATGTCCAGGGATGATAACATTTCTTGGTTGCCTACCAAAACCTGGCTAAAATGTTGCAGTCATACCCCATGGAAAGAGTGAGGAAATTTAGGTATTTAGGTATATTGTTAATGCTTGTCTAGCATTCTGGTTGAGAAAATATGCTGGGACCCAAGCAAATGACACCTTCCTGGATTGCCCTCAGTCTTTAGGTTCAAGAAATGACTACCATTGTAAAGGTTCACTGAGTACCTACTGAGCCTGCGTTAAAATTTTGCAGCTATCCCCAGTGGAAAGAGAGAGGAAATTTGGAGTTCTTGAGTGTAGTTTTAAAGTGCGTGCGGCAGAGAGGAGGTAAACCCCCTAGTTTTCATCCCCTTGGGTTCGGAAATACTGCCAGGTGTCCAAAGATGGAACCAGATGTGCAGCACAACACCCAATTCCTTTTTTTTCTTTCTTTCCTGGTAATCTGGTGGGCTTTCTGGTAACCTGGGGGAGCCTGTATGTGTCCCTTAAGGAGTGGGGGGCAAAGGGGGTGTCCCAATGTAAAATGTGTCACTACTGACATGTTAGCATCTGCCATTGAACTGACGGTTGGATACCTGAAGCAGGTTGGTCATTCTGGCACACTGGAGTTTAGGTGATTAATCACTAATTATTTTCTAAGTTTTACAGCAGATTGGTAAGTAGTCGCTTTTTTTAGAGGTTTGGGGATCTTTGAGAGGGACAAAGCTGAAATATAACCAGATGCTGTTAAACTACCAGTCTGATACTCTTTCTGGCAGGCCCAGCTGAAGCTCAGTAGAAAATTGTTTCCAAACATTTTCAAACTGTCTCCTGTAGCCCAAACAACCAGAGGAGTTAATTTCCATGTCCCGTAAGACCTCAGAGGAGGCACTAAGAGACTGTGAGAATGTGAGGCAACAGCCAACATCAGGGTCTAAGCTAGATTTAGTTGCTACTGTTCAAATGGGCACTTCAGGAGAAACACCACTTGCAGTTTGTTGTGTCCCTGTAGCTACACAGTTAGTCATCCACTGGAACCTTGGAGTCCAATTTTCTGTCCTGGGTACATGTGGAAGGAGGTCCAGCCATTCAGGATTGCTCAAAGTTCTCAAACAGAAGGTTCAGCCCTTCTTCTGTTCTTCAACAGGTCCAGAAAGTGTTCTGAAGATGATGCCTTTGCATTCCACATTTTTGCCTGATACCAGTTAGTGGGAGGGGGTGACTCCTGGATTTCTCATAACTGTTAGACTTGGCACCAATGGCATGAGTCTCCCTTCCACTTTTTGCTGTTGCCTCATTTGTTTTTGCTGGTCTAGATGCTTTGGGCACATTGCCACTGCTGTTCAGTGCCAAAGTGCAAGTGCTCCCTATTGTAAATTGTTGTTATGGAATAGTGATTCCATGGTTAGTTATTTGTTTTACTTGTCAGTCACTAGTACGGTGCACCATGTGTGCCCAGGGCTTGCAGCACTGATTGTGCCACCCACAGAAGCAGCTTGTAAAATGTGGATCAGGCCTACCATTGCGGAGCAAGTGCAGTCTGGGGTTGCATGTTAGTCACCCCTAAAGTAGGCCCAAGGTACCCCTGTGGGCAGGGTGCATTGTATGTGAAAGGTAGAACATGCCCCGATGTGTGTGGCATGTCCTGATAGTGAAATACTGCCAATTTAGTTTTCCACTATTGCAAGGCTATCTGTTCCCATAGGCCAGAATGGGCAGTTTGATTATAACATCTTATGAACAATACAATACAAAACAAAGTTACTTTATTCGGTTATACATATGTTAAAAACCATAAAAGCAACATTACAACAAGGGCATTGAACATTTTAAACAGATAGATAGCGTGATCTTTACCCCATTTTATGTACAATCCATTTCATTTACAGAGATGTATAAAATATAACAATAAAATTCAGAATTAATACCACAATAAAAAAAGGCTGTCAAGGTTCTCTTATGTTTCAGGTTTTTAATGCTGATTTAAGAGATCCAACCGTATATAAAGTGCTTTTAGGTTTTAGCATTTGCAGGTAACATAGGGCGGGGCGGACCGGTTTAAAATGTAATTTTTTTAACAAGTGTTTCAGAAAAATCTCCGGGGAGTAATATAGAGGGGACAGATAAATTAAAAATGCACCAGGTCTTGCGGAGACGTATTGTCGCAGCCGCAAGGTGGTAACATCTAACCTCTATATGATCCCCTGGGTATGGCTAGTAGAAGATGATAGTAACCCAGTCGAAACATTGTTAGGAGGAACCGCTCATGATTTGTGATGGGCCATGATAGATATGGCACCATTAAGGATGTGGTTTTAAGCATTACAAATTTGCATATGCTAGGTTTTGCCAGTTCCACCTCATCTCTAGCTAGTTTTTTCATTAGCAAAATTTTTTTCTTAACAAACTCCACATATGCGGTGACAATCAGGTCTGGATTTAAAAAAGGTTCTGGGCGCCCCAATATTTGAGCCAAGGTACATTAAGCATATGATCCTGAGACAAGACTTCTCTTAACAGCTGGTGATTAAGGGCCAGGTCTTTATTTAACCAGCACTTCAACCAAAACAATAAAGGCCGTAGTGCTATAATATCGCCAATATAGAGTATTCTAGTTTCCTCGTGTGTTATTAGGTTGGCAGTTCCCATAGGTACCCCCAGTAGCTGTTTCAAGAAGATGTTCTCCGCCACCTCAATACTTTCTACTGGTGCGTACCCCCATAGTTCACTGCAATAGCTGCCCAGGGCAACACTTTTTGCCTGATATATTTTCAATAGAGCGGCCACTGGACGTTCTCCCATTTTAGTCGCAAGTTGAATATTGCTGAATTAGCCCTTATTATCTCGCCTCTTTTCCTTTGCACCAACGGGCCCCAACTTAGCTGTTAATCAACCAAAACGCCCAGGTATGAGAATGGTCTGGTTGATGGTACCTTCTCAGCATTTACCGTGAAGGAATACTGTTTCTTTGGGCGCACTCCTATCTGCATTAAATACTATTTAGTAATATTTATGGCAAGATCTCGGTCAGCCATAAAGCCATGAAAGTCATTGAGTAGAGATTGCAGACCTCTAGGGGTTCTTGCCAGAAGAACAGCGTCGTCTGCGTGTAGCAAGACGGGCAGACCCCTGCGCCCAACATACGGAAAATCAGCGTTGGTTTTTACCAGAGATGCGTCCAGCTCATTAATATATAAATTAAAAAGGAAGGGGGCCTAAATACAGCCCTGCCTTACCCCTCTCTCGACGGGAAAGTCCCTGGATACCCCGAGGTCTGACGAGTATCTTACATTTGCCTTAGTGTCCTGATGGAGGGCCCTTAAAAAATTGACCAAAGAAGGATCCACCCCCATGGCGCCCATGAGATCCCATAACTTCCCCCCGTTTACACAGTTGAACGCATAGGAGAGAACCATGAACGTCATGAGGATGGTGCCCCGTCGGGCCATAGTATACTTTCCAAGGACCATGTATAGATTTAGGCATTGTGCTAATGTGGAGTGGCCAGGGCGAAACCCGTATTGGATGTCGATATTATCCTATTTTCCTCAGTCCAAGTTGACAATCTGTTCAGGACCACCCCTCCCACAACCTTAACCACAGAGTCAATCAGGGAGGTAGGTCTATAGCAAATAGTGCTGTTCCGGTCTCCCTTCTTGAAGACAGGTATGATCGTGGATGTACCCCAAGACCCAGGACAACCCAGGGTTGCTGCTGCATTGAGTACCGCTGTAAGAACCGGAGCCCATAGTGCCACGTTTGACTTGTAGAGATCCGGCGGCATTGCTTTATTACGCGTCAACCCCCTATTGCCTCTCTCAATTTCACTTTGGGTGAAATGCGGTCGTAATACACTCTGCTCATCCTCACTCAGATCTAACGGAAGGGTGCTGGACTTAAATATGGAGCGAAAATGCAGTACCCAATCATGTTCAGGGCTATTAGTGCCTAGTTCGGGTACCCCGCCTACGTCAAACAGTGGTCTGTTGACTATGCCCCAAAATTTCTCGCTGTTATTCAAGGTACTGGGGTCTAAGAGTTCCCTCCAGATTGTTTTTTTTTAATTCAGCCTTACGCTTTACTAGCGCACTTTTGTATAATAGGCGTAGGGATCGAATCTGCAGGTAATCTCTCGGGGTTCATTTCAGGGCTGACTTTAGCTCCCTGGCAGCCCTTGAACAGTTATGGTCAAACCATCTTGGGTCCCTAGGCTACGGGGCTGTTTTAGGAGTGGACAACATCGTGCCCACTTTGATAGTGATTATCTCAAAGGCCCTGAGAATATCCACTGGGGCAGAGGCAGGGGATACACAGGATACAAGTTCTCGAGCACATGTTTTATGAATTCCCTCGTAGAGTAAAACATAACTGACCAAGGAACAAGATTGGAAAATAAAGTTTAGTATGCCTGAACTCAGAATGTTAAAGTGCATCTTCTCGTGTGGGTGCGAAGTACCATAAAAAATAACATAAAGGGCTATACCTACCAAAAGCCCCTATCCCATTACCAAATAATCAGTCAGTTGGCAGTGAAGAAAGTTCAATCATTTATTAGGCAAACAATACTCTATAGAGGAGCCTCTGCAACCCTCACCCATCAGGTGCGCGGAGAAGACTGTTGGCACGCATTCAAACATGAGGTGTAATACTTTTCAATTCAACACATATAATCACTCTAAAAGGAAAAACACCAGTTGACCCTCGAGCTCCAAGAAAGGACCATAAATGGCACACATTATTAGTTCAAAGCTTAACTATTTATTATTGGGAAGGTCAGGAGGGGCGACTCCCTTTTGTCTTGATGCCCGGGAGTGTAGGCACAGCGCCTCCAGGAATGCGTTTATCGCACCCAATGCCAGATGTGACCTTGAGTCCAGGACAGTCGAGTAGACAGCCTACGTTCAGCTGCTCCCAGTAATTCAGATGAACTGGGGCTTGACAACTGCCGGAGACTAACACGTGATCACAGCCCGTGTTCGAGCATAGGTTTGGAAAATGGCGTCTGTATGGTTCTCGGCCTACTCTGTTAGCGATAGATACGCAAAGAGCTAATAAACATTTCCCCCCTACAAGCGCATATAAAATATACACATATAGTTTTATCAAAAGAGTGTACGTATAGATGCATCATACTAACATAATATAGGTCCAATGCTCCTTATGTATGAGAAATCTATTTTTTATCCCTCAGGTGATTTTAACATTCTGTGTTTGAAAGTAGGTATTTCTTTGCCTAACCATCCAGTATGCCTCTGCTAGGTTTGTGTATTGAATGTCTGATTTGTGAGTCAGAGCTGGGCTGAATGGGACCTGGGTTGAATTTAGAATAGGGGGAGGAGATATCCTTTCACCTGCCTGGGCCAGGTCTGCTTTCAACAACGCTGTCTCCACCTTCCGCCAGGGAGCTGCACCAGTGAGGACAGAACTGGTTTTGGCTGGGTTCAGACACTCTGTGCGTTCAGAGACAAAGGATTTGTGTGTATAAAAAGGGGGATCCAGACCGCAGAACTTTAGATCACTTCTGGGAAATCAAGAGGATCCTTTGCCAAGGAGAAGAACCAGAGAAGCTGAAGGAGGATTACGGCCCCTGTACTGTTTGCTGTTTAGGGTTGACCTGCAGTGGTTGCTTGCTGCCAAGGAAAGGAGAAAAAGGACGTTGCTGTTTGCTTTGTCACCTGCTTGAAGATAATATCTCCAAGGGCTTGAAATTGAGCTTGCCTCCTGTCTAAAGTCGCAGGGATACAAAGACTTCACCCCCAGCTCCCCTAATTTTCCTTGCTGGGAATTCCAACCTGCAGAGTTGACTGCTGCTGTTTAGGACCTCTAGAGACTGTTTGTGTTGGGAGCCGGAAGATCGATGCAATGAGGAAGAAGCATGTTGCATCGGCACCAATTCCCAATGCATCACAGAGTCAAGGAGAATACGCGTGCAGCATCCGCGCTTGGTCCCCATGCATTGCCAAGCCCTGGAGAAGAAGCGCGCCCCATCCACACCTAGTCATGACGCATTGCCGAGAAGGTCGTCGCAGCACCTGCCGTGTGGCTGCAAACGTTCACTCATCGTCCGGATAGTCGCAAAACACCGTGCCACCATATTGTCACATCGCACCAGATCTCCGTCACGCATCGAGGCGCCACTTTGTCGCATCGTAATCGGAACACAGTAAGAAGCAGACATCTCCCCTCTTCTCCAGTAAGGAACTGACGCATCGCCTTCCCTGTGCTGCACTAAGGAACAGGTGCCTGGCCTCCCTCAAAGCAAGGAACTGATGCATCGCCTTCCCTGCGACCCTTTTGTTTGTTTTGCGTGATGCATCTAAGGTACTTTGTTGGAAAAGTGTTGCGTTCACAACTTACATTGAACTGAACTGTTCCTACCATTTTAGAACCTTATTTTTGATACTGTATTGTGGATTTATGCTGTTTGGTCTTGTTTTGATAAATAAACTTTTTCTAAACCGGTGTTGCGTCTATTTGTAGTGTTTTCACTTTGTTACTGTATATGTTCACGAATGCTTTACACACTGACTCCGAGATAGGCCTGTCTGCTCGTAACAAGCTACCAAGGGGGTGAGCAGGGGTTATTTTAGGGGGGTATGCCCCTTTCCCTGACTAGAAGCAAGGGCCCCTATTTGGTCAAAGGTGTAAACCATTGCTAACTAGAGACCCCCATTTCTAACACTAACTAATGAGGAAAGAGTTCCCAGGGGCAACCCTAGCCACTTTTGCATCAGTTCCTGTTTGACATACTGCAACCAATGCCACAGTGCACCTTATTTCCAAAAGACAAGATGAGGAAACCCTTCTCCACTTGTGCACGCCCAGTGTGTCCTTCCAGAGATGTGACCTTGGTAATGAGCAGTCCCTTCTGTGCTCACTAAAAACTTGTCTAGGGATAGCTTTCCTCCCACTCGGTATGGTGCCAAAATGATATTAGGCATAAAGGTTGGGACTTTCAAAGTCTTACTTGACATTTACTTGTTGCTGAATAGAAAAAGAAAAGACCCTGCCAGGGTTGATTTCAAGGTCCCTCAGGGGGATCCTTACATTCAAACAAGAGGTGACAAAGGTTACATATCAGAGCTGACACTTCATCACATAGAGTCCGTACATCTTTTTAATGGAAAAATATATGATTTATTTGTCATTTGTTAGGCTAAAGTTTATATAGAGGATTCCACATAGGTGCTTAGAAAAACATATAAAAAAACAAGTGATTTTGAGTCTAATATATTGTATGTCATAATTAGCTTTGAGCAACATGCATTTATTCAAGTCCCACACACTCCCACAGTCATCCACTAAAAATACTCTCACTCACAACCTCAATCACTACAATAATTATACACTCATACATAGAAAGTTATAAAGGTACATGGCAGCCTGCAGGGAAAAATGTCTAATAGTTGCTAGAAATAAAGTTATAACATGGAGGCAAAACAATGTGGACAAGATGGTAGAACAAAAACTACACTGAAGCCATCCATGTAGGTCACGCCAACGCACGTTTCGATGCCGGGCCTATTTAGGCTGCACCTTCATCAGGGCGAGGAGGACCGGGGGTGGGGACATGTACACTGTGAATGAAGAAAAGTTTTTTTTTTAATTTTACATTCATAGATGACAATATATCTCCAACATGATACTTTCAAATATTCATAAAGCATTTCTCATCATGGGTGTAACTTCTAAATAACGAATTATGTACAGTAAGAGTTAAAAAAAAATTCACATTGTTTGTGCAATAAGGTAACTCAAGGTGTGTGTCACTGCTCTGATAGGCTAACGTCACTCAGTACAAATAGGTTTTCCCTCGTGGGGGGGAAATCTTAAGATAGGGCCAGCGCATACCAAATGGTATGCAGGCTGGGCCAGAGAGCAGTGTGTTCACAAGTGTTTACTCAAACATTCATTCAGGTTGGTAACTCAATCTCTGCGGTTTAAGGGCAGGGGGCAATTTCCTCGCAGTCCCTAAATTGAGCGAGATAGGGTGATAATAAGGAGGGGCACAGGGGGGCATACCGTAAGGGTTCGAGTCTTCCCGTGTTATGATCACATAACAAACTTACCGCTTTTCATACTGTAGGGGAGTAGCGCGATAAGGACAAGATTTCCGGAGTCACCGATCCAGCTTTCTGGGGATTGCCATGCAGATTCTAGTGGGTCCCCCTACTTGCTTTTTGGGCGCTTCCGGTTTCCAGGGGCCCGTGTGATAAGGAGTCCTAGATATAACAGAATAAAGGTACGGGTCATGGATCAAACATAAAACAACTCACATCAAAGGGGGGCATGAGTGGAGTTTGTTTAGTTAATTTAATAACAACTATAGGCTCAGCTAGTAGTAACTTTTTCATCCGTTACAGAGCACTGGGGGTCCAGAAGAGTGAGAGTACCTAAAGGGGTATGGATGACAATATTCCAGAGATAAGATTTCAGAGTGGTTCTAATTTCAAATGAGGCTCTGATTCAGTTCTGTAGTTCATTTAGATTCAGAACGGCCGTCCCCTGCAGGAAAGATAAATGGGCATTTTAGATAGATATATACCAGTGGGGCAGGATCGGGGTTATACTAGGACAGACGTCAGGTAATGTTTTTAGGAGCAGATCAAGGGGATTAAGTATCAGTGAGGGAAGGCTAAGATTTAGCCCATGGTGAGCCATGGTACTATAGGACTCACAAGGTTTTATGGGTCCGGGTCTCTTATCTCGGGAGTTCAGCTTTAATCTTCTCACGCGTGAGTGCCGAACTAGTTCCCCGTCAGGGGTGGGATAGGCGTCAACTCAGGGAGGAAACACATGAGATGGTCCTGCGGAGAATGAATATATATTAGCCTCCAAAGAGGCAGGGGGAGGGGGGTGGGGTTTAAAGACATACGGCAATGATGAACCGGAAGGGTGTAGAGGAATCTCTTACCTCGAACGAGCAAAGAAAATGAGGTCTCTGAGGCCTCAAATCTTCTCTTGAATGGGATACGAGCAGGATCGAAGGATGGTCCTGCCAAGGGTACATGGGTATTAGATTAGCGGAGCTCAAGAGATCGATCTGCATCATCGGTATAAACACGTCGCTACATCACAAGTGGCGTTCTAATTACCTGGGTCAGGGGCGATAGCGCGGACCGCGGTGCGGCGTCCTCTCTGGAGGAAGGAAGAGCAGAGGGACTGAGTTATTAGGGGGGTCTTATACAGAGCATCGATAACCGATATCAGGTGCGCAGGCGGGTATCGAGAGCGCAGATGGACTAGGGTCGTCTAACTGGGATAGCGGTGGCCATTTTGGAGTGGGTAGGGTAAAGGAAGGAGAAAATGAGGACACGGGATAAAAGGAGATCAAGACGGCGGCCATCTTGGAGTGGCTAGTATTTCGTAAAATCACCAATAGGAAAAAATAAGACAACAATTTCAGCATTTCTAATTCAGAAGAGAACAAAAAGGGCAGGAATTAGTACTCTGGGGGGCCTCATAGAAGGGCATTATGCCATGGGCATTCTTCATTGTGGCCTTTTGCGACTGAGTTGAACATAAATATCCAAAACACCTCTCTTTTTCTGCGGAGGTTGGTGGGGTTAACTCCAGGCTGGGCCACAATTTTCTCCAGGATAAACCATCGGAGATCTTTTTCGTTGTGGCCTTTGTACAGCTGTGAGAAACCAGGGGGGCAGATGTTTTCTTGTTTCGAATATTGGATTTATGTTCCCCGATTCTCAGGCGGCATTCCCGTCCGGTTTCTCCGACATATGGGAGATCGCACGGGCAGAGGATAGTGTAGATGACATTGGTCGTTCTGCAGTTGGTCATTTTTTTGTTTCGGGCCACCGATATAG